>NC_139024.1:17542340-18849553 GCF_964662115.1 Mustela nivalis
TCCCATCTCAAGATCCTCAATCACATCTGAAAAGTCCCTTTTGCCAGATGTGGTTATTTATTCACATTCCCAAACATTATGAAGGGGTCATTATTCAGCCTACCACAACAGGGGACTAAAAGTTTTAGTATACATGTGATGTATGTAAATAAATAAATAAAGTTAGATCTATTGTGCTTGCTACATGAAGGGAAAAGCTCCTCAGAGAATCCATGAAATTTCTTTTTGTTTGTTTGTTTCTTTCTTTCTTTCCTACTTCTTTTTCTTTTTCTTTCTTAGGGTCTATGAAATACCTTAAAATGAGAGAAGTTATGTAAGGATATATATATGGTGTTTGGGAGCCTTAGGGAATTTTTGATAATTTGTAAACTGAGCAGGTGGCTGGTACAATTATGTTATATGAAGTAAATGTTAGATCAGTTTATCTGTGAACTTAGTCTTAGAGTGAAAACTGATTGAGCAAATACTACATCTATTTGAGTTTAGATATTCTGTGCTATACATCATGGTTGGGTTTCTTAAATATATCTCTTTTATTAGTCATAGTATAGTCCCTTTTGTATATGGGGCTTCTGCTTTAATCATCAGCACACTGCCTCCAAGAATTCTTCAGCCTAAGAAAAGGGATGAATTGTTATCTTCTTAGGATGTGATCACTTCAAATTTATACTACTGTTTGATAGTGTTTGATGGGTCTTGATTATTTGTTGAATTTTTAAATGCAAGCCAAAAGACAGTAAAGCAACATCTTTATTTTTTTTTAAGATTTTATTTATTTATTTGAGAGAGAGACAGTGAGAGAGAACATGAGAGAGGAGAAAGTCAGAGGGAGAAGCAGACTCCCCATAGAGCTGAGAGCCCGATGTGGGACTCGATCACGGGACTCCGGGATCATGACCTGAGCCAAGGCAGTCATCCAACCAACTGAGCCACCCACGGCTCCCAAGCAACATCTTTAAAATACTGAGAGGAAAGAAACTGTCAATTCTTTCAGAATTCAATTAGAATTCAATTCAGAATTCTAATTCTGAACACACTGAAAATATCTTTCAAAAATGAAGAAGAAATAAAGGCATTTAAAGACATAAAAGTAAAATATTAAATAACACTGGACTAGTTCTATAAGAAATGTAAAAGGAAATCTTTTAGAAACAAGAAAAATGATGAGAAATGGTATATAAGGTATAAAAATTAAAAAAAAAATTAAAACAACTTTTCCTTAATTTATAAATATCTTTGAAAGATATATTGGAATAAAAAAATAGATTGGGACTGCTGATTTCTGGTCATTCAAGCAACTTAGGAGTTGCTACTTCATCTTTACAATAAGTTGAACAAATTGAAAAATCAACAAGATTTTTAGACCTGTCAAGGATCTAAACCTCTGGTTCCAAAGTTGAAGAGACAGACAGGCAGACAGGTAATAACCATTTACGAGAGCAGACACCCACCTTTGTGGGAACCACTATTGGGGTGGGATAACCTGAAGTGTAATCAACAAGTTGCTGAAGTCTCAGAGTGGTCAAGCCTGAGAGATAAAATCTCCATAAGGATTCTAGTTTGGGGAGGCTCTTACATTTTTGTGTGTTTAATCTCCACTTTAGATCCCATGGAGACTAAAAGAATAAAAAGAGGGTAAGATTAACTACTCTATGCCCACAAATTTGATAGCCTAAAAGTAATGGACCAATTCTTCAAAAGACAGAATCTGCTAAAATTCCAATAAAAAGAAATAGACAATCTGAATAGAATTTTATCCATTAAAGAAATTGAATTAATACTATTAACTTTCCCAAACAGAAGATTACAGGCTTAGATGTGCTCACTGGTGAATTCTACCAAACATTTAAGAAATTATACCAGTTCTATGCAATCTCTTCCCATAAAACAGAAGTAGAAGGGTTACTTCCTAGCTCATTCTATGAGGCTATCATTACCATAATACCAAAGCTCCACAAAAATGTTAACATAAGTGAAATCTATAGATCCATATGTCTCATGAACATATATGCAAACATCCTTAACAAAATATTAGCAAATAGAATCCAACAATGTATAAAAAGAATGATATACTACAAATAAGTAGGATTTATTCCAGGTATGCAAGGTTGGTTCAACATTTTGAAAATCAAATATGTAATCTATTACCTCCACAGAATACATACATAAAATGCAGAAAAGACACTGGACAAAATAGAACACTCACCTATGATAAAAACTTTCAGTAAGTTTGGAATAGAGGGAAACTTCCTCAATTTGATAATGAACATCAATGAAAAATCACACCTAGTATCATACTCTCTCTCTCTATATATATATGATTTTATTTATTTATTTGGCATAGAGAGAAAGAGAAATCACAAGTTGGCAGAGAGGCAGGCAGAGAGAGGCAAGGAAGCAGGCTCCCAGCTGAGCAGAGAGCCCGATGTGGGGCTCGAACCCAGGACCCTGAGATCATGACCTGAGCTGAAAACAGAGGCTTAACCCAGTGAGCCACCCAGGCGCCCCCATAGTTAATATTTTAAAACTGAAAGTTTGTCTGTTAATGTTAGAAACAAGATAAAGATATTTTCACTTCACTGGGCTTTTCAACGTTGTACTGGAAGCCCTAGCTAATGTAATAAGATAAGAAAAGGGAAAAAGAAGGGCCTCTGGGGGTCAGTCAATTAAACGTCTGCCTGCAGCTCAGGTCATGACCCCAGGGTCCTGGAATCAAGCCCCACATCAGGCTTCCTGCTCAGCAGGGAGTCTGGTTCTCTTTCTCTCTCTCTCTTTCCCTTTGCTCCTCCCCACTGCTCATTTTTTCTCTCTCTCAAATAAATAAACAAAATGTTTAAAAGAAAAAAGTTTTTAAAAAAGGGTAAAAGAAAAGATATATATATACCATGAAGACAGAACTAAAACTGTATGTTGGCAGAGGACATGATCATCTGTAAGAAAATCTGAAAGAATCCCATAAAAAACCCTATGGACCTAATAAGCAGTCGTAGCAAGTTTGCATGACATAAGGTTAATATTCAAAAGCCAATCACTTATCTACATACCATAAGTGAGCAAATATAATTTGAATTTAAAAACACAGTATTATTTACATTAGTACTCCCCCCCAAGTAAAATACTTAGGTAAAACTCTAACAAAATATGTACAAGATCTTCTATGAAGATAACTACAAAACTGGTAAATAATGGGAAAGGATCGAACATTTATCCTTCCTTTTCAGTATAAATAGAAGTCAGGATAACCAGAAGTCAATAAGAATTCCTTCTGGCTGTAAAATTTGCAACTAATAAAGAAGGAATAACAGAATTAAATGTTATTATTATACTATTTTTAATGAACTAATAATATAATTAGTATAACTTTCCCTCTTTTCTTACAACGTTGGGTTTCTGTTACTTACTATGTGCTATTCAAGTTGATGGATAATATACAAATACTTTTTTAGGGATTATAGTTTGTGTCAGGCAACATTTACTTTTTAACAGATACTTATTTATTACAGAGACTTGTAATAGGAGAGACCAATCATCCATACATAACCTGGCTTAGGCTCAAGAAGAGATTTTTGATAAATTGTCATTACTCCATTAAATACACTATTAAGAACACTGTGGAAATCAGTGGAAGGGAACTTACATCCTTGGTAGCTGTATAAAGGAGAAAATAGAAAAAATATTAGACTGAAACAAAGTCTAAACTTTGACACAGAATATTAATATTGAATACTCTATTTTGGAAAACAGTCACCCAAATATCACTTGAATGTTTGATTATGGAATACCGAGGACATTTTAAGGCTTTTAGCTCATGGAAAAAAAAGGTAATAAAATATCTGAAGTCAGTTCTATGTTCCTCATACTTTTTCTACTCTTGAATTCTATCATTCTTTAGTGATGTGGTTTCCATATATTTTATCTCTGTTTACATAAATACAAATTTATTTTTGAGTGCTTCACTCCATATTATAACTCTTAGAATAGAACAAAATTCTCCAAGTGTAATCTGATCAGTGATATTTTTTGGGAGGGCTATTACATGGTTTCAAGCATCCCACATAGAGTTTTTTAGTGTTGGTATCTGGTCACAGAAATTCAAGATCTGGGCAGGCATGGGAAATGAGATAATGCAGTTCAAAGCTACTAAATTTTGGCTATTTTTTCTATTAGATTATTTTTTTAATTGAATATGTTATATTTGTCAAATGCATGGTAAATATTTTCCCCAAATTATAATTTAATTTTTGACTTGGTTTGTGGTATCGTTTACCTATCTTAAAATTACATAAAAGCAAGGAATCATGGTGCTCTTTCATTTTTTAGCTTCTAAATTTCCAACCCTGATTAAAAAGAGCTGCCTGATCCCTGGATTATATATTTATTCTCCTAAATTTCCCTCTATTTTACTTTTATAGTTTTAAAGAAAAATTCTTATAAACCTAAAATTTATTTTGCTTATGGTGTGTAAAAAAAGGTCCAAATATATATCTCGTTTCATGAATAGCAGCTTGAACCAGAATTATTTAATTTTTTTATTTTGTTTTTGAATTGAGATAATAACTTTCTCATATGTTAAATTTGCATATACCCTGGGCTTTATTTCTGGACTCTATCTTATATATTTTTCTTTTTCTATGTTATTTTCAGAATATTTTTGTTATGTGACATTATAGTATATGTTAAACAATGCCCCCTTCTCCAAATAGTTGCCTTAGTTATTATCAGAGAATTCCTATACTTATGATAATTTTAAAATTTAAAAACCAGCTTAGAATTTTATTTGGGATTATGATAATTTATAAATTAATTTGGGGAATATTGACATTTTTAAGATATTCAGTCTTTTTATTTAAGAAAAAGAAATACTTTTCCATTTACAGGGACTTCATATTATATCCTTCACTAAAATTCCATGGTTTCTTCCTATGCATTCTATGCTTTACTTATTCATTCTTGAGCATTTTACAACTTTCATTGCTATTGTGAATTGAATATTTCCTTTTCTATTTTTTTAAAATCTGTCTTACTGGTATATTTTTTACAAACTTACATTTCAAAGTTTTCTCACTAATGCTAAATCATTATTATTAATTTCTCATTAATAATAATTATATAAATATATTAATTTCTAATTAATAATGAATATATAACATAATACAATTATATGTATACATATGTGTATATATGTGTATGTATATATGTGTATATATATATATATATATAAACATGGCTTAAGACAATACAAATTTATTATCTTAGAGTTCTGGAGGTCAGACGTCTGAAATCTATTTTGCCAGTCTAAAATCAATAGATTGGCAGGACTGTGTTCCTTCTGGAGGATCTAGGATGAAAACCCATTTCCTTGCCTTTTCTAGTATCTAGTAGCTACCCTACTCCTTGGTCTGTGGCATCCCATCACTCACTTCTGTTGTCCTATATTGTCTGACCCTGACTTTCCTGCCTCACTCTTAGGAGGACATGTGTGACTACACTGGCCTCACCAGCTAATCTGGGATAATTTCGTCATTTCAATGTCAGTTACCTTAATCATATCTGGAGAGTCCTTCCTGAATGTAAGGTAGCACATTCACAGACTCCAGGCATTAGGAGGAGGACATCTGTGGGAGGTTATTTCTCAGCCTACCACATGTCTGTATACATTAGCCTCAAGACTCAACTTTTTGAACTCAGTCATGGCTGCTAGCTCAGACTCTGTGTACATCTGAGTCTGACAGGCATCTGAGTGCTGGGACCCTCATCCTGGACCAAGTTTAGCGTCTGACCAGTGCCTCTGTTGCAGGAATAGGTGGGCACAAGAGAACACTGCTCACAGAGAGGTCAGCCAAGTTCTCTCCTTGACCCTCATGGTGCCTGATTACTTGGGTCTCTCCAGCTTGTGCTAATCTGGTTTTCACAAAGTTCTTGCTCCTAGGGCGTTCCAGCACTCCTGCTTCCTCGGTTAGGCTCCCACTGACTTGGAACAAGACCTCTTCCTTTTTCCTTCCTTCCTATTGCCTGGCTTCAGAACACTCTACACTCCTGATTTCCAGGATGAATTCCTGGCACTGTTCCTCTAAGCTATCTGTTCTCTCAAGTGTAAATAGGGGAAATTTAATTGTCACAGGTTTGCTCTGTTTCCCTGAATTAAAATGTGCCCCAAAGTCATCCTTTCTTTGCTTTTTCCAGGCTGTGAACATCTCTGCCCAACTCTAAATGTTCTTTGCCCCAGAAACATTGAGTCCACTGGTCCCAAGATCTGAGGCTCAGTCAGAGCACTGTGGCATTCACTCCATAGCTGGACCACCAGAGGAGGATGCTCTGAGAGAAGGTGTACAAGAGTCCCTAACATGAAGTTTGGGTAGTTGGCTGGCAAGACGCTCTGGGCCTGTGGGTGGTACAGCCCTTTCCTTGGCATCTCCCTGCTATAAATCTTCTTAGACAAACTTCTGGGATGTAACCTTTGTTGAATGGGGCCTATTCAAGTCCTTTTTTCCAGTTGTCTCAGTTCCCACCCCTCCTAAGCAGGAAGCCAGTTGTCATCTCATGGTTCTCCTACCACAGTGAACTTCAAGACCCAATAAGAGTAGATGGAATTACCCTTTAAATTAGAACCTCAAATATTTAGTAACATAAAGTTGTCTTTCCCAAGCAGGGCCTGCTTGGTCACCTAGAAGGATGATGCTTTGTTTTTTAAGCAGCAAGTAAACAAGTGGCATTTGGATATAAAAAAGAAGTTGACTATTTTTTATCCTATATAGATCCTACTTTCTCACCCTTATATGCAAATAAGAATGATTATTTATTCTCTACTACTTCTACATAGTCTTAAGTCCATTTTTCATTTTAGTTTTTTAAAATTTGCTCAAGCATTACAGATTCTTTGGCTGAATATAAAGAGAGAAAATATTCACCCATGATATTACTGCCATCCCTGACAAATTAAACTATTTTTATTTGTTCCATGTTCCCTTCCAGTTTTTGTCCCCATGAACATATAATTCAAATAGTCATAATCATAGTGTAGCTCTCATTTTGTGTTCTACATTTTCCACTTAGTATTAATTAAAAACATTTTTTCCATGTTGCTGAAAAGTCATCGTAATTATCATTTTTAATGATTATAGGAGTTCATCAAGAGGGAAGTAGATTACTTAACCTCTCTCTGTTGTGGGGCCTTTTGTGACCCTTTCAGAATTATGTTTCTCCTTCAGGGGTGCCCTTGATGTTATGTCTCTCTTCTATCCTCTGGGTGAGGTAGGGGAGGCAAGCAAGGGGATGGGAAAAAGGAAGAGGAGAAAAATAGTATCAGAAGGAGCAAGCAGAAGAAGCTGAATGATACACACACATAGTTAAGACTCCTAAAGATGAGAGCTGGAAGGAAACAGGTCTTGATCTGTTAAGTTCCTTCACTAATGGGTATTTTTGAGAATGACCTTTTCACTTACATTTTGGAATGACTTTCAGTGCTTAGAGAAAGGATAGTTATAGGAAACTGATTGAGAAAACCAACTTAACCTATCAGTTTTAACTTCTCTAGCCATCAAAATTAACTCCCAAATGCTGTTCTAAATTCTAAAAATATAATTTTTGTTAATCAAATATTTAGTGTTGATTAGAGTTAACACAATAGCTTGAGAGCATTTCAACTGTATGTGTTTCTTAAGTTTCATAAGCTCTAAGCCTATAAAATGCTCCATAAGAGAAGGGTGCCTTGACAAAAAATTTTTGGGAAACAGTGATGTTGCCTTTTAGATCCTTTTTTGGGGTATTCACAATATCCATTAATATATACAATGTTCTTAAAAGTCCCACAGGATGGAAAACTGCTTAACTTTGGTTGACTTGATGTTTCCTAAGGCCACAGGTCCCTTTTGTCATATGGTACCTCTACTAGCCAAAATTTAATAAAAAAAGTGACAATAATCTAGATAATTTAGAGAGGATTGACCACAGAGGCATATGTTAGGAAGTGTCAGGAAAATTGAAGGAGACAAAAAGATGTTGTAACCCAGAGATTTGAAGCCATTAAGAAGTACCTGTAACCTCAAAGGATGGACATGGTGTTCCCAGAAGTTTCTTATCTGCTATGCAGAACATGGTGGGACGCGACAAATGTGGGACCAGTGGGGAGATGCCAAGATTTGCTCGTAGATGATGGAAGTGCCATGAGCTGAGTGCTGGATCTGTGGAAGTATCCTGGAGCCCACAGCTATCCTGGTGGGGTGTTACCCTCTGTGATAAGCAGATGTCTTGTCCCCAATATCTCTGTCCCCTGGTGTCATGCTCATGAATATGTCATGTGAAGTGGTGAAAGTGACTTTGTGGATGTCACCAAAGTTACTAATCAGTTGATTTTATGACAGGGAGTTTATCCTGGATTGCCTGGCATGCTTCCATATTACCTTATCAACCCCTGAAAGTAGAAAAGGAAGTTAAAATTGGAGTCAAAGAAATTCAAAACATGAGAGGAGTCAATGTGTCATTTTTAGCTTTGAAGATCGAAGGGGCCATGAGCCAAGGAATGTGAGCAGTCTCCAAAACTTGAGTATCCACAGGCTGTCAGCCAGCAAGAAAACTTTGGGGATCTCAATCCCACAACTTCATGAACCTGAATTTTCTTTTCTTTTCTTTTTTTTTTTTTAGTTTTATTGAGAAATAATTGAAATACATCATCGTATAAGTTTAAGGCATACAGCATGATGGTTTGATTTACATGTATTATGAAATAATGAACACGATAGGTTCAGCTAACATCGAATTTTTCATATAGATCAAATAAAAAAAAGGAAAAAGAAGAAAAAATTCTCTTTGTGATGAGAACTCTTGGGGTTTATTCTCTTAATAACTTTCCTATATATGATACAGCAGTGTTAACTATAAACATTATATTGTCTTTATATCCCTAGCACTTATTTATCTTATAACTGGAAGTTTGTAGCTTTCACCATCTTTTCCTAATTCCTTATGTCCCCACCCTCTGTCTCTGATAACTAGAAATCTGATCTATTTTTCTGTAAGTTTTTGGGTTTTTCTGGTTTTGGTGTTTTTTATTTGTTTGTTTTTAGATTCCGCATTTAAGTGATGATACAGTGTTTATCTTTCTCTCTCTGACTTTCACTTAGCATAATGTCTTTTAGGTCCATCCATGTTGCTACAAAGGGTAAGACATTTTTTTCTTTTCTTATGGGTGAATAATATTCCATTGTATGGTGTGTGATGACTTTTTTATCCATTCATGCATAGATGGACACAAGTTTTTCCCCATGTTTTGATTATTGTTAAGTGATGCTTCTATGAGCATGGATGTGCAGATATCTTTTTGAGTTATTGTTTATGTTTCCTTTGGAAATATGCTCAGAAGTAGAATTGCTAGGTGATATGGTAACTCTATTTTTATTTTTGAGGAACCTCCATACTGTTTTCCATAGGTGCAATCCTACCAACAGTGGACAAGTGTTCCCTTTTCTCCACATCCATGTCCACATTTGCTATCTATTGTCTTTTTTATAATGACCATCCTAATAGGCCTTAGGTGATATCTCATTGTGGTTTTAATTTGTATTTCCCTAATGACTAGTGATGTTGAGCATCTTTTTTGTGTATCGTTTGTATTTTAATATATCTTTTTTTGAGAAATGTCTGTTTAGGTCCTTTGTAGCTTTTTAAATTGTTTTTTGTTTTTGTTTCTATTTGTTTTATTTTTTGTTTGTTTTTTGTTTTGTTTTGTTTTGTTTTGCTTTTGAGTTCTTTATATAATTTGCAAATATTTTCCCCATTCTATCGGTTGTTTTTCACTTTGTGATGGTTTATTTTTCTGTGCAGAAATTTTTAGTTTGTTTAGTTTACTTTTGATTTTGTGGCTTGTGAATTAGGTATCATATTAAAAAAATCATTACCAAGATCCATGTTAGGGAGCTTTATTATGTTTTCTTCTAGGAGTTCCATGATTTCAGGTTCTGTATTAACTCTTCAATCCTTTCTGAGTTAATTTTTATGAATGGTATAAGATACAGATCTAGTTTCATTCTTTTACATGTGAATATCTGATTATTTCAACACCATTTATTGAAAGGACTGTCTTTTCTTTATTGGGTATTCTTGGCTTCCTTGTGAAATATTATTTGACCATATATGCTTGGATTTATTTCTGGGCTCTTGATTCTGCTCCATTGAGCTATCTGTCTGTTTTTATGACAGTACTGTTTTGATGACTATAGCTTTACAATATAGCTTGAAATCAGAATGTGTGATGCCTCTTCTCAGGATTTCTTTGGCTATTTGGAGTCTTTCGTGGATCCATATAAATTTTAAACGTGTTCTTTATACTGCTATAAAAAATGCTATTGGAATATTGGAGGGGATTGCATTGAATCTATAGCTGGCTTTTGGTAGTACTGACACTTTAGCAATATTAATTGTTTTAATCCATGAACAGGATATTTTTTATATTTATGTATATCATTTTCAATATCTTTCATCAGTATGTTGTTGAAAGGTCTTTTATTTTCCTGGTTAAATATATTCCCAAGTATTTTATTGTTTTTGATGCCATTGCAAGTGGTATTTTTTTTTTTTCTTCAGAAAATTCATTGTGAGCATGTAGAAACCTACTGCTTTCTGAATGTCAACTTTGTATATATTTATATATTTGACATATTCTGTATATGTCTTTTAGGTTCATTTGTTGTATAATGTTGTTTAAGTACATGTTTCCTTATTGAGTCTCTGTCTGAATGATCTACCCATTGTTGAGAGTGGGTATAAAAATCTCAAACTATTATTATGTTATTATTTATTTTTACTATTAGTTCTGTCAGTTTTTTGTTTATATATTTAGGTGCTCTAATGTTGGGTGCATAAATATTTGTAATTATTGTATCTTTTTGATTTATTGGACTCTTGATCAATATATAATAACCTTCTTTGTCTCTTTCTACCATTTTTAGTTTAAAGTTGTTTTATCTAAGTATAGGTACCATGCTTTTTTTTGTGGTTGTCATTACCAGTTGCTTGAAGTGTCTTTTTCCATTCCTTTACTCTTAGTCTATGTGTGCCTTTAAAACTAAAGTTAGTCTCTTTTTGGATTGTTGGATCTTGTTTATTGCCTAGTCAGACATTCTGTCTTTGAATTAAATAATTTAAACTATTTACATTTAAAATAATTATTGATAGGTAAAGACTAACTCTTGCAAGTTTAATTGATTTCTAGTTGGTTTTTTTTTTTTGCTGTTTGTTTTTTAACCTGCATTCTTTTATTTGTGTATGTTTAGCTGTCTTTTGGTATCAGTATATTTTGACTTCTTAGCATGTTATTTTGTGTAATCAAAACAGGGTTTTCCCTTGTGATTACCATAAGACTTACATAAAATATCTTAAATTATAGTCCCCTTTTCAAACTGATAATAACTTAATTTAAATAGAATTCATAAACTTTACACTTTTATTTCACCTCTGCCTCACATTTTAGGTTATTGTTATAACAATTTAGATGTTTTTACACTATTTAACTGATAACAGACTATTATAGCCATCTTTATTTTTATTACTTATTTTTTAACTTTTAAACTAGACTTGTAAGTACATCATGTGCCACTATTACCATATTGCAGACTTTATGACTACATATTTACTATTACTGGTTAGATTTACACTACCTTTTCATGTTATTATGATGTTAATGAGCATTATTTACTTCCACTCAAAGAGCTTCTTTGGTATTTTTTGTAAGGCATTTATGGTGGTAATGAATTTTCTCAGCTTTTCTTTTTTTAGGAAAGTTTATCCCCCCTTCACTTTTTTTTTTTTTTTAAAGAATTTATTTATTTATTTGGCAGAGAGAGCGATAGAGTGAGAGAGGGAACACAAGCAGGGGGATTGGGAGAGGGAGAAACAGGCTTTCGGCTGAGCAGGGAACCCACTGTTGGCTTCATCTCAGACGCTGGGATCATGACCTGAGCTGAAGGCAGATGTTTAATGACTGAGCCACCCAGGCGCCCCGCTCCTTCATTTCTGGAGAAAGCTTCACAAGGTATAGAATTCTTGGTTGATAGTAATTTTCTTTCAATATTTAGATTATTTTATCACTTTCTCTCCTGTACTGAAAAGTTGTGTTGAGAAATCTGCTGATAATCTTATCAGGGTTACTTGTATGTAACTTCTTTTTTCTCTTGCTGCTCTTAAAATTCTTTTTTTTTTTTTCCAGTTCTTTCTAAAAATTCTAAATTTCTAAAACTTCTGGAAAATTCAGTTTTTCTAAATGTTTTACATTAGTTCATTTTATTCTCACAACAAATATATGAACTATTCTAATTTTACAAATGAGGAATTAATTGACATATAGAACAGTTTTCTCCTTTTGAAAACTGGCTTTCCCTTTTGAATTTGTCACCTGTCATCTGTGTGTATCTTTAGATAGCAAAGAGTGTTTCCAAAATCAGCATAGTATGTGTATATCTGTTCTGTTCTCTCTAATCATGGATAGTTCTATACTTTTAATTTGCCTTACCTAATTTGTGCCAACATTTTCTGATATTCTTAACATTTTTTAATATTCCTTTCATTTATTCTATTTATGGTATTTCTTGTTTGTATAGCTTGTTTCCTTTTATAACTCAAACTCATTTGTAAGGGGTACCTGGGTGGCTCAGTGAGCTAAAGCCTCTGCCTGTGGCTCAGGACCATGATCCCAGGGTCCTGGGATCAAGCCTTCCATCTGGCTCTCTGCTCAGTGGGGAGTCTGCTTCCCCTCTCTCTCTGTCGCCTCTCTGCCTCGTTGTGACCTCTGTCTGTCAAATAAATAAATAAAATATTAAAAAAAAAACTCATCTGTAAATGTATTGTGCATTCATACTGGTTTCTTTAATTTTATTTCTCTTGTTTACTTATAATGGATTGCATAATAAAAAAATTAGTATGTTCTACCACATTGAGCTATATTTTTAAAGGCTTTTGCTAGAAGTATTATTTATATATTTTGAAATAAAATTCAAGATAAATGATTGACAATGCCCACAATGATATACTGCCTTTCTTTCTGGAAGCTCCTAGTGTTTTCTCTCTATGCCAGGTATATCAATATTTTAATAAGATGTGATTAACTGTGCATTATTTTTTGTTTATTGTACAGGGTTTTCAGTAAGTTCATTCAATCAGGAAATTTCAGTCCTTCAAACTTGGGAAAACTCTTTTCTTAGTAATACTATCACCACCCAATCTCCTTTGGTCTCTTTTTCTGAAACTCTTATTAGTCAAATGCTTGCTATCTTGAATAAATTCTTTTCCTTCTATCTTTTTTTTTTTTCTTTCTGTTGCGTTTGTTATACCTCCTGGCAGTTTGGAAACTCTGGTTTATGCTTCCTTTCATATACACTGGGGGAAAATCACTTGTCTAGTTAGCAATGGGGAGGTAACTGGGTGTTTAAATGATCCTTACGTAGGTATTCATCCATAAGTCTCACTTTCAATTACTCTGTTTCACCTCATATTGCTAGATTTCTGGCATATTTGGGAGGACTCTCCAGGATGAAGCATCTGGCAGCTCATTCAATTCTTCCTGTAGGGGACACTGAAGTTTGCCTTCCCAATTTTTTCTGATGAGTTGTTTATAATTATTTAATTAATTTTCCTTCATTATATATTGTGTTTTGGATTTACAATTTTCCTTCATTATATATTGTGTTTCCTCATTTTGTTGATGATGGGGTTAATAGTCCTATTTCTCAGTTTCTTTGAAATTTTTGACTGATTTTTAAATCAAGATTGTCAAAATTAATAAAGATGCACGACTTTCAGTTGACTATTTTTTCTCTTTTTTATCCCCAGACTTGGTACATGTTATTCTTTCTTCAGGATAAAACTTATCTTACAGTGCCTTTTGCTTTTCTGTCATAACAAAGATCACTCTCAATGGTTATTATCTAAATGCTTGTCTGAACACAAGGTTGTAGACCCTATGAGAATAAAACCATGCTATATTTATGGTTGTCTCCACTAGCACAGTGTCACATGATAAATATATGTTGAAAGGATAAATGTGGTGTTTGTTTTTTTGGGGGGGGGGGTTGTTTCTTTGTTTTTTGTTTGTTTGTTTGTTTGTTTTGTTTTGGTTTGGTTTTTTGGTTTGTTTGTTTTGTTTTTGTGACCCTCTCCTTCATCTCCACATGGACCAGTAGAAGTGGAGAGGAGCAAGGTTTATGATTCTGGGCAGACTTTCTGTCATGTCTTGGATTCACACTCCAGAAAGACAGCATACGAGCCAATTAGCCATGCCATCTATGCATATGGCTGTCACCATATGCCTTAGCAGAAAGTCACCAGACAGAAACACACCATCATTTCTTCCTGGAATTACAGCAGTGTTTATGCATCTGTTATTGGTCATGTATTAAATTATTGTTTATTACTATTTTGTAGAATGCTATAATTAACCATCTAGAAGATCCTCATATGTATTACGTATTTTGGAAATTGTATCTAATTTCATTTATCCATTTTTTCATTATCTTATTTTAGTTGTCAACCTCTAAATGTTTTATGGTTTTGTTTGTTTAAATTCTCCCTTCCCTCCTCAGAAACCTTTTTCCCCTTTACTCATATTACTGGAATATTTCTTTTATCTTGTGTAAGAATTCTTCATTTCCTTCAATAAATCAGAGGATAGAGATGTTTCCTAAATGTTTTCCCCTTTTTACCTAGTCAGAGCAGCCTCCACCTCTAATATTTGGAATAGAAAATAGCCCTAGCAGTAAGATAAATATAATGTGTCTTCTAGTTTTCAGGAACAGTTTCACCTGTGCCCATCTGAGACTTGCTGACCATGACTATCCATAGAGAATATATGGCCATGTGAGTACAAAGGTGTTAAGCCTTTCAGGCTTTCCTTCCCTGTCTCCCCACCCTTTCTTAAAGTATTAATGAATGTATGTCTATGTTGAAAGACTTCTGTTCATCCACAAATACAGTAGCATGTACAACCTTGCAAATCTGTACCAGCAAATCTGAAAAATCCTCTCTCACATCTAACGGTCTCATTTGGTTGTGCCTACTCACCAGGGGAGTCTAGCAGGATACCTTTTCCTTCTATGAAATAAGGCTCTCAAACTGTAAAAGACTCACCTTGCCACCTCTCTTAGTTGAACTCAAACAGCTTTAAATTATCTGATTATTTTCACCCTTTGAAAGCAGAGTCTGAAAAATAGAAGGATTTACAATGGCCGTCTGTTGCTATTTCTTTGTCCTGAACCATTAAAAATGAGGCTGTAACTCACAAGGATGCATGGATTTCCCCTTTGGCACATTCATCCACCACAAGTCATCACTGAGTGAAGGTATGGACAGGTGCTCTCCTCAACAATTTTCAACCTGCTGTTAGAGGGCTCACCCGTTGGCTTCTAAACAGACATGGAGATGATTAAAGACTTATTCTTTATAGCATTCTCTTCTTATTTATCCCAGCCGAACTACAAATGAGTTGACAGAAAGAAAAAAGCTGGATTGGTAAAATAAACAAGTCCTGTGTGTGTGTGTGTGTGTGTGTGTGTGTGTGTGCATGCCTTTCACATAAGGAAATCACTCTGTTCACCCCAAATGATAATCCTTTTGTTATCTAAAGAATGCAAAGAACATATAAATAATTATTTATTCTCACACATTCTACAAATGAGAAACCTGATCAACAAGGAGGATAAACCATCTGCATCTTGTACACTACCTTCAGATAAGGAAACGTATTTGTCCTTCCTCTTTGGGGCCTTTGCCCTTCATGGCCATTAACCAAACTGGTGCTGATGCATCAAAGGGAAGCAAAAAAGCCCCAAGTGCCACCTTCTTTGCTTTGAGCCAATTGTCAATGGGAACAGGATTGTAAAGGAAAAAAATATCTTCCTGACCCCCACAGTGGTGAGTTTATTTCTGAGGCATGAGATTTGATTACTCTGATTTTTCCAAGTAGAATCACCTATAAAATTTGTAAAAAAAAAAAAAAAAAAAAAAAAAGAGTTGAGCTCTTTTTCTGTTTAAGGAGCCACAAAAGATTTTTAAGGCTATAAATTTCACAAGACGATTCTTTGCTGGGTAGTATAGAATTTTTTTTCTACCTGCTTTTTTTGCTGTTACCTGTATTGACTTACTTTGTTCTTAACAATATTGATCTGCGTAAGCTTTCTTTTCTAAGCATTATCTTAGCGGCCAGATTAGAAAGTGTGTATGTATAAGGAATGTGGACCAACATTTTGGACAACAAATTTTATGCTTCTTGTCTTATTATCAGCAATATTATATTGGAGATAGGAAAAATAGGTCTTAAAAAGGCATTGTCTTCTTTTCCATGAAATGAATGTATATAAATGGCTTTGAAAATTTTAAAGGACTGTAAAAATAGTCTGGGCTCACTGGAATATGTTTGGTGAATCCCAAGTGTTAGTGCCTCCAATCAGTGTTTTTTTGTTTTTTTTTTAAGATTTGATTTCTTTATTCATTTGTCAGAAAGAAAGAGAGAGAGAGAGAGCACACAAGCAGGCAGAAAGGCAGAGAGATAAGCAGGCTCCCTGCCAAGCAAGGAGCCCGATGTGGGACTCGATCCCAAGACCCTGGGATCATGACCCAAGCTGAAGGTAAGGGCTTAACCCACTGAGCCACCCAGGCATCCCTCCAATCAGTGTTATAGTTTGTATTAAATGTACAATTGTCCTTAACTGAGTGATTTGGAAATGCAGATTAGGATTCTAACAAAACCTCGTTGTATTGGTAAACTCTTTCACCAGGAAATGTATAGTCATTACAATAAATTCATTTACAACCATCCTATCCAGGTTTTTCTCTAAGTTTCTCTCTGAATTCTTCCTAAGAGAAGAAGCCTATTACTTTTTTGAGGGAAGCAGCAATATTATTCATACATTATCAGTCGTTGTGTTCTTTCATCTATTAAGACACATCTGCTGCACTTTCACTTATTACTCCTGCTTCAAACCTTATGAAATTATAAGTAAAAAACTTCTTCTCATGTAGTTTGTTATTATTATATTATTATTATATTATTATAATTATACATATAATTATATATTATTATAATATTATTATATTATTATATATTGTTATTATTATATGCTCAGGACTGGAACAACTATCTTTCATATTATATTTGCTTAGCATGTTACAACTTACATAATACATTAATGTAAATGGTTTTGTTGTAATAAAGCAAAAAAACATTGTAACAACAACTTTAGGAAGGGGATGGTATTAGTATAGCAGTTTTATAGGTAAGGAAACTGGACTTTAAGGGAACAAAATAACTAGCCCAAAGCTGTTCAACTCTCATCAAGCAAAAAGTGTTTGAACTTAATCTTTCTGACTCCACTTTTGGAGCTCTGTTTAATCTGTAACACTGCAGAGTTTTTGGATTCTTCACTAGTTTTGTCCTGGGTGATATTTACCACTCTCAACTTCTAATTACATAGCTTACAAAATCATTTAGATGAATGGTGTCTAGTGTAGAATTTAGTGAGCTGATCACTACTGTGCCTGAACTGAGAAAGACATTGTTAGCCCGTCCAAGGTCACATTGCCTTCCTTGGACTCCCTTTACATTGTTGACTCATACTGAACCTATAATTAACTGAGAGCCTGCTGTCATGAGATCACTAATAATTCATGACTCCTTTTTGCTGAAAATGTACAATTAATTTGAAATATAAACTGTCTCCAAATAGTTTTCATTTATTCTCCCAGTGTTTCTAGATTTCTTTTTTTTAAACTGGGTTCTGTCTTGAGTGTATGGTACAACTGAAATAACATGCTTTTTGTTTGCCATCCAACAGAACATTTTCCAGTGGATAACAAATTTATCTCCCCTTCTCATATTTAGTGTTTATTCTCAACCAGACCTCAATGAGCAAGGACAAATGAGGTATTTTATTTTATCAAAAACTTTCAGTACCTTATGTTGAAAGAAAAACTTAGAAATTTTAGTTACCTTAAGTACTCAGTGATAGAGATATATTTGGTTAGTAGTGGCTTCTATCTATCCTGCTTATACACAGAATTTTATAATAAATTTAAATAAATAAATTTGTTAAATAAATAAATAAATTTAAATCATAAATAAATTTAAATAAATAAAAATAAATAAATCAGATAACTATGAACAAATATAAATTATAATTAAGGCTGCATCAAGTTATAGCATATAAAAATAAATTTCTTATACTCAAGAGAATTTATTATTGGATTCACATCTTTAAAAGCAATCTGAATTATCTGGAAGGAACTCAGTACTTGGTTTCAAAGTTAATAAGTAATATGAGATAGCTATGGTGAAAAAGCAAATATGTTTTTCATTAACTGGACTGTTTTTATGCTGTCTTTTTTATTTAATTTTTTCTCTTATTTCTTATTAAAATTGTTTTTCAAAAATCAAGTTTTAGCCCTGCTAAGGGAGATTGGCTAGGGGAAATATGGTCTGAGTTGGATGAGCACACTTCCAAAGTCTGACCTAGGCAGACTGTGGGAAATAGAAATGAACAAGTAATAGGGGAATCAAAAATCGAGGCAGAGTTGAAGCCATTTGGGCAATGATCTGTTTTCTCTTGAACAATCCCCTCTCAGAAGATTTCTTGAAAACCTGGGAAGTCATGGGGTTAGCTTCATGAAAGAAGGGCATTTTCTATGTGAAATTAAATCACGGAGATAAATCTTTAAGAAATGAGTGTCGTTCTTGAATCATAGCTGTGATTTGGAATTTAATCTGTATCGATTTCACGTATTTTATTTTTGAAATATTTTATTTATTTACTTGTCAGAGAGAGAGAGAGAGTGCACACACAAGCAGGGGGAGCAGGAGGCAAAGTAGAAGCAGGCTCCCCACTGAGCAAGGAGTCCAATGTGGGACTTGATCCCAGAACCCTGGGATCCTGACTTGAGATGAAGGCAGACGCTTAACTGACTGAGCCACCAGGCATCCCAATTTTTTGCCCCGTTTTATAGTTCCTTAGTTTGATTTCCTAAGGCTTGCTATGGTGAACCCCTAATAATAATGGATTCTGAGCCTAATTTTCCTTCTGAGCAGTGGTCATCACTTGCTAATTTAATTTTCGTGTCAGGGGTCTTTGTGTGGGTGTGTCTTCTCTATGCAGATAGATAAACTCTAAAGTGTGCAGATTTCTTCTCTTTTTTTAACCTCTCTTAAAAAGCTTAATGGATAGGCAGCATACAAGAAGAACAAAGTATCTGGTGTAAAGTGTGTATCCTAAATAGGGGATTAACCCTGACAAATATTGACTGGGGTTGTGCAGAAGTTTTGGCAACAACTAAAAGTTTGTTGATCAGTAACACTCCTCTATTGGTTTCACTAATCATCAGAGTAGGAAGGTTCTCTATGCCAGCAGGGGACACGGACCAGGCATATAGAATACATCAAGATGTTTGAAAGCAGCCTTTTCCCAAAATTCAGAAGATACTGTCAAATAGGTGGCCAGTGCTTTTACTTTGCCACCCCAGAGTGACAGGAAGATTCTAGTCCAGCAGCAGATGCACCAGTGATATCTCCATTATATTTCTTACAACAACTAACATCCCGGTAGAAAACTTGACATATCAACCATGTGATGAATCATCCTAAACCTAAAATGTCATATCTCCAGACAAGCTAAATACCATTTAATTCTCTACTAGACCATTCATCAAGTCTTAGTCATTGTCATTGAGAGATTAGGTTCTACAGAATGGAAGATGTGAAATCATTTTAAAATGTATAAAGTAACTTATATCAGCAAAACTATCATTATAAAGAAGATCATTCAGCTGGAACAGTCTGTTTTCTTTCAAGGTTGTGGCATGAAACTCATGCAAATATACATGTTGGATTGCTTACCCAGGCAAACTGTGATCGCTGAGAACTTTATGAATTGGCATCTTTTTTGTTTGTTTGTTTATTGGTGTATTTTGTAGAATTTTCAGTAGCAACAATAGCAAGTACATTTAGCAAGTATGCGTTTCTCAACCAAAGATATTGCAGCCAGAATAAATTGTAATTTTAAAAATGAGGTGGTAAGCTTCAGAGTAACCATCCATTAGATCAAGCATGAATTTTAGATGTCATGACTTTTAACTCCTTACTTCCCTAGGTAAGTAAATCACCACAACATTTTGAAATGACTATTCAAACTTTGGAATCCATGAGTAGAAAAACTAGAACTTAAGTTCTCCTAATTATTCATGTGTAGATTTGAAACCTCAAGTGGAAATGTCAGATACTGTGGTGACATTTATATAGCAAATTGGTTTAAGAGCATGAGCTTTGGAACCAGGCAGACTTGCTTTTGAATATTGTCCTTGCCACTTACTAGAGAGATTATCTGGTAAGTTCCTTAAACTCTCCAAGCCACAGTTTCTTCACATCTGTATATTTTATAGATATAAAAATAATAATAGCCACCCTAGGGTGATAGTTCAAGATGTGAAGGAGACTGACTCAATAGTACTTAGATTTAGTTTCTTTCACTTTACTTTCTTTTCCTATTCCCAAGGCAAATATATTTCATAAATAAACACAATCTATATCCCAAGTTAACAATACATTTCAGAGGTAAGTTTAATATTTATTTATTTACTTGTTCAACAATTATTGTTCATAGAGATTGTGATCTGAGATGGAAAAGAAAATAATTAGCTCTCAAAAAAACAGTCTCCAAATGTAGCACAGAAACTTCCCACCCTGACAACATACAGTATAAAGTCAGAGTTAAAAGCATTTCTGAATGTGTGTGAAGCTTGGCTCGGCTACTCACCAACTGTGTAATCTCAAGTGATCACTCAGCTGCTCTGGACCTTAGGTGTGTTGACAGCAAGACTGTAAACAGTGCCCACAAGGTTGTGAGGCCATAATCATTGTTATATGCAACTTGCATGTCATAAGCACAAATGCTTACTATAAAACTTGTATACTTACTATACATAACATACTGTATATTACAAGTATATTTGCCATGCAAAACAAGTGTACAGGTACTATAAAAGCATATTTGCTAGGCTATACTTTATAAACAATAAATGTTTACTCTTAATAATGTTATTTACATGGGGATTGAAGTGTGACTATGTGTATATAAGAGAGTGTGTATGAGTGTGTGATATGTGTAGGTACATTATACCAGCCATCTGAGTGCTGAGAATAGGCATCTTTTGCAATTACTTCACAGTATTTAGGTAACCTCAAAACACCCCAAAGAAAGCATACCTTAGTAAGCAGTAGCACAAGATCAGAAGTAAATCTAAGAGGTAGGAGAGACGTATGGAGAAGAGATTAATAATCAGGACTGGGGAATAATTGTGGAATGGTAATGTTTGACAAAATAAATAAAAGTAAATAAACAAAAAATTGTATTTTGAAAATGCAATTTATTTTATTTTTTTTTCAATTAATTTAAACTGTGTAGAGGTAGGTGTATGTCACTTGTCATTCATTTGGCTTTTCTCTCACTGAACAGATATCTATTGAAGCAGGATTATGAGGATGATGTCATACAAAAGGCAGATGTGGCTCCTGCTTTTATGAAGCTTACAGTCTAGTGGGAGTGATACTTCTTAGCTCTCACCCTCAAATCACATTTCTCTTCTCAGAACTTTTGCTTTATACTCACATGCTTTTCCAAAAAGAGAGAAAGGAAAAGAGACATTTCTTATATGTCTAGGAGTAACATTTATGATTAGGTTGAATTTTCTTAAATTTGGTGTCTAATATCAGTCACTAATTTTATGCCACTGAATACAATTTCATAGGCATTTAAAATTAGAGAAATAGAAGCTTTTAAAATGAAATATACTTACTCATAGTTTAGTTTAATGCCCTAATGCAAACTTTTCTTTTGGCAGTGTTGATCAAAATGCTTTTTCAATATTGTCTCTGAGAAAGTTCTATATGAAGATTTTACAAATGAGTTATAATGTGCTTTATTATGAAGGTAACAGAAGGATTTTCATGGGTGTGAAATTACTTATGAAAAATAAAGTATTTTGCATTAATAAAATGAGATATTAGCGTAAATTTACTCTGGCATAGGACAATTACACAGTTATAGTTTGTGGTTGCTGATATTTATGGAAGTCACTAATATAAACTTTGGGAGAGAAAATAATCACTTTCAATAAGGCATTATAATGATAATCATGATCAGTACACATCAAAAAAATTGCTTCCAGAAAGTTTTATTGGAGCTAGAAATTTTAATTATCACAGTTGCCCAATTACAAAGTAATTAAGTATAAAATTCAGAGAATAAAAAGTGTTTTATGTATATATATTTCCTTTTATTTCAAATATCCTTCACCCTTTATATTCCCAAGATAGTGATGAAAATCACAAATCATGTTAAAAAATATCTTTCATACAGGAAAATTTAATCTTAGATTTTCAATGCACCTGTGTTTCACAAGGGAATTGAAGACTATATTTGTGTTTTATGTCTAAACCCTTTCTATTGCATTTCCTAGTAAAAATTAAAAATATTTCCTCTAAATGTATTTTTATTAAATTTCACTAAATAATGTTATTTATCAATTCTATCGTAAAAGCTTACACACACAGAAAATTAACTTTTGTCAATAAAAATAAGCACTTTGGAGTTAAATAGATTTAGTTTCAAATTGTTGCTTCTTCAGGTACTACTGCTGTGACCTTGGGAAAATTACTAAATCTGAGAGTTATTTTCCTCAATTTAAAATGGGTTGTTATTTAATAATATTATTTGATGTTTAAGCCATCAGTAGTATGACTTAAAAGCTTAGTAAAGTGCCTTGTGCACCAAACAAGGCTAAGTAAATGACAGTCATTGGCTCTTAACGTTTATTGCCAGTAACATATTTATAGGTCTCCAAGTCCATTTATCTACAAAAACCATGAGTAAAGGAAAATTCTGAGCATATAATATTCAGTCAACATGAGTTCCTTGTTCAATGTGGTGTTTGGTTAGTAACAACTCTGATGAAGCTTATCATTCATTATCTTCAACCGAAAAATGGTCTGTGAATAGGAAAAGAGAATGTAAAATGCAGGACACCTAAAAACTAAGAAAATACAATACTATAATATGGAAAGGTAGAATTGGAAGAGGATAATTCACTGATGATAACATCAATAGCGTTTCATTAAGAATTGCAATCTGTGCTTTGCCACATGCTTTGATTGAGAGCACTAAGTGGCATGTTTCATTCCTTTTCAATTTCCCATTTATCTTGGAGACCCAGTGTCTGTCTGTACATATCAAAAAACTGGACAGTGTCTCTTTTCTTGTTTTGGTACTAATACTGGAGACAGAATTCTCTTTTCATGGACACCTTCTTTCTTTTCCATCATGCTTCTTTCTTTACCACTTCTAATAACAAAATGCCTACAAAATAAATGGCAATGAGTAGATAGTTAGACTTTGGGAAGACTATTTGGGTCACATAGCTATGCATGACACACCAGGATGATAATTTATTTTCAACTAAAAAAAACAGAAAATTAATAAAAATTAGTAATTTATGCAAAACTCTATCACTGCCAGTAATACACATTTTGCTTACAGTTGTGGCCAAAATAGTAGAACACAAAGAGAAATGAGAAAAATCACAAGTATTAGAAAGGAGAAAAATTTAAATTATGAACAGATAATAGGGTTATAAAATTAGAAAGTCCTACTGCAGAACTGTCTAATAGAACTTTCTGCAATGACAGAAAGATCCAGCAAGTGCCTGTCCAAAGCAATAGCTATTAACCACATGTTGTTACTAAGCATTTGAAATGTGGCAAGTGTGACCAAGGAAATGAATACTTAATTTAATTTAATATTAATTAATTTAAATTTAAATTACCAAATGCGGCAAGTGGCTACTATGTTGAACAGAGCAGCCTGAGGGAATACCTTACAATTCCGAATTAAAAGGGACATGAAACCAAATGGTAGATACAATATCAGCATTTTTTAAGTGACTTTTTCCATACTCTATTATTAAGCAATTGAAATTATAACTGCAAAATTCTTTCCATTCATTGTTGCATTAAAATAGCCAAAACCTATTATAAACTGAATGAAATGAATAATTTTCTTAGAACTATTAAAAATTTAGAAACTTAGCTGAGAGTTCTGAGGATGAGATTTGAATAAATGAAGAGAAATGTGTATCTGGATAAGAAAACTAGATATTGTAAAAATGCCAGTTCGTGCTAAATTAATATATGGGTTTAGGATAATGTTAGTCAAAACTGCAATGGGATCTTTCTTGACTTTAATTAAATTATTTAAAGTTGATTTACTGTAGACTTGTACCTTGTGCTACCTCGTGCCTTTCTCTACAGGAAGATAATAGAATTCCAACATTTTGAATTCAAACCTTGCCTTGTGAGGGAATTTGGCCAATTAAGTACAGAAACAGAGGGTGTGCTAACTAAGAGCCAGCTGTGTGTCTTTTCCTTCAGCCCATGAATCTGCAATGTTCCCGTGAAAACATCCAGAATAGTCAACCCAGACAGACATGACATGTAGCAAGAAGTAAAGCTTGGCTGGTAAGCCTCTGAGATAAAGACATATGTATCAACATTTCCTTTGTCTTTCATCCATCATAGCTCATATTAAAATGCATTCTGAAACTAAAAATATTATACCAATCTGGTATTGGTATAAGATGCAAAAGACTGGTTATAGGAGCAGAATGTAGACCTTAGGCAAACAACAGAATGAATAGAAAAGGAATACTTTATTAGGTACATAGTATTTAATACGAGGAATTTGGGAAAATATATCAATATCAATATATCAATGCAAAAGAAAAGCTTTCAAAGTAAGGCTACCTAAAAATACCTTAACTAGATAAAAATAAAATAGCTAAAATTAAAAGAATCATGATATTTTAGGAAAATGTTTCCTGTAAATAATAAGCTAGACTCAATTTCCTTTGTGTCTAGTTAAATGGATAAATTAGATGAATAGATAGGTGAATAATTTATTTCATTTATGTCAGTAAGAGAACACATTAAAAAAAAATTAGAAGGTAATATGAACAATTTGTAGAAATTAAGTATATAGAATTTATAATATTTTATTAATAATAAAAATCATAAACAAGCATTTCTTTTCAATATTTCAAAAGGGGCAAGATTTTATTTTGCAAGTAATACTCAAGACTGAAGTTGGTTTATTGAATAAAGCATTCCCATACAGTCATGGTAGAAGTGTGAATTGGTACAAACTTTCTAAAGAGAAACTTTTCATTATATATTAAGAATCACAAATGTATTGATATTATTTGCAACACTCCACTTTTAGAAATCTACCTCAAGAAAATACTCATAATGTAGAAAAAAATGTATATACAGGATTTTGACAGAATCTTTTTTATAGTAAAGAGTAAATGAGAAATAACTGAAATACACAATAATGAAGTATATATATGGCATCATTACCATTTCAGATTAATATAAGTCATTTATTAAAACCAAGGTTTTAAAAAATTCTTAAAATCTTAGGAAAATGTTTGTCATGAAATATATGATGAAAAAAGCTTTAATAATTTTCTATCATCTGAACTTGGGGGAAACATACACATATAGAGAAAGAAAACAACTGGATTAAAAATATTAACATGTTTATTCTTAAATCTTCATTTTCTTGAAACTATTTGTCTTTTATAATCACAGTTGCTTTCCAAAAGCGAAATTGAATTTATGAGAAGAAACAGATATTTAACAGGTATTTCAATAATAAGAGTGGCATTAACTTATTTATTAGAACAGGCAGACTAGATCTTGTGCCAAAGGCCCATTTTCCAATACCTTTTGAATTTAAACATTGATGAGTGAGTAAAATCTCTTTTACTGTAAATTTTTAGGTGGTTTTTTTTTTTTTTTTTTTAGGATTTTATTTATTTATTTGACAGAGAAAGAGATCACAAGTAGGCAGAGAAGCAGGCAGAGAGAGAGGAGGAAGCCAACTCCCTGCTGAGCCGAGAGCTAGATGAGGGGCTTGATCTCAGGACCCTAGGATCATGACCTGAGCTGAAGGCAGGGGCCTTAACCCACTGAGCCACCCAGGCGCCCCTAGGTGGTTGTTTCTAAGATGGTTGTTCAAGCATTTGGTTACATTGAATAGTGTGTTTATCTTTGGGTTGCTTCTTCTTCTTATTATTATTACTGTAATTAAATTTGACCTATACATTAGTATATTAGGCTATTTTGAGATTTTAATTAGAAATGGCCAAATGCAGGGTTCCTGGGTGGCTCAGTTGGTTAAGCATCTGTCTTCAGCTCAGGTCATGATCTTGATGTCCTGGGATCGAGCCTCACGTTGGGCTCCCTGTGCATTGGGGAGCCTGCTCTTCCCTCTCTTCCCAGCTCACTATCTCTGTCACTATCTCTGTTTCTCTCTCAAATAAATAAATAAAATGTTTAAATAAAAATTAAAAAAAAAAAAGAAAAAGAAATGGCCAAACAACTAGAGACATACAATAAAAAGCATTTATCCTTCTGGTTTGGAGTGGACTGAAAATGGATCTATAAAATTCCTATAGGTTTTAGGTCCAGCATCTCAGGAAACTGTTGGTTTACAAAGGGTGTAGAATTATTTGTTTTCATGGAAAATATAGTTTCATTATGGTTCAATAATGGTTTCATGGAAATAATGTTGAAGTATAACAAATTTGAATATAGGTGGAAGATAGAACATATTTTATAATGTGTTGCTTTATGGTTAAAGAATTTAAATGTAGAGTAGGAGAAGTCAAGTGAACACACACTTGGCTTGGGCTTCCATCTTAAAGTTTGAGCTATTCCCTTAGGTCTTTTCTGGAGTGAGCCAAGCTGACAGATGCCTGCTACTGAGTGTGTGTTGTGCTGCCACTGCAGAGGACAGGCATTTTACCTGGAAAAGCTATTAAACTTAGGAGACTATGTTGTCCAGATTTTCCAGGTCAGTTGTTGTTCAAATGTCATTACATTAACTCAGAAAATGGAAACTTTGCCATTGACTCTAGAGAATTCATGAGCTAGGAGTTGGGAATGGATGTTGGGGGGAAAGTTGAACTATGCACTTAAAGGATTTTTTTGTAAAATCTGCCAGCAAGTTAAGTTCTTTTTCTTAGCTTTAAAAATGAGGTATCAGCAATTATTGCTAGATCATTTTTGTTCTGTATCTATTATCATGTCATTTATATAATAGCCAATGGTTATATTTTCCTGGAAAACACATTTTTGTTTAGGCTTTCCAAACTAGAACCTATTTCTCCTAATTTCTTAGTGGTTGCATAAAGGATTTCATTTTAACAAGATACTTCTGTTAGCCTGGAGAGAAAGACACTGACATCAGAAGCATGAGCCCTTACACCAGGGGAGATAAAAGATAAGGCCAAAAGAGCAGATTGATTAACCAGCTATGATGACTGGCTTTTACAAAGTCAGCCAGACAATCTGGCACACAACAGCAAGCTTAGGTGTGGTTTAGCTGGTGTTGTTTTCCACAAAGATGTAAAATGGTTAAAAAAAAAAAAAAGTACAAATGACACTCAAGACTTTAAACTCAATGGAGGGCAGAAATGAATTTCCAGGCCACCTATCCATTCAAAATCAGACTGGTGTTTAGGATGGAGACAGTAGGATCTACCTCCCAAAAACAAAGGAATAGAAAGAATTAGCCATGGTTTTGGTCATGTAGGTGTTGCTGCTCCAATGGCAAAAGGCATTTGGAGTAATAGGCAAAGTAATGTAAGATAGAGTTAACCTGGCAGAGAGACTCTGAAGACCAAATGGGCAACCCCATATATTTGCTGTTGTCTAGGGCCAGCCATACTGAGTACTCGAACTTAGTGAACAAAAATAATGCTAGATGATCGGAGTTGGTAGGATGAAGATAGTGAAGGACTATCACCATGACTTTTAGCCGAGGATGACAGGTCGAAGCCTACAAAGATAGACCTTTTGGAGGGAAAGCTTTGACAAATGTTGGTAATAAAAGGTACTAAAAAAAGGAAGAGAAAGAATTTTAACATTTGCCAAGGTACTATAACTAGGTGCCTGAACTGTATTATAGTTCATTTAATGTTAGTGAATGGTGGGTGTTATTATTTTATTATTCTAACTGATACGATGGGATTCAGAATGTTGGCTGGTGGCACAAGTATTATTTGCGGCTCAGCATGTCATAATGTTGAAATATATATTTTCATATGTATGCTGCATATCGTGATGTATCCATAGCCTGTTCATATTAAAAGAGGCCAAATGTGAATGTTCATAACATTCACATACATGTCATTTGAATAAAGAGATTCGATATAAAGTTTATTTGAAAGTCTCTAGTCTTTTATGGAATTATACCGAGTAGATTATCAAACCATTTTGTACGACCACTCATGTAGATTCAGAGTATACTAGTCCGTATTACATGCCCTTTAGAGGATCAGAGAGACAACTTCTTTGTCTTCAAGGTAGGGGACAAACTGGAAGAGTGCACAGACTGCCCTATAAACCTGTCCCCTCAAAAATGCAAGATGTCTTCATGGAATTAGGATTGAGCCTGTCGGTATGAAGAAAAAGATTAAAAGTTGAAGATCCTTGAAAAGAAGCTTAAAAATCTGAGTTACAGTAAAACTATGCTAGGCTCTTTGAAGGCATTAAGTGACAGAAGAGTATGCTGATAACAAGTGTGAAATGGGGACAACCAGAAGCACACAAGGAGATTAAAATGCTAGTTACAAGAAAAAATGACTTCAAAAGGGATTAAATTCAGATATCAAGAGCATAGGGATTTGTGCAGCTCAGGTTGTTGGTGAAAGTTATGAAAGTTGTTTTTTTTTTTTTTTCACTAACTTGTGAGCCTGAATGTGTTTTAGGCTGTTATGGGAAATTGGATACCAGTAATCACTGTTTGTTTGAGCTTTTTCCTCAGATGTTAGTGGATGATTTCCAAATCCATAAATACCAAGGAAGCTCTCAAGTTCCATTCCCTTGTTGGTCTGAGAAAAGGTTGGCAATTGGATAAGTTTCCTGTGGTTGCTACTTTGTATGCTTAGTATTTACACAAAGATTTGCCAGAGACATTACCAGAAAATTTCAAATCAAATTGAAGCAATTAGGCCACAGAATAATTAAGAGTCATTTCTTCATGTTATTAATATTTATGAAATACTTACTGTATGCTACTGTATGCTAAGAAATGGAGTAAGGCAGTTCTAGGCAGCAATGGCCCATGCCCTTATCTTGCAGTCCAATTTTATCAAATAACCACATACCTAAATGTTTAAGTGTGCCACTATAGCGAGGACAATGAAGAAAAGTGCTTCTTTATTCCCTAAGGAAATTATTTTCATTCTTGGATCATCTGAAGTATGATTAGTGTTAACTAGGAGAAAAAGAACAGAAAGAAGTGTCTCATAAGGGGTCATAATGTGTGCAAAGTTTCCCTGAGGCAGCAGGGAACAAAATGAATTTACAAAACTTAAAGAAGGAGTGAGTCAGAGACATCAAGAGGAGAGAGGATTTGGTATAGGAAATGGCTTGAGAAGTGGTAGAGACCACATGATGCAGCGGACATATTTTTGAGTCACAGTGCTCAAAGTGGATGCCACCAGATGATGTGACTATTTGGATTTAAAAGAATTAAATAGAATTAAGAATTTAGTTCCTCAGTTGAACTAGCCAGATTTCATATGCTCAGTTGCCATTTGTGGTTACTGGTTGCGAGACTGGAAAATTCAGAGAACATTTCCATTATTGCAGAAAGTTCTACTGGATAGAATTTTGTTAGATTCAGCTTTATCCTAAAAGCAATGAGAAGTCACAGAGGAATTTTCTTCAACATTGACGTGTGGAATGATATGACCAGAAGGCATATTTTGAAAAGAACTTGATGGTTGTAGAATGGAGACTAGTTTGCCTGGAGAAGAGCAAATTGCATTTAAGCAGGCAACTTCACAAAACCTAATAAAAATTCATGAAGATGAGAGATGTGAACACAGTTGCATGATTTTAGCAACTAAAATAACAGGATTTGGTGATGGATTCAATTTGGGAATTGAAAGTGAGTTTTTTGGGGGCTGGCCCAGTTGCTTAAGCATCTGACTCTTGATCTCAACTCAGGTCTTGATCTCAGGGTCCTGCGTTCAAGCCCATGTTGGGCCCCATGCTGGGCATGAAGCCTACTTAAAAAAAAAAAAAAAAGAAAATGAAAGATATTTTTAGCTTTCAAAGTTTCTATATGGTGGTGTCAACCATTGGCAGGAGGAACACGGAGAAAGGATCAGATCTGTAAAGGACAGTGCTTTATTTGAGGACAAGACAAGATGTCAAGAAGCCGCTGATATGTTTTCCTTTTCTTCCTCCCTTCCTTGCCAGCCACAGCCACCCTACAACTTGTTCCTTTTTTTTTTTTTTTTAAAGTTTTTTTTTTAAGATTTTATTTATTTGTCAGAGAGAGAGCGCGAGCGAAAGTGAGCACAGGCAGACAGAGTGGAAGGCAGAGTCAGAGGGAGAAGCAGGCTCCCTGCGGAGCAAGGAGCCCGATGTGGGACTCAATCCCAGGACGCCGGGATCATGACCTGAGCCGAAGGCAGCTGCTCAACCAACTGAGCCACCCAGGCGTCCCCAACTTGTTCCTTTTAACAGCCTATGCAGCTTACAGGAAGGCCTTGAGATTTTTGTCACACTCCTTATAATAAGACTTGGACATTTAACTGACTGGAAAGGTAGCAGATTCATATTTTGAGAACTGAATGTGGCACTAGAGATCCCACAATGCAATTCTATTATTTTCTTGATGTGAAGACCAAATGCTGGAGAGTTTCCCTCTCTTCTTGGTTAATGGCAGAAATAGTTCTCCTGCTTTTGCATACTATTTTTGCTTCTTACGCTATGTTACTTCCCCAGAGTGAGGAAAGTAAGTCTTTTCTGGTCTAAAACTTTTGCAGTAAGCAGTTGTATGAGAAATATCTATGGAATTGCCTAGCCCAAAGGCAGGCAGGGTAGAATTCTGCTTGGTAATGAAAGAGAGAAAGATGCTGGCTAGGTTTCTTGGCACAATTTTAAAGGCATAATTCTTCAACATTTCTTCATACTATGGCAATATATTTTGATGGTATCTGTGAGTTGCTCAGAGAATTTCAAAGTAGTTTTAAATTTCCTTAGCCACAAAAAGCTTGTCAAGTACTGCTGAACGACTATGAAAATGTGAAAACAAACACTCCTGGGTTATATAATATAAAAAGCTTACTGATTTGGAACAGTTTTCAAAAGGCAAAATACAGCATTTCTTGTTGAGATAATATACTCTGCTGTTTCATTCTCTTCATTCACTCTCTTGCTTTATTTCCATCTGCCTAGTTTTGCTCTAAATTTCCACTGAGTCCTGATGTTTTGTTAGTGTGAGAATAAAATAAAATTCACTCTCCTGGGTAGTTAATTACAAATATAACAGAGAAATATTAATTTTACATAAACAATTTTTTATGAATATGTTTTAAAGGAGATCTACACTTAATTTAAAGCAAATATTTTTAATTTTCAGATATCTTGTTTTTTTAAATTCTGTATCTTTATAGGAAAAAATCTACATGGCATATTAAAAAAAAAACAGAATGTAGACTAATCCTTTTATTTTATTTGTGTAAATACCCAAAGCATTTAGCTTTTGTTCTAAATTATCTGCTTAAAAATCTGGTGACATATAGAAACATGGCCACTCTTTTTTCAACACTAGGAAGGTAAAATGTGGGCAAAGTAAGTTTGTAATATCTGATAAGAAATTAGTTGATAAAAGCTAGGACAAGAGTTAATGGTTCCTGTTAAATATTAGCCAGTTCAGCATAACTTTATAAATATTTATCACTGTATCAGTACTGTCAATATATGTATGTATTTCACTTGTACTAAATATTATTCTATAGTTGTATATTTTTTTAATGCTTAGGATTCTAGAGGTAAATGATCAATGTTAATGTTAACATGATTAAAAGTAAACTCTATCCTTCATTTGCTGACATACAATGGCTCATCCCAAAATATATTATCTATAACAAATATCAAAGCCAGAATTCATATTTCTGTTTTTTAAAATATTTTATTTATTTGAGAGGGAGATGGAGAGAGCAGGAGCAGGGGAAGGCGGCAGGGAGAGGGGTAGACGGAGAGGAGGAGTACACTCCCTGCTTAGCAGGGAGCTGCCACCAGGATTGATCCCCAGATCCCAGAATCATGAACTGAGCTGAAGGCAAACAGATGCTTAACCAACTGAGCCACCCAGGTGCCCCCAAATTTTTGTTTTAATGACTACATTTAAAGATAACATGAAATTTTCAGAAATTAAACTTAGGAAAGGCTCAGATATATAATTGCAAGCTTACCAAGACAGGTAAGTATAGAAGATTGTTCTTATTTCTAATTTAAGCCCAATATTACTTTTAGCAGGCAGATATTATAGTTGAACAAAAAAAAAAAAAAAAAAAGAACTCAGTTATTAGAGTGTAGGGTAATAAATACTATGTCCTGTTACTTTCATTATATATATTTTTCATTTTGAATGAGGCAAAAATGCAGTCATGGAAGTCACTATTATATCAATTTTATACAGACTTGACCTTGACCAAAGATGCATGCTTTGAAAAGTAGAAATGTTCCCAGCTAAGTAATATACATTAGTCATTAACATTAACTCAATTTTCAGATAAATAATAAATCTCCTCTGATTTTATAGCTGGGAGTTAATCCAGTAGAATGGTTATCATCAACTCCAAGCCTTTTGGGGTTTTTAATTGTTCTATTCAAATGAAAAGCTTTATGCCAGCTTTTGTTACCACCCAATTAATTTTCAAAACCAATTAAGATAAAATCATACATAATAATCTCCTACTTATTACTAAGTGCATAAAATTTGCCTCCATCACTTAGTTCTTTTGACCCACCATTGACAACTCTGATTAGTGGAACTCCAGTTCTCTGCCTCTTTGCTCATTAACATTAACGGACATTTGAAAAAAAGACACTCACTTCAACTTGTTAATTCAAATCGATGTTGCACATTTCCTACAATTTGAATAGCTCCACAATTGTTTGTCTTTGAATACCTGACTTTATATTATCTGGCTTTTTAACATCACTTCTGCTTGAGAACAACATGGTACTAACGCAATGGGATGAGATTAATCTGGTTATTGACTGGTATCATTCTAGTTCGTATAAATCTTCTGAGAATAAAAACTAAATATTAGAATTAACCTTTTATTTAGGTTTGTAAACTCAAGGATGTATATTATATTTCTGATCAGTTTTGATTTGGACATTTAACTGTTGTATTTCTCAAATTCAGATACTATTTTATACATTTGTTTAACACCCATTCAAGTAATTTTATTATAAATCACTAGAAAAAAGTTTCAAATTGCATTTGATTTTTGTATTCTTTCTATAAACATAATTTAGCATTGTATAAATTTAAATGTATTACAACAGTATTATAAAATTTTGTTCTAAAATATTTTTGCCATCTGGATTTTAAAATATTAGTCAAGTTTATGTTGCGAATTAACAGAATTCAAATGCATTTTTATACTTCATCTATATAAATGAATTCAGTTAAAGTATTTTGAAGGAATACATATTTTAAAGATGTAAAAAAATAATGAATTGGTATTCATGCTTGACTCTAGGGTAAGTCATAAATGTTATTAGCTCCCTTAAATTAATTTATCTGTGTAAACATCTAAAATGGCAATAAATTAATTCATTTTACATCCATCGTTATAATGCTTCATTAGTGGGATATTTCTAAATTCTCATTAGATCAGCACATAAGATATCTCATGTATCTAATGTATTTTTTCTAATGAGAGTAATAATTGTCTACTAAGGCAGTGGTTTCCAACCATGATTTTAACAGAGAGGGGGGCAGTTCTGTAATTTTATAAAAGCAGTTGGGGAGATGTACTATGGGAGGATTATAAAATAAAATAAAGATGTATCTCAGCTTCAAAATATGAAGGGCTGGGGGATGGGTGAATTAGTAGGACATGTAGTTAAAGAATAAGTTAAAACAACAGAACCCAGGAATGCAAGGCAGCTTCTATTTCCTCAGAGACTTTGGTATGGTTGAAGGAGATAAGGAGATTAGGGCAGTTATTTAAAACTTATTTGGGGGGAGGGGCAAATGGGTGGCTCAGTCAGTTAAGCTTCTGCCTTTGGCTCAGGTCCTGATCTCAGTGTCCTGGGGTTGAGTCCTGTGTAGGCTCTCTGTTCTGCGGGGAGTTTGTTTCTCCCTCTGCCCTCCCCCACTTGTGCTCTTTCTCTTGCAAATAAATAAAATCTTTTAAAAAATTAAAAAAAATTAAAATGTAATTGTGGGACTTTTTGATTGTTTTTTGTTTTGTTTTGTTTTTATCATCTTATTCTCAGGTAATAAACTACTCTCTTAATTTTATGCAAGTGGTGGTATATATTTAAATATGTATATTTTGCTAGATTGATGATTTCATTTTAGTTGGGTAAATGGGAACAAATGAGTCAGACTATACTATGTTTTACTGAAACTGCCAGCTGCCCTCAAACAAAGTCTTAAACTGATAAGTAGGAAGTTAAATAGCTTAAAAGAAATTCAGGTAACATTTTTTAACACAAAGTAAAGATAAAACAGAATGTCAATGATATCAACAGAAACAATGATCAGAAGCCAGTTTGAGACAGCTGAGGAATGCATTCTGGAAGAGAAATCTGGAGCCCTATGTTGCTAGGGAACATGATCCTAACAGTGACTTTTATCTATGTTTGACTTAACTTTGATCAACTTAGAACAGACATCTTTTTCAAGTAAATTGTATCTGTATTTGCAGCCAGTTTTTTCACCTGGGAACATTTCACCTACAGAGACATTAATACATTTCTTAAATGACCCTTGAGGCCTTATTTCCCCTATAAAGTAACAATGCACTAATATGCTTTTGTCAACAGTAGCCATTTTTAAAATCTTATTCATCAGAGTTAAAGACGTCTCTTTATATGGTGTGGTTCCACAGGTTTGATATTTCATTGGCTCGTTTCCCTAGCGAAGACTGAGAGTTCACTATTCAACAGAGATGCTGGGGGAAAAAAAAAAATCCCTATTGGTAATGCTACTTTACCTATATTGGAGATACTATACATCTCCTGTAAGTTTTGAGAGTTACTATTGTATTTTGATTCACAGAACTCATACAATTAGAATTTATATATTGATGTAATTTCTTCATTAGTGTTTGGCTTCTTCACTAGACTTGGAGCACAGTATGTGTTTTGCTCAGCAAAATATCTTTAGATCCTGGTACAATGATTATTGTATATAATATGTTCTTTTAATGAATATTTGCCAGTTGAATGATTGGATAAATTAATGATCAATTAGAGGCATATTTTAAAATATGCCAAAAAATTCCTGAAAACACTCAGCTTACTTTTAAACTCATCTGTACATGTGATTACAAAGTCATATATATATATATATATATATATATATATATATATATATTCTATAAATACAGAGAATATAATTAATGTTGAAAGCATTTTTGATAAATGACTGGAAAATGAAGAACAAGCCATATTGAAATGTCAAGAACTCTTTACTTTGTCTTTGAGTTATGCTTTTAAAAAGGCTAATTGGAGAATATCTTAAATTTCATCATGAAGAAAAAAAAAATGATGCGGAGCTCTGTGAGATTTTGTTATAGCTAAATTCAATAAGTGGTTTTAAGAAATTGCTCTAAAAAGTTTTTGAAAGGTTACCACATGGAAGCCAAAGAATTGATGTAATAAAGTACCATATAGTATACAATAAAAATGTCTGTTTTGTTGACCTTCTTAAATCTATTACTCATGGAGTACTCAGCAAATCTTGTTAAAGCCTTGCTGCTAAGGCCTTTGTGAGGGAAACTTTCTTTTATAAATTCATTTACTAACGGCCTGTCTTGGTAGTAACCCAATAAAAATATTTCCCAGGAATTCAACTTAGACTAAATTGAAAAGGCTCTGGACCAAAGTCCTGCCTCCTCAACCCATGGCTCTGTGCCTGGGACAATGAGAAGAGGTTAAAGACTAGAAAATGTGTATTTCATCTAGCTCTCATGTTCTGTATTATAATTATTATTATTTTTTTTGATAGAGTCTTGGTTTTCTCTTCCATGTAAAGGCAGAGATATGAACTCTTTGGACTGTAAACTCATAAATAGCATCATATTTGGGCTTTTGCAGGCCTCATTGTACTCACAGTGGGTTCCAATTCAATATTTTCTGTGTATAAAGGTATTTCTTGGTTTTTGGACCAAATAATGGGGGCTAGGACAAGTGCAACTCATCCACTTACTTGCTGTTACCTACCTTACACTACCTTACATCTGTTGAAAAGGTGATGATAATGGTCTTAATCTCACAGGTTTGCAGTAAGGACCCCATGTGCTGATATATATAAAACAATATATGGAAAGATAGCTGGTATGTACAAAGAGCTCCAAGAATTTTTTTTAATATATATTTTTTAAGATTTTTATTTATTTATTTGACAGAGAGAGATCACAAGTAGGTAGAGAGAGAGGTGGGGTTAGGTTTGGGGGGGTGGAAGCAGGCTCTTTGCAGAGCAGAGAACCCAATGCAGGGCTTGATCCTAGGATTCTGGGATCATGACCTGAGCTGAAGGCAAAAGGCTTTAACCCACTGAGCCACCCCGGCACCCCGAGCTCCAAGCATTTTAACTCTTAACATTACTGGCATAGAATTTTAAAAAAATAAATCTGTGTCTTCTAAAATCTTACAATATATTTGGATAAGATTTTTTTAAAAATCACAAGGAAAATAGGGAGTTCAAAATAACAGTTAACACATTAACGAAAAATATCACCAAGCATATACAGTTAATTACCAAATGAATTGATTTTTAAGATTGTTGTAGGAGAACAGAGGATGAAGGGGCCAGCCTGGCTGCGGGAGTCTCTGAATATATTTACAAAGAAAATGAGTTTTGGCTAGGGCTGGTAAAAATTAGTTAATACTGGTTTCCCCTTAAGTTAAAAATGTATAGCAAATATTTACTTAGAACTATATTGTAGCTTGTATCCTGCCTTGATATAAAACTATTGGGACAGTTAGAGCAACAGATAAGAGCTCATATCACAACTGCAGTAAAAATACACTCTAGAGAAATACTCTAGATAGGCTAGTACAACAAAAGTCAAATGCCATATTTCTGAGGAGGTATCTAAAAATGGTTGAAAGTCTTTTCCTTTGGAGTCCCTACCAATGCTGGATTCCTGGTGTGGGCAGTCACTCAACCACCCAGAAAATGGGAGACATGCACAGAGACAAAAACACCCAAAGTGACAGTTTGTTAGTGAACCTGTTAAATTGAGATTCCTTTTGCTTAGATGTACCATCTAAAATTTCAGAAGTGACACGGGCTGGAGTCAGAGGACAGGGACCAGGACCGGGGCCAGAAAGAAAGCATTTGCTGTACCACGTGTGGGTTTGCCAGCCCTTGTGGACTTGCCTCCATCTGAACAGTCCACCGCTAGCTGCACTCCCATGGAAGAAACATACAGAGACATAAACGTCATGGGCTAGCCTAGGTTCTTTTTTTTTTTTTTTAAGATTTTTTCTTTATTTATCTGACAGAGATCACAAGTAGGCAGAGAGGCAGGCAGAGAGAGAGGAGGAAGCAGGCTACCTGCAGAGCAGAAAGCCCGATGTGGGGCTCGATCCCAGGACCCTGGGATCATGACCTGAGCCGAAGGCAGAGGCTTAACCCACTGAGCCACCCAGGTGCCCCTAGCCTAGGTTCTTAATGCCAGGAGAATCTTCTACAGAGAAGGAGAGAAAGGTCTTTTCTCTCTTTGAAAATAACTCCACAGACACTGGAGATTGAATCCTGCTAGTCAGGCTCAAGGCCCCAAGCAGTTTCTGTCAGGACTTTTCTGAGGGCCTCCTGGTGGCATTACAGAGAGACTTCCCCCGAGAAGTAGCTTGTTCTAGCAAGAAGGTAGGCGGTAAAGTAACAAAGAAAATAATCATTTATGAGGCCAAGATGAATACACACAACTTTCTTTACCTAATGGCAATTTAGAAATGGCTATGACCAAACTCATCTCCAAGTTTATACTGATTTGTTCAAATGATAATGAAGGGAATATTAACTTCATATTGTGTTTGGGGGAAAAACTGAGTTAGAGGCTCATTATCATAGTCAAAAGGGAAGTATAAGGAGGCTTAGATTACAAATAGCTTGAAAACATTTAGTAACACTTTATTTTAGAAGTCACTTCGAAGTATATTACACTATTTGTAAATCATCTTTTCAAGAAGTTGAAATACTAAATATGAACTCAAATTTTTCAGTATAAAATGAAAGAAATGGTAGAAAATGGCATGTTGATTAATTTTCTACCAAAATTATTATTCTTCTGATCCTAATTTTGCTTTTTTCCCCTCACAGGCATCTGTTTATAAAATTATCAGATCTACCATCAAATAAATGAAAACTCTGAATGTAAAGAAAACAACTGCCAAAATTTTGCGGGGAAAAATTCCTCCACACCTAGGACAAATTAATTGCCCTGTCTAAATTGTTGATAACAGTGGCAAGAAAAAGATGTTACTTTCATCCTTTATTCAAAGCTGCCAAAATGGTATTGGAGACATCGATAAAAAATAACTACATTTGCAATTTAAATAACACAAAGAATTTCATTTTTAGCTGTTTTCCTCTTTTTATTTCTTGGGCAAATTCCTCTTTTCATCTTGGCTGGGCTGATTGCTTGCCTTCATAATATACTGTTTGGAAAGATTTAAATTTTTTTTTTTTTTTAAATAGAAAAGAAAAGATAAGGGGAATTTTTAAAAAATCCACATACATTGGTATGTTTGACATACAATTCTTTACTCAAATTTACTCCAAAATTTTATTTTAAATTCTAAGCTTTAGAATTTGGGTATGTGGGAAAAGGGAGAAAGGGGAGGATTTGACTTACAGTATGAATTAGGATGTCTCTCCTAAAGAAGTGTTCATGGGTTTCATTTTAATTAACCTGCTTTCATTTTATTGTTGTATTATTCAGTTTCACTTTATGGTGCCATTTAGACAGTAAACTTTTCACACATCTGCAGGGACTGATAACAATGAGTTTAATTTAAATTAAAACTATCAGTACAATTAATTTAAAGATACCAGTGCCACTAAGAATATTTGCTACAATAGCATATATCAGTTCAACATTTTTTTCAAGAAGGCTATAGAAATACTGGAGGTTATGTTGAGAATTTTTACCCATTTTCTTTTTTTCACACCAAACTTCTCATTTATATAGGGGTTTGGAGATCTTTAAGGAACTAAACAGTTCTTGATTCACAACTAATTTGTTCCCAGCTTCTGTATGACTAGACTAATCCTGAGTTGTTTAAACTATACTGATTATTTGAGGTTGTTAGTGTTTAATTGTGCTTTTTATTGAAAAAATTAAGAATTTTAATTATGTCTTATAAATAGCATTATTTAAATGGCTTTGGGCAGTACATATATAATCAAGAAGGTACTTAGTGAAGCAAAGGAAATGTTTTTCAGCAAAATTGGGGGATAAAAATGAATAATATGGGGTAATAAATACCTTATGGGAAAAAATAATTATCTGATTGTATTTTCACTACTTGGAATATTGCTTCACATTTATCTGAATTTTTAGACCATCCTTAATATGGTTAAGATCTCACCTCTGATCATACAAGCATATATTATCTTAACATTAGGTTTCTCTGGATTCCTTCACCTTACTATTTTAAGCGTATTATTGATTTAAATACTGTCTTGGGTTTCTTCAAATCACCTACATTCCAATGTAAACAAGGCATTTGCTTTTTATGGAGTGCTTACAATGTCTCTGCTACATTTGATGAACTGAAAAAAGTGAAGTAAATAGATTTTAATCCATAAGTTTATTTTTAACTATAACTTAAACTATTACCAGATATCAAAGATTGGTGGAAAATATTCAAATAACTCAAAAAAATTGCACTTCGGTAAATGAGTTAATAAAAATTTAAAGTCTATTTAACTGCCACACATACACAGATGACAAATACTAGCAACTAAAACTACAAAGTAATATATCACAACATTGTGCTGTGCACAAAATTAGGCCTTTTTTAATATTCCTTCATTCATTAAATAAATATTTACTGAGTAACCATTACGTTCTAGTCATTATTTTTAATGTTAATGTGTGTTTTTCTTTATTTTGATGTATGTATATGTGAAGTTAATAGAAATAAAAATAAAGCAGTGTAAGAGCAGAAGGCAAGTTGAAGGTTTGCAATTATGAGTAAGATTTTAGGGAAGGACAAAAAATATTTGAGCAGAAATCTGAAAAAGGTAAAATAGTGACTAAGGGGATATCCGGAGTATCAAATAGAGCATTCATTATGCAGTATGGATGCAATGCAACAACTGTTAGAGTTGGCAGTGTACTTTGTTAGCACTGGCATTTCAGAGGGTTCTAGAAACTAATAGGTTGTGGATAAATAAAGAGGAAAAGAAATCACTTTGCAAGTGGGAGGAACAAACCTATAGAAGTCCATAGGGAGATGGAAGCTTGGTGGTGGGATGGAGTGTGCTTAGTTGCCCCAGAGATTCACTCAGTGATCAGGTTATTGCTGACAACACACAGGGAAAAACTGGAAGAAAGTAAGTCAAGTGAAAGGTCCAGAAGTCATGGGAAGAGCAAAGGAGGATAAGGAGAGCCTCAGACTTCATTGGTAAGAAGGCACGAAGAGCCAAGAACTCAAGGAGACTGAAATAGGTGGGACTCCGTGCAGTTCTCCTAAGATGGTTTACTTGTTCTCCTCTCAGAGCTGAGAATCTTTTGATCTCTAATGCTCTGTCATTTACTTTTTTTGAGATATTAAAAAAATTAAGTGTATAGATCAATTTTTACATATGTATATATCCATCCCATTACTAATCAAATGAAGATATAGAATGTTCTCCAGCACCTCACAAACTCTATCATGTGTCTTCTAAACACCCACCCACAGAAATAACCACTTTAGACACCAAGTTTTTTTTTTTTTTTAAGGTTTTATTTATTTATTTGACAGACTGATCACGAGTAGGCAGAGAGGCAGGCAGTATGATAGGAAGGGAAGCAGGCTCCATGCTGAGCAGAAATCAGGGGGCTCGATAGGGGACCCTGAGATCATGACCTGAGCCACCCAGGTGCCCCTAGACCCCAAGTTTTAAGTCAATATGCTTGTTTTAAGTTCATATAAATAGAATTAGGTAATATATACTTTTCTGAGTTTGGGCCTACCATGCAACAAAATGCATATAAAATCGATCCTGTTGTTTTTATTTCAGTTTAACTCTATTTTATTCTTTTATTACTGTGCACTGTTCCATTGTGTGACTGTAACATGGTCTATTTTTTCCCGTTTATTATTGAAAGGGGTTTGGATTGTATCCAGTTCTCTGTTATTATGAGTAATGCCTGTGATAGCCATCCTCATACAAGTCTTTTGATGAACACAGACACTTGTTTTTGTTGGTAATATGCCCAGGTATGGAACTGTTGAGTGAAAGGGTTAGCATATGTTTAGTTTTAGTCGATATTGCTGGTTTTCTCCAGGATGGTTGTATAAATGTGTACTCCTGTATCAACAACATATGAGAGTTTGAACTGCTCCACATTCATCATTCCCTATTTAATTTTAACCATCCTGCAGTGCTATCTCTTTGTGTCTTTAGTTTGCATTTCTGTGATGAAAAATGATGTTGAACGTCTTTTTATATTTATTGGTCATTGGAATATCTTGTTTTGTGAAGGTCCTGGTTGGGTTTTTGGCCATCCCTTTACCATGCTGATGGGTTTTTCTTACTTACTTGTAGAACTGCTTTTTATATTCTGGGTATGGCTGCTTTTTTCAGGATAATTGAAGTTCCTTTTTTTAAATTTAAATTACTGTTTTTTTAAATTGAGATATAATTGACATATAACATCATATTAGTTTCAGTGTAGGACATGATTGGCTATGTTATATATTGTGAAATGATCACCATGATAAGTCTAATTAACATCTATCACCATATTGTTACAATTTTAGCGTTTCCGTAGTGTAGTGGTTATCATGTTCGCCTCACACCATATTGTTATAATTTTTTTTTCTTATGAGGAGAACTTTTAAGATGTACTTTCTTAGCAGCTTTCAAATATGTAGACTTTATCATCAACTGTAGTCATCATGCTATACATTATCTCTCTAGGACTTATTTATTTCATAACTGGAAATTTGTACCTTTTGATCACCTTCACTAATTGAAATTCTTAGCTTAAATGAAGCCTAATTTTCAAGCTTTTACTATATATATTTTTCTGTTTAAGAAATCGTTGTCTATCTCAAAGTCATAAGAATGCTCTTTGGTCTAGAGTTCTTTCTAGAAGTAGCTTTAGCCATTAGCTTTTACATTTAGATGTTATGATTCATTTTGATTTCATTTTTTTGTCCATAGTGAGAGAGGAGACAAGGGACATGTTTTGAGATGGATATCAAATTGTTCTAACACTTTTACTGAAGAGACCACTTAAAAAATTTTTTTTTTTAGATGAACTGCCGTGGTGGTATTTCCAGAAGCCAGGTCACACTACATGCATAAGTTTGTTCTGGTTTCTCTATTTTGTTCCATTTATTCTTGCCAGTATTGTCGTTTGCCAGTACATTATTCTTCTAGCTTTCTTCTTCCTTCATATTGCCTTTAGTTATTCTAGTTCCTTGGAGTTTTTATAGAAATTTCAGAATCAGCCTTTCAAGTTCTACAAAAACAAATACACACAAACAAAAAATCTGCTAGGATTTTTATAGGCAATGCTTTGAATCTATAGATCACTTAGGAGAAGATTGATGTCTTAACAAGATTTAGCGTTCCAATCCTTTAACATGCTATGTGCCTTCATTTTATTTAATTTCTCCTGTATTTTACAGTTTTCAATGCAGAGGGCTCACCTTTCATTAAATTTGCTCCTAAGAATGCAATGCTTTTTTGGTAACTTGTAAAAGGGGTTTGTTTTTATTATTTTCTTTGGAGTTATTTTTTGCTAGAACCTATTGTATATTAATCATGCATTAGAATATCATTAAATTCACATATAAATTATAATAATCATGTTATTCTGGATTTTCTACATATAAGTCAATAAAATAATAAAAATTTGTATCTTCCAATTATTTATTTATTTAATTATTCTAAGTGTCTTGTTTTCCATTTCAGGGTGTATTTAAAATTTTCACAATGACCTACAACATTTTCTTTAGAAACTTTTTAAGATATCTTTTCTCAAGTCAGGAAACTTCCTTCTCTTCCTCATTTGCTCATAGTTTCACCATGAATGAGTGTTAAATTTAAACAAATTATTATTTTTTCCATATATTGTGAAGATAAGATTATTTTCCTCCTTATGAATGTACTGAAATGCACTGATTAATTTTGTATTTTACACCATATTTTAATTTTTTTTGTGTTTTTGGTTTTTATTTATTAAAATCATGTTTAGGACTTCTGTCTGAGTTAATGAGGAATATTGTTCTATAATTTTTTTTTGTAATGTCTTTGTCAAGATTTTATATCGTTATTTCGATTTCATAAAATACATTGGTAAGCATTCTTTTTTTTATTTTCTGAAACAGCTGTGTAATATTCATCTTCTTTCTATCTTAAATGTTTAGACAAATTCACCAGCACAGCTACCTGGACCTGGAATTTTCCATAAAGGAAGAATCCTTTTTATTAATTAAATTTCTTTAACAGATTCAGAAACATTCATATCTTCTATTTCTTGTGTCAGTTATGTAAAGCTGTGTTGTGCAAAGAATATGTACATTTCATCAACATTTTCAGATGTATTGGTATATAATTCATTGTAGTCTATTAATGGCTGAAAGATCAATAGTGATATTCCCTCTTTTGTTTCTAATTTTGATTATTGATTATTTTCATTTTATTTTTTCTATTTATTATCAGAGTTTAATTTTTTTTTTCATTTTTCTCCAGAACTAACTTTTGTCTTTATAGATTTTTCTTTCATGTAGATATGAATTTATTTAATCTATTTTTGCTTTAACTTGATTAATTTATTTATTCAAGCTATTTGAGTTTACTTGACTATTCCTTTTTCCAGTCTTGACAGTGAAGTTCAGATCATTTATTTTTATTTTTTCTTCTTTTCCAATAAATACATTAAGAATCAGAATTTCTCCTTAAATTCTGCTTTAGCCTCATCCAACAAACTCATTGCCTTGTCATTTTGATTGTTAATGTAAACTCTGTGTGTCTTTAACCTAGTTTGTCTGTGCTACTAATTCTATAGCTTCCCTTCTAATACATTACTTCCTGCTTATAATTTCTGTTTCTTTATTAACATCTTTCAGATTTGGAGTCTAACCACCAAATAATGGCTCTCTGCCTCTGTTTTGTGTTCCAAATTTGTGTGAGCAATTGTGACAGAAATTGTTAACTACTGAATATTGGACACCATTTAACTTGTGTCTACCTTTGTATCAGCCCACATTTCTGGTCTTCGTAGCCAGGGTGGGTGGAGAAATCAGTGATTCCCAACTGTATTAGCTTGCCAGGTCTGCTGTAATAAAATACCACAAAAGCGGGTGCTTAACCAACAGAAATTTATTGTCTCACATATCTGAGGGCTAGGAGTCAAAATGTTAGCCTGGTTACCTCCATCTGAAGGCTGTGAATGTGAGGAAACATGGTTCTCTCCTAGTTCCTGTGATATGCAGGCAGACTTTGACATTTCTTGGCTTATATGTATTTATTTTCATTTTCACTTTTTTTTTTCCCCTATGGGTATGTCTCTATCCAAATTTCCCCTTTTTATGAGGATGCCATTCATTCACTCGCAATGAGCTAATTTCCAAGTAAAGTCATACCTTGAAGCAGTGAAGATTGGGAATTCAACGAGGGTGGGGCTGGGGGTGGGGTGGTGGGGAGGTAGAGGCTGGAGATAGAAATTCAACCAATAACATCACCCAGAGATGCTACTCCTAAGAAAAAAGGATCATGGAGTATCGTAATTTTTATTACCTTTATTATTATTTAGCACTTATTTTGTAAGAATATTTTAAGAACTAGATCAATCATCAAAAAAAAAAAAAAGGCATGAGGCATTGTGATTATTTTTCCGTTGTTTAATCAACTTCAACTTTATCCTCTATACTCGGTGATCCTGGTTCTATGACTCTAAGAACTACATTTCTCACACTTATTTGCCATTTGGTTTCTGTTTGATTCTGCCAAAAATCATTAAAGGACGATTGGCAGGTAGGATGTATTATATGTTTAGTCCAGGCACATAAATAAAAGGAACTAAACAAAAGCAGAAGGAGCATCCTGAAGCTTATAAAATAAAATTGATTCTTAGAGGAGGAAGAGGGCCAGATGATGAGGAGCTGCTGAATAAGAAAAATGTGGTTATTATCTAAGAGCATAAGAAGTCCAAAGAAAAGTTGTCCATGTGAAAAATAAGTCTGGTCATATGTGGTACTAGTGACTGAGTAATCCCAGTTCAGTCAAATCATCTTAGTGATGGAAATGGATGTGCATGGAAATTAGGCTCTTCTATTATCCACTGAGTGACTTTCTTCTCTGCTTTGCTAAATCATCAACTGAATCAATGTCCCAGATGGATGTGAATGATAGGCGACGGCTTGAGTGCAGTATTGTGTAGCAGCTGGTGGGGAAATGGGGGAAAATCAAGTATTTAGCTTCTGTTGCAGGTATCAATAGAATGTGGTCTTTTTAAAACATCAGGAGATGATTCAGATGATGACAAAACCCAGTAAAGTCCATTAAGATGATCAGAGTTCAAAGTAGGTATTTTTTGCACCCAACCCAGGGATAATATATATCCCTAACACGCTGACCAGTTTTTGTTGTTGATGTTGTTAGACATGCAGAAACTAAGTTTGTCAGTAAGTAAAGCTGTTGATTTCACCTTCAGAAATTTATTGGAAAATTTTCCTTATCTAACAAATAAATGTTATGCCCATTCATAAACCTTCATAATTTGAGGGTTTCTTTTAAATAATGGCCTGGGGGCACATGGGTGACTCAGTCAGTTACACATCTGCCTTCAGCTCAGGTCATGATCCCAGGGTCCTGGGATAAAGTCCAGCATTAAGCTTCTTGCTCAGAGAGGAGTCTGCTTCTCCCTCTTCCCCTCCTCACTGCTTGTGCTCTCTCTCGCTATCTCTCTTTCTCATATAAATAAGATCTTTAAAAAAAAAATTTAACTAGCATGTGTTTTGTTTTTTGATGTGTGGTGAAAACCCCAGTTAATTATTTTCTCTATTTGAATAATGAATTTCCCTATTTGAATAATGAATTTTTTTCCTGGCACCAATGACTTTTTATATTATTGTCTTTAAAAGTTGACAGTTTTACATATTATAAATAAGAGTGGGTATAATTAATTATCTCTTTTTAAGGGTAAGGAAAAGCAAATTAATAAATGCCCTAGTTTTTTTGACCTGATTGTCTATTAGGCAGGGTAAGTGGCAAGGGACTGCCAGAGCAAACCTAAAACTACTATGCCTCAACCTAGAATGTTGGGAGATTTGGAGGATTCTGGCAGAAAATCTTATAGAGTGGGACCTCACACTCACAGTGGTGGTGATTCCTCAAACTGCAAAAGGAAAATCAAGGAAAGTAGAAACTCATAAATGAACTTTTAGTTAAATTTAACTATTAATAAGGACTCTGCTGAGGGAAAAGGTGAGTTCACACATCCCAGGAAAAAAATGGAGAAGAAATATTGTTACCCAGAGATTTCCCTTCACCTTATCTTCCTACATCCCTGAGAGGTGAAGCTTACCTATATGAAGCTGCCAGATGTGACTGGGACACCTGAAAGACCTAGATTCTTTGGCTTCATTTTCCTCATTTAATTCACAGCCTCACACCACCGCTCACACTGCAGCAGTGATTATAGCTTTGAGGTTCTGACAGTGATCTCTTAGAAGACTCCGAGACCTCAGGGGAGGCACCCACACTAAGGTACCAGTCATTGAACAGTTAGAACATACTCTTCTTCTCATTTATCTCTCAGAGAAAGCAAATTACATAGGAAAACTCAAATGTTCCTAACCCAGTAAAAGGACCTCTGTTTTCTAGGACATTCCTCTTGAGATAGTTTTAATAAACCCACATCCAAGGGAAGGAGTTAAAGAAGAGAGATTCCTTGGGGGTAGACTTTTTACATTCATTGATACATATATATTATGTAACACTGAGGTAACAGTTATTATTTATATGTGTTTGTGTCAAAATTCGAGTCCCAAAGAGTTTAAAGAATTATTCCCATTCAAATAAAGACAATGACTATTAAATTATCAACTGAGTAAATGATTATGATATTTAAAATAACAGTCAGAAATATGACTTTTAACTCCTTTCGTATTTAACATTCTATCTATAAAACCATACTGCCTCATTGCTCATTATAAAGTAATAATAGTTCCTGGCTTGTAAATCCCTTGACCTGGTCAAGCTCATTTCCTACATTTTAAATTCTGTGCTCAAGAATTACTAACCTCCACAAATCTTCTAATCATAGTAATTATAATAGTAAAACTTTGACAAAATTAGATGATGGACTTTATCAAATCAGAGAAAATTAGGCAATATAATATTGTAATCTTAATAAGGGCAAATGGAACGACATACTATTCCTCTACAAGTTCTTGATTAGGAAAGATTTCTGGACTCCTCTTACAGTATTTTTAAGACAGTCAAATTAGAATGGAATATTGCTTAAGTGAAAATATGAGTGTATGAAAATTAGCTTAGGATGAGTTTTTCCAGTTTTTATTAGAACAGCCAGATCTACAGCCTACAACAGAACACAGCACTTTATATAAACTGTTTAGAATATAAAGATTCCTTGTCTTATCTAAATATTTAGAGAACATTTAATGGGATGCACATATATTGTGTGTGGTGTGAGTGTGTGTGTTCATACATGATATACATAGGTTTCTCAACTATCTTATTTGAGTACCTATTTTAGTCTTTCCAAACCATCCATCCATCCTAAACATTTAAACACCTCCACTACATGTCAAGAATACAGAGAACATTTTGAGATTTTGGCACAGGATTGTCTTTTTGTTCTGAAATATTGCTCTCTCTTTTCTAGCTTCTTATTATATGTTTTCTTTTCTACAATCTCTCCTTGGATATGTTTATTTCTCATTAAAACTTTGAGGTAGAATAATTATTAGGATATTACTTTATATATCTTTTTTTCTCTTTATTTTTTGTCCTTATTCCATTTTGAAGAAGGTGGCCAGGACTTTTTGAGGAAAATTTTCCTTAAGGCAAGGCTAAAATGAGAATTTGTATACAAAAATCTTCTTTTTGGCTTTTTGTTTTATAAAACTTGGACTAACCAAAAACATAATGATAAAAGCTTTCAGAAAAAGAGGTGAAAGAAGGGTACAGTTAAAAAAAAAAAAAAAAAGATAGAGAAGTGATTCTGAGGTCCTGGGAAGAGGTTGACTATGTTGCCAATTCATCTTATACTTATTAGGAACTATATCATGTCCCATGGAACAATTTAGGAAGGTGGCAGAAAACAAAATTACCATCCTTGGAAGAGATATGAAAAGACAGTACAATTCAAGGGACCACGGTGAGCTTGAATTCTGAAGATGGCAGGGTTCAAAACAATGTACTGGAGGCCAATATACTGCTTTTCCAGTGAAGACTGTAGACCCATTTTCTACTTTTCCATAGTCTCTTAGGTTGTGGACAGGACATAAATGGAATCCAACAATAACCATAAAATGGGTTATAATTTAGTTAAAGGAAAGTATTAAAAGTAGAATATTTCTTACAGACCTTAGTTTGGAGTCTAATTCATACACAATCCGAATTCATCTTCTACAATTGCTCATTAGTGAACTTTAAGAAACATTTGCTTCCTCCTTAAAAACAAGTTTTTGGTAGAGACATGATGTGGATGTAATATAATATTAATGTTTAGTGGGTTTGTCGAATGATCAATGAAAATATTGGAACTATAGTTATACAGTTGTCCTATGATGTCACATGGTAAATCATTTTGTAAAAATAGCTCAATACAATATATCAATGTTTTAGTCTCATTTTAAAACTTCAGTTAAAAAGTGTCATGTCTTCAAATGTTTTCTCTTTGAATTGTTGGTTTATAGTTAGGTACTATTTCAAATAGTGAAACTATTTCCTTATATTATTTCATATATAACTACAAATGTCATCCATATTTTTCTAATTTTATTTAAAAGGTAAGAAGGGGCGCCTGGGTGGCTCAGTGGGTTAAGCTGCTGCCTTCGGCTCAGGTCATGATCTCAGGGTCCTGGGATCGAGTCCCGCATCGGGATCTCTGCTCAGCGGGGAGCCTGCTTCCTCCTCTCTCTCTCTCTGCCTGCCTCTCTGTCTGCTTGTGATTTCTCTCTGTCAAATAAATAAATAAAATCTTTTTTTAAAAAAAAAGGTAAGAAAATAATAACAAGAATAAATGAACAATATTTTTCTTCTCTTTCCACTTATATCACTTACTCTGGTGCTTCGCGTAATTTTATGATTTCATCTTCTAAGTCTGTTCTTATCTTTTAAAAATGTCTTTGCCATACATATTTGTTTCATTTTTGTCTTGTATTAAAGGCTTTACTAAAGAAAACTATCAGATTTGAATTAAGCCTAACTTAATTCATTTATTATATGTAAAAATATTTCTCATAAGCATAAACACTCCAAACTAAAGTTAATTTTCACCAAGTAAAAAACTCTGAATAATACCGTCTTCTATACATAATTATAAAGATAAAGAAAACCTATAAATCATGCTAGATATAAACCAAAACTATATTTTACATGATATACAATATTTTTATTTAATGGAAATATTTATTATTTAATGGAAGTCAATTTCCCATTGAAAATATATTGCTTACCATAAGTATTTTATAGAGCTTCCTTAACCTATCTTGCCTGTGCTGTTCCAACTACCTAGTTTTCTTCCAAAATTTATTTAATCTTTTTGTATAACTATAAACTTTTCCTGAGGTGTTCAGTAACATTGACCTCTTACTTTCTTGAATTTCATTAATGTTATCCATTTTATAGAATTTATCCCTAAGTGTGATACTAGGTGTATGCTTTGAAATTTTCTCCATGTAAAGTTTAAAGCAGGAACTTATTTCTAGAATTTTCCAGGCCAAATGAATTTTTTCCCTTATATACAAAATAAAAGCAACATAATAAAATTGAGACAATTAATAAGTCTGTACAAATATTGTTTATCTTCACCAAATTTAGTATTTTTGTAATATTAAGTATGTACAATTAATAAGAAAATATCTTTTTTGAAAATGGTCAATGAGCAGGTTTATCTATTTTATTTATTTATTTATTCATTATTTAAATAAATTATTTATTTATTCATTCATTTATTTATTCTAGTAAAATTTATTGAAGTCTTATTATATACTAGCTACTGGCCTAGTTTCTAGGAATTTAATGGAGCCTGCCTTCATGAAACTTACTTTTCTTGTGGGAATACAGATAATTCAAAAATAAATAAAATGACATTAAATAGGAAAATTTTTATAAAGAAACATTTACACTGTGCTATAAAGATATAACAGGAAAAGGAAGGAAACCCAGTAACATTACAATTAAAAGGTCATGCATTCATAGAGCTTGGAAAAGTACTTTTCATGTAGACTCATTAAGAAAACAAAATTAATTTTTCTAGAAGTCTCAGCAAGTCAGTATAGCTAGGGCTTAGTGACCCAGGTAGATAGTGGTGATAGATGAAGTTGGATCAGATGATGAAGGCCTTTTGTCAGTTACAGAAAGCTATTGATGGCTTTTTAAGCAGATGAATAGCATGTGGCCACATTCTTCTTTTTTTTTTTTAAGATATTTATTTATTTATTTATTTGACACAGAGAGAGATCACAAACAGGCAGAGAGGCAGGCAGAGAGAGAGGAGGAAGTAGGCTCCCCACTGAGCAGAGAGCCTGATGCATGGCTCCATCATCCCAGACCCTTGAGCCACCCAGGTGCCCCATGAGGCCACATTCTTAAGAGATACCTTTGGCTTCTTCAAAAGACTAGGTAGGTAGCTATTGCCATAGTGTAGGCAAAACTTAAGGCAATTGGCACTAGGAAGACATGTAAGAAGTTGAGTAAAAGTGAATACTAAAGTAAATTTTGATTGTAGAAACATGAGAACTTGCTGAAAATTTGGACATAAGTAAGAAAGTAAATGGAGAGAACAATGATGAGTCTAAGTCCTGGCATTGTCACATTAGTATATACTGCAATATACTGAGATGTATATAAGGCTGGGGTAAAGTTAGTGGGTGGAATAATTAAAGGTATAGTTCTGGACCATCTAAATTTAAGATCTTACCTTTTTTTCTAAGTAAGAATATGAAATAGGCAGTTATGATGAAGGAACAGAGGGCAAACTTAGGACAAAACAAAAGCTGACACCCCACAACCCCTCCCCCCTCTCAGATGGGATATATGTGACATTTCTCACGCACGCCTGGCTGTCCTAAAGCTAAGGAAAGGAAAAACAAATAGTTAACTTATGGAAATCACAATCCTGCAAGACATGAGTCTGCCTCAGTTTACAAATGTCTTAGCAATCTATAAGAGCAAAGCATTTCTATCAGTAACCTAGCTTCCAGAAGGAAATGTAGATACAATTAAATGTCCTTATAATCTGCAGCTCATTGATAGATACTTGAAGCAGGTGGAATGTAATGTTCCCAGGAATTTCCCAACTATTTTCATGTTAATGCTTTGCTAGAGGGAAAACAACATTAACTTAATAATGAAAAGTCCTCTGTATCCTGTGAGTCTTCTTTAACATTCAAAAATTCTTTTTAAACCTCCCTTTCTCTTACCTCCCTTAATCCCATAGTATATGATCAGCCACCCTTTATACCCCCAGGGCAGCAGCTCTTTCTGCCCACAGGTCCTATCCCTGTACCTTAATAAACCACCATTTTGCACCAAAGACATCTCAAGAATTCTTTCTTGGTTGTGGGTTCTAGACTTCACGCCACTGAACTTCATCTATATTCCAAAACCCTATCAGTTACATGTGTATAACAGCCATTCAGGACAGATGTCTGCACAGAGTTCAATTTAAAAATTATAAATATATATATGGCCTTCCAAGTAGTGGGACTCATTGATATTAATTGGTATATATCTGAAGAAATGGATGAGCTGAATAGCCTTTAGGTAATATTTTAAAACATTGTTTTCCTTAAAAATTTTTTGATAGCTCTTATAGGCAAATATTTTCATATTTTAAATATATATATTATTATATTCACTCATAAGTCCTAAGAAACAAATATATAAAAGGAAACAAATAGCTTTTAATTAACAATTAGCGCAGTGTGAGTGTACAATATTACTTGGATAGGAAAAAACTAAACAAATAAACCTAGTACAGTTGTAAAACATTAACATAAGTAGGATGTCTGGAATGGTGAGAGTCCCATTGTATTACTTAGACCTTACCTGCATCACTGATTCAAATTCTGGCCACCTTAATTTTAGATAAATATTTGCAGACAAGCAGTTCAAGAGGCAAAGCACAAGGATGATTTCAAAATGCTAGCTGTATTTTATTTTTTAAAAATGGTTAAAGTAATTGGAGAGGCTCAATTTTGAGGTCATAGGATGATAGAACTTAAAAGCCAGCTTCCAAAATCTCTGAACAGATACTGTAAAAGAGCTACACCAGTTGTATGTGTGCTGATGTATGAGGCAGAACTAGGGTCAACGTATACAATGTAGAAGAAGACAGAGTTCTACTAACTAGAAGAAAAAATTATCTAGTAGTCAGAAATTTCAAAAATGGGAGAGCCTTTTTCAGAAAGTAATGGATTCATGTCCTTGGAGAAATGTCAATAAGAAAAGATACAGGTGAGGGTGCCTGGGTGGCTCAGTGGGTTAAGCCGCTGCCTTCAGCTCAGGTAATGATCTCAGGGTCCAGGGATCAAGTCCCGCATCGGGCTCTCTGCTCAGCAGGGAGCCTGCTTCCTCTCTCTCTGCCTGCCTCTCCATCTACTTGTGATCTCTATCTGTCAAATAAATAAATAAAATCTTAAAAAAAAAAAAGAAAAGAAAAGATACAGGTGAGAGATGATCCAACTTTTGAATACATAGTTGTAGTAAGTGATAATAAGATCCATTAGAGCACTAAAACTCTGTCATTTGGGTCAGCATTCAAAGCCCTTCTTACTTTTTAATATTAATTCATTCAACTTGTTTTCAATCAAATACTATACCCTAAGTGCATATTTAAGCATTGGATGATACAGCAGTAAGTAAGAAAGGGAAGGTTCCTTTGAAGCACAGTCTAGGAGGAGTTAGTTGGTGGATAGAGATTAACACTAAAAAATCTCCATACCACAGGAGGAAAATTTTTTTTTTTTTTTTTTTTTAAAGAGAGAGTGCATAAGCTTGGGTAATGGGGTGGGGCAGGGGAAGAGGGCGAGAGAGAATCTTAAGGAGGTTCCACACCCAGAGTAGAGCCTGATGTACGTTCAATCTCAAGACACTGGGCTGAAATCAAGAGACAGATGCTTAACTGACTGAGCCACCCAAGCACCCCTGAAGGAAAGTCTTTGATTGACAGGGGCTTATGCCTGCCTTTGAGGATTGCTGCATTTACTCTCTCATTTGGTGGTCTCTGTCTTGGGGTCTCCTGTGTCTCTTACTTCCTGCCATTGAATTCATCTTTACAGGGTTGTCCCTGATGATTGCTCTCAGATCATTGGGTATAGAGCATCCTTTGCCTTTTTAGTATGAGTGTCACTTAAGTTTCTATTCTGATGTTATGAATACTATAGTTACACTAACAGATAATAGGATTGTAGGTGGGACATATTAAAGCCATGGACACAAACACAATCAGCCAAAGATGACTCCTCTAATTAGAAACATCATCATATTAAAAATTCAGTTTCAAAGTTACTAAAGATGTGTGTCTCAAAACCTGATCTGAAAAGCAGCTACATTAAAAAAAAAAATAATACTTGTTTAAAATACAGATTTCTGCTCCTTTGAGTCACAGTTGAATGCTTGTGGAGAGACACTATCAATAATTATTTTGAAGATTTATTTATATTAGAGAGAGAGAGTGTACACATGGTGTGGGAGCAGTGGTAGGGAGAGGGAGAGAAATCTTCAAGCAGACTCCTGCTGAGCACAGAGTCTGACTGAGGGTTCGTTTCGTTCAATCCCTGGTCCCTGAGATTATGACTTGAGCCAAAATCAGGATTCAAATGCTTAACTGGCTGAGCCACCCAGGTGCCCCTTTCAATCACCATTTTGAACAAACTTTTCAGGGATGTGTATACATACTAATGTTTTCAAACCTCCATATTAAAGAGTAAGAACTCAACCACCTTGAAAAATTATATGAATAGCTTAAAGGGAAGTTTCTTAGAAACATTAAAAAATATAGAACCTCCAATTACAAGAGCCAAAGAAAAGAAGACATGACTCCTGCAGACCCAAGGCTGCAGGACCTAGAGTAAATTTAGGGGATTTCTCATCCTCCTCACAATTATAAATAAGGCATACAGACCACACTTTCCCTTATTCTAGCCAACATGTGATGCCTCTGGAGAGGTGATTCTGTTGATATCTAACAACATAATATAAAAAGGGATCAGATAAAAGCTAGAACTGGTTTTCTAAAAAACAGTGTTTCTACAGTGGCCTACAGGAATTTATAAAAAGTTTTAAAAATGACTTATTAATTGCTCTTAAACATGGCCATATTGTATGCTAATTGTCACAAGCATACTTGTGCAATCTTCCTATCTAAATTGTAAGTTCCTCAAGGAAACCTTCTTTAATAACCTTCTTGTATATAAATATTCAACACATAGTAAATGCTTAATAAATATTCAGTTTCGCATGATGCGGGGACAATGAAAGTTATAGACTGTTAGCCAAATGAGGACCTTTCTAATGTAAGTCAGAAATAAAAACAAGCCCTTAATATATATTATAGTTAGATCTATACAGACAATGGGATTTAGCTGTATTTATTATTCATCATCACTAAATATCTTATATTGAAGGAGACAGAAAGAAAGAAGAAGACAGAGAGAGGGAAGAAAGGAAGGAGGGAAGGAAAGAGGAGAGAAAGAAGGAGATGGATAGAGAGACACTTATGGACTTGATTTATTTACCATTAAAATAAGAAAAAAAATGAAAGCAATGGATTGTAAAAATCCACTTACCAATATCTTGAAGACAGGAGAGCCCCTGATTAAAATCTGCATGACTTTTTAGAGAACACAGTGAATTAGATTTATTTAAGGTCTCCAATGACACAGTGACGGGCCTTGCAGATCAAGAGAAGTGTTAGCTCCAATGTCACTTGGTTTTAGTAGTTTAGATTCTAAATTTATGACAAAATTAAAAATTAGGTGTGAGCATTCAATACAAAGCAAAAAGCTAAGTGGTGGTTAAGTGAGGGAAGCAGTCTCTCTGTTTGGAGGCAGAACTTTTCCAGTATTTTTCTCTGTATCTTTTAATCAAACTAGTCAGACTTGGCATATCTACACAGTGTTGTAATTGGAACAACTAATCCTCATGGATGCCTATAATTACACTGTCATGTAAATTAGTTGTGGCTGATTGGTTGGACTCAAGGTTAGAATTATTTTCTAATGCTTCCACCACAGAAAGTCTAGACAGAGTCTGAATGATGTTATGAACACTATACAACTACATCCACATATGCCAAAGCTCAAGGGACAGACTTTACTAACTCTGACTACAAGTCTGAGAGTCATTTGTGCAATACACATGGAACACAATATCTTGTGAGTTCAAAGGTAAGGTCTTAGAGAATCCTATAATGATGTTCACAAAAGAAGAAGTACGCTTTTGAGATATTGTAAGTCCTTAGAATGGATGACTGCAAATTCACAGGGGAATCAGATTTATACCCAACTACTTTAAAGATCAATGTTTAAGGAAATATAGATATTGTTTTCAGTTTTAAAGTTCCTACTGGAGACATTAGCCATAGGAGATTAAGTTCATAAATTTAAACAGAGAGATTCAATTGCCAAATGTTTAAGAACCAGATTAAAAAGATTAACAGAACTGAAGGATTTAGTACAGTGCAATATGTTCTTTCTCATGCATACATCAACGATATGGTACTTAATGAGTTTTATTTCTCTAGGTATAGCAGGAGAAGGAATTATGAAACTGTGCAATTAGAATCTATGATTTTTTTTTTTTTCTGGTGATTCCATCTTCAGTTCACTTCCTAAGTCTAGGATGCTCTCTTGAAGAAAGTGGAAACTGCCTATCATCTATGTAGCCAGCATTCTTGACATCTGCTGTCTGTCCATCTGTCAATGTCTTTCTATTCACCTACCCATCTATCTACCCACTGTCATATACCAGAAAAGATTTCGTTTGGTTCTTTGATATGTTCTTAGGAAAATAGTGTACAAAAATTGGCAGTGTGCAAATTTGCATTGCTTTAGATTTGACATTTGTGAAAATAGTTCCATCTTAAGGAGGCAATATTTCCTTGGAAAAAAAATAAATTGTGTAATATTGAATGATTAAGAAGCTTAGAGGCAATACACAATGATTATTTGATTATATCTAAAGAAGAAATCTAATTTAATGAAAAAAGAGTGATAACACCATGCCAGGCTACTGCAGAGACACTTCTATTGCGGTGGTGGCACCATCACATTGTATTCCCCTCCAGCACTCTGAACAGAATTTCCATTAACTCTCCTAATTGCTTTTACATGTAGGACAAGGGTTTTCAACTCTCCAACAGTTTGTTTAACAATAATTCACTCAAAAAGTCATCCATGTGGAGGTCTCTATAACAATGTAAAGTTTTCCCTAGTGTGTAGCAGGTAATTATTTTTTTCAAGTTGAGTTGGACAATAATCTTTGTGTAAACAAGACATTCCTACGCAGTCTGTTGATGATTGTTAATTAATTTTTGCCTATTGATGTAAATGCAAAATTTCATTTAGAGGCTGTGAATTGTATGAAATATTAATTACATTATAGAAGTTTCAGAGCACCACAGAATGATAACAAAAGTGGGCATTGATAAGCTTCTAATAGCAACCCATTCACTGGAGCTATTATTTTCATAACCCCTTATTTTTCATTAGTTATCTGTCAGTTTATAATATAGTTGTTAATTGGAGTAGAAACAGAATGTGTGAACTCTGTTTTCCCAATTGTATCCGTGAGTTATACAGAAAGACAAACATATACATAACCATAGTTGCATTGCCTTTTCAAGGCTTACAAAGCTAACAAGATAGAACCAAAAATGTGAGAAAACAGAAGAGAGATCTCACCACAGTCTCAGGGGGCAGTCTTTTGACAGCCCTCCATGAATAAGGAGAAGCCTGATGACCTAACTGACTACCAAGTCGAGGGAAATCCCAGATGAATAAAATCATTTTGTGCCCATCCAATGTAAACAAGTTGGAATGGAAAAATGATAAGCTGTTTTTGTTCAAGGAAAGTATAAAACACGCAGAAGAAAAGAAGCTCTCTCCTACTTTCCAAAATTTAACCTTGAATGAGCCTTTTTAATGAAACTACTTTATTATTTAAAAAAATACTCATTTGTCCAAGCATTGTGGTACCAATTATCATACTTTAATAATTTTGCAAAAAAAACCCTTGATAATAGAATTAGAAGAAAATTTTATAGTTTTATAGTTTACTGACACTCTTATGCAATAATAATCCATTAAAAGATAAATAATATGTACATTTCATTTAACATATATTTTTAACCGTATTTTAACCATATTTAAAAAGCCGAATTTAGTCTTCTTTGTCTAGTATTAAGTACTATAATAATATATACATATTATATACATATATATGTATATGCTGGTCACGTCTATCATACTTAGAAACTGAACTCTTAACATTTGTCAGAATGATATTTTAAAAAATTACCTGGAACTGAAATAAAGTAAAATAAATTTCCATATTTTCTATAATTTTAGTGAGATAAATTCATTTTTTTAAAGAGTTTATTTATTATTTGAGGGAGTGGCAGGCAGAGGGAGAAGCAGGCTCCCCACAGAGCAGGAACTGAATGGGGGGGCTCAATACCAGCACCCTAGGATCATGACCTTAGCTAAAGGCAGATGCTTAATGGACTGAGCCACCCAGGCCTCCCCGGCCAATTCATTTTTTTTTTCTTTAATTCATTTTTATTAGCAAAAGAAAGCTAAAGAGCCATTGCAACGAGCCGTCTTTGAAAACTGTAACTCTAGAAAATATCCCTTGGTTAGTTGCGATGATTGAATGTCCATTTCCTTCATAGGATGGGAAATGTAAAGCTTTCGTGTTTTATTAAACTTTAATTTAATAATTATTTCATGAAAGCTAAATAAGGCCTTTCTAAATCACCTGTAGATCTGTTTGCCTTCTAGCCCACACAGATACTGTTACAAAGTTGGGGAATGTTTAGTGAAATTGTGCTATTGTATTACTTTGAAGTACAAAAACTAAGCAGTATGATGTGTTTAAACACACACACATACACACACACTCACATCTCATTTCATTCTCTACTAATCTCATTCTCCTTTAGACATTTCTCTCTATACTTCCATGAACACATAAATAATATATATTTTACACATAAGTGGGATCAGATTATATATGTTGTCAGACCTTTGTCTTTTCAATTCACATTCTACCAAATGTTTTATATCTATATACGTATATATCTATTTTTTAATGGACACTCCATTTTACATATTAAGAATGTACCATATTTTACCTAACCACTTCCTTATGGATGGGAAATTAGGTTGTTTCTCAATATTTCAATATTGCAATCACATCTGTGAAGAACATTCTTGCACACATGTCTTCATGTGTCTGTGTGAACATTCTGAAGGGAGGGCATCCTGTATGTCTTCTAATGCTCATCATTATGATGAAGAGAACATTCCCTTTGAACTTACTTAATCTTCTGGACATCTATTTTTTTTGTTTTAGGAAGTAAATGTTAGAAATGCTGCCATGGGCCTGGTTGAGAAGCAGCCAACAGAAATTTAAAGCAAGATAATTTCTCTGTCAGCTTTTACAAATAATTTGTATGATTAACAAAAAAAGTACCAGCTCTGCAGGGAGAGAGAGATTCGGGGGCACATGGCATGGTGAACAGATCCTGCTCTGATAGCAGGGCTTTTTTCCACCTGCAACAATGTTGCATCCCTTTCCCCCACACATACAGGGACATGTGACAATATGTGGAGACATTTTGCTTGTCATACCTAGGGGTGAGGGAATATTACCAACATACAATCGAATGACGCCAAGGATGTTTCCAATGTGTAGCATAGCTCTCTACAACAAAGAGTGATCTGGACTAAAATATCACATACTGAGGCTAAGAAACCCTGTTCTATTAAAATTAGAAAAGTACATCCCTTTCTCTGGCTTTAATAACCCAGGTCACAGGTCTTGGCAAATAGAACAGTGATTGTGTTTTGCCTCACTCACATGTTCAAGCAGGTGCCATTTTATGGGGCCTACCTGGCAGCTTTGAAGGAAGTGCCCTGAGACTGAATGGCAGCACCTCATGAACCCGAGGTTAATTGTAGGAAGGCCATGTCTTTTGATAGCTTCAATAAATAAATAAATAAATAAATAAATAAATAAATAAAATAACATTTCGCCACTAAACAGACTGAAGCTATAATGGAAAAATCCTAGAGTGAGTATCAATGAACTTTGAATTTTTTCGGCTTAGCTCTTGTCTAATAATATTACCCGTGACATGGAAATCTTGAATTGGGTAACTCTTTGATCAGTTACAGAACTAAAACCCTGCCATTTTTAGGCACACAGTATATGATTAAACGTAAGGACTCAGGGCCCAGATGACGACTTGGCTTCATTTCTACCTCTACCTCTTATAAGGTCACTACCTTGGGAAGTTGTCTCTCAATGCTTAAGTCTTGTTATCTTAAAAAGGAAATAACAGTAACTCATACTTCATAGGATCATTGTGAGAATTATGTACCTTAAAACACCTAAAATACTCAAGAAAAGTGTCTGACACTTGGTATCTCTTGAATTTATGACGGCTATGGTAATCATAGTGAAATAAGAATCTCTACAAGAACTTACAATGCCCTGGGCCCTTGACTGCTTCTCCATCTTGATTTTTATTTTCCTGCAGATAAGACTGCTCCCCAGGCATCTGTCTCCCTGGGGCTTTTGCACCTATCCTTCCTTCTGTTTGATATCCCCTCAGCTCCTAGGCATTTTAGTCCCAGTACATGTTAGTGCTTAGCCAGTCTGTGTGGAATGCTATTTTGTCTGGTGACTGTGCTCCATATTTCTGGTACCTTTCCCCTCTGAGGGTTATGGAACTAGGTCAAGTAGAATGGTGGTAGTCAGGATGGTTCACAAAGGCCATTCTCTTGTTCTAAACACATGGTGGGACCTCGGTCATGCACAGGCTTGAAGCCAGCTGCAGTCATGTCACTTGCTTCCACTGAGAGAATTTAGGGAAATGTGATATGTGCTTACATCCACTTTCTGGATATAATTTAAGAGCTACCACGTAGCCATACTCTTCTCTCCCCTTCTGTGATTAGAGAAGCTTGTCTCAATGAATCTGTCCCACCTGGGTCACTGTCTGACTCAGTGAACAAAGCCCCTTGCCAGCCTGCAAAAGACATGTAACCTGGGCAAGAAATAGGCTTTGTCATTTCAAGTTGGATTATTTGTTATCTTAGAAAAAACTAGCCTATCTGAAGTGATAGGTAGATCAGAACAAAGCTATTAACAACTCAGTCCTTTCTCTGCTTTTTGAGGTAATTCTCACAAATGTAAGTTATCTTAGTGCTGGTAAAATCAGTCTAATATAAGTTATAAAAATAAAAATTTCATTAAAATTAAAATTTTACCTAAGTTGTGAGAGTGGAGTACCTTGGCTCCCTTTCATACACATTATCCAAAATATCTTATTAATTAAACATTTTTCTGAATCAGCATTCTCAATCTGGATGGATATAGGATTTTAAACTGAAGAGTTAAAAAACAAACAAGAAAAAATTCCTAGGGCTTAACCCCCCAAAATTGTGATTGGCCTGGGATGGGGCCAAGGCCTCACTGTGGTACGTATGATTCCAATATGCAGCCAAGGTCAAGAGTAACTGCTCTTATTGTACAGAAAGTCTATTAGGAATGTTTATCACTGGGCCAAAGAGGTTGCTTTAAAATTTTTCTGAGTCAAGTGAAGATAGCTGTAGGGTAAACTTGTGCAGTCCCTTAATTTTTCTAGATTTGTTTCTCAACTGTAAAGCTGGGATGACAACTCCCGTTCTTCTGGCTTGTGTGGCCCCATGTTTTGCATATGTGAGAAGGAGACCTTTATTCACTTCTCACCCAAAAAGGATCCAATAAAGGTCAGATACCAGACATCAGTAGGATGTCTGAACAACTACGGGTTCTAATGAACAGAGTGGATTTCCAAATTAGAGATTTCTTCTCACAGGACACCTAATATTCTTTGGGATTTTAATAGCCACTATCCATGTCAATAACAGTTGGAGGTCAAGTGTTGATTTGAGATGAGTAACAATGAAATGAAATTTTTCTTCTAAAATTTGAACTCCCATTTTCTTTCCCCTTTTTTGTTTTAAAAAGAAACTGAAAGTATTCCTCAGTAAGAGAATACTTAAAACAAACAGTTGGAATTCAGCAATGCAGTTATGTGAGAGAAAGGAGACATGTTGAGAACTATTATGTTTGGAATAGTGATGTCATTAAGCAATTTTTTCTTTCCTGATTGTTTCACCTACTCAGGGAAATAGATATACTCTGTTCCAGTGCATCCCATATAGTCTTTAAGGTAATAGCAGTAATCTCATAGTTGATTGTTTGGGTTTTATTGTTTGAGTTGACTAGTATAGTCCAAAAAAAATAAAAAATTTTGCCTACATTATGCTCACTGTGTAGAGATACTCTGAGACAATTTTCCGTGTCCTACAAGGTGAAATAAGTAAGAATAGTTAAGTCTATTTTTTTACCATGAACTCAAGCTTACTTTTAAAGATTGTATCTAGATAACTCAGTTGCCTTATTTGTTTTTCTTCAAATATGCTGGGGCATCAGGCTGACGCAGTTGTACCACAGCAATTAGACTTGTTTTTACTCTTCTTGCACATCATAATTGCAGCCAGTGCTTTTGCTATAATGTAAAAGAAGCAAGAATTTTACTAAAACAAGAAAGAAACAAAAATTCAACTTTGTGTGAATAAGTATGTTCAGGAGTGACAAAGTTAGTGCAATATTAAAACAAATATTGGATCTCTGTATATATACATTTGTAGCTCTAAAATTAAGTTGTTGTTGTGTGTGTGTGTGTGTATTCTTAAATTGTCATTGTTTGTAAATGGCAAGCCTTAACAATTTTGTTTATATACCTATGTAACATTTGTTATATTTAACTTTTTAAAAATATGTTATTTATTTATTTGAGAGAGAGAGAGAGCACAAGCAGTGGGGAGGGGCAGAAGGAGAGGGACAAGCAGATTCCCTGCTGAGTGCCCAGTCAGGCCTTGAGGGGGGCCTCAGGGCCAGGCTCCAGGTGGGGCTCAATGAGGATGCTTAATGGCGACCCTGAGATCATGACCAGAGCCAAAGTAGGACGCTTTACCAACTGAGCTTTCCAGGTACCTCCCACTCATTTAACTTTTTAACCTTGGGACCACAGCATCCAAAATCAATAATTAGTTTGAGGGAAAAAAAAAAGCAGAAGCATGAAGGATTATTCTTTCCTGTTCAGAAAGTACAGTGCTAATATGATAGTGGTCACTAATGAAAGTTGCATGCATCAGCTTAATAAATTATTGGTTTAAGAAGAGATTGTGGACAAAGCATTATCTAAAAATGTCCTGATTTTTAACAGACAACCAACTGTATTTACTTTCTCATGTAATTCATTTGGTGTAGTGACTGATTTCATAGTAATAGACAAAAATTAGAAATTAACAAATTGTTCTCTTCTATTTTATATATATATATTTATTTTTTTAAATAAACATATTATGTATTTTTATCCCCAGGGGTACAGGTCTGTGAATTCCCAGGTTTACACACTTTACAGCACTTACCATAGCACATACCCTCCCCAGTGTCCATAACCCCACCCCCTTCTCCCACGCCCCTTCCCCCCAGCAACCCTCAGTTTGTTTTGTGAGATTAAGAGTCACTTATGGTTGGGACGCCTGGGTGGCTCAGTTGGTTAAGCAGCTGCCTTCAGCTCAGGTCATGATCCCAGCGTCCTGGGATCGAGTCCCACATCGGGCTCCTTGCTCAGCGGGGAGCCTGCTTCTCCCTCTGCCTCTGCCTGCAATTCTGTCTGCTTGTGCTCGCTCTCTCCCACTCTCTCTGATAAATAAATAAAATCTTTAAAAAAAAAAAAAGAGTCACTTATGGTTTGTCTCCCTCCCATCTTGTTTCATTTACTCTTCTCCTATCTCCTTAACCCCCCATGTTGCATCTCTACTTCATCATATCAGGGAGATCATATGACAGTTGTCTTTCTCTGATTGACTTATTTCGCTAAGCATGATACCCTCTAGTTCCATCCATGTCGTCGCAAATGGCAAGATTTCATTCCTTTTGATGGCTGCATAGTATTCCATTGTGTATCTATACCACATCTTCTTTATCCATTCATCTGTTGATGGACATCTAGGTTCTTTCCATAGTTTGGCCATTGTAGACATTGCTGGTATAAACATTCGGGTGCACATGCCCCTTCGGATCACTATGTTTGTATCTTTAGGGTAAATACCCAGTAGTGCTATTGCTGGGTCATAGGGTAGTTCTATTTTCAACATTTTGAGGAACCTCCATGCTGTTTTCCAGAGTGGTTGCACCAGCTTGCATTCCCACCAACAGTGTAGGAGGATTCCCCTTTCTCCACATCCTCGCCAGCATCTGTCATTTCCTGACTTGTTGATTTTAGCCATTCTGACTGGTGTGAGGTGATATCTCATTGTGGTTTTGATTTGTATTTCCCTGATGCCGAGTAATATGGAGCACTTTTTCATGTGTCTGTTGGCCATCTGGATGTCTTCTTTGCAGAAATGTCTGATCATGTCTTCTGCCCATTTCTTGATTGGATTGTTATTTGGGTGTTGAGTTTACTAAGTTCTTTATTTTTTGAACACTAGCCCTTTATCTGATATGTCGTTTGCAAATATCTTCTCCCATTCTGTCAGTTGTCTTTGGGTTTTGTTAACTGTTTCCTTCGCTGTGCAAAAGATTTTGATCTTGATGAAATCCCAATAGTTCATTTTTGCCCTTGCTTCCCTTGCCTTTGGCGATGTTCCCAGAAGAAGTTGCTGTGGCTGAGGTCGAAGAAGTTGCTGCCTATGTTCTCCTCAAGGATTTTGATGGATTCCTTTCTCACATTGAGGTCCTTCGTTCATTTTGAGTCTATTTTCGTGTGTGGTGTAAGGAAATGGTCCAATTTCATTTTTCTGCATGTGGCTGTACAATTTTCCCAACACAATTTGTTGAAGAGGCTTTTTTCCATTGGACATTCTTTCCTGCTTTGTCAAAGATTAGTTGACCATAAAATTGAGGTTCTATTTCTGGGCTCTCTATTCTGTTCCATTGATCTATGTGCCTGTTTTTGTGCCAGTACCATGCTGTCTTGATGATGACAGCTTTGTAATAGAGCTTGAAGTGCAGAATTGTGATGTCACCAACTTCGGCTTTCTTTTTCAATATTCTTCTGGCTATTTGAGGTCTTTTCTGGTTCCATATAAATTTTAGGATTATTTATTCCATTTCTGAAAAAATGGTTGGTATTTTGATAGGAATTGCATTAAATGTGTAGATTTTTTTTAGTAGCATAGACATTTTCACAATATTTGTTCTTCCAATCCAAGAGCATAGAACATTTTTCCATTTCTTTGTGTCTTCCTCAATTTCTTTCATGAGTACTTTATAGTTTTCTGAGTATAGATTCTTTGCTTCTTTGGTTAGGTTTATTCCTAGGTATCTTATGGTTTTGGGTGCAATTGTAAATAGGATTGACTCCTTAATTTCTCTTTGGTCTGTCTTGTTGGTGTAGAGAAATACAACTGATTTCTGTGCATTGATTTTATATCCTGACACTTTACTGAGTTCCTATACAAGTTCTAGCAGTTTTGGAGTGGAATATTTTGGGTTTTCCACATATAGTATCATAACATCTGTGAAGAGTGATAGTTTGACTTCTTCTTTGCCAATTTGGATGCCTTTAATTTCCTTTTGTTGTCTGATTGCTGAGGCTAGGACTTCTAGTACTATGTTGAATAGCAGTAGTGATAATTGACATCCCTGCCGTGTTCCTGACCTTCGCGGAAAAGCTTTCAGTTTTTCTTCATTGAGAATGATATTTGCAGTGGGTTTTTCATAAATGGCTTTGATAATATTGAGGTATGTGTCCTCTACCCCTACACTTTGAAGAGTTTTGATCAGGAAGGGATGCTGTACTTTGTCAAATGCTTTTTCAGCATCTATTGAGAGTATCATATGGTTCTTATTCTTTCTTTTATTGATGTGTTGTATCACATTGATTGATTTGCAGATGTTGAACCAACCTTGCAGCCCTGGAATAAATCCCACTTGGTTGTGGTGAATAATCCTTTTAATGTACTGTTCAATCCTATTGGCTAGTATTTTGGTGAGAATTTTCGCTTCTGTGTTCATCAAGGATATTGGTATGTAGTTCTCTTTTTTGATAGGATCCTTGTCTGGTTTTGGGATTAAGGTGATGCTGGTCTCATAAAATGAGTTTGGAAGTTTTCCTTCCATTTCTATTTTTTGGAACAGTTTCAGGAGAATAGGAATTAGTTCTTTAAATGTTTGGTAGAATTCCCCAGGGAAGCCATCTGGCCCTGGGCTTTTGTTTGTTTGGAGATTTTTGATGACTGTTTGAATCTCCTTACTGGTTATGGGTCTGTTCAGGTTTTCTATTTCTTTCTGGTTCAGTTTTGGTAGTTTATATGTCCCTAAAATTGTTCTCTTCTTAAATGTCAAACAATATGGCAGTTGTTTTACTGTTGAAATTGAATTTACACTTCAAAAATGTTAGGATTTAAAATTTTATTTTTTATTTCACAAACCTAATCTCTTTCAGTTGTTTTAAAGCAAAATTATATCCTTTTTCCTGTTATGAGGTAAAACAAAAGGTAGTATATGCATATTTATATGTGACAAATATACAAATTATTTATAAATTAGTAAATTTTAGTTGTTTTTCTGTGCGTTGTTTCCTGATTGGCCCTTAGAGTGTCACTGTGTACATTCTGTGAATTCATGTACTCATTTCAGGACTTACCCCTTTGTTTTATAACTTAGTTTTTCCAATTGTATTTTTTATTTTACCTACAAATATGGTCATTTCTCTCATCAATAAAATATACTTTAAGCTGCATAAGCAGTTCCATTTACATATTTTTTCTCTTTTAAAAAATTATTATTTCAGTTTCAGTTTTGTAATTTTAATTTGAATATTTATCAAAATAACATATATACCTTGTTGAAGGTCACATAATATAGGGCTTATAAGAACAAAAGAGCAGTGTCCTATCTCATCTTCCTATGCTTAGTATCTTCTCTTTACAAAGCAACTGATTTCAACTATTTTTTCCTTGAAATTATAGTTATTTTTCAAAATAAAAAATGTATGGTCAGTTGTTAATTTTACTACTTTGACATGCTTTATTGACTTCATACTTAAGGAACATAAGAATTTACACACACATATGCACACACAAATAGTTCTTTTCCATGCTTTCAATGCATTGATTTCACAATTTTTGTTAAATCTGTATTCATTTCAACTGTAAATCCACTTTTAGCTCAATCACATGCCATAGGGTTATATTGTGTCTTTTTCTCATACAACTTTTTCTTCTCTCTGAGATTCATAATGACTTTGATTTTTCAGTGACTAAGGTTTTGTTGTAACTATTGCTAATCTGCAAACTGTCTGAAGACTTTCTCAATGAGACCAAACACACCAGATAATCTGTCAGGTCCACTTTCTCCCCAGAAAATATCCTTTCTGGTGCCCTGACATTCTGCACCAATCTGAATTTTCTGAAGATGCAAGCAGCAGGATGACTTCCCTGGGTTTTTCTTTCACCTCTCTGGAGATTTTCTTTTGTTCTTTTCCAGAGTAAATCCCTTCTTCACTAAATTTCTTTCCTTTCTCTGTCTTATTTTATGGCCTCATGTTGATGAAATAAATCTTTCCATATCTTCCTGGAAAAAGGTACATAGGTATAAAATTCTTGAGTCCTTGAGTCTGATAATGTCTTTATTCTTCTCTCATATGTGGTGAATGCTTAGTTCAGTTTAGAACTCCATCTTGAAAAAATTTTCCTCAGAATACTTAAGACATTATTTCATTGGCATCCAGTTTCCAGTGTTGTTATTGAGAAGCTCAAAGCAGTCTGAGATCTAGTCATTTCTATGTGAACTGTGTTTTCTTCTTCCTTTCTAAAAGATTTTATGTTTATTCTTCTTTAATTCTGATGAACTAAATTTTTATAAGTTCTTGTGAGTTGTGTGGGTCTTCTTTTTTTTTTTTTTTTTCAGAATTATTGTTATTCATATATGAAGAAGTTGAGATACAGGTAAGTTCAATAACTTGCCTGAAGTTACAAGGTAGTAAATAACAAAACTTGGATTAGAATCCCGGTAATCTAGCTCTATAGTCTTCTCTTGTGACCATTAAGCTAGGAAATGAATAGCTTTTTGTTAAATGTGTTTTAGGACAAGGCTTTCTCCCTTGATTAGTCATATACTGTTGTATGTTGGGACTTCCATAGAATGAGAATTTTGTAAATGCTTTGTGGAAAAATGACACAATTTTTACTAAAACACCATATTGATTAGATCATAGTACCCATCTTAATACATATAATCTGTTGGAATAGTTGTTATAAATACCCTATATACACGTGAATCATCTTCAAAATAACTGAAACAATCTACAAAATAAATATAATTTTATACTTAACAATTAATAATCACAAAGCAAAAATGGTAGCTAACATAAGAATGATAATAAACTCATCAGTTAACACACAAACAAAAATATTTTTTTTTTTTGCAGGGTTTTTTTTTTTTTTTAAGAGTTTATTTATTTATTTGACAGAGAGAGAGAGGAGGAAGCAGGCTCCCTGCTGAGCAGAGAGCCCGATGCGAGACTCTATCCCAGGACCCTGAGATCATGACCTGAGCCAAAGGCAGCGGCTTAACCCACTGAGCCACCCAGGCGCCCCTGTTGTTGTTGTTGTTTTTAATAAAACAAACTGCAAACTTCATGTGGGAAAAAAGCAAGCAAGAAAAACCAGGCAAATTTTGAAAACAAAGAGTAATGACGGTAGGCTATTATTTTAGATATTAAAATTCACAGAGCTACAATAATTTAAATAATGTAGTTTTCAATGAATAATACATTAATGGAATAGAATAGAAAATTCAGAAACAAGATCAGATATTTTCAGGAATGTAATATGTGATAAACAAACAAAAGAGAAAAAACTAAATTATCTGTAAGTAATATGGCGCCCTTCTGCCATCAGTGAAAAACAAGTCAGGAGCAGCTAAGACCTGTTGCACTATTAAATAATCCCCACATATCAGTGACTTAAAAAATCAAAAGGAAGATTTTTTTTTTTTTAAACTGCACGTGCATTGTCGGTTGGATGGGGACACTGCTCTACATCATATTCTCATATTCAGGTACTCAGTTCAATGAGGTTCCCACTCAGGCTTCCAAAATTGCCAGGAAGCTACAGGATATAAAGAAGATGGCATATCATGCCTTAATTCTTTGAGCTTCTGAGCAAAGTGACAAATTGTCACCTTTATTCTCATGTCTTGAGCCTTGTATATGCGCTTGCTTTCAAGGTAGAGAATAACAAAATATAACCCTACATGTGTTTGGAAGTGGAAAACTGTAAACATTTTGGGAAAAACACCTTAACTCCTTCCTTATCTTTCTTCTCTACCATCTTCATCCACACTGCCAAACCCAACTACCCAAGAGCACCTCCTAGTAATGTCATCAGCTGGAAAGTTCAGGAACTCTGGATTATTCCTTGCTATAGACTGGATGTTCCCATTCCCTCAAAACTCATATTTTCAGATCCTAACACCCAAAATAATGGTGGGCCTTTGAGAGGTAACTAGGTCGTGAGAGTGGAATGTTAAGGAATAAGATTAGTGCTTTTCTAAGGGGCTTAAGAAACCAGAATTCTCCTTTTAGTCATGAGAGAATACAACAAGAAAATAGTTTTCTATGAACTGGAAAGCAGGTTCTTACCAGATGTTGAGTTTGCTGATGATTTGATCTTGGATTTCCCAACCTTCAGGATTGTGAGAAATGAAATCTGTTGTTTATATGTCATCTAATGTATGGTGCTCTTGGATAACAGCTTTAACTGATGAAAACATGCCCTGCAGTCCTATGGAAGCTCTGGGTGTGGTACCTATGAAATTTAGTTCAATTTAGTTCACAGGTTTCCCCCATAGATGAAAGAGGCAAGTTGTCTGTCACATATATCTGATGTATAATGTCACATATATCTGATGTATAATAATGAAACAGGGATATGATAATGACAATAAACGTTCTTGTTTGGAAAGAGACAACTTTGAGAGACACAGCAGACACTGGTATTTATTTAGGAGTTTCTGAAACTGCAAAGAAGATATTCTGAAGGATATTTTATTCCATGATTGGGTCTTGATTTTACTTCCTGGAAGGAATGGCCTTCTCTCTTGTTTTCCTCTGTCCCTTGCTTCGCTTGCAGTGAGATTCTTCTTTTTTCACTGTCTTCTAGAACACACCGATAGTGGGCATTTGGGAATGTACCCGCCTCATAGACTGAGCAGAATTCTGTCTGCCTGGTAGATGGCAGTGGGCCAGTGATGTCTAACAATCAAGAATGCTTTCCCCCACACACTCGAGGTTGCTTTAGCAATGGAATATTCCTAAAAAGTTAATAAGATTCTTATTTATGTGGCACTAATTAATTCTATATGCCAACAGATATACCCACAGACTTCAATCTCATGGCTTTCTCTTTACACTTACCTTATTTGAAGAGGAGAGCCTATATCTCATTTCCTTGAGATATTTATCCAAATGAATGAATTTACTTCCTGCTACACCTTTACTTCCATATACCTATATTCACTCAGAGTTTTAACAGTGAAATTGACAGCTAAATTTCCATGACAAGACTTAATTTGACTTTTCATAAAATATTTCTCACATTTAACTTACACTTTTGGAGGTTGAGGAATTGCTAGTTTAAAACTTAGAAGTCCCTGAGTTGTAAACTCTATTCACTTTCATTATTGATTGCAAACTGGTCATTTTAATTTTTTTGATATGAAACAATTTATTTATTATATAGGAAACAATTCTGAGCAAATCATTTAGTTAATCAATGTCTTGCCATGGGACTGAATGTTCATTGGATGCATGATCTGCTTCCAAAAGCAGCAATATCACTAACTGTTTTATCAAATCACAACATTGTTCATCATGTCCCCAGTCTCTGATACAGTTTCCATGGTGGTCACTTCCAAGCCCATCTAACCACTGCCACATGCTCTAAATGGTTTTAGGAAGTGGTGGAATGTGATGCAGTTCTCCACTTCTAGATACCAATTGTTATATTCAGTGAGATTGGTTGAGTTATGCTGTGGTAACCAAAAAACCACAAATGTCAATGTCTAAAAATAACAAGTTTATTTTTTATTCATATTACAGGTTCATTGTGGTTTGAATGGAGATCTCTCCTCTATGGTAAATTCACTCCCACTCTAGGACCCAAGCTATCCAAACAGCTTCTCTCTGTGGAGAAATAAAAACAATTCTAGCAGAAGAAAAAGAGATCATATTGAATTGTACACTGACTCTTAAAACCTCTACCTGGAAGGGATGTATGACACTTTTCACATTTTTTTTGAACAAAGCAAGTACTATTACTATATCTGAATTCAAAGAAGGAGGAAAATACAATTCTAGTCTGTGCCTCTAGAGAGAACTGAAAATATTAATAACTAGCACTAAATAACTTCCATAGTTTCTGTATCATTTTTAGTAAGATAATACATTTGTAATAATTCTTTATTTTAAAGTTTAAAATATTTATGAAAATAAACACAATATTTTATATAATCTTAACATTGAAAAGAATTTTTAGATAGAACATAAAACTAAAGACTCATAAATATATACTGATAAATATTACCAGGTGTTAAAACTTAGATAAGACATAAAAAAAAGAAAAGGAAACATCAATGGTTTATTGTGATGTCAAGAATGTTTGTAATAAGAGAAGTATAACTAACATAGGGAGACCCCAATTTTTGACTATCAGGTTGGCAGAGGTAAGAATGTTTGATGATGCACTGATTTTAAGAGAAAGGTCGGGGGATAGAAATTTTTATTTAATGCTGGTGGGAAAGCAAATTACTACAATATTGTGAAGGAAAATGTGACATTATTTATTCAAGTTAAACATGTATATACCCTTCCAATTCTAGATATTCATATTACAGATAGGATGTGAAAAGAGACATACATAATAGTTAATATTAATTGCAATATTTTTTATAGAAGTTTAAATACATCACAAGAGCCCATAAAAACTGGAAATTGGTTAAAAATAATTCTTGGTGCATACATAAAATTGAATACTATGCAGTTGTTCCATGAGCACTAACAGAGACATATTTCCAAGATATTTTGACTCAAAAAATAAAAATAAAAATAAGGTACAAAGGCAAATTAGGTTATGCTACTGTTACTGTAAAAACAAGAATACAAACAGATCTGAAGAACATATGAAGTAGTAACAATAGTTGCCTCTAAATGTCTGGGGACCGGAGAATAAAGACTTTTATGGTGTTTGATACCTTTTGCATTTTATACCATATGCCCTAAACTATTCTAAAATAATTTGAAACTGACAAAGATTATTATTTTTTTTTAAGATTTTATTTATTTATTTGAGAGAGAGACAGTGAGAGAGAGCGCATGAGAGGGGAGAAGGTCAGAGGGAGAAGCAGACTCCCCATGGAGCTGGGAGCCCAATGTGGGATTCGATCCCGGGACTCCAGGATCATGACCTGAGCCGAAGGCAGTTGTCCAACCAACTGAGCCACCCAGGCGCCCCAGTGACAAAGATTATTTTAAAGGGATTTTGAATTCTCAACTATTTCTCTTTAAAATAATAGCTTAACTTTTTGTTGGGTCATTCTGTGTTTTCCTGAATACAAATGCATGGAAATAAAAGATCATCTGGCAGTACTGGGTTCTATTCTCTGAGTCCAGTTTTCTTTGTCTTGTGTGAGACCTCAAATATTTTTAAGATGGAGAGGAGGTACACAGTGGCTGTGACCAAGTTGGTGAAGGGGCATCAGAGATGGTGCTGATGACTACCAAAAAGAAAAGCAAGCCCTTATGTAGATCCTTCTGAAGATTGGCGGGGGGGGGCGGGGGGGGGGGGTGGGAGAGGTGGGGATTCCTGTTTGTAGCAATCCTGAAAATAATGCTTAATATCACAGGAAGAAGAGAATACTTCACTGGTTGAATGAGGGTCTGTTCTTCAACAAGCAACATTAAGCATTTTGACTGCAAAAAAAATTTCCAAAAGGATGGCTAGGGAATTGAGAAGAAAGGAACAAAATCAGGCTAGGGGGATATTCTTTATTTGTTTGCATTGAAGTTAAGAGGATTTTTTATTGGATTTCCCCAGAGGCAGAACCTGAGACAAGGATTAGAATGCAAATTGTCCCCTCCCTTTTCTGTTGTTAAGGGTTTGCACAGGACTGAAAAGGTTCTGCCTTTAAATTTGATAACTTTGGGCTCATTGTTATTTACATTGAATATTTTTTCCTCAGAAAATTTTAAAATATTGAGTCAACTTCTTTATTGTTTAAAGATACTTAAGGCTTGCTGGCAGTTCTTTGTAAATTATCTTATTTACTCTCTATATGTAGATACCTACATACCTATTTCATTCCTGATATAATGTGATTTATATCTCAATCTCAATAGAACCTTGACTCTTTTATTAGTCCATTCAAAGAAACAAATTTTACTTTTGGTATATCATTTTATTGTCATACAGTTTTAAATTCTAAGCATTTAAAAATTTCCATAGTATATTATTTCTTTATTTTTCTAAATATTTAAATTATTTGGAACTACTGTAATTTCCAACTGGATATTATGCCTATTTGTACTTATTGTAGTGGCCTTTGAATATGATGTCACTTATTTTCATTCAATACATTAAAATTGCTCTCGTTCTAGTGCATGTTATAAATATGATTTAAATAAATATGATTAAAATAATACACATAGTAGAGTTCATAGTAAAAGTTCCATAAATATATGGATTCTTAAGTGAATAATATTTAGCTCCTAATTGTGTTTTTAATTCCTCTATATTTAACCTTTGTTTGGCCCACCTCATCTATAAAATTGAAAGGGATATATTGATAGCTCCCATATATGATGTAGGATTTATAGACTTCTTTCCATATACCCATCAGTTTCATAAAATACATTTTGAGACATTAGATGATTCTAAGTTTAAATGTGTTTTATCTTCTTGGTAAATTAAATTAAACTTTTTCTCCTTTGGTAGCAACACTATTTTTCTTTTGGTGTTGCTTCTATCTTAAAGTCCATTTTTATTTGTTATTACTATAATTACTCCAGCTTTATATTCATTAGTTTTTGACTGATATGCATTTCCTATCATTTTCCTTTCATCGCTTTATGGCTTTATAGTTTGTGAAAGGCTCTTGAGAAAGATTGTAGTTGGATTAAAAGAACTTTTAACTAGTAAACTTAGTTTATTTACCCTTATTATGATTACTAACGTATTAGTCTCCTTTTCACTATCTTATATTGTACTTTTAATGTATCTCACTTTTCTATGCTTCTTTTTCTTTTTTCCTGATTTTGCTTTTATATTTTGAATTCACATGTTTGTTTACTATTTTCATTTGTCCCCTGCAGTTGGGGGAAGGTGAGGGAAAGGGAGGTGGTCAGGGGTGCCTGAGGAATGCTACACATATTACCGAGGGGAGTGGGTGGAGAGAGGGTGCAAGGCGTTAGCTTTTGCTTTGTCCTCAGTCAGCCTCCTGCTCCCTCATCACTACCAATCTACTCACATCCACAAACAATACAAGGACTTGAGAATTCTTTGTCTTAGATCAACCCTTAAGAGCTTGCATTTTTACTGTTTAGTATTATGGCTCCGCCCTTATTTTAAATCTCATAAAAACAATTTTATTCTTTCATAAAGACCCTTTAGGTCTTAAAAATATTTTCATCTTTAGTTTGCTGACCATTACATTATTGGATCTCAGATTTTCCATGTGGGGATATTTTCCCTCGTTTTCATATGTGACTACAAATACCTTTTAAGTCCCTTTAATGGGAGTTTGTTTGAGGTAAACTATTAATTTTATTTATCTGTAAAATTTTTAATCAATAATTTCTCTTCAAATATACTTCTGGGGGCACATTGTTCTAGTCAACACTTCTTTTTTTTTTGTGGTACTTTAAGAATAATCATCTCTCTCTGGTTTTCTTTGTTGCTGCTGAGAAGTCAGCTGTTGGTTTAATGGTGATTCACTTGCAGTTCTCTGTTCTTTCTGGCAGATTTCAAAGTATTCTCTGATATGTCTCTAGGCATGAATCTCTTTTTATTTGTTATGTTGATATCCAATGGGTTTTTTTTGTCTTTTATTAAACTTATAAGTTTTTTTTTTTTTTTTCAAATATCATCTCTTCTCCATGTCCTAGTCTCTTCTTCTAACATTCTGATCTTTCATATATTGGTTTTCCTCACATATGCTTCATGACTTGTAATATCACTTTCATGTTCCTGATTACACTGTCTATCTGGTCTGTATTCTTAGTATTTCTTCAAATATATTTTATAGTGTATCAAAATATTTAAGTTTCTTTTTAATCTGCTTTAAGTATGTTTATTGAATTGTTAATTACCACATTTTATATATCAAGAAGTTCTATTTAAACTTAAAAAAACCTCATCTTTCAACATATATTTAATATTTTTCACAACCTTAAACATAATGTGTATTTTGCTGACTGAGGACAAAGCAAAAGCTGGCACCTTTTACTGCCTCTCCACCCGCTCCCCTCAATAATATGTGTAGCATTCCTCAGGTACCCCTGACCACCATAAATGAGAAACAAATAGTTAACTTGCAGAGGTCACAATCCTGCAAGACAGGAATCTCCCAACTATCTTGATGTTGATGGCTTGCTTAAAAGACAACATTGATCAAGCCTGGAGACCTCTGGTAAACTGGCACCTTGTAGGCCCTCTTTAGCATATGAAAACTCCTTTGAAACCTCCCTTTCCCTCACCTTCCCCCAACTGCAGGGTACATAACCTGGCATCCCTCACAACCTCGGGCAGCAGCTCTTTCTGCCCACAGGTCCTGTCCACGTGCTTTAATAAACCACCATTTTGCACCAAAGATGTCTCAAGAATTCTTTCTTGGTCATCGGCTCCGGACCTCAGCTCACTGAACCTCACCTAAGTTCTAGAACTTCCTCAGCTTATAAGACTTTTTGCTTACCAGATGATTTTATTGTTTTTACTCTGAGTACATCTCATTTTGGATTTTATTATTTCTTAAGACTTTCTTTAATATGGCTTTTCTCCTCTGGGGTGTGTGTGTGTGTGTGTGAGTCTGTGTGTGTGTGTGTGTGTGTGTGTGTGTGTACTCAATTCCAGAGGAAATATTTGAGGAGTGTGTTCCATTTTTTTTTCCATATATATGGGCATTAGCAACTCCAGTTCATGTTATATTTGTGTGTGTTTTTTTTTTTTAATGTTCAATTTCCACTGGGTCTGGGTCAGGTTTTGTAATTAAAAATTTTTGATAGTTTTCTTTTTTCCCTTTTATATCTTGTGACATGGCTGAAACAAGTTAGTATGCAAGGCTTTCTTACAAGACACATTTTTCCCCAGTTCACCAAGAAACCTAAGTTGCTTGGGGCTTCTGTCTTTATTTCATGTGTCTCTGATCTTCTTTAACCTTGTTCAAACCCCAGACTACCTCCTGCTCTTCATATTTGTATGTTTCTAGTTAAAACCCAAGCTCTAAGTGAACATAGATTATCAAATCAAATTCTAACTCTAGTGTTTACTGACTCCCACTTGATCTGAGCTATCTGAATTCTGGTTAGCATTGTGTTTTTTACTACTATTTGATCAGCCATGTTTTAAAAAATATTTTTAAACATTATCCAGCATTTTTGCTGTCCTGAGTCAGCAAGAACTTCTCTAAATATCAAACCTAAAATATTGTTATAGATAAAAGTCCTCTATTGAAAATTTATATTGAGTTATATTTTTATACCTAAATATTCATTTGATTCCTTCTTAAAAACACTTTCTACCCTTCTTCTTCATCATCATCTTCTTTTTTTTTTTTGAAGTTCTTATTTTAATTCGTTAGTTAACATACAATGTTATATTAGTTTCAGGTGCACAATATAGCGATACAACAATTCCATACATCACCTGGTGCTCATCACAATAAATGCCCTCCTTTTGATTCCTTTTCATAAATACTTGCTCTTGTTTCTTAATTCCCTATATTTGTTTTGTAGTTGTATTATAACCTCTATCACTTCCAAATTGCAAATGCAGTTATTTTTTTAAGGCACCTCTTTATTGCTTTCTTATTTTCTTATGTAGAATTCCTTCAGACCATTAAGATTGGTGAGGGGAAAAAAAATAGTAGAATAGTAAGAATATGCTTTATTTTGCAAACTCCATCATGGTTCACTGATTTTGAAACCATTTTGAATAATTAAAAAATTTTTAAAAATGCATAATGTAATCTTGAATATAATCTTGAAATAGCCTTAGTTATATCTAAATGGAAAGAATCCTAAAGATTTCTAAAAAACAAAAACAAAAACAAAAAAAAACCCAACATATCTTGTTATAGTTACACTATAGAGGGATGAAAATTGAATTAAACTTTCTCTAAACTAAACTATCTATATGGATGCCAGTCCATCATCCTTACCTGTTTTGGGGCTACATGAACTACTACTACAAGAGCATCCTGTGGGCAAAACCATCCCAGAAGCACACTGTCTTTGATGAGCTCTCAGTAAGTAAGTGCCAGAGAGGAAAATACAGGCTCTGTTGAGTAGAGAGAAAAGATGATCTGGTAGCCAATGTTAAGGAGAGGATACTTATGTGAATTATGCCCTCATCCTGCCAAGACCTCAAAACATCAACAATTAAGGTAAAGTGGGCAAAGCTCTAACTTTTCCCCTTTGGGGTGGTCTCTTTTCTTGTCATATCCTTTGGTAGTGATTTTCTGAGAATTTTATTGGTACAGACATGATTTTGATTGTGTGTGTGTGCATGTGTATAAGTGTGCACATGTGCACACACAACCTTTTAACCCTTTGGGCATACCTCCTGTGAACTTTCTTGAATCTGCTTGTTAAGAGAATGGTGTCCTGACTACTTATTGCACATTTGATTTTTAATCTACTTGCTTTTAGAGAAAAGAATTTGGATGCCCAAAGGATTTGTGCAGCACTTTTATTCTGGTTCATATCTCAGTGTGTCATGTTTCTTTCAAACCTGTAGCTATAGAAATATTTATCATTCTTCTTGCTTTTCATGCAATAGTTGCACATAATCTTCCTTTTATTCGGTGATGTTTAGTGGTATTAAATGGTAGAAATGAGCTCAAATTCTGAATGAAGGCTCAGACAAGCATTATAGTTCCTGAAAGTACCTGGAAATGCCAATCAATGAGTGGGCAGAAGAAGAAGTACGATGGATTGTCACTAGCTGCTTTTGAATCAGAATTGCTTTTTATGATGTTAAATGTTACCTGACCAAATGCCTAAATGGAGACAATCAGAATGAAGAGGCTGTTATGCCTAGATCTTATTTTATCTTGATTTGACATAGAATACATAAAACATGCCAAAGTAAATTTATTTTGAAGTCAGCCCAATTGCAAATCCTTTTGTACCTTTTTTTCTTCTGAACAATGTGGTATGAGTATCAATAGCCCATGGAAAGATTATGAAATAAAGAAGACTTACAAAAGATTACGAATAAAGAAGACTTTATTCAAGTGTACTGTGGATGAGTAGTACTATGGATGAATAACTCACACAGAGTGTAAGTAGTATGTTGGGGTAGATTTACTCTTGACAACAGTTCTTTGAGGCAGAAAATGTTATTATCAGTTTATAAAAGAGTTAATTGAGGTTAACAGAAATTTAAATAATGTTCATCAGAGCAGTAAAACATACATTTCCTAACACATTGTAAATACACAATATATGTTAACTTTTTCCAATCAGTTCATCAGTTTGGAGGGTCTATTTAGTTTTATCTCATGTGTTTGCAGACAGAGCAGAATTATGTGAAAGTTATCTGAGAGACTGTTCTTGCAGAAAGCATAACCAGATCCTCCTTATGACCCCCTAGCATACTCTAATTACAGTTAATTCAGACCTTTGAAAAGGTTTCTAGACCACAAGTTGGTATTTCATAACCAAATCTATTTGGGCATAAGCAGGGAAAAAAACCCCAAAAAACAAAAAACAAATGTTGGGTTTTGAAAATGCACTAAAGCGCATATTTTTGAGTCAGGGGAAGCCCTTTCAAGACCTTATTTAAAATCCTTTTTCTTTTTTTCAAAACTTGCTGATTAACAAAATCACTTACATTTGAAACACTCTCATGCAAACCTTAGGTCTCTGGGGAAGTGGCATGGTAAAACTTAGAAGGTAGAAGCCTAGAACCTGCGTCAGACAACCCAGGCTTATATTCCAAATCTATGTTCATTAGCTCTTAAAACTTCAATTGATTCATCTGTAGAAAAGAGTTTATAAAACTGTAGGATACTTGTATGTGGTTTAAATATAGTACCATCTATAAAGACCATAAAACTATCCGAGGCACACAGAAAACTGTAAATAAATGCAAGCTATTGATATTCTTTACGTTTTTCAAAATTTCAAAACCAGGACTATGAGAGAACCATTGTTCTACCTTACATGTAATTCTAATAAGGCTTTTAGAGTGGAGACTTTCCACAGTAAGACAAGGCTGCTTCCAGCCAAAATGGCAACCCGTAAAGGTGGGGAAATACCTACAACTACCACAGCTGCTCCTCTTCTCTCTCTCTCTCTCTCTCACACACACACACACGCAGTCACACACATACACACAATCATGTATACACACCTATAGAAAGAAAGAAGGAAAATGGTAGGGTTAATACCAAGGTTATTAGCAGTTTTACTAGTAAAATACTAGTATTTTAGTTAAACAGCAAAATAGTAGTTTTTTTTAAATTTTGCTAATATTATTATTTGCCAGTAAAATACTCAAGACTACAGTCACTTTTATACATATTGAGTTATACTACAGATTGGCAGACAGAACAAGTGTCAGCAAGGTAGAACTATGTGGTTTAGAGGCAGATGGTTTTTTATTCCTCAGAAGATACTGAGTTGGGTCACTCTGTTTCTCTCTGCATGATATTGTTGCATTCATGATGATTGTTAAATCAATAAGCAAAAGCAAATGTGTATCTACATATCTATGTTCAGAATTATCTGTTAAATGTGATAAATAGCTATTAAAAGATTTTGGAAATACTATATCTAAAACATTTTGTTCTTAAAATATTTATGTTGAGGTGGCTCAATGGGTTAAGCCTCTGCCTTCAGCTTAACCAGATCTCTGGGTCCTGGGATGGAGCCCTGAATCTGGCTCTCTGCTCAACAGGGAACCTGCTTCCCTCCTCCCCTCCCCCTCTGCTTCTCTGCCTACTTTTGATCTCTCTCTCGCTATCAAATAAATGAATAAAATCTTTTAAAAACATAAAATATTTATGTTGAGACATTTATAAGGTCAAGGTATCTAGACTAACATGTTTTGAATGGTCTCTTTGGCCAAGAACTTTTTGGCAATATAAAAGAAAAACACCTCTATTTACATAGAATAGTCACTAATAGTTATTTATCTTTTGCTCTAAGACTGAGTATAATTAGGTTAAACGTTGGGCATTTGTAGTTTTTTAAAATTTCCAAACAGCACATATTTTTTGTTATTTTCTTCTCTATCCCATAATTTACTGCATGCGTGTAATTAATTAAGACTCTGAACACCTAACCTCAAGCTTTCACAGGTACAGATATATAAAGGACTTATCACTGAGCATGTCAGAAACAGGTGTAGTTTGAGGTCTTTTAATACACTGGTGTATGCACATGATGTACCTGTGAATAGAAGAACTCTGGGTGGCAGTTGTTTCAACTCCTACATCTTTGTAATCTTGAGTCATGTTTTTCACTCTTGTATACCTGGCTGACTCTAATGAGACACTGCATACAATTTCTTTGAAGGTGAAATCTCAGGATAAGGAAAAACAAAGATATTTTAAGTCCATGAAAGTGCGAATATTTTGTGTCAGACAATTATACAGATTAATTTGTCAGTTTTTGCACCAAACAATCCTGAGAATGCTGTTTTGTAAGTTGACCACAACTGTCTGAATTCTCAATTATTTCTCTGGTCAAACAACCTCCAACTTTAGTAGGCATGAGAATTAGAACAAGAGTATATTCATGATAAAGATTTTGAGGCTTAACCTTCAAACTTTGAAGTAGAAGTAGTTTTCTTGTAGAGTAAAGAAACTGATATTCTTCTAATTGCCTCAAGTGATTCTGATGCTTCAGGTTTGTTGACTAAGAACAACCCTATGAGGAGCCTGGGTTAGCCCTTTGAGAAGCTCCATGTACCCTAGGGTTTATAAAGCCTTCAACTGCTCACTTTAATGTCAAAATTGAAGAGCTTAAGCACCCAAATTACTCTCTCATGTTATAGATTAGTTTAGTAAAATTCTGATTATTTCTAAGAAAAGTTAGAAATGCATCACAAGCTTAAGAAGGACAAAAACCTAAATTAAAGCTTTAAAAAAGCGATTCTGTACATCAAAAGCACGTGGATAGGAACTCTTCAGGTAACTGGCATAGGAAAGGAAGTTCTACAAGGAACGGTGTCCCTCAGGTAAAATAACTCTGTGGTGGTTCTTGTTTTACTCATTCTCAGTACCTAATTTTAAGAGTACTAAAGTTTTATCAGTGGTTCTCAAATTTTAGCATGTAAAATCATTCAAAAGGATTTTTAAGAAATAAATTGCTGGAACCCAAATTTCTGATTCAACAGTCTGGGAGAATATCCAAAATTTGAATTTGAAAAAGTTCACAATTGATACTGATGGTGCTGGTTTGGGAGCCACTTAAAGAACCGCTGAGTTAGGTGGACATTATGAAGGGTGGTTTGGACTGGGAATCAAGTATGGCCTTTGGCCTCAGGCCAGCTGGAGTAGTATTTGCACACAATCCAGACTGAAGACTGAGTCTAGTGCATGGCTATCAGCTCATTACTCAGCTCTTCTGTGACAAGGATGGCTTTTTGAGGACACGTCTCTCCCCTAAGAATCTGGAACCTCAACAGAACCTAGGAAAAACCTAAATGAGAATGAACACAGGATAGCGAGAGCCATGATTTCCGCTGAAGCCAGACAAGAAATAGCCACTCCACCCTTTAGACAGCCTGTGGCTGCGCTGGGTATCATAAAAATAAATAAATAAATCCACTAAGTTATACTAAGAAGAGCTATTGTTTCAAATCTTTACCTATATTGGACTATAACTTCTAGAGCCGCATTTTTTTTTTTTTCCAAAATCTCAAGGTAACTTCAGCAATGTCTTTTTCTTTCTTTCTTTCTTTCTTTTTTTAATAAGACTATGAAAACATAGAGATTGGAGATGAAACTAAGATATAACCTATAATAAATAAAGTAAATTGGTTTGGGCATAAGTGCTTCTTTCAGGCTTAAAAGTCAAGAAGTTTTCTTAAACTCAGTGAAACAAAAAAATTAGTGGACTTCAGGATGATGGTGCTGTAATTTGCAGCTCACTGGCAAACATGTGAAATCTCAAAGGTTGGAAGGGACTTCGAAGGAAAAGAATAAAATTCACAGGAACGTGTATGGATGTGAATGTGTAAATGTTTGGTAATGAAATGTTTGTTGGGCCATTCAGAAACAAGGTGACTTAAAGAACAGTGATGAAAGGGACCTTGCTAGGTTCCTCCCTGTCCACTATACTTGGTTCATATTATAATGTAGTTATCTCTTGGGATAGCTCTCTTTCTGAAGCAGGTCCTCTATCTAAATTCTACGCAGTTTTGAAGAGAAGGGATTAAAGTTTCTTCCTTATTCTTTGGGCCTTGATTGTTTTCAGCTTGAAATAACCTACTGGCCAAGGTTGTGCATTTTGGGACAGCCTGCTCTTGGCCTTTAAAATAGAAAATTTAATACATAAAAGGTTACTAGATATAAACAAATCTCAGAGTGCTTTGAGGACACAAAGCAAAGATGTCAACCCAAATTAAGATTCAGAGAACCAGGAAGACTTCACTTAGTTTGAGGCAACTAGGCTTAGAAGAAGGCAAGCGGAGGAAAAATTTGCCCCCAAAAGGACAAAAATGAAAGAGTGACAATTTGAGGACTTCTTATTAGATTTGCTGGACTCAAGAATTGGAGACACTTGAGGTGTGACAAGCATGCAGGAGAAATAACCTTGGGTTATTTCTGAAAAAACCTGAACGCCGCACAAAAGAGTTAAAATGTTATTCACAGAGAATGGAGAAAGTGAAGAATTTCAAGTAGGAGAGATTTATCCTTAATTTTGCCTTCTAGGGAGGTAGTCCCAGGGAAAATGGATGGATCAGGTGAGACTGGAGACAGTTCAGCCACTTAAGAGGCTGCCTTGTACGTGCACTTGCTCAGGCTGGGAAATAATGAGGACCTTCAATGAGCTTGCAAGGAAAGGATGTAAAGGAATGGAAAAGAGTGGGAAGTTTTCAGGACAAAAAGTCAACAACAAGAATCAGTGATTTAATGTAACAGCTTTCTTAGTTTGTGGGGACCAGATGGAGGGCGATAAATATGTGAGGTCTGATTTTATCAATACACATTTCAACTTATTATGAAAGTATACAACAAAAAGCTCAAGCCAAGAAGGACAATGTCATATTATGGGGGTTCATAGGCCACTTGGCTTTGACTGTGTTTCAATTAAGGGAGAGGGAAGTGCTCTCTAAAATGGTCCCATAGGGCCCAGAAAATCCCTGTCTGGTGGGTGGGGGCCAGGAGAAGTTGTCTCTTGAGTTCAGGTCCTTAATTAGACAGTTACTTTCCTTGCCCAACATTTCTTTTTCCAAGTCAACCTACTGTTTGTTTAACAGAGAAAAAAATATCTATATATGCATATAGATATATAGATATCTATATATCCAACCTACTTTTTATCACAAAAATTTGTAAATATATTCACAACTCATTTCTTGAGTTTTAGCTGTATAGAGGAAGAGGGAAACAATTACTTAGAACAAGTTCCTTTTTTCTAAAGATGCAAAATAAAATGACCTCCCTACCACCACTCAAACAACTAGTCTATCTGTGAAAATCTAATTCAGCAAAGGTTTTTTTTAGCTACATTTTTATAGTTTGATCACCATTTTTACAATTTCCTTTCTCCTGTGGAAATCTGAACATATGTTCTGCTATATTCCATGCCTCCCAGATGAACAAGGAGTATGACTTATAGTAAATGTAAGTTCTCAGATTTTCATATAAATAGAAATACAAAAAAAATATATTGCTAACCCATGAAACTCAGAGGGTTGTTGAATAGTTCTTAAAGAAATAATATCAAAGAATGTATTTCCTGGACACTTCCAGATTGAATTATTATTTTAGATTATAAAGATGCAGTCCTTTAGAAACTTTGGATACCAAGGCACATCAAGAATTTTCAAGAAATTATATAGTAAGTGCCAGCATTTGGGAGTCTTAAAGGTATAGAATTTATACATTTAAAAGCTACTTTTGTTCTATTTGGAGATATGTGCATATATAGCATATATATATATGCTATATATAGTATTGTTTTTATAAAGGCATTTTTAGATCAATATGAATTTTACAAACTTACAAATGCAGGATTTTCTTTTGCAAATAGGGATGACATATTGTTATTTAGCCAAATGCTCAATAAAATTAGAGATGAAACTATGGATATTTTATGTTTATATACTATCTTCTCATATTCTTATGTATGTTTATGTATTCTCATATTCCTTTCAGAAAGAACAGTGAGGTAGATACAGCAAATTGGAACAATTCTTCCAAAAAATAACCCCAATAAAGAGTATATTATATTCAAAACACTGAACCATTATTTATTAATAGAATTGCAAACACTGTGATCTAAGCGATCTAAGCATGACACAAAATGAGCTATTCTTTTACAATTGTGAGTATTCTGAAAATTTCCTAAATAATCTTGAAACACTTTATTATCGTATCACATTATTTTAAATAAATACAGATTGTTAAAGCATTAATATTAGGGGGTTTAAATAAGCCCACTTTATCTGCCACGATGAAAAATCACTCACATATCCCATAAACAGGGAATATACACCATATTCTCAACCTCTTTCCTTTTGTCCTCTATTTCTTTCTCCTAAACTTTAATTGTTCCTATGAGTTTCCATGTATCTATCTTCTGGTAGGTTGCAAGGGTCTTGGGGTGGGATTATATGATCAGTTCCTGTCCTACCAATATCCCTCCTCAGGGTCCTGCGTATCTCAGGCAAGTCTTTTGACTTCTTAGAGAGCTTCATGTCTTTTGGCCATTGGAAGAGAGCCTTAGTTATATGATATTATAGGGGACAAGAGCAGGCCACCCTAAATTTTAGTAAGAAAGTCACTCTGAGCTGAAGACAGCTAAAACCCTGCAAGCTCAAGAGAAACTTCTGCTTTCTCTTTCTATTTCTTAGAAAATACTGCTCTCTTTTAGTACATAAAAGAATCTAAATTGGTGGTCCTTTCCAGAATAAGGGTTAATAGCAGAGATAAATTTTATCTGAGTGACCCATCTGTATGGCAGGGCAAACATCTACTTAATTACCAAACATCTGTTCTTCGTATTACCCTGTGAATCACATTTCTTCCCTTTGAAGTCCCAGACCCCTACCCCCTTCTTCGTTCAGGATGACATATATATATATATATATATATATATATATATATATTCATTTTTCTTGACTCTCTTTGAGATTTCCATGTCTACGCAGAGTCTCCATATGTATGAAATTAAGTCTGCTTTTCTCCTGCTAATCTATCTCATGTCAATTTAATTCTTAGTCTGGTTAGAAGGACTTAGAAAAGGACAGGAAATTCTTGCTCCCAGAAATTTATATTTAGCCCCTTTGTAATCTTAACCATCAAAGCTTCCATGATCCCAGGACTGTCTTCATGGTCTGTTTTTCTGGCTCACATGAGTTATCCATCTTTTCATTGTTAATTTAGGCCCAATTTTTAAAACAAACAAAAAACCCCACTGTTTATCTTAATTAATATTTCTCAATATTTTCTCTAATAAACTTAATAAATATGAAAGGTTATAGACAACTTAGATTCTGTTAATACATATAAACAGAAATAAAACGAAATAATGAGGTCCCATGAAATAAATGTGCTACTGTATGCACGCATGTGTGCACTCCTGGGCACGGGGAGAGCCATATGGCTGGCAGGCTCTGTGGAGTGGAAACATTGAAGTCCTGCTGCTTTATGTCCTTCTTTTCAATTTCCAGTCCCTGCCCTCTCAGTAGCACGATGTGCAACAGAAGCCTAAAACACACAGGTGACATTGCCATTGTCTCCATGCTCTGATCACCTGCTTGCAGAAAGCCAGAGAAGCCAGTCAGCTGTATTAGTCATTAGATATGTACTTTCTAGTTTAAATAGGTCACGGTGATCAGGAGCAGAATGGACTGTGATGAAATTCAAAATATTAGGCTTCTTTCTTGCCTCTGCCTGGTGGGTGAAATCAGAGAAATGGCTTACTTAGTTCCCATATGCTTCTTTTTTTTTTCTTTTTTGATGCCTTCCCTACCCAATCTGTTGACCTCCAGTGAATTAGCAAGTGAATTTGGTCTTCCTTTTAATAGTAGGATAATTCAGGGGTGAGCACTGTTCTACAAAAAGGTGTTTTGCTACGACAAAGCACTTAGAATTTGTTGTACTAAAAACACTTGTCATCCATTGATATCAGTAGGAAGATTGTAGTCATGTGTTAAATACATTTTATATTTATTTATAATTGCTTCAAATCACACAAAGGCAACCAAGAGATTTCATATATGTTCACCTAGTGCCAGAGAATAGTTAGGTGAAAACATAGAGAGTAATTTTAATTCATAAATCGTGTATGTATGTGGGTGTCTGTGTATGATACAAAAATTAACCAGCTTGGGTTTTTCCTACCCTCTACCCAACTCCAGCCACCTGTTTGAATTAACAATTCTTGTTCTTGAATCTTTTATCCTTTTCTGAGACAGAAATCTAAACTAAAGAAATAATTGAAAAAAAGGGGACAGATTATCTATCCTTGATATAAACTTCATTTAAAATTTTATTATATGCCAAAACAAGGCTGAGAAACTGTTTTCTTTGGTTTTATATAATCAGTCACCATTTTAAATATGGTATTGCTTCTTTTAATTAAAAATGTCAATTCTCTCTAATTAAACAATTTTTTTTACTTACACATATACATGAATATCCAGATGGTCATTAGAAAATCCGCTAAAAAAATTGAATTATTTCAATTCTTTGCATACTATACATTGCAGGAAATCCAACATCTTCAGTTTCTTCCCAGTAAATGCCGGTTATAGGACAACCAAAAATGCTCCCGCTGATTTCAAAAATACTTTTAAATGAATATTTTTTTCTCTATTGAGAACTGCTGTTGTAAACTCATATGTAGGAGTGTAATTTTTCTAAAGGAGAGTGAAATATATCCTGTGGACTTTGAGAAGGAAGTAATCTTAGAGACAAGAGTACGCCAATGTCAGGAGAGTGAGAATATGGATTTGCTTTTCTGTCTGTGTTTCTCTCTTAAATTTTCCGAGATGACATGGGGATAATAGGCACTCATAGTTAGCAAATATCGAATTTACCCTTTTGTAAGAGTAATTTTTTTTGTCAACTCAAACATTCAATTAGCTAGCCTTAGCCTACTAGTTTCCATTCTTTTCTTCTCAAGTAAAGATGTACATATATACCTAGGTTAACTGAGTGGTTTATGGGAAAGGGAAGAAAAAGAAAAGGGTTTTGTTCTCATATACTCTCCTTTCCCGAGGCTCAATAGAAGGCAGCCACTCAATAGAAGGGCCAATATTTTATTCAATGACCGGCATGAAAGAAGAGATGACTTTTTGGAGCTAGAAGTAAAGAACACATGTTCAGAAAATAAGCCCATGGGACTGTGGGGATATGGTAGTCAAAACTTTCCATCCCAAAGGTTCTATGTCCTGCTCTGTCCAATGTGGTAGTCACTAGGTGCAAAGGCTCTGAGCATTAACATGTGGTTAGTTCAAATTGAGATGTTCTTAAGTGTCAAACAGACACAAAATTTCAGAGACTTACTATGAAAATTTAAATGTTAAGTTATCTTCTGGTGCCGGGTGGCTCAGTAGTTAAGTGTCCTACTCTTGATTTCAGCTCAGGTCATGATCTCAGGGTTGTGAGAATGAGCACAGTGTCTAGGCTCTTCATGGAGCCTGTTTGGGATTCTCTCTCCCTCTACCCCTTCTGCTGACTTGTTCTCTAAATAAACAAATAAATGAATAAATGAATGAATGAATGAATAAAAAGCTTTCTCATTAATAATTGTTACTGATATTATGTTAAAATGACCATATGTTGATATATTGGATTAAATAAAACTTATTATTAAAATAAACTAATTTTTTAATTGTGACTACTACAGTGTTTAAAATTACCTATGTGGCTCATACTGGATAACACTGATACAAATAAAGGGAACTTTTGAAGGAGGACAGGTTACTACTAGGTTATAATTCTTAAAAAAAAAAAAAAAAAGAAAAGAATAACATATTCAAGAACTATTAACTGAGCTTCTTCTCTATGTCAGACCATATGATGAATGAAACACACATAGTTCTTGCACTGCTAGTGTCAACTGTATCCTTAGGGGACAGAAACTAAATAATTATAAAATTATAAATTATGATAAATATCATTACGTAAAAGTAATGGGAAGACTATAACAAAGACTACTAGCTTAGATCAGAAAGCATAGAAGACCTTTCTGAGGAAACGACACTTACTGAGAACAGAAGAATAAGTGAGAGTTAGCATTGTAAAAGGAAAGCATTAGATACCTAGGGAACAGCCTGTGCAAAGATCCTGAGGTAATAAAAAAGATGAATAGGACTAATGTGCTAAGGAGATAAAAAAGAAGGTAACTGTAGCTGGAATGTAGATAGACATGGTGTGACTACCATTGACCGTGTTAACACCGCGGAAGGGATTTAAGCAAGAAAATTAAAGGATTGGTTTATGGTTTAAAAATGTTTCTCTGATGTCTTGGTGAAGTTAGGCACAGCAAGCAGAAGTGGGGTCAGAGTGATAAGGGAGATTTGCGCAGTTGGCTGAGGTGAGAGAGGAGGTGCTGGATCCAAGCAGGGAGGATGGTACTATTGTTCTCTGCCCTAGAACATACTGCTTGCTTTTGTTAACGTAGGTCAGATTATTTCCTTCTATGGGTGGTGACTGTTCTCTATTATTATATTTCTTTCTGTTCAATTTCTATTAGTTTTAGGAAATTACTCCTTTATTTGCCCTGTTTGGATTTTGCCAAAGACATAATGCAACTTTCTGATTCTCCTGTCTTATTATACTTGATTAAGGCCTCTTTGCCTCCTTTTTCAAGAGTGACATGCAAAAGGAAGCATATTTCCTTTTTCTTGTCATGGCTTGAAATCATGAATTTCAGGGATTCAGAATACCAGAAAACATTATTGCTAATTCCTAGTTCTAGTCCAAACCAGAGGATTCTTTTATTGGTATTGGGAATGCTTGGAAATATTTTATTTCCTTAACACTGGATGGTGGAAACTTTTTAAAAATATCCCCCAAATGGATAATTTAAAATATATTTATTTATCAGTTTATTAGGTAATATTCTACATGGTTAAAAAAAATCTAGAAATTCTAAAAGCCTTTAGAGAATAATTAACTTTCCCTGCTTATTTACTGACCCAGATCCTAAACAGGTTAACATTACTAATGGATCCTGTGCAACTTCCCAGAAATAAAATTATTATTTAATATACAGAAGAATATTTGTGGTAAAGAAGAAAACCCCTTCTTTTCCTTATTTTCTTCCCATGTGGAGAGCATACCATGAAAATTGTTCTGCACAGTACTTTTGTTTTTATTTTGACTTTTTTCGAGCTCTAATTTCCATAGAGTAAAATACACAGATCATAAGTGTACTAGTTCACTGAGTTTGGGAAACTGTATATACCTGTATAGCCCAGAGACCTACACGATTCATTGGGAGATTATCTCAACCCTACCTTCAAATCCTATATTGATACGCATGGCTTACCATTTCTACTCCTATCTGGTCTGAACTTCCATCATCTCTCCCTAGGGATGGAAATGACCTCTTAAGCCCTTCCTGGGCTCTTTCAAAACAATAGCAGAAGCTTTTAAAAACATAAAGCAGATTATACCATGTCCCTACTCTTTTTAAAACTTGCAGGGAGTATTTTTGAAATGAGAAGCGTATGCAATCCTAAATAATCTGTCCTCTCTTACCTATCTATAGAACTGTCTATATGATTTGCAGGACTCAGTGCAAAATGAAAATGCTGGGCTCCTTTTTCTGATCTTCTAAGTTCCATTAAAAGTATTAAAATATGGGGGCACGTGGGTGGCTCAGATGTTAAGCATTTGCCTTCAGCTCAGGTCACGATACCAAGGTCTTGGGATCAAGCCCTGCATAGGGCTCCCTGATCAGAGGGAAGCCTGCTTTTCCTCTGCCCTTCCCCCACTTGTGTTCCATCTCTCATTGTCTGTCTCTTTGTCAAACAAGTAAATAATATCTTTAAAAAAAAAGTACTAAAAAATAAAGGTGTCTGACTCTTGGTTTTGACTCAGGTCATGAAATCATGCATCATGAGATTGAGGCTTGGGTCATGATCTCATGGGTGATTAGAGTGAGCCTCATGTGGGGCTCCACATTCAGGTGGGAGTCTACTTGAAGATTCTCTCTCTGCCCGTCTCGCTTTCTCTACATGCTCTTTCTCCCTCTCAAATAAATAAATAAATAAATAAATAAATAAACAAATCTTTAAAAAAATTTTTTTTAAATCTTTTTTTTTAATCTTTTAAAAAATACTAAAATAGAAGACTTTTTCTTCTTTTCATGGTCTCCGTTGACCTGTCATGCCATTTTCAAATTTCTATTTAATGTGGTGTTCCCTCAGGAAAGGAAAGGTCCTACCTGATGCCCAGAGGCCCAGCCTCACTGTTGAATGTGGTAGGGCACTACTGGTTGTGGGGTTTCCTTTCCCTCCTCCCCAAAAGCTGTAGTACCCAGAGGCTGTGCTCTTGCGCAGATCAGGGAATCCAGCTAGGCATGTCCACTTCCCACAGGCCCATCGCTCCAACGTATGGTTGGCAGAAAACTGCTAAGTGTATTGCAAACTCTGGACCAAGGTGCCACAGGCACCTGGATCGGGGACAGGTGAGGCATCACCCGCTGACTTACCTAGGAAGCCACATAACACCACTAGCCCTGAACTGGATGGCCATCACTACCCTCTGCTTGGAGACTAACCCAGACCCTTTCCACTCCCCATCCAGGCCCCACCAGGTCTTGAGGGTGTGAGAGAACAGGAGAGTTAGTCAAGGAAGGTGTGGAAGGTGACACTGTGAATGTACTGAGCCTCCATGCTCTGGAGAACACTCTTGTCCCATCAGTAGACACCTACAAAAAACAAATTCAAAGACCAATTATTATTAATTTCAAGAAGGTGACCATGGAACATTCAACCCCAAGCACAGGGCCTTTCTGGGTACAAGGCCTGGATATGACTGATCATACACTCATGATCCTGGCCCTCCCGGGTCTAATTCAGCCCTATTTCTACCTTCATCTTTCTCCTTCTTTCCTAGTTACACTGGCTTCTTGGCTGTTCCTGAAGCTCCTTTGTTTTCTACCAGTCTACTCAGATGTCACTTGCTCAAGGAGACCTTTTAAAACTAATTAATTTATGATTAATACCCTCCAAGTACTGGATTCCACTTTATTTTTTTCAAAGTCTTTATCATCTTCTAAAATTCTATAGAAAGTGATGCTTTATTATGTATGTGTTTATCATCTCCTACTAAAAGATAAGCTCCATGAGGACAGGTACCACTGTTTGTTTTGTATACTGGTTTAGCCTAAGGGTGCATAATACTGATGGGCATCCTTAATAAACTTTGCTGATTAAATCAATAGATAAAGGTATGAAAGGTTTCCATTTGGAAAGAAGTGAATAAAGTGATACAATTCTCCCAGGAAAGACAACTTCGGTGTGTGTGTGTGTGTGTGTGTGTGTGTTGGGTGAGGGGGCATAATGCTGGGAGGAGATGAGGAAGAATGAGAATCAGTATGCATAGTTTAGGGGGAGAGAAGCTATTTGCAGTTAATCAACCTCAGCAGGTCTCTTCCACTATACTGAAGGGAGCAAGTGTTTGTAAAAAATCAATTGATAAATAATAGCTACTTTCCCAAGGTCACATGAGAAGTATAATGGCAGAGCCAGGTTTCAACAACAGATCATATTTGACCCCAAACCCAGTACTTTGTCTTGTCAGGGGTTGTTTGCATTTTTAAAAAAGATACTTGTTAGTTCATAGTGGATTTCTATAATGGGCAACGTGAAAGAGATAATTCTGACTGGAGAATCTTCCATATTGTCCTGATCCCTTTCTTAATTTCCACTCTTCTCCCTTCTTTTCCCACATTACTATAGGATGCAGGTAAATAGACATGGAAAGTTTGCTAATCCCTGAGTTACATGCACCCCTAGATATTGTTCAATTTTTGGATGGGTATATTCCTAAAATCATCATTACTGACATCAGTGGACATTTTGAATGATAGAAATTATCCAAAACAGTGAGTAATCCAAAAATCATTTGGGCCCAGGAATATAAGGACATGCTCAGTCTGGAAAATTCACTCTCTTTTTTTTTTCTCCTCACCCCCGACCCCCCAATCTCTTTCTCTCCTTTTACCTCTCCCTCCCTCTATACCTGAAATTATATCTCTCCAAGGTAGATGTGTCCAACATATTTTCTAAGTGGCAGCTAAAATGGCTGATAAATACTAATGATTCTTATTACCGATTCAGCTCCAAGTACTTTTTTTCTAACAGTTTTACCCCAAATCATTTCATGACAGAGTAGAGCAAAAAAGAAATCTTCATCCATAGTGTATATTCCATACTAACAACATCTCCTTTATTGTTGATTTGGCATATTTATAGCTCTACATATTCTAATTATTAATGAGGGTTTGTGTCAAATAACATTTTCATGAGAAGTACTATTTACAGATTATTTTAAAGTGTTAAATAAAGCTTGAATAATTATAGGGCGGGACAAAAATGAACAATTGGCCAACAAGACTGGTGGATCTATATGTTAATATGCTGCAACTTCAAAGTCAAATTCAAATATATAAACATTTTTGGAGTATTTATTGTAAACTCAAGGTATTCATGATCCAGTTAAGACACAGATGATGTTCTAACCCACTTTCATGAGATGAGTACGATTTATACTGACTATGGGCCACTGGTATTTAGTTTTAAGCTAAATATGTTCTCAAATACTTTACTATTCCTTCCTGTTAACTGGGTTTTCATATCAATCTTCCTCCTAAGACCTATCAAGAAATCCCTTTAGTTATCCTTTTACTTCCTCTTGACGAGTAACTCTGCCCTAATTACCCTGAACCATGCCTGAATTATTACAATAGCTCTTCCATCTCCACTTTTACCCCTGTAAATTTAGACTCAATACAGTAGCCAGAAATATCTTTTTAGAATATAAGGTAGCTCCCTATGACCCTGCAATTGCACTACTGGGTATTTACTCCAAAGATACAGATGTAGTGAAAAGAAGGGCCATCTGTACCCCAATGTTCATAGAGCAATGGCCACAGTTGCCAAACTATGGAAAGAACCAAGATGCCCTTCAACAGTCGAATAGAAAAAGAAGATATGGTCCATATATACTATGGAGTATTTGCTTTCATCAGAAAGGATTAATAGCTAACTTTTGTATCAACATGGACAGGACTGGAAGAGATTATGCTGAGTGAAATAACTCAAATGGAGAGTGTCAAGTATCATATGGTTTCACTTACTTATGGAGCATAAGGAATAACATGGAGGACATTAGGAGATGGAGAGGAGAAGTGAGATGGGGGAAATCAGAGGGGAAGATGAACCATGAGAGACTACTGACTCTGAGAAACAAATGAGGGTTTTGGAGGGGAGGAGAGTTGGGGGTTGGGTGGACCTGGTGGTGGGTATTATGGAGGTCACGTATCGTATGGAGGACTGGGTGTGGTGCATAAACAATGAATCTTGAAACACTCAAATAAAATAAAATAAAATAATCAAAAAAGTAACAAAAAATAAAAATAAGAAATAAAGAAATTGGAAATACTTTCTAGATTTTTAAAATTAAAAAAAAAAAAGGACTATAAGGTAGCTTATATCCCTCCTTTGTTCATACTCTTCTAAAGGCTTCCCATCTTACAAAAAGGAAAAATCAATGTTCTTACAAAGTCCTTGAAGGTCTGTGGGATTATCTGCCTTCTCACCTCCCTTCTGACTTCCCTGGCTCACTTCCCTTTACTTATTATTTCCATCCTCATCGTTCTTCCAATGTGTCAGTCATCTGCCCTGCCAGGGCCTGCCCTTCTGTCGTGCTGGAATACCATCCTTCACTTCTGGGCAGTTATCATTTCTCAGGGCCGCTTGCATTTTGCCCTTTATTCAAATTGTAATGCCTGCTTTCCTGCCTAGCATTCCCTTATCCTTCACAAATTCACTTCTCCTCAAAGCACATGGCAACCTTGACACTATGTAGGTTAAGTGGTTGTTTACTTACTTTATGTCTCTACTCATCCTTGTCACAAATAAAATAAAAGTTTCGTGAAGGCAGAATTTTCATGTTTTGTTCTTCATTATATCACCATTGCTGGATAGTGCCTTACACAGAGTATGTGTTCAGTACATAAGCTGTCCCCTTTCCCCTCACTTTGGGCATTTTAGCAGAAATTCAAAATAATGAGGAAACCTGAGGGTGCTTATTAAAGTCTTCATAGCTTCTCAGTGGATTTTGTCCTATAACAAATATTTTGTAAAGAATGTTACTTTTCTACTACATGCGAAACTTCAGGTTGCTCTAAGTAGCAGGGGAAGGTTGATATATATAAACAGACAGAAGTAATAATAGGTTTAAATGAATTGAAAACAATTGGAAATAAAGAATAAATTAATACATGAGTAAGTGGTATTTTTATTTCTTTGCTCTCACTCAGAAAGCTAACTCATTTTAATGATTTCAGCAATTATTTCTGTACAGAAAAGTGTCGAAACTCTAGAGCTCCATCCTTGACTTCTTTTTCCCTCAGGTTCAGGCTTTCCTGCATGACTCCATACAGACAAGCTTCCTAATTTCCTATTTATTACAGTGGCATCAGTACTTTTCTAGTTTTCCAACCCTGAAATGCCATAGTTACTTTTTACTCGAATTTAAATAGAAGAAACGAATAAGGTACTTTTTATGCTAATAAGTTAACAAAGCATGCTTTATCAAGGATACATTTTTCTCAAAATAAAATGATTTAAAGGATCTGAAGAATTTTTTTTTTTAATTGAAGAGGGAAATAACAATTAAGTAAGATATTTGGGTCATCTATTTAAGAATGAGATCTAGGAATAAGATTTTATAAAGTGAACTCATTAGACCAACAATGGATAGACAGTAAAATGTCCTTATTAAATTAAAGAACAGTGACCTTGCCGAATATTCATGCTCTATTTCCAGTCACTGAAGAACTGAGGAATGGAAGATATTCTCAGACAAAATGAGCTCAGGATATAGAAACTGACACACGTAGAGTGATATCTGTCATTTGTGCATACCTATTGACATTCTAAGAATTTAGTTAGGCTTTCAGCAATGAATAAAATCAGGATATGCAAGGGGGCTAGGCAACCTGAGTGAAAGACACAGCAAGGGCACACAATTTTTGGAAAAATTAACCCATGTTCTTATAATCCATTTATCAACTCTGCAAGGTATTAAGAGACAATGGCTCAGGATATAGAATTTGGATGAAAATTTTCTTAGCTTTAAATTAACCCTCTCATAGGAAAAGAGAGAAAGAGAAATCAAGAAGCAGATTCTTAAATATAGAGAACAAACTGATGGTTACCAGAGGGGAGGTATGTGGGGGGAAGGGTGAAACAGGTGATGGGGATGAAGGAGTTGCACTTGTGATAAGCATTGGATATTGTATGTAAGTGTTGAATCACTATATTGTACACTTGGAAATAATATAAACATTCTACGTTAATTATACTGAACTTAAAGTAAAATTTGAAAAATATAAAAAAACACAAACATAGGAAAAAAGTTTTCTTAGAACTTCATAGAAATTGCATCAGCAAGTATTTTTGAAAATCAACCAGAGCACATTTCTCAGGCTGACATTACTTGGAGTGTAGGTAAACACACATCAAGGCAGTTTTTTTTTTTTTTTTTAAAGATTTTATTTATTTATTTGTCAGAGAGAGAGAGAGACCACAGGCAGAGTGGCAGGCAGAGTCAGAGGGAGAAGCAGGCTCCCCGCAGAGCAAGGAGCCCGATGTGGGACTGGATCCCAGGACGCTGGGATCATGACCCGAGCGGAAAGCAGCTGCTTAACCAACTGAGCCACCCAGGCATCCCCCAAGGCAGTTTTAAGCAGAATGTGTGAGCTGAGAAGGCTTTAGGCTTAGTGACTTCTATTGTCTCTTAGGTCCTTAGGCTGCTAATAGTTAAAGCACCAAATGAGCCACTATCTGTGGCCATTTAGACGGTTGCCTTTCTTGTGCTGGCTTCAGCAGCTCACATACTAGACTGTTGCCTTTTTTTTCAAATATTGCATTTGCCAGCATGTAAAAGTCTCAGCTCTTTCTACAGAGGCTTTTAAAGCACAGAAATAGTTGAAATATATATAAGCCACAACTCTCATTGCCTCTGCTATGATCACTTAACTGTAAAACAAATAACTCTCAAGCTTAGTGGTGTAAAACAACCATTTATTACAATCATGGATTTTGCCTGTCAAGAATTTGGATTGGGCACGAGGATGGCTTCTCTTTCTGCTCCAGAGGTCTGAGGTCTTTACTGAAAGGCTCCAAAGGTAGGGGTGAAATTAACCAAACGTATGTGTACTTGCAAGAGAAAGAAAAAGAAAGAGAGAACTCCAGACACGTGCCCTGTCACCTTTAAGACTTGGACTCAGAGTCATATAGCATCTCTTTGGCCCCATTCTCTCTCTCTCTCTTTTTTTTTTTTTTCAATTAAGCTTTTTATTTAAATCCCAGTAGAGTTAACATACATTGTTACTGCCCCATACCATTTATCACAAAATGGCAAAGGCCTGCACAGGATCAAGGAAAGAAGAAATAGATTTCAGCACATGATAGGGAGGGGCGAGGTCCCGAAGAAGCGTGTGGGCTCAGAAATATTGCTGTGGTACTTTTAAGAAGATAGAATTGGCCTCATCCTATTTCAAACTAGATCAAAGGAATAAAATTGTAATGGATAGTATATGGATGTTAACAGATATATATATATCTCCTTATATATGTGTGATCACGTGTGTCAGTGCATGTAAGATGATATCCTTTTATATTGACAATTAGTTTATTCTAATGTCAGTTTAAGGATAAACACATGACTCAGATGAGTTTTCTTCTGCTAAGCTGTAAACTCTGATGGCAACTAAGTCACTGACTTTCTCTAGTTGGAAATATTTAGCAAAGTTTTCTATTCTTGCCTTGGTACTTGCTTGAATATGTTGTGGAGGATTGTGGTTGGAAACATATTTGTGTGTATCGAGGATTCTACATTTACTGTTCCCAGAAAAATATATGTCCACACATCCCCTGCGGGAGCAAAAAGAAGAACCTAAAAGGAGAATAATCAGAGCTGTTAGCACATTGCCTTACAGAATCCATGTCACTCATTGTCATTGTCATATGTTACTCATAGTACTTTCCAACCTGTGTGCCATCATCCTTACTAGAAAAAAAGGAAGGTAACAAATAACAATGATTAGTATTCACTGAAGTCCACAAATTGTGCCAGGCATGGCTTTAGATATTTTTGCAAGAGTTTTTACAGTGAATGTATTCCTTGTCAAAGAGTTTGGTAGAGTTGCCTGCTATATATAACTGCTAGTGTAGAAAACCTTAATTTAGATGCTTAAATGACCCAGGATTGTGATTTATATGTCTGTATTTGGCCAAGTGAGACAAAGACAGAGTGGTGGCACCTGCCGCAGGCTGAAGGGGCCTTGAGCATTTGATGAAACTTTAGACAAATTTCTTCCTGACTTTAGGCCCTTCTTTGACTTCCCTTTTCTTAGACCATTTTCTTTAGAAAACGCATACTTGTGAATCCTTTCTCTCCCCCTCTGGGATATATGTAAATCTTTTAAAAACCCTCTTGCCAGGTTTATAGCCCAGAAATGCCTTTCTCAAAGACCGGAAAACCATCCCTTTGAAATACAGTCATGAAGGAAGATAGCATCCCCATTTCCTGGGAGGGTGGGAGCCCAACTTCAAGGGATGCCAGTTAGCAAACACAGAAGGCCCAATCACAGAAAGAAATATCTGCAAACTCGGGAATAAATCCATGTGATCAGCACATCCCTTTGATGAATATCCCCCTCGTGGTGTCCCACACTCTTCTCCTGGTTTATTCTAGACTTTCGAAAACACTCCCACTCTTTGTTCCAATGGAGCTGAGTTCCAATTTAGCTCTGATCTCACTCCCCTGTTGATATAACTTGGATAAAATCTCCCTTGCCTTTAACTTTGTCCAGGGCAATCGCCGCTTTGCCACTTCTCTGGATACTCTGGGTACTCTCTCTGCTGTGTCTGGGTGCTTTTTGGTTCACCAGAGAAATCAGCTGCTGGTTCTCCTTTCTCCTTCAGCCTCTGTTCCTTGCTTCTTTTTTTCACTCTCCTTGACTCCAGGCTCCATAATTGTTTTCCAGAGCAAACCATTACAATTTTATGCTACAAAACTATCATCAACATATAATTATAATGGGAGGCAATTTTCATAGAAGAGATAAATTTCTGTTCATACCTGATTTGAGGTGATAATGAGAAATCATTGGTTAAACGTTGTTAGCCATTTGATCTGGCTTTGCTAACTTGAAATATATACTGCTACACTGAGCATACACAGAATTGTTATACAGATCTTACCATGGGGTTACATTCTGGTAAACCCATTGTAAATTGAGAATATCATAAAAAAAATGTATTCAATGCACCTAAGCTACCAAACATCATAGCTTAGCCTAGATGACCTTAAACATGCTCAGAACATTCACCTACAGTTGGTGAAAATTATATAACGCAAGACCTATTTTATTATAAAGTGTTGACTTTCTCATGTAGTTTATTGAGTATTGTACTGAAAGTGAAAAAAAAAACACACACACAACAGAACGGTTGGATGGGTATAGAATGCTTGTACATGTATGGATTGTTGATCCCTCATGATCATCCTCATGACCCTCATGATCCCATGGCTGACAGGGAGCTGTGGTTCAGTACTACTGCCCAGTGTCTCTAGAGAGGGTTGTATCCTATATTGCTAGCCCAGGAAAAGATCATCATTCAAAATCTGAAACAGTTTCTATTAAATACATATTGCTCTCACACCATTGTAAAGTCAAGAAGTCAAAAGTTGAGCCATCATACATCAGGGACTATCTGTACTCTTAAAATGGTTTCAAATTATGCAAAGTGATGAGACTTGTTCACATACAGAAAACAAAATATGTCATAGAGGTTTTGAGGCAAACTACTTAAAAGCAAGAGAGAGGACAGCTATGTCCAGGTGTGTTTTTTCTAGTGTATCCTGCGCCAACCGTCCTGGCAATAATCACTGCGCCTCAAACCACCCCAGACAGCCTTTGCTGACTTGCAGAAGGGTATTTAGATCTGCCTTTTCCTGGCTTCAGGGCTCTGTCTATGGGGAGCACTGTGCTGCTGGGAGATAAATGTCTCTCCTACTAATTATGAGTCTGGCTCTCCTCCCTCTGCCCCTCCAACGGTGTAAATACCTCATCATAAACAATTCCCTTTAAAACAGGATGTAATTCCCTGTCACAGCACTCTAGGCAAGCCCCAGCATTGTTTGCAAAGTCTTGTATCCTCCAAAGAGAAAAAAAGGAAACAAAAGAACGATGGAAAAATGCAACAAGAAGTCGAAATAAAACCACCAGAATGTATGGTCTCCTGCCAATATTTTAGAAAGGCACTTTAAAAGCTTTTGGAACGTTTCCATATCTGGATTTACAAGTGAGGGACTTCATAGGCATTCTTGTTGTCCAGAACAAAATAAAATACACCTTACAGGCAAAAATAGATGCCTGTGTCTAAATGAAGGCTAGCTAACTGCATTGAACACTTTAAAAAGATTCTGCTTTTTAAAGAGGATATTCTTACCAGTAAATAGAAATAAAATTTCTATGAGAACCAATCTGATAAGTATCAATTTACTGATCTTTAAAATATATTCTGAATATATTGAATTAGCCCATCTTTATCATAGAGTATATTACTAAGTACTATTGGGTAGAATGCTTTCAACTATTTTATTATATGATTATATGATTACAAAGTAGGTTTTAATTCATAATATATTGGTGGCATATCTACCAGAAATTTTGGACTCTAATAGTAACTTGAAATAAACAGTCAGGGGGAAAAAAAAGGACCAGCAGACTTATTGTCATAAAATGATCAAAATTTGATTCATAGAAGTTCTTGTTTTATAAGAAACAAAAATAAAAAGCAATATAATTACGTTGTAAGTTTTTTACTAAGGACAACATGACATAGCCTATAGACCAGTAACAATCACACCAAAAATATTCAATGGTTAAGGAATGCTGCTTCTGTGGACAATTTGAAACCATGTATACTTGATTCTGGTAATTTTCAATTGCCTGGTTTTCACAGCTGTGGCACATTTTAAAAAGAGTTTCTCATCGTAATAAAGTTATGCCTAACAGAATTTTCATAAATCCTTATTTTAATAGGTTTTATGAGATATACTGTGGAATATTTGTTCAATCTTGAATAAGCATGGTTTCATGCTTGGAAAATGCCACTCTAAAGCAGAGCTAAGAATGGTGTGGTTCCTGGACCAGCAACATTAGCATCATGGGCAAAAGTAGACATGCACATTCTTGGGCCCTACTCCAGGCTCACTGAATAGAAATTCTGAAGGTGCAGCACAGGATCTGTCTTTTAACAAATCTCCAAGTGATTCTTTGACATGGGCTGTGTTTGAGAACCACCACTTTAAAAGAGGCCAATCCTGGGACCAGGTTCCCAGACAGGGACACTTGGTGAGAGCTCAGTAATGAAGTGATGGGTTGCATGGACGTGGACACTGCCAGCAACTAGCAATTGGTACTTGAGGAAACTGTTTAGGTCTATATTTTAAAACTTTCCAATATCTGGGAGATTTCCTCTTAAATCTGGAAATGATGTCTTGGTTTCCTATGTTTCAGAGCTAGTTATATTTTTCTGTTGCGTCTAAAAGCCTAATCAATTTACCTGAAGGAAAATTCTGTACTGGAGAACCAAAAGAAGATAGTAGAAACCTGAGTGTATAAAACTCCGCATATTCTTTTCCTATCTTAAAAATAGCTTCTGATAAAAGGAGAAACAGAATTTACTTTCCTGACCATCATCCCCCCAGATACCAGGGATTCTGTGGCATACAAACTTACAATTTTAGGGCAAGTGGATACTGCAAAAAAGTCTTCATATTCTCTTTAGCGAGAAGAATAGGTCATGCCTATCTGATTGGTGTTTACATTGTCAGAAAGTTAAATTATCTTAGCATGTAGGTATTTATCCATCCCTTTATTTATCTACTCACCTTTTCATTCTATATTCATTTGAGCATCTCTGTCTTCTCCTCATTGACATCTATTGTCTTTTTTTTTTTTTCCATTCAGTTTGAGATTTTCCCAGTTTTTGACATAACATGTGATTTTCTGCTGAAAGCCAGACATTTTAAGTATTGTGCTCTAAGACTCTGGATGTTATTTTATACTTTGCTTTTGAGCTGGCTTACTCCAAAACCACTCCAGCAGAGAAAAGAAAAGGGACTTTCCAGTTACTGCTAGGTAGGGGTAGAACATCCAGGTTCCCCCACCAATTTCTACTGACACCTGAAGGGAGTGGAGGGGACGGTTTATTGTTATTGTTGGATAGATGTACAAGTTTTGGCTTTCCCTTAGAATTCCATTAATACTTCCTTGGCTGTTAGAAGCAGAAAGCTAATTATACCTCCCCAGGTTGTCTTCACTGACACCCTGGAGGCAATAGGGCAAAAGTAGCCTCATTTTTTTTTTTAAGATTTTATTTATTTATTGACAGAAGGAGAGAGATCACAAGTAGGCAGAGAGGCAGGCAGAGAGAGAGGAAGGGAAGCAGACTTCCCTGCTGAGCAGAGAGCCCAATGTGGGGACTCAATCCCAGGACCCTGAGATCATGACCTGAGCCAAAGGCAGCGGCTTAACCCACTGAGCCACCCAGGCACCCAAAAGTAGTCTCATTTTTGCCTCCCGGTGGTAAAAATCATGATTCTCTGCCAGATGTCTCTTCTGCCTTTTTAATGGAGAAGGAGATCTTGTTACATCCAGGTGAAGGAAGAAGTCCTGGTCTCCACTATTCTGTGTATTGGGTAAGACCTCTTTACTGCCTGTTGGGATTGAAAGTTGTGATTCCATCTTTGACACCATCACAGTGAAGGGATAGTCTTACAGGCTTAGAGCCTGGTAGCATGAAAGTCTAGGCTCCCAGCTCTACTGGCATGGATGGGTGGGGGGAAACTGTGTCTGCTGTGTGGCTGGAGTAGACTGGTGATTGAATAAAAAAAACATTTTCTGTCTTGTTATGCTACTCATTCTTGGTTAGAGAAAGCAGACTTTTGTTGAACTTTTGTTTTGTTTGTGCCCATTGGTGTTTTTTGATTTTCAGCTTCTTTAGCTCTAGGTCAGGAGGTGAAAAAGAAACTAGAATGCCAGAGGATTCACCACCCAGTCATTTGCATTCTGTTTCCTAGCTAGTATGCCTTATTCTGTCTCCCATTCAAAGTCCTGTGCTTGTTCTGTATGTAATGTCCAGGGGTTTTTATTGTACTTAGCTGGAGGAATAAGGAACAGTATGATTAATCTATCTTCCCAGAAGTGAAAGTCTTCTCTCTTTCATTTGTAAAAGTTGCTATTTTTAAGATATGTGGCTACATTTAAGATTTACTTTAAAAAATCCATTAAGTCTGATTGTGAATTAAAGAGAATTGTGCTGCAATTTAAACAATAATATATTTGGCCTTGGTTATATAATTTAAATTCAACTAATTATTCTCAGGGTAGAGGATTTTTATATTTATGTGAAATTAGCAGAAACCCAGAACATTTATTTACATGAAAGCATTTTTTTTTTTTTTTTTTAAGAACAGAAAAGATAATTGCCTGGTAAATCTCTACTTATTTAGTTGTAGTCCTGATGACACACTGGAGAAAATACATTGAGTTAATTAAATTTCTGGTAGAAAGTCACTAAAATCCTGATTAGAAAATGCCAGAAATGCTTGAATAAGAAAAATACGCTTTTGGAAAATATAAAATTCTAGACTCAAGATAAAATACATGGTGAAATAAAACTTAGACTCTAAGAAAAAATACCCCTTAAGAGTAAATCTGTAGTAGAAGGCAGTAAGATTCCATTAATTTTAATTAATGCCACAATATTCATTTATTTTTCAGGTATTCATGAAATCCTTTTATAAGTTTTCTTATGGTGCCCCTGGATGGCTCAATTAGTTGGGTCCGACTCCTGATTTCAACTTAAGTCATGATCGTGAGAACCAGCCCCAGGTCAGTCTTCTTGCTCTGCGTGGAGTCAGCCTGGGATTCTCTCTCTCCCTCTCTCTTTACCTTTCCCCACCTCTAAAAATAAAGGAATAAAGAAAACCTTTAAAAAATAGAAAAAATAAAAAAAATTTTCTTATAAATAAGAGCATAGGAGTTGATAGAAGAATCTCAGCTTCTTACACTTTTCATTGCACAAAATCCCTATCTACTATACAACATGACAGACAATCCCAAATATTTGTACAAATTGTATTTTATGGATATTTCTAAGTAAACCATTTAATATAATCTCTTAAATAATTTGTCTTCCTTAGATGTGTTTTCACTCAAATTTATAATCTAAGCCAATAATAAGGGGATACATTTTTAAAGGAGGTGGTAACTTAAATTTTTATGTGTATGGGTCAATACAAAGCATAAGACTTACCATCTGAACCATTTTCAAGTCCACAGTTCAGTGGTGTTAAGTATATTCACATTGTTATAGAACCCTCACCGCCATCCATCTCCACTATTCTTTTCATCTTTTAAAACTGAAATCCTCTATTCAGTAAACCATAACTTCTCGTTTTCCCCTCGCCCAGACTTTGACAGACACCATTCTACTTTCTGTCTTTAGGATTTTGACTTCATGTATCTTATGCAAGTGAAATAATGCAGTATTTGTGTGTGTGGTGTGTGTGTGACTTAGCATAATGTCCTCAAGTTTCATCTGTTTTATAACAATGTAGCTTATGATTTTTGTAAACTTGATTTCTTGACTGTGAGCCACCTTGGGGACAAGGAGTGGGTCTTGTTCATTACTGAGTTCCCAGTCTGGTTAATGACAGAATATATATATTTATTGAAGAATTGTATTAATAAAAGTTTACTCATACAATCATCCAGGAAGAATGATGGCCTGACAAAAGCATGCATGTATTTTGTCAAGAGCTGAGACCAAAGTAAGTTATCTAATAATACTTCTTGCCTGTTTCCACCAAATAGTCTAATAATAAAGAGCAACAATAGTCTCCCCAAAATCAGAAATATGGTTAGAACTGGTCAGTTACACTATAAAGTTGCAAAAACATTTTGTTTTAAATTTTTATGCTAAAATTTGAATTTTAGAAAGTAATAAATTCATATTTATTTTAATATAAAATAATGTATTTGTTTCTCTTAATCTTGACAAAATTAAAATTCCAGGAATCACCATGCATGCTGTGCTTTACTTTTGACACTCTCTGTCTGTTGCCATAGCTAAAAACAATACAGGGATAAGCATCCCATTATGTTAGAAACCCAATCATAATCTTAGCATCATTTTACATTATATTGTATGTTTAAATTATTAAAACTATATCAGCTTATTAATATTTTTCAACTGCCCTGAAACTTACAAAAGTTTTAATTTTTAATTTTGTATTTTGAGTTAAAAATCCAAAACTTATTATTCAGATATTTGCATTTGAATAATTTTTCAAGATGTAAGGATAGACTTATACATGGAGAATCAAATTTCTATATCTGAACTATATAATTTAATCATGGATTACCAGTTTTAAAAAAATGGTTACTGTTAAAATTCTGTTGAGGAATAACCTGAAATAATAGTTATTTTTGTATGATTTCCACAAGTTTAACCATACTTGTATCTTTTATAAAGTTCTAATTGGATATGCCTAAGAAAATTTGATTTACACAAATCTGTTCTATTACCTACCAAGATCTAGAAGCATTTTCATAGCTCTTAAGTATTATGAAGAACTATCTTAATTTTTTTTAAATGTTTTATTTATTTATCAGAGAGAGAGGGGGGCAGAGAGCAAGCACAGGCAGACAGAATGGCAGGCAGAGGCAGAGGGAGAAGTAGGCTCCCTGCTGAGCAAGGACCCCAATGTGGGACTCGATCCCAGGACGCTGGGATCATGACCTGAGCCGAAGGCAGCTGCTTAACCAACCGAGCCACCCAGGCGTCCCACTATCTTAATTTTTTAAAGAAAAGTTTATATGTAAAATAGACAGATTAAAAATGAGATTTGTAAATTCTTTTACTATCTTTCATGGTGTTTCCACAAGATAGACAAACCTAAGTCATCTTAATAGTGTCACAGGTTAAATATTAAGCTACTTTCTAACAGAGTGGTTATTTTTCTTTTATAAGTACTGTCCTGACTCTGATTTAACAGGTGAGTTTTATATCTACTTCATATAGTAATACAATATTTAAAATCATGAGTGGAGAGTTTGGTTTCTTGAAAGCTTTACTAATGACTTTTAAGAGCTGATTGCACAGAGATCGATGGTAACTTTAATCATGTAAGAAGAAAATGTATTTATTAATACTATTCTATAGTTCTGAAAGCCACTCTAAAGATTATGTTCAATTTGACAGGAAGTGGGAAATTTAATTTTGATTTTAATGAGAAAGTCATATTACAAATCACTTCTAAAAATATTAACCGGGGACTCCTGGGTGGCTCAGTTGCTTAAGCCGGTGCCTTCAGCTCAGGTCATGATTCCAGAGTCCTGGAATCGAGCCCCATATTGGGCTTCTCCCACTTTGTGGGGAGCCTGCTTCTCCCTCTGACTCTCCCTCTGTTTGTGCTCTATCTCTCTGTCCAATAAATAAAATTATTTAAAAAATTATTTTAAAATATTTTTAAATAAATAAAAAAAATAAAACTATTAACCAGAAAATCAAAATTATAGTTTTTACTATAGAAGTTAACTATTACTTAGTGTATGGTCCTTAATGTTTATGTAATTTAATTTTTCTGTTACTAATAACAACAACAAAATTTCCTTTGCTTATATAATACTTATCACAGATCATAAAAAGATATAAAATGGCAAAATTATGAATAATAAACTATAAATCAGGTAAAATCATGAAAATGGCTTATCTTCATAATATAATACTGGGTTTGGTTTGTTTAGAAACACAGGCTAAAAGCAATTAAGGGAAAAATAATTATTTTCCATGAAAAGCAAACAGTTATATTCCACTCCATTAATAAGAAATACTTTTTCTTAATCACATTATAATTTAACTTTTACTGTCAGGAATTGAGTTGCTTTGCAATAAGTAAATTTTGATTACTTTTTGAAGGGATTGTTGACATAAATGATAATAAAAACTCATTTAGCTCATATTCCAGTTAGGTACACTTAAGCCTTCAAATCTCTTATTTCCCTCTTGTTTTCATGGAAAAGGTAAAAATTAAAGCAACATGACACTTAGAGGCAGATGGTGGCATGTAGCCCTTTAGTGTGCCACTGTTCTAAGTGCTTTAGAGATATTTACTCATTTAACATGGGTAGAAACCTAAAGCAAGAGATATTATGATTATTATTTTCAATTAATAGGTCAGAAAACTGAAGCACAAAGAGTAAATTGCTCGAGATCATGTAATGTTTCATATTGAAGTAGTCTGACTCTATATCTTATGAACTTGACCGCTACACTTAATTCTTTCTATTTAAAGCAATTAAACAAATGTTGTTATAATACAGAAGCTTTTAAGTACAAGGACTCTTTGATTTGTCTCCTAAATCTCAGAGTCAAATCTTAATATGACTCTATGTAAAGTGGTATCATATTTTCAGTTTGAATTTTAATAATTTCCCAGAAGGAGCCAGGGCAAGAATCAAATTATTTTTTTAAATCTTGAAGTATTTACTTAGTTTACCATATACCAATTGATAATTATATTCTGTTACAGAGTGAGAAATCTAGTTTTAAGAAAAAGGAAACACCAAAATGCTTAAAATAATTGAACTATTACAAGTAAATCTAATTTATTTAGAATAATAGAAAATTTATTTAGAATAAATGAATATATATATCAATTTGTATATGTACATGCATGTGTCCTGTTTATTTTATGAATAATCAAGTTATTCTGAATCATTTGTTTTGTTCATTCATTTTAAAAAGGCCTGTGTTTGGCTTTGAGATAATATTTGTGTGGGCAAATGCACAATTTAATGAGTAATACCATTTTTATGCTCTCAACCAAAGAAAAATATTTATTTTATTTTATTTATAATAAATTTTCCAACCAAGTTGATGTAAGTAAGGCTGCTTACAAAACAAGCTTAGGATAAAATTATTTTTATATGATTTAAGAAGTAGAGGCATGGGAAAATAAGGATTATTCTAAATAAGAGGAGGCTAGTGGCAATATCAGTAACCAAAATGTATGGTAACTACACACTTCATTAGAAATGGATTATAAAATACCAGAGAAATACCATCAGGAATATGATTCATGGTGCTCTTAAAAATCACAAATTTTCAAAGTACCAAACCTTAAAAGAAATTTCCCTTGCAGTTACACAGTACTGTAGAATTATTGTCATCAACTGTTTTAAAGAAATTCCAACCTAGGTGTATTAGACTTTTTTAATTAAACAAATAAATATTTCTTTCTTTCTTTAAAATGGAATTAAAATTAAAAAGAACATTACATCATTTTTAAATTTTAATTAATTGATTTTTTGAAGTATAGTTGACACAATATTACATTAGTTGCAGGTATACAATATAGTGATTCAACAAGTTCATATGTTATGCTACGCTCGCCGTGGGCCTAGTTACCCTCAGTCACCATACAGCGTTATTGCGATACTATCAACTATATTTCCTATGTTGTTCCTTTCATTCCCAGGATTTATTCATTCCATCATTTCTGTAAAGGGTTACATTAAAAATAAATGAAAATATGTAATATAATGTTATTCAATATGTTATCTAATAGCTGTTTCATAAATTGTCATTGCATTCCAGCAAAGGCCACCAGGGATATATCTGCAGTTTTACAAACGTGGGTTCATTACTCACTGCAACAAAGGAGAACAAGTGCCAGGGGGAACCAGTATGGGGAACCGTGTGTGTCTCAATAAAAAGGTGTTAGAAAGGACTTAGTGTAGGACTTGAGCAAAGTGATTTGGGGAGACTTCAAGTAAACTGGGATGAGGAGGCAGGTTAATTCTATGACAAGGTATCTTGGTTAATTCCAGCCAGAGGGGAAGGAAAAAATCTGTTGAGGCTAACAGTGTGAATAAACAGCAACCACTAAGCCAGGAAAGGAGAATGTTTAGCATTTGGTTTACACAATGGCTTTGTTTGTGTCTGTGCTTAGACAAGACTAAGAAACTGTATTGTTCGTTTGTTTGTTTAAACCCACTTCATTAAAGTCACAAAACAACCTCACCTTGGTGTTAGTGTTCTGTGCCATTGTCTGAGTTCTACAGAATGACACCATGACTCTCGTAAGAATGCCAGGGTAGCGCCTAATCTCACTGACATGCTGCTGCTCGGACAAAGCCAGGTTTGACTGTCAGGTTCGACTCTTCTCTCGCTATCCATTTCTATATAATCTTTCAATAATAGTTATGAATATACATATTCATACTTGTTTAAAAATAAAATTACAGTATGGTAATGCATATAGAGATACAATGTATTTTTTACTTAACAAAATGTTACTAAAACATTTCCACATCAACAAATACACTTTCTAAATTCTCATTTTTAATGGTAACTTGGTGTGGATTATATGGATATACTTTAATTTATTTAACCTATATTTTGATATCCAGTTTATGAGGTAAACTTTTCTCTCTCTCTTTTTTTTTAATTATTTATTTATTTTTTGCGAGACAGAGATAAAGAGAGAGAGCAAGAGGGGAGAAACAGAGAGAAACAGAGAGAAACAGAGGGAGAGGAAGAAATAGATTCCCTGCTGAACAGAGAGCTGATAAGGGACTTAAGATCCCAGGACCCCGAGATCATGACCTGAGCTGACCAGGTGCCCCATGAGGTAAACTTTCAAGGTTATTAACCTTTACTAACTTATGTGATTTTTTTCCCCTTGAGGATAAATTTCTAGAAGTGGTAGTGTTGGGACAAAAATAGTGATATTTTTAAGACTTTTAATTGCTATGATAAGTGGTCAAAGTTATATCAGTTTATAATTATATGATTAGTGCATAAGATGGATATTTTATTTCTACAACCCCCTCAACACTAATGATTGCTGTAAGATTTTTTAAAAATAATATCTTTCTAGTTAAAAAAGTGATAAAATATATCACATAGTGGTTTTGATTTCCTCTAGTAATAATAATACTAAATAGTGTTTATTGACTATAAACTAGTGCTAGATACTATGCTAAATACTTTACAAGTCTTAAGAAGAGGTGCATAAAATGCACATTTTAGTTGAATAACAAATGGCTAGATGCTAATATCATAGTCCATCCCAACTGAAGTTAAAGTTGGATATCATCAAAGCAGAACAATATTGAAATTTCATTCAAAGAAACATAGCTAATATTAGAATTTTACTTTATTATTTTGTTAACACTAAAAAGTTTATTAAACAAAATGCATTTTCCAAAACCAGTAATTTTGTAAAACTTTCAGCTGTTCCATTGTTCCTATGGTCACTAATTACAAAAATGACAAGATGTCTACTTTCAACTGGAATGTTTAATAGTATCACTGATCTTTTTTGTACAGAGTGGAATTTATTTCTGTAAAAATTTTTTAAAATTTATTTTTATTTATTTTAGAGAGAGACAGAGAAAAACAGTGAGCATGAGAGGGGGGGAGGGGCAGAGGAAGAGAAACTCAAGGAGACTGTGCTGAGTGCAGAGCCCAAAGTAGGGCATGATCCCACCATCCTGAGATCATGATCTGAACCAAAACCTAAAATCAGTTTCTCAATCAACTGAACACTCATATGTCCCCGGAAAAACATTTTTTGGTAACATTTTCTAGAAGGTATGTTGTTTTTAGGTTCATAATTTGGGAAAAATCCTTTTTTAATTACTGAAAATTGCCAGTGGCCTCAAGCAGTTATTTAAAAGTGAAGTTTTGTTTAAATTCTTAGCTATTCAGTTGTTCCTCACAATCTGAGGGCAGCTCTTTCTGCCCATGGTCTTGTTCTTGTGCTGTAATAAAAGCACCTATTTGCATTGGGGAAAAAAAAAATCTTAGCTACTATACTGCAAAACTATAAGGAGTTGTCTTAATGCAGCCTTATAAATGGAAAGTTATTCTGTGCTCATGGGCTGGAAGACTCAGTATTGTTAAAATATGTATATACTCAAAGTGATCTATAGAATCAATGCAGTCCTATCAAATTTCCAATGACTTTTTTCAAATAAATAGAACAAATAATTCCAAGATTTTTATGCAACCATAAAAAGCCTCAAATAGTCAAAGTCATCTTGAGAAAGAAGAACAAAGCTGGAAGCATCATGAGCCCTGATTTTAAACTATATTACAAAGGTACAGTAATTAAAACATACGGTATATTGGAATAAAAATAGACATATAGATCAATAGAACAAAGTAGATCCCAGAAATAAACCCATGCATATATGCTCAATTTATTTACAATAAAAGATCCAAGAATTTACAATGGGGAAAAGACAATCTCTTCAATAAATGGATTAGGAAAACTGTACAGCTATATGTATAGAAATGAAATTAGACCACTATCTTTCAGGACACCCCAAAATTAAGTGAAAATGGATTAAAGATTTGAATATAAGACCTGAAATCGTAAAAATCCTAGAAGAAAACATAAGCAGTAAGCTCCTTGGCATCGATCTTGGGGATGATTTTTTAAAATTTTGATAACAAAAACAAAAAGCAAGAAAAGCAAAGATAAATAAGTGGAACTAAATCACACTAAAAAGTTTCTGCGGAGCAAAAGAAACCATCAACAAAATGAAAACAACTTACTGAATGGGAGAAAGTATTTGCAAGCCATATATCTGATAAGTTAATATCCAAAATATATATATTTAAAAAAACTCATACAACTCCACGATGAAAAAAATCTGATTAAAAATGGATAGAAGATCTAAATAGATCTGAACAGATATTTTCCAAAACAGGCATACAGATTGCCAGCAAGTATATCAAAAGATCTTGATGTCATTAACCAGTGGGTAACTGCAAATCAAAACCACAATGAGATGTCACTTCACACTTGTTAATTTGGCTATTATTGAAAACATAAGGTATTGGCAATGATGTGGAGAAAAGGGAACACTTGTGCACTGTTGGTGTGAACATAAGTTAGTGCAGCGACTATGAAAAAGAATACTAAAATCTCAAAATTTTAAAAATAGAATAACCACATGCTCAAGCAATTCCACATCTAGATATTTATCAGAGGAAAATGCAAACACTAACTTGATATCTATTTACCCCATGTTCACTGAAACATTGTTTATAATAATCAAGGTATGGAGACAGCCTAAGTGTGAATTGATGGATGAATGAATAGATAGGGAAATTGTGGTATATGTATACAAAGAAACACTATTCCACCATAAAAGGTAGTGAATTCTTGATGTTTGTAACAACATGGATGGAACTCAAGGGCTTTATTCTAAGTAAAGTAAGTCCACAGAGAAAGAAAAATATCATATGATTTCTCTTATATGTGGTCTCCAAAATAAAACAACAAAATAAACCAAACTTCTAGATATAGACAACAGATTGGTGGTTGCCAGAGACAATGGATAGGTGATAGGAGAAATGGGCTAAAGTGATCAAAAATTTAAAAAAAAAAAAGGAAAAATGAAGATTCACTTTAGTACACTAATAATTCTGATTAAACTTTTAGATACATTCTTCCCCACCATCTGTGATCATGGTGCCACACTTTCTTTTACAATATAGAATGTACAACTTAATTAATGAATCAACACTGTCTAGGTTCTAACAATTACTCATAAGTACACAACTTCATAGTTTCCGAGTACTGCTGGTAAAAGGCCAGGTAAAAGGATATGATTTGGCAGAAAGCACATAACAACTTTTCCTTTCTTATGGTCTAAGCAGGAACATTGTCCATAATTTGATCACAAGTTACTACTACCCAGTATTCAAACAGACACATGAAAAGAAAAAGTACTTATCAGTTTTCTCAGACTAATACCATAAATTTGTGAATAAAAATGCACTGAGTGGGTGCCTGGGTGGCTCAGTGGGTTAAAGCCTCTGCCTTCAGCTCAGGTCATGATCCCAGGGTGCTGGGATCGAGTCCCACATCGGGCTCTCTGCTCCGTGGGGAGCCTGCTTCCTCCCCCCTCTCTCTCTCTGCCTGCCTCTCTGTCTACTTGTGATTTCTCTCTCTCTGTCAAATAAATAAAAATTTTTAAAAAAAATGCACTTAGTGCTGAGCAATAAGCCAAGAAGCTTAAATTCTATTTGACCCAGAGAGGCACAGACACTTTACCCTTCATGGAATAATGAATGCAATCTCTTTGAATCCACACACGAAAAAAATTAAAAAATTAATAAATTCTTAGCTGGTATCCAAAACTATAAGATGTCTTAAAGTAGTCTTGTAAAGTCTACTGTTTTAACATTTAATTAGCATAAAATATGATCTGAGTATTTCCTTTTTCTCTGAATTATCTTCTTTATTGTGTCAGGATGTAGGCAATCACTCATTTTTGTATATGACATTAGAATTTTTTTCTTTTTTTAAAGATTTTATTTATTTATTTGAGAGAGAGAGAGCACATGAGAAAAAGAGAGTATGAGCAGGGGGTCGGGGGAGAGGGAGAAGCAGATTCCCCTCTGAGCAGGGAGCCGGATGCAGGACTTGATCCCAAGACCCTGGGATTGTGACCTGAGCTAAAGGCAGACACTTAACCAGCTGAGCCACTCAGGTGCCCAACATTAGAGTTTTTATGAACTTTTAACCTGGTAGAGTTTACAACCTGCTTTTAATTCACCCTAAAAAGATATAAAAATAACTACTATAAGATTTCTTGGAAGACTCACAATCTAAGTGAAATTTAAGGAATAAAAATTAAGTAGAATTCTTAAAAATTAATTAGGTGTAAGAATGTTAAAACACCAAACAATTCTAAATATTTATTATAATAAAATCTAATTTTCTATTATGCTGCCTTGAAATATTATATACCTTTTATAAGAATTATTAATGTTCTATTTTAGGACATTTGGGCTAAAAGCATTTTTTCTTATATTCTTAACTTTATTTTCTTTTATACAATTTAAAAATATTACAAAAATCATTATTTTTATAGCATTTTACTTATAATAGTAAATCTAGGATTTAAACTTTAGCCAATTATAGAATTTTAACAAAATCACATAATGACATTTATAAAAAGTTTACATATGCTGCTTGTGAATAACCCAAGGAAAATCTTGTTTCATTATCAATGTTGTTATACTAATTAAATAAGGTAGTAACCAATCAAAGTTCACTGATATTGCTTAAATTCTGCAGTGCCAAGAAATATCATTCAACTAGTTGATACATTATTTGGCTATTCAAAAGCCAACTCTAATTATTGAGGTAGAAGTAGAACTTTGGTATATTCTTACTTTTGACACTTGATACTTAACAACACTCTGAGATAAGTAGCACTGCTTTATTTTACAATGAAATATAGAAAAAGAATAAAGAAGTTAGTAAATATGTCTAAGTAGTAGGTGATAAAGCCAGTATTCACACATTCCCTCTAATCTCTTAGGACAAATCTAAATCCTCAATTTATTGAGTAGCATTTATTTGACTATTAATAAATGAGAAGGCTTTTACAAAAGTATGTTTCCTATTTATATTACTTCTTTTAAAATTACCTATAGGTAACATTCAATCATTTGTGTATGAGCTCAATATTGGTTACTGGTTTTCAAGATATATTTATACACTAATAATAATCTTTTATCCACAGTATTCTGTACATCTCTTATGATTTATTATTTTACCTTGTAAGATTTTATGTCATTTTAAACTATAAGGTGTTTTTAAATTGATATAGTTAATTAATTTTTTTATGGCTTTTTCCACTTGTATAATAGAATGACTTTTAAAAAAATAATTATAGGAAAAAATAAATAAATCATGCATTTTCACCTAAAATATGCTGAAATTTTCTCAATTTTATTAAACATCTATTTTATTATGCCGAATAACTAGCATAGTTTTCCATCATATTTGTGCATTTAGTATTTCTTTTGGGCCAGATATGTGCAAACACAGGTGCTATTGATAAAGCCATGAACAAAAATGACACAAAAGATTCACACCCACATGGACCTTATATTCTAATATTTGACTTAATGCAACTCTTCATACAGTTTCAGAGTATTTAAGGTTTTTTAAATTAAAATGTTGTAATAATATTTATTTAAAATACATATTTGAATGCTTCTGCAAGTATACAAAAATGGTCTCTAATTGTCTATGACTACATATCTAAATTAAAAATCTTTAAGGCTATTGCAATGTCTTTCTTTAAACAGTTTTATCAGGAGTGCCTGGACAGCTCAGTAGGTTGATTTTCTACCTTCCACTGAGGTCATTATCCTAGGGTCCTCGGATCGGATCAATGATCAAACCCCGCATTCAGCTCCCTGTTCAGTGGGGTCTGCTTCTCCCTCTCTTACTGTGCTCCTGTGCACTCTCTCTCTCTCAAATAAATTTAAAAAAATCTTAAAAAAAAAAATAAAGAGTTTTATCAATTTATACTTGAAATTCTTCAGACTTTATTTTACTGTTCAGGTTTCCATTTTTACTTGAGTCAATTTGATCATTTATGCTTTCCTAAAATAGCATATATTTAATAGAGATATTTATATTCAATTGCAAAGAATTATGTATGTTTTATTATTTAAAAATATTCTGGTGCACCTCTAGTTATTATCCCTTTTTATAATTCATGTCATTAATTTATAATTTTATATAATCATAAATTATATAAATTTACATTTTATAAATATTTATAATGATTATGTATTTATAATTTAATGTATTTGTTATATTATTTTAAAGTATTCAATTCATTTAGTTTAATATATTAAAATATTTGATTTATCATATTATATTTAATGTATTATAAATCTCATATATTTATAATTTAATATATAAATATAAAAGTTTATAAATATATACATATATTATTAAAATTATTTATATTTTTATAGTTTTACATAACTATAAATTATGATTTATAATTAATGTTACTAAACTGATGATTACCTCTTTATGTAATGAATTAGATGACAATGCTGTTGTCAATTCTACCATTTTATCATTTACTGTTTTTTACTTTATCACTTTGTGTCTCTCTACAGAGTGATACAAAAAGATATTCAGAATATATTGCTGAGAAAAAACAAAATGAAGAAAAATGTACACAGCATGCTACTCTTTGTATATGAATGGAGAAAACACACATATGCTTTTCTCTAAAAATCGGCTCTAATTATAACACCAGTTCTACTTACCGTAATTTGGGCACATATTTCCTTTTCATGCCTAATTATTCTCTTTCTATCCAGTTTTAATTGTATAATGTGGAAATTTATATCTAGCTTATTTTTTCCAAATTTCTTTTCTTCTTTTTAAACAAGATTTTATTTATTTTAGAGAGAGAGAGAAGGAGCATGAGCAGAGAGCAAGGGGAGGAACAGATGGGGAGGGAGAGGAAGAGGGAAAGAAACTCCAGCAGGCTTCACACTGAACACAAGTTCCAAGTGGAGCTTGATCTCAGACCCTGAAATCATGACCTGAGCCAGAACCAAGAATTAGACACCTAACTGCCTGAGCTACCCAGGCGTCCCTCAAATAACACTTTATAATAAATTTCTTTTAAGAAACATCTTAATATTCCTCTATAACTGTATTTATAGCAGTTTTCTAATGCAACTCTTGGCTCCTTTGTTATTTTAATTATTGTTCTTGTTTGCTCATTTGTTTATCTGCTTGAGTATGCTTGATATTTCCTTCTTTCTTTCTTTCTTTTTTAAGAAAGACAAGCAAAAGAAACCAAGAAGTTTGAATCAAAATATATTTTCTTTTGAAAGTATAAATATCATAGTTCGGAAACTGTGAGCATTAAACAATAAAGGCATGAAGGCTTGATGACATCAATTTAGGAAATCATATAGAGAAAAAAAATGAAAAGGGTCTCAGGGCTGAATACTGAAAAACGACATTGAGGAAAAAATGCAGAAGAGGAAAATTTGACCTATTAGACTGAGAAGGGATTTTTTTGCTTTTATACCATAATTTTTTTTCTTTTTTTCTGATTCTTTAACCTGTGACTTAACCTGTGACTTAATTTCCTCACTTTGAATAAACTTTAGACAACTTCTTCCAACTGTAAGCCCTTTTCTGAGAGTATTTACTATAGAAAAACTTACAGTTCTAAATTATTTGCTCCTTTGAGATGTAAATCTTTTTAGAAGTCTCTCACTGGTTTTAAAACCCAGGATTCTCCTTCTTTGGGACCAGGAACCAGGTGCTTTGGAAGGTGAGTGCTTTCTGGTCTCCGTGGGAGGATAAGAGTCTAAGTTCAGTGTGTGCCTTATTCTAAGTTGTAAGGCCACCTCCTTTCATGAAGATAGGAGGAAATTTACCTTTCCATTGGGTAAGGCCAAGTAACCAACACAGATGGCCTCAGATTCCCACCATCCCAACTCTTATAAACTACTTTTTCCACTTGTTCCACTTGTTTCTACTTTGTTCCTACTTGTTCCACTTGTTTCCACAAGAGCTCAGACTGGCCTCACTACCCTGTCACCATAATCTTGAATAAAAACTCTTTCCTGCCTGCTTAAAGTCACCTGGCATACTTTTTGCTTTGACAACTGTGTCTGCCATAATCTTTTGGTTAATTGTAGTCACCTGAGCCCTGCTTCATGATGCCACATTCATGATGCCACATGTATTCTTAAATTCTGCTGACTCATAGGAAATAAAAGGGTCTGGACTTTTTGTTTGTTTGTTTGTTTGTTGTAGTAAGTTTTAAGTTCTCATTAGCCTTTGTTCATTTCATCTTGGGTTTTTTTAGACTAATGTTTACCCTTTCTTTCTACAAGTTAGTTCTGGTCTCACTTGTTTTTTTTTTTTAAAGATTTTGTTTATTTGTTTATTTGACAGACAGAGATCACAAGCAGGCAGAGAGGCAGGCAGAGAGAGGGAAGCAGGCTCCCCGCCGAGCAGAGACCCTGATGCGGGGCTCGATCCCAGGACCCTGGGATCATGACCTGAGCCAAAGGCAGAGGCTTTAACCCACTGAGCCACCAGGCGCCCCTCTGGTCTTACTTGTAAGAAGTATCTTGTGTGCCAGAATTCTGTTCTCTTCAATCTGATTTCATCTGCATTTAAACTGCCAAATCCCTCAGAGTTTCTGGCTTACTCCCATCTCAGGTTTCCAATCCAGAAGATGTTATTTTCCAAAGTGTACGTTTTCTAGGTGATTTCTTTGAGCAGTGAGGAAGTGTGAATCATATGTATCCTCAAGATGCCACCATTTTCCTGGAATTTGTCCTAGGAACCAAGAAAACTACTTGAAAAGCAAATAGAAATAATAGACACACTCTCAATTCATGTTTACTTAAATGATTCATTGTATTTCTTCTTTAAAGCCAATACTTATGTCTTCCACTCTACCCCAACTCTGGGACTTTGTATAGCTTTAAGCTCCAGTGTGGGCAAACTTTTCTGCATAGTAGTTTCCTTGACTGATGTTTCATAAATGATATTTAATTGTCTTCAATTTGGTCCTTATTAGCCAAGGTAGTGTGGATGACAGTGCTGAGACTGACTTCCCATTACAGTGACATTATGTTCATCCACATCTTTGGGCAAGACTTCATGCTTCTGTAGGCATGTACTTTTACAATTTACAGAAGACACATTTTATATTTCTCCTGCTATCTTCCTATACTTGTACATAGATATTCAACCAGATTGTTGAGGCATTTAGAAATCTGAGTGTGGCTGAAAGACCAATCTGGTGACCTTTTCTTGATATTTCTAGAACTTCTGATTTAACAGACTGAAAAAGTCTTGAGAAAAATAATTCTGAATTACTCATTACATTGTGAACATGTATGCTAATCATGTTTAGACACACATCATTGCTTTATCATTATTTTTTTGTTAAAAGAAACAAATTAACCTCTCTGGGTCCCATTCCCTCATTTTTATTTTTAACACTAAGAATCATTATAGTTACCCCGGGTTTTTATGAGAACTCAATGATATAATGCATAAAAGAAATTAGTATAGGTATAAGAATCTATTATGCGATCAATAAATAACTGCTAGGCGTATGGTCATAATGTTATTCATGACGAAGAAGTAAAAAGAGATTATTTGTAAAATTTTAGGTTTGCTTCACAAGTTCAATGGAGAAGTTTCTTTATTTTTAACTTAGAATTGAAGTATCTGTTGAGTGATAAGCAGAGAAAGGCAATGACACATGTTCTTAAATTCTGTATTTATGTACATTCAAGTTTAAAAGACATCTTCCCCAAAATAAAATCATGAAAATTACTATTACCATGTCCAACTAGAGAAAGATTATCATTGATAATGGCAAATTAATAAGATAAGTAATAGTTTAGTAAGTGTGTTTATGTGGTTATTAAGGCATAAAAATCATTTAAACCTTTTCTGTGTGTTAAGCATAGTCATAGATACAATAAATTCATGAACTAACACTAACAAGCTCATAGAGTGGTTGAGGAGACAGTTAAAATATAATACAAAAACTTAAAAATAGAAGCATGAAAGAAGGAATTTTCTCTAAAGTAAACAGAAGCAATATTTACAGGATCATACATATTTACAATTATATGGTACTATAATATTAATTCTCTAATTTAAATCTCACAAACAATAGTTGCGAGGTAGGCATACTATGTTAAACTAACTAGCCATTAGAGATATTGATTCATTTCCCAAAATTCACGTACATGAAAAGTTCTAGAGTTGAATCTCTAATCAAAGCTTTCTGATTATAACTTTACATATTAAAATAGCTTGGCTTCATAACAAATTATCAATATGACCCAGTCAGATTCACTTAGACTGTTTCTTCACCCATATTTTTTTGACTTTACAAAGTAGTTCTTATACATCTTTTTTTTTTCTTTTGCCATAAAACTGTTTCATTGATTATTGCTAAGAAATAGCCTGTGTTTAATAACTATGATTGAAGGGTTCTGCTGAGATTTTTTCTTTTTGCAATTGTTAGAATCTAAAATGCTACTTTTGGGATGCTTGGGTGGCTCAGTGGGTTAAAGCCTCTGCCTTTGGCTCAGGTCATGATCCCAGGGTCCTGGGAACGAGCCCCGCATTGGGCTCTCTCCTCGGCCGGGAGCCTGCTTCCTCCTCTCTCTCTCTCTGCCTGCTCTGCCTACTTGTGATCTATCTCTGTCAGATAAATAAATAAAATCTTAAAAAAAAATAAAATGCTACTTTTAATCCACTTACCTTCATATATATTCATTTCATTTTGCTGTGCTTTGAAATAGAACACATCCGAAGGGTTAAAAGCATCCCTTGTTTCTCTGTGGTTGTCACTGATAAGGAAACTATTGTTTCCTATGGTTTTTGAAAGTCGCAAATGAGGTTAAGCTCTCTGAAGGCCATCAGGATGAAGATTTATGACCCTTGAAGGCACAGAGTTCCTAAATTAGAGGTCAAAGCATCAGTGAAAATTTTACCTAAGTAACAACAAATTCATTTCTTAAAGCTTTCCTTTGCTTTGAAAATCATGGCAATGATACATTACTTGGCAAAAGGTGATGTGAGGATATTGTTTTCTATTTCTATTTCTATTTCTATTTAACCTATTATGATTAGGTTAGTAATTATCATAATGTAAAGAAAATAAAGAGAAAAAAGACTCCTAGGAAATTCTGCATAGTATCTACTTTGTTTAGCATTCATAGGTTTGACTATGAGTAATTAATTATGTTAAAGATTCTTATAAAAATTTATATTTGACAGTATTTTATTTATGCTAGTGTATTGAGACTCCATTGATAAGCTTAGGGGTATATATTTTACAAAGTGGTTGAAATGCAGTATTTCTTAACCTTTTTCAGCCACTGCCTCCTTCAAGAACTTAATGAGAGCTATGAATTCCCTTCCCCTAAAACTTACACATGCATATAAAATTTTGTCTATATATAGAGATGTGATTCATAGAAACATCTGAAGCCCTGCCTTGGGCATATTTGACACATCTGAGCATAAACCTTTCACTGAAGTCCTTTCTCTAAATAATTCAAAAACATTCCAGAGAATTATTTCTAATAGAACCAATATTATTTTATGACAATTGTTGGACATGTATGAATGCAGCTTGGCGCTAACTATGAGGTTTTCTAAAGGGTTGCATTTACTGTCCCATATTCCAGCTCTGCTTTTTAAAAGTAATGGAGACTAAATTCAAAGGTCATTTTAAACTCAGCCAACAAAGAAAAAATGCCAAACATGATGATGCCCCCAATTGCTTACCCATTTCTGTTTGTGTCTTTGATTTATTTGAAGTCTTTGTAATGGTAAAGACCATTGCAACTAACATAGATAACATTATTGCCCCAAAATATATAGCCCTCTACCCAGAGTCATTCTAAGCTACTGTCTTTTAATATGTTACTTCCCTTAATGGAGCTTTGCCTTTCACTTGTATACAGACAGTTGTGGTTGGGAGACTGAGGAAGTAAAATTATAAAACTCCAAAACTTTCTTTTTACAGAAACTTATACAAAGAGCTAAGTCTGGGAAAGGCAAAATATTCACTCCATTGACACAGACTTGTAATGATAATGTTAAGGATGTTAAAATAGGTAAACTTGAAATCCAAGGAAATCCAATAGCTAAAAGCATATTAACTATAAGCAGCAACAATCTTAACATGGCGATAACAGGACTCAAGAGTTTTGACTAGATAATTAGATAAAGGAATCAAAAGCCATCATAAATAAATAGCCTCCTCTTTTCATTTGATCAAAGTGATTGACTTAAGTAACCTCAAAATATATAGCCCATATATGACATTTATCAAACACTAAATTCTAAACAGAGTTAATTTATTTGCTTTGTAATAACTTTTATTCATTCATTCAAAAAATATTTACTGAGAGGCCACTATATTTCAGGAATTATGATTGATGAAGGAGATAAAATAATAAATGATACACAATCTCTGCCTCAAATAGCCTCAGGCTTAGTGAAAAAGACAGACAGGAATATAGAAAAATTTAATGCGATGTGACAAGTGCTTGATAGGGGAAAGTCTAGGTATCAGAAGGGCAGATAGATCAACTAACTCTGTAGCAAATAGGATATTAAAATAATAAGTCTTTAAATATGAACAGAGATATCTAGGGAAATGGTGGGGATAAGAATAAAGCAGGGTGTGCCAAACAAAGAAAAAAACATATGAAAACCTCTAGACACAAAGAAGTACACGCATTCTTGAAATGCTAAAACATGTAATTCAGGATGGGTATATTAGGTTTCTATTGCCAATGTAACAATTTATAAACATGGTGGCTTAAAACAACACAAATTTATCAGCTTGGTCTATAAGTCAGAAGTCTGACCAAGGTTTCATTGGATTAAAATCAAGGTGCAAAAAAAAAAAAAAAAAAAAAAAATCAAGGTGCAGCAGGACTACATTCTTTACTGGAGGCTTTATGGAGAGAATCAGGTTTTTGGTCATGTAAGTTGTTGGCAGAACTCAGTTGCTTGAGATCCTAGCTCTGAAGCATCCATGACTTTTGTGGTGTCAGCCTGGGGTTACTATCACCTTCTAGAGGCTACTCATATTCTCAAGGTTCCCCTCGTCTTCAAACCCAGTAACTGGGGTGAACTCCTTCCCCTATCTCTTTTCTCCTGCTTTCTTTTCTGCCTCAACTCTCTCACTTCAGCTAGGGAAAGGTCTATTCTAGGGAAAGGTCTATTTTGATGGATTCATATGATTAGATTGCACCTACTCAGATGGTATAGGATACTCTCTTCATTCAAAGTTTTTAAATTTCATGACCTCTACCTCTACCTGCTTTTGCTGTATGTATATTATTCAGCTAGGGTTGCCATGAAAAAATATCATAGGCTGGGTGGCTTAAAGAGCAGGAGTTTATTTTCTCACAGTTTGGGAGACTGAGATGTCCAAGATCAAGGTGTGGTCAATGCTGTTTCTAGTGAAAGCTCTTTTCCTAGGTTGCAGATGGCCATCTTCTCACTATGTACCCACTTGGTCTTTCCTTGGTACTTGCATGGAGATGGAGAGAGCTATCTTTTCTTTGAAGGTCATTAATTCCATCCTGATTGTCCCAAACTCATGACCTAATCTAACTCTACTTAACTCCCTATATATCCAAATACCATCACATTGAGGGGTAGGTCTTCAACATATGACTTCAAGGGGGACACATTCAGTTTATATGACCATGTAATGTAACATATTCACAGGTTCTGAGGATTAGGGCATGGAAAATTTTGTAAAGGAAGGCGTTATTCACCCTATCACATTGGGTAAGTATGGAGATGAGACTAGAAATGTAAGTAGAGGGAAAATAATAATAAGCCTTATAGGGCAATAAATAAATAAATAAATAATAGTAAGCCTTATAGGGCAGAGTGAGACTCAAGACTTGATTCTGTTGGCAAAATGGGAAAATACTGCATAATTTTCCAGAAGATTATCGTGTAATCAGATTTACATTTAGAATGATGATGGCTTCAATATGGAGATTGGACTGGAGGAGGACAGTTCTGAAATAGTGTTACTACTTAAACAGTAAAATAGTTGCACTATTTAGGAGATATTTAAAACATCTGGACATGAAGAAAACATTGCTGGACTAATATAGAGGCAGTACTATTAGGGAGAAATAGAATTGTGAGATATGAAGAGAAAAAAATCAAACTTAATGATTGATTATGTGTGGGAATATGGAAGAAGACATAAGGGGTTATTAGTTTAGAATTTGTCTAGCTTAGAAAAGATGATAATCATTTATTGATATAGGAAATACACAGGAACAGGATTAAGGGAGAATTATTTCAAACATTTTTAGATAGAGGTCTCTATGAAAAATTCAATGTAGATATCAAGTATGCAACTAGATAATCCAATTTGGCTCTCAGAAGGGTTATGAAAGTTGAAAATTCAGTTTAGAATGTGTACTATCTCTTATTTTGTGATATAAGCATAGGAGAAGGCTGGGAATCATCACTCTCTTAGGAATGGTCATAAGTGGGTCAAAGCGGAGATGCACAGTGGAGATAAAATGAGTTAGAGGAAGCCCAGTGAGTATAATGTCATGGAGCCAAAGAAGATCTGTGTAGTATATATCTCAAGTAGTTTAAATATAATCCATAACTCCTGCATTTAGCAAAGGGGGTTTTAGAGGAAGTAGTTTCAATGAAATTATGTGGGAAGAGGAACAAAGTGTAATGCATTGATGAGTAAATGAGAAGTGGGCTGTGAAGGCAGTAAGTAAATCAGTCTTTTAAAATCTTTGTAAAAAGAGAGGCTATTAAAGGATGAATTTTTATTTGTTTGTCTTTGTCAGGTTCATGTGAGGTATGTCAGATATATACTTTTCCTAACATTTTATAATGATTAGCTTTAAATAAACAAAAAAGTTGAAAGAATTTTACAGAAAATATCCATACATCTACCACTAACACATTGTCTAATTATTATTATTCAATTAATATTTTACTACATTTGCATTACTACATCTATTCATCTATCCAAACCTCTGCCCATTCACTGATCTAATATATTTTTCATATTTTGCTCAGTAATTTGTAGCTATCAATGCATTTACCCCAAATATGCATATAATCAAAGGAGCCAATGTTTGTTTACATTTCTTTTAAATTTTGAGATAAAATTTAAATAAAATGAAATGCAAAAAAATTAAGTATACCTTACATTGACTTGTGACAAATGCATGAAGATTTGCAATCAAAATCCCCATCAAGAAACACAGCACTGCCATCAACATAGAAGGTTCCTTCTTAACACTTCCCAGTCCGTTATTCCCCAGAGGCAATCCATAGTCTGCCATTTTCTATTTCATATGGGTTTTACCTCTTTTAGAATTCATATAAGTATAAGTTTACATTATGAACTCTCTTTTAAAGGTTCCTTTCAATAAACATATATTTTAGAATTATTCATCTTATTGCATGTATTAGTAATTCTTTTCTTTTTATTATTGTTGAATAAATATACAGAAGTATATTTGATAAACTTGTAATATGTTTCCAGTTTGGGGCATTTATGAAGAAAGATTCTTTCAGCATTGTTATAAAAGTTTTTTGGGTATATATGTCTTTATTTCTCTTAGGTGATTACCTAGGAGTGGGATCACATGCTTGTAGAGTATAAATGCATTTAATGATATAAGAAACTGTCAGAATGTTTCCTAAGTAGTTCTCCAGCAGTATAGGAGAGTTCCAATTTCTCCACATACTCCTTAATCCATTCAAGTAGGGATGTAGTAATATCTATAGCTTTAATTTGTGTTTCTCTGATGGTTAATGATATTGAAATTGAATAATTCCATGTTTTTATTGTCCTATCACATATATGACTTTATGAAATGTCCATTTTTAATTGGATTGTTTCTATTTTTAGATTGACTTATAAAAATTCTTTAAGCACCTAAAATGCCAGTGTTTCATCAACTATATATTTTACAAATATTTTCCCCAAATGTGTAGTTTGCCTATTTACTTTTCTTATTAATCTAATCTAATGAGCAAGTATTACTGATTTTGAGAACTATCTCTTTTTTTTTCTTTAATGGTTATAGCTTTCTTTTTTTTTCTTTTAATTAATTTATTTGTTTGAGAGATAGAGAGCAGAGGGAGACAGACACAGACAGACTCCTCACTGAGCTCAGAGCCCAACCAGGGGCTCAATCCCAGAACACTGAGATCATGACCTGAACCAAAATCAAGAGGCGGAGGCTCAACCAACTGAGTCACCAAATGCCCTGGTTCCTGTTTTCTGTGTTTAAGAAATATTTATCGACCCCTTGATACAAAAATATTCTCCTATGTTTTTTCCCACCAAAATTCTAATAATTTTAGGTTTAGCATCTAGGCCCATGATCAATCTCAAATCAATTTTTGTGTATAAAGTGAGGTAGTGGTCAAGTATCATTACTTTTCATATTGATATCAGGTTGTTTTCCTGAAACCATTTGGTGAAAAGACATTTCTTTCTTCATTGGATTATTTTGGCAGCTTTCATAAAAGTCAAATGACTATATATATCATTTGGAACTATAAAAGTATGTGACTACTTCTAGGCTCCCAAGATTATTTATTTTGGTCCATTATTTCATAGTGTATTAGGTGTATTATACACCTATGTCTAAAAAAATGTACATACCTTAAATAAAAATTATTTTATTGCTAAAAAATGCTAACCATCATCTGAGCCTTCAACACATCACAATCTTTTTGCTGGTAGAGGGTCTTGCCTTGATGTTGGTGGCTGCTGACTGGGTAAGGGTTGCTGAGAGTTGGGGTGGCCATCGGAATTTCTCAACGAAAATAGAAATGAAGTTCACTGCATTGATTGACTCTTCCTCTCATGAGTGATTTCTCTATAGCATGTGATACTGTTTGATAGCATTTTACCCACAGTAGGACTTCTTTCAAAATTGGGGTCAACTATTTCACATCCTGTTACTGCTTTGTCAACTAAGTTTATATTATAGTTTAAATCGTTTGTTGACATTTCAACACTCTTCACAGCATCTTCACCAAATGTTGATTCCATCTCAAGATACCATTTTCTTTGCTCATCCATATGAAGCAACTCCTCATTTGTTCAAGTTTTATCATAAGTTTCGAAAAATTCAGTCTCATCTTCAGACTCCACTTCTAATTCTAGTTCTCTTGCTATTTCCACTGCATCTGCAATTACTTCATCTACTGAAGTCTTGAACTCCTCTAAGTCATCCATGAGGATTGGAAATGTTTCTTCCAAAGTCCTCTAACTGTTGATATTTTGACCTCTCCCCATAAATGACAAATATTCTTAATGGCATCTAGAATGATGAATCCTTTCCAGAAGGTTTTCAATTTACTTTGCCCAGATCCATCAGAGAAACAATATTCACAGCAGCTAGAGCCTTCCAAAATGTATTTTTATTTAAAAAAAATTTATTTATTTATTTGAGAGAGAGAGAGAGAGTGTGTGAATGCACAAGACAGGGTCGGGGAGTACAGCTAGGGAGAAGCAGGCTCCCCACTAAGCAGGGAGCCCAATGTGGGATCATGATCTGAGCCAAAGGCAGACCCCCAACCAACTGAACCATCCCAGAACCCCTCAAAATGTACTTATTAAGTAATAAGATTTCAAAGTTGAAATTACTCCCTGATCCATGGGTTAGCAGGTATGAAATGACATTACTCTTATTACACATCTCCATTTGAGCTCTTGGGCTACCAGATGTAGTGCTAATAAACAATAATATTCTAAAAAATATCTTTTTTTCCCTTAAGTATTAAGTCTCAACAGTGGGCTTAAAATGTTCAGTAAACCATGTTATAAACAGATGTGTTATCATCCAGGCTTTGTTGTTTCACTTAAAGAGCACAGGTTGGAACAGATTTAGTATAGCTCTTAAGGGCTTTAGGATTCTTAAACTGGTAAATGAACATTAGCTTTAATTTGCAGTCACCAGCTGCATTAATCCCTAACAATAGAGTCAGCCTGTCCTTTGAAACTTTAAAGTCAAACACTGACTTCTCTCTAGCTATGAAAGTCTTAGATATAATTTTCTTCCAATATAAGGCTACTTTATCCACTTTGAAAATCTGTTGTTTACTGTAGTCACCTTCATAATGATCTTGTCTAGATCTTTGGATAACTTGCTGCAGCTTCTACGTGAGCACTTGGTACTTCATCTTGCGTTTTAATGTTATAAACATGGCTTCTTTCCTTAAACCTCATAAACCAACCACTTCTAGCTTCAAACTTTTCTTCCACACCTTTCTCACTTCTCTCAGCCTTCAGAGAACTGAAGAGAGTCAGGGCCTTGCTCTAGATTAGGCCATGGTTGAAGGGTGTATTGTGACTGGTTTGATCTCTCCAGTTCACCAAAACTCTTCACATCAGCAGTGAGGTTATTTCACTTTCTTATCATTTGTGTGTTCACTGGAGTAGCACTATTTCTTTCAACAGTTTTTCCTCTGCATTCACAACTTGACTATTGGCGGAATGGTTTCAGTCTGTTCTGATATCCCTTTCTCACTAAGCTTAATCATTTATAGCTTTTGATTTAAAGTGAGAGATGTGTAACTCTTCCTTCCGCCTGAACACTGAGAAACCATTGTAGGGTTCTTAATTGGCCCAATTTCAGTATTGTTGTGTCGTAAAGAATACAGAGGCCTGAGGCAAGAGGGAAAGATGAAGGAACAGCTGGTTGATGGAACAGTAAGAACACACTCATTTATCAATTAAGTTCGCTGTCTTATAAAGGTGTGGTTTGTGGCACCCTGAAATAATCACAATAGTAACATCAATGATCACTGATCACAGATCACATAACAAATAAAATTATAGTGAAAATGCTTAAAACATTGTATGAATTACCAAAATATGACATGGATACACAAAATGAACAAATGCTGCTGGAGAAATCGTGCCAATAGACTTTCTCAACACAGTTACCGCAAGCCTTCAATTTATAAAAAAAATAAATAAATAAAAATAAAAATAAAAAATTGATATCTGCAAAGTGCAATAAAGTTCAGTAAAGCAACGTATGCCTTTAATTTTTTAAAGTAAACAATTAACTTGGATGGACCAAAATTTGAGACTACCATTGTCATCTACAGAACAGCAGCTCAAATATAAGTTCGTTTCCCACCCCATGTCAGCCGGTTACACTATGTGGTTAAAAGAGTGGGGTAGAGCTTAACATAGAGCCTTGCCTCCCTCTCACTGGATGTCTTCTTCATTAGATTCACGTTTCAATTTCTAGCATCTATGCTTGCAGTGAAATTTGCCTTCCATTTCTCCATGATAGTAAAATATAGGTTTCTGTCAGAGCTCCAGATACTCTCCTGTAGCCAACCAGACTTGGGCAGGTCATAGGTCAGAAGCTTATAAAGAACAAAATTGCTAAAAACTGGAAAACTTCTCCAAGCTCTTCTCTTGTTTAAATATTAAGCTCTCTATATCTACCTTGTTTTATTCATTCTCCAGCGTCTTCAGGTAGTTGTTTTATATATTTTGTTTAGAGTTTTGTTTTTACGTGCCTAATGGTTAGTCTGAAAAGAATTTGCTTAGTCATGATGAAGAAGGAACCTTATTTTATTTTATTTTATTTTATTTTGTTTTTAAGGTGGAGATATTTGAAAACATTTAAAGGACTATGCAAATAACCAGAAAATAAGGAAATTTCAAAGATGATGGAGACACAGGGAGGACTGATGGAGCCTTGTTACTGAGGGAGAAAGACAGACATTCAGAAAACATATGTATGAGCCTTAGGAGGACACAAGTAGTGAAGGAAGAAAGAGAATGGATGTGTTATGAAGATAAAGTTTGCAAGTATTTGAAAATACATTGAGTATTTCTATCACATTCTTTCTATTATCCAAGGTATAAAAAAAGTCTAGTTATGGTGTATACTTATGACTATTTTGGTAATATTATACAACACTGTCTTTAAAAAGAAAAATAAAAAAGGACTGTAAATACTCCACCATCCATATTCTTATTTCCAGCTCTCTAATTGAACCTTCCTAAAGCTTTCTACCCCTGTGTTTGGCTTCAGAAGGGAATGACTTGTCTCCATGTGTAAGGTGTTACCTGGAAAACTCAGGTACTTTAAATTCAATGTCTCTGTTCACAAACTGGCTTTTAATAACCAAACTAATACATGAAAAAAAAATGAATAAATAAAACAAAATGAAATAAAACAACCATTGAGGACTAAAATACAAAGACCCCTGAGGACCTTTAATCTCTTTATAAAGAAAGTCTTATGAACTGATTTACAAACCTATAATTCCTTCACAGTACAAGTGGGAACAAATTCCATGTCTTTCAGACAGATGGATGAAAAGATGTGCCAAAAACAGTCACTTCACTGGGTCTAAAAGAGGCCAGCCAAGCTATTGGTGATGATGGGGACAGATGGGAAAGATGGGAAAGACTGAAGTCTGCAGTATGCCCAAATGCAACAGTTATTTGGGTTGGTATTGTACCTATCTCTACTTACCCCAGTTTTGCTGAGAAAAGGGCAGTAAAGTTAGAACTGAGCAGAAAAAGAATGTGGACAGTTTTACTCAATTTTCCCATGTCTAGAACTGCTTCACCCAAAGGTAATCCTTGGCTCAACAAGACTCCTAGCTTGAGGCTAAAGCATTGCTAAGACAAATGAGACCTGTGAGCTCTCAGCAGCAGTGGCAGTATGGAGTAAGTGTTGGGTTAACCAGAAGTGAGGTCAGTCTTCTTAGTGCTGTGGCTCAGAACCAGATGAACTGAATATTTGACTGTTCTGCTTAGGTACAAGACACAGAATTAGCTCACAGTTTCTGGTGAATAAAAACTAAAATATTACTATACCTGCCTCATCATTGTTCTTCTACATAAGCTACCAGTACAATTTTTCTTCAAAGCATAGGAAATATAAAGATGCAAGCAATGTGACACCTAACCAAGAATAAAATTAATAAAGGTTAACCTGCAGATGAGCCCGGCATTGGAATTAGCAGATAAAGACTGTATTTTTTTTTTCAGACAAAGACTTTAAAGTAGCTATTAGCAATAAATTCACAAATATACAAGAAAAGATGCAAGTAATTGGTGAATAGATACAGAAATCTTAGAAAAAAAAAAAGAAAGATATACAAAAGAACAAACTAGAGTTTCTGTTCCAAAAAAGCCAGTATCTCTAGAATACAAATATAACAGAAATACAAAAAGATTCTGAAAGGCAGAGAGAAGAAAAGAGACTGCTTTGGGACATGGTGGTGATTTCTCTCAGGTTTTCTTTTTTGCCCCATAGATCCCAGACATGGAGTTGAAGAAACTGACAACCCAGAAATGTCAAGAGGCATTGACAACAAAATCTCTGAAAAACACTACTCTATAGCTAACTCACCAGGAAATGGGCAACAAAGCCACATATAAAATTGTCTCCCACACCCACTCATGCTGGCTAAAGCCAGGTAGGGAGCTAGACTTGTGCCCTCATGAAGCTATACTCCAAAACTGCTGTTGTGGTTGGTTCAGAGAAGGCCAAATAGGGAGTTGAGAATTTCATCCCTGTTGTCCAGTAATAAGACCACCACCAGTTCCTGCCTCTGAGCCCCACCAGTCTGTGGAGACAACATGAGGGGCCTGGACTTCCATCCCCAGCTAGTACCCCTACCCTCTCCACTGGGCTGATGTGGGAGAAGACCTAGTGGGAAGTCAGCACTTTCATGATGATTGCTCAGTGGTTATAAGGCAATCTTCACTGTGGAGTCACTAGAAATCACTTGGGTCAGTGATTTCTACTGCCCCAAGTAGTGAAGGACATCTTCATGTGTCAATAGAACCCTAACCCTAACCTGTACTTTCATTGTCATCTTAGCATTAGCAAAGTGGCACTCTGTCTTCCCCTGCCAGAGCAGTATCAGAAGATGCCAGCTAAAATTGAAAATTTACGTAGGGTAAAATTTCCTAACATAGTACAAAAGTGTCAAGGTTTTAATCAGAAATCGTGGGATTGGGAGGGAGACAAACCATAAGTGACTCTTAATCTCACAAAACAAACTGAGGGTTGCTGGGGGGAGGGGGGGTTGGGGGAAGGGGGGTGGGGTTATGGACATTGGGGAGGGTATGTGCTATGGTGAGTGCTGTGAAGTGTGTAAACCTGGTGATTCACATACCTGTACCCCGGGGGATAAAAATATATTATATGTTTATAAAAAATAAAAAATTATTAAAAAAATAAAGTATACACAGAAAAAACTTGTTTTTCATACCAAGAACTGGGAAAATCTCAAAATAAATGAAAATAGACAAGCAATAAAAGCTACAACTGAGAAAACAGATATATTAGAAGTATCTGACAAGTATTTTTAATTGATCATGACAAAAATGCCTCAGTGAAGAATTACAAACACAATTTCAACAAATGAAAAATTAGAAAACTTCAACAAAGAAGAAGAGACTCTGCAAAAAATGGAATATAAGAAAAAGAAAGAGATTTTCCAGCAAAAATACATAACTGAAAAATTTCAACAGGATGTAAAGGTAGAAAAAAAGGGGACAGAAGAAAGTGTTAATGAACCAGAAGATGAAACAACAGACATTGCCCAAATTGAAAGGAAATTTTCTAAACACAAGAAAACAATAAGTGAATAAACTTTGAAATACTGGGAAGAAAGGAAGAAGACAGAAGGCAAAAATAAGGATAAATAAGATTGAATTTTATTTTTCTCTTGAATTTTCTAAATTATCTTTGATGATTAAAGCAAAAATTATAACACTGGTGTGGTTATACATATATGTATGAAGGAAATGTTTTCAATAGCCTTATAAAAGCAAGAGTAGCTAAACTGGATAAAGTAGACTCCAAATAAAATAAAATTATCACTCTTCGCAGATGATATGATACTATATGTGGAAAACCCAAAAGACTCCACTCCAAAACTGCTAGAACTTATACAGGAATTCAGTAAAGTGTCAGGATATAAAATCAATGCACAGAAATCAGTTGCATTTCTCTACACCAACAGCAAGACAGAAGAAAGAGATATTAAGGAGTCAATCCCATTTACAATTGCATCCAAAACCATAAGATACCTAGGAATAAACCTAACCAAAGAGACACAGAATCTATACTCAGAAAACTATAAAGTACTCATGAAAGAAATTGAGGAAGACACAAAGAAATGGAAAAATGTTCCATGCTCCTGGATTGGAAGAATAAATATTGTGAAAATGTCTATGCTACCTAAAGCAATCTACACATTTAATGCAATTCCTATCAAAGTACCATCCATCTTTTTCAAAGAAATGGAACAAATAATGCTAAAATTTATATGGAACCAGAAAAGACCTCGAATAGCCAAAGGGATATTGAAAAAGAAAGCCAACGTTGGTGGCATCACAATTCCGGACTTCAAGCTCTATTACAAAGCTGTCATCATCAAGACAGCATGGTACTGGCACAAAAACAGACACATAGATCAATGGAACAGAATAGAGAGCCCAGAAATAGACCCTCAAATCTATGGTCAACTTATCTTCGACAAAGCAGGAAAGAATGTCCAATGGAAAAAAGACAGCCTCTTCAATAAATGGTGCTGGGAAAATTGGACAGCCACATGCAGAAAAATGAAATTGGACCATTTCCTTACACCACACACAAAAATAGACTCAAAATGGATGAAGGACCTCAATGTGCGAAAGGAATCCATCAAAATCCTTGAGAACACAGGCAGCAACCTCTTCGACCTCTGCCGCAGCAACATCTTCCTAGGAACAACGCAAAAGGCAAGGGAAGCAAGGGAAAAAATGAACTATTGGGATTTCATCAAGATCAAAAGCTTTTGCACAGCAAAGGAAACAGTTAACAAAATCAAAAGACAACTGACAGAATGGGAGAAGATATTTGCAAACGACATATCAGATAAAGGACTAGTGTCCAGAATCTATAAAGAACTTAGCAAACTCAACACCCAAAGAACAAATAATCCAATCAAGAAATGGGCAGAGGACATGAACAGACATTTCTGCAAAGAAGACATCCAGATGGCCAACAGACACATGAAAAAGTGCTCCATATCACTCGGCATCAGGGAAATACAAATCAAAACCACAATGAGATATCACCTCACACCAGTCAGAATGGCTAAAATCAACAAGTCAGGAAATGACAGATGCTGGCGAGGATGTGGAGAAAGGGGAACCCTCCTCCACTGTTGGTGGGAATGCAAGCTGGTGCAGCCACTCTGGAAAACAGCATGGAGGTTCCTCAGAATGTTGAAAATAGAACTGCCCTATGACCCAGCAATTGCACTATTGGGTATTTACCCTAAAGATACAAATGTAGTGATCCAAAGGGGCACATGCACCCGAATGTTTATAGCAGCAATGTCCACAATAGCCAAACTATTATGGAAAGAACCTAGATGTCCATCCACAGATGAATGGATCAAGAAGATGTGGTATATATACACAATGGAATACTATGCAGCCATCAAAAGAAATGAAATCTTGCCATTTGCGACAACATGGATGGAACTAGAGCGTATCATGCTTAGCGAAATAAGTCAAGCAGAGAAAGACAACTATCATATGATCTCCCTGAAATGAGGAAGTGGTGATGCAACATGGAGGCTTAAGTGGGTAGGAGAAGAATAAATGAAACAAGATGGGATTGGGAGGGAGACAAACCATAAGTGACTCTTAATCTCACAAAACAAACTGAGGGTTGCTGGGGGGAGGGGGTTTGGGAGAAGGGGGTGGGATTATGGACATTGGGGAGGGTATGTGCTTTGGTGAGTGCTGTGAAGTGTGTAAACCTGGTGATTCACAGACCTGTACCCCTGGGGATAAAAATATATGTTTATAAAAAATAAAAAGTTAAAAAAAAAATAAAGTAACTAGAGACAGAGAGGGATATTGTATAATGGAAAAAGAAAAAAGAAGTGAAGTAAAGGACTTGGCAATCTTAAATGTGTTTGCCACAAACAACAGAGGTGCAAAATACGTGATGCAAAAAGTGATAGAACTGTACTACAATTATTTTTTTTAATATTTAAAAAGTGAAAAGTAAAGAGAGAAATCCACACGTATATTGGAGATATCAATATCTTTTCTCAACAATTGAAAGGCCAATGGGACAGGAAATTAACAAAGACTTGGGAGATTCAATACCATCATGAAAGGATGTAGTCAACATTCTTAGAACTCCACTTACCATGAGCAGAACACACATATTTTAAGAGCTCATGGAACAAATTCTGATATAGATTATATCCTGAGCCATAACCCAGAGCTTGGAAAGTATGAAAGAAGTGAAATCATACAGAGTTTCTTCTCTGATCATAATGCAATTATATACTAGAATTCAATATGATTAACATAAAAAGAAAATCTCCAAAGATCTGAAGACTAGAAATCATAATTCTAAATAATCCACATATCATAGGAAGTCTCAGAGGAAAGAGCAAATAAATTCTCAGGGACTTAAATGCCTATGAACAGAATAATGCATAGACACATTCTATTATATTTATACCGTAGACTATTACTCAGCATAAGAAGGAATGAACACTTAGCAACAGGAATTAATCTCAAAATCACACTGAGAAAAAGAAACTAGGCACGTGTGTGAAAGTCCAATAATAAATCAAACTAACCCAAGGATACAGAAGTCAGAATAGTGGTTCTATATGGCGGTGAGGTGCAACCAGACAGAAAAAGGGTAGAAGGGAACTTTCAGGGAAGATGAGAATGTATTATATCTTAATTAAGGTATGGGTTACATAGATGTATATGTTTTTCAAAGCTCATCAAAGTATACGTAAGATCTCAACATCATTTTAATATAAACCCACCTCATTAAAAATACAAAAAATACATAAAACAAAGTCAGAGTAATTCTTAACTGTATCCTCTTTTTCTTAAATAAAATGCTGCTGTTCAAAATGCTGCTGTTCTATCTATTCTCGAAAGTATCTTTTAAAATTGATTATATCCTCTTTAGCCTTGCTATGACTGCCCTGGATCAGATCTTCTTTGGACTAAGATGATCTTCATAGTTATTCCCATCTTCAGTCTTCTTAAATCATTCTCCCCAAAGTTCCTGATTGAAAAAAATTAATACCTCCCATAGATAATGTTCTAGTTCCTTGGCATGAATACAAGGTACACCTTGCCTTGGGTCTGCCAATTCACCCACTACTTCTACTTTATGCTCTAATCACTTTTCACATGCCTGCCTTCTCATTAGACTATGTGCTTTGTGAAGACAAGACTGAATCTTATTTGTTTTTAATACTACCTGTGCCATGTACACTGCCTGGATCATAATAACTTCTAATAAGGTTTGCTGAAAGTACATTAGTTGATACTTCCTAACTGCCTATGTTCTGTTATGATTCTGAGGCCTTATTTTGTCAAAGCAAATTAGGTCTCTTTGTACAAATGTTGCAAAATTTTTATTAGAACAAGATGACCCTATTTAAAAATTTGACTGCCAGTGATATGAACTAAAATCCTTTTTTCTAGAAATTAATTTATCACAAATTACAATTGGTGAAGTAGTCAAAAAGTAGATGTTGATACAGAGAAACAATTTCTGATTGGGACCTACACATTGGAAACACTGAAAGTATCCTAACAAATTCCTTCATACTTGGTTTCTCTCCTAAAGGAAAATCATAAAAATTGTTTGAAAAGACTTTGTGTTCACTAGGAAAAGTGATCATTTAAGAAAATTAAACAAAGAAAATATATGCATGAGTACCATGTTAAGTAGTAATACAGCTCATAGCTTGAAACCAATTTGCATTTTAGAAAAATTCTTGAAATGGTCAGGATTAAAAGTATTTTAACCATAGGTATTAATTCTACATTCTCAAAAACATAAACCTGCAAATATTTCAAAGTCTAAAGCATTTTGCCAGGTTCCTGATATTTTTGTTAAATTTATATTTTCATAAGTAAAGATTACTATTAAGCTAAATCAATTACTTTGGACAGTTTGCTAATTCAACCCAAATTGCACTCAAGGTTTATTAATCTTTTGATAAACTCCACACCACTTGAAGTCTTTGAAGATAAATTGTCACAAGCCCAACAAGATTAACGATGCTCTTTCTCTGCTTCAAGAACTTAAGAAAACACTGATGAATATGTGATTAAGTTATTCTTTCAACATCCTGTAGGGTTGAACTTCAGTGCAAACAGGAGGTCTGTTTTTGGCCAAAAGCTTTATTCCTTTAGCCTAAAAAATACACTTGGTGATAAATTTCTGGCAGAATATAATGTCTGTGTTCACACTTAGGACGATTCTGTGTCTCAAAAATCCAAGATTATGAATGAAATGAACTTAAATGAACTGTAGAGTATATTCCTGAGGTTCTTTAGCATTAAGTTAATAGTAAAATAATTTAATAAATTACTTCAAGGGCCAATAAGATGCAATGCTGGGAGAAAATTTGTGTTCTTGTTTTGGCTTGGCTATTTATTAGGGTCTGGACTCAAAAAACCCACTCCACTTATCAGAGTTGACATTTCAATATTTGAAATATGATTATAATAACATTTGTTTTCTTTACCCTGAGTTTCTAGGAAGAAAGAGCCTTTGAGTCAGGAAAACCTAGTTTTAAATCCTAGCTGTTCATTTGCTACCACCAGGATGGCCTTAGGCAAGATACCCTCTCAAAATTTTGTTTCCCTGTGGTAATTAATAGGGATAGTAGTTACAAACCACAGGCTTTTCAGGTTATAAGCAACAGAGAGCCCCAAACTGCAGCACATTGACACTGAGCAATATGGCAGGAAGTCGGGTCTCTCTCTTTTTCACTCACTCTCCTCATGTTGATGTCATGGACTTCCAGATTCATACTGTCCTTTGTCTTGTGCATATCTTCCTGGAACCTAATGCTTGAGTTGGACTCACCAGAGGCCCTGATCTAGACTATTCTCTAGATACCTCATCATACCTCAAGCTGGTTGTTCCAAAATGATCGGGTTCAATACAGCTCTGCTGCCAGGACAGAAGACTGGCTAGCTCTTATAACACAAGTGGTTAAAAGAGGCCCCTATTTACAGGGGCTGCTGCACCTGCTGGGGTTGCAAGGGTACTACACCATGGCAACTCCAAAGAAGGGAGCTGGATTGTAAACCTTACAGTTGTTTTCCTGCCTGGGTAACTAGTAGAGTTCACCCTGCCTGGATGGGGCGAGGTACAAGGTGGGACCATTTTTTTTTTTTTTTAAAGATTTTACTTATTTATTTTCAGAGAGAGAGAGCACAAGCAGGGGGAGTGGGAGGGGGAGAAGCAGGCTTCCCGTGGAGCAGGGAGCCCCATGTAGGGCTCCATCCCAGGACCCTGGGATCATGACCCAGCTGAAGGCAGAAGCTTAATGACTGAGCCGCCCAGGTGCCCTGGGGGTGTCTTTTGCCCATGTTAAACTTTGCCAAAGTTGAGCCAAAGCCAAACTGAACTAAGTTTCACAAACTACAGTCCTTTTTAAGAAATCAGTCACCTTTCCTCTTAATCTCTCCTGTGGCAAAATTGCTTTCTTTCAGGATGATGTGTTTGGGAAAGTTCAGTGGCATCTTCACTGAGAGACTAGAAGCTGTGACTCATCAGCTCTGAGCTTTCTCACCTTGAGACTCACTATTCTCTCTAGATAATGACTTATAGAGATGTCAGCTCTACCCACAGGAGAGATTTCAGTAGCTTTGAATTTGTGAGAAAGAGGTTTACCAATTTAGCCTCCCTTTAATCCCAGAAGGTCCCTTTTTCCTTATACAAATTTGATTATATTGCCAAAAGAGAAAATGTAAAAATATGTAAATAGAGTAAATGTTCTTTAACAAAAAATGGAATTCCATTTTTGTCCCATAAATAATAGAGATTTAGAGAAAACAGTGTAGCGCTTTTTAAACTATAATAGAATAACTTTAACATCCCAAATGATTTAGGGAATATCCAGATAAGTATGGGAAAATAATTGAGAAATACATGTATTTTTCATAGAGAATTGGTTAACCTCTTTCTTCTGTAATATCTCTTATTCAGAAGTGTTCATAGTGTCCTTGAAATAACATTGATGGCTTCACAATACAGAGAGACCAAGTGAGACCTTTTGAGGTTAAACCGTCCAATAAGATAAAAATGTTCCTTCACTTATCTTTTAACATCCTTGAATTCTGAATCTTAGAATTATCATTGAATAATAGCCATCTACGTTATAATTTGGAGCTTTTAATATGTTCACAAGGATCTATGTTAGACTGAAATTCAGAATAAAATTCTGAAGGACAAAAAAGAAGGTACAGAATTCCCTTTCTGGACTAACCATTAACATATTTATTTAAAAATGAATATATTCTTGTTGAAATCAACACAGAAACATTTTTTTAAAAATCCTTGATACTATTTTCCATCCATTAAACTTTCAAACAACCAAAATAAATAATTTGGTATACATTACTGCAGGGACACATATACTCACAGACATATGTGCATATATTATTAGTTGCTAAAGGGTACTATTCTGAAAATGTTTTAGAAATTGATAATAGATTACAAGATGAAAGTATTTTAAGGAGGGTGAACTTAAATTATTTTGCAGGCTAAAGAGGTAGACATCTATTCTAAATGAAAACAAATTAAGTATAAATTTACAAGTGAGATCTAGTTTTTATAAAGTGCTGTTGAGTACACTACTTAAACAAATTTTTGAAATATTTGAGAGATAATAGAACAAGCCCTCCTTGATTTATTAAACATAAAATCATTAGATGTGAAAATTCAAAACAAAATTAAACATTTAGCGGTATATTTCTTAAGGGTATACCTGGAGTAGTTGTCTGTATGCTTCTAAAGATTGTATTCTTCACATGGTTAGTCAGCCTGAAATTACTTCACAGCATATCACGATTTCAATGACACCTGAGTGTTGTTCTAAGTTAATGTAAAATTGGTGAATATTCACATTCTGCCTCTGAAATGTATTGGACCACTAATTATGCCTCAAAACAGTGTTTTCATTTTCTGAGTATATCTGTCATTCTCTATTTCTATTGTGCTTGAATAGAAATTAGCAATTGCCCATGCCTGAATTTCCCTTGATACTTATGATACCAAGTTTTAAAATGTTGACTTCTACCTGAAAATGTACACAACTCTGAATGTGATAGTGAACTAATGAAATGAAAGGCTTTATTCAAATATATTTTGCCACAATATTTAATATCAATTCTGATCTTCATTGTATCATTTTTTATAGTTACTCACTCCCCCTTATCAGTAAGATTATACACCCCTGACTCTTGCCATGTGATTTATCTTTCTCCTGTAAAAAGAATACCCATTCATGCCTCATTGAACTCTGACTTGATTGTGTGACTTACTTTGGCTAATGGGAAGTGAGCCAATGTGACATACACTGTGTCTGAGCAGAAGCATTAAATACTATTGGATGGCTTGGCTCAGCCCTTGCTTTTTTCTATTGTGAAAATATTTATGTCCTATAAAGGGGCCGCCCCTTCCAGCAGGATGTTTGAAGCCACTGTGACAAGGAATGAGGAAGTTGTCACACAGCACAGCAGATTAATGCTAATACAAATTTGATAAATTAATCTGACTAATAAAAATACTGAAAAAGAAAACCAGAGCTTTGCCTACAAAATACCTTTTATAAGTAAATATTCTTTATGTAGAAATAAAGGCTGGTCCATGACGTCTGCTCAAACCACCCCATTCTCTTCCCCACACATCTGACTGAAGGACAGCATTAACACAGATACACAAATTCTCTTTGAACTCAGAAGTTAACAGTTGAAAACTTTTTCCAACTTCCAAGACTATAATCAAAGGCGCAACCATAACATATTCTTTTGCCTTATTTTAAGATCATCTAAGCTAATTCAGCCATTCTTTAAAATAATGAACAGGTTGTTTCAAAATCAAACGCGTTCAGGAATAACTGATAATATCTCATATTCTGTTGAAAGTTAAGTCTTTCAAAGCAATTCTGGTAATATTTATTTTACCATAGTACATGATATTTGTGAAGAATCCCTGCCACTTTTTCCTACTGAGATGTTGAAAGAAAGGGACTTTCTGAACTCCCTTTGCGCTTAAAGTCCCATAATGCATACAAAATTGATTAGAAAGCCCAAAAGTAGTTCTATGTGAACTACTGCTTCTTGATAGTGCACATTGGCAATGAAAGACCCTGGTCATGACTGGCTTCACAGTACAGCCTGATATCTAATTTCAGGATGTAAAATTTGAATGCTGCCTTCATGTTGCTACTTCTCATATATAACCAGATGTTACCATTTTAGTGCTTAAAAATTGCCAACTTTTGTGTTGGCCTTTCTCTTTATATGATGAAATAGCTCATCTTACAGTGTAAGATTATACATTTCCTTCCCTGAACTCCCTGCAGGGGACCCTATAAAGATTCATTTTTTCAGAAAAAAACAAATGGCCTGTACGTATTTTTTAAATTTTTCTTGAATTTTATTGAGTTCCAAAATAGAGAAATCTAAAAATAGTGTTTGACAGATATCTTTTAATTTTTGCTAACTGGAAAACAGAGAGATCCTATTTCTCATGCAGATGAATATTATGAATTAATTGTGACAAAATAAGTGTGGCCTTAATACATATATTAGCTTTCCATTGCAACATAAAAAAAAAAAATTATCACAAACTTAGTGTCTTAAAACAACATCCGTTTATGACATGACATTTCTGTAGGGTAGGGCAAGAGTTTATGCATAGTGTAACTGGGTTCTTTGCTCAGTCTCACGAGTTGATCAGTGTCAGATGAGCCACGTTTCCATCTGGACTGCGATTCCCCTTCTAAATCCATTCAGGTTGCTGGCAGAATTTAGTTCTTGGGGATTATAGAACTGAACTTTCCACTTTCTTTCTGGCTCTTTACTGGAGATCACTCTTGACTCCTAGAGGCTGAGTACAGGTCCTGGCCATGTAGCTGCTTCATAACATGGTAGCTTCCTACTTTAAAGCCAGTGAGAGAGTCTCTCCTGAGTCTCTTTAAAGCCCTCTCATGATTAGGTCAGGCCCACAATGGATAATCTTTTTGATTAACTAAAATCAACTGATCAAGGACCTAAACCACATCTTCAAAATCTTTTTTGCCACAAAATATAATGTAATCATGGTAATGATATCCCTTCATATTGATAGACTCCACCCACACTCAATGGAAGGGGATTAATTATACAAGAATATAGGTAGAGTGATGGGGAGAGTCTACATTTTATTCTAAGATCAAAATTATTATTTTTATTAATATCTCTAATATTTAACAGGTATGTGATTAATAATCTCATCCATTTTTTTAAGTACATGAATTTATCATGGGTAGTTCAAAATTAACCTATTTATTGACTTTTTTATGAATTATATATGACTTAATTGTTTACACAAGGAACACTATCATGGCAACCATGTTGCATGGGAAGAATTATATACTCAAATGTCTATAGGGAGGAGAGAAATAATATAAAATTGTGAATTGGGCTAAGGAGTCGTGACTATGTGTGAACAGTCAATGCATTCCCCTTCTTCTAGGAATTAAAAGTCATTTTAATATGATGGAGCACTGGATGGCTCAGTCATTAAGTGTCTTTCTTCGGTGTGGGTCATGATGCCAGGGTCTGGAATTGAGCCCCACATCGGGCTCCCTGCTCCACAGGAAGCCTGCTTCTCCCTTTCCCTCTCCCCCTGCTTGTGTTCCCTCTCTCACTGTCTCTCTCTATCAAATGAATAAATAAAATAAAAAAAAAATAAAAGTAATTTTAGTAAGATAAATGCTCTGCCAGCAATAAAGCCCATCTACTTATTACCCCTATTATGAGATCACTTTCTCTCTTTAGAGAAAGATATTGGATCCTTGACATGCTCTTTTCAGTGTATAAGAACAGAATACAACATATTTTGTCCCCCCTTCAAATTCTTTCTTTGAAGAGGTATGTGAACTCAACAATGTTCAGAAAGTTAATCACTACTGAAAAAATAAACAATAGAGTAGATTGGTAACAATGTGGATTAATTATAATCACCAACATACTGGGCCCGTTATGGTTTCTGGGTACAGATGAATCTCATTCTTCCTACTCAATCTTGCCTCTTACATCACAGAAAAATAAACAGTACACCTGTAGCTGTCACAGAGGTCACCAATGACCACCTCTTAATAAAATCTTGACTTTTTTTTTTACTTGAATACTAAACGAAATTCTATACTGTTAATTACATTCTCTTTAAAGAACTCTGTATCTCCAATATTTCTCAAATCTATCTTTTTTTAGCCCTAATATCTTTCCTAAGCTTTGGGCCCCAAAATTAATGACCTACAAAATTCGATGTTTTTAACTCTCTTATGTTCAAAATTAAAGTCAGGATCTAACCCATGAAATCTGGTTCTCTTCCTATGCTAGTAAATAAAGTGAGTGGATCCCAGTCCACTGTGTTGTTCAACCAGAATCTTAACAGCCATTTCTCATACTCCTCTCTCCTTCACTCTGTATCGAATCCATTCTTAACCCCCCTTTATTTTAATTTCCAAAAATATCTCTGTGTTCTCTCAAATACTCTCTCTCTATTTCTCTCCCATATTTTACCTCCCCCAGGACTGAAGTTGCCTACCTTGCTGGGCAGGCTTTCTACAGTTAGGTCTGTTTTGGGGGAAAGTGCTGTAAAAAGAGATTACAAGTAATAGAGACCCCCACCTTCCCCCCCACCATGCTATGATCATAGGGGCCTATTTCCTCAGTTTCTCTTGTCAGTGAGGAGAACATTTTTATCAACATTCTAGAGGTCCAGGTGACTGCCATTTCTACCACTCCCGCCATCATCCCCTCTTTGATATGCAGCTCTCTTAAGAGCAACCTGCTCTGGGGCACAGCTGAGAGAGTGCCAAGAGAAAGAAAACAAAACGATTTCTTTCCATTCACATACAGAAATGGCACTTCCAAGTTTGACTTAAAAGAGAGTGTTTTTCTTAGAGATCTTTCTATATCCACTGAAAATTTCTATTCATGGGTTTTAGTTTTAATTCATAGGAAGGAGACTCTACTTTCTTTTCTTAACCTGATCCAGAAGTTGGGCTCTGTTTTCTGATTGTTGAAAGAATTGTTCTCATTATGCTTTCAGCCCAACCTGGGAGAACATTATTCAAAAATGCCTTTAAAAATCTCGTTGCCCTGTTCACTGTAAAGATGGTGTTGAGGAATGTGTTTATAGTACTATGGAGTGCTATTCTCTTTTTTGAAAACTAATAGGACATTTTCACCAGCTTCAGAAGGTGGTATAATTAGGCTACTTCTGTGTACCAAATTTATTTTTTTATTATAGGTAATGAATTTTTTAAAAGATTTTATTTATTTATTTGAGAGACAGAAAGTGAGAGAGAGTACAAGAGGGGAGAAAGTCAGAGGGAGAAGCAGATTCCGCATGGAGCTGGGAGCCCCATGCGGGACTTGATCCCAGGACTCTGGGATCATGATCTGAGCTGAAGGCAGATGCTTAACCAACTGAGCTACCCAGGTGCCCAATGATGCAATTTTTGATTTGACCTTTTCATTTTCTTTGTTTGAATACTTAATTATAAAGAAGTGTATTTTTCTCCCACATTTGGCAAGTTTATTGACTAAATTTTATACTAATCTCACTTATCACTTGACCATATCCTGCCTCTTTTCCTTCTTTTAACCACTTCATTCATTCGGTTTTAAGTTTACTGTAGGGACATCTGGATGGCTCAGCCAGTTAAGCATCTTCCTTAGGCTCAAGTCATGGTCCCAGGGTCCTAGAATTGGGTCCTCATTGGGGTTTCTGCTCAGCGGGGAGCCTGTTTCTCCCTCTCTCTCTGCCTGCTACTCCCCCTGCTTGTGCTCTCTCATTCTTTCAAATAAATCAATAAAATCTACCAAAAAACCCAGTTTATTTTAACATAGGACTGCCTGGATGGCTCAGTCAGATTCGGTCTCTCTCACTGATGCCCTTCCACCCGTCCTTCCCCTCAGGTGTGCTCTCTAAATAAATAAATAAGAAAAATATTTTTAAAGTTATTTATTTTAACATATTGTATTGTAGATATTTAAGGTAGGCAAACAATTCTGCTCTGTAAAAAGAAATCTATAAACCAATACATCTGTACATTATAATTATACTGCATATCGGGCGCCTGGGTGGCTCAGTGGGTTAAAGCCGAAGCTCAGGTCATGATCTCAGGGTCCTGGGATCGAGTCCCACATCGGGCTCTCTGCTCAGCAGGGAGCCTGCTTCCCTTCCTCTCTCTCTACCTGCCTCTCCGTCTACTTGTGATTTCTCTCTGTCAAATAAATAAATAAAATATTAAAAAAAAATAATTACACTGCATATCATAACTGAGAAATCAATGCATATCACTAGAACAGAAAAAAATATGTTAAAACTAAATGTTGTTTTAATTGGATTAGTTTAGTAAGCATTAGATAATTTGAAGTTTATTTTTGTTTTAGGAAATTTTAATTAATGGACTATAGATATTAATTTTGGGAAAAATACATTCAGAGGAAGGTTTAGAAGAGATGGAATAAAGTTGTTCCATTATTTAAAAATAAATAACTAATGCTACTTTGTAAGCAATAAATGGCTAAAGTTTAAGTAGGCAGGACTCCACACATGTAACATGTAATTAGTTTAATTAAAATTACTACTTTTCAAAATTGTAACATTTATGAAAATAAGAAAAAATAATTTTCTTAATTCAGATCTCCCATTCTCCTATTCTTGGCTCTCCCCAATATCTGCCTTGCCCACTCTTCTACTTTGCAACCTGGCTATATATATTTTTCACAAAAACTTGATTGGCACATTATGGAAAGAAACTAAGCAATTACGTTTACTAGGAAAGGCAGTTCCATGACTTCTTACTATAACCATGTCAAATATTTTATGTATAAGTATATTTCTTAGTTTTTTTCCTTTATAACCTGTTACTTTAATCTCACACAAGGGGATCTTTTTATTAGAATAGACTTTTTCCTTCCACCTAGACAAACTTCTGCCTTATATATGGGAGACATTCTTAGTTGAAGGGGCTTAAAATCCAGCTGTTATATCACCTCCTTTTTGCTGCTTTCATGGAATAAAAGTTTTCGCTTTTTAGAATGGACAGCATTGCATACCTTTGAGAATTTAACTGACATTTTTAAATAATAAACATGCAACAGTGTCTTAGCTATAAGCATGAACTTGGAAATAAAGTGTATACTAGTCATTTTAAACTCACATTTAAAAATGTCCTTTCAAAAAATTATATTTCCAAGGTCCCATGCTGGACAGACAAGGCATCTCATGTAGGGTTAATATATAGTATGAGTTAGTAATGAAAGTGATATTTAAAAAACAAGAACAATGGGATTTCTGATACAGGAGACACTGGATTTGTAAACTGAACCATCAGGCATTCCCTGATCTCTGGCATACACACACACACACATACATAAAATGCCTGTTGAGTTGAGAATCGAGGAACAGGGTTATCGTGATTTCCACTAAATCCTGACCTTAATCTATAGTATCATTCAGAATTATAAGAGCACAGCAAAGTTGTTCCAAGAAGAGTGATTTTTTTTTTTAAGTAAAATCCACGCCCAGCATGGAGCCCAATGTGGGGCTTGAACGCAAAGCGCTGAGGTCAAGACCTGAGCTGAGATTTAAAATCAGACACTTACCTGAGTAACCCACCTGGCCCCTATTTTTTTTGTTTTATTATTGAATTTTTTTTAAATTTTTTATTTTTTATAAACATATATTTTTATCCCCAGGGGTACAGGTCTGTGAATCACCAGGTTTACACACTTCACAGCACTCACCAAAGCACATACCCTCCCCAATGTCCATAATCCCACCCCCTTCTCCCAAACCCCCTCCCCCCAGCAACCCTCAGTTTGTTTTGTGAGATTAAGAGTCACTTATGGTTTGTCTCCCTCCCAATCCCATCTTGTTTCATTGATTCTTCTCCTACCCACTTAAGCCCCCATGTTGCATCACCACCTCCTCATATCAGGGAGATCATATGATAGTTGTCTTTCTCTGCTTGACTTATTTCGCTAAGCATGATATGCTCTAGTTCCATCCCTGTTGTCGCAAATGGCAAGATTTCATTTCTTTTGATGGCTGCATAGTATTCCATTGTGTATCTATACCACATCTTCTTGATCCATTCATCTATTGATGGACATCTAGGTTCTTTCCATAGTTTGGCTATTGTGGACATTGCTGCTATAAACATTCGGGTGCATGTGCCCCTTTGGATCACTACTTTTGTATCTTTAGGGTAAATACCCAATAGTGCAATTGCTGGGTCATAGGGCAGTTCTATTTTCAACATTTTGAGGAACCTCCATGCTGTTTTCCAGAGTGGCTGCACCAGCTTGCATTCCCACCAACAGTGTAGGAGGGTTCCCCTTTCTCCGCATCCTTGCCAGCATCTGTCATTTCCTGACTTGTTGATTTTAGCCATTCTGACTGGTGTGAGGTGATATCTCATTGTGGTTTTGATTTGTATTTCCCTGATGCCGAGTGATATGGAGCACTTTTTCATGTGTCTGTTGGCCATCTGGATGTCTTCTTTGCAGAAATGTCTGTTCATGTCCTCTGCTCATTTCTTGATTGGATTATTTGTTCTTTGGGTGTTGAGTTTGCTAAGTTCTTTATAGATTCTGGACACTAGTCCTTTATCTGATATGTCGTTTGCAAATATCTTTTCCCATTCTGTCAGTTGTCTTTTGATTTTGTTAACTGTTTCCTTTGCTGTGCAAAAGCTTTTGATCTTGATGAAATCAGCAGGAGAAGAGAAATCATAAAGATCAGAGCAGAAATCAATGAACTAGAAACCAAATAAACAATAGAACAAATCAACGAAACTAGGAGCTGGTTCTTCGAAAGAATTAATAAAATTGATAAACCCCTGGCCCGACTTATCAAAAAGAAAAGAGAAAGGACCCAAATGAATAAAATCATGAATGAAAGAGGAGAGATCACAACTAACACCAAAGAAATACAAACTATTATAAGAACATACTATGAGCAACTCTACGGCAATAAATTTGACAATCTGGAAGAAATGGATGCATTCCTAGGAACATATAAACTACCACAACTGAACCAGGAAGAAATAGAAAGCCTGAACAGACCCATAACCAGTAAGGAGATTGAAACAGTCATTAAAAATCTCCAAAAAAAACAAAAGACCTGGCCCCTATTTTTTGATTAAAAAAAAAAAGATGTGTTGGGAGGGGTGGTCCTATAAGTCTGTGTGATATCCCATCTCTTGATGGGAAAGAAGAGGGAATGTGATTGCTTCCTGCATTAATTACAAAAGCTTCATGGAGAAATTTCTGCTCTAAGAACCCATTGTGGTTGAGAGCACTTTATTTCATCAACCTTGCAGTTTATGAAAGAAATTAGAAGCCGTTGACAAATTCTCATCATGATGTTTGTGTTCAGACACCCAAGCAGGTGGATTGCCAAACGTCATCTCTGCTCTCATGCCACTGGGTGTATGACTCAGAGTATACATACTCTGCTCTAATGTACTTTTTGCATGTGTCTATATATAGTCTTAGAATTTACTGTTGGTAAAGACTATATCTCCAGTATCTTCTTAACCTCAATTTTCAGTTGACGTCACATTGCCTTTTAAGATGTAGAGAGTATAGGCTCTGATACTTATTTCATAATTGTAGAAATTTCAAAGCTTTCCTTCAGTTGCTAAAAGTCATGGGCATTGGGCATCAAGAATAGATTTAAAATAATTACCATTCAAAAAGGAGATGTAAATGATTATGGTGACCTGAGGCTTGGAACCAAATTCAGTTTAGGGGTTTTCTTGCAATCTCACTTCCATTTAGGTTTTTCATCAATTTGGGTTTTTTTGTTTATTTGTTTTGGCCAGCCTGTTATTCCTTGATCTTCACTGACCTATTGTATCATGTTCACAGCAAACTTTATTAAATGCTTCAGGGAGGCAGGTATTTTCATTACAGAAATACAAATAACTTTGAATCTTCAACACTCTATTTCTTAAAAACTTTGGCTATTTCTGCAATTTGGTCACCAGTTTCTTGATATTTATTCTTCCTTCTCTCTCCCTTGCCTTCCTGATTCCATACTTCCCTTTTGGTACTCCTGTTTAGGACAAACAAGTAAAATCCTACTGTATCAGTTAACATTCTCCAAAAAACCAGAACCAATTGGATATCTGCCTATTTATCTATCTATGATCATCATCATTTATATACACCTTCTATAGTGATAAAACACCTATCTATAGAGATATTATATATATTATATATATATATGTATACACACACGCACACACATGCATAGTGAGAAAGACAGTGACAGAGATCAACAGATGAGAAGTGAACAGGTCAACTGCTTGCAGGTATTAATTATATCTATAACACACTTTCATGACAGCACCAAGATTAGTGTTGCATGAAATAACCAAGTACCACAGTTCTCCAGGTTGAGAAACTACCCATCACACCTGTCATTTTCCAATACTAAGCAATGTAGCTCTCTTTATATCCCCAACTCTGTTGTTAATAATGATATATCTAGGTATTTAAATTTTGTAATTATAATTTCTAAAGGCATATTGCATTAGTTTCATAGGCAAAGGTGTCTCCCTCTCTTATCTCTACCTAGGATAAAGATGAATCTCATTATTTCTAGGAGTATTTGTACTCCCTGAAGCTGGGGGAAAAAGCACAATATATGTAGATATTTACCATTTTGTGTTTTTGTATGTTTTTATTGGGTTAATAGCCAACAAAAATTACTCTAATCAGCTTTCAGGTTAATTTTTCTGTTGTTTCTTTTTTGCGGGCACATAAATAATTAGTCACACTCATCTACAACCTCACATGTTTAAAATTATATAGCCCAGCTGAAGTGGATGCCAGAGTCATGGAGTTGATAGAGAAAGTTAATGCATTAGGAGGAAGGGACTGGATTTAATATTATAGTCTCAAAGAAACTGTTTATTTATTTTTTTAAGGATTTTTACAATTTATTTGACAGACAGAGATCTCAAGAAGGCAGAGAGGCAGGCAGAAAGAGAGAGGGAAGCAGGCTCCCCACTGAGTGGCGAGCCTGATGTGGGACTCCATCCCAAGATCCTGGGATCAAGACCTGAGCTGAAGGCAGAGGCTTTAATCCACTGAGCCTCCCAGGTGCCCCTCAAAGGAAGTGCTTAAAATGGATATTTAAATATTGAAAATGCTATTTTCTGATGATTATTTCAGCAGCTCCAGACACAATATGTTCAAAGGGAGAAACAAGAAGCTCTCAGGCAGCACTTACAACATGGGTCGGCAATCTTTATTCTATAAAAAAGAATGATGAAGAAGTTTACATTCTAGATTAGATTCTTAATTTGGATAGAATTCAGTTCTACCAATGAGCAAATGTTTCCAGGGGACAATATGTTAGATATAAGCAGAAGGCCAACGTATGAGGCTGAAAAGGATTGACAGAAATAATAGGTGCACTTGCCTATGAATATATAACTGTGAATATATAAGTTTACACATTATATATATGTGTATGCATATGTATACATATTTATATATGCTTTTATTACAATTTCATACGTCTTTCATTAAGTGATTTGCCTTCAATCCGTGTTTTCCTATGATTTTCATAATTCTTTTTATATATAAATGTTTTTTATAGTATTAGGAAAAATGCCTATATTTGGATATTTTTTGGAACGTTAGCTAAAGAAAATGGGATAGACTAGTATTTATTATCATGAAGTCTTATAACTCTGAATGGAAATAGATGTAGTTATTGAAATGCCAATAAATTATTATTTTGCTAGTAGACAACCAGTATGCTAAGAAAAATTTAGACACAGGATTATAAACTCCCACAAAACTACTATGTTCTAAATGTATCTACAGTGCTAATTCTTTCCAAATGGGTTAGTCTATTCAAACCCAATGTCCCTATATTACCTAATGTATTTTAACAATATTTGGATTCCCTTTGGATTCATTTTTATCCTCCCTTTACATAGAACATATACAGCAATTAAAATTATAGCCAAGAAATAATTTTGCACTTAACATATAATGTCGATAGCCATAGATAACATTTGGGTTGTATTTTCTATGGAAAAGGAGCCAATAAAATGTGAATTCATGCATTCAAATCTGTTTCCCTTGCATCTGATATTCTATGAAAGTGGCTTCAGAAAGAAATGTAATAGTTTGGGTTCTTTTTTCCGGGAGGGCAATATGAAAATGTCCTTTTTCAATTTGAAAAATAAAAATAAATATTTTTGATAAAATGCAAGCTTGTGTTTAAGTCCTAAAATTAGTAGGTACAATAAAAATATGTTACAAAACACTGTTCTTCTATGTGCCCTTGGGAAAGTGAAAATAGAAATTACAAAAGAGTTCTATTCTTCCTTAATTGTCTTGTTATCTCCCAAGGTCAAGCTCGAGCTTCACTTTTTTTTTTTTTTTTAAGATGGCTCTAAACTAAGATATTCTTAACTTTCATTGATCTTTTTAGCAATTATTGTTTTGATCAGATGTTTAGATAATCTTTTTGGTAATTAACTCTATATGGCCTTGGTCTGAGTATTTTTTTTTTCCTATCTCTGCTTTTCCTATGTAAAGTTCTTAGAACAGGCAATATGTCTTTCCCAAGCTCTTCAGTATCTACAGTAAGTATCATACACATAGTGCAGTTCATAAGCACTGACCAAAGAGATGAATGAATATAGTCAAGTTACAGGACCCAATTCTATCAAACCAATTGGTTTTCTTATTTATTTTTATTTTATTTTTTCTTGTTTATTGAAAGTCCAAGTAAATGGTTTATAAAATTAAATATTCCAAAGGGATTTAACCAAACCGATATTACCTGACCAAAAAAAAAAAAAAAAAGGAAAAAGTAATATATTGAAGCATCCAATTAGCTCAGAATTTAAAAGTATACTATCACATTAAACCTGAAAGAAGCACAGAAAAGCAATGACAAAGCCATTACCATCTACTTCGAATTATATTTGCTGATAGTAAAGATGCAAAGCTGAACCTGCAGCTCTTTATGATGTTTCTGGATCATTACTCTGTTTCATTTTCTCAACTACCTGTATTATCTTTCTGAAGTCTACATTTTATACCCAATTTGTGGTGCTTCATTAACAGGAAATATACTACTTTAATTTTATCTGTCTTCTTTATCTCTTCTCTGGGTATCACTTGACAAGCTGCTCTTCTCTTAAGGAAAAATAAATAAAAAGTGTTCTGTTACATAACAATTCCTGTGCTTCCAAATGAAGTAGCTAATTTGAAGAAATAATCACTTCTCTTCATCAAATACTTTTATTCAAATATAAATATAAATCAATGACATTAACTAATAACTATTGGCTATGATTATTTGATTTCTTAGGAATACAAAAAGTTAAAGGATTTGATCCACATTTTTTAAATAAATAAAAAGTTTTATAGTATAGTTTATACATTAAAATGTGCTTTGTTTAACTACCCAGATAAATGAGTATTGGCAAATTTATATGCCCATCCAAACACCATCACAGTCAAGACATAAAGCATTTCTACTATCCTTTAAAAGATCTATCATATCACTTTATAGTTATGCCACCTTCACCCCAATCACACAACCACCACTCTGCTTTTGGTGACAAATGTTTTAAAAAATTGAATAGAGATCTATCTCTTTTCAAACTGCTGAAGTATAACGACATCCTATTGGCTATTGGTGCTTTTATACATATATTTCAAAGTGGTTTACAAAAGCCATTTTGTAATTTTGTAATCATGTAACAGTGTGAAAGTATATGATGAACATTACTGAGTCATTCTGAAGTCAATTTTCATTGTTTATTTTTTCTTTTGGAAATGAGTCATGTTTTCCTTATCTTTGTAAGCTAAATAATTTTTGGAGTGTATCCTAGACATTGGGTGTTTTCAAGGACTAAGGCAATAAGAAATACCTCAAAATAGTCAACACAAAACCTTATAACTGATAGATTCTCATTCTTATTCTCAGTTCACACTCTTTCCTCACTGGGAAATATTAAATGCTTAAGAGATTTCATGTATGGTAGCTTTTGAATTAAGATTAGTGAATTAACTGACATTTTTTCTTTTCTATCACTTTAGCATCATCCCATATCTTTTTACATTGTTTTTTATTTTTTTGCTAAAATGATCACACTATATATTCTTTTTCTTTTAAAGATTATTTATTTATTTGACAGAGATCACAAGTAGGCAGAGAGAGAGGGGGAAGCAGGCTCCTTGCTGAGCAGAGACCCCAATGCGTGGCTCGATCCCAGGACCCTGGGATTATAATCTGAGCCAAAGGCAACGGCTTTAAACCACTGAGCAACTCAGGCACCCCCACACTATAGATTCTTAATTATCCCACTGGACCTCTTCCCATAAAATATAAAACTTGTGCAGTCATACAGGTCCATTTACCACACCTAACTCCATTGTTTATGCTATAGTGCTACAACATTGCATCCAAATATATTATAAATGCACACTAAGGTATTATAATTTTTGCTTTAGTTTTATGTGTTTCATAAAATATAACAGAAAAAATGTCCTTTCATGTTCACATATTTCTTAAAGACCTGAGTTTCCCTTTTAATTCCTTTCCTTTCAGTCTGAATAGCTTTCTATGCAGCATTTATTACAGTACAGGTCTACTAATGTTGAATGTTCTTCATTTTATTTTACCAAAAAATGTCTATTTTCACCCTCATTGTTGAAGAATATTTTTATCATATACAGAAATCTCTTGAATTTTTCTCCTTTAGAACTTTAAACATTATTCTACTTTCTGATGAGGAATCAATTGACATTCATATTGTTATTTCCTTATATGTGAATTTTACTTTATTTACAAGATTTTCTTTTTTTTCTTAGGCTTTTATCAGTTTAAAAATCATGTCCCTTCTTGGGGTTTTCTTCACATTTACCCAACTTAGGGTTCACTGAATTTCTTGAAATAATAAATTTATACTTTTCAACAATTTTTCAAAATTTTTTTTATCATTCTTTGTTCAAATATCTTTTTCTGTCCTGTTCTTTCTCTTTTCTCTTCATGGGATTAAAATTACATGTATGTTAGATGTTTTAATTGCATTCCACAGGTCACTGAGAAACTATTTTTATTTTTTTTCAGTGTTTTCTAGATAGGCAGAATTGGAGGCAGTGCCGTCAGAGAAGGCAATCAGATATCCAGGATATATATCTGATTAGATCAAGAAAATCACTATTTCTTTTATGGTGGAAGGAGGGCTGTCCTTTTTAGCCAATGAGGACATATTAAATGCTCTACATCAATCTCTGCACCTGGAATGTTATTAAACATTTTGCAGTGGAACTAACTACATTAGCCTTGGTGAGAGGGAACACATGCTGTAGGATAAATGCATAACCTCTATCCTTGACATCATGGTCATTCCATTCATATGTCCACTGTAAAAATATTAAAGGGGTCCAACAAAAAATGCATGGTCCACATATCTCTTCTTCAAACTGGCTTGTTTTCTGATTTTCTAGGGTCTATCTAGATTCTAACCATAATGAAGCCCTTTACCACAGCCCAGGAGTTCATGTGCATCTCTACTTTAGTCCATTTCTCCTTCCATTCCAACTATCTCCTGTAAATATCCTGGGTCCCAAAGATGAAGGAGTTCTTTTTCAAATGAAAAGTAATTTCCCAGAAGCAAGCATGATGTTGTTTCTGAATCTTAGGGATCTGCACTGTGCTTGACAGAGTGTCCACAAGTTTGTTATCAATCACAAATAGCTTTAGTATCATTGGATTCATTCAATCAAATATTCTGAATGAACATAGGACACCTTATTTTGTAGCCTAAGCCCACAGTGTAGTTCTATCTTTTTCTAAGCCTGCTTGGAACTGGGATTCTTCTGAGTTAACCAATAAATGAGTTAGAATATCTTTTCACATATGTTGCCTCTCCCATCCAAAGAAGTTCATCAAGCACTGCAGATTTTTCTTAGTGGTAGAGGCATAAGGCACATCTATTTGTCGTTTTCCTTAGAGAGGACTTTTGGCATGCTCTATCCACTGGGCTCCGAAAAACATGGATAACATGGTTATCTCCAATCTTCTGGCAGACACGTGTCTTACTAGGATTTATCACTATCAGACAAACAATTTAAATCCATTGAAATATCAGAGGAGTGAGTGAGTGATACAGCTCCCAGATCTTACTTTTTAAGTTCTCTTTTACAATCAGTTTGGTACCAAACATCCCAATAAAGGAGATCCTGAGGTAAAGACTTAAGTGCTATGACTTTGTTTGAAGATATAATTTCAGGAAATAAGAGTAAGAGTAAATGAAAGTGATTAGGGGACTGGAAAATACCATTATGTGGGTGCACTAGTAATTTGGATACCACCTAGTGTTAGTGTGCCTGCTTCTGATATTGGTCATTCAGATGAATATATCTTTATCTTTATCTTTACCCAGATCTATATCTATATCTATATCATCTATCATCTATATTTTCCCTCCCACATATATATTTGGCCTTCGTCTACAGTTCCTGGCTCAAAGGTTTAAAGACCCTTCAGAATTTGCAGAGGATAAAAGCCATGGGAGCATCTTTTGTTATGATGCTTGGTCTCTTGTCCTCAGTTTCTCAAATTGCTTCAGAGCCATCAAAATGAAATGGGTGTTTTGGTATTCATAACAAGCCCCTTTTCTTCCACAACTGGGTTTATGTTAATGAGAGAACTTTTGGAAAACATCAAGGGTGGGGGGTCCTTGTGAGGGGAGTCAGCTGTGAATTGAGGGTTGGACATTTCAGTCCCACCACTCTGACCTCAAGGAGTGGGGGAGCCACTGGAGGGTGAATTGATCACTAATGGCCAATGATTTAATCAATCATGCCTGTGTAATGAAGTTCCATTAAAAACCCAGAAGAAAAGAGTTTAGAGACCTTCCTGGTTGGTGAATGAATGGACCTTCGGGAATAATGGTACACTTAGAGCCTGGAAGTTCAATGTCCCTCTCTCCTGCTTTGCCCAATACTTCTCTTCTATCATGCTGTCACTGAGTTATATCCTTTTATGATAAACTGGTAATTCAGTAAATAAAATGGTTCTTTGTGTTCCGTGAGTTGCTCCACAAATTAAATGAACCCAAAGAAGGAGGGAGGGTATCATTGGAACCTCCAATATATAGTCAGTCAATCAGAAACACAAGTGATAACCTCATTCGAAACTGATGTGTGGTGGCACCTGGGTGGCTCAGTGGGTTAAAGCCTCTGCCTTCAGCTCAGGTCATGAGATTGAGCCCCTCATTGGGCTCTCTGCTCAGCAGGGAACCTGCTTCCTCCTCTCTCTCTGCCTGCTTCTCTGCCTACTTGTGATCTCTGTCTGTCAAATAATAAATAATAATAATAATAATAATAAATTAATAATTAATAAACCAACAAATAAATAAATAATAAATGAAATCTTAAAAATATTAAAAAAAAACAAACTTATGTGTGAAGCGGTAGGTTTATGGGGGCTGGGGTTGATGGGAAGGCAGTCTTGTAGGACTAATCCCCTAATCTTTGAAATCTGTAGCTATCTCCATGTAAATAGTGTTAGAACTGAGTTAAATTGTAGAATACCCAGCTAGTGTTCAAGTATTACTTGTTGGTGGGGAAATCCTCTCTTCCCTGACATTGAAATTAGGTCCAGATACTTTACAGCTTAATCTTGTCTGTAAAAAGGCTTACAAAAAGGCTGATAAATGAATACTTCTGAGGACCATACACCTAAGCAGAGGAAAGGAAAAACAAAATAAAACAAACTATTCACTGAGTCCTATATTTTATTATTTAAAAGTTTGCCTTATATGGTCTTACCCCATTAAGCTTCTGGTTTGCACATGAGTGGACACTGAGTGCAGATATAGGGCCTCTGATGTCTCAACATCAGCAGGGAAGTTCTAGAGGAGTGTGCAGTTTTCACCTCAAGCAAGGCACTCAGCTTGTATCTGCATATAAGTCAGAGAACACACACAGCTGGTGAACCCAGCAGTGGCTGCAACAAAAGAGATAGGCTAAAAGAACTTGAAGTGGTACATGGTAATTTTCTGATATATACACTAAGGCACATATAAGCCTTCTCTTACTGTTAGCATATTTGGAGCAGTTTTTGAGTATGATTACAAGTACACTAAATCTGAAATCCCCTAATATGTGAGAGACTAAAATATAAAGATGGCTTATAGCACTGTAACTTTTTATTTGCCCTAATTGCAAAATCAAAGCAATGAAACCAGTTAGAACAAGCCCGAGTCATTACATAACTGACCTGCTGCTTATTTATATGCTGAGATAGGGAACCTGACCTACAGTGACAGATGTCAGGAAGGTTTATGCTGTGGGCAACCATGCAAACAGGTCCCTTGGTGGGAACTTGATATCTTTCTAAATTTCTAGCCCAGGAATTATTTTGCCTAATCTTTCTTTTTTGCACAACCCACCCTTTCATATATCCTAAATATATTTCAATTAACTTTTCCCTAGGGGGTGTCTGTCTTCCAGGCAACTCTTCCCTAGATGGTCTCTGTCTTTCCCTGAACTATCCCTGAAAGCTCCATCATTTCACAGGACAACATAGTTCCTCGCCTACAAAACGGCTATTAGCATTTCCTTCTTCTTCTTTTCAACTTTGGACAAGATTCTGCTGAGATATTTTTCATGTAATTTTGACTTACATTTACTTACTTTTAATAATTTTTCGTAAGTCAAACCAGACATACCACATGGTTCATGATCCAACCAGATAAGGACATTTATGAACCTTAAAATGTATTTAGAAAAAGCAAGTTAATATCTTGATATAAAATCAAGTAATGCTTGATTTTACTTTTGCATATTGCAACATTTGTGTTGAGAATTGCTCTTGTCTCATTCACTATCTAGAATTTCTTCACTTCATTAAATTTATAAACTAAAACCCACTACCAAACTTTGACTTTCCAAGCTACCTATCTTCATTTCTCTCTACATATGTTGAAGATGCTAGTTTTTAAAATGTAATTAATTTTGCTACACTCATATGGAATTTCTAAACTGTCTCTGACCTGCTGCAATTCTGAACTCCGTATTAATCAACGCACTTACAGGTTTTAATAAACTGTGTTCTTATAATTTTACTTATGACCATTTTCTTAGCTACATCTTTTTTTTTTTTTTTTTTTTTGTATTGTTAGCTCATTTACATTTCTTTCTTCTACATCTCTATCACCTTTCCAGGGCTAGTACTGTGATTTCTCTTCTACCTCGTATAGCTTCTAGCTCTCCATTTCACAGGGGAGTTAATTTCCTTCTGACTACTGTGGCAATGTATGTTAGGTCTTATTCATAAAATTTATACCAATTTATAACTGTTCAAATTACTGTAAGATTATTACCTTCAAAACAATTCTGAAGGTTGAGAGCTATTTTTGGTCACATTTTGCTGATGAGGAAATAGGTTGTGTACACCACTAATAAGTGACAGATGTAGGATACTGACCTAAGTAGATTCCCTCCAGGCTGTTCATAATCTCCATAGAATCTAGATCATAACGACCAATCTAGAAAGGGGTGGAATTAAACCCAGTAGTGATAGCAGAGCATTTAGACATGGAAACTGACCACATGGGCAGAGGAATGAAATCTTATAGAGGACAAGAAGTCTGGCTCTCACTGACCCACAGTCTTGCAAAGCAAACCTAGCCCAGGAAAGGGCTGATATAGATTGATAAATAAATTTTGTAGCAGGAATCCATTTTATAAATGTAGCCATAACTATATAAAAAACAAATACTTTATAATTCATGAAGATTAAAAGGTATTGACATAGAAAATGTATGGAAGAGAGAAATTATATTGTTTTTTATACCATATTAATGGTTATCATGGTGACTGAAGAATTATGGCTATGGCCTCCCAAACGGTGGCTTTGGGAGTGGAAGGCCAGGGATACACAATTTAATGTGTAAAAGGTAGCAGGTAGTCGGGTGTCTGGGTGGCTCAGTGGGAGGCCACTTCCCCCTCTCTCTCTGCCTGCCTTTCTGCCTACTTGTGATCTCCCTCTCTGTCAAATAAATAAATAAAATGTTTTTTTAAAAAAAGGCAGCAGGTAGTAATAACGGTCTTCCTAGGGAAGAGAGTGCCCAAGGGGACCAAGACAGAGACAACTGTGATGGTAACACAGGAGTACTAATGGAGTCACCGTGAAGATTTGGGGACATGGCAAAAATTCTTGTTTTTTTCTAAGCCATTTTATCCTGGGGCAACAAAGTTATTGATAATTAAGTATGTCCTTAAAAATATTCTCATCATAAAAAAGAAGTAGCATCAATTTCTGTTCATATTTTGTTTACTATTACTGAAACCTGAAACCTAAATGACCTTCAGTTTTTCTAAGAATACTCTTCAAGTGACTGCATGTACAGGGCTCCAAATTATACAGGACAGTAATGTCTGTGTCATTTCTTTACTCCTTTCTCAGAAAAATTCTTTTGAGTTTCATTCTATCCCAGCCTCCAGATTCCGTACATAAGGACATTATTTATTATTTTCTTGCCATAAAATAAAGGCTCCTTCAGAAGGTTTTCAATATAAAACCATGGCTATTTTCAGGAAATTGCAAGTAAAAGACTTTAAATGGGTTTCCTAACGATTAAGGCATTCATTATGAAGCTTGCTAAAAGAAGGGGGGCGGGGAACTCCCTCAAGTCTGCATACTTCCCAGAAACAAAAATCCTAAATCATTTTTGCATGGCTTGACATGAAAATGCCAATACTATTGAAAAAGATAAGTCTTCTAAGGTTGTTACAAATCCTTTCATTTTAAACAGAAAGAATTTCTCTGCACTTTTGGAAAGCACCAAAAACAACACTTGCTCACGAAGATGAAAACTGATGCTTATAATTATGTATTCAGATGATGCCATTTACCATGCCATTGATCATTGTTCAATGCATGCACATTCTTTTTTAAAGTTCAATTTTAGAGGTAGAGACTTTTCAGCATACCAAATTTTTATGGCTTGTTTTGATTGATTACTCTATTTCTCATCTAATACATGTTGGTTACTAGTGTGATTTCTATCTTTCCATCAAAGTATATGACATACTGAATTTTACTTTCATTGGCCTAATCATTAGAAGTGTACCTGTCTTCCCTTGCCCAAACAACAATAACAAGGAAAATAATGCTTTAACTGTCTTTAGGGTTGTAGTGTTTAATGTGGTGACAGAATGCCTTTCAGTCTGAAATCCCATGATTTAGTGTGGAGCTTCAGCTCAAGCGGAGGTACTGAAAGTTATTTGTTGGAATCACTTAGATAGGCTTTGCAAACCACAAATGCTAGTTCTCCTCCTTCCTGGTCCCTCTTTAGAGAATTCCCTTTGTAGAGGACTACGATTAGTATGTCCTTAGGAGTATTAAATAGAAATAAGTCCTGGCCACTAATCAGTATGAAAACAGGAAAGTGACTTCTACCATTTTCCCAAAGTCAAAGTAAGTTTTGAATATTTTGTTTTTAGTCTAAACGGTTAAAAATGATTCTTCACATAGAACTTGACTCTGTCCTCCCTGTACAAGAGAATAACATTCATTGACTTCCCACAGATTGTCTAGATTAATTAATGATGGGGACTGAGCAATAATCTATGTTGGTATGGTGACAAACCAGCAATTAGAGGAGAGCTGCTCTTTTTCCATTATTTTGTTGTTGTTGATGATGGAGCAGTTAGTGTATATCTATCTATCTATCTACCTATCATCTATTTATATTATATAAATGTTATATATATAATATACATTATATGTGTGTGTATATGTATATATATATTTATTTTTTTAAATTTGTGTATAACCTAAGGATTTATCCTGGCCTTCAATTGTAAAACTAAGAGGTATGATTAAATTCTGACCCTTTTCCTGTAAATATGGAGATCTCATTCTTTAAAAAAGTCATTTTTTATTTGCTTTGCTTTGTTTTTATTTCAATCATGCTGGACAATCAGTTTGAGAGTTTGCTTAAGGATTTATCATGATATTCTGTGAAATCTCTTTAAGGTTTTTTTTATCTTTAAATAGTTGACAGCCTAAGAAAACTTATTGACAATGTAAATTATGGAACTTTATTCTATTACTATATATATATATATATATATATATATATATATATATGTATATGTGTGTATATATATACACACATATATCAGGCTCTAGCTATCTGAAGATCAACATAGGAATGGTGTTATGAGCTAAATGTTTGTGTTCCCTCAAAATTCATATGTAGAAACTGTGACTCTCAATATGATGATATAAGGGTGTGGAACATTTAGGAGGTAATTGGGTTTAGATTAGGCTATAAAGGTGATACATATATGATAGAATTAGTGCCCTTACAAGAAAAGAAAGAGGCCAGAGAGCCCTCTCTCTTCATATTCATGTACCAAGGAAAAGCTATAAGAACACACAGTGAGATGGTAACCATCTACAAGCCAGGAAGAGGGCCCTTATCAAGAACCGAATCTGTCAGCACTTTAAACTTGAACATCTTAGTCTCCAGAATTGTGACAATTTTTTCTTTTTTTAAACCACCCAATCTGGGAAGGAGTTAAGATACTGGAATAGCAGGAGGACCTTATGCTTGCCTCATACCTCAAACACAGCTATATAAATATCAAATCATTCTAAAGACCTAGGAAATCAATCTGAGGATTGAGGAAAAAAACTGCACAACTTGAGGGAGAAAAGAGACCGCACTGTGGAAGGTAGTGAATGCAGAGATATAACTTGGGGGAGAATCACTGGTCCTGTGGAGGAGAGGGAGCCCTGATGAAGGAGAGAGAAAGGAAAGAGAGAGTGTGTGTGTGTGTGAACAGAGAGTGTGGCTTGAACAAGAAAAATACTTCTCTAAAACTCTTGACAGGGCAGGAAGAGATGAGCTGACAATGACAGATTTTTTACAAACAGTGGAGCTCAAAGCCTGACGTTTTAGAAGTCCAAGCCCTTGCTGGGATGGAGCCTAGTGGGTGTAGTGGTACTCCTGTGGAGAAGGAGAGCAGAAGCCTGGGAGAGGACAGCATGATCTAAGGATGCCCAGACTCACGCTGGCAGAGACATTTCCCCTTCTTGGAGTATCTGGGAGAGGTAGCATTTCCTCTCTGGGGACAAAAGAGCTGGCAAGCATTGTTGAGCTGCCTGTCCAATTCATTAGCATAGGAGCAGAGATGTCTGCTAGGAATAACTAACCTGGACTCAGGCCTTTTGCTATGCTTACCATAAAATCCAAGCTTCTGCACATTTGTGTGACTGCCTTTTTGGGACAAACTGGGTCCATGTTGTGCTGGGTCCCTATAACTTGATGTTTTGAAACCTAGCCAGCATACCTGAAATAAAACACAAGAGCACTGTGCCACTGGGTCGGCACATGGCTTGAACATGTAAAAGTAGGGACCTGAGGGATGCCTGCAAAACATGAGGAGAGATTGTTCACTCTTCTGTGAGGACTTCCTGAGCAGTGGTTAGTGCAAATTCCCCTCTCCAAGGACAAGAGAGCTGGCTGACACCATTATTCCCACTGCTCATCAGCACAGATGGACTTCAGTAAGAAGCACAGTACACACAGTGGAGGCCTGACCCACCTACACAAAGCTCCACCCACCTATGCTTGGCAGGTGCCTTTTTATAAGTGCAAGTGTACTTGACAGAGCAGCAGCAGGACCCCTTCCCTGAAGATTGGCAAAACCCCTCCATACCCACCAAGTCTACTAAATCTAAAGTCCTCCAGAGATTCCGCTCTAGGGAAAATAGGATCTAGCTTCTTTTAATAAGCAGACCAAAACACATCTAGTTAAAATTCCTTACATGCTGGATAAGATCTCCCCACTGAGGCAAGGAAAAACAGGAGAGCACTACCCTGAGGGAAAGAGCAGCCATAACAACAGTAGAGTGCACACAGCTGATACCAGAAACACTCCCTGGAGCATCAGGTGCTGGACACTATATAACTTCTTCATAATATAGCCATTACTGTCAGGAGCAGGAAACATAGCACGCTTTCTTAACACACAAAAACAGAGGCCTAGACAAAATGCCAAGACAGAACAATTCACCCCAAAAAAAGAGCAAGAAGAGGTTACAGAGAGAGAGATCTAATCAAAACAGATTTAAGAAATATGCTTGAAGCAGATTTTAAAGCAATAATTATAAGGATACCAGCTGGGCTGGAGAAAAGCATGTAAGACACCAGGGAATTCCTTAATGCAGACATAAAAGACTCAACACTCGTCAGGCCCATATTTTAAAAAAAAAAAAAATCTATAACCAAGTTGTAAAACTGACTGGATGTAATAGCCACAGGAATGGAAGAAACAGAGGAACAAATAGGTGATACAGAAGATAAAATTATGGAAAATAATGAAGCTGAAAGAAGATGGGAAGAAAAATATTGCATCATGAATGTAGAGTAAGAGAATTCAGTGACTTCATAAACCATAATAACGTTTGTATCCCAGGAGTCCCAGATTAGGAAAAGAGGGAAAAAGGGGTGAAAGATTATTTTTTTAAACAAATTATACCTGAAAACTTCCCTAATTTGGGGAAGGAAAGAGATAACTAAATCCAGAAGGCACAAAGAATGCCCATCAAAAATCAACAAAAGCAGGCCAACACCAAGACATATCATAGTAAAAATCGCAAAATACAGTGATAAGGAAAGAATCCTTAAAGCATCAAGGGAAAAGAAATCCCTAACATACAAGGGAAGATAAATAAATTTTGCAAAAGATCTCTCTACAAAAACTTGGCAGGCCAGAAGAATGTGGCATGATATATCCAATGTGTTGAAGAGGAAAAATATGCAGCCAGGAATACTTTATCCAGGAAGACTGCCATTTAGAATAGGAGGAGAGATAAAGAATTTCTCAAACAAAAGCTAAAGAGTTTGCGACCACTAAGCCACTCCTGAGAGAAATAAATTTTCTAAGTGGAAAACAAACAAAACAGAACCTCAAGCAAACAAAAAGCAAAAAGACTAGAAAGGAACAGAGAAAATATCCAGAAACAATGACTTAACAGGTAATAGAATGATATTAAATTCACATCTTTCAATCTCTGAATGAATTCACATCTCTGAATGTAAATGGGCTACATACTCCAATCAAAAGACATAGGATATCAGGATGGATTAAAAAAGAGACTTATTTATATGCTGCCTACAAGAGACTAATTTTAGACTTAAAGACACCTGCAGATTGAAAGTGAGGGGTAGAGAAACATTTATCATGCTAATGGACATCAAACGGAGATAGACTAGCAATATTTATATCAGACAAACCAGATATTAAACCAAAGACTATAACAGGAGATGAAGAAGGGCACTATATCATAATAAAGGGGACTATCCAACAAGAAGATCTAACAATTATAAATATGTATGCCCCTAACTTGAGAGCACCAGAATATATAAATCAATTAATAACAAACATAAAAGAACCCATTGATAATAATTCAATAATGGTAGGGACTCAAATGCCCCACATATAGCAATAGAGAGATCATCTAAGCAGAAAATCAACAATGAAACATGGCTTTGAATGATACACAAGACCAGATGAACTTAACAAATAATATTCAGAACATTGCATCCTAAAGCAGCAGAATATACATTCTTTGCAAGTGCACATGAAACATTCTCCAGAAGAACAGATCACAAACTGGGTCACAAATCATACCTCAATGAGTACACAAGTGAGCTCATAATAAGCATATTTTTAGACCACAATGCTATGAAACTAAAACTAAAATTCAATCATAAGAAAACATTTGGAAAGACCACAAATACATGGAGGTTAAAGATCATCCTACTAAAGGATGAATGGGTAAACTAAGAAATCAAAGAAGAAACTTTTTTAAAAATACAGAAACAAATATAAATGAAAACATGACAGCCCAAAACCTTTGGGATGCAGCAAAAGTGGTCCCAAGAGGGAAGTATTTAACAATACAGGACTATCTCAAGAAGCAAGCAAATTTGCAAATACACAACCTAACCTTATACCTAAAGGAGCTAGAAAAGGAACAGCAAATAAAGCCTAATGCCAGCAAAAGAAAGGAAAAAAAATAAGGATTTGAATAGAAGTAAATGATATAGAAACAAACAAAAAGCCCAGTGGAATACATCAATGAAACTAGGAACAATTTCTTTGAAAGTATTAATAAAATTGACAGATGCCTAGGCAGATTTATCAAAAAGAAAATAGAAAGGACCCAAATAAATAAAATAATGAAGGGAAGAGGAGAGATCACAATCAACACCACAGAAATACAAACAATTATAAGAGAATATTATGAACCATATATGCTAAAGAATTGGGCAATCTGCAAGAAATGGATAAATTCCTAGAATCATATAAGCCACCAAAACTGAAGCAGGAAGAGATAGAAAATTTGACAGACTGATAACGAGCAAAGAAATTGAACTGAACCAGTAATCAAAAATCTCTCAACATATAAAAGCCCAGGGCCAGATGACTTCCTAAGGGAATTTTACCAAACATTGAAAGAGTTAGTACTTATTCTTTTCAAAATATTCTTAAAAATAGGAATGGAAGGAAAACTTGCAAACTTATTCTACAGAGCCCATGTTACCTTGATAAAACCAAAGACCTCACTAAAAAGGAAACTTACAGGCCAATATCCTTGATGAACATGGATGCAAAAATTCTCAACAAGATACTAGCAAACGGAGTTCAACAATACATTAAAAAAAATTGTTCACCATGATCAAGTGGGATTTATTCCTGGGCTGCACGTATGGTTCGATGTTAGCAAATCAATCAACATGATATAACCACATTGATAAAGGAAAAGACAGGAGACATATGATCTTCTCAATAGAGGCAGAAAATGGATTTCACAAAGTATAGCATCCATTCTTGATAAAAGCCCTCAACAAAGTAGGACTAGAGAGTTCATACCTCACATCATAAAGCCCATATATGAAACACTGACAGATAATATCTTTCTCAATGGGAAAAGCTGAAAGCTTTTCCTCTATGGTTAGGAACAAGGCAGGGATGTCCACCCTCACCATTCCTATTTAACAGTACTGTGTCGCTCTCGCCAGCAAGAACGACCAGGAGACCTCAGTGAAGCAAGCTTTATTTCTGCGTAGCTGTTGGGATCCCGCCCCCCCCCCCCCCCCCGCCTGCATGTCTATATATACCAAGGTTGTACAACCAATCACTCGCAGCCACATAGATACAAAATCCTAAGTTCCGCCTACTGGCTCGCATCCAGCCGCCATCTTTTTCTTTTTTTTTTTTTTTTAAAGATTTTATTTATTCATTTGAGAGAGAGACAGTGAGAGAGAGAGCATGAGCGAGGAGAAGGTCAGAGGAAGAAGCAGACTCCCCATGGAGCTGGGAGCCCGATGCGGGACTCGATCCTGGGACTCTGGGATCATGACCTGAGCCGAAGGCAGTCGTCCAACCAACTGAGCCACCCAGGCGTCCCAGCCACCACCTTAATGGCGTGTTTACTTTCGGGCACCGTAAAAGTCCTGCAGCGCCCGGGGCCCCCCGCAGGCCCAGCCAGAGCAGCTCCGCACCATCGCCACCCAGCAGCGGCAACGGCTAGAGGCAGCGGCAGCGGAGGCAACAAGCGGGCATGTCGGAGCCCAGAAGCATCACCGCGCATGCGCTACAAGCCACTCGGGCACTGACAGTACTGGAAGTCCTAATTACAGCAATCAGACAACAAAAATAAAATATGCATCAAAATTGCCAAGGAAGAAATCAAACTAGTGCTAATCTCTGACATGATACTTTATGTAGAGTACCTGAAAAACTCTATCAAAGATTGCTAGAACTAATACATGAAAATTGAACAAAGTCATAGGACACAAAATCAACACACAGAAGTCTGTTACATTTCAATACACCAATCATGAAGCAGCGAAAGAGAAATCAAGTACTTGATCCCATTTACAATTGCGCCAAAAACCATAAGATACCTATTAATAAACCTATCCAAAGAGGCAAAATACCTGCACTCTGAAAATAGAACACTTATGAAAGAAATTGAAGAGGAAACAAAGAAATGGAAAGCATTCCATGCTCATGGATTGGAAGAACAAATATTGTTAAAATGTCTGTACTATCCAAAGCAAGCTACACATTTAATGCAATTCCTATCAAAATACCACCAACATTTTTCAAAGAGCTAGAACAGACTATCCTAAAATGTGTATGGAACCACAAAAGATCTTGCTTAGCCAAAGCAGTCATGAAATGAAAAAGCAAAGATGTAGGCATCACAATTCTGGACTGTAGGTATATTACAAAGCTGTAGCCATCAAGACAGTGTGGCACTGGCACAAAAACAGACACATAGATAAGGAACAGAACTGATAACTCAGAAAGGTACCCACAACTATATGATCAACTAATGTTTGACAATGTAGGAAAGAATTTACAATGGAAAAAAAGACAGTATCTGTAACAAATCATGTTGGGAAAACTGGACAGCAGCATGCAGAAGAATGAAACTGGACCACTTTCTTATACAAGACACAAAAATGAATTCAAAATGGATGAAAGACCTAAATGTGTAACAGGAAACTATCCAAATCATAGAGGAGTACACAGTCAGCAACCTCTCTGATCTTAGTCATAACAACTTCTTATTAGACACATCTCGGAGGCAAGAGAAACAGAAGTAAAAATGAACTATTGGAACTTCATCAAGGTAAAAATCTTCTGCACAGAGAAAGAAACAATCAATAAAATTAAAGGCAGCCTACGAAATGGGAGAAGATATTAACAAATGACATATTTGATAAAATGTTAGTATCTAAAATCTATAAAGAACTTATTCAAACTTAACCCCCCCCCACCAAAAAAATCCAGTTAAGAAAGGGGCAGAACACATGAATAAACATTTTTTCAAAGAAGACATCAGGTGGCTAATAGACACATGAAAAGATGCTAAAATCACTCAACATCAGGGAAATATAAATCAAAACCACAGTGAGATATTCCTACACCTGTCAGAATGGTTAAAATTAACAACACAGGAAACAACAGATATTGACAGGAATGCAGAGAAGGGTGGGCACTCTTACACTGTTGGTGGGAATGCAGATCGGTACAGCAACTCGGGAAAGTAGTATGGTGGTTTCTCAAAAATTTAAAAGTAAAACTACCCTAGATCCAGCAATTGCACTACTAGGTATTTACTCAAAATATACAAAAACACAGACCTGAAGGGACACATGTATCCTGATATTTATAGCAGCATTATCAACAATAACCAAATTATGGAAAGAACCCAAATGTCTATCAAATGATGAATAAATGAAGAAAATGTGACATATAAGTATATATAATGGAATATTACTTAACCATAAAAAGGATGATATCTTGCTGTTTGCAACAGCATGGAGGAAGCTAGAATATATTACATTAAATGAAACAAGTCTGTCAGAGAAAGACAAATACCATATGTTTTCAGTCATATGTGGAATTTAAGAAAGAAAACAGATGAATGTAGAAGAAGGGGGGTAGGTAGGGTAGACACCATAAGAGACTCTTAACTGTAGAGAACAAATTGAGGGTTGACGGAGGGGAGGTGCACAAGAGATAGGCTAAAGGGGTGTTGGGAATAAAGAGGGCATTTGTTGTGATGAGCTCTGGGTGTTATATGTAAATAATGAATCACTAAATTCTGCTTCTGAAACCAATATTACACCATATGTTAATTAGAGTTTCCATAAAAACTTGAAACAAAAAAGAAAATATATAGAAAGCCACCTAATCTATGGTATTTTTGTTATGGTGGTCTGAGTTGAATAAGACAAATGATTTCTTCCCTCAATAAATAATGTAATGATTAATCAAACTTGTATAACTATGTTATGCTTAAAAACTAAGATAGAGGAGGGCACAGAACAAAGCATTTCTGGTATGATAAGCTTGGTCAAGAATACTTCGTCATTAAAGACAGAAGAAAAGGAAGAAGACATCTCAAAATTATGTTGTAGATCATGTCATAGAAGATTTGGTGGAATGTTTTAAGACTGAAGGACATGTGACTAAAGGAGAAAGACAAAATATATCTCCAAGAATTCAGAAAGGTCCAATGTGGAATAAAGTAGAGGTTGATTTCAAATCATGCTCAAGTGCTAAACTAAGAACAATAAGTGGAAATTCCTGGAAGGGTATTTCAATTTCATAATCAAGTTGTACTGGAAGCCACTGCTTGTATGAAAATTAAGTGGTTACTGAAAATGGAGTTTTGAAAGAAGTATTCCTGTCTCAGAAAGGAAAATAGGGATTCATTGATTCTAAGTTCTCTTCAAACTCTGATTTATAAAATTAAATTTTGGGATTTCACATTTTGATTTTAAGCATGGTATTAGACATGTTATATTTTATAGAATGAGCACCTATAAATCATGGATTGTGATGTTAAACTAACAACTAAAATCCATTTCATGTTTCTTTCTTTTAACGAAATAATTAGATTATATTTTAGAGTTGGAGTGTGTGTTTAAGCACATTGTTGTTTTATGTATACACATATGGGATATAGTTTGTTGATAGACTATAAAAAGATCAAAGGAAATTCACCCTCACCTTGAAAAAAGTTCATGCTTCTTTTTTCTGGAAGGTTTAGGTTTGTTTTGTTTTGCTACCACTATTGTTTAACTATTGTTTAAAACATGGCCTTTATATTATTAGTTATTACTTATTACTCATGACCTATTGTCTATTATTACAATATGGGACATATTGCACTACTGCATGTTTTGTATAGGTGAGAACTTCACAAAAGTAATTAACCAAGTACATTGAAAGTAATAATCAATGTTAACAGTTACATAGATAAAATCATTTTCATAAACAAAATGCCCTAATTAGTCTGAATTCTTTCTTGATGAAACATAAGAGCTCTAGATAATAACCTTTTCAATATCTTTAATCCACTGGAGCACCTCTAGTGATGATAATAGTCTCAGAAATCTGTCATATGCAACTACTCTCCTTGGGAGATTAACATTTTTAATGCTTTCTCTGTACTGACAATATTAAGCTTTTGGTAGCCATATTTTGGATGGTTGCCATTTAACTCTGTACTGCATATAAACTTTACTCAATGTGTTTTTGATAGCTTACTCATTCAAAAAATGTAAACACATGTTATATGAAAGCTATACATTAAGGATATAGCAGTTCTCAAAACTATAGTTTCTTAATTTCATGAAACTTACATGATCATAAAGTTTCATCCATCTTTCTTTCTTTCTTTTCCTTCCTTCCTTCCTTCCTTCCTTCCTTCCTTCCTTCCTTCCTTCCTTCCTTCCTTCCTTCCTTCCTTTTGTTGTTATTGTTGTTGTTATTTTTGTTTTAGAGAGAGAGTGGGGAGGAGGCACCAAGGAAGGAGGAGGGAGAATCTTAAGCAGGCTCCATGCCCAGTGTGGAGCCCTATATTGCGCTTGATCTCACAATTGGGAGATAATGACATGAGCCAAAATCAAGATTGTGAGATCAAGCCCCATATTAGATTAAATGTCAAAATACTTTTATCAAGTTGTTCAGGGACAGTAATTTTCTTCATTTAATATTTGAAGTTCTGCTAGCTGTCTTCATCATCAGAGTAGTGAATCAGACATGGTAAGAAAAAAAAAACTCTTAAGTATTTAAGCAAAAATGAATTTAATACCAATATATAAGTTCTCATAGAATCATTGACATGAAAGAGGTTGAGAATGAGTATTGATTGCTAGATAATAACCAGCACAAGGTCCAAAAGATTAGATAGATAAATAGATAGATCTCAGAATTACATTACTAAATATTAGCATATTAAAGAAGTTGATAATTGCTTATGTCCTCAAACTCCTTTCTAAGTGAATGTCTTTCTCACCAGAAACCTGACAACATTGATAGCATCATGTGACTTAGATACTCTAGATATAGTTGGACCAGAGCTGGACATTTGACCAAAGGTGAACAAATTTATAGACTGAATGAACTAATTATATTTGATTCATTCTTTCAGTAGTTTGAGTTATGAGATATCATATCCTGAGTTATTTCATCAGGGAATATTCTTTGGGAACTACTGTGGTTGATAACTTGGTTCATATACTTCATGATCTCTGTTTGTTCATTTTGATCATTTTGTTTTATTCTGGACTTCTTTTTCCCCTCATGTTCTGAGATATGTATAACCTTACAGGATCTTTCTTCCCTTCCCTCCTCCTTCCCTGAACAAATTTAAATAGACTTCTTTTCCTTGAAACAAAATTGGTTCTGACTAATAAGATAAACCCTAAATTTGCATTTTTTTGGATTATGTGTTTGGCTTTTACAAGTGATAAACTATCATTGGATTTTTATAATTCAATATATTTCTACATAGGGGTGAATTTACATATTTTAAGAAACTTTGTTCAAATTTGTTCAAAATGTCAAGAAATTTTGACAATAAAACAAATTTTTGTTTGTATGAGACTAAGGTCTTCCTTTGATACATCTATCTGTATACATATATCTGTATCTATCTATCATTTATTGATCAAAACCCCAAAATATCTAGGTTAAATAGATAGAAGTTAATTCACTACTCATTTAAAAGAAGCAAGATGAAGGTTATCCTGGGCTGGAATAGTGGCACAAGGCCAGAGATGCAGACATCTTTTATCTTACTGCTTCTTCATCAGCAGCACATGATGTCCACCTGATTCTTCTATATAGCTACTTCAGCTTAGCCATCTCATTCACATTCCAGTAAGCAGGAAAAAGAAAAGCCAAAAACAACATTGGGGACATTTCCTGTAGGCTACCATACAGCGTATTGATGTATCTCTCATTGGCCAGAACTTAATCACTGGGCTATATATCCCACAACAGGGAACACCATGAAAAAGTCTTGATTTTAAGCAACTAAAAACACTAATTTCTGAAAAAATGATAACTAATAGATGTGCAAGGTGTTTCTGCTACACTTTACTTACATAAATCCTGAAAAATAAAGTAATTTATAGATATCCTACCCTGGATGAGTGGTTTTTGGTGGCCATGTTCAGAAAATACAGTCAGAGAGCTGGTAGAACAGAATACAGAGCTCTTTTAGACGGATCCCCCAAATGTGTAAATGATAAAAACACCTAGGCAAGAACTTGGGGACAGAAGGTCGAGTCATTCTACTTTTATAATTTACATATTCAAATATTATTCTTATGATGAAATCATAGATCTTTAAATTAGAGAATGTGTTGGATATAATCAACTTTAATTTTAATATCCTCAGAAAATTAAGGTCAAAAATAAATACATGGTTTGTGTAAGAACAAAAATAGTAAATGGCTAACATTTCTGGACTGGTTACCACATACCAGGAAGCTGTTCACATATGTTACTGCATTTGCTTCTCACAACAACTCTAAGAAATTTATATTTGTGCTATCTCTTTTTAGAGATGAGGAAACTGATGAGCAGGATGTTAATTACATTGTCCATGTTCACAGGGCCATGTGGATGCTGAGATAAGTCTTGAATCCTGCAATTCAAAGCCTTCATTCTTGACAAAAACATGCTTTCTCTCATTCGTTGGTACATGACAGTATCCTGGATTAAAACTCAGAGATGATCATTTAAAAACTGGTTTCCTCTTCTACTGTCTAGTGTGACCTCATCAGAACAGTTAGAGTTCTACCTGTTTGTCCTCCAACCTTTCTTCTTGCTTTCAACATCACCATCTGGGAATTCCTAGGGTCATTCTTTTAACTTTTCAGGCTTCTCTCTGACTCTTGACCCCAAAGAGTACCTGTAAATAACTTTTCTGAAACCCTGGCTTTCATCTACATTTCTCTCTTCTGCAAACTTCATTGCTTGTGTTAAAAACAGAGTTATTTATGTTAAGCTCGAAATCGCCAAGCCAAAACTTAATTTCAGTTTCATCTCTCCAAAATGGACTCTTAAACCAGTCAATCAGGAGTAGCTTGATCAGCCCACGTTAAGTAATCTTCCTAAGAGACCCCTGCTATCCATAAAGGAAAGTAACCTTGCAATAACCAACTGACATTCTTTTGACCAGCACATCTTTCCTATTCCCATTTCCTTCTGGTTATCCGAATTTTTCATTTTGGAGCTCCAGCTCCTTTCTATCTGCTAGGTTGGATGCTGCCAGCTGTGAATCAATTTTTATTCAACTCTTAAAATTTTTAATATGCTCCCATTTATCTTTAAACACCTGTGAAACTCCATTTTCCCAAACTTTTTCCAACTTCTTGCTTTCAGATTTTCACTATTTTCCCAAACTTTTTTTTTTCAATTTCCTGTTTTCAGCCTTTCACCCCCATGCTTCTGCATCCCATTCTTATCTCCTTAGTAATTTGACTCCTGCCAATGTCATTGTCATCAATCCTTGCTCTTTTTTCAGCTTGATGTTAGAGCCACCTTGGACTTGAAGGTCTTTCAGTGCAACATGATTCTGTCCCCCCAGGACCTTCACACTTGCTATTCCCTCCCATGAAATAATCTTTGCCTCTTCTTATTTATCATTTAACTCCTACTTCTCTTTCAGATCTTGATGATTTATTCATCACTTCTAAGAGAAGTTATTCCTAATCTCCTGAGTTTGGTCATTTTCCCTCTTGTGCATTCTGCACCATCCAAACTCCTTGCTACTTAAAGTGAATACTCTAAGGACAGCCTGCCGCATTGGCATTACTTGGAAGTTTGCTGGAAATGGAGAACCTCAGGCTTCTGCAGGATTTACTGAACCAAAATTTGCATCTTAATAAGATCCCCAGGTCTTTCAGATGCACATTAAAGATAAGAAGCCCTGTCTTTTCAGAACCCCTCTCACAATTTTAAGGCAGGACTGGAATCCACTGTTTAATACAGAATCCTGAAGTTATATATAGAGGTCAACCTGATCTGTCATTTTCACTGCTTTATTCACAGTTCCTGGTAGAGTGCATTACCCACAAACAAAACAAAACAAAACAAAACCACTCAAAATAATTACTGAATCACCAAAAGATTTTGCCTATTTTGTATAGAGCAACACACTTATAAATCTAAATGATTAGAACAATCTAGCAAAGATGACCTATAGTTTAAAATTGCTTAAATTTGTCTTTTCTCCAAAGAATAAAATGTTGTAATTATTATAGCACCTAACACAGAGCATACTATTTTATGTTATGTTCAATTCATGTAAAATGTAAATCTGAACTTTGACATGTATTAGTTTTAAGAGTTCACAAAAGTATCCAATGGCTATACTACCAAATGGCTGTACTCAAGAAATTAGTACTAGATGACACACAAAAAATAATGGATTTTTCAATATGTTTTGTTTGTTAGCTGTTATGAGAACGTTGAAGTCAAAGTTTCTTTTTCTTTCTTTCTTTTTTTGATAATGAAAGGCAATGTTATTTTATTCTTTGTACCTCTGAAAATATATTTGTAGTGTAGGGTAGAAAAGGCTGGGCCTGGGGTAGTGAATTAGTGAGGAAATAACAAGTTTATTTTATAGTCTTCTCAGTCCTAGATTTCTTATTTCTGGTGATAACAATGTCTCTCTTCCTCCAGGTACAAGGAAGTTCTTTCATATGGGAAATTTAGTTCCTTTTTTCAGGGAGACAAAGAGTCAGAGTATCCTTCTTGCAGAGGCTGTTTTGCAAGTAACTTAAATTCAAAATAGTATGCCAACCTGGCATATTTTAGGTGGCATGTCTGCTGCCCTTCAATAAGACTAAGACTTTAATCTGTATTTGGGTAGCTGAAATATTACTAAAAACACTGTAAGGGAATAAAAGTTTATTTGTTCATCAATTATAACAGAAACTACTTCTTCTTAATTGCTACTACCACCATGAAGCATAAATTAAGTAATAACTGTATCAGATACTGTTAGAAGCATACCTACTGGACTAAAACAAGATGAATTTCTTCTCTAAGGTTTTTGTCGCTATTAAATTGAAGCCTCTTGAACAGTATGAAAGTTGGGGTTGGTATTTCTTGCGTGTTATCTCCAGCTGGGTGTGATATGGATTTTAAAATGTTCTGGGTCAGTGACAGTTAACTATCCAATCAACTTTGATGTAATAAGATACTGTCCTTGCATGAGCCCACAGTATGTCTTTGATTTTGTTTTTCTGAGCAAATCTTGGTGATTATCTCTCTTACCTTATACTTCTGTTTCAGAAGGCTGGGTGATTCAGGGATTGAACTTGATTAGAATCTTGTCATTACCTGTTTGAATAAAAAGTCTTTCTCAATTTATAAAAGAAGTCTAGATATGAAAAGTTCTCAGTTAAACCTATTTGGTAATTGAGAGTTTCTGACAAATGAGTCAAGAGCATTGCTCCCTCTCAAGCTTCCATAGGCCTCCTTCAGCTTACAGAGTTCTTAATTGAGCAATGATGGAATTCCTATTTTTCTCCCCAGAAAAAAACGAGAGACCATGAGATGCCAAGCTTATCAGGGTTATAGGTATTAGGCCTCTAGATAAGCACCTATGATTTCAAAGGAAGTAAATGTAAAGTTCTGGTCTCTCCTACTAGCTGGAAATTTTCCTTTTCTTTAAAAAGGGAATCTACTGGGGCGCCTGGGTGGCTCTGTGGGTTAAGGCCTCTGCCTTCGGCTTGGGTCATGATCCCAGGGTTCTGGGATCGAGCCCCACATCGGGCTCTCTGCTCGTCAGGGAGCCTGTTTCCTCCTCTCTCTGCCTGCCTCTCTGACTACTTGTGATCTCTGTCTGTCAAATAAATAAATAAAATCTTTAAAAAAAAAAAAAGGGAATCTACTTTGTCAGCATGTTTAAGTCATTTTTATGCGAAAGCTTGAATGGAATCATCACACAATATGCCTTCTGTTGTCATTTGTATCTCATACTTCTCGAAATAATGTGAAACATGCCTTACAAATATCAGAGGTCAGGGATTTCTGAGCGATTTCATATTTTGTGTTATTCGACTTTACATCATTTTCCTCTCACGGGCAGTCATCCTAATATATCAGCAAAGTATTATTTCCATCCATGTTTTACTTGTCTGTTGCTTGAAACTTAATTTGCCTTGATAATCTTTACAAAAAACATTAAAATATTGGGGGGACTTATTTTAATAGAGCTGTAGCATCAAGAAGTAGACATAGAAAAAAATATATGTGTTTGCATCAAAGGTATGACTTCCTAATTTTAGCAAGCACACTTGTTGGTGTCTTCTGTTCTGGGCCTTGTTTTGGTTAGTTGTTCTGCAATATGTTTCATCTTTATGGCTTAGAAACTAGAAAAATATGGCTATGCCAACCATCAAACAGACTAATTTCGCTGAAGTGAAATGATTATTATCTTGTTTGACATGTGCTGCTGTGCTGTAAAGATGATTTCAATGATCTGCTGAAACTCAAGGTACAGACACAGCAGCAGAGCCCCAGCAAATGTCCAACCAACATGGTGGGTGGCTTCAATCAGTTGAGCTCTAGTATTGAAACACTCCTTTAAAAATGATCTAAAATGAGATCCACATTTTAGTAGAAAAAGTAAGCATTTATTCTTACAAATAGGACACCTAAAACGCATTGACTTTGGCGGCAATGCTGCGCTCAGGTGTAATAAAATTGATGAGCCCATATAATAAAATTTATGGAACCAGAGTGAATTCAATTTATTTGAATATGCTCAGTTATGTTTTTGTTTATTCCCATAGCAGATGTTTAATTTACAAACCAGGCAATTACGACAGCTCTTCCAAACAAATAAGAGCAGATTAGTCAAACGTTCACATCAATTTTTATGTTTATCATTAGTTTTATGAGGTGTCATGAATATTCAGTGGTAAGAAAAACTATCATTATGGTACCTGGAAAACCTCAAAATGATATTTTGCATCTCTAAATGCTATTTCCCCCTTTTGATAAACCTATTAATGTGTGTTGTCTCTTATTACGAGTTGGGTTTACGGGCTGCAGTGGAAAAAGCACTCATTCTCTCTAGGGATCTGGCCCAGTCTAATCAATGTGCTGATGGCATTTTTGTGGAAAGTGTGTGAAAATGTATAGGTGATCCTATTTTGATATTACCTATGTAGACAAAGACACCTTTGTATATTCTGGAAAATTACCGTGCAGATTTATAAAATTTTAATTGTACTTAAAAATAACTCCTCGTGCTTTTAAGTTTCATTTGCTTCCTCTTCTCTGAAACGCCTTTTGTTACACAAAGGGAAAGCCTTGCTTTTCCGGAAGCCAGACCTGTTGTGGCTCTTAATGTGAACATGTAGAAAGAAACTCTTAACATGAAGCCATTTATGAGGGAGGTTCTCACACAACAGTTTTATTTTTCTTCTCGGTGCTTAAACTGTCCAAATAAAAAGGCTGTGGCTCCATGATGAATCAGTAAAACTCCATGGCATCATCCATAAACAAGGAAGAGATATTTCCAGCCTGGTTGTTTTTGAATGGATTGTACTTTGACAAGTTTCGTTCTAAAAGTAGTGAAATGTCCTCAATATCCTAACTGGTTTCCCACAATGCATTTTTCCCAATCCATTGTAATGGCAGTTTTCCTGTCTTTAATCAGCATTCAGCCTGAAAAGAAAATTAGACGATCTATGTGTTGAAATAACTCTGGACGATAGAGCTCTAATAGAAATATTTTCAATGTAAGTTATACCAAACACTCAAACAGAACTTGGTTTTATTGTTAAACGTGCTTTGAACTGAACTCTAATATATATTTTCAGTGTTCCTTTTGTTGTTGTTCTTACTAATGTACTTTTCCTGACAACAACCCAAATATCATCTGCTTCTTCATCTGCCTTTTTTAATCTGCTTTTTTGTTATTAGTTATAATTATTCACAGTAGAAATCTCTGGAGTGTTCATTTTCAAAAAATAGGTGTGTGTTAACTTTAAAAAAAGTTAAGTTATATAACTATGTTAGCTATATGTTATATAATTATATTAAAAGTTTTATATATATACATAACTTTTTAGATATAAAGTATATATCTAACTATATATGTAACTTTTTCAAAGTTAACACACATATATGACATATATGACATATATGTTATAATGATACATAATTAATGTATCATGTTCCACATTTGATAATTATATGTTTTAAAATTGAATGTAGGTCATGTCGTAATATCACTTAGTGTACAGTGACCTCTTGGATTCTTACTAAAATTTCTAAAAGAATAAGTCATTTCATATTCAAAAATGAGTCTCAGTTTGGGTTTCATGTTCCCAATGATGTCTATCTGTAAGGTGATTTTTGACTTAAATATGCATACATATTCTTGGTATGGCTTATTTTAGCTGGATTATTCCATTTCCATCAATTGGGCGGGGGGGGGCAGTAGACTAAAAGTTTAACTATATATTTTTTTAATTTTGCTTTTAAGGTCCACTAATAACAATGATATAAGGGAGTAATAGGAATGAGGATTTGTCAGGCGCAAAAGAAGCACAGGTCTTCCACAAGAAAACACACTGAAACAGATAGCTCACAGCTCTAGTTGTACTGTTCCGTAAAGGCAATGCCACTCTAAGGAAGTAATGAAATCCTCTTAGGAAGAAGTTAAAATACACAGGTATGTAGAAAAGCCACTGAAAAATAATTGCACACGAGTACATTGCTACCGGGTGTTCTTTTGGGAATCCAAGAGATGCAAAAAATGGTATGCTCCTTGTTCTCAGACTACAAAGTTCTTACAGTGGATGAATAACCAGTGGGCTTTGCTTTATTCTTACCTGGAACACATCCTTTCAAATCGAAGGCTGGCAAGATTATCTGGTGATCTTCTACAGAGTCGGTTACAAAGAACATGATGGTCTCTGTAAGTGATAGAATGAGATTCTTTGCAAAATGCAAATCAAGCAGTCCACATTTACAGTTGCTCTACTAATAATTTACCGTAATTATGTCTTGTCTTTTGCTTTAGGAATACATTTCATAGTTTGCCTCTAAATACTTTGGACCTTTATTTTTCATTTCATCATTGTTCTGCAGTGGCAAGCATAAATATTTCTATTCTATGAGACAAAAACTTTTGACTGCCATAAAAATATACAAAGCAAAATTCCACACTTTAAGGGTTTTCCTAATAACTGTGAGTCAAAATTATTAACTGCACTTCAAAAACTGTCAATTTAGACTAATAACACTAAAGGTCTTATAGGTAAAGTATGGGAAATTTGTTCTTTTAATGCATTGAACACAATTTCCAACTTGCTTGTATTTCCAATTGTTCCATTTATGGTTGTTTCAATCCATTAAAATTATCTAGGTGGAATTAATTTCCTTCTCTTAATACAGTAAATGTATATAAATAAAATAATAAAAATATAAAAGAATATACAGTAAATGCATATAAATAATGCAAATATAAACGAATAAGTATATATAAAAACTTTAGAATATTCTTGAATATCAATATTTTTGTACTTTGCCAAATATTGAAGTGTTTTCTGTGAAGCAGTTGTTTTTTCAATAAATTAATATTTTTAGTCTATCATCTTATATATATGTCATAAGAAAAATACTTATATCTTTTTATTTTAATAACATACACAATTTTATTTGTTAATATATTTCAAAATCAAATCAGAGTTACTTTTCTTTTTTATTGAAGTATAACTAACATTCAGAATTATATAAGCTTCAGGTGTATGGTATAATGATTCAACAACTCTATACATTACTTAGTGCTCATCAAGATAAGCGTACCCTTAACATCCTTTATCTATTTCACCTCTCCCCCCACCCACCGCCCCTCTGGAGCAACCACTGGTTTGCTCTTTGTATTGAGAAGTCTGTTTTCCTCTTTGTTCCTTGTTTTGTTTCTTAAATTCCACATATGAATGAAATTATACAGTATTTGTCTTTCTCCGAGTGACTTATTTCACTTAGCAATATATTCTTTAGGCCCATCTATGCTGTAAATAACAAGATTTCATTCTTTTTTTATGGCTGAATAATATATATATATATATATATATATAATGTTATATTATGTGTATATATAATTATATATGTATATGTAATATATATATATATCACATTCTCTTTATCCATTCATTTATGGATAGATACTTGGGTTGCTTCCATATTTTGACTGCTGTAAAAAATGCTGCAATAAACATAGGGTTGCATATATCTTTATGAATTAGTGTTTTTGTTTTCTTTGTATAAATACCTAGTAGTAGAATTACTGGATTATATGGTAATTTTACTTTTAAATTTTTTTGAAGAGCTTCTATACTGTTTTTCACAGTGGCTATACCAGTTTGGATTTCCATCAGCAATGCGTGAGGCGTCCTTTTTCTCCACAACCTCATCAACAATGTGATTCCTCATCTTTTTTATTTCAGTCATTCTGACAGGTATGAGGTGATACCTCATTGTAGTTTTTTTTTTTTAAGATTTTATTTATTTATTTGACAGACAGAGATCACAAGTAGGCAGAGAAACAGGCAGAGAGAAAGAGGAGGAAGCAGGCTCCCTGCTCAGCCCCGATGCGGGGCTCAATCCCAGAACCCTGGGATCATGACCTGAGCCAAAGGCAGAGGCTTTAACCCACTGAGCCACCCAGGCGCCCCCCTCATTGTAGTTTGGATTTGCATTTCCCTGATGATGTTGAGCATCTTCTCATGTGTCTCTTGGCCATTTGGATGTCTTCTTTGGAAAAATGTCTATTCAGGTCCTCTGTCTATTTTTATTATTATTATTTTTTTGGTGTGGGACTGTGTAATTCTTTATATATTTTGGATATTAACCTCTTATCAAACAAAGCATATATGAATATATTCTCCTACTTAGGAGGCTACCTTTTTTGTTGTTGTTGTTGATGCTTTTCTTTGTCATGTAAAAGCTCTTTGGACATAATTTCATTTTATTCATTCCTGAAAACAGACAACAGCAACCATTTAAAGATACAAGATAGTATTTCAGAAGGAACTCTGGACAGAAAAAGGTAGAATGCCAGTCAAGTTAAATAATTTCTCACTCTTTCATGCATTCATTTGTTCAACATTGACTGAGTTGATATTTATTCAACTAATTATTTATTTCACACTTACTATTTTCTAGTTAAGGGGATAGAAGTATAAATGTTCACCTTGCCTTCACTTGATGATGTCAAAGTATAGTGTGAGAAATGGACAGACCATGTGAAAATTGGGGCACCACCTGCTTTGAGCCTTTTTTCATTAGATATAGAGTAAAAGATGATACTGGATGTCTCTAAAACATATTTCAGATTTTACCTTCCTTAATTTGTTCACTTTGGTTATTTTTCAAAGTTAAGTTAATAACATAATTAAATGTTATATATAGTATTTATATAAATGTAATACATATATGTTTAATCCACTTTGAATGTTATAAAATATATTCATAGCTCCTGTCTAATAAAATATCTTCAATGATCAATCTTTACTGATTTGAGGGTTTCTTTTTTATTTGAGATATAAGTAGCATCTAAGATTATATGAAACTAATACCTGAAACTAAGGTGTACAACATAATGTTTCAGTGTTTGTATATGTTGTGTAACAATAACCATAATAAGTCTAGTTAATATTTATAACCACACAAAATTAAATATTTTTCTTGTGATGAAATATTTTAAATTCTACTGTCTTAACAACTTTCAAATATACAATATGGTATTGTTAAGTATAAATATCATGATGCATATCATATGGCCTTATATATTTTGTAACTGGAAGTTTGTACCTTTTGAGCACCTTCACCTATTTTGCTCTCCCTGATCATCCACCCCTGGCAACCACTGATCTCTTCTCTGTATCTATCAGTTTATTAAATGTCACAAATTAACAAATTGCTTCTAAACACTAACAATTCAGGTATATTATACAACAGAATTCCTCCACTGAGTTTCCCTGGGCACCAGAAGGGTCATACTTACTGGGAAGGTCTTTACCTCTGTCCCTTAAATCCTAAAGTAAAAAGAGGCTAAAATAAATACTCTTCAATTATTACTAGGAACTAAATTTTAAATTTCAAATTGTACTCTTTATGATGTATTTAATGTGTTTCGCTTTTAGCCTAAAGTGGAAATTTTGGCTAATTTTTCCACACGTTAAATCTATCCCTGATTTGCTCTTCTGTAGCAAAGTTATTAAGTATTTTTTTTAAATCTATGAACAGTCTGAAAGAATTTATTATCCATGCATTTATAGACTGTTCTTCAAACAAGAGACCTTGGTACTCTGGGCAGTAGAGTAACTTGTAAAGAAATGTATACATTTGGCTGGTCTGCTGGTTTCCCCAAGGCCATTTCCTCTCTAACGCTACAGTATAGTTCTTACTGCTAGTTACATATTTCTTCACTACCTCAAATTAATCATTACAGAACATTATGTCCACATTAGTAACAACCTTGTGCCATGGAAGTCCTTTATATAGGATACCAGAATTATTGAAACTTATTTAAAAGATCTGTAACATATTGATTATTATTATTATAGCAGCAACTAGAAATTCACAATGGAATCTTGGTGAAGAGGTTTTCTTAAGATTTCAGTTGTAGTCCAAAACAAATCCAATTCCTTGCATGATAGTACTTCTGAATGTATTTCTTATATCTTCACCGACTCCCTTCTGAGAACTGGGGTTGGGAAGGCAGCGATAGTCAGGCAATTTCCAGGTAAGGATCTAAAGCACCTACAACTCCAATCCTGAAAGGGATATCAAGATTAAATAAAGTCTAGGTACAAACCTAAGACAAAGAAGCCAAAGGATGAGTGAGAGAGGGGAAGCCCAGAGAGAATGCAAATATTAAAAATGGAGAGAGTGAGCAATAAAGTGTAGCCCAGCAGATGTCTGGATATCCCTAAGAACCTTCTCTGTGGGAGAGCACATACTCTTGAGGATTCATTCCATTCCTGGAAGCGAGTAGTTACACTAGAGAAACCATCCTCACCGGGAGTGAAGACTTGGAAAAGATAGAAGAGAATGGATTGTGCTTGAATATTTCCTTCCTTCTTATGAAAGTGAGGGGAGAATCTCAATTTGATTCTTGTACTTCTCAATGCATTGTAGAAACCTAGGGATCAGAAAGAGAGAAAATTATACAGGTGTTAGCTGGGATGAAACTGTCCATATCCCTTAGGTTTTTTTCAACACAGTAAACCAAGTGACTGAACGTTACAGGCATGAGGGTGTGCCCCACAGGCATGTTGCCTGCTTACTACTTTTTCTTGGATACCAGTGTGCACCATGAAATTTGACACAATTTTATTCTCTCTTGTATTTTTTATGTTTTTCAGAGATTAACAATAAGTGAAAATAATGTTGTTTATTTATTATGGTAGACAGCTGGTGAATATTTTAAGCACAATATCATATTTAGTAAAAGAAATCTCACTATTCAAAGAAGTAAAAAAAAAAAAAAATTGTGAGATTGTGTTCAAAATCAAGTCTGCCCAACCACTGAGGCTTTGCCAGAACTTCTGTCATAATCATTTTGTCCCAAGATTGAAATTTCCTTAAAAATATTGATCATGCCTTTTACTGCGTGATCTCATCAAGTTGAGGACATCAGGGGCTATTTATTAGCAACTTTTAATCCTTAAATATATAAAGTTAACATGATCAAATTTCCCAACGTTAAATACTTTAACATACAAAATGCATTTTTACATCAGGAGACAAAACAATTTGTTTTTGGATGCTCTCCTACAAGAATCCATCTCCACGTGTCTGGAATTATTCAGATAAGGTTTTCACAAAAGACAAATGGAAGACCAAAATTTTTCAGAAGGAATCAGCTTATATAAAAACCTTGTAGTTTCTGTGAAATCCACTGCCTTCCAAACATTATTGTTATTAAAGCAGTGTTAATTCATGGTTTTCTTGGAATCTACAAGTTGTCAGTATACCTCCAGACCTAATGTCCCCCTGCAAATGAACTGTCAATCCGCAGGCAGTCTGGAGAGGTTCACCTGATGACCACAGAGTCAGTGCCTCCCTTTATTCAATATCTGATGCATCTGTTTTCTGTTTAACTCTCCCGTGGACAAACTCACAATCAGATGCCATAGTCCTGATATCCTATCTACTTGATGCATTCTTGTGCCCCGTCCCTGTGTTGTGTGCTACTGATGAAGTGTCTCCTCTCCTGGGTCTCTCTTAGGTATTGATTCTCCTTTGCTCTCATACACTTTTTAGCCAGCTGTCATTGAATTTATTTAAGTGTACCATGTGAGGCATAGCAATTATATTATACCCAGATGAATCATTTAATTCTAGTATTCTTGAAACATAATTGCATATAACTACTGTACTTGGCATTTTTATTTGGATATGATTCTTTGTTGAACATTGGCTAAGAAAGAGGAGTTTACCCTCCTATGAGATTTACATTTCTTCTCCAAGAGAAGAGGTGCTGAAATTATTTATAATATAGATTTTCTGCAATTTTGCATAAATCCTTTGAGAATTACATTTCTCATAGATCTGCTTTCTGCCTATAATTCCAAATACAGTTGACACAGAATTTATATTTGCACTGAAAAGGCTGATTTCAAACCTCATTTTCTTTCCTGGGAATACTGAGGTGAATATTAGCAAAATTCAATATCCCTCACCAATTCAGATCATCGAGGCAAGAGCAACATTCATTAGACACAATATAGCTCAAAACTTGTGCTTAGTATTTTAATACGCATTATCTTATTTAATATTAACAAACTTTGGTGGGGTAGACTTACTGCCATTTTATTATGATAAAATAAAGCTGGAAAACTTACTTTGCTTATCCAGGGAAACTTAGTTTGGTAAGTATAAAAAATTAGACCCAAACACAGATCTTTCCACAAATGAATTATTTACTTTTAGATATTATACTAGAGTTGTCTGATATTGCTTTTGTGCTTTCTATTCTAATATTTTCCTTAAACATATAATTTACTAGTTGGATAGGTCATTGTTTAAAATTGCTCCAGTTCAAGATCCAATATAGGCATTGGTTGTACTATGTCTAAAGAAAACTTATTAAAAAGCAGTAAGATGAACATTTTACACATGTGATGTGAGTTTGCCCATAAATCTAGGGACCAGAATGTTCTTAATCTTTTTTTCTCAATTATCTAAAATCATTCCTATAAATTCTGAAAGGAGTTGTTTCAGAATTTCATTTAATTAATGGCATATTTATTTTAGCTCTACTATAGTTAGGAATAATAGTGACTGTACCAAAAAAGATGTAAAGCATTGATCTTTAAAAAATAATGTTTAAATTCTAATCCTAAAAAATTAAGATGCTATGAAGTGAAATTCTTGTTATTTATAACATTAACTTAGTTAAAAAAAAAAAAAAAAGAAGTTAGCCTAACTGTGCTAACTTGTATAACTGCTATAGATTTGTTTCTACAATATACACATTTCAAATACCAGAATGGCATGAAAAAATATTCCAAGAGATTAATCTAAACAAGAAGAAAAAGGAAAAAGCAGAAGACAAAAGTTGCTCAGGAAAAAATAAGCATGTGACATTATATTCATAATGCCTGCAAATTTCTGATATAGGATGAGTTAGAAATGGTGATTTTTCTTTAGATAATGCCTAAAAAGTATAGGCTATAAGTCTTGATCACAGTCATTACACAATTACTGGGTTTTGTTTGTTTGTTTTGTTTTATTTTCCAAATACTTATGAGTAATGAAAATACCTTACCTTTCCTTTGACACTTATAATCCCTCTTCCCTATTTTGGTCTGTCTGATCTTGTCCCTTATTATTTAATTACAATAAAATGTACTATGTATTTTATCTATGCATCTTATTATTGTCTGTCTCCCCATCAGAAGGAGAATAGGGATCTCTGATTTATGTACTATTAGATTCAAAGTGCCTTTAACAATGGCCCGCTCAAGGTAGGTGGCCAATAAATACTAATTGAGTGGATAAATTTGCGTAACTTATAAAGAACATATTCTGCAAGAATAATAAAATCATAAATATGTCTTTAATATTATACATGAAGATGTCAGAATAAAAGGGTATTGTTTGTGTAGTTGTGGAACTAGTAAAATATGGAATATGAATCTGTAGAGATTTATAAAGAAAAACAAAAACTTCATTGATATAGCAACACTTTGAGACCAATTTACATGTAAAAACTAAACATTTAGTTGTCAAACATCATGGACAGTTCACACAGTTTTCCTCAGGCATCAGTGATTCCCTCATGAACCACAGGGGGCCTTACGTATTAGCTGTTTCACTCAGCAAGTGTGAATCAACAGCTCTTTCCTGTAAGGCACGTGCAGCTGAGATGTTTTCTTCTTTAATTTAAGAAATCTAAATTTAATCTGCATGAGATAAAATATAGCTGTTCTGTTTACAAAATTCCAAATGCCAGGAGCCGTCTATCATTCTAATTATCATTATCATTGTTGTCATTGCAGCTTTTTCTGAGGAAAAAAGTTTTAAACATGGTAAATGTCCCCACTTCTTAGAAGGAGAAAGCGAAAGAAACATTTAGTTTTGGTTTTCTCTTCTCTTGTTACCTCTAGTTTTTAAATTAGATCACTGTCCGGTCTAAGTGTCTAATCTAAGGAGGCTTTAAATGTAGATGAAGGTTAAGAGTGTGGCTTTTGGAGGAAGGAAAAACTTCACTTGAATTTCAGCCATTCCACTTACTTCCATGTCAGGGAGTCAGCTTGGTGATTACTCTGTCTGTCCCCTTCCCACTCTTCTCTGCTCCCAGAGCCTCAGTTCCAAGTGCGCAACACCAGGTTGCCTTGCTTTCTGGATGCTGGGTAGATTGAGCCAATGTGAGACGTAAGATGGAGCCTGAAAAGTGAAAGAAGCAAAATGTTAAGTGTGTTTCTCCTCACAGCAGTTCTGACAGAGGATATGTTCCTCTCAGTCCTAACCCCTACTGGTTTGGGTATGTCTTCCTCTTAGGTTCTAGTGCTCACAGGATTCAACAACACCATTCCCTCCCCCTTTTTACAGAAAAATCTGCTTAGAAAAAGTAGACTCTAAAATTAGGTTCAAAACTCTTCCTTCCAATGATGGGAGAAAGGCAGAGTATATTTTAGAAAAATTTGCTTTTGTGTGTAAACAATCATTTGTGGTCACATTGAAAGAGTTTTGCCTTAATAGTATACTAATTTTTCATGCTTTTGCCATGAAAAGAGGGAAAAACTGGATATTAACTCACATTAAAGTCACATATCTTCAGCAGCAATATTCATTGAGTATATTTACATTCTCTCATCTTATAGCTGATTTTTCTTTTGTTTGCTTGTTTTTGTGTTTCCAAAAGAGAGCTTGGTTTTGTTTTGTTTTGTTTGTTTGTTCTTCCTTTTCTGGAAAAGCATGTTAGGTGGATAATGACAAGATGAGAGAAACAAGACTAAATACTTGATTGTCATGTATAAAGGCACCCATAACTTAAGAAGTGATATGCTTTTCTTTTTCCATAAAAGCAAGGAAGCATAGAAATTTAAAATAAAATTTACATAATTTTGTGGATATGCTTTAAATTGAGTTTTTAATATCCATCTGAAATGCAAATCCCAGTCAAATAAACAGTTGGTTGTAATTTTGGTGAATATTCTTCTTTTTTCTTCTGTTTCATCAGAATAATAAAAATAATTTTAAATATGCTCATCTTAAAAAAAATTGAGTTGAAGACCTAAATGAATATGAAAAAGATGAAATCATGGTGGGTGCCCAATATATAGCATTATTTTTGTGCTTTGGTATTACATAGGTAAGTTATACTGAAGGAAAAGTTCTTAAAGAAATCCGATTCCAAGTCCTTTTAGAAAAGTTTCAAGAACATTCGCAGTTATCAGATCTAGTCTTGTTTGATGAAAGTTGTAATTCAGATGTTTCCCTTGCTTTCATGTTCAATTTACTTGCTGCATCTATAAGAAAACACTGGAAATGTCCTGTTTTCCAAAATAAATAAATGAAGTACAATTACTACTTTATTTACTGGTTGTTAGATGGTCATTCAACCTGAAACAATGTTCAAAATCCACATATATGTGTTTTTTTATTTCTCATAGAAGTAAATAAAAATTAGGAAGATCTGAGTACACTGATTTCTTTTGTAGTGTACTACAAAATAATTTGTCCATGGAATTTTAAAAAATGGTGTTAATATTTTCAATGCATTAACTTCTATAGTAAATGAGTTGAGCAGTATCAAATATCTTTTCACTAGAAATAATATATTTCTTCAGCCTACTGAGTTTGAAGGACTTTGTCTTGGTTCTGTATAATATGCAGTAGGATCTGACAGGGTAATAAAAAAATGTAGCTTTAATGAACTATGTAACAAGGCTACCAAAATTGACGGTTTACACAATTTTCCTTTTTTTTTTTTTTAAGATTTTATTTATTTATTTGACTGACAAAGATCACAAGTAGGCAGAGAGGCAGGCAGAGGAAGAGGAGGAAGCAGGCTCCCTGCTGAGCAGGGAGCCAGATGCAGGGCTTGATCCCAGGACCCTGGGATCATGACCTGAGCCGAAGACAGAGGCTTTCACCCGTTAAGCCACCCAGGCGACCCCTCCACAATTTTCTAAAATGAAATCTGAATATGCCATTAGAATACTTTAGTTATTTTGTTATTTATTCATTATTTATTTTATAAATCAGTAGTCAGAATAAGACTTTTCTAGTCTTATTGGCACATATTGGTACTCCAACTGTTCCATTACTCTGAATTTGCAATTGCTAAATATGTTTGTAAAATGGTCCCTGACTAAACTTTTCTCTTACAAACAAGTATCATCAGGAAGCAATATTTTTAAACATCTACTAGGTGGGATTATAATATTTTGCTCAATTTGGCAAAATTATGGAACCTGCATTTTTAAAGATTAACAAAATCTCTCTTCTTCCATACATGGCATACAAAATACTCCAACAAGGGGAAATGCCAAAAATGTCATTTTAATAATCCATTCCAGTACTGTTTACTTCCTGGATGAAGTAGGTGGTTGGAGACTGATTTTGACTGAATATGCTTATATATCTCTTGAAATTTAAATTATGTGAATATAGTATTGATTCAAAAAGTCAAATTAAAATTTCATAAATGTAAGAGTTCTCTTCAGTTTTTACTTGTTTTCAAACTTGATCTTTTATTTTGTGAAGAAGCTTCTATATTATCAATTTAAAATTAATAGGTATTTAACCGAGTGCTAACCAAAACAATCTGGGCACATTTCTGTTTGTATGAAGGTGCAGAAAACTAGACAATGCTTAGCGCCATGTCAGCCGGATAAGCTGTAAATGTTTTTCTTTCTCCTGGAAGAGGACAAATCCTAATACAAATCACAAATTCTTGTACACAGGCAATGCTTTTGGAAGGAATAATCTACCTTTAAGTTCAAATGACTACCCACTTGCTTGTATGTTTTGGGTCCTCTACAATTTGATTTTAAAAACACAACATCATTTGCCTTCAGAAGACCCTTCCCTTAGTGACCTTGATGCCAGATCAAAGCTGAACTGACTAGTTGTCTGAATTTGAGTTTCACACATCAGGGAGTCATGGAATGATACAAAATGATCTTTTTTTTTCTAAAGAACACAAAATATTTTATGTATTTTGTTAATTAGTCATTGCAACATGTCTGTATGGCAGGTATGAGAATCTCCTCTTTATGGAAAAGAATAAGAAAAAAAATTAATTAAAAAAAAAGGTTGGGGCGCCTGGGTGGCTCAGTGGTTTGGGCCGCTGCCTTCGGCTCGGGTCATGATCTCAGGGTCCTGGGATCGAGCCCTGCATCGGGCTCTCTGCTCCGCAGGAAGCCTGCTTCTCTCTCTCTCTCTCTCTCTCTGCCTGCCTTTCTGCCTACTTGTGATCTCTGTCTGTCAAATAAATAAATAAAATCTTTAAAAAAAAAAAAAAAGGTTAATTGCAGGAGGAATTTACCATAGAACGCAACTGCTCTGTTTCTGGATGATTTTATCAGAGTGATACAATCTTCACGGCAGAGTTAAAATGAGGAAAGCTCTGAAGATGGTTGGCAGGGCTTGTTAGAGAGAATGACTGTGGCCCTTTTCTCTTATGGACAAGGATAGCATATCTCCTTTTTCCACACATAAACAATATATTTTCCTCTTTTGGCTACACTCCTCATCTTAGTTCTCAGCAGGCAAAGTGTTACTGAGATGTTTTCTTTTTCTTGTCAAATACTGACATTACTTTTCCCTTTGTATTTGCGGTTCTTTAAGTGCAGCTTGCAAGCGACTGAGGGTCCTTGAGAACGTATCATGAAATCTAAGAAGTCAGAACTAGTTTAATAATAACCCCAAAGCATCATTTACCTTTTCACTGTGTTGACATTTGAACTGATGGAGCAAATGCAATGGTGGGTAAAAAGGCCAATACCGTACTGTCATGGTGCGCCCATCTACGCAGATCATCTGTGTATTCTCCCCTGATATGCACACAAGAAAAACAGAAGCCAGTCACACTTAAGAAAGTTCTTAGTGAAGTGGTAAAAATTATTAATTTTGTTAAATGTCTACCTTTAATTTTACTAAACCTTACAACCTAGGCTGTGACAAAAATGAAAGAGAACACAAGCAGTACCTCTGCTAAGTGCCAGTCCAGTGTCTGTCTCCCAGAAGAAGACTTGTGTGATTGTTTGAATTGTGAACTGGTTGTTTTTCTCTTGGGCCATTATTTTTATTTGAAAGAAAAATTCACAAGCTATGATTATTCAGATGTAGGTATTAGCAGACATTTTCTTAAATAAAGTAGCCTGACACTTCAAAGAAAATAACTGACAATATTTGTTGCCAATGATGAAATTTGAGATGTCAAGTGAAAATTAGAATTTTGAAATTGTACCCACTGGTATCATTTTGACAACTTCCCAATCTTTGAAGCCTTTTCTAGTGAGATGGGGATGGGTGGTGATATAAACTAACAGACATAATTGATGTTGTATAATGAGATGTGTCAAAACACAGAAGATTGGTATAAGGAAGTTAACTGATATTTTCCAAATGACCAATGGATGATGTTACACAATCATAAATGGGTAAGAGATCCTTTCAGAGTACGAGGAATCAGTGGATTTCACTGTAAAGGACACAAAAACCTTACTGGCATGTTTCAGTTTCCATATCACTTGTCAAATTTTGGGGTCATAACAAAGAAAAATATCCAAAATTATCTGAAAAATCTATCAAAATACTCCTCCCTTTCCTAACTACATATCTGTGTGAGACCAGATTGCTTTTGTAGGCAAGTAACACAATGTGACTACAAAAGCAGAAATGAGACTAAAGTCGTCTTCTATTCAGACATTAATATTTGAAAAATGTCAATCATGACTGTTTTCATTATTATTTTTGGAAAATATAATTTTTTAAATAAAATATTTACTTTACATGTAATAAGCTTATTTTAACTTTCAAAGGATTTAATAAAATATTTTGTTTTTTATTTTTAATCTCTAGTGTGTTTATATCAATATATAAACCTGTATAACCAAAGTTCTTTGAAGTTCTCATATATTTTAAGCACCTAAAAAAGTTTAGAAACAAAAAATTTGATAACTATTATCCTTTAGAAATTCTCAATTGAGTACATTGACAAGATTAATCAAACTAATTATTATGAGAATATCTATCAAATTGAAGTTATCCTAATAATAATTCAATCACTGAACAGTGACAGATAATATGGAAAACATCTCTAAACATCATTTCGCTTAAATTAAATGGAATAGTATATTGCTGATTTCTTTAAAAAGTTCAATAGCAAACACAGCTTTAATGTAAATCCAAGTTAGATGAAAATAACCACCTTTCCAGATATCCTGAATGATTTAACATTCTTTGGAGGAATTATTTACTGTGTTACATTACTATGCTTTGTTGTTGTTTTATCTGGAGTGTTAGATGAAAATGAAATAGCTAATTTGCATGTTTGCATATATTTGCATATCATGCTTTAAAACTTTTATCTTCAGTATGTAAACTAAAAGAAAAAGAATGAATTAGAACAATTTACAATGATTATATTCATGGCCAATATTCTGGTATAAAGTACTTAAACTCTTTTTAAATTCACTGATGTGATATAATTTGAAATTGTGAATAATAAGTATACATGCAAAAAATGCAAAACATGTATAAAGAGCTCAATATAAGATATAGATAACCTTGTTTGCAGGCTGATGGTGGGGGTATAAGGTAAATGAACAGAGTGTAGAGAGATAACAAGATATTCTCTTTCTGCCCTAGCTGTACTGTTATACAACATGTAAATGTTGATGACTCTTAACAAACTACTTACAGATATGTGTGTATATTATCTATATATTAATATTCTACATATTCTATATTAATATTTTACAGTTCGCTTAACAAAAACATCAAGAGTTCTTATGGTGGCATTGACATCTTTGGCAGGTTACCATATCTGTTTGTAATGCTACGCAGGTTATGCAGTTATTTTTAAAATTACTGTACATTTTGCTCTTATTATTTTATTAAAATTAATAGAAGCAAACCTTAAAAGTCTGTTAGTGGAAATACGATTGGGAGAAAGATACAAGTTATTTTTCATGTTAAAAGCAATGGGTAGCCTTAAGTTAGCATTTGTCACCACTTGGTATATAAGCCAAAGTTGATCTAATGTTTGAATTACCTATTGAAACCATTTCATGCTCTTTCTCCTGATTTTTTTTCTTAAAACTTGTGACTAGCATATCTTGAAAGCCTCTGTGATTGAATTTGTTTCTTTTTGAGTATTTCATTAGATAGAATCAGAGAACAAGTTTTGTTGCATTAAGCCTTATTTATACATGCAGACAACAGTTTACATTTGGTGTCAGTATTAAAAAGACTAGATTAGACATTCAAATGGTAGATCTACCATGGTAAGGAATCAAGTTAATATGTCATGTCATAGTAAACATTGTTTTCCTTTCACACAGCTCCTTTAGAAATTAACTTTTTTTTAGCTTATTCTGTCATTCTCTTAAAATTTGACATAGAATATTTCTCCTCTGTAATATTTTCACTTATATTTTCTCTCCAGTTAGATAGTTCAAATAAACTTGATTTGCTTTTGTAACATTTGTTAAAAAAAAAAAATCAATGGATGGTATCAATAAGACATTCAGTAGATTTAAGCTTAGTGCAAGTGTGAAGAAAGAAGGTAAAAAGAACATGTTCAACATGCTATATGCTATACACACATTGTATACACATATATGCATGCATAAGTGCACATAATTGAAATACACATACACCCATGTATATATATTTCCACATACATGTGTGTATATATATATATACACACATATGCATAGGCCTGTGTATATGTATATCTACTTGTGTATGTACATTATGTGCATGTGTACATGTGTGTGCATATATATATATATATACATATAAAATAAAATATGGTATTTAATAGAAGATGTGATAGGATAAGATCCATGAGATATTTGTAAAGATAACTTGGCTATAGATTCATTTTAAGGAGATGGCTACTCCTGATTTTTTTTTTTTTTTTTTTTTTGGCAGGGTGGGGGTGACAAACATTGTAAGAACATTTTAGACATACCTGACTTTGTTCACCAGTCCATTCTCAGGATATCAACCAGTGATCTTTTAAACCACAAAATGAATCAAAATGAACTCTTCAAATACTACAATTGTATTTTAGATAAAATATAAAAATTTTATTGGAGTATATAAGGCAAATTATTTATTTCTTTCCAACCACTCTGGCCTTTCCCATAGTCACTCTCTCATCTACTCTACATGGGAATTGCTCAATTGCTGGCATAGGCCATGCTTTTTCCTGCCTCAGCATACTTACCCAAGCCCAGGGCTTCTGACAGAACCTCTGTTCTCATCAGGTTAACTTTTACTGATAGATAAATGCTTCCAATTGCCTTCTCCCCCACCAGTGCAACCTCTCCAACCTAAACTGTTTCCTCTTAATTATGCTTTTCTAACTACCTGTGACTTTCTTTCATGGTAAATCCCATGCTATGCAAGTGTACATAGTATTTGTGTGTGAAAATGTAGTGTTACTTCTTTTTCCACTTTGAGGAATGTTTAAATTTTATTCATTGTTGTGTTCACAGTGGTAAATTTCACATAGATAATTCTCAGTAACTTGTTGAATTAAAAAAAAAATGAAAGTCAGTATTGCAATCCATGCTTAATTCCTTGCTCAGTAACCTGCAAGATGCCTAGCTCAGTGCCCTGCATAGCTACCATCAGTCTTCCTTTTTCTACATGTCAGGCTAGTTCTAAGTATGTATCTTGCAATGTAATTTCTGTATTTTGAGTCTGATAATAAAAATATTGCCTTGTATTTTGTGTGTCTGTGCTTTAGAAAAAGCTTTATTTAGATATGATTATTAAATACAATTTAACCATTTGAATTCTACAACTATCACTGTAACCTAATTTTGGAGCATTTTCAACACTTTGAAATGAAACTTAGCTCCCAGTACCTCTGTTTATGCTCCCTCTAGTCACAGGTAAGCCATTAATCTATTTTCTGTCTCTATATACTTATTCTGGACACTTCATATAGATGAAATAATATAATTTGTGGTCTTCTGTGACTAACTTCTGTTTTTTAAATTCATTTTTCTAGTCATTACTATTTATTCACTTTTGGGGTGCCTGGGTGAATCAGTGGTAAGCTCAGGTCATCATCTCAGGGTTCTGGGATTGAACCCTGCATCTGGCTCCCTGCTTGGAGGGGAGTCTTCTTCTCCCTGTCCCTCTGCCCGCCTTCGTGCTCTTTCTGTCTCACCCTCTCAAATTTATAAATAAAATCTTAAAAAAATTTATTCACTTTTATAAAGATGCCGTGATGTGACTGATTGAGAATTTAAAAAGGGGTCCTTATCCACAGAGAGTTTGAGAAAGAGTATTTTAATAATCATGCACACATTGTGTGTTTAATTATTAGACAAATGGCCATTTATAATGATTAAAAGTTTTAAATATGTTCAACATATATGATTAAAAACAAGCTAACCACTCTTGTATATTTGATTTTCAAAGAAGTCTTCAGAAACCCATGATAGTTGAAAGCAGAGTTTATCTCTTAGTGTGGTCTGGGTAACAGTGGCAACTGAACTGGCTTCTTTGAGATGTTTTCTCCACCAAATCTCTGATTCCTCAAATCTTTGTTGCAAATGCTGTCAAGTCCCTCTAATTTAGCTAATTTGTATTGGCGTAATCCAGTTGTGTATAGGTTTTTTTTTCAAAGAATATATTTTGTACATAATAAAGTATGCTTTTGCCACATATGTATATGTACTTGCATTTGTAGATTATTTTTCAAACTTTATTACCTAAAAATATTCCAAGGCTCACTCATCATCCAGCAGGGGCCAGTGTCAAAGTCTGCGGTAGTGTGTTTGTAAAAGATATGTTTGAATAAATCATATATAGTGATATTACTCAGAAAACTGAAGAAACACCGATTTTGTAAGAGTGAAGACTTATTTGTGGATAATACATATATTTTATATATTACTATTATATAATATGTATGTATAAACTTTTCTAAATGCAAAGAGAATGAGATGGAAATAGTCAATCTATAGAATCCAAAAGTTGCTGGGTTCTTATTTAGGATTTTTTTTTTGTTTGAGTTGTTACTGATTTAATCAAATAAATAAAAATGGGGGAAAATAGTATTTCCTATCCTGCCTTTGATTAAAACTGTGCTTACTGCATCCTAAGGACTGTTCCATCTTAAATATGCTAAATCTTTTCATTTTTACAACAGCCCCATTTCTGTAATTCCAATTAAAGATGGCGCCCACACATGTACTAATTAGTGGAGTGTGCTTCAGAGCATACAGAGTTTATGTCCTAATCATCGTTCCCTATTTCTTTATTAACACTGGGTTCTTCACACACATGAGAGAGAAACAGAGAGCCAGAGACAGTTCTGTATGTTGTTCACTGAGTTCACTGGCAAAGAAGAAAAACCTGTACAACCCAATCTCCTACCTTGGTTCCAGGGCAAAATACTCGCAGGATAAGGGTGTTCTCTTTAGGGATATGGCTCACGGTGAATGTTAATGAATGATTCTCCCTGGAGCCAGCTGCTTCTACTTTAGTCTACTTTTTTCTCTTTCTTTCCTTTCTTCCTTCCTTCCCTACCTCCTCCCTTCCTTCCTTCCCCCCTCTCTCTCTTTCTTTCTTTCCCACTTTCTAACCACTCCCTATTACATCCCTAGCTATCATCAGATGCAGTTTTCTGTTTTGAAGTTTTCACCCACAAAATGAAAAAACAGTAGGCTTACTTTCTGTTGTCTCACAAACTCCTGAGGTCAGATCACTGTTAGTGGGATATAACAATTATTTGTTCAACTAGTTTATTTTGCTTGATGAGACAAATTTAAATGATTATAAGTATTACAACATTTCCGTGATTGAGCTAGCACTCGTTGACCACTGCAAGATTAGTGCTTTTGCATTTCTTTTTAAATCACAACACTTACCATTGAAAAGCCAACTTGACATTGCTTTGTTATTTTCTCTACTACATAAACAATGTAAACACAGAGAGTACTTGTGGGATATTTCCTATACATTTCTCTTCAAACAAATGGATTATGAAATGAGTTCATCCAAAAACCTACTATAACTAGAATGCCTCTAGTGGACAACTGTGTAACCAAATGTCTTTAATTAAACCTCTTTTATTTGAAGATTCCTGTTACAACAAATATTCTAACAGATAATTTCTGAAATTGAGTAAGTATGTAATTTGGGGCCTTAAAGGACAAATATTACAAAAGTCTAATGACTTCCAACCCACCAAAATTATCCTGCGGACCATAATATTACTGTAGTAGAAGCTAAGCCTGTTAAACTGGTGTTGACTATTTTTTAATGGAAAAACAAAACAAAACCCAGCAAGAATACCTGTTGATGTAATTTTTTGTTTTTGTTCTGTGAAAATCTTACTCCAATGTTATCCATATTTCAGATTTGAAACATCTTCTCTGGAAATTTAAATGCCCTGCTAATATTTTCATATTTATGATTCATCAACACTATAATGCAATATTGAGATGTTTAAGAACATTTAAAATTAACAAATATGTTGAACTCACAAGAAAGCAAAGGAACACTGAATTTTTTCTATGAGAAAATTGTCCTTTCTATGAACTTTAAAAACATGGATCTCCTGGGCATATGACGAAATTGGTTAAAAACTGCAGCATTGGCTATTTTTATCGATAATTTGCTTTAATCATGCTTGCTAACTATTCTTTGTTGCAAGCTAAATCTTACATACATAGTTAATTAAGTATAAATTTGTAGGGCATGAGGTTTTCTTTTCCTGGTTTTTCTGGGATATTTTAGTTATTATTGAATTGTGGCCTGAGTAAATAGAACAACCATTGTTTAGTTTAATAATTGTATTTTATTTTTCAAGATTTTGCAGCTCTCGACAATACATGGTTCTAAAGTTCACAAGAACATTACACTACTTGAAATGGTAGCTTCTCTGAGGTCAAGAATAATGATTTAATTACATATGCTGTGTCAGTTTTGCCATAAAACTAGCATAAGTACAGCACATTTATACATATATAGTCAAATTACTTGATCAATAGAATAGTTGCATAAAATGACTAGAGTGCATATCTGTTAAAGGAAAGCACCGCTTATTAAGCTGGAAAAAGGAAATATTTCTTAATCATTTTAGGAAAAAGAGAACAAAAATTCATATCCCACTGAATATTTTATTCTATGACCTTCTATTGTTCTTACAGTTATTATTTTGTTTGTTCTTAATTATCTACCAGAAATTTTCCAAGGGAGATTAAAGTCTGTCTTTAGTTCGGCTGTAAATACACAGATAATAGCTCCCACCACAAATATTCTAATTTACATTCATCAACTTTTGAAGGAACAAAAAATTCAGTTCATTACCTATCTATCATCTATCTTTCTAATTACTGACAGAAGTTTATGTTCATTTGTGGAATACAGAATAATGGGAACATCCTTTTTTCTTTTGTCCAATGTCCACTTGGTGTCTTTACCTCTCTGCCTTCTCTACTGGAGCTGGACTTTAGATGCCCAGTTTCCTCCTGAGGTATTAGAAGCAAAACCACTGTCACATTATAGGAAACTAAGGGCGGTGGTTGAGAGCAATAGGTCATGAATACTGTCACAGGAAGGGATTAAATCTATAATGATAAAAAGGGAGAAGAAACAGGATGAAACAAGATAAAAGATGTGTAGTACTGACCTTGACATATAAAAAGTAAAATACTAATAGTATTTATTATTTTGATCAACAAATGTGGGATAGTTAGATTAATTTAATTTCCTCTTCCTTATTCTTTTAGTTACCTTAGATATAACCAAACAAGCTTAGGAACCTTTGCTAGTAAATGTTTATCCACTTCTTTTTGAATTTAGAATTATTATTTTAAGATTTTAAGATTTCATTTATTTGTTAGAGAGAAAGAGAGCACAAGCATGGGGAGTGGCAGGCAGATAGAGAAGCAGGATGCGGGCCTCGATCGCAGGACTCTGGGATCATGACCTGAGCATAAGGCAGACTTTCAGCTTAACTGACTGAACCACTAAGGAGTCCCATAGAGTTATGTTTTTTATTTTCATTTATCACAGACAAGACCTTGGTCTGGTGTTGACTGTCAAACATATTTGGGGAGGATCAACATCATATTGTTTTTATGCAAAAGTATCTGCCTTGAGGTCAGTGTTATAACTGGACGCTTTTTATTTATTACCAAAGAATAACATACTAGTTTATTTTGAAAAATCAAGAAATACATACAAAAGAAGAAATAAAAATGAAATCCACCAGTTTCAAAATAGCATTAAAGCAAAAGTCCACTTGTAGTAGAATGAATGAATAAACATGTTGTATTCATATAATGCTATACTGTTCAGCAAAGAGAATGAATGAAATACAGCTACATACAATAACAGTGACAAAATTGACAAACATAATGTTGAACAAAGTATGCCAAATACAAAATATTAGGTGATTTTTAGTTGTGTGCTTTCAGAATTTATTCAGTTATAAATTACTCAAAGTGGCAATGTTAGCCTATGTTAACATAGGGCAGTGACTGGGTAGTGACTGGGCAGAGCCATGAGAGGGTATCTATCCTTGAGTACTAGGCTTAATCTATATCCTGACTTGTATAATGTTTACAAAGGTATATTAGTTGACTGAAAATTCATTGCTTTTCTTTGTTCTTTTTAAATGTATGCTATGATGTAACGTGAGCGCGTGCGCACACACACACTCACCATTTAATATAAGACAAAACCTCCTAACCAAAACTCCCCTAGTTAAGATATGTATTGGGATTTAGAACAGTCATATTTTAGAAAGTTAATATAGCACATATATAATGTCTATGGGGGCCCAGTATAGCATCCAATAATAAACATGTTAATATCTGTGCACAACAAGTACGAATTTTTAAACCAAGAGAGATACACAAAGATGATGAATAAATTCACAGAAATTTTGGCCAACATTTTTTCACCAACTAAGTAATTTCAGGTCTATTACTAGTTTTCTCATGCACTGTTAAATTTGATAAAATTATGTTTCAACAACTATTAAATTAATCTTATAGATGCTCCCTTTTTTGGTGATTAATGTAGCTAAATATGGATTCGAGTTTTTTATGTTGAGGTGCCTTGTATCCTTAGAGTGAACACTACTCAAGTGTGGCCATTAGTTTTTGAAAATACTTATAAATTTCAATTGCTAATGTTTTATTTAGGATTCTTCAGTCTAATTTCCAAAATTGATATTTGGGCGTTTTGTGTATGTGTGTATATGTGTGTGTGTGCACACATGTGTGCACATAACCTATGTGATAATTTAATACAACTTCAAAGAATCAGTTCTGTTTTTTGTGATATGTAATTAGTGTTTGCTTTAATTTGCTCCAGTTAACATTATTTTTCTAATTATAGTTTCCTCCATTAAATCCTTTGTCATTTTTAAATTTTTCTATTATTTTACATTTTTTAAAAGTCTTTTAAGTCATGAATCTTTCACTGACTATAGAATTGTTCTTACCCTCAAATTTATTTACATGTTCTTATTAAAAATTTATTTATTTTCAGTGAATTTTTGTTGTAAATTGTATTGTTTAAAGTTCTTGGAAAAAAAATTTATTAAAATGGCTTTTATTAGTTTCTGTCATTGATTCTCTACTTTGTATTACATTTTTTTCATTAGAGATATTCCCAAATTGAAGTCCAATTTGGGGAAATACAACACTAATGTTAACATATTAAACGTCAGAGGGTTTTCTTGTTGTTTTTTGTTTTGTTTTGTTTTGTTCTTGCTTTTAAAGATTTTATTTTTCCGTCAGAGAGAGACAGGGAGCAAGCAGAAGGAGCAGGCAGAGGGAAAAGCAGGCACACTGCTGAGAGGAAAGCCTGATGTGGGACTCAATTCCAGGAACCATGAGGGGAAGGCAGGTGCTTAATCAACTGAGTCATCCAGATGTCCCTAAACCTGGTTTGTTTTTTGTTTTTTTTTTTTAAGATTTTATTTATTTATTTGACAGACAGAGATCACAGGTAGGCTGAGAGACAGGCAGAGAGAGAGGAAGGGAAGCAGGCTCCCTGCTGAGCAGAGAACCCAATGCCCGCTGGATCCCAGAACCCTGGGATCAGGACCTGAGACAAAGGCAGAGGCTTTAACCCACTGAGCCACCCAGGCGCCCCCTGGGTGAGTTTTAATATCAATGTTTTCTTTTGAAAAACCATAGCAATGGCTACATTGGTCCCAAAATTAGTGGGGGAAATAATAAAAGTGACCTTCATTTCTTTTTACAAAATACTACTATAAAAAAGTGAATTTTCTATTTACAAAATACAATTTTAAAAAATCAACTCAAAATAGATTAGAGACTTTCATGTAATCATCAACTACATTTCAGTTAAAAAATGAAAAGGGGGGCGCCTGGGTGGCTCAGTGGATTAAGCCTCTGCCTTCGGCTCAGGTCATGATGTCAGGGTCCTGGAAGATCCAGCCTTGCATCAGACTCTCTGCTCAGCGGGGAGCCTGCTTCCCTCTCTCTCTGCCTGCCTCTCTGCCTACTTGTGATTTCTGTCAAAGAAATAAATAAAATCTTAAAAAAAAAAAAAAAAAAGAAGAAAGAAAGAAAAGGTGTAGGTAGGTGTGGCTGGGTGGATCAGTTGTTAATGTATCTACCTTTGGCTTAGGTCATGGTCTCAAGGTCCTGGGATTAAGATCCACACTGGGTTTTGAGCCTGCCTGAGATTATCTCTCTTCTTTTGCCTTTTCCACCCTGACCCTGATCTTTCTCCCTCTCTCTTAAAAAAAAAGAAAAGAAAAGAAAAAGAAAAAGAAGTCTATTAAGACCTGAAACCATAAAACTTGACTATAAAACCATAAAACTCCTAAAAGTAAACACAGTTTTTTTTTTTTAAATTTCATTTGTTTATTTTAGAGAAAGAGAAAGAGAGAGATGGCACAAGCATGGGGAAAAGGGAGAGGGAGACGTAGGCTTGCCACTGATCCGGGAGCCCCATGTGAGGCTTGATCCCAGGACCCTGACTCATGACCTTAGCTGAAGGCAGCCCCTTAACCAACTGAGCCACCCAGGAACCCTAGAGCATGGGCTTCTTAACATCATTCTTGACAAAGATTTTTTGGATTTGAAACAAAACAAAATAATAAAAAGCAACAAAATCAAAAATAAACAAAAAAAAGAAAAGAAAAGAAAAAAGCAACAAAAGCAAAAATAAACAAGTGGGACTACATCAAACTAAAAAATTTCTGCACAGCAAAGGAAATCAGCAAATAAATAAATAAATAAATAAAAGGGCAACCTGTAGAATGGGAGAAAATATTTGTGAACCAAACCCAATAAACATTAATATTCAAAATATGTAGGTAATTCATGCAATCAATAGCAAAAATATAAACAATCTGATTTTAAAATGGATAGATGAACTAAATAGACATTTTTTCCAAAGAAATGCAGATGGTGAACAGGTACATGAGAAGATCATTAACATCACTAACCATGCAAAATAAAACTGTGATGATGTAGTACCTTATACCTGTCAGAATGGTTTCATCAAAGAGTCTAGAGGTAAGTGTTGGTGAGAATGCAGAGAAACCTTGTGCATCATTGGTGGGAATGCAAATTGGTGCAGCCAGTATGGAAAAGAGTGGAGAGGTTCTTCAAAAAAATTAAAAATAGTAACCATATGGTCTAATTATTCCACTTCTTGGTATTTATCCAAAGGAAATGAAAAGAGGCTCTCAAGGAGATATCTGAACTCCCATGAACATTGCAACATTATTCACAATACCCAAGATATGCAGACAATTTAAGTTTTCATCAACAAATGAATGAATAAAGATGTGGTGTGTGTGTGTGTGTGTGTGTGTGTGTGTGTGTGTGTAAAATGGATCATTATTCATCCATGAGGAAGAAGAAAATTCTGATGTTTAGGATGACATGGATGGACCTAAAAGCATTACACTAAGTGAAATAAGCCAGACAAAAAAGACAAATGTTATATGGTATCTCTTACATGTGTAAGCTAAAACAAAAACAAAAACAAAACAAAACAAAACAAAACAAAAACCAAAAAAACCAGTCAAACTCCTAAAAACAGAGAGTAGAAAAGTAGCTGTGAGGGGCTGGTGGTGGAGGAAATGGGAGAAGTTAGTAAAAGGTATAAACTTTCAGCTTTAAAAAAAAAGGGTCTTTGTTTTCCATTTCTTTTTTTTAATAATTCTATGTTAAATCTATGTCTGTTACCAGTTTTCCATGTTACTATTTCTAAAATAATGGACAGAATTCATTAGCTCCATATGAGTTCACATTTGTATCATAATTTATTGAATAATAGTTTAAACAAAAATTTTAAAGATATTCTGGCAAAGCAAGAAAAAGAGGAATACTTAATGGATCCAATATTTACTGGATCAATAAGACATGTCAAAGATAAAATCTTTATTACTTCTGTTTCCTTGACCCCTTAATCTCTTCAAGCTTCAGTTGAAATATTTTTTCATTGTAGTTGTCCCTGACTACACTTCCTAAAATTGCAAAATCCTCCTTCCCACCATAATTATCGTTTAATCTTTTCTTCTATAACATATACCATCATCTGGTAGTTGTATGACAATTCTCCATATATCTGTCCATTGTGTTTTTGAACATCTTGTAAACAGAACAACTTCCTGTTTTTGCTGTGCAAAACAAAAACAAAAATGCTCACATCGCAATCTTGGAAGATAGACTGGCATTCTCCTTCGGAGCAAAGTCAGGCATGCTCACTGCTATTATAAAAGATTCAGATTCTCAAAGCTAATGTTCATTTCTGATAATGCAATACTTTGTGTGTGTGGGTGTCACCTGCCTTCACTTCTTCCCCTGGAAATGGGGCTCAGAGAATTTACAAAAGAAAATTGATACCTAGATATTAAAGTGTTTCAGGTAATAAAGTCCTTTGGCCTCTGATCCAGGAGTCTTGTGTTTTCTGGCAATATCCATAAAACTTTGGCAGGTTAATTCATTAGTTTATAAGTAGAGTAAAATCTCATACACTTCATAGTTGTTGACACTGATAGAGTTTAAATTTTACTTACTTCTTATTCTCTATCTCCCCATATCATGGGATTGAAAGTTCAAAGAGGATGATAACTTTGGATATTTTGTTCACTGCTTTATCTCATGTGGCTAATACATGTCTGGTACATAATAGAAATGATAGATTCTTAATGAATTAATTAAGTCAGGATAGATTTTTAAAGTCAAATATTAAGAGGAGATGTCTGAAACATGGGCTCTGTCTGAAATACTCTGTGCTATTAGTCGTGAACTATTTTGTGCAATTAATTCATACATTAATAGGGGTTTCTATCAGAATTGATAGATTTTTTTATTTTTAATTTTTAATTTTTATTTTTTTTATTTTATTTTTAATTTTTTAAAGATGTATTTATTTTAGAAAGAGAGAGAGTGTGAAGGAGGGGCAACAGGGAGGGAAAGAGAGTCTTAAGTAGACTGGACTAGAGCGTAGAGCACGGAGCCTGGAGCTGGCTGGATCCCATGACTCTGAGATCAAGACCTGGGCAGAGATCCAGTTGGAAGCCTAGCTGAATATGTCACCCAGGCACCTCTGATAAATATTTAGAAAAGAGTAATAATGAGATTACTGCTATGATAGGTTAATTTTCCTGACTAATATAATTAAAAATAATAGCTAATGTAAGATTACACCTGTCTTGAGGATGTGGCTAGAACAACTTCAGAATTCTCAGGCTTGGCATGGGATGTGTGTGGCTTTGGCTTTGCTTCATTCTTGCCTGCCCTGAGGAGGCTTCCCTTAGGTTGGCCTGTGAATAGAACCAGTAGTCCATGGGTAAATAACAGGAAGAAAATGGTATCACAGAGATAGGGTCACCCAAATATCACTGCTATAGAAATAGAAAACCTACTGTTGGCAGGAGAAGTTAATGGCAATTTAAGATAATGCCTAGCAAAAGTTAACTCTTTCCATTGGAAGAAATTTACCTGATATACATATTAAGATTCACTGTAATGACCTATACAGAGGAGAGAGATTAGTGACATTGGCTGTTTTATAGTTTTATATGGAACATTATGAACAACAGAAAATAATGGAGATGCTATTAAATTGTAATCTCAGTTGAATTTTGCAGATCCTACCTCTCAGTGGTGGTTACATGGGAAATGCTGTGAAAAGGGGGCAGAAAAAGCAAAAGTTGGCAGCTTCCATGTGCAAAAGAATGAGAGAGAAGAGCAGACCTAGAGTTTGTTCTCTCCATCTTCACTGATGATAAGAAAGGGCAGAGCAACAATGACAATTTCAAGTGACTCATGTCATGATTCACTGTTGGAACTTAAATATGTTGTTGAAGGAGATGAACAGTTTAGTTATTTGGCAGATTTTGAGGAACATTACCAGGAGGATCCTATAATAGAAATATTGGATTCAGAACTACGATTCAAGGAGACTTAACTTGTATCAATGATGGAGACTTAACTTGTATCAATGATGCTGAATAGAATGCTAGCTTAGAAAACTAAGAAAATTAGCGGAAAAACTGAAAGAGTTAAACAAGAAATTGAGGGAGAAAATGGTGATGCTAAAATATAGCATAAAAATATCCTGTCCTTTGCTCATGCAAAGATTATCCTACATGATGATAATTCCAACCAGCCTGTTTCAAACCAGATAAACAGAAATATTATAATGCATGAATTTTGAAAGAAGTGCAATGATTCAAGCCCAAAGAGTATTATATTGACACACAAGGCTCCCTGGAAAATATGGCAAAATACTTCTGGAGGATGGTATTGCAATAAAACAAGTAGATGACAATGTCATTATCATGACAATGAGAGGTATGCTCAAAAAAACTTGTCATCACACATTAGGAATATCAAAGACAGTGCTGCTCATGATTATATATAAAATGAACTATAAGTTTGAATAAGCTCTACTCTGGGGAAATAGAGTGCCCAGTGACCCAGTGGTGTGTTGGACTTTTTGGAAGCTGTCTTTGCATAAGCAAGTCATTCCATAGGCAAGATAGTATGATAGACAAGAGGTTATGATGGTCCACTGATGGTTGGGATTGGCCAGACAAGAATATTCATTATCATTAACATCTTTAGTGACATCATCAGAAAAAAAAATGTTATGACACTGATGTCTAAAGAGCTTTCAGATAGTGTAGTTTTGTTTTTCAGATAAAAAATATTCTTTATATGTAACTTATACGTAACTTCCAATTTTCCCAGCGCCATTTACTCGACCATTCTCTTACACCATACACAAAGATAAACTCAAAATGGATGAAACACCTCAATGTGACACAGGAATCCACCAAAATCCTAGAGGAGAACATAGGCAGTAACCTCTTTTACATCAGTCACAGAAGCTTCTTTCAAGATATGTCTCCAAAGGCAAGGGAAACAAAAGCAAAAATGAACTTTTGGGACTTCATCAAGATTAAAAAGCTTCTCCATAGCAAAGGAAACAGTCGACAAAACAAAGAGGCAATGCACAGAATGGGAGAAGATATTCGCAAATGATGCTACAGACAAAGGGCTAATTCAACACAAAAAACTAGATAATCAAGTAAAAAAATGGTCAGAAGACATGAACAGACAATTCTCCAATGAAGACATGCAAATGGCTAGCAGACACATGAAAAAATGTTCGTTAGCCATCAGGGAAATTCAAATCAAAACTGCATTGAGGTACCACCTTACACCAGTTAGAATAGCAAATATTAGCAAGGCAAGAAACAGCAAATCTTGGAGAAGATGTGGAGAAAAGGGAACCCTCTTAGACTGTTGGTGGGAATGTAAGCTAGTGCAGCCACTCGAGAAAACAATGTGGAGATTCCTCAAAAATAAAAATAGAGCTACTCTATGACTTGGTAATTGCACTACTGGGTATTAACCCCAAAGATACAGATGTAGTGAAAAGAGGGGCCATATGTACCCCAAGGTTCATAGCAGGAATGTCCACATTAAGCAAACTGCAGAAACAGCTGAGATACCCTTCAACAAATGAATGGATGAAGAAGATGCGGTCCATTGTACAATGGCATATTATTCAACCATCAGAAAGGATGAATACCCAACTTTTGCAACAACATGGATGGGACTAGAGGAGATTATGCTGAGTGAAATAAGTCAAGCAGAGAAAATCAATTATCATATGGTTTCACTTATTTGTGAAAAATAAGGAATAGCTTGGAGAACATTAGGAGAAGGGAAAAATGAAGGGGCAGAAATCAGAGTGGGAAAAGAACAGTGAGAAATTATGGGTTCTGGGAAACCGAGGGTTTTAGAAGGGAGGGAGGATGGTGATGGGTGAACCTGGTGATGGGTATTAAGCAGGGCATGGATTGCATGAAGCACTGGGTGTTATATGCAAACAATAAATCTTGGAACACTACATCAAGAACTAATGATGTATGGTGAATAACATAACACAATTAAATAAAAGAAATAATCTGTATAACAAACATGATGTTATGTTGGTTGGAATTTTGTTTTAAACTGAAGTAGTTTTACTGTTGTGTATATTTGTAATGTAAAGACATATTACCTACCTATAAGTTGTTTACCAAAGTTTGCTCATCAAATGTACAGAACATTTAAGTTGTGCCTTCTTCCACAGGCACATAGGTCTGTGATAAACTTATAGGTCATATGTTTATCACAGTAGATACTTGCTCATTAGATAACAGTTTACAAGCAGACTAGTGTTGAATACATTGTTATAGTAACCTGAACTGCTTAGATAATTTTGTTTTTATGATTTTGTAATTACTTATATGTATATAATTCTGCTTGAGGTCCCTTTTTACTTCCCTCAGTCCATTCACTTCTTTATCACAATCTCACAGAGATAGTGCACACAGTTGCCAGCATTTCGCTCCAGATTAGAAGATTTTGAGGGAGGGATGGTGGTGGTAAGAAAAACAGGTGTTGCAATTTAAATCTACATTCAGGGATGCCTGGGTGGCTCGGCCAGTTAAGTGGCTGCCTTCAGCTCAGGTCATGATCCCAGGGTCCTGGGGTCGATCCCCACAATGGGCTTCCTGCTCAGTGAAGAGCCCACTTCTCCCTCTTCTTCTGCCTGCCACTCTGCCTACATGTGCTCTCTCTCTCTGTGTCAAATAAAGAAATAATATCTTAAAAAAAAAAATCCCCAAACCTACATTCATATTCATATTTAGATGTAACTCTTATTCTTTATGTAAGAAGCTTCATAAGGAGTGCATTCCCATCCGTTAGAGGAAAAGTTCGTTTCTGGCTTTCCTTTCTTGCAGAACTCTTGTTAATTATAAGTACAATGATGGCATTTTTGTGGACTTCATTTTCTTTTCTTTTTTTCTTTTTTTTTTTTTTAAGATTTTATTTATTTATTTGATAGAGAAATCACAAGTAGACGGAAAGGCAGGCAGAGAGAGAGAGAGGGAAGCAGGCTCCCTGCTGAGCAGAGAGCCCAGTGTGGGACTCGATCCCAGGACCTTGAGATCATGACCTGAGCTGAGGGCAGTGGCTTAACCCACTGAGCCACCCAGATGCCCCTGGACTTCATTTTCTTCATGGGTCTCTTGGTTAATGGCCATATGAGGCCATCAAAATATCTGTTTTTAAATACTTTTTGGAAGTACATTCTTGCTACTTTTATAGAACAGGGAGTTGTCTCTCTTCCCATATCTCTGTCAATCACTAGTTCCTAAGCATGTGCAATACTCTGTTTAGTGCAGAAATTAATTTGGTTTGTAAATATTTTATTAGAACACTTCCTCCAGCTTAAAAATAACGATACTTTGTCTTTTTAAAGAAAATTCATTTTGTCTTAGCTTTTTCACTAAAAAAGCCATATTTAAAATTATACAATATGCAAAAAAAATTTTTTTAAATGATGGATGTTAAGATACTTATTTCTAGAAGTTATCGATTGTATAAAATATCATTCATCTCCATTGTGAAGAATTTAGTAGGTTCTTCCTCATGGTGAGTTAAGGGCTTTTACTCCTTCAGGTAATGCCCATTAAACCATAAAGCATTGATCTTTTTCAACAACTATAGACACAAAACAAACTCTTTTTTTCTCAACTCCAGTAACTGATTATTTTATGAAAAATTCGCTAAACCTAAATATGTAATTGTTTTTAAATTGCCAAGATAATTTTCTCTATTGTGTTTCTTTTCTTTTCTTAGAGAAAAATGCTACCAGCCATGGTATATCTTAAAAAAAACCATTGTCTTTACTGAAATCACACTGAAATACATTAGCAGCTCTGTGTCCAGATTTTATTGGTTTATAAGATTATAACTCCAACTTTGTTCTAAAATGTATAGTATCAGCAAAAAGCCCTCTGGTTAGCATCAATTTATGCATTTAATTGAAACACCTGGTTTTACAATAGCAAAACATTTTCACACAATTCACAAGCCCCATTGAGGAGGGGGAGATTTGTAAAACCAGGTGTAGGAGTCCCACTGTTTCTACCAACTTCATTTAAATGTATGATTTGACTGGAATGCTTGAAAGTAAAGGATTGATGCAGCATCACAACAGGTAAACCTGGGCCCCAGTGATGATTTGGTGTTTGTTTTGTAAAGGCTGAATGACTAATAAAGTGCCATATTGATGAAAATATTTAGCCTCTTTGACAACTTTATTCAGTATCTCCACTTCCAGTCATATCACCCATCTGCTTGGAATATGGCATGTCTCCAAATGAAAGATTATTTCAATAATTCTTCTGGCTGTTTGCATATTTTATTAAGTATGCTTCCAGAATTTTAAATTAGAGTTTTAGATCAGGACAGTTAGGCTGTTGGTTATTGTCATAAAACTACTTTGATTGTTCATATTTTTGTTCTATTCACCCTAGAATGATTGAAATAAAACTGACTGAAACATGTCACTGCCCTGTGCCAAAATACAGTACCGGCATATGTTAACAAAGTCATTCTCTCAATATGTATTAATATATAAAATAGGCCAAATGGAAATATTGATCCTTTATATACCTTTTGCTAGATGTTAATTTTAAAATATGCAAATATGAGAAATAAATGGTTTATATTTTCATTTCTCCCAATGAGGAAAATTCACTGGTTATTTGTAACAATTTTTATTAATATTGTTCTTTGAAATGTTATTTTTTTTTTATTTTATTTATTTGACAGAGAGAAATCACAAGTAGGCAGAGAGGCAGGCAGAGAGAGAGCAGGAAGCAGGCTCCCTGCTGAGCAGAGAGCCCGATGCGGGACTCGATCCCAGGACTCTGAGATCATGACCTGAGCCGAAGGCAGCGGCTTAACCACTGAGCCACCCAGGCGCCCTGAAATGTTATTTTTTAAAAAAGTAACATCATGTGTTTTTTTTAACTTCTCCAATTTCTCTTTTTTCTTAGAGATTATGAGTCATTTTCTTTAGAAAGAAATAAGAAATGTTAAATTCCAACATAAAATAAATCCTAGTACTGAAGATAAGTTTCTAAAGATACTTCAAACCTACTCGTCTTACTTTCTAGGATGGAAGGATGGTATGATTTTTAATTTAAAGCTATAAAATAACACACCTAGATACACTCTCGGGAGGAAAGAATATAGGTCTTCCAAGGTTCTCCTGGCTTAATGTGATCTCTTTTTTGAGGAAGAGAAGGAATAAGAGAAGGTGAAGAAGAAGATTATAATTTGATTTACTCCAAAAAGTAAAGGTACATTAAAATAATATTTTCACAATATTCATTGCAGTTTACATGTATTTTATATTAATTCCAAATCTGCAACATATTTCCTGCTTCTTACAATATAAGACCAGAATCCTTCCTTGGGACTACACATTGTCCAATTCTCAGTGGTGTATTTCAATGTAATTCCCATTCAATTTAGTAAATTCTTTTCCAGTTAGGATGTTTGTGCATTTACTAGAAGCTCAGCTTACAAGGTATAAAAACGTCTGTCCAATTCACTCAAAAGTTTGATTAGATTTTGTGTTTCAATGGGTAAGAAACTCTGGACTGTACCAGTTAGAACTGTTTTGCCCTTCTGGCAATAAGACCCAATCAGAAGTTCTGTGTAACTGGTGTGGCTGCATAGCTTGGGCTCTCAGACAGGCTAGTCTGCCCATTGAAAGAACCATCATGACAACCATCAGAGTCTCAAACCATTTATTCAAATGGAAACTTGTTGCCTTATTACTTGTATCTGTTGTTAGTATTCATAGTCCAAACTAGAAAATGCAAAAATATAAATTATAGATTCTTAGAAACGTGAAGGGTAACTACCACTGTATTGTTGCAATTCACACAAAAACCTTACATTCTTCTTTAAAACAATTACCAGTGCTTATATAAAATAGAAAACAGGAGAAAAAGAAATATGTGCTTTTGACTACCTTAAAATAGGAAAATATCTCATTCTCTTCCATCTACTGCATTTTACTGTACCACATTTAGACTTTTAATAACAAACAAGAGTATTTAAAAGATCTCACTCTCATTAAATCATCACGCCAAAATAAGATTGTAATTTTGTTAAATATAAGATAAAAATAAGATAACCTGTACTCTCAGGTCTTACCTAATTTATGCCATTTTTGGTTGTCACTTTTCTCATGCTCTAGTATCAATATACAGAATTTTTCTTTGAACGGCTAAAGGAAATGTTTCACTTGTGTTCCCATAACATGTGTTAATGTAGTTTTTAAAATAGCTCTTCCTCATCCCTTTTCTCATTTTGTTTCAATGGGAATATTTCTTACTCTTGAGTAAATGGAAATTGAATTAACCTGTGACCCACCAAGGTCAGTTTTAAACATCGTTATTCACTAAGTTGCACACATCAAAAAATGATTAAGTGTTTCATCAAAAAGGCAATGGCATAAAATGGGCTAAATAACAAAGTTGGAATTTATTAATTTTTCCCTCTAGCCTTAAATTTAACCAATTTCTGGACAAACACTGGTTATAGTAAAAAGTTTAGAAACCTATGCATCCAAGAAATCAAAGAAAAGACAAACCTTTACCACTTACCCAAATCAGAGACATTAGCAATCTCCTAATACTCCTTTTTTTTTTTTTGTGAGAAATAAAGAACCTGGGTAGCGAGAGGAGGGGGAGGAGATCAGTTATTTTATGGCTGTCATCTACTCTCCCCTTTCAAGAAACATAATTTCCTCCTGGAAGGAAGCAGATTTCATGCCTCGGGCTGGGCATAAATCAAACAGAAATGCTCTAGCATAGACTGTAATTTTATAAACTATCATGTTGTGGAAAATAGAGTTAAGCTGTAATCTATGATGCAGTTACAATCCCTCTAAGGAATAATTGAGTAATGGGCAAGCAGCTCTAAGAAGCTTTGGGTGTTGGGAAGCTTTGGCCCCTCTAGAGAACAGCCAGGTTCCTTCAGGTAAATGATTTGGGAGAAGTTTTCATAGTGTCTTTTATACTAAAGGTTGCTTATGCAGGTTTCAGCAAAGCCATGAGCATCTCTTTCACAAAATGAGCAGATTTTTTTTAGCATGAGTAAATTGTTAAGTTGTTTACATGTAGTATTTTCTTCCCAATACTATTCTCTAAGAGCTCTGAAAACAATCTGAAGCATTTCTTATAATTTACATTGAGTTAGAAAGAGAGATAGAGAGAGATTGCGATAGAGGGAGAAAGCAAGCAGAAAACTTCCATTACAAGCTTCTAGGACAGAATTAATTTTAATGACATAGGATATATATGCAAAATTCCGTCAGTTTCTGAATATAGTTTAGAATGATATAAATCTAATAGACTACTGTGAGTCAGCTCCAGCAAAACTGATCAGTGGGGACAGTGAGATATTAAATAGTGATTATTAGCATTTATCTTGTATTTCCTTTATTCAAAGAATCATCAACTTTCAACTGTCCAGGGTGCTAATAGCTCATAGCTTTTACTTTTTCCACCATTTTCTGCAGCCTGCCTTCTGGGTATTTCACCAGTCATTAGGCATCTCCATCACAGACTACCAGAGAAAAATAAATGAGGACGCTTTCAGATCAGTCAGTTTCATTGTTCATTCTTAGTACTTTTGTCTTTTTTTTTTAACAGACCAGTGGAGGATAGTTTGAAATCATTGTCTAAACTCAAATATTACATTAACTTCCATCTGTCTCTTATTCATACTGTGTCACTTGAAATTACAAATATTCTTCACTTTTGACAACTTGAGTACAGAATTTAGATTCTTAAAGATATATTTTTATGTTTTGTGCAAAATATGCAATAATTTAGATAAGGTTTGGCAAATTCTTGCCTGTTTACTCTGTCTTTACCTCTATCTGATATTTTAATGAGAAATTCATATATGTTTATCATAAGAACCAAACCATCGTAAGAGATATTCATGTATTTCCTTATTCCTAAGGAATCGCTAAATTTTATTCTGTAGAAGAAATTATAGTGGACATATGTTGACATATATCTTTCTAGATGCTTTTTTCTTTTTCTTGATTCACAGACCTGTACCCCTGGGGATAAAAATATATGTTTATAAAAAATAAAAAATTATATTAAATAGGTGATATTCTGTATTTTATTTTCAACTTGAGTAATTTTTTAACTAAATAATAAGAATAGATATTTTTTCACATTGAGTTATATAGATCAATTAAATAAACATATTATTGAATTATTTACATGTACAAAAATTCATTTAATCAATCTAAAAAGAAGACATTTAGGTCACAATTTTTTTCCTGCTTATGAATCATGCCATGTTAATGTCTCTATCTATCTATCGATCTATCTATGTATTTATCCAATCGTCCATCCATCTATCAACAATGTGTGAGTGTATCTGTTGTATAGATTCCTGGAATAAAAACTAAGTCAAAAGTTACGAATATTTAAAAATTGTATAGATACTCTCAAATCCTTCTTTCTTTTTATCCTTCCTTCCTTTCTTTCTCTTTCTTCTTTCTCCTCTTTATATTTTTAGAGAGGGAGAGAGAGATAGAGAGAGGAGGGGAAGATGGAGAGGGAGAGAGAGAATCTTAAGCAGTTTCCACACCAAGTGCAGAGCCTGATGCAGGCCTGGATCTCAAGGCTGTGAGATCATGACCTGAGCCAAAATCGATTGGGGTGCCTAACCAATTGAGCCACCCTGCTCCCCAAGTTGTTCTTTAAATAGCTAAGTTTACTTTTCAATTGTTACAAAATGTTTGCTATAGTTGTTTTAATGAAACATAATAATGAAAATAAGAGCTGGAAGGGAAAACTGTAGTGAATGAAGACAAAAGTGAATGTTTAAGCAAATGAATTTTTATTTGTAGCAATTCAACCCACTAGAATAAAAGCATATTGGCCCTATTAAAAGTTTGTCAAGTGCCCCTCTCTGTTCTCTCTCTGTCTGATATATATATCATTATTGATAAAGAATAAAGTTCTAAATGCTCAAAGTTTCATGACATAATTGACTAGGCTAGTATAGAAAAACAAACTGTAGTTTAAAAACATCTCCCTGGGTACCTGGGTGGCTCAGTGGGTTAAGCCTCTGCTTTTGGCTCAGGTCATGATCTCAGGGTCCTGGGATTGAGCCCTGCACCAGGCTCTCTGCTCAGCAGGGAGCCTGCTTCCACCTCTCTCCCTGCCTGCCTCTCTGCCTACTTGTGATCTCTCTCTCTCTCTCTCTGTCAAAATAAATAAATAAATGAAATCTTAAAAAAAAAGTTTTAATTAAAAAAAAAAATCTACCAAGTAGTGTTCAGCCTATGGAAATGGATAACAACAGTACATACTTCTTAAATAATAGAGACAAATGATACAATGGTTCAAATTTAATATACTGGCTGAGAAAAATGAATTAAAAAATCCCAAATTCTGGATGTTGTAGTTTGTGGTTAATATTACCAATAATGGGGTGCCTGGGTGGTTCAGTGGGTTAAGCCTCTGCCTTTGGCTCAGGTTGTGATCTTAGTGTCCTGGGATCGAAGCCCACATCAGGCTCTCTGCTCAGCCAGGAGCCTGCTTCCCTCTCTCTCTGCTTGCCTCTCTGCCTACTTATGATCTCTCTCTGTACCAAATAAATAAATAAAATCTTTAAAAAATATTAATAATAATGATAATGCCTTTATTTCATTATTTATTTGTTCAAGTATTTACCAAATATCAGCCTGATATGTGTTAGGTTTTGTGAAATAATTCATACCATACTTATACTTAAGAAGTGCACATTTAAAAGAATTTATATAAATAAAGTATAACAAATTTTATAACAGCAGTCATTAAAGTATGGCCACAGAGATTTGGGAGCCTAGAAGAAAAGAAAGCCAGTGATTACTTTGGTTTTTTTAAATATAGTAGTGATACTGATTTTCAATATTCCAGACAGACCAAAACTTATGTATGTTATGGCTTATTCTTCACCACAAGATTGGTAATCACCTCTAAAGATTTGGCGCCTTTCTTTTTTGCTCTGACTTATGCTAAACTTATTTTTTCTCAACTTATTTTTCATTGTACTACTGCCATTCTCTCCACTTCATGGACCTTAATCACTATAAGCTTAATCAACACCAGACTACTTCCTTATTTATTTTTCCTTTTTTTTTTTTTTTTTTTCCTGAGAAAGAGAGAGAATGAGAGGGTGGAGTGGGAGGGGCAGAAGGAGAGAGACTCTTAAGCAGACTCCCAGCTCAGCATCAAGACCCATGGGGAGCTCGATCTCACAACCAAAATCTTGACCTGAGATCATGACCTGACCTGAGCTGAAACAAAGAATTAGACACTTACTTGACTGAGCCACCAAGGGGCCCCCAAGCAGCTTCCTCTTTAATGAGCATACCTTTCATTGAGGCTCAATTATTCCTACCACCCCTTGAAGGTGCATCCTCATATCAACTTTCTGTGATTCTATCAATGCAGCAAGGGCCAGAACTAGGGCCACCTCTGTTATAAACTAAATGCGTCATCTCCGTGCTCCTTGGCACTTTATCCATGCTTCTCTAGGTGATTTTTCATCAGAATCTGATAGTGTATTTTTAGTAACAAACAAGTCTGCCTTAGGCCCAAGTTTTTGACTGAATAAAGAATACAATAACTGTATTCTTTATTTGTAATCTCTATGTTTAGTACATAACTATAAAATGGATTTAAAATAGCAATTTAATATAAACTGTACTCCACAAGCATTTTTTAGGATACTGAATTTGTAAAATTGACTCAACATAGGATCTGGTCTGTAGAAGTTTAAAGACAGGCTCTTCAGTTTCCCCAATCTCTTAGAAGCCTAGAACACAGTAAGCATTGAAGACATAAAGTAATATTCCCATTGATCATCATCTAATATATCCTCTACTACAATGGTTCTCAACCTTATTATTTCCAGTGTTCTCCTTCGCATCATGAAATAACACGTATAGATAATACAACCAATCACATAAATATTGTTCTCCCTTACAGTAATCAATGTAATATTGACTATGATATAAAGAAGACACATATCAATATGTAAATGCTCAGGCATTTACTGCTGTAAAAAATATAATTAAGTAGTTGGGTGTGTGCATTTATATGTATGAATACAATGACTACAATTACACACTGATACAAGTTGTTTTGGCAGCCTAAGTACCATCAGGTATTGCTCTTAGGGCATGAGAAGTGGAGAATTCTTGATAATGTGCTAGGTTACACTGAGTACAATGTTTGATTTACACAGTAGTTGTACTTCTCCCATAAAAATGTGTTTGTAAACATCTTTTGTTTGTAAACAAACTAGAGCTTAACTGTAGACTAAAAAAGTTACAAGCATGCTTTTAAATATACAAGAGTTGTCCAATGAGACATTTAGAAGTCATACAGAATGGGGAACAATATGTCAATGTCCTCCCATGGAGAGTATTTTTGGTTCTTTAACTTACTAAACAGGCTCTCCCAACAGTCTCTTTCACAAATTTACAAAATACCCTAGCAAGGCAATATCATCCCTTTTCAAAAATAGTGTTCTATATGGATATGATTTATACTTATCATTCTAGTTATTATAATTATGTTATTCAAGTTTACCTACTAGAACATCCTTTATCATGAAATTGTGGAAACTGTTAAAAATGAGAAATAGCATCAACATTAAAAATGATCTGTGATTATCCTACTTTTTGCATATATTAGTTTCTCAAGGTGATAACAATGAAAACAAAAATTTGATATTATAAATTAATATAGAGAGAAATCTGTCTCTGATACAGCAATATCTAAATACAGCATTAAAAGAAAATGTTACTGATCTAAATGTTGAGACATTAGGTTATATTTTGTATGTCTTCTACAATTAAAAAGTATTCGTGGCTCAAATGGAAAGAACACATTTTTGGTCATTCAGGAGACATAAAATGAGTTCATATGAAAATTTACAATCATCACGTCAGTAAATCTCTTGATGCCTTATTTCTTCAACTATTACTGAAGACAATTGGGCAAAATGTCAAAATAAAATTACTACACATGTGTGCTAAGTATGGTTTTATGAAATAAAACCTTTCAATGTTTTGTACACACCAATGTTTTTCTAGTATTATTTTTCCTTTTTTATTTTTTCACATTTGTTGAAAAAAATAAATGGTATTGGAAAGTATTTTATAAAATCTAAAAAATTTCTGGGGTGTCTGGATGGCTCAGTTGGTTAAGTCGCTGCCCTCAGTTCAAGTCATGATCCTAAAGTCCTGGGATCAAGCCCCACCTGGGGCTCAGCAGGAAGCATAGTTTTCTCTCTCTCTGCCTCCTTGTGCTCTCTCCCTCTCTGTCATTTAAATAAATAAATAAGCAAACAAACTATAAAACTTAAATGAAAGGATTTTCAATTCATCTGATTCTACTCTTAAAAAATACACAAGCTGATTAACTTATATCTTGCTTTTTATAAACCAGATTTAGGACTAATTTTTAAAAATGTAAATTACTATTATATTTTCATATGTCCAACTGTCACAGATCAATATAGATGTATTTTGAAGCATTTTTCCAATCAAAGGAATATTAACTATTGCCAATAAACATTGGTGATTTAGCAAAACCAAATACATCAAATCGTATAAATTTAAAAAAAATTACATTCTGAATGTATATATATACATAGTTATATATAAATATTAATACACTTATTGTGGATTCATTACTTTAGAAAAAATGAAAAAAATGTAAATAATTAAATTTCAACATTCTTTTAGCATATGACAATAACATGTCTGTTCTAAAAGCTTTCCATGTGTTAAATAATTTTATTATAATTCAATCACTTATTTTAAACTATATATATATTTATACATAAATTATATATTTATATATAAACTTATGTATTATAAATTAATATATAAGTTAATCATAAGCTAAATAACATATACATCAAATGTAACTATGAGACATAATAATACAGTGAATACCCATGTTTGGATACCTACCTGAGAACTTAGCTATTACTTAGAAGTATCTATTTATATGTTCCTTCCCATTTCATCACAGCCCTACTCTACTCAAGAAATGAGCATTTTTTTCTGGTTTGTCATTCAGTGGTTTCCCAAAATAGGTTTTCTTTCAGAGTACATGCATGTTACTATAGAATACTATAATATACTATAGAATGTTTACCCAGTTTGCATGATTTTGAGTTTTATCATAATAAAATTAGTCAATATGTAGACGTTTACAATTTGCTTTTTTCATCTGGTATTGTTTTCAAAGATACATTCATATTTGTGTAGTTGCAGTATACTTACTTTGATTGTTGCATAACATTTATTTTGGTGATTATAATCAACTCACAGTTATATTATTATTTATACAAAGTCTTATTAATGAGCATTTGAACTTTGTCCAGTTTGTTTATTTGTAATGCTATTACAAACAATGTTAACAGTGCTTTTATACATATATTTGATGCACTTATTCAGGATACACACAAACACACACCGGGAGTTCCCAGGTTTTAGAGTCATAGGCATATGGAAGTCAACTTTACTAGATAATGCCAAGTTGTTTCTGTGAACGTCATAGCTATTTTTCTTCCACAGAAATTATATGAGTCCTACTTATTTATTCATTCTCCCAACGATTACTAATTGAAATTCACTATGTTCTAGGAATTGTTCAAGGAACTTGATTTATCCTGACACCAATATTTGTGCATCTGATCGGTATTAAATGGTATCTCATTTGGTCTTATGTTGCATTTCCCTAATTACCAATAAAGTTGAGCACCTATGCTCTTTCTTATTTCTCTTTCTGAGAAAAGTCTGCTTAAATTCTTGTCTATTTTTATGTGTATTTTTCTTACTGATTTTTAGGGATTATTTATTCATATCACATACTATTTTTAAAAAAAAAATTATTTATTTATTTGACAGAAAGAAGGAGAGATCTCAAGTAGGCAGAGCAGCAGGGAGAGAGAGAGGGGGGAAGCAGGCTCCCTGCTCAGCAGGGAGCCTGATGTGGGGTTTAATCTCAGGACCCTGAGATCAGGACCTGAGCCGAAGGCAGAGGCTTTAACCCACTGAGCCACCCAAGCGCCCCAGATACTATTTTTTTTTTTTATCAATAACATGGGTTAATAACTTTTCTAGTCTATAACTGATCTCTTGGTTCTCTTTTTAATAAAAGTTTTTAATTTTCATGTAGACAAGTATATCTGTAATTTCTTTTAATTATAAATATTTTTATGGTTTCTATAAACATTTGCTTATGATTCATGATTTTAAAGATACATTTTTATATTTTAGACTAATTTTTAGTCTAAATTTTTAAACATTTATCTTTTATCAATCTGAATTGATTGTTGTGTATGGTTCTCATAGGAAACAAAGATTTTTTTTAGTATTATATAGCCAAAAGTGTCTCCTTTTATTTGAATTCTGCCATGCCACATCAATTATTTAACAAGTTCATGCATATATATGGATCTGTTTGGAGTTCTGTATTATTTTATTGCTTAATTTGTGTATTTCTATTCCTATACCTGTGACTACTGCATACTTCATAATTATTTTAAGTCTGGTACAACAACTCCTAGGGGTCATTTTCTTTTATTTCAAATTTATGAAAAGCAGCATTTAATTGGTTATTCTCTAACATACAATTAACAAGAGCTTCTAAAAATTTGGCAAGATTCTGAAAACAGGTGATAGTAAGAAAAAATTGAAAGGATAAAAACATACAATAAACTTTCTGACAGTGAGGGAGAAGGTAAATTACAAGATACAAACACAGTTTATGGGACATGGAAAACAACTAATCCTATTTAATTACCTGGTGAGATTGCTATATTATAACTCATAATCACTGGCATTTATGCTCTGTTTCCTCAAATGAGCACCTTTTAATTAATTGTGTTTTCTTAACACAAAGCAACTGTGGAGGCAAATTTTATCCACAATGAAAATAAGCAAGCTTTAGGAAAAGCCCGTCTAAGCCCCAAGCCCTTCTTTTACAATGTCATAAACAAAATAGGAAGCACACCTTTCAGAATCTTGCAGTTCCTTGGGTTTTGCCATGCACAGAATTGACCTTTTTTCTTTCTTTTTTTTTTTTTTAAATAAATAAATACTCCCTTTTGCAGATAAAACATTACAAAGGAAATCTTACAAAATTTCCTCATTTTCTATTTGGATCTCTGAATATGTTTGGGAATTCAGGTCAATACCATCCCTTTCCTACATTTGGGACATAGCCAGTCCCAATGTAACTAAAGTTTTACAATCTTATTGGGAAAACTAATACTACTTTTGTTAGCTTTTCATGTCAGAATGTACATCCTCAGATGAGTGGCTTTGCCTTGGAGGATATTTTAGGATGTATCTTTTCTAGATGGTTCAGGAATCTAAAGGCAAAAAGCGTCCAAGCACAGGGGGAACCTTGGCCAAGAACTTGAGGTACCTTATTCACATAGCTTTACTCCCATGACTAGCATCTAATTGCATAATCCTTGACTTTCCACGTGATGGCAATTTCATTACTGGGATGTTTTTTGGTCTTACTTTTAGCTCCTCAGATGTTCAAAATTTCCACAGGCCCAAACAAATTTTAGTTCTTCCGTGAGAAAGCTTGGATAAGCTCAATATCAAAAAGACATGAGAAAGGAAATCTTCCTCAGTTTGGAAGAGATGACTTAAGAAGAGTCTGCAAGAAGCATTTTGGCAGCTAACTGGAGATAATTGGACATGGAAGAGGGCTAGTACAGATTTGGGGAAAAAAGAAAAGTTTAAAAGCAGATCCAAAGGGTTTAGTGTGGGGACACTTTAATTCAAGGGAGAGAGAATATAGAGAGTTTTAAAACGACATTTTGAAAACTACCTTAGAACCATACAAAAGAAGAAGTGTATTTGGATATTGACAAAATACAATTTGAATATGACATCTATTCCTGGCAGCTGGTTCATTAATATAAGAAACCCACATGAAACGGTAATCTTAATTCATATAATGCCAAATTAAAAGAGTTCATTGACTCATTTGTGTGAAAATTACCAGGGCATCATCTTCATTTGTAACAAATTTTAACAACAAAAGTAGTTAAAATATTCTAGAATCACTAACTGATATAAAAACCTACATTGGTCACAAGTTGAAATGGGGTGACACAGAATACAGTCTAATCATATTGGTTTATAGAACAGCAGCCCTCATCTGTGATTTGGAATGAAAAAAAAAAAAGAAAGAAAAGTGAAAATTATTGTTTTTTCTTTTTTTTTCCTAAATAATTTGGCAGAAAATCTTCTTCATTCATTTGGTAGAAAAAGTTGAACCTAAATTATCATAAAGCTGCTTTTTAGAATCTATTACATTTAGTGTAAATATTCATGTATTTGGCTGTAGAAATATTAATGTGTTTGATTATGTAGCATTATCCTTGGTCATATCAGGGATATTACATAATGAACAGTATATGTGCCATGTCGCCTTTTTAAAATACAAAAAAAAAAAAATGGTTTTTGAATTCCAAAATATATCTGGCTACAGAAGTAGATAAAAGATTGCATAAATGTGACACTTCTTCCTGCATATATATATATACACAATATTTGTCTTCACTTATTTTAACTTAATCATTACTAAGCCAAGAGTTTTTATTACATGCTATTTTAATGTATTTTCATTTTTAGTAAAGCACAGGTTCATGAGTAAGATCAAACAGTACTGTAGGACTTAGAAACAACAAGTAGCATTTCCCTATATTCTCCAGTCTGACATCTGCTCTTTAGAGGCAACCAATTTTGTTAACATTTTCCTCTTTTTAAAAAACATTTTTTGGGGACGCCTGGGTGGCTCAGTTGGTTAAGCGGCTGCCTTCGGCTCAGGTCATGATCCCAGCATCGTAGAATCGAGTCCCACATTGGGCTCCTTGCTTGGCAGGGAGCCTGCTTCTCCCTCTGCCTCTGCCTGCCACTCTGTCTTCCTGTGCTTGCTCTCACTTCTCTCTCTATGACAAATAAATAAAATAAAATCTTTAAAAAAAATTAAAAAAAATAAAAAATAAACATATTTTGGGCTATAATTCACATAGCATTCAATAAGCCCATTGAAAACACACAATTCAATAGTTTACTATATTCATAGCTATGTCCAACCATCATCACCACTAATTCTAGAACATTTTTGTGACATCAGACAACAAATCCCATCACTCTCTTCATTACCGAACTTAATCTACTCTTTCTACAGCAGCTGTACTATTTTGTGTTCCTACCAAACAGTGCTCAAGGGTTTCAATTTCTCTGCATTCCACCAACACTTGTTTATTTTTTGTTCCTTTGTTTTATTGATAGTAGCTATGTTAATGGAAATGAAGTGAAATCTTACTGTAGTTTTGATTTTCATTTCCCTAATGATTGGTAATTTGGGGGCATCTTTTCATGTGTTTATTGGCCATTTGTATATCTTCCTTGGAAAATTGTCTATTCAGATCCCTGGTTTATATTATATAATTACATAATTACCTTTCCTGTGGTCTTCTTCTTTTTTTTTTTTTTTCCTAATGTGGATTCAAATTACTGTATGTGGTCATTTGCTTTCAGTCTAAAGAACTTTATTATTATTATGGCTCTGCTAGCAACAAATTCTTTCAGCTTTTTTTTTATTTAACTGGGAAAGTCTCTATATCATTTTCATTTTTGAAAATAGTTTTGCTGGATTTAAGGTTAATGGTTGACAGTTTTTTATTTGAATGCTTTGAATATATTACTCCACTGCTTCTGGCCACCATTGTTTCTGATAAAAGTCAGTTTCAGATCCTATAAAGTTTCCCTTGTAACTGACTAGATATTTTTCTCTTGGTACTTTCAAGATTGTCCACTTGTCTTCAGCTTTCAACCTTTTCCTATGATAAGACTTATATTAGTATCTTTTTCATGATCCTACTTCAAGTTTGTTGAGTTTCCCTGACGTGTAAGTTAATCTTTTTGAATAAACTTTGAGTTTTTAGCTTCATTTCTTCTAATTTTTTTTTTTTTCTTTTCCTTCTTTCCTTCTAGTTCTCCTATTACATGCATTTTGGTGCATTTCATTGTGTCCCATATTTCTCTAAGGATCTCTGTTCATTTTTCTTCATTCATCTGTTCTTGTATTCTATGAATTATATATCTGGTAATCTCTCTTCAAGTTTATTAATTCTTTGTTCTGCCAGTCTCAACTCTTAGTTTCAAATTCCTCTAGTGAATTTTTACATTCAATTATTGTCTATTCAACTTCAGCATTTCCATTTGGAGCTTTAAAATTTGTTTTTATATCTTTATTGTATTGTCCATTTCTTTTTTTTTTTTTAATTTAAATTTTTTTATTTTTTATAAACATATATTTTTATCCCCACGGGTACAGGTCTGTGAATCGCCAGGTTTACACACTTCACAGCACTCACCAAAGCACATACCCTCCCCAATGTCCATAACCCCACCCCCCTTCTCCCAACCCCCCTCCCCCCATTTCAATCAGTATTGTCATTATACCTTCTCTGGCTTTGTTAATCATGGTTGAATTCAGTTCTTGGAATATATTTACAATGGATACTTTGAAGTTTTCCTGTTATAGGTGACTTCTGGGCTCTCTCAGAGGCCTAACGTGTTTTGTTGCCTGCTTTGTCCCTGGTGTATGGGTCATACTTTCCAGGGCTTGTTCTTTGTTTTTGGTTTGATTTGTTTCATTTTGTTTTGCATGTTTCATAATTTTTTGTTGGAAACTAGACCCTTTAGATAAGATCTTGAAGCAAATCTGGGTACTATCTTTCTCAGGGCCTGTTATTTTTATTTGAGGGTACATTCCAGACTATTACTCTCTACATCTGCAGACATCTGCAGCATTTAGTTTCTGATGTTGCTCCTCAGTGCAGCACAGCCTTGAGTAAACACACAGTCACTGCAGGGAGACCTTCATTTTGGTGGAGTTCCCTTTGACTGTTTCCTTGACCATAGAGCTGTTAAGTAAGTCTCACTAATTACCACCTGATCAATTTATTGTTCTCACCCATGCATTGGGGCATACATTACTTTGCAGAATAATCAATCAAATTGGAGTTCTGAAGCAAAAATGCCTAGGTTGGTGTTTTGAGATTTGTTCTACCTCCAGGAGAACTTCTTCGGCTGCCTGCCTCCATAGCTCTCACAGCTGAACAAATTAGCCTGCAGTTTAGCTTATATACACAGTGATTCCACCAGTTTTCTCTCACCAAAATCTCCATTGTTTTTGAGAGCACCTATAGGCTTAAACTTTTCTACACACTGTTACAAATAAGTCAGTTACCCTGGGAAGAAATTAAGAGTTTTATGCTTTATGGCTTGCTTCTCCCTCAGGGGAAATCCCCAAGCCAAGGCTCTGGAGTTGAGGATGGCAACAATGAATGCTCCCCACAACAATGAGTGCTTCCCACAACAATGAGTGCTCCCCACAACAATGAGTGCTCCCACAGCAATGAATGCTCCCCACAACAATGAGTGCTCCCCACAGCAATGAGCTCTTTCCTGATGTAGGACTCAATCTGAGTCGAAGGCAGAGGCTTACCTGACTGAGCCACCGAAGCACCCTCTGAGTAATATTTCTATCTTAGGAACTGAGCCCTCAGTACAAGTGGTGAAGGGGATAAGGTGTAGCAGCTTCATGTCTTCTCAGCTTGGCTTTCCAGTATAAAATGATTACCTTCTATGATGGGACAACAGTGATACGGTCCCAGTATTCTCAACAATGTCGTGCCCTAGTTAGAACCTCCACCCTACCAAAGATGGCTGGGTAAAATAAAGAAGCCTCACGTCTTGGTCATACTCACATACAACTTTCAGCGGCAAATAACTGGGGACAGGATAAGAAATGTTGATATCCCGTTTTTCCTAAGATAGCCTTTCAACTGGGAATGAGGGGAAGGGAACCCTGTGCTCTTAGATGCAACGGTCTGGAATTTTCATCTTGTTGAATTGGGAGAAGGAAAGGAAGGAATGGGGCCTGGTCCAAAATAGACTCCCCTGCTCATACTGAGCTCTCTTTGTTAAGCTATGTGAGTTTTTTGACCTGACCATTTACAAAAGTTTAAGTGGTTGTCCCTATATACTTTGTACCAGTTTCAGAGGAGTGGGTCCATGGAGTTCCTCTTACTGTCATGCCAAAAGTAGAATTTTCCACATTCTTTGTTTTTTTTTTGAAGTTTCTGACATATAACTCCAAATTTCTAGATAATTAATTTACCAGAGTATCCCTTGACATATTAGTCTCAAATCTTATTTTTTAAATTCCTGTTATGAATTACCAGGATTTGATAAAATTAAAGAAAAAAATTTTTTCCTATTTACCCCCTTCATTCTTCTCAATATTGTTACATCACAATATTTGGTCAGTGGCTTCTGATTCTGGTTTTGGTGAAGTTGATTGATTTAAATTAATTGTCTTGTAGAAAATGACTATAAAAACAGATATTGACATGAAAAAATAGACAAATGAAGTAGAATAGAAAGCTCAAAGAAATCACACATGTGTGTTTATCTTATGTATAACTGTATTATTCAGGGCTCTCCAGAGAAACAGAACAAATAGGATATGTATATATAGAGAAAGATTTATTATAAGGAATTGATTCATGCAACTATGAAGCCTGACAAGCCCAAATCCTCAATGTGAGCCTACAGATTCAAGATCCTGGAAAGCCAATGATGTAGACGAAGTCTAAAGGCAGTGTACTGGAGAACTCCTTTTTGTTCAGGAGGCTGCTCTTTTTGTTTTATTCAGTCTTTCAACTGATTCAATGAGGCCCACCCACCTCATGGAGGACAATCTGCTCCCTCCGAGTTTACTGATTTCAATGTTAAAGTCATCCAAAATCACCCTCCAATTTGATTCATAAAATTAACATCACAATGGCAAAGAAGACACCACAGTATAATCCCCACTACACTGGTCTTTTCAAAAGATTGGTCTTTTCAAAATATGATGCTATGTTAATTGCATATTTAAATGGAAAGTGTTTTCTGATCCTTAACTCACATGACACACACACACACACACACACACAGATCAGTTGCAGATCAAAATGTGCAGAAAAAAATTCATAAAGATTTTAGAAGGACATTTTGTATCCTTGGAATTGGCAGTTTTTTTAAATATACAAAATATTTAATCATAAAAGGAAAATTGAGAAAATGGACCAAATTAAAATCAAGGACTTCTATTTACTAGAAAAACACAAAACTAAACACTAGAATAGAAAGGCAACCCACAACACAGGGGATGATATTCAAATAAAAACGTCGAGTGGAGGCTTGGTATGGCCATAAAGTGTTTTATACAAATTGAAAAAGGTAGAGTCAAATAACTTGAAAGATCATTTCACAAAACAGAATGGCCAAATGGCACATAAGTATATGAAATGATGCTTAACATCACTACTCATAAAAGAAATGTAAATTAAGAGCACACAGGATAATACTTACTGGAATGGTTAGAGTTTAGAAGCCTGACAAAACCAAGGGGACAAAAATATGTAGAAAACATAACTTTCATATATTGCTTATTGGGGTATAAGCTGGGGAAAAACCATTTGGGAGTATTTGATAAACTAAATATATGCTCTTTATAAGGTCCAGAAATAATATTCATGGATCTATACCCAAGAGAAAAGAGAGCTTATAACCAACAAAGATATTGTGGAACAGTGTTTAACTAATTTAACTCACCATAGAAAAAACTGGAAATCACAAATTCATGTCAGTACTATAATGAAAAATTGTGGATGAAGAATGATAATAAATTACACATTGACATAACATGTAGAAATCTCACACCCGTAGTGACAACCAAAAAAACTAGACATGGGAAAGAACATAGTATTTGAGTTCATTTCCATGAAGTTCAATAACAAGCAAAACTAATCTGTGGTGCTAGAATTGAGGACACTGGTTACTTCTGTAGAGAGCAATATTGACTTAAAAGAGACATGAGGAAATCTCTATGAATACACTATATCTTGATCTGAATCAATACACATATATAATACATATATTCATATACATGAATATTTGTATACATGATATATGTATATTACATACACATTTCTATTTGTACATACATGCACATACAAGTAATCATCAATTTGTATGCTTAAGATCTGTGCATTTTACTGTGTGTTTTATGCCTCAGAAAAAAATTTTGATACTAGTAATATGTTACCTATTTTAATAGACTCAATAGGAAGGAAAAATTTTTAAAGAAGAGAAAAATACTCACTGAAAGCAAAGTACTTATTGAAATGCAAAGAAGCAACAAAAGCATTCTTCATAATTGCCAAGTCTTGAAATCTGCAGGTATTTAGTGATGAAAATGATGTTGTGTTTATGAAACTTGATCACAGAAATCACTACCCAGCCAACTGCTTCCCAGGCAGCCACATTGTTGTGACATGTCTTTTCCCTTAAATGTCAAGATCTTTTGTCATTTCTTAAATGTTACAAGATCTTTTGTGGAACATTATAGATGACCCAAGTTTCTTTCCTTTTCCTGGGGGCAGAAGCCAAGCCAAAATTACACTTGTGCAGGTGTGGAAAGGAAAAAGATATTAACTGGTAACGCTAAGTTGTGGCAGACCCAGGCAATAGGACTGAAATGTTTCCTCTATGTCACATGACGGGCTGCATGGGGCACCTAGAGAACTTTTATTAGACTTCCCTACTTTAAGCATTAGATCCATATAATACAATCCGAAGCATGTGAAAGACTCATTTTTGAATAGTATCTTCAAAAATATTGTGACAGATAGATAAAATGTCTTCTTTCCTAATTTTAACTTGATTCTCTAGACTTCCTCTAGTTGACAGCAGGTATGATTGATAGTGTGGAGGCTTCTCAGGATTGTGGACAAATTGAGATATTTCACATTGGGCTACCCCATTCAATTATCAGATCTTTAGTTTAATCTTGTCCTGGGGAATAGACCCAGACATTTTTATCATCCTCATATCATTTTCTGGTCCTTTACTTTGGTTGGCTTTTCCCTGTAAACTTTAAACTGCTTCAATTTAGTCCCCTTTAGGCTTTCATAAAGAATCTGTCCTTTTTGAAATGTTAACTTCAGAATCTGATAGCTATTTCCCACGGTAGATTTTTCTACCCAGGGAATGTTACCAGAATGGAGGTAGACCCTTGTTCTTATACTAATTATAGTTCTTATGATATTGTAAGTAACTGAAAGTTTAATGCAAAATATATTGATTTCCATTAACATTTCCTTGTCTAGGACTATGGGAAAGTGGGCTCTCACAGGACAAATGAATGAAGGTATCCTGGGAATGGGATAAAGGACCGTGACTGCTACTAATATGCAGCGTTTTGTGGAGTTGTATGAAATATGAGCCAGGTAGAAGATTGCACATTTAATCACCACTAGTAGTCTTAGTGAGCTCTACTCAATTGTCAGAAGCTAAACCAGTAATCTTATAAAACATCACAAAAACAAACAATCCCCCCCACTACTGTTCTGTTCTTAAGCTTCTCATTTTCTCTCTGAGTTATATTGGTCATCATTGTGAGTTGCTGTTACTCTAAAGCTATTTAAATTTCTCATCCTGGTGACTGTCCATTCTTGCTGTTCTTCAACTTGTGCTTTTGTCCTTCTGTAATCTCATCTGTCCTCAAAGTTTTATCTTGTGTCTGTATTCTAATTAACTCACATATATATATTCATTTCTCCTACATTTTTAATAGGAATACCCTGATTTCTTCTAGATATTTGGGATTTTTCATTGAAACCAAAGAAGTATATAATTGTGGGGTGCCTGGGTGGCTCAGTGGGTTAAGCTCTGCCTTTGGCTCGGGTCATGATCTCAGGGTCCTGGGATCGAACCCTGCCTCAGGCTCCCTGCTCAGGAGGGAGCCTGTCCCGCACCCCCCCGCTTTCTGCCTACTTGTGATATCTCTCTCTGTCAAGTCAATAAATAAAATCTTTTTTTAAAAAAGTATATAGTTGTATTTTATGTATATCTGTGATAGGCACATGCCTTATTTATATATTTATAGTAATTCTCTGAACTGTTATTGTCCCCCCCCTTTTTTTTAAGAAGAGAAAACAGAAACAGAAAAAGGAACTAAATTGCCTCAGTTTTGAAGCTAGTGAGTGGCATATCTGGTTTATGTAACTTCACAAACAATTAAGTCTGTACGATATTATTATGTGGGCTTCCTAAAAAATGTCCAAAAGAACGCATCATTGTCCACTCAAAGTCTGTTCCTGATTTTGTACACATTACCTCATTAACAGAGTTGCCATCCTCTAAAATACCAAATTAAAATGACAACAACAACAAAACCCTGAAAGTCATTACAGACTGCTTTTTCTCCTTCATTTCTTATATTTACTCAAACAACATGTTTTACATGGCTAGTCATGTATAGTATTTTTAATGTTCCTCATCTCTCTATTTCCATTTCCCTAAGCCAGCCCCTCATCATTTTTAAAATAGCTTTTGTAATGAATGACCTTGAAACCATTCTTGACTTCCTCAAATCTTTCTCCAAGCAGAAACCAGAATGATTTATATGAAGGGCAAATCAGACCATGAACTTTGCTTTAAAAATATTTTAGCTGACCTTCCATTACCTTGTAAGGTGAAAACCACATTCTAGAACATGGCAGCTCTCATACACCATGACACAGCTTTCTCCTACTTTTCTTTACCTCCATTTCAGCTCCATATTTGTTCATAGAATATTTAGTTCTATACTACTACTCACTGCATAAACAATTACAAAAATTTCTTTATATTTTACTCCTTTTATTCAATAAATATTTATTGTGCATCTACTAAATGCTAGGCATATCTCAGTACTTGAAATATATCATCAATTATTACTAAGGTTCTTGTGTTCATGGACCTTATAGTGTAGAAGTGAGACATAGACAATAAACCTCTAAGAGGTATCTTACTGTTTTACAGTCCTAGGACAAAGCATGTCCTGTGTGATTAATAATGTTCCTTGGGAACCATGCTTAGAAGTCTTAGATTTTTGATATTTGTCTGTGTGTTTGTTTATTTATTTGTTTGTTTTGAGATTTATTTATTTCTTTGAGAGGGGGTGGAAGGGGCAGAGGGAAAGGGAGAGTCTGATGCAGACTCTGCACTGAGCATGGAGTCCAATGCAGGGCTCAATCTCACAAACCTGAGATCACTACCTGAGGCAAAATCAAGTCAGAAACTCAACCGACTGACCACCCAGGCATTCCATTCTGTGTTTTCTTTTTGGGGAACTCTTTTCAATAACGTGGCACTGCAGAGTTGCTGCATGGAGTATAAAACAGAGAGGAGTCAAGCACTGCTACAGGATTTTGGTCTGAGAATTGGAAGATAGACTTGCCATACACCAAGCAGAGAAAGGTTCAGGAAAGATTTAATGGTAAGGGGTCAGTTCAGGAGTTCCATTTTGGACATGTTGAATTTGGGACATTTATTAGACATCAAAGTAGATATACTGAGTATATATACAGTAAAATAAACATATCTGAAGTTTGTTAAAAGGGCCTGGACTAGAAATATAAATTCGGAATTTACCAGAATACAAAGGGCTTTTAAAACTATGTTGCTTATTTTCTTTTATGGAACTTTTTCTTTTTTCTTTTTTCTTTTTTTTTTCATTTTCATCTGGCAACCCTTATGCTGCTAAAGATCCAGGTCAGGAAAAAACGTCCCTGGAAATTTTTCCTAAGATTTCCCAGGTTGGGCTAAATGTCTTTTTTTTTTTTTTTAATGTTTCTATGTAATAACTTGTATATAAATATTGAGTTTAACACTAGGAGAAAAATTTTTATCTATTTATCCATCTCCCTAACTAGATGAAAAGCTTTATTTCAGGGAAGAGATGAGATTGTTCATCTTCATATTTCCAGTCCTTAAAACAGAGCTCAGAACTAAAAACTATGCCTGATAACAGTTCTGTACATCAGGCCTCAGTGCTTCCTTGTGGACTTCAGAATTATGAAGACTATGAGCAGAGAGATAATCTCTTGGAAAAGTCGAAACTCTAAGGCTGTCATCACCAAAGCTTAGTTGAAGTTTGTGAACTCATTTGTTCAAGGTCTACTCAGAAGAGAAGGAACCATGGATACCTAGGCTCTGGGAACTGAGATCTTGGGATTTGATCACTAGCTCAAATCAAGTTAGTATTTGGTTTCTCTAGTTAGGAAGCCACATGAGGTTGGTGTATCCTCTAATCTAACCTTAGCTAGATCCTTCTGGTGGGCATGTCAGTTCTATCTGGCAGGGATGTCCTTAAAATCTAGCCTAGCCTCCTGAAGCATGGATAAAGGAATCAGCCCTATTCAGAAAAAGGAGTTTCTTGACCTAGAATTGTATTTGAAGGGGTTTCTCATAGTAACTCTAGGGACATGGAGCAGTCTCAAACTAGACCCAGGTACCTAGAATCTTGGGATATCTAGTGGGGAAAAGTCTTTTGAAACCTCCTTTTATTATATGCTCCTCTTTCTTTTCTCAACTGTCATATTTGTACATTGTGATGTTTATTCCACAGAGGAATACATGTAAGAAAATTACCATTTTTGGCTGGTTCTAGGCTTGGGTAATACCTGTCCCTTATATGAAAATCAAAGTCCATGGAAAGCCAGCTAACTTGCAAAGAGCTTTTAATTTATTTGACACATTTTTAAAAACAATAGAGAAGGAGTTAAGAAATGTTAAATAATTAAAACATTAGGGGGAAAAAAAAGTACAATGAACTCTCACGTGCCTGTGACCCAGCTTCAGCAATTGGCAGATTTATGACATCCACAATGAGTTGTGCATTTCCTCTCCCTCCACTAAACAATTTTGAAGTCAATCCTTGAACATATCATTTCATCCTCAAATAGTTCAGCATGTACTACCTATCAATAATAGGATTATTTTTTTTCAAATCTAAACACAAAAGTCATCTTTAAACACTAAGACATAAAATGATTTATAATAGTGTTAATACAACTAATTACCAAAATGAAATCAGAATTTCCTCAGTTACTTCATAATTGTACTTTAAAATTTCATTTGTTTGAACAATATTGCTTGGAGAATATCCAAACTAGGTCCATTTTATTTAGAGTTTTATTGATATGTCTTAAAACTCTTCCTTTATTATATAATTTTTCTTCTTCTCCTTCTATTTACTTAAGAAACCTGGTTGTCCCATACTCTGGATTTTGCTGCCTGCATCTGTAGGGTCTTGTTTAAATATGTTTCTCTCTCATCTTGTATTTCTTTTAAAATGGGAGTTAAATCTAGAGGCTAGATTTGCTCAGGCTTGACTTTTTGGCTAGAAAATAAATCATAGTTTTCTCTGTGTACTTTAATCAAGCAAAATAAAATGTGACTTTTTTGTTTGTGTGTGTGTGATAACTACTATCTTACAGTGGTTGCTATTACCTGGATCCATTCCATTAGGGATGTACAGAACGTTAATATTTTAATTATACCACTCTTTATTTATTAGCTAAAATGATTCTATGAAAAAAAAAACACAAAAATTTGTTTATCCTAAGCTATTGTTAGTATGGGAAAAGCAAAATAGGTGAATTATTATTTCTATTTATTTAACAATTTGAAAATTGTGTATTTATTGCTTAGCAATTTTTGAAGGTATTTCTTTTTCTTCTTGAAGATTATTGGGGACACCTGTACATTAATATCTTTTTTTTAAGATTTTTTTTTTTTTTATCTGAAAGAGAGATAGAGATCACAAGTAGGCAGAGAGGCAGGCAGAGGGTGAGGGCGAAGGAGACTCCCTGTTGAGCAAGGAGCCATAGGCAGGGTTCTATCCAAGGACTCTAGGATCATGACCTGAGCTGAAGGCAGAGGCTTAGCCCATTGAACCACCCAGGTGCCCCTATATTAATATCTTTAATTGTTTTGATTTATTGTAATTATTATTCACATTAATGCTCAAACTGTCCTATTTTGTTAATAGCAACCTTTTCAACCTTTTCAATTTGGTCCAATTTGATTCGTTTGACATTACTTTAGATTTTTAATTGTTTGTTTGTTTTTGCTTTCTGGCTGGCTTGACAGTATAGTCTAGGTTCATCCATGCTACCTTCTGCAGATCAGGAATCATTCACATTTCCAAGTTATCTTAATTCTCTTTATGGAAAATGATGTTTACAGGCTGTACTCTGGGCTGTATGATTAAATGTTCCTATTGAGTCAGTCATTCTTCTCTGTTGTTTACATTTACAGACCTGGAAAATAAATGGGCTTATTTTTAAGAGGAAAGGTCAGTATGTTGAAGTATAAAGTTTTGCTTAACTTTTAAAATTTTCCATTTGTATCTTTTTTCTCTAGCACTGAAAATCTTGGATCTTAATTATGTTACAGTCGCTGTAAATGTATACTACTGTATGTGTATGTCTATACAAGTGTGTATAATATATACAATTAATAAAATATGATTACCATGAGGAGATAACTGAGACTTGTTTTATCCTTCCTCTTTAAACAGTTTTTAAAAACAGATAATATATTTGAAACTATTTTTAAAAATCAGGTAAGATATGTAACTCTCAGATGGTACAGGGCAGTAATCCTGGGGAGAAGGAAAACACAAAAACTAAGTGAGTCAAATGACTTTCCTAGTTTACCACATGGATGGCAGGGCAGAGAGAATGAACCCAAAGAGCCTGGCAGTGTTGTGGAGAAGAGGAAGTAGCATGCAGAATTTGATGAACAAAGATGACTAGAAAAGCAGGATGCCAAAGAGAAGAATAATGCCAAAGAACAGAAGAAGTTTCTTCTCAAATATAGTATTGATCCATATGTGTTTAAGGAATCTATCAAAGCCAAAGAAAAAAATAACAATGAGCAAAAGGTTCTCATTTGCCAGAGTACATGAATAGAGTACATGAATAGTCTTCAAGTGATATTGTTTTAGGAAAGGGGATATTTATTCTACAATAAAGGTGGTTTTGATTTGATAAGATAGCTTAAAAGCAAGAATTAGGAGCATTATATGTTTTTTTCCAAATAATTTATTACCTTTTAAGAATAAGCCAAAAAGAAATGAAAAAGAAAAAAAATAATAGTAACAATAATAGTAAGTAATTAAGATCTAATAGGTGAAAGATCTAACAATTGAAAGTTCATAGTGTCAAGAATCCAATAAAAAAGGACCAGGAAGCAGGAGATTATGATCTAGAACAAAGAGGTAAAAAAAAAAAAAAAAATCAATCAATTTGTCCCAGGAATAGCCCAAAGTAATCAAATTACTAGAAAAGGAAATTTATACAGCTATTATAAATATACTTCGTGTTTTATAAAGTAGAGGAAAGTAGGATCATGATAAAAGAATGTGAATATATTAAAAAACACTGAGGTGGAATGTCTAAAGATAAAAACACTCTATCTAGTATTAACAGCAGAATAGACAATGCATAAGAAAAGATTAGTAAACTAAGTACAATAGAAATGATCCAAAATAAAACAAGGAAAATACTGAAAACAAAACAAAACACAACAAAATAGAGCATCAGTGAATTCTGAAACTCTCTCAAGTGGACTAACATATGTAAAATGGGAGTCTTAGGAGGTAATAGAGTTGGGAGGACAACATTTGAAGGTATATGCACTCCCCATTTCCACTTTGATTAAATTGGGAATAATTTTATTGTGTGGTATTTACTGCCAACTATATACCATATTTGGTTTGATTTTGATTTTAAAAAACTTTAGTTTAAATTTGATATAATTCTATTGATATAATTCTATTTGATATAATTCTATTTTTAAATTTTGTATAAAATTTTCATAATTCCAATGTTAAATCTTTGAAGGAAGGTGTATTCTGAAAAATCTATCTTCAATCCCTTTTCTTCCAACTAGTTTCCTCAATTCCTAACAATAACTTTTCATAATTTATGGTTTCAATTGTTATAAGTAAATACAGGTGAAGGGGTGTGTATGTATGTGTGTGTGTGTGTGTGTGTGTGAAATGTGTGTGTGTATCTTTGGAGAGGCATATAGATTTATTTGTATTGATTCTTTATAAGAATTGTTTATAACAATTTATCCTGGAGAACATTCTATTTTAATTTGTTGACAGAGTCTTTATTCCTTTTTAGAAATACTGCATAGTATCCTGTTATTAATCTTTTAACTATTTGTCTGTGAACAGGAATGATTCTGTCTCTAGTTATTATAGAACAGGTGATTTCTGTCTCTAGTTATTATAACAGTGCTGCTACAATGAATAGCTTGTACATACATCTTTTTTTAATTTTTCTGATTGCTCTTATTACTCATTTTATTCTCTGTTAAAATGGCTAGACTATTGGTATTAAGGAAGGCATGTATTGCATGAAGCATTGGGTGTTATATGTAAACAATGAATCTTAGAACACGACATCAAAAACTAATGATGTACTGTATGGTAACTAACATAACATAATAAAAATAATAAAAAAATGAATAAATAAAATGGAAATGTGTCAGTTAAATCATGTAGCTATATAGGGGATCTACTATATATCCCTGTGTGATACGTTTATTATAACTGATGGATTTTATCTTATAAATGAAGATTGTATGAGCATTTATTCTTATACACTTGTCAAAATTTTTATGTTATTGATCTTGGATACTTGCTGATTCATTTGTAAACACTTTTGGTAATCAATGATTTATCTGTTGGGAAAAACTAAAGGACTCAATGAATAGGTTGATCCTATATTTTCTCTTTGGTGAGCTACTATTACTCCCCACATGAGAAAGATTACTAAGAGGAGAGGCTGGAAATAAAAAGGATTTCTCTGTACTATAAATCAAATAATAGGTTAAAGTGCTTTGTAATACCCAAAAGACTTCCACATCAATTATTAATTTATTTGATTTATATAAAAATGTTTTTATTTTAATTTCACTATAGTTAACATAACAGTGATTTCATTTCATTACATCCCACTTTGTGTAATTAATGTTGGAAAAAATTTGACAGAAATAAAAATTAAAATTCATGGTAATATTTCTTACTTAATTCTGTGTCTGTGATGATAACAGCAACACAAATGGAAAAAAGCCTAAGTGTCTTTCAAGACAGTTTATTATTATATACCAACATGATGTAATAAGCACAGGTAATGATAATTACCTGTTTTTTTACATGGACCTCCCCTCCCCACCCCAACCCACCCTACCCCAACCCAGAGAGAGCCTAGAACAGTGTCATGGTTGATACAAATATTCCAGACTTTTCCTCATCTTTTTAGGAGTAATGATAATGAGCAGAGAGGGGAAACTGTGAAATAAAATGTCATGTGCTACTGCCTACACTGATTTTTCCAGAATGAGAAGGAAACACGAGTCAGAAGGACCCAAGGATACTCTGGAGATGGCCAGTGCTCAAGTGAATCTTTTTATATATTCCCAAAATTTTGCCCTTCTTGGTATTATATCTTGTGTGAGGCAATTCTCCTCTCCCAGTCCTTTTCTATTAAACTCCCGCTCTATTACTTACTTCATTTGAACATGTTTCTTTATCATCACCATAAAAATACCATAACTAGAAGATGACGTTCTTTTTACTAAGACAATTCAGGACGGAGTGGGCCTGGTTTTGTCTTGATTCAGATTTTCTAATCTGTTGAGTCTGAGTGTTCTTGGCTTCCTTCACTTTTGAAGTTAAAAGCATGACAACCATTTCACACTTCTGTGTATATTCTGGTCTTGTTCTTTTTCTCTCCCTCTGAGTTAGACTGATATGGAATAGTTTGTTCTGAATTCACTGTGTTAATTCCATTTATATGTACTATCTAAACTTAATCCACTTTCTTCCTTCTGAGCAATTGAGTCCCTTGTTTAAATTCTTCTTCCAATAATAAAGTCTACTGAAAAATTAAAATAATGAGAAAACTTTACATTTTGAAAATAATATATGAATTAAAATAGAAATTAACCAAATGTATGGAACCCATACTTTCAATTCCATAAACTATTTATCCTTATGAACGAAGGCTAGAAGATCTGTAAAGTTAAAATTGTTTTTGTATGTGGAATATGGGATTTTGTGTGAGCTTTATAATATATACATCAATATTATTAATTATTGTTTCAATTTTTAGAAACTCTTAAACATGCAACTAAAATAAAAATGAAAGGCACAGATAATGATAATTACCTGTTTTTTTGCACTCCCAATGAAATGGGAGTGTGACATAAATTTGTTTTTTAAAAAATATAACTATTTGATGGATTTTTAAAAAGCACAGAATTTTTAAAATTAGTAAATAGTATTTGAATAAAGTATATGCCTTAAAAGGCAATTTTTTTTTTTAAATTTTATTTATTTATTTGACAGACAGAGATCACAAGTAGGCAGAGAGGCAGGCAGAGAGAGAGAGAGGAGGAAGCAGGCTCCCCACAGAGCAGAGAGCCCGATGCGGGGCTCGATCCCAGGACCCTGGGACCATGACCTGAGCCAAAGGCAGTGGCTTAAGCCACTGAGCCACCCAGGCGCCCCAAAAGGCAATTTTTAAAAAAACAGTTATATCATTCTAGAGTCTAGCAATCTATAAACCTGAGTTTTAAAACAGGACCGCAATTAAAAGACATAAGAAGAATTTTTAAATTGAAGAGAACCACAGGAAGAATTTGAATTTCACATTTTCTTTTTCTCTCTTCATGGCTCTTCCTTGGACCCCCACATAGAAAAGCCCTACGTGTCTGAGAATTTCTCCTTAAAAAATTATTTTTTTAATAAGTGATTCCTTAAATCAATAATTCTGAGTGCTGATAAAGGAACATATGCCTACTTTTTCACCACCAAATCCTTCTTCTTTCCCCTTGCATGGAGACCAAGGACTTTTCTGTAAGTTGGGAATAGTGCTAGCCCAACATGTATTAACATGTTCTTTCCTTTTAAAGACATTTATTAAAATTTCCTTCCTGTTTTGTGCGATATATTAAGCCTATCCTTCCTACTGTGTATTTTCTTGTCTTTCAGCAAATTTTGTAATATTTTAAAAGTGAAAAGGCATATTGGGAAATGAGGAAAATAGGCCTTTAGTATGAAAATTTATGTTGTTGAACTGGGCTGTAGCTATAGGTAGAGGCTTAAAATTCTTCTAGTGTTCTTACTTTTTTCTGCCATCTTGCCTTTAGGGCTTCCTTCCCCTGGTCACTACTGTTTAGGGAGGGCCTGAACCTTACAGCTCTCACAGTCTTAATTATAGTGCACAGTTGTTATCCTGGCACTTTCTTCGTGTAGTGGTGGATGGAAGAGGTATTCTGTGATCTTGTAGTTAAGTGTGTAAGATGGCCTGTATTTTGGAGCTGGTGTCTTCACAAGTCTCTCAGACTCTCTGTCTTTGGTATAACATTTTTCTCCCTGTTTCCTACACTTGTTTCAGCCTTCCCAATCAATTTCTTCAAGGGTTTGTCCCCTGTTGACAACTTCTCCCCTCTAAGGTGAGAAAGGAAGACTGGAGTTGCCTGAAGAAAGGAATTATAAATTCTCCTTGTTGGATAAGGTTCCTGAATAGCACTCTGGCAAAGAGGTCCTTTGTTGAGGAGAGAACTATAGGACTGGTTTACAAAGGTTTGAAGAAAAGTTCATTCTGTTTTAATTTGTCCAGCTGTTTTTTGTTGTTATTGTTTTGTTTTTAGTTTTTTAAGATTTTATTTTATTGTCAGAGAGGGTACAAACAGCAGGAGCAGCAGGCAGAGGGAGAAGCAGGGTTCCTGCTGAGCTAGGAGCCTGATATGGAACTTGATCTCAGGAACCTGGGATCATGACCTGAGCCAAAGGCAGATGCTTAACTGACTGAGCCACCCAGGCATCCCAAGTCCAGCTGTTGTTCTTTATTGTAGGGCTGGGAGTGATGATTTTCAAGATCTTCATATGTAAGATATTTAAGCCCCCACATGCTATTTTTAGTTAAGATTATTAATATTAATTTACCTAACTTTAACAGTATAAAAATAGTAGAATTAAGAAATCCATTACTTTTATTAAGGTAGGAAAAATATTGTGAAATACATTTTTTAAAATTTTTTATTTATTTGACAGACAGAGATCACAAGTAGGCAGAGAGGCAGGCAGAGAGAGGGGGAAGCAGGCTCCCCAACGAGCAGAGAGCCCAATGCGAGGCTCAATCCCAGGACCCTGAGACCATGACCCGAGCAGAAGGCAGAGGGTTAACCCACTGAGCCACCCAGGTGCCCCTGAAATACCTTTTAAGGTAAGGGTTATTTTATACCACATAGAACAGCTTCATATCATATTATCGACTACTTATTTGAGGAACTTAGGAAATGATACATTTGTATTTCATCTCACTGGTCAACTGCGTCCCAGTATTTTTTTTTTTTTTATTTCTTTTAACATGCTTTTCATTTTGGCAGTGGTCTTAATATTTTTTCTCTATTTCTTTCCTAATTTCTGCCATTGTGCTATTCATCTCCTATAACTTATAACTTCTTCTTCAAACCAGTTTCTGGAAATGTCATATTGTTGCCAATTTCTTTGATTCTATGATAAAATAATTACCTATATTCTTCCATGGTGCTCTTAGACAATTCCTATTGTGATGTATATACTTCATGTACTTTTATTCATCTGTTGCATCTTCTTTTTTGGGGAAAAATCCAACAACTATGCCTAGCTTCTCTCTTGATTTATTTCATATTATCTTTCATCCTTGAATAGTGCTAGGTATATGTTTGAGATAAACAGAAGTGGGGAAGAAAGAGAAGTAAAGATCTAGTAATTTACACTATTGACTTCGCCTCAATGCATCTTACCTAATCTATCATTTCTTCATCCAGGAAGAAAGTACCTTCCAAAGCTTATAGCATTCAGGGTGTCAGCACAGCTCACAGCAAAGTGCTTTTGTTCAAAGTTTCTCTTCATCATGTTCACTACCTGCCTGGCCTTCTTCTATGACATTTATTCCCAGTAACGTCCTCTGGCTGAGGGATTAGATTATAGAAAAAATAAATGGCTTGACAGCACAGTGTAATTTTTCAACTTCAATCCCATCGCTGTTCTGAATTGTCACAGAGAAGCACTACAGGGAAAACTCCCACTTTCGCCCCAGCCCACCCAACGTTTGTTCTTTATTTTAATTCAAAGAATCAATAGAGATGTTTTTTCCTAAACGCCAATCTTAATATTAGAGAAAACTGCTTCCAGCTGGGGTGAGATAAGGCTGTGGATCACCTTGCAGCTTCCTTTGGGCAACATTCCCAGCATCTGGTAAAATATCATTCATAGATTCTGATTGGAGTTATGTCACTTTTTCCTTGATGCTATTTTGAAATGTCATTTTCTAATCTCAGAAATAATTTTAATTTACCACTGACATAGTACTGCCAGGGAAATTATCAAAAGCGTAATGACTCCCTCTCCTTTCTTTCCTTCATTATGCTTATGAGTTTTCTGAATAGCCATCAGTATATTTTTGGCTCTGAATTGGACTATGAAATATTTTGGGCAAATTTTGAGATTAATTTAATGTGTTTGTGTCAGATTGGAAATTAGCAGTAAGAACCTTTTGATGGTTGACTTTCATCTCTAGAACTTATTCTGTGTAGACCTTTATGAAATTCTAGGATATTAGATCTCAACATAGGAGCAGATTTGTTACCTGAGCAACTTGAAAGGCCTGCAACTTGAATATAAATAAGCTCTCAGAGTGTCGGGATTTTTCTTTCCTTCTACAATATTATCTTGAGAGCTATTGGAATTCCTTTTGCATTACTATTTCTATTTTTATATATCCTCTCAGAAGAGTACATTTTAGCATCAACTCCAGAATAGAATAAAGAAAAAAAGTTTCTTTCTGAGATAAATAAATGTACAGGAGCTAATATCTAAGAAAGATAATTTTTTATTGGTAACTTCCTTTATCTTAGTATAAATTTTAAACAATTAAAAAAGAAGCAAACAACTTTTTTTTTGCTGTTCCAGAGTATAAATATAAAAATAGGATTACTGTTACAAGTGCAAATAACATCATTCCCTGTAAGTTCTTCCTTTAGAGGCACAAGTTTATTCCAATTCTTTTGAGATCTAGTGTATATTGCATTTAGGTTGTCTAAACATTCCCTGAGTACACTTGTGCAAATGTAATGAATATTAATAATTTTTCCATATCTACACTGAAGAAAAGCCAGCCAGTTTTTTAATGTAATTAGAATCTCACAATATGTTTACTGCTCTTTGTTATTACCTTGCTTATCTGAAAAAGTGCCCAAGGCCATTTTTTATTTTTAACTGAATATTGTGTAATCTCATAGCAATTTCCTATAAAATTTCAAGTGACAAAGTCAGACTGCTAAAACAGTGAATCAGAATACAGAAAATAAATTTAAATTCCATTAACTCTTGAAAACTCTGGAGCTCTGGCTTTCTGCATTAAGAAAAATAATTGGGAAATTTGTATTTGTAGGTAAAACTCAGTAAAGTATAATGTCAGGTGCTTTTAATTTAGTAAGTATCACATGTACTATAAGTTAAATACATATTTTGAGAGTTGAATACGTTACTTCTATTGTTTTAGAATGTACATTAGACTCTAGTATAAAACTGTAGAAAAAGTGGCCTTCCACCTACTAGGTAGAGTAAAATTATGGAGGAAGTACATAGATAATGGACAATTTTGTTAAAGCATCATTTTTTTAAATGATCGCAAATATATAAGTTTCCAATGTATATACTTTAAGTTAAACTTTGGCACTATAAGTCAGGGAATCCTTTCATATAGCATTGGTACACTTCAGGAAAGTGTGTTGTGTCAAAATTATGAAACTACTGGCATGTAACAACTTAGTCAACTAGGCAATTAAATACAACATGCTTCTTTCTTGAAATGAGAAGAAGAAAAAGAAGCAGCAGCTTGTATTCCTTATTTCTGGTTCAAAACTAAATAGAAAACAAATTAAAAAAATATACAGTAACAATTTTAAAGAATATAAATTGTACAAGGGAAGGACTAAAAAATATGTTTATAGAGATTCAGATATAACAATGATATCAATATTATGCCAGCTTGTAATTACTGGTAGAAATAAAGTTGAAGAATTAGTTATCTAATACTTTAGGAAACAATATAAATATCCTAAGGATAATATATAGGATTCTTATCATCTATAGCAGGGAAGCATTTTTCCAATTTGTACTAATAATCTCAGGTGTGTGGTGTTCCTTGAACTGGAAAAATAATGTGACAAGGCAAGCTGTGAGGACAGCAGCACACCATGACCTCTCCCCCTCATAAAATCAGATACAATTTTACTTTCATTCCTGCCACAGATTTATTAATTTTGTATTCTTTGTATATAAATTTCCTTGAGATTTCTTACAACTTCCACACTCTTCTAAAATAGAATACATATTCTTTTCTTTTCCTTTTTCAGAAAGATAAAATAGCAGGTTTTTCATGGTAACATATTTACAGTCCTAAGAAAGTCATGGTTTTTAAATTTCAGGAAACATCATTTTAACCCCAACCCTATTCTAAAGCATATTCATTTTCACTGGTGGAGTCTTCTGAGATGACTAAGGTATCTTGGTGTTTCTTCCAGAACCATCCATCAGAATAGTGAGCTAAATGAAATTTTGTTTTGTTTTGTTTTGTTTTGTTTTAATTTTCTTGTCACTAAGTTGTTGGTTACTTTGTTACTTTCCAATAGATAAGACCATTTTAGGCTCTCTGTTAATTATGGCCTTTGCATATATTACTAAACTGATCACAGTAACCCTGTTGTATTAGATAAGATCGCATTGCTTACCTAAGATCACACAGTTGGTAAATGATAGCACTGAAACCTTGACTAAGTTCCCAATCCTACTAAGTTACCACAATGACATGTACAAACTTGTTGTATTCATGTTATAGTATAGCGAAGGATAAAAAAGATAAAAAAGAAACTCCATATCCTTAAGCTACCTTCTCCCTAACCCCTTATTCTCCCTACTCCTAAATTTAAAAAAAAAAAAATTTATCTACTTTCTATCTCATTTTACGTAAATGGAATTATACGACGTAAGATCTTTTGTCTCTGGATTATCTCAATAGCATCTTTTCATGTGGTTGTTGACAACTTTTGGGAAGAATATTTATTAAAATTGTCTTACCCATTTTTGGGTATTTGTGTGTTCTTTGTTTTTGAGTTTTAAGAATACTTTATATATTCTAGATACTAGACCCTTGTCAGATACGTATGATCTGTAAATATCTTCTCCCACTCTGTGGGTTGTCTTTTCACTTTCTTGATTGTGTCCTTTGAGAGACGAAAGCTTTTAATTATAATTTTTATAACTCAAGCTCTTACATTTAAGTCTTTGATTCATTTTGTGTTAATTTTGACAAAATGGTGTAAAAATCCAACATTATTCTTTTGCATATTGTAACCTAGGTGTTTAGTGTTTAACTTCACACGATGTTTTGCACATCAGTCTTTGGAAGCAAGTTGGGGGGACTACAGAGAATTCTATATTATTTTATATCTGTATTCTTAGTGTCTACCATGTTGCCTAGGAGATGAGAGAAGTATTTCATTCAAATAAGTGAAATTATTAAATGAAATATTGCTCAATATTAAGGAAGAATAATTTTTGGTATGTATCATATTCCATTTCATGTTGAAAAAAATTAATTATATAGATATTTTAAAAATATAATGGTGAGAGGTGCCTAGGTGTCTCAGTGGGTTAAAGCCTCTGCCTTTGGCTCAGGTCATGATCTCAGAGTCTTGCGATCAAGCCCTGCATCAGGCTGTCTGCTCAGCAAGGAGCCTGCTGAGCCCATCTCTCTGCTTACTTGTGATCTCTGTCTGTCAAATAAATAAATAAAATCTTTAAAAAATATATAATGGTGATACTTTTACTTACTGGATTTCATGAATTATTTTAATAAAAGACAAAAAATAATACTACATGTTCTTAGCCATAAAAAACTTATATTTACTATTTTCTACTGATTTTCAGTTTCATGAGTAATTAAGAATAGGTATTATATCTCTTTCAAATATTAGTAAACTAATGGGAAAATTTGCCCAAGGTTTATAGCAACAATATAACGCAGAAAAAAATCAATCTTATCTCTCTTAAATCAATATTCCTTTCATACCATCGTAACTGCTTTTCCCTTGAATTAGATCTTTAAGTAATTTGTTAAATAATAACACTTAAAATAAATGTGTTCAAAATCAATCTTTCCTACAAATTTGGTGAAATTTTCAGGTCAAATCAAATCAAAAGTCTTATTGTAATACAGCTATGTCAAATCTAAGTTCTTTTTCCCTTTCTGCCTCACTTTTCTCTCTGGTAGTCCACTACAATTTGCTCATCACAGAACCATATTAACCGCTATTTAGGATCCTAGAAGTTAATATACTTCAGAAGGCAGTGATGAGTACTTGTTATAGGTGATTGATAGCTAGGAGAAGCAGATGGAGATGTTTTAAATCTTCAAAAGTAAGATACAAGTATTTCAAAGAACTTAATAAAACTTAATGCTCATTTTCCTTTTTCAATAATTATCTTTAAACAGAAGTCAAGAGAGTGCAGAATGGGGAATCACACACCATAAGAAGAGAAATTTCTTGATTAAGATAATTATTTTCCATGAGCTTAAGGCATCAGAGAAAGGTTCACAACCAGTCAAGAGCCCAGAATGTACACCGTCCTCATAAACCTTGTTGTCCCCCCACTCCAATTACTTGAGAATGTGATTTAACCAACTCGGAAATGAATAAAAAGAAGGAACCTAATAATGGGAGAAAGGTGGCATGAGCTATTAGGAGAATGTTCACTGAATGCTTTTAAATACGATTAACTCCATGTAATTTTGCATATATGATTATAAAACAATTCAAACGTCATAATAAACCATGAAAAAATATGCCTAATATCAAAACTAATTAAAAAATAATAAACTTGTTTAGAAATTATGATTCAACAGTAGAAATTAGAAATAAAAAAGGAAGATGATGGGGGAAAAGGTTTTGTGTTATTTTTCTCATTTTACCTGAGGGCATTCTGAAGTTTTGCCATTGTTATTTATGGAGTATATCTTCAAGTATACATTTAAAAGGACCCTCAAATATATCTATAATAGGATTTAATGTATGATATATATCTTCCAAAAAAGCAGGAAAAAAAGTTTCGATGTTACATGTTTTCATGTAACAAAATGTAGAACTCAAAGGGACCTATTCCAAATGAGAGACAGGAAAAGAAAAAGAACATATGGGGCACCTGGGTTAAAGCCCCTGCCTTTGACTCAGGTCATGATCCCAGGGTTCTGGGATCGAGACTCGCATTGGGCTCTCTGCTCGGTGGGGAGCCTGCTTCCCTTCCTCTCTCTCTGCCTGCTTCTCTGCCTACTTGTGATCTCTGTCAAATAAATAAATAAAATCTTAAAAAAAAAAAGAAAGAAAAAGAACATATATATGAGTTAGCAAACTACTTCCTAAAGGTCCACTGCTTGCTGTTTGTAAATGGACTGCTATTGGCATAACTCACTCCATCCATTTACATATAACCTATGACTGCCTTCATGCTTCAGTAGCAGAGCTGAGTAGTTGGAACAAAAACTGTAAGTCCCACAAATCCTAAACTGTTCACAATCTGGCGATCTTGGTGACTACTACAAGTTTTGCCGACCCTTGAGATCAAGGTAACAATCATATACAAGTGATTCTTTCTTTCTAATAGCCCATAAACTAACAGGGTAAGAGAAAGAACTGGTAATATAAAAAATGTTGTTAAAAGGAAGTTCACAACATGTGGCAAGAATAACTAGATGGAGCATACTAATCCTCAAATTCCTTCCTTTTCAAGCAGGTGAGTGATGAGAAAGCTTCAGAGGGCATGCGTTATTTCTGCTGGATCTTGAAAACGAATAGCAGGTTTTCTAAGCAGAGGACAGAAAAGGGATCTGACCCTGAGAAAATATCCTGCGAAGAAGGCATGATGGTGGAAAAGAGGTAGGTATTTGAGAGGCAATGGGAAGCGATCAAACAGAAGAAATGACATCTGCAGACTTTGCACTCATTATTCCTTCCGCCCGCATCTTTCTGAAGCATTTGCATTTTCCAGATCAGTCTCACATGCTCATTGATACAGCTGCCATCACCCTTCAGAAGGTAAGCTCCGTAAGTATTTGTTGAATGAAGAGTGAATGAATGAATGACCAAATTAATGTAGGGCCTAATACATTAAGTATAAAGGACTGCCCGGGAGTCCCAGAGTTCAAAGAGCATCATCGCTTATCACAGTGACCCTGGTTTGTGACTTGGGTACAATCATCACACTTAGTAAATTTCCTCTGAGCCATGCTTGCTCTACGCCTTATCTGCAGTTATCATCTTCCTTAATAAGGATGGAAAACCAAAAGAATAGTTGAATACTCATCTTCCTCTCAAAAAGGTGTAAGCACTGTAATGTCACTTTTGGTCAAAGCATCTCTTCTTCTATCTACAAATATCATTAAAAAGTCATTGTCTGAAGTTTTGTCTGGAGTTCTTAGAGCATATTTGGTCAAACCAACCCAACTGCTTGCCTGGCTGCTTAGGTGTTTGTGGTCTGTTACTTCAGTCTTAGCCTGTCGTTGACAAGAGCAAGAGTAGGGATCCAAAGTGTGTAGTTAACGTTAAGCTAACACTAGTTAACTTAAGTCTGTTCACATCATAAATTCAAATTCTAAGACTGTCCTGAGAACTGCTGGCTACTTGATGGGATGGATCGGATTAAAGTCAATGGACAAACTTTTGTCAATTTATCCTTAATCTGTAGATAACAACTTTCTGCACATATCCAAATGTTGATCAGTTATTATCACTTTGATTCATGCATAGAATTAGCTTAAAAAGCTAATTCCTTATTTTCTTTCAAAAACAGAATAGCTAGAAATTTTACATAATGGATAATCAAGTCATAGTAAGTGCTTTTTATGACTTTTTAAGGATTAAATAATCAAAGTAGGAATAATAGTATATATACAGAGAGTATATTTCTAATGTTAAATGCATATTCACCCCTTATTTAATAGGATTATCACTTTAAAATAAATAACCATTGAATTTTATTTATATCAAGGGAGCGATTTTCTGAGATCCATTTGCCTGCTAGCATTAGTTAACAAAACTAGTTACTGTTTTCATATCCAGTAAGCAAACGACATTCTTCCATGGAACAACAATGCTTTCTCATGTTTCCTAGCCTTGCTGGAGAAAAAAAAAGTGACAATTTTATGTTATGGTGAAACAGTCACACAAATGGGCTGTGATTTTCATTTTCGAACAAGATTGTTCCTTCCAAAACCGGAGGAATCAAATTTCATTTTAAATTACATGACTGGCTATATTAGGGCATGGTTGGTTACTCACCTATGCAGCCCAGCAAAACTCTGTGCCAGATGAAACAATACTGGATGTAGGATTTACAGAGGTAACCCAATTATTTGGGAGGTGTTTTCCATTGAGATTATTCAAAGCTTTAGAGGAGGAAGAAATATGATCACAGGATTTAGAATTTAAAATCCAGGATAACAATAACTCAAAATAAATCATGATGCTTTGTTGAGTTGTTTGGTTATCCTTACAATCCTGAGAAAATGAGAGAATTGTAGATACTGTGAAATAAAGATGAGATAAAAATTAAAAGACAAAAAAATCTCTGTGAGTATAAATCAATATCTAAACATTCATATGCTCTCGGGTGTCTTAACTTTTTCCCTATCTTTTCTATTCTAAAATCTCTGTTCAGATTCAAGTTTTTAAATAAACTGTTACTGAGAATATTTGCAGACTACACAACTGTTCGCTCGAAATTATCTTACTCATTTCCGGTAGTCTTGCTCAGTGGGGGAAAATATGATTACCAATGAATGAGCATTTGTGAATTTGTTGTGTGTCTTTTACAGTAATAATCGATTTTTTGAATTGTTTGCATTAGTTACATCAAATACTTTTGAGGCTCACAGACACGTTTCTAATACCTTTTTTTTTCTGGTTATGAAGTGGAGACCCTGAACTAAATCGGAATACAAAGCAAACTAGTTTCAGAGACCATCACTCATTCTAACCAGGGCATTCTGAGTTATGAGTGAGAGACTGGGAGTTTTGAAGCTCTTCTTTCCTAAGATGACTTTCTGCAAAGAAAAAAGTTTTGAAAACAAAGTAACATTTCTCCTGGTTCCCTGGGTATCTCAGTCAGTTAGGTGTCTGCCTTTGGCTCAGGGTCCTGAGATCCAGCCCCATTTTAGGGCTTCTGAATCAAAAGGGAGTCTGCTTCTCCCTCTCCCTCTCCCCACCACTCCCCCTGCCCTGCTTGTGCACTCTTTCTCTCTATCAAATAAATAAACAAAATCTTTAAAAAAATATTTCTCCCTTGAGATTCCAAATTCTTTCCCTATATACCTTATTGTAGAATACATATGTTACACAACATTTTCACATTTTATACTGACAAATCCAGTGTCTGGTACAGAACAATTATTTGGTATTTGCCAGTGGCCACTGGGATTCCACGGCTTCACATTCTTTCTTTTTTCTTTTCTTCTTCTTCTTCTTCTTCTTTTTTTTTTTTTTTTTTTTAATAAGAATGGTCACATAATTAAGCAAACTTGGCAGAGTATATCACAGATACAAATTTCCCAAACTAAATACCATTTTTGGCTAAAACATTCACAGCTGATCAACAATCCATTAATTAATCATTTGGGAATAAGCCAGAGCCTTCTCTGGAGGATACATCCTCTGTTAGATGGTTTCAGAGATAGAGCTTTTGGGACAAATAAAGAATTTTTTTTTTTTAATAAGACAGTGTCATTCTTGGACATACCACATGATCCTAATTGGCCTAAGTTGCCTTTAGCACTTAATTGTTAGAGATCTTCATTCAAAAATGTAATATCCTCATGATTACTTTTGTTTGTTTGTTTAAATGTGCATAATCAGGCAAACTGCATCCTGGAAATGTGTTTGCTTAATACCACACAGAATAATTTCTATGTACACCAAGAAACTTAGACAGAAGGCACTTTATCAAAATGAAACTGTTTTCATATACTGTTATGGTGTGAAAGAAAATGAGAGCTATTTAGTGAATAAAGACTCTTCAGTCATTTTCTCACATAGGTACAGGACCCTGTTTACACCTACCCAGCTTTTCAGTGGATGGTCTCATTTCTCTGTTCTGTGTAAAGTAATTATGTTGCAGTTTCATTCCTATGAGAAATTTCCAGATGCCATCAAGATGTGAGAGCTGAAGTCACATCGCTGTAGGCAGCAGACAAAGGCAAACAGTTAATCAAACTGTGACCGTGATTAGCTGGATAAAAAGTGACAGTTTCTAGCCGTTTTGCAGCACCTGCATTTCTTTAGAATGTAGCTCCGAAGCAAGTATGGTCGGCTCAGCAGATTCCAATATCACAATTAAGAAATAATGTGGAGCATTCTAGAGAAAAAGATTAGCAGAAGCAAGAAACGCAGGCTGCAGGAAAAACAGTGTTTAAAAAAATTGTGTAAACTTATAATTTTGTACATAAAATGGAGAAATGTCTGTAATAAGCTCAAGATATCATCCTGAAACTGGAAGGAAGACAGGGATTTGAAAACCACTGTAATGGTGACAATCTGGTGCAATGAACTACCTGTTAAGGAAAGGAAGGGGGAGGGAATACCTAGAATGCATCTGAACAATATTAAATCTGGATTAAGGTTGTATTAAAATGAGGAAATAACCACTCGGGCTTGAAAAATGAATATTGCTCTTTCACTGTTTCTAATAATTATGTCATCTAGTGGTAGGCATTTGCTTGATTGCGTTTTACACATCCAATGCTGCAATGTTTGTTATCTTTACGTCCGAAATGTGCAAACTAGAATATAAGGGCATTCACTGCAAGTCTTGCACAGAGGTCTTTGAAAGTCTCTGAAGAAATCTTAAGAAATTTAAATAATCAGGGCTTTGATAAAGAATTGAAATCGTACATTATCTACATATTTGGACAAAGCAACAAGGGGGGCAAAAAATCATTAAAATATAAATCCAAGACTATAGTATAAAGTTCTTGACTATTAGACCACCTGTGTTTTAACTTCACTTCTCTCATCCATAAAGGAACATTCTGAATTTAATATATATATATTATATATTTATAATTATATATATATATTTTTTATTTATATATGCTCAAATTTCTAGCACTGAGTTTGCTGAACAGAGGGATTTAGATATACTCCAATCCCTGATCTGTCAACCATACAAGTTTAGCAGAACTTCAAGCCCTCGAGGAGTTTCACAATATAGCAAGTATTTTGTGCAAAACAGCATCTATATGGTCAACAAAGCCCCAGGTGTCCACAAAGCTAACAGTCTTGGGCCTAAAGTCCAGCAATTCCAGAAAAAAAAAAACGTTTCTTACAGATAGGAGACAGTTCTCATCCAGATGACCTCTGAGAATGGAGATTAGACAGGTTTTGGATCCAGACTCATGGAGACAGGAGTCTGCCTGTGAACCAAAGTTTATGCAACTCACCTATCTGAGTCTCTGGGCTTTTCAGGCCAAACTTGTTTAGAACAAACTCAATGAGTTTATTAATAATGTTGACTTACAAGAAGAAACTCACCAAACAACACTCTAGGTAGAGTACTTTCTGGGAAAACAAAACAAAATAAAACAAAACAAACAAACGAAACACCAAAAAACCATTAAGGAGAAACAATAAAGGTATGAAAAACAAGACCAGGGAAAATTAAGTACACCCAAGTCACCTATGATCAGATAATAATAACATTTTCTGGGGCACCTGATGGCTAAGTGGGTTACAGCCTCTGTCTTTGGCTCAGGTCATGATCCCAGGGTCCTGGAATCGAGCCCCGCATCGGGCTCACTGCTCAGCAGGGAGCCCGCTTCCTCCTCTCTCTCTGCCTGCCACTCTGCTTACTTGTGACCTCTCTCTGTCAAATAAATAAATAAATAATTAAAAAATAATACTAATAACATTTTCCTCAATCACTTCCATGCAGAAAATGGAGTCGATGTGGGCCTTACTGTATGAGAAATTCCAGCATCAAGGATAAATAAGAAAAATGAAATGAGCCAGCATCATTGAAGTTGGAGTGTAATAAAGGCAAGAATCTGTTACTCTGTTCCATCAAAAAATAAAATTTATATGTTAGAGTGATCTATCATAACTGCCAGGCAAGGAGGTTACATGCCTGTCCAAACCAATGCAGTGCTGATGGATATTCAAAAAAATGACCTCTCCAGTGAAGAGGAATTCCCCAAGCTTAAGAATAACAACAATCTCAATGATTTATATCAGAAATACTATATTTTATCATCTTTTATAGAAAGACATTCGTTTTTCATTTACCTGAATACATGTATTTCTTTTAGGACTCAAATAAGCTTAAGAAGCCTTAAAAATGGTGGTGTGTGTTAATTGAGGTGAGAATACCATGTGAAACAATGAACAGCAGAATTCACTGTATTATGTGGGATATGAATTTTTTATTTGTATTTGATTCAAAACACTAACAAAGGCTGCAGAATAATGTTTTAGTCTTTTACTCTTTTACTGGCACGAAAATATCTCCATTATCTTTCAAAGTTAGCTAACCATTTAAATTACAAAAATACTGTAGTTTTTGCCATCAGTATAGATATAGTGAATTCCCTAACTTTCATGGGTTGACACATATTATTTCAGGAACGAAATTCTATTTCTATCCTGCCCATTCTCAGAAATGAAATTTTGAATTCTATTTTTAGAATTTTCTTCTTCTTCTTTTTTTTTTAAATTCTCAGTTTTTTGAAAACATGCCCAGTGTTAAGCTTGACAACTTGAGAGGAAAAAAAGGAAAGTATGATGCATATTTCCTAACCATAAGCACATGAAAAAAGATATGCTGTGAAAACAATGAATGTTCAAAGAGGACACTCAGGATAAATGGGAAGAGCCAAGCAAGTCTTCCTGGAAGAACTGTAAGTCTTGAAGCAAGAGACATTAACACTGGGCAGGATTAGGCAGCTAGTCAACATTAGTTTCGGCTGTCAAGAAATTAAATATTAAATCATGAATCAAGAAAATCAAGCTTACGTCAATTTCTAGAGAATGTTATAATTTGCAATACTCATAAGATGAAGCATTTTTTAAATAACATATCCTAAGTCAGAGTGGTGCTTTTTACCCTTAAACTTTGGCTGGTCACTTCTAGCAAGCGAACATTATTTTCAAATAAACTTAGCTTCTGTCAACAGATCCAGGTGACTTTGAGAAAGATTAAAATGTCTCAGAGGAAATATGACTCTTACTTCAGAAACATCTGCATACATACATATACACATACAGGTATATGTGTGCATAAGCATATACACACGGGTATATGACTGAGAACTTACAGTTTTCATTCATTCATGCATTTTTAACTTACCTAAACTATATTGGACATGTAAAGAGAAAGAAATGCAATTCCTGCTCCCAAAGGATTCAAGTCTATACAGGAAAGACAAATGCATATGAACAATCACAGTAACATGTTGAATGAGTAGTAGAAATACATATAGAATAAATTAGTAGGAATAATAAAGACATGATTAGTCTTGACTGAGTGTTAGCTTTAGGATTTCACTCACTGATATAAAACAAGCAGTTTAAACACTAGTAACAGCACACACAACACAAAAATGTGCCAAACTTCAATGTACAGCTTATTTAGGTAAAGCAAGCTAATTTAATACTGCTGCTTATGATACAGATGGATGAAGTATTGATAAATGTGGCATAGTGGTCAGAATCAGATTTTTTTTTCCCCTTAAATTTTTTTTTTTACCTTTTTTAAAAATTTCTTTTCAGCGTAACAGCATTCATTGTTTTTGCACCACACCCAGTGCTCCATGCAATCCGTGCCCTCCTTAATGTCTACCACTTGGCTCACCCAACTTCCCACTCCCGCCTCTTCAAAACCCTCGATTATTTTTCAGAGTCCATAGTCTCTCATGGTTCACCTCCCCTTCCAGTTTCCCTCAACTCCCTTCTCCTATCCATCTCCCTATGTCCTCCATGTTATTTGTTATGCTCCACAAATAAGTAAAACCATATGATAATTGACTCTCTCTGCTTGACTGATTTCACTCAACATAATCTCTTCCAGTCCTGTCCATGATGCTACAAAAGTTGGGTATTCATCCTTTCTGATGGAGGCATAATACTCCATAGTGTATATGGACCACATCTTCCTTATCCATTCATCTGCTGAAGGGCATCTTGGTTCTTTCCACAGTTTGGCAACAGTGGCCATCGCTGTTATAAACATTAGGGTACAGATTTTGAAGGCTCTTTTGCTAAAGAGTTTGGATTTTATGCTATGAGTTATGGAGAGTCATTGAAAAATTTTAATTGAGAGAATGTCATGGACAAATTTACATTTCTGAACTACTGCCTGTATGGAGTAGAGACAACAGTACAGTTAGGAGCAAATATAATAATCCAGGAGAGTATGACAGCAATGACTGTAGTTAGGACAGTGGCATTATTCCTATTTTTAAAGATCAAATCAAAATGATTTGATGAAAAATTATGTGGGAAAGAAGCAAGGACAATGAGATGACTTTCAAGTTGCTACCTTGAGAAGATGATAGTAAGCTAATAAATAACAAAGCAAGGTACAAAGTTTGTACTGAAGAGTTCAGGGTTTAAATACTCAATTATTGATTGATGGTTCTTTTTTGATTTGAGGGAATTCTTTTGTGAAGCAGGAATTTCCAGGGAATTGGAAATATCAATCTGTCATTTAGGAGATATAATGGATTGGATATACATATTGGAAGTCCACAGATTTCAAACTATTGTTAAAAATAGGGCAGTACAAGGGCACCTGGGTGACTTGGTGGGTTAAAGCCTCTGCCTTCAGCTCAGGTCATGCTCCCAGGGTCCTGGGATAGAGCCCTGCATCAGGCTCTCTGCTGGGCAGGGAGCCTGCTTCCCTTCCTCTCTCTGCCTCTCCCTGCCTACTTGTGATCTCTCTCTCTCTGTCAAATAAATAAATAAAATCTTAAAAAAAAATGGGGCAATACAAGAAATCACCAAAGGAAATTATTTAGAATAAGATGACCGAAGAGCTTGAATAACATTGGATTAAAATTATTAAGAACCAAAATATCTGATGCAGACATTGGACATTAAAGGATTTTTTTTTTTTAAAGAAAAGAGGAATGTTCTTTAATCTTAGACTAGAACCTCATAGCTTAAAGCAGAGAAAGGCTGTGTCAGAGGCAATGGCACTGAGATACGAAAAGTCTTGAGAAAAACAGAAAATCTAAAACCAGAAGACCTAGAAGAATTACTAGTTTGTCTGATGAATAATGAACAGCTGACTTCATATATTGAAGTGGATTTGAGTCTATTTCATATTGTATGCTATGTAGTATCTGACCTTTTGCTTGATAATGTTTGAATAAAAGAAACATTGTTATTTTTTATTCATAGTGGTCCCAGAAGTTAGTATATTTGGCTAACTCACAATAAATGTTCTGTAAATGTTTATTGATATATAATTTAACACACTGAATAACTGTTACAATTATTATTTTATCTAATACTTAGGCTACTCTGATAAATTCATTATTACAACTTGCAGATGAAAAAATTGAGATTCAGAAAGGTTAGTCAAACGGACTAGCCAAGACTTGGACTCAGAAGGGTATGAGTCAGGCCAATGTTATTCCAGCATAAATTGCTACACTACATGAAAAGAAAATGAGACGTCTACCACTTTTTCGCACATTTTTATGGTCACCCAATTTTATTAATTGCCTACTATTTTTCAGGCACTATGTTCAAATATTTGTATGCATCATCTAATTTCTTTTTTTCAACAGTCCTATAAAAGAGTAATTAACTTACCTCAAAGTGGATTGATATGATTATTTCTATTAATAGTTGTACTAGTCTGTGAGTTACTAATGCTTAAAACTCAAACATGTCTTACAATTATTATATCCACTCAGTCTTCAAATCCTAAGAAGTCTAATTCTCTGAGGTCATCCATATCTGTCTCATTTCAGCTAGGAACTATACCCCCATAGTCAAGTGCTTCATTCAACCCTGTATACAGAGCTGTTGATCAGGGTTCTGCATTGAATTTAATAATAAAATTAATGTCACCTTCTTACCATCTTCACACAAAACTCCATTTCTATATTTATCTAGTTATCCTCACTTCTTTTCTTAGTAAAGTCCTCTCCCATAACTACTTCACTTCTCTTCCTCAAATGACGCATATCTTTCTGATTTATAAAGGCCACTGCCTTTGCCTAAATCAAAACATCTTTACCTGTGTTCTGTTTATCCCTCTACACTTGGCCTTAGATGACACTTTCTTTATACCTCTACCCCATATCTGAATGGTGCCATTTCTAGTCAACACTGAACCTTGACATTTTAATCAGAGGGTACCACACTGCATTGATTTTTTTTTCTATTACTATCCAAACTATATTCTCCAATACAGTAACCCTAAGCCACACATACCTATATAAATTAAAATATAAAATAATATAATACAATATAATACAAATTCATATTTGAATTAGTTATAAAATGAAATACAATTCAAACTTTAGTCCCTTAGTTGTCATTAGCCATATTGCAAGGGTTAAATAACCACATGTGGCTGGCTATGACTAAGAGAATAAGCAGTGCAAATGCAGAACATGGTATGATAACTGTGTCTACACATATGTTTCTGTCTGACTACTGCTTAGAACTGAAAACTAAGACCAAAACTATATCTGTTTTCTGTATCTTTAAGATCTCCTCACATGCCCAGAAGATGAAATGCCTAACAAAACTAATTAATAATTGATTGAAAGAATAAATAAAAAAATAAACAACTTGGGATGATAATTTTTTCTATAGTAACCCATTGGATACACATTTCTTACCCTTTTCATCACAAAAGCAAAATTTAAGGCCTTCCATGTGCTAATTTTGGTCTTATATGAAGATACAAAAATGTTTAAATGTTTCTGTTTTCTACCTTCAAAGAGGTGACTGTATTACAGAAAAAATAAATTTATAAAAAGTAATTATAATGAGACTGAATGTAGACTTGAAGTCCAGGAAGCAAACCTTGTTGATCTTCCCCCTTGTCCAAACACTGTACAGCATAGAACAGCCTTGGATGACCAGGTCATCAGGGGTAAGAGCTACAGTCACCAGCTCAAAGAGTAGACCAGCATCACTATTCAGACACTCTAACCTGTGTCAAACAATATATACTAGAAATCAGTATTGTGATTTATAGTAGGAAATGTATTTCTGGTCTTTGTCCCCTTTCCTGGCACAGAGTTCCTAAAACTATTGGGATTTGCTAAGTGATGAGAGCCGTAAAGAAGTCTTCTGTTATGTTTATGAGGTGACTTTGGGAACCAGATGGGGTTGATCCTTAGGAGAGTAATTATGGGATTAGAGGGTTAGAACTTTCAGTCTCTGATTACTTCTGGGGAATAGAAGGTCTGGATGTTACATCAATCTCCAATGGCCAATGTTTTATTCAATCATACCTAGGTAATGAGACCTTCATAAAAACTGAAAAGGCCAGAGTTCAAAGAGTTTCCAGGTTGGTGAACACATGGAGGTGCTGGGAGAGTGGTACACCTGGTTGGCTTGGAAGCTCCATGCTCTTTCTCCATACTTGCCTTTTTTTTTTTTTTTTTTCCCCTTTACCTGGCTGTAGATCTGTATTCTTTAACATCTTATGTAATAAATTGGTAATCTACTGACAAACACATTTCTTTAGTTCTGTGATCTATTCTTGCAAATTAATTGAAACAGCAGGAGTGGGAGGGGGTCATGGATGCTCTGATTTGTAGCCAGTTGCTCAGAAGCACAGGTTAACAACCTGGGCTTGAGATTGGTATCTGTGGTGAAATGCAGTCTTGTAGGACTAAACCCTTAACATGTGGAATCGGATGTATCTCCAGGTTGTTAGTGTCAGAATTAAGTTGAATTGTAGGAACCCATCTGGTGTCCAAGAGTTGCTGGTTGGTTCAGGGAAGCCTTTATAAGGACATTAGAATTAGGACAAAGAACCCAAAAGATCTTCCAAATGAGATTTGCTCTTTGGGAATATACTTTGAAGTCACACCAGAGAAAAGGAGACAAATAAAATTTTTCCAGCAGGACTGACTCAAAATAAAACAATACTTCCTTCTGATGAACCAATGTCAAAACTTAGAAGAGCTTGTAGAAGTAGCTACAATATGCAATAAATACATTTGTTTTTAAAAAGCTTGGGCTCTATCCTTCTGTTAAAGAGAGAGATCAAAGGTCATTTTCAAAAACAGTCATGTACAGTATAAATCAATTTATAATTTGATCCTGATATCCACTGGAAATTTTACTGAGTTCCTGTGGACATTTGAAGCCCAGAATGTGGCCATTGGCATTACCGCTTTACCTGGGCAGTAAATCTAGATGGAATGAAGTACTTTCTTGATTTACCTAATGAAATAAGATATTCACAATGTTTGGGAATATTTTTCTAATTCACGTTATGCAGTTGCTCCAAAGAGCTATCTAACTCCCTGTTGTGTACCTCAGGTTAAGTCTTTATTAGTAATTGAGAATATTCTTAATCTCTAACAATAGATGAATGACACCAGAATCTTTAGGGTCAAGGAGGTAGAAATTCTTTACATTAATTGAAACTTGGGCAACAAGATCCAACTCTAGTACCCTCTATCAGAAATAATGTAGAAATAACTAAGATACTTCTAGATTTCTGGGAAGCATCCTTTTAGCAATTTAGTAGAAGATTTTGGACCTAAAGATTCTGATTAAGTCTTGGCTCCACCATTATGTAAGTTGTACAGATGATTTCCTCTCTGGGCTTTAGTTTTTCATTTTTAAATGAAAATTTATTGGATTTCAGGAAGTTCAGAGATTTGCCAACTCTAGCATTGAGAGATTCTGATAAGTAACATAGTTTTATAATAATAATTCTCTGTTGTTGACCTATAAGACAGTGGCAAAAAGATTTTGGTTTAAAAATTATAATACAGTATAATTTGAATAATTATAGAAATGTATACAGCACAAAATAAGGGATAGCTAATTCTTCTTTGAGAATGGGGTTAAGATTAGGGTTGGAGGGACATTCACAGAGAATATAGTACTCTGTAAATTTAATAGGGTGATCTACAGCAGAGTATTTTCGAAGGTGACCAATTCATAAAGGATGATCATTGAATTTAACTTGTACATGATTTGGAGCAATATTCTGTACAATTAAGTGTTTAATTAGATCTTTTAATAGTCAATGAAAAGGAGATTAATCTGGAAGTAAAATATATGTTGAGACCATTGTTCATTATAATGATTAATAAGAAATAATGCTTCCCTATTTTTCAGTCTATTTAATCACTCAAAGTAATAATTCTAAGAAGCATTATTAAATGATCATGTCAACATGTGAAATTCTTGGAATCCTTCACAGTGACAAACATTATGCTTTGTATTTAGCATTATTTTCAGCAATTATTTGAAGATGATACTAAACTGTCATAAAATGATTTTCTAAAAATATGAGAATAAAAATGTGAATATTTTTATTCAACAGTGATGACTATTTTGAGTTATGTCATAATTATAAATCAGTACTTACCAAGGTGTTATATTTTAATGGAAAATATTATTCCTATTAAGTAAAATTTTTAAAAACTCAGGCAAACAAGTGTTATGCATCTATAGGCACATCATTATATCACATGATATTAGATATTGGTTGATAAGAACTTCCTGTCCTTCTGGATACATTTCTTTGCTTTGGGGTTTTATGTTTCAGCTCAACATATTTAGGCATACTCTGTGAAATGAAGAATTAAATTTTTTAAATGATATGGTTTAAGTAGTTTTGATCAGAAGTTAAAATAAAAATACATTAAAACAGAGACTCCTTGAGTTGTAAAAACTTGGATAGTTTTTGTTTAAGTCAGTCAACTTTACATTGAAAATGGTTGTATCTTAAAAAAATTTTACCTCTGAGAGCCTGGAAAAATATAGAGCACGAGTTTTTATGGGAACAGTTTTGTCCCTAGGAGACATTTTGCCAGTACTCAGGGAGGCGACATTACTGTCATCTAGTGAGTGGATACTAACAAGGAATTATTTAGCTCAAAATGCCAATAGTGCAGCTGTTAAGAAATCCTGATTGAAATAAAATGGGTGCATCTTATCATTTCCTTTTTTCACAGCTGGATATTTTTGGCTCTCACTAGATCCTCAGCATCTGAGACTCGGTCTCAGTCTTCTCTTTCTATCTCTGTCTCTCTCTCTTTTTCTCTCATTTTTCTCTGATGAAGATCCATTAAGACATTTTTCTTCTAACTAGAAGCAGAGACCAGAAGTTCTCAGAAATAAAAGCCTAAATCAAAAAAGAGAACAGTAGAGGTTGCATCAGCAAAGTTAAAAAAATCTGTTTCTGTAATACTACTTTTTTAAAATTTAATTTTGTTTTTTCAGTGTTCCAAGATTCACTTTTTATGTAATACCACTTTAAAGATACTTCAGGAGTGCCTGGGTGGCTCAGTGGTTAAGTGTCTGCCTTTGGCTCAGATCATGATCCTGTGGTCCTGGGATCAAGTCCCCTGCCAGGCTTCCTGCTCAGTAGGAAGGCTGCTTCTTCCTCTCCCCCTCCCCTTGCTTGTGTTCCCTCTCTTGTTGTGTCTTTCTCTGTCATATAAATAAAATCTTTTTTAAAAATACAAAGATACTTCAAATTCTCCTAAAGATAAGTTGAAGGATTCTAAGATGGAATATTTCAAAATTTCATGGACAGTCAGCTTCACAGACTCTATACCAGGATATCTACCAGTGTTGGTGAGAAACAAGGATTTTACATTTGTAAGCTTTGCACCCTACAATTGTTTCCCTGCCATGTCCTCAATTAACCTTTGTGAGGAAACCTCTGGATTTCAATCACCTGCAGTTCTTTGTATTTGCTTCTATTATATTAACTAAAAAATAAGATCATACTTTCCTTATTTTGGATTCCATAAAATCCTTCAGCTGGGTTCAATATATTATTTTTTATTCTTTTCTATTTCCTTGTGTGTGTGTGTGTGGGGGGGGGTGGTAAAATGCACTTAAAATTTGCCACCTTAACCATTTTTAGGTACAGTTTCAGTAGTACCGAGCATGTGTTCACATTGTTGTACAACCAACCCCATCACCCATTTCCAGAATTCTTTTCATCTCACAAAGCTGAATCTCTGTGCCCATTAAATGAGGGTTAGTAAATAATATCCAACCAAAACTGTGAAAGAAATTACAAAATACAATATGATAATCTTGGTTATCACTTTTATGAATTTAATTTACTTATTTAAATTCTAGTCCTAATTGTTCTCTATAAGAAATTTCTCTTAAATTTGACTTCTCACTAATTTACTGCATTAATTAATTGAAGACAAGGGAATAAGAAAATGAGAAAGACTCTCATTACTGCATTAATTGAACAGGGAAGTTGAGATGTGAAATAATGAAAGGAAAGTGAAATGTATTTGCACAATCAATTGATCATTTTATAGAATGCTTCTCATTCTTCTTTTTAACTATTTTATTTACTTTTGCCATGCATCCTACCATTATGTCTAACTGAACGCAAGCACACAAGGTTGGTATTTCTCTGTTCTCTACTTTTTTGGCATTTTCACAGGCATAGATGAAGCTACATTTAATTCCTTATTTCCTGGGCTTTAAGACTTTTCATACTTCTAATTTACATATTGGTAAAATATGGTTCTACATATGGATAAAGCCATAAATCTCACATATTGTTAAAAGATGGGATTTATAGGAAGTGCTTGGTATTCACAACCTGCATTCTGAACAGAGCATCTCAGAATCAAATGCTTACAAGTGCCAACAAAGTAAATTAAGTGGCAGGTGTAAGCAGACACCCAGGTAAGAGGAATGGACTATGGAGAATAGAGTGCAAGCCTCAGGGAAAAGGGGCCAATTGCCACTCAATTCTCAGTGTCACCAGACATTATGACTTTTCTAATGAAGCCAGAAAGTTTGTTTTCACATAAAATTTCCCAATTTTTAAATGTTTACATATTTTTAAATCTCTGTAGGCCAAGCAAAAGTAATCTGCATGCCAAATGCTTTTTATAAACCTCTAGTTTCCAAACACTGGTCTAAGCAAACACATGTATTTTTCATTTTAGGCTATAAATAGAGTAGAGGTTGTCTAAGTTCTGTTGATAGTACTTGTGGACCCTCGGGAGTGATAGTCTACATGCTCCCACATCTTCATTTAACATTATCTGAAAGATTGTCTAAGAATGCCTGCATTTAAATCGAAATAAGGAAAAGCTCTTCTGTCCCACTGACCATCACATCCTTCTTTTTCAACTCATAATTATTCTTTTCTCACAGGTAGGAGTCTCTGGGAGTACCATACTTCCTAACTTTTATTCTTTCTCTTTATTAGTCATAGTAAACTTCAGAAATACTAATTTTAAACCAGTATTTTGTATTTTCACACATATATTAATATATAATAAAACTAGTATATTTAAAGGAACATATTTTTAACATAGTTAAAAAATAGTTAAAAATTCATTAAGAATTCTTCATAATTTATCATCAATTATGTTTCTCTTACTAATTTTCATCTTGAGAATCTATATGTCAGTTCTAGATCTCCAAGACTATGTATTATTTTATTCAGTGCATGGTATTTCCCCTTCTTTAGTATATCTGCTTCTCTAATTACAAAGTTCTTATTGATGTCTTTGAAAAGTTTATTCTATTCCAAGAATTTATTTTTAAGTTTATTTTAACATATATCAATATCTTGATTTATAAAATAATTGAGCTGCATAAGAATTATCCAATTATTAAAGCTCAATGAAGACACTTGACATTTAAAGGAGTAATATAACAGATATTTTAGAAAACAAATAATCAACCTGTTTAATTTACTATTTGTATAAAGGATTTTGTAAATGTTAGATTTGTTCATAGCAAATGTGTGCTTTTCTGGCATGTCCCTTTGGACTATAATTTGAAAAGCATTTAAAAGTTGTCCTTCATTACTGTCAATTCAGGTTTGTCTACAATATACATACTGATACCCAAAACCAATCCAAAATCTGAAGTCATGTCTGTGAGCACATGTCCAGACACACACACACACACACACACACACACACACACACACACACACATTTTCCTACTCAATTTCAGGACAGTTTTAATAGTTTCCATGAGAAGACTTTGTCTCTATTTACTTATTTCAAGTAATTGCTGTAGCTAAGAATTATTTTCTGGGGTATAGGGGCAAAGGAATCTACAGTTAACCTGCATTAACAGGGGACAAAGTTGGTGGTTCTCCTTGAATCTATTCTACTGTCAAGACTCAATTTCTTGTCTTAGAAATGACATTTAATATATGATTGACCTTTATCTCAAATTCTAAAATTGTCAATTTTCTTTATGATAGCCTCCAGTAAGGAAATTAATCAAAAGTTTTGGAAAATAAATTGGTTATTTAACTTTTGTCACTTAGCACTAAAAATAACACGTGAAATTTCTTGGTGCTGCTCAGAAGGAATATGTGGTGTTGCGTTTGACTATTTGATATTTTTTTCACTCTGGCTTCAATTTAGCTTCTCAGGAACAGTGACCTCCATACCAGTAGGTTCCAGTTGCTCACACGAGTGTTACAGTGTTTTTCCTGGGGATGATCAATTCCAAAACCCCACTGTCTGATTGTGCCCCCTGATGCTTTCTATTTCCCAATTCTAAATTTCTACGAAACTAGATTTTTATCCTTACCAAGATGGAGATCTCCAGTTGTCCCTTCTGTAGCATATTCTCTCCCAATTCTAATTCTAGCATCACTTGCTTCTCTTCCAAGTCAAAACCTTATAACCAGCTGTTACAATCACACTTTTCCAACTGTTCTTTTGCCAATTTTCTCTAACTTGCCAACCTATAGTTTTTCTTGGCTTCAGTTATGGAAATTTCTTTGACTGTGATCTTCTGGATTTTCCAGACAAAGTCACTAAGCAGTGATGAATGAGTAGATGTACCTTCAGGCTATTCTTATGTTCAAACTGAGTTACCATCTCAATATAAAGAACAATCCTGTTCTTTATATTTTGCGTGGTGTCCCCCATTAGCCACTGTAACACTTCTGCAATATCAGTTGAAAGCTGCCCATTCAAATATCCCCTTCATCAAAAACAATCTACTTCATTTATAGCCTCATAACTTACTCTCTAGCAATATACTCTCCCCTGCTTTTTTGTTCCTTTAACTAAACTAAATATTACACTAATCCATTATAATTGATCTTTGTCAACCACCTCTTGACACGAACACCAAATTTAGATAAACCTTATAATGTACAGAAGCAATAGCTAAAGCCGAAATGTTGACTATTGTTAGGGAACTATTTTTAAAATGGTTTTATTTGTTTCACTTGTATTCATGATGAACAACAAAACAAAAAGAAAAAAAAAAAACAAAGTGAGATTATTTTTTAGATTATCTTTGTTACTCAGTTCCCCCAGTTTTCCCTAGCCTTTTTTCAGTATTTACTCCCAGCTGCTGACCTCACCTAATTTCTCGCCATCTTTATCTTCTCCTCAACAAATCTATGATCCATTCATCTCTTTCTTCGCTGCAAGGGGAGTGTCTTTCCTTCTACCAAAGGCAGGTCTTCCATGTGTGCTCCGAAGCCCCTCCCTTTAACTCTCCACACAACTCTGCTTTTTAATTTCTTCTCTCCTTCCTTTCCATGGCAATTACGTTGTTGTAACTGCATCTTCTGGTATCTTCTGCCATTATGCAAAAGAGAAAAAAGTATAAAACATCCAATTCCACACTATCTCCAACTATTTGGCCCTATCCTTGACCTATCCTAGAGCCAACCTGCCCAGAAGATTTGTCTGCAAATCTCCAATTTTATGTATTCAGTCACACTTTGATCTGACCCAAGCTCATCATTTTCCTACTACTCTATTAAAAAAGGTCACCATATTGCTAATGATATTTCAAGGCCAAGGTCACTATATTGCTAATGATATTTCTGCGTGTAGCTTACTCAATATTCAACTTCATCCACTGCATTCACATTATTGAAAATTCTTTCTCATGGCTTCTAGGACTCTACAATACCCCGCCCCAACTTCAACTGATCCCCTTATGTTCTCCTTTGCCATATTCTTCTCCTTCACCAGTTTTTACGTACGAGAGTCATTTGCAGCTTAAATTTGGACTCTGCTGTCTATATGAATTCATTTCCACTCAGAAGCAGTAACTAACTTATTCATATTTTTTCGAAATAAATACATTTCCATAGTTGAATAGATTAATATAATTCCCACAGTAGATGTGTCTTTTTAGGTTTTTAGTGATGACAAGACTTGAGGTTAAAAGTTAAGTTACCAGAAAAAACCTGAAAATTTTAGTTACAACTGAATGAATGGGATAGCTTCTTGATCCCTTCACTGGGTCTCAAGACTGTGATTCAAGTCCTGATTGTGAGAAGAAATAAAATATATAAACATTTTAATTTAAATAGGAATTTTGCCCACTTGCCTAGTGTTCTATTCGCATTCTTTATACAATATATTTCTGAGGTCTCCAGAATGCATACATTCAGAACCTTTATAATTTTACTGAAAACGTCTTTCAATAAAGCATTTGAGCATTAAAAACTAAGTGTTTTATGCTAAATAAACATGTGGTGAACATTTCTGTAACTAAAGAAAGAAAAGTCTACAATTTCTGATATCTATAAGCAAAATAGGTTATGATCAATTTCCTGGATATGACATATGCTTTTTATTCTCCACATTTTTAATAAAAGAATAATTCCCATCCATTATTGAGTAAATATCAGCTTTTCCTGATCATCTCTGTTATATATTTCTTAAAACATGATTAGTTGGGTGCTAGTCATTTTTTTCCTACAACTTTCTAAACCTCTGTTTTATAAAATCACTATATCCCACATCTTTTATTATCTGAAATCTATCCTGGAAAATTTCTTCAGCAATATCATATATTCAATAACTGATGTTACCTGTGCTTAAACTTTTGCGGAATGTATCCATTTAATTTTTAATTTGAATTTTTGTAGTTATTTCATGGCTAAAATTTATATAGTTTCAAAAATCTGCTAGCTTTTTAACTTGTGTTGTTATTTATATATTATAGGCTTTTGGAAAGGTATTTTTTAAATACATTCAATACCCAAATGTGATTTTTCAACATATTCCAAGTTACATCATTCAAACTTTTTAAGTCTTTGTGAGGCTTACATGGATAATTTTGTTTTAGCTAATTCCCACAGATGTCTTGGTTTTTGTTTGGGGTGTGTGTCTGTGTGTGCCTGTATGTTCGAGTTTTAAGCACCAATTTTTTTGGACACATTATCTCTGGAAATTGACACTTAGAATTTGAATAATTTCTTTTTTTAATTTTTTTTTATTTTTTATAAACATATATATTTATCCCCAGGGGTACAGGTCTGTGAATCACCAGGTTTGCACACTTCACAGCACTCACCAAAGCACATACCTTCCCCAATGTCCATAATCCCACCCCCTTCTCCAAACCCCCCTCCCCCCAGCAATCTCAGTTTGTTTTGTGAGATTAAGAGTCACATATGGTTTGTCTCCCTCCCAATCCCATCTTGTTTCATTGATTCTTCTCCTACCCACTTAAGCCCCCATGTTGCATCACTACTTCCTCATATCAGGGAGATCATATGATAGTTGTCTTTCTCTGCTTGACTTATTTCACTAAGCATGATACGCTCTAGTTCCATCCATATTGTCGCAAATGGCAAGATTTCATTTCTTTTGATGGCTGCATAGTATTCCATTGTGTATATATACCACATCTTCTTGATCCATTCATCTGTTGATGGACATCTAGGTTCTTTCCATAGTTTGGCTATTGTGGACATCGCTGCTATAAACATTCGGGTGCACGTGCCCCTTTGGATCACTATGTTTGTATCTTTAGGGTAAATACCCAATAGTGCAATGGCTGGGTCATAGGGCAGTTCTATTTTCAACACTTTGAGGAACCTCCATGCTGTTCTCCAGAGTGGCTGTACCAGCTTGCATTCCCACCAACAGTGTAGGAGGGTTCCCCTTTCTCCACATCCTTGCCAGCATCTGTCATTTCCTGACTTGTTTATTTTAGCCATTCTAACTGGTGTGAGGTGATATCTCATTGTGGTTTTGATTTGTATTTCCCTGATGCCGAGTGATATGGAGCACTTTTTCATGTGTCTGTTGGCCATCTGGATGTCTTCTTTGCAGAAATGTCTGTTCATGTCCTCTGCCCATTTCTTGATTGGATTATTTGTTCTTTGGGTGTTGAGTTTGCTAAGTTCTTTATAGATTCTGGACACTAGTCCTTTATCTGATATGTCGTTTGCAAATATCTTCTCCCATTCTGTCAGTTGTCTTTGGGTTTTGTTAACTGTTTCCTTCGCTGTGCAAAAGCTTTTGATCTTGATGAAATCCCAATAGTTTATTTTTGCGCTTGCTTCCCTTGCCTTTGGCGTTGTTCCTAGGAAGATGTTGCTGCAGCTGTGGTCGAAGAGGTTGCTGCCTGTGTTCTCCTCAAGGATTTTGATGGATTCCTTTCTCACATTGAGGTCCTTCATCCATTTTGAGTCTATTTTTGTGTGTGGTGTAAGGAAATGGTCCAATTTCATTTTTCTGCATGTGGCTGTCCAATTTTCCCAGCACCATTTATTGAAGAGGCTGTCTTTTTTTCCATTGGCTGTCTTTTTTTCCATCTTTGTCGAAGATTAGTTGACTGTAGAGTTGAGGGTCTATTTCTGGGCTCTCTATTCTGTTCCATTGATCTATGTGTCTGTTTTTGTGCCAGTACCATGCTGTCTTGATGATGACAGCTTTGTAATAGAGCTTGAAGTCCGGAATTGTGATGCCACCAACGTTGGCTTTCTTTTTCAATATCCCTTTGGCTATTCGAGGTCTTTTCTGGTTCCATATAAATTTTAGAATTATTTGTTCCATTTCTTTGAAAAAGATGGATGGTACTTTGATAAAAATTGCATTAAATATGTAGATTGCTTTAGGTAGCATAGACATTTTCACAATATTTATTCTTCCAATCCAGGAGCATGGAACATTTTTCCATTTCTTTGTGTCTTCCTCAATTTCTTTCATGAGTACTTTATAGTTTTCTGAGTATAGATTCTGTGCCTCTTTGGTTAGGTTTATTCCTAGGTATCTTATTGTTTTGGGTGCAATTGTAAATGGGATTGACTCCTTAATTTCTCTTTCTTCTGTCTTGCTGTTGGTGTAGAGAAATGCAACTGATTTCTGTGCATTGATTTTATATCCTGACACTTTACTGAATTCCTGTATAAGTTCTAGCAGTTTTGGAGTGGAGTCTTTTGGGTTTTCCACATATAGTATCATATCATCTGCGAAGAGTGATAATTTGACTTCTTTGCTGATTTGGATGCCTTTAATTTCCTTTTGTTGTCTGACTGCTGAGGCTAGGACCTCTAGTCCTATGTTGAATAGCAGTGGTGATAACGGACATCCCTGCCGTGTTCCTGACCTTAGCGGAAAAGCTTTCAGTTTTTCTCCATTGAGATTGATATTTGCGGTGGGTTTTTCATAGATGGCTTTGATGATATTGAGGTATGTGCCCTCTATCCCTACACTTTGAAGAGTTTTGATCAGGAAGGGATGCTGTACTTTGTCAAATGCTTTTTCAGCATCTATGGAGAGTATCATATGGTTCTTGTTCTTTCTTTTATTGATGTGTTGTATCACATTGACTGATTTGCGGATGTTGAACCAACCTTGCAGCCCTGGAATAAATCCCACTTGGTCGTGGTGAATAATCTTTTTAATGTACTGTTGAATCCTATTGGCTAGTATTTTGTTGAGTATTTTCGCATCTGTGTTCATCAAGGATATCGGTCTATAGCTTTCTTTTTTGGTGGGATCCTTGTCTGGTTTGGGGATCAAGGTGATGCTGGCCTCATAAAATGAGTTTGGAAGTTTTCCTTCCATTTCTATTGTTTGGAACAGTTTCAGGAGAATAGGAATTAGTTCTTCTTTAAATGTTTGGTAGAATTCCCCCGGGAAGCCGTCTGGCCCTGGGCTTTTGTTTGTTTGGAGATTTTTAATGACTGTTTCAATCTCCTTACTGGTTATGGGTCTGTTCAGGCTTTCTATTTCTTCCTGGTTCAGTTGTGGTAGTTTATATGTTTCTAGGAATGCATCCATTTCTTCCAGATTGTCAAATTTATTGGCGTAGAGTTGCTCATAGTATGTTCTTATAATAGTTTGTATTTTTTTGGTGTTAGTTGTGATCTCTCCTCTTTCATTCATGATTTTATTTATTTGGGGTCCTTTCTCTTTTCTTTTTGATAAGTCGGGCCAGGGGTTTATCAATTTTATTAATTCTTTCAAAGAACCAGCTCCTACTTTCGTTGATTTGTTGTATTGTTTTTTTTGGTTTCTATTTCATTGATTTCTGCTCTGATCTTTATGATTTCTCTTCTCCTGCTGGGCTTAGGGTTTCTTTCTTGTTCTTTCTCCAGCTCCTTTAGGTGTAGGGTTAGGTTGTGTACCTGAGACCTTTCTTGTTTCTTGAGAAAGGCTTGTACCGCTATATATTTTCCTCTCAGGACTGCCTTTGTTGTGTCCCACAGATTTTGAACCGTTGTATTTTCATTATCATTTGTTTCCATGTTTTTTTTCAATTCTTTAATTTCCCGGTTGACCCATTCATTCTTTAGAAGGATACTATTTAGTCTCCATGTATTTGGGTTCTTTCCAAACTTCCTTTTGTGGTTGAGTTCTAGCTTTAGAGCATTGTGGTCTGAAAATATGCAGGGAATGATCCCAATCTTTTGATACCGGTTGAGTCCTGATTTAGGACCGAGGATGTGATCTATTCTGGAGAATGTTCCATGTGCACTAGAGAAGAATGTGTATTCTGTTGCTTTGGGATGAAATATTCTGAATATATCTGTGATGTCCATCTGGTCCAATGTGTCGTTTAAGGCCTTTATTTCCTTGCTGATCTTTTGCTTGGATGACCTGTCCATTTCAGTGAGGGGAGTGTTAAAGTCCCCTACTATTATTGTATTATTGTTGATGTGTTTCTTTGATTTTGTTATTAATTGGTTTATATAGTTGGCTGCTCCCCCATTGGGGGCATAGATATTTAAAATTGTTAAATATTCTTGTTGGACAGACCCTTTGAGTATTATATAGTGTCCTTCCTCATCTCTTATTATAGTCTTTGGCTTAAAATCTAATTGATCTGATATAAGGATTGCCACTCCTGCTTTCTTCTGATGTCCATTAGCATGGTAAATTCTTTTCCACCCCCTCACTTTAAATCTGGAGGTGTCTTCGGGCTTAAAATGAGTTTCTTGGAGGCAACATATAGATGGGTTTTGTTTTTTTATCCATTCTGATACCCTGTGTCTTTTGACAGGGGCATTTAGCCCATTAACATTCAGGGTAACTACTGAGATATATGAATTTAGTGCCATTGTATTGCCTGTAAGGTGACTGTTACTGAATGTGGTCTCTGTTCCTTTCTGATCTACCACTTGTAGGCTTAGAGGACCTCTTTTTGCTTAGAGGACCCCTTTCAATATTTCCTGTAGAGCTGGTTTGGTGTTTGCAAATTCTTTCAGTTTTTGTTTGTCCTTGAAGCTTTTAATCTCTCCTTCTATTTTCAATGATAGCCTAGCTGGATATAGTATTCTTGGCTGCATGTTTTTCTCGTTTAGTGCTCTGAAAATATCATGCCAGCTCTTTCTGGTCTGCCAGGTCTCTGTGGATAAGTCAGCTGCCAATCTAATAGTTTTACCATTGTATGTCACAGACTTCTTTTCCCAGGCTGCTTTCAGGATTTTCTCTTTGTCACTGAGACTTGTAAATCTTACTATTAGGTGACGGGGTGTGGGCTTATTCTTATTGATTTTGAGGGGCGTTCTCTGAACCTCCTGAATTTTGATGCTCGTTCCCTTTGCCATATTGGGGAAATTCACCCCAATAATTCTCTCCAGTATACCTTCTGCTCCCCTCTCTCTTTCTTCTTCTTCTGGAATCCCAATTATTCTAATGTTGTTTCGTCTTATGGTGTCACTTATATCTCGAATTCTCCCCTCGTGGTCCAGTAGCTGTTTGTCCCTCTTTTGCTCAGCTTCTTTATTCTCTGTCATTTGGTCTTCTATATCACTAATTCTTTCTTCTGCCTCATTTATCCTAGAAGTGAGAGCCTCCATTTTTGATTGCACCTCATTAATAGCTTTTTTGATTTCAACTTGGTTAATTTTAGTTCTTTTATTTCTCCAGAAAGGGCTTTTATATTTCTCAATAGGGTTTCTCTAATATCTTCCATGCCTTTTTTTGAGCCCGGCTAGAACCTTGAGAATTGTCATTCTGAACACTAGATCTGACATATTTCCAATGTCTGTATTGATTAGGTCCCTAGCCTTCGGTACTGCCTCTTGTTCTTTTTTTTTGTTTGTTGTATTTTTCCGTCTTGTCATTTTGTCCAGATAAGAGTATATGAAAGAGCAAGTAAAATACTAAAAAGGTGGCAACAACCCCAGGAAAATAACCAAATTAGAAGAGATCTCAAATCGTGAGGGGGTAGAAAGGGGATAAAAAGAGGTTCAAAAGGAAGAAAGAAAAAGAAAAGAATAAAAAAAAGAAAACAAATAAGAAAAATATAAAAAAGAAAAATTATATATATTGGATAAACTAGTTAAAAAACGTTAAAAAAGAAAAAGGTAAAAGTTAAAAAAAAAATTACCAGAAGGTGAGAAAAAAAAACAAAAAATGAAACAGAAAAAAAATCAAATTAACTGCAAGACTAAAAAGAAATCACAGGAAAAAAGCCATGAGTTCTGTGCTTTGCTTTCTCATCCTCTGGAATTCTGCTGCTCTCCTTGGTATTGAAACCGCACTTCTTGGTAGGTGAACTTGGTCTCGGCTGGATTTCTTGTTGATCTTCTGGGGGAGGGGCCTGTTGTAGTGATTCTCAAGTGTCTTTGCCCCAGGCAGAATTACACCGCCCTTACCCGGGGCCGGTGTGAGTAATCCGCTCAGGTTTGCTTTCAGGAGCTTTTGTTCCCTGAGCGCTTTCCGTAGAGTTCCGGAGGACGGGAATACAAATGGCGGCCTCCTGGTCTCCGGCCCGGAGGAGCCGAGAGCCCAGGGCCCCACTCCTCAGTGCGCCCTCAGAGAACAGCGCCCAGTTACTCCCGTCTGCCTGACCTCCGGCCGCGCTCCGAGCTCACCGAGCCTGCGATCGGTTCAAGGTAACACCGAGCTGTGAGCTTACTGTCGGCTCTGTTTCTGTAGCCGGCTTTCCCGTTCCAATACCCGCAAGCTCTGCGACACTCAGACACCCCCGATCCTTCTGTGACCCTGCGGGACCTGAGGCCACGCTGACCCCGCGTGGGCTTCGCCCCGGTTTAGCCTCTGGAGCGATGTCCCTCAGCGGAACAGACCTTTAAAAGTCCTGATTTTGTGCGCCGTTGCTCCGCCGCTTGCCGGGAGCCGGCCCCTCCCCCCGGGGTCTATCTTCCCGTCGCTTTGGATTCACTTCTCCGCCGGTCCTACCTTTCAGAAAGGGGTTGTTTTTCTGTTTCCAGAATTGCTGTTCTTCTCCTCGATCTGCCGATGGATTTTCAGGTGTTTGCAATCTTTAGATAAGCTATCTAGCTGATCTCCGGCTAGCTGAAGTAGTCTCAGCCTGCTACTTCTCCGCCATCTTGACTCCGCCCCCTAATTTGAATAATTCCTTATGTGGAATATTTGCATTTCCTTTTGCCAGTGCCTTAGGTGAAATAAACTAGATTCTCAATTTTAGTTTTTTGTGCCATTACAGTCTTGAATTCAGTCATTACACATATGGTGAGAATTTGCGATTATGAGTTATATAGGAACATCTTTCTTATCCCTATTCAAGTTTAGTGTTCAAACAGGAAAATTTGGGGGCACCTGGATGGCTCAGTCTGTTAAGCATCCAGCTCTTGATTTCAGCTCAGGTCATGATATCCAGGTCATGGGCTCAGCCCAAGTTGGGCTCTGTGCTGAATGTGGAGTCTGCTTGAGATTCTTTCTCTCCCCATCTACCTCTGCCCCTTCTCCCCCACATCTTTCTCTCCCTCTAATAAATAAATCTTTTAAAAAGACACCAAGCTTCCTTCTTTATGAGACATTCATTTCTTAGCTGTCCTAATATTGAAGAGGAAAAACATTAGAGAAAATCATCAGAGATAATATATTAGAGAAAATCATTAATACAGTGTGATTTTGGCACACAACTAAACAAAGAGATACATGAATCACAATGACAGTCTTGTATGTGGAATTTGATATAGTGCACAAATAGTATTACACTTAATAGGGAAATTCTTTTCCACTTTCTACTGAATAACTAGACTGGAAAAGACTTGATCCATTGAAAGAAATAACATGACATGACTATGTTACTCCATATAGAAATACTAATTTCTAACTGATTAAGTTCTGAATGTGAAAAATACCCATTTAATTTTTAAGAAAAATATATAGAATATGATCTTTAAGACTGATTGAAAAAACTTATTAAATAAGATAAAAAACACAAACTAAAAAAGTTAAAAATGATAAATTTGACTACATTGTCATTTAGATAATCTAACCAAAATCAAAACAAATAACCAAATAGAAGTCTTTTAATCCAAGCACAATGTGAAAAAGGAAGCCACATTAATCAAAAACCTTAATAACCCATATATATGTAATATAATATTACATAATATATATGTGAGTACAGAAAGACACACAATGGATACATGAGGCAGGGTATGAGCAAGTAAGTACTACACAGTAAAGGACACCCAACTGGCCAATGAACATATTAAAAATGTACATATTGGGGCGCCAGGTGGCTCAGTGGGGTAAGCCTCTGCCTTCGGCTCAGGTAATGATCTCAGGGTCCTGGGATCGAGCCCACATCGAGCTCTCTGCTCAGCAGGGATCCTGCTTCCCCCTCTCTCTCTGCCTGCCTCTCTGCCTACTTGTGATCTCTGTCTCTCTCTCAAATAAATAAATAAAATCTTTTAAAATGTACATATTGGGGCACATGGGTGGCTCAGTGGTTTGAGCCTCTGCCTTCGGCTCGGGTCATGATTTCGGGATCCTGGGATCCAGCCCCACGTCGGGCTCTCTGCTCGGCAGGGAGCCTGCTTCCCCCTCTCTCTCTGCCTGCCTTCTGCCTATTTGTGATCTCTATCAAATAAATAAATAAAAATCTAAAAAAAATGTACATATTGCTGGTAATGAAGGGAATGCAAATTAATTTCATAATATGCAACCATTTAATATCAACCCGATAGCAAAATTTAATTCTTTAACACGACTACATTTTTGTAGGATTTAGAACAGTAAGAATCTCATTAATCACTGTTTAAAAAGATAGATGAACATCATTTTTAACTATGAAGAAAACTTTGCCACTGCATAGACAAGTTCACCTACATTAAGTCTTAATGACTCAACTTTTAGAGAAACCCTTAATGTACGTGCAAAAAAGACATGTACAAAAACATTTATCGAAATGCTGTTTATTACTGAACAAAAATTAGAATACAATTGTCCACCAATAATAAAATGGATAGGGGGCACCTGGTGGCTCAGTCAGTGAAGCATGCAACTTAGGGTCATGAGTAAAGCTGTACATTGGGCATAGAGCCTACTTCACTAAACAATAATAATAATAAATCATATTTGGTATCTTCATAGCGTGGGATACTATATTGTTGTTAAGGTAACTGTATTAGGAAATATATACACAGTAGTCTCCTTACCTGTCGTTTTATTTCCTTGATTACAGTTACCCGCAGTCAACCATGGTCCCAAAACAGATAACCCACCTTCTGAAAAATAGCCCAATGTCATGTCGCAATGCCTATGTCACCCACCTCGATTCATCCCATCACATAGGCATTATATAATTTCATATCATCACTGAAAGAAGGGTCAGCACAGTACCGTACTTTGGGAGAGAGACCACATTCTCATATCTTTTATTACACTACTTTGTCACAGTTGTTCTATTTTATTAATTACTATTGTTCATCAGTACTGTCCCCAACTTTAAGGCTTTATGGTAGGTATCATGCATAGGGAAAAAAACACAGTTTATACAGAGTCCGGTACTATTGTGACTTCAGGCATCCACTGAAGATCTTAAAAACGCATCTCCCGTGGATAAGGGGGAACTACTGTACCAACGACTATTAATCTCAAAAACAATGTAGAGTGTAAAAAGATGCTGTAGACATATAATTTATGTAGATTTTTAAAATAATGCAAACTAAGCTTATTGTCGAGAAGTACACAAAATGTGATGACAATATCAAGTGCCTCTTAGGTGATCGATTATCGTTAGAAGTGAAAGAAAAAGTGATGAAAGATTTCTCAGATGCATGTCTAAGGCTTAATTTTTAAAGAAATGATTAGAAGATAAAAAATTAAGATTTGATATAATTAGGTTATAGATAAGTATAGTTATTATATTATTTCTCCTTCTCTCTTCTTTTTGCATCATTAAAATATTTCCAAATACTTGAAGTGGGTAAAAAAGGAAACAATGTCTATGAGTCTCTTTATTCTTTGTAAAAATTATGTGCTTTTCAATGGAATGGAACATTTCCTTGGGGGTCATCTGTTGTTGAGCATTATTCTGTTCACTCAAGTGTTTAATTATATTCATCAGTAATATATCCTGATGTTATAACATTCTATGTGTTTACAATATGTATAAAATGTGGTTTGTGTTTCCTTCTCCAAATGAGGAAATAAGACGTGCACTAGTAATTCTTCTGCTATTAATTGTAGTAATGGCAACGCTAGCAGGGCTGGGGCTATTAATGAACAAGAAAAGCCAAGAAGATAAAGATTGATATTCCTCTCCCTTTCAGGACATGGTGTAACCCCCCCCCCCCCGGGGGCCTGCGCTGGGTCTTCATGGAGACTGCAGTGCTTCAGTTATTCCATTGGAATGTAATATTTATGTCTCTATGGCTTTGATATATATTTGACACACATGTGAGTGTGTTTCTGTTTAATGTTGTGTTTTATTTTTTCCCCACCAAATCAAATCTTTTCTGCAAGTAAGCAGGGCATAAATTCTAAATTAACAGCAACTGCTCCCGTGTTAGGCTTCCTGATGCACAGCCATGTGAGGATCAAGGCCATATGCCTTATTAGAAATGAGGCACACCCACAGGGCCACGGAATTCAGAAAACCATGTGTAACTGCATTAGGTTGACTCATTTACAACAGGGAAAAAAATGGATTGAGGTTTAGTGTATGTAAGTTTTATATTTCTCGAATGACTTAAGCTTCCAACTATTTTTCTCATTTAATAATTAGTAGTGTTAAGGGCCGCCGGATTCTTCTCCGCACCTGCTTGACTGTTCAAATGCAGAATTTTTAATCGTACAGCCACTGTGGCTGACTAGATACCTAACAGCAGTGTTCAGAAACCCCTCGAAGAAGACCGCAGTGGTGTTTCTAAGATCTGAGCTTGATTTGCAAGTTAGATATAAATGTATATGCTGGTAGAAGGTTTATGAAGTCAACCTCTGTTTGAGACCAATTTCCCAGGACAAATCTATAACACATTCTCAGATTTTACTTGATATTTTTGAAACAAAAGACGTCTTTAATGGAATTTGTTTATCCCCGTGCTTGTTCAAACCACCTACCAATCCAAATTCTACATTTTCTTTGCTTTCCCTGAAAGGTAATTATGCTTTAATAACTGCATACCTTTTTTTTTAAAAAAATACCATCTTTATTTATCAGTTTTAAGCTTGTTTCTGTATCTTCAAAGGGACAGATTCAACCGCTACAATAATTCTGTGAACATGAGCATCAGCATTCCCAGGAGCTGTGCCAATGTACACACAAGCTCAAGAATTCTCCCTGAATATCCTACTTCAAGTAACTCAAGCTGGGAACCCCAGCAGTGTCTCTCGTTCCTCCCTGTCTCTTACAACCGTGTAATCAGGCTTCAACTCCCATCCATGCTGGTTCTTTTATCTCCGCATCTTTCTACATCTGTGCTTTTCTTTCCATTCCCACAGCTTCTACCCCAGGGTAGATCTTCTTAACTGTTTCTTCTGACTATTGTAATAACTTGCGGATAGTCTCTCACCTTTAATTTGAACACACTCCCTGACTCCCACTGCTGATGTTAAGATTAACTTCTCCAGCACTTTCATTCTTTTTCCCTTAAAAAATCAAGCCTCAGCACCTTAGCATAGAATTGATATTTCCACTAAATCATGAATTATCAGTTTGAAGATCCTTTTTATATTATGTTAAATATTAAGGAGCCAACTTAATGGAAATATATGAATCATCTTCTATTTCTTTATTTTAATTTTCAACTTAAATCTTTGATTTATGAACTCATATATTTACCAAACACATCTATAGATTTTCTCATTAAGAAAATTGAATATATATATATAGCATCTATAGGATCTATAAATAGCATCTATTAATAGCATTTAAAGTACAGTTTATGTGAGAGGAAACCAAGAAATTAAGTGTACTCAATTTAAATAATTTTAAAAATCAAAACTGTAATTCACCAAATTGTACACTGGAAAACCAGAATATGGGGGCACCTGGGTGGCTCAGTGGGTTAAAGCCTCTGCCTTCGCCTCAGGTTATGATCCCAGGATCCTGCTTCCTCCTCTTTCTCTGCCTGCCTCTCTGCCTACTTGTGATCTGTCTGTCAAATAAATAAATAAAATTAAAAAAAAAAAGAAAACCAGAATATAGCTGCAGAGCAAATTCTGTACTTCAGGGTTGCCTACCTTTTCTGGACAACATATTGTGCAGATAATATCGGATATGAGAAAATTCTTCTTATGGTAATGAATGGTAAACTTTATTTTCCAACTGCTTTATTAATGGAGGTAACTATGCAGAATCCCAGTAATACTTTCAACATTCTTAGCTTATTCTGTTCCTAATAAGGATAAGAATATTCTAATATATTTTTAAGAATTTCTTTTCTTTCATAAAGATAAGTAAACACTACTTTGTCTCTCTTTTGCAGTATCTTTTGGCAAAATAAATATGTTCTCAAAAGAGTGGACATATTTTCATGCCACTGACTAATATGATTGGAAGAGATGCAATTTAATTTTTTGTTAGTATTCTACACAATTATTATTATTTTTTAAAAATAGCTTCTTCTGGGGGAGCAACGTGGTGATTGGAAAATTGTCAACCTAAATTTAGGGATCTCAATGCAATCAGCCTACTTTAGAGAAACTACCTGTTTTACTGGGGGAGCTGTATGGATCATGTGGTTTCCTCCTCTGAACATTTAGCCAAAATTATAGTCTTTTCATGCCTCATTCATAAACACTAAAATTTCTCTCCTGTTGCCAGTGTTTACTTATATGCTAGTGTTAATTTTAGTGGTGGTGCTATTTTACTCTAACGAAGACAGAAGCTACTATGAATTATTTCAAATTCAACTTAATGTGACTTGGAATGGAGGAATTTCACTGAAAGAATTTTCTTTCTTTCTTTTCTCTTCCTTTTCCTTCCTTCCTTCCTTTCTTCCTTCCTCCCTCTCCCACTCCCTGCCTCTTTCCCTCCCTTTTTCTTTCTTTCTTTCTTTCCTTCCCCACCTCGCCCCCCAATATTCCATTAACACAGTGTTCCTTGAAAATTGCAATAGTATGTCAAGGTAGATTTTTTCTGTAGCATTCATAAACATTATCATTTTTTTCTTTCCACTGAACTAATCATATATTCACAGGTACAAAACAGTGGTGTATATATATATATATATATATATATGGATGTCTAAAGGAACTTCACACTTGTATTGAACACAGCTTACTCACAGGCATCAAAGTGACCATGATCGTGGACCACATATTATAATTCTCTTTGACAAGAGAAGCTTATAGAGGAATTTAAAATCTGAATGAACCCTCACTGCTGCATAGATGACTAACACATTGTGTGGTCTCCTTATCAACAATAAATGAGCAAATGAGAACTAGACGCCCTCATTGCCCTACACCCTCTGTCAGTAGCGAGCAGGCCATTTGGTATTAATACATCAGTCAGCACATCACTGCTTTGGGGAAGTGATTTGTGATGGTTGAGAAAGATTCTAAAGGAAAACAAAAGTATCTCTCACTCTGCTCCTGAAAGAAATTAAATCTACTTCCATCATTTACACTTCGTACACAAGGGTAGTATCGACTTTGTTTGACCTTTTACCTCCAAGGCTTATTGTAATGATTTTGAGACGTTCTAGTTAATAATTATTTTTGAAAGAACTAATACATTGAGAACAAATTTGGAAGCAAATAATAGATCTTCAAAGCAAAGCGCTGTCATCTATGTTCAGTGGGTTATATACAATGTATTAAAGAGTGATTTGAAGAGATATACAGAATGAGTTCTCAATGTCAGCAGCAAATAAATGGTTTGCAGGGTAATTTACTGCTTTATTTCCATTGGTATTCAATGAATGACCACACCCCTCCCACCCCCACCAAAATCTTTATATAATTTAAGTAAAAGCAGAGTAAATAAAACATTTTGACAAGTGTTCTAGCTCTCCATTCCAACTGGATATCTACCCAAAGATTCCTCCTATTAGAAAAAGATTGGAACAAAATTACTGTTTTACTTTTACTCTGGGGCAAGAAGAAAAGATTACTGCAAAGTGCTTCATTCCATGTGGGAGAAAATAATTCCATCTTGTTTATGAGTGTGTGAGAAATAGCTTAATTTCCCTTATCTGTGATTTACTAGGATGAAGAGAAAACATATCACAGATAATAAATGTAGCAAATTATGCAACACAATTTGTCATTGTCTGTTTCTTGTTTCAGTTCTTTAGTTCATCTTTTCCTTGAAATGATCTATAATATTCTTCCAAGCTAGATTTGATTATATAATGCCTACTTCTGTGTTAAAATTTTGGATGGGCTTTAACTAATGTAGGGGGCCTTCTATGACACAACGGTTCAACAATAAAACTCTGCATATCTTTATGCTTATACTTACTTTAGTGTGTTATAAATACAACTGTCTAACTGAGCAGGTTGAATTATTGGGATTATCATCATAAAATTATTTTAATTTTCTTATACTTGTTGCTAACTGTACTCTATCAAACGTTTCTTTCTCTGAGTTGTATTCTATTACAAACTCATGTTTCCATTCCGATTTCCTAAGATAATATACTCAAGAATTTAAGCCATCCCTCCCCCACACACATATCTTTTTTTAAAGATTTTATTTATGTATTTGAGAAAGAGAGAGAGAATGTGGGAGCAGGGAGGGTAAGGGAGGGATGGGGAGAGAGGAAGAAAAAATCTAAAACAGACTCTGCACTGAGCATGAAGCCGGATGTAGAGCTTGATCCCAGGACATGACCTGAGCCGAAACTAAGAGCTGCCACTTAACCAACTGAGCCACCCAGGCACCTGTGAATGTATTTCTTAACCAGAATATGAGAAATTAACTTTCCTTCTGCATCCTCATTTATAATTTATAGGTGATTCCTTGGGGACCTCCTCCCTTTCTTTAGAAAGGGGAACCAGTTGAGCCTATGCACCTAATTGATAGGATGGTGAAGAAAGGCAAGAGAATAACCTTTCTTATAGAATGATATATTTACACAAAGAGACCCCAAGCTCCGTCTCCATTCACATGCCTCTCTAGGTAGAGACCTCCAAACTAGCACACCACTCTTCCTCCACTTAAAGACTCTCATGGCTAGCATGAGGTCTCCTATATAATTCAAGGGAAAACTATCTATACTCATATTCTCTGCACTATTTAAAAACAAAATCAAAACCAAACCAAACCAAAAACTTCTGGGGGCAGGTAGATTTCAATTAGTATCTCATACCACTGTTCACCTGCTACAGAATCATGCCCTTCATGGTCATGGTAGCCACCCTAGAGTGTAAGCCACTAGAGTTAGGGCCTCTGGCCTTTTCATCTTTCTATCTCCAAGTAAACTGTAATATTATGGATTATAACAAATTATTCTTGATTAAATTACTGAGTGAAGTTGATTCTCTGTTAAATTAACAATTCCTTGAAATATATTACAGTAATAACCTGGAGATGCCAGTGTTTACTCTGTGAGATAGTATACTAAGTGCTTTACAGTTACTATTTTGAGACCTCAAGATACTCTGCAGAGAAGTTATGATTGTCATTAATTTATTATCAGATTGAGGCTCAGAAAACACAAGTCTCCATAGGTCTCCCATAGAGGCAGAGTAAATATTCACACTTGAACACATTTGATTCCCCAGTTTATGCCATGTCTATTAAAACATAAAGGCCTTCAATGAAGTGCCTAGATAACATTTGTTTTTAGTAAATAACCCATCGACATGGTGTGTATATGCACATATAAGCACACAATTATATTACACATATCATGCTCATTATATACATATGTACATCTATAATATACATGTTGTAAACATGATAAACATTATGTGATTGTGATATGTTATACCTAAGCATGTATAAATTACATATGTCTTCTGTTTTATTTTCTTATATAAGGAAAATAAAATTTTCTGAAAGTGACCCTAGGGTCCCACTCCGGGCTGCCAAGTTGTTGAGCTACCTGGGACGCTCTCCTCTCAATGAGAGCTGACATACTCAGGCTCAGCTTCTCAAGAAACTGAAATTTTTTTCTTTCTGGCAGGGTTGAAAACAATACTCTTCAGGCCCAAATGCTGCAAGAGCTGGGCAACTGACATTCCCAATAGTCTCCTGCAAATAGCTGACAGCAAACATCCAAGTTTACTGTCAGCTTATTTATTCTTCCATTGACAAAGATAATTTCTTATACTTTTTCATATAAGATGAGGAACTCATGGAAAGCATGGTGTCTTCACTGAAAGGTCTTGTTTAACAGATGCCCCGATATGATGAGAAACGGGAGATACGCATATTTCTTTCCTGCTTTCCCTGGCTTTGAGAGACTTCCTTTTCCAAGAGAATACTTATAGCTTAATGGATGTTGTCAGCAACATCATGAACCCTGGTGTATGACTTGGTGAAAATAAGGAAATGATTTCAAACAATGGAGAAACAAAACAATTGTGAACTCCGATTTAACCAAGATTTTCATATGATAAACCCTGAAGCAGTATCTTAACCCCCTTTCCCCTCCTTTTTTTTTTTTTTTTTTTTTAATTAATCTTGTCTTTCAAAGAAAGGCTAAAATCCTGGCTTACGTTCCTCTAGGTTTCCCATCATCCTTAAAAGGTGGAAATCATAAGAAGGAAGAGAAAAAGGGGGAGGGGAACAAAAGAGAAGGGAAAAATAACTGAAAGAACTTCTGGAGTTCCAATAAATGTGGCTCACTACTGTTGTCAATGAGAGTTCAGTGGCCATTAATGTCAGCATTCCAAAAGAAAAATTGCTCCCACTTTATCTATCAAATCAATATCTACACAGGACAGGGAAAGCATCATAGATTGTAATCAGCAAGCTGCTCAATAAATTGTCTGAGATTCTTAAGCCACATTAATCAGATCCTTGTTTTAACTGATATTAATGCAATATGTTCACAAATTATATTGCATGCCTTTGTTTTCTTCAGGGATATTTTAGAAGATTTCCCTCACCACCAAATTATGGTAATTATATGGAGGAGGGGGACAAGGGTAGGAGACAATATTTACATACTTCCTAAGTCATGTTTTAAGGTTTATATAAAATTTCATAAGGTATCAATTGAGCAAGTATATTAATGCTGAGGGTGAAAAGTGATTTCATATTACTTTCACGAAAATGATGCAATATGGTTGTGTCATACTGGATACACCATTTTTTTTTCCTTATTGATTCTGGTTCTGCTATTGACTCTCAGTAGATGTTTCCTACATCTCGATTATCGAATGCCTTTAAAATAGTTACAAGAAAAAATGTACTTTTATTCACCTATATTTATTTATAAAAGTTACTGTTTTTCCAGGATACGTTGGTGGAAGCTTCATTGGCTGTGAAACTTGTATTAACTGAATCATCTTGGTATCCTGCTTGTTGAGGTGGAGTAATTTGAAGCCATTCCCTTCCATATACCTTGTATAAGTGTGAAGTCTGAATTTCCCCGAAGTGAAATGTCTTTGCTCACATAATGCATTTCCTGAGTGCATTTTCTTCTCTGCAGACACTTCTTTGCTAGGGGCAGTTATATTCCTGCTGAGTATGGCTATAGATATAGGGAGAACAAATAAGAAATGCTCTGCCTTCTGGAAATACTTTGTTAATACTGGACAAGGAGATAAGATACAAACAAAAAAATGTGATATGGGATGTCTCAAGACAATAGGGCGTTGCATGGAGAAACTGGCTTTGCAGATAGGGTTATGATATGGGTATTTTAGAGCTACGTGGATCATCATTTTGAACAGTTTCTTTGACGTCCAAGGACACCAAAAATCATCATCATCATCATCATCATCATCATCATCATCATCTCTCCAAAGATTCTATGCGCTGGACTTTCCTTGATTCTTCTAAGTTGCCCCAGAGCACTAGTGGCTCCGACCACTAATGAAGAAGCAGCAGATGGTAAAAACAAACTGCTGGTGGGCACTTGGCTAGGTGAAAAGGTGAGTAAGATAGATGTCTTCTTCCTCATGAAGTTTAGAGTGTTCTAGGGAAAACAAGCAATTGAACTAACATGAAAATAAAATAATAAATTATAAGTAATGAAGATCTCATCTACCTGTTTCTAAAGAAAGAGAAGTTTTTTGTTTGCTGGGCCAAGTGATTGGGAAAGTGGTAACTGGTATCAGATTTTGGTGCTTACATTTTATTTTTCTATTATTGTTTGTGATGTTATTCTATGAAGAGATTGGCCTCTAGGTTGAAATATGAGGGTCCAACAAAATGCCCTAACATTTAATTACATAGAACACTATGGAAGTAAGGAAGACACAACTTTCATTCCATGGTGACCAGAGAAGATGTATTGAGAAAATAAAGCTTAAATGATAATTCTTATGTAAATTAGAATTAGCCATGCAAAATAAGGCAACAGGCATGGATTTTTTTTGTTTGTTTGTTTGTTTGTTTGTTTTTACTCAGAATAAGTGTGAAGGTTCTGGAATGAGTTTTAGATCAATGAAAGCTTTAGATGAATGTAGCTTAATATCCAGTATTTGGGCATTTTCCATGTACAATTTTCTTATTAATTTTGAGTTCAATTTATTATGGTCTGAAAGATAGTTTGTGTAATTTTATTCTGTTTAAATTTGTTAGGGCTTGTCTTATAGTGTATGATATCCACCTTGGTGAATATTCCATGTACATTCAAAATGAATGTATTCTGCTGTTGTTAGGCATAACTGCTACAGGTCAGTCGGATAAATTATGTTGATGATGTTACTTGGCCTTCTAAAATCTTGTGTCTCTTTTGTATCAAACTATTGATCATGAAGAGAGGAATGTGGATGTCTCCATGTGTAATTGTGGATATATTTACTTTCTTTTTCAGCTTCCTCAGTTTGTATTACATGTCTTTTGAACGTCTGTGTAAGTACTTAGAATTATTATGTCTTGATGCATTTACCACTTTGATCATTATAAAATCTAGTTATCCTAGCTAATGAGTTTTCTTGAAATTTACTTTTTCTGCAACTAACATAGCTATTAATCTTCCTTTGATTAATGTTTACCTACTTTCCTCATGCTGTTACCTTTAATTTACTTATAGTACTATAATTTAGTTTTTAAAGGCTGTACATCACTGGATATTTTAATTTTGCATGGACTGACAATCTTTGTCTTTTAGTGTGTTTAGACTATTTGCTTTTACTGTAGTTATTGAAATGGTTGGATTTTGGCTCACTATTTTACTTTTTGGTTTTTGTTGTCTTCTTTCTTGTTTTTGTTCTTCTTTTCCCAACTTCCCATCTTTTGTTGGACGATTTTTAGCCTTTAATTTTAATTTATCTATTTATGTTTTATTTTTTCTTCTTTCTATTGTTTTTAATATTTTCTCTGAGAAACACAATATATATATACCAGGATTTTATAACTTCTTCAGAGTTAATATTTTACCACTTCAGCTAAAATGTAGAAATCTTACAACTAGACAGTCCCTTTACAGCATATGTATTAGATCTACATACATAAAAACATCATAAAAAATATATATACACATATATATATTTTTTGTTTATATATAGTTTGTTTTGAAATGTTCTTTATATTTTTAAAAATTTAAGAAGGGAAAATTGTTTATTCTAACTAAGATATATGCCACTTCTGTGGCTCTGCCTTCATTCCATTCCAAGTTTCCCTCTGTTAAGTTTCCCTTTAGTTTGAAAAACTTTCTTGAGTATTTCTTTTAGATCAGTTTGCGGGTAACACATTCTTAGTTTTCCTTCAGCTGAAAATGTCTATTTTACTTTTTCTTAGAAGCTATTTTCCATGAATACAGACCTCTGTATTGACATTTCTTTTGTTTCAGTCCTTTGAGGATAGAGTTCTTTATAGAGCCTTCTGCTCTCCATTTGTTCTAGGAAAAATTACACTTCCCTTACATATAAATGGATCATTTTTTCTGCCTCATTTCAAGATTTATTCTTTACATTTTTTAAAAAGATCTTATTTATTTATTTGACAGAGAGGGAGAGAGAGCACAAGCAGGGGGAGCAGGAGAGTGAGAAGCAGGCTCCTTCTGAACAGGGAGCCAGATGCAGGGCTCAATCCATGGACCCTGGAATCAAGACCTGAGCCAAAGGCAGTAGCTTAATCAATTGAGCCACCCAGACACCCCTATTCTTTACATTTTGGAGCAGTTTTATTTTGATGATTCTGAGTGTGATTTTCCCTATATTTATCCTTTTGAGGACCAGCTTAGATTTTGAATCTATTCATGTATGTCTTTTACCAAATTTTCAGCCATTATTTCTCTAAATTCTTTTTCTTCACCCCTTTCTACCTTCCTTTCTACCTTCCTCAAATATTAAAACTTTTAATGATGTTCCACAGTTCTCTGAGTATCTGTTCATTTTTTTCAATTTTTTATTATGTGTCTCTGCTCTGCAGAATAGCTAGTTTCTATCAGTCCATCTTCGTATTTGTTGATTATTTTCTCTGCTACCTCTGCTCCACTACTGAACCCAATAAGTGAATTTATATTTAAATGTTATAGTTTTTAGATATTTAATTTCATTCAATTTCCATTTATAGCTTCTCTCTGTCTCTCTTGTTGAAAACATGTATTTCCACACATTTCTAGAAACTTCAGTTTTACATCATAAAGTATGGGTTATAATAATTGCTTTTATAGTCTGATATTTTCTGCTTTTGACACCTGCTTATATTCTTTTCTCTTCAAATTGATGACATTTCCTTCTTTTGGATTATAAGAAGCATCTGGAGAATGTTGATTTGTGTATGTGTGTGTGCGTGTGTGTGTGTGTTTGCTGTCAATAAACTCAGATTTAGAATACAAGTCTAGTCCCACCTTCTGTGTGCAGTGGTTCCAATGTCAACTTCAGTTTTCAAATCCATTGCTATGCTTTTTATTTTTGCACTATACATGTATCACTCTGAGGTTAATGTGGTTGGTCAGTGGTTTATAAAACAGTTCAGGTCTCCAAGCCGATGCTGTGTTTCTTTGGGTCAGTTGTATGCATGTGTGCTCAAGATTTGGTGCACCTATGGACCTCTTTAGTTCTCTCCTGTTTTTGATTTCCTGTATGTGCTTGGTCTCTCTGGACCCATTTTACTAGGTCATCTAGGTAGAGAGTTTGGTTTATTTCAAGGTTTTAGCCCCTGTCCTCTAGTATAGGTGTGTGCAACTGGGGCTGCCCTTGAAGCAACAGCACAAGAAAAAAGTGTGAAAAACGAGTTTCCTGAAACATACTATTTGGTCCTCAGGGAACCCTTTTCTTGATTCTCCTGGCCAGAGGAATTTATTTTCTTTCTAGATTTTTGTACCCACACTATTGTTTTCCTTAGGGTAGTACAGTAGTAGTGCAGGTAGTGTTCAAGAATCAAACTTATGTCAAAGTTAAAAATTAAAGGGGAAAAAGTAACCAAGAAACTCACCACTGATTTTGTTGTTTTTTCAAGTTTTGGCTTCTCTCCCTAGCCTTCCTATTATTGCTGCTTATTTTTCATGTCTTCAGTTAGTTCCTTTTCACATCTGTCCAGAGACTGCAGTTGTAATTAATGGAGGAGATAGGTTGTAATGGGCTTACCCCATCTCGATGGGTACTGGAAGTGAACAAAACGATTTTGAAGAACCTGTGAGAGATCCCGGTGGTTACCTCTGGTTAGCCATATGAATCTGGATCTCAAAGACTCTCATTGGATTCAATTTGAGATTCATGTATAAGTAGATGATAATTTAATCCATAGAAGTGGCTGAGAGTACTCAAGTAGTGAGTGCAGAGTGAAGAAATAAGAGAAGAGAATCTTGGCATTAGCAACATGTAAGTGACATTTGAAGAAAGGGAAGCATGCAACACAGACTGAGGGGGTTGAGAGAGACATGTGTGTTATAAGGAAATTACAGAGTATGAAGTCTCAGACATATAATGTTGAATGTCACAGAAGCTAAGAAAAATGAAGTTTTGAAAAGAAAAGAAAAACGTGAAATTTTAAAATTCTACTCAGAGATCAAGAAAGGTAACGTCTGAAAAGCATTCATTTGATTTCAGGACAAAGATATCATTGGTGATCGTGGCAAGAACATAGAGCCTTTAAGGCCAATTGGTAGTGATTTGAATGGTAAGTGATAGATGAAGTAGATATTTCAAGTTTGGACAATGCTAAAATGAATTTGGTTGTGAAAGGAAGGAGGTAGGCCAGTACCTAGAGTAAGAATTTTTGATGGACTGAGAGATTTCTCTTTTTTATTTTATTTATTTTGTTTTATTTTATTTTATTTTATTTACTTGAGGGAGACCAATACTCAGAGCCAGAGAGAACAGAGGGAGAGGGAGAAACAGACTCCCCACTGAGCAGGGAGCCTGAGACAGGACTCTATTTCAGGACCCTGAGATCATAACCTTAGCCGAAGGCATGGGTTCAACTAACTGAGCCATCTGGGCACCCTGAGAGATTTCTTCTTAAGTTTTATTTTAGTAGATTTTTTTGTTGTTGTTGTTCTTACATTAGAAGTGGCCTCAGTTGGGATGCCTGGGTGGCTTAGTTGGTTAAGCATCTGCCTTCAGCTGAGGTCATGATCCCAGGGTCCTGGGACTGAGCCCACATCAGGCTCCTTCTTCAGTGGGGAGCCTGCTTCTCCCTCTGCCTCCTGTTCCCCCTGCTTTTGCTCTCTCTCTCTCTCTGTCAAATAAATAAACAAAATCTTTAAAAAACAAAAATGGCCTTAGTACTTAAAAGAAAATATTAACAGTAAGGAGCCAGTAAATTAAAAAAAAAAAAAAGGTTAAAAACAGAGAAAGGAATAAAATTGTTAAAATGGTGGTAGGAAAGGGGAATATAAACATAGGTAAAGGCATTACTTAAGAATGAACGAAAGGAAACTTTTCAGAGTAACAGTGAAAGTTTTCCTCTGGAGCTCCCAGTGGAATTCTTGTCCTGATTTCCTTTCCTACCTCCTTACTGGCTTCTCCCAGAAGAAATTGTTTAAAGAATTACTAGCATATAATTTTTTATTCCAAAGTCTGCTTCTGGGGAACCCAAACTAAGACAATTACAAATGCATTTGTCTAGCCCTAGTTTTAAATTATTCACAGAATTCCAAATGCATCTATCCTAATGCTAATTTTATATTTCTACTTGTTTTGTATAATAAATATCTCAAGCTTAGTATGTTCAAACAGATCTCTTGACTTTTTCATATCGCTATTCTACTTTCAGTCTTCTTCTTTTTAGTAATTGAGAATATCCCCTCACTCAAGAAAAATAACAGCTTTCATTTTTCTCTTCCCTTTAACCCACATTCAAGCCATCAGCAAATAGAGTTAACTTTGAGAGTTCTAGAATTTGTTAACTCTGTCTGTGTAACTTCACCTGTATTGCTACCACTCTTGCTAAGCCCTTTATAATCTTCTTCTACCACCACAATCATCACCTGATTTCTGTAATTCAAGCACCTAGTTAATCTAATCCATCTAATATTAGCCTTGGAGAAATCTGTTAATGCCCTTCAAATCATGTCTAAGCTTCTTAGGTCATGCCAGTGCTCTTCTCATGTCTATGCTTCTTTATTTTGAACTTAGAGAGAAATTCTTGGTTATTACTGTGTCTGTGTGCAGAGTATATGAAGTAAATACTTAACAAATGTTGGGAAATTTCACCAAATATACTGGCCACAATGTGTAATGCTGAAGCAGTCCCTAATAGGGAATATCAGTTTTACCTACGAGATGCTACAAATCCATTCTTATCTTTATTCATTCTTTACAATCAGGCTGTCCTTCTTCCAAAGATTTCCTTTGTCTAGAATCTTCCCATGGTTGGCTATTTCTTGTCATTTATCTAGTGTCTCAGATAATTGCATTCCCTGTGAGGCACAGTCCTTTACCAAGTTTTAACAAGTCCTTACTGTGCCCTATTCATTCACTGTTATATGTGTTTATTTCATTTCCTTCATGGAACTGAAAACTATATGAAATTATTTTGACATTTACTTACTTCCTCTGTTTCCCTTCACTAGAATTTAAGCTTATCAAGGATAGAGATCTTGTCTTGTGTTTTTATCACTGCATTCCCAGAACCAAGGTCTAGGCCTGGCAAATGGCACACATTTAATGTTCACTCATATTCAATGATTGAATGAATGAATAAATTTAAGAATAGATTCATAAGAAAAGTCATTATAAAAACTATGAAATGAAATAAATTTTCAACTTAAATATCTATGTCTTCTCTTTCTAGCTTACCCGTGAGTTTCAGACCAATATACCCAAATTTCTTTTTTTTTAAATTTATTTTTTATTTTCAGCATGACAGTATTCATTATTTTTGCACCACACCCAGTGCTCCATGCCCTCTATAATACCCACCACCTGATACCCGACCTCCCATCCCCCGCCCCTTCAAAACCCTCAGATTGTTTTTCAGAGTCCATAGTCTCTCATGGTTCACCTCCCCTTTCAATTTCCCCCAACTCCCTTCTCCGCTCTATCTCCCCATGTCCTCCATGTTATTTGTTATGCTCCACAAATAAGTGAAACCATATGATAATTGACTCTCTCTGCTTGACTGATTTCACTCAGCATAATCTCTTCCAGTCCCATCCATGTTGCTACAAAAGTTGGGTATTCGTCCTTTCTGATGGAGGCATAGTACTCCATAGTGTATATGGAACACATCTTCCTTATCCATTAGTCCGTTGAAGGGCATCTTGGTTCTTTCCACAGTTTGGTGACCGTGGCCATTGCTGCTATAAACGCGTACACAAAGATAAACTCAAAATGGATAAAAGACCTCAGTGTGAGACAGGAATCCATCAGAATCCTAGAAGAGAACATAGGCAGTAATCTCTTCAATATCAGCCACAGCAACTTCTTTCAAGATAGGTCTACAAAGGCAAAGGAAACAAAAGCAAAAATGAACTTTTGGGACTTCATCAAAATCAAAAGCTTGCACAGCAAAGGAAACAGTCAAGAAAACAAAGAGGCAACCCACGGAATGGGAAAAGATATTTGCAAATGACAGTATAGACAAAAGGTTGATATCCAGGATCTATAATGAACTTCTCAAACTCAACACACACAAAACAGACAATCATATCAAAAAATGGGCAGAAGATATGGACAGACACTTCTCCAATAAAGACATACAAAAGGCTATCAGACACATGAAAAAATGTTCATCATTACTAGCCCTCAGGGAGATTCAAATTAAAACCACATTGAGATATTACCTTACACCAGTTAGAATGGCCAAAATTAGCAAGACAGGAAACAACATGTATTGGAGGGGATGTGGAGAAAGGGGAACCCTCTTCCACTGTTGGTGGGAATGCAAGTTGGTGCAGCCTCTTTGGAGAACAGTGTGGAGATTCCTCAAGAAATTAAAAATAGAACTTCCCTATCACCCTGCAATTGCACTCCTGGGTATTTACCCCAAAGATACAGATGTAGTGAAAAGAAGGGCCATGTGTACACCCAAATTTCTATTGGAACAATCACCACCAGCTAAATCTCAGTAGGAATTCCTCTCTTTACCTCACTTACTCCTCTTATATTCCCTGTCATGATACATAAGACCCATTCGTTCTGTCATGATTTGCAAAACAACTTAAAAATATGGACTTTGAAGTTGAATAGATCCAAAACCCATTTCTGCCACTGATTACCTATGGGAAAGTTGCTTAACTTCTTTGTGGCTCCATATTCTCTTCCATAGAATGATGATAATGAAAATACCTTTTTTATAAATTTCCTGGGATGATTATATGAATTAATTAATTCATGTAATCCACTGAGAATGGCAGAAGGTAAGCACTCTTTAAATCATCTGTATCACTATTTACCAAGCAAGAAATAACAGAAATAATCTTAGTTCACTCCAGCTCTCTTACCTTCCCTATCTGGCTGTTCTAGGAATATCACACTGTTGTAGGTTGATGGGCAATTTTATTTTATTCCTAAAATAAAAACTGATATATGACTTCCCAGTTTATAATCTCTCAATAACTTTGTATTGCCTTCAGGATAAAACCTAAACCTAGTATGACAAGGTTCAATTTTAATTTCTATTTTTAACAGTTTAGGCATATCAGCCTGCAAGCCACAGGCATCACAAGGCTAGTGGAATAAGAACTCCCTGGTGACAAAAGAATGCAGTGCTCTTAGCAACTGTTCATCTATAAACCATAATGAGACCTGTTAAGGACTGCAGTGTGATACACAGCCTGTAAAGTGTCAAATGCTGCTGGGCTGCTAAAGATGAAGAAATTCAGACTTGTAGACCAGAAACGTTTCTTCTTTGTGAAGAGTCCTCCCAAGGTTAATTACATAGAATTTGAAAGAAGAATTCCGTTTCCAATTCATCATGAAGATAGATGAGATCTTGGAGGTATGGCAGCAGAAGTTCTGTTATCTTAATACTCTTGTCCGTTACCCAGGAACCACCATACAATCATTAAATATTGGTCAATATTTGAAAACAACATCTTCATATCTCAAAAATAATGTTTTTCTTGACAGGGCTCTTTCCAACAAGGCCATGAATAGTTGGTATAAGAATTCACAAACTGTACATCATCCAAAACGGTGGGCTCAAGATTATTTCCTTGGAGCCTGAGGGATTTTACTATAGCAGCTCAAGGGCTGCTCTGGTTGGAGAAGTGCTGGGATGAAGCTGGGTGAACTTCAGCCTGAGCTAATATTTCCAGTCAGAGAGGCTCTTCTCTTACCTGATTATATAAGGGATATCTCCTTAAGCTTTAAACAATGGAATACAGGAAATCCTGAGGATGGGGCTAGGGCTGAGGTATTTCAAAAATATTGTACTTCAACTCCTTACAACTTGTACATTTGTAATTTTATACACTTATTTTTAAAATTAGAAATGGATTCTAAAATTAGAAATAGATTCTGAAGTACTTAAGGGTAAATAGACTTACCTGAGAGCATCAGGTATTTGCATTTTTTAAACCCACTACTCTCAGGTAAGCCTATTTACCCTTAAGTACTTTAGAATCCCCTTTGCACACTATCAGTTTAAAGGTGTTTATTGATTATAGGCATTTTATATTATATTACAAATAGTGTATTTTCACTGAACATATTGCAATAAAAAATATACAATCTAAAATAATATAAATATGTTTAGAGTGATTTGAGAGTAGTTGTAACCATCTCCTAAGCCATCTAAATAATAGAAAACTGTACACAGATACAAATGCTCTGTAATTATTTAACAAACATTTCATGATATGATGTATAATCCTTAAAGTAACTTGAGTGGTTTATGATGTGTTATAATTTTTTTTCCTGTAAATACTACATAAATAATTTGAGAGATTTTATGCAATGCTACATCCTCTCTCCTACATATCTGGCAGTTATTTTAAAAATACATAAGTCTTTTTGCTAACTTGGATGCATCATATCAGGCACTACTATAGAATTTTTGAGAATGATTGTCCTGAGCCTTTGGAAATTATGAGCTGATACCAGAGACTTAAACATATACTTCTGTATCAGGACTAGCATAAGATTTAGGGTAAAGAACATCAAGTTTGAAATTTATGAAAAGACGTCATTATCAATGAAATATTTATGTATATATGATATGCATCTACAAAATACTAAGTGTTATGGAAATTTGAAAATAATGAACAATATGACATGGCTTCAGCATTCAAGAAACTTAAATTTTGTTTGAGGTAAAAGTCATTAAGCATGTCATAATGAGATAGTAATGACGTATTCACTCCATTTCTGATCTGTCACTGCTGTGGGTTGATGGGCAATCATTGATGGAGTCTACCAAAATTCACACTACCTGGAACTAATAAACTCTCAATTACCCTTGCCAAATATATTAGAGATTGCATCTCTTTCCTATCATGTTGCTTGAAAATTTTCCCAGTAGTTTCTGATTTTTAATAGCTTTGAGTCTTATCCCCAAATGCTTCACCATTTGGAGATCAGATCATGTATAGTACATGATAAGAAAAAAATCAAGGCCATTCAACAAATACTCCAATTTACTCTGTAAAGCTGAAACAAACAAAATACCCATTTTCTTCATGTTTATCTCCTTCTCTCCTGGTGGAAGAATAGGCCAAGTTTTTGTTCAGGTGAATATTTTTACATACAACTGATATATACTACTTCCCGTCTCTAGGATTTGATTTATCATTTTTTCCCTGTCACATCCTTCAGGCTTTTCTTATCAGTTATATGCTGCCTTATTATCAGAAAACATGCTCAGGCTATAGCTATACTAAACATGCACAAACAGCAGTAACCCCAAAGCCATAAATAAACAAATAGTACTTTTCCTTCTAAAACAATGGCCATTTTCCTCTTATAACCACATTTCTTGAAAAATAATCTACCTGTCAGCCCCACTTTATCACCATTCACTCTTTACTCTGCACTTCAGTTTCTTCTTCAGCCATCATCCTGAAAATCTCCTGCAGGTTACTAAGGTCTCACTTAATAATTCTACAGGAATTGTGTTAAAGATCATGGGTGAAAGTTAAAAGCCATGATGGTATTTATTTTTTGTACATCTGCTTTTAACCTATGTAATCTTGTAATAAAAATGAACAGAGTATAGCATACTAGCATTTTAATAAATATGTGCTGAATCGAATGAAACAAAATTATTTATCTATGACATCCAAGAAAACCTCAAAAAAATCAAATCAATGGTCCTAGCTGAATTTTCTGTCATTTCAACTTTAGTGTAGCATTTGACACTGTTGAGCCATAACCTTCTCCTTGGAATATTTTTTCTATTGACTTTCATGAAATTACTCACATTCTATTGGTCAAAACAGGATTTGGCAGAATGAACTTACTTAAGAATTGATGGGTCAAATTGAAAGTTAAGAATTGATGGGCCAAACTGAGATAGCCAGCAAGGCAAGTGCAGGCTTTGTGGATGGATCAGGAAATAAGAAAGACTTGTGTACAGTAAAGACAAAGTTAAGCAGTAGGTGTGAGTTGTCAGGTGGACATTATCGAGGTGGCCCATCAACAGAGGACTATCCCAGCGTGTACCCTCCCTATGACAAATGATACTCAAGAAACAGGCAGATGGTTCAAAGTCAGAGATGAGACCCCCACTTAGCATCAGAGTAAAACATCAGGGAATCTCAACTCCAGGCACATACTTCATTCTAGAGAAAGTGAGATAACATTCTTGGGATCTTGGAATATATTATCAAGAGAAGGACTCAAGTTTGGATTTCAGTTTCAACTGGGAATAGAGCCAAAGAGCACAATTAGCAGACATTTGACTTAAAGTCATGAGCTCTAGGATGAGGCCAACAAGGCACTTGTCTGGGTGAAAAAAGTTAAGAGAAAGTCAAAATACTAATTAAACAACAGCTTAATGCAGGATTTTAATCAAATTAATGCAAAGCTTTATGATGAACAAATTATTAAAGTTTTAATTGCTAATCTCACTCAATGTATCTAACATAAGAGATATTAGAAAACCTTGACATCTAACTAACAAATAATTGCTATAAACAATAAATATTCTAAGTGCATGAGAAGAAAAGGCAATTCTGGGTTTGGGAAGACTGGAAATAGTTTGAAAATAGGAACTGACCTGAATTTGGAAGGAGAGGCCAGTACTGAAAACAGTAAATACAGCCATGTTTCATAATTATAACAAACAGCCTGTAAAGAAAGATGAGTCAGTTTTATTCATCTGATTTTCTCTTGAAGACGATGTCGCGTGTGTTTGGAAGAATTATTATTTTTTGAAGAATTATTTTGATTAGTATTGTAGGATGAGGGTTAGAGTTTAAAGGCATATTTTGAGTAACAAGGTATGATTCATCAAGGGACTTACGTAAGATGTTTATTAGACAGTCTTTTATTTTAATACTGGCAAAAAAAGTAAACCCACATATAAAATTCATCCTCCCAGGTGCACAGTACAATACTGTCAGGCACCTGCACGTTGTGTAACCAATCTCCAGAATATCCCCATCTTGTGTGATTGAAACTTTATCCTCACAGAACAGGTAACAACTCTCCCCTTCTTCTTCCATTGCTCCAGCCCTTATCTGAAAGTCTTGGTTTTGAAGATTAAAGATGGGCTGAGGTAATATTATGACATTTGGAGATAGAAGCTGGATAGATCTTCCCTGCTGTAGAGGAAAGTAGAATCAGAAAGTAAGACAACCAAAAGCAATAAATCTGGAGGCTGTATTGTCTAAGGGCAGAAAGGGGAATCCTGGTTTGGGAATTGCACAGCGAAGGGAAGTTGAATAAAAGAAAATTAATTTTTTGCTATTTGATGTGAATTGTAATCTGCCTCTCACATGTCCCTTAAAATGTCATCAGCAACTGCCAGTAATGCAAGGAGGAATTTTAAAAAAAGGTGGCAAGGACAGAGTAAATATCTAAATTGCACGTGAAAAGAAATAAAGTATCTGTCATTGTTTTGTTGGTTGTTTTTTGCAACCGTAAAAACAGTGTAGAAAGTATTTTTGAGTTAATGTGGTTATAGACTAAATGATTTTCATATGCCTCTTTCCATTTTTCCCATGAAATTGCTGAAAAACTGACATTTGCACTGAGAACTAAAGACAAAGGCATTGGCCAGTATTTGGGACAATTATTTTGCTTCCATTGCGGATGGTGTAAATTGTGAAACACTTCCCTAGACTATGGCCTTGGGCTCCACACTTTGAAGTAGAATAAGACAGGTATTTTTAATGGAAATGGAAAAAGACATTAACATTTTCCCACCCTTTGTCCCTACCTCAGGACAATTAACACATTGAATGGAATATTATATAATTAACTTTTGTTATGCTGAAGCATTTTAAGAACCAGAAAAAAAAAATCTACTACCTCTTCTTCTAGGACTTGACCTACCAGATATAACACGGATGACAAAGAAAAATGAGAAAAAGGCACACTGACAACATATTTCTTTTAGTGGGAAATTTAAAACAAGAAAGGCATGAAAAGTTATGGGAACAATGCAGTTGAGGGTGTAGACTTTCATGCACTGAAGTTGACTCCAATGTCTGTACCCTCAACTTAGCATATCTGACCATATAAGTCAGGAAAGATTTTTCCTTTATCCAGCAGCCACAGAGTATATTATTGATGCTGAAATATTGCAAGTGGAGTGTACTCATTAACCTGAACTATTTTATAATGCAACAGGTGAAAATACTGAGTAAAAGGTATTGAGAAGGAATAAAAGCATTCTTTCTAATCTGTAACGATCTGATGAGATCTGGAAAATCTCTTTTCACTTTAAGGCTAAAAATAAAATCAGACACATAACAACACAGGAGCCTTGAAAGCTATTAAATAAAGAGAAGAAAGAAAGGAAGTAAAGAAGGAAGGAAGGAAAAGGGAGGGAGGAAGAAAGGGTAGAAGAAAGGGGAATAAAAAGAAAGTTTGATGAAAAAAAGAACACATTCTTGAAAATCACTTTAAGAATACAAGCCAAATAAATGTACTTTAAAGAAATGTTTTTGTCCAAACATAGTCCACAGTTTTTTAACTGTAAATATCTCATACAACATTAAGTGCTAGCAGACAATGGAGCTACATCTATTGAGAGAAAAATATTGTGACCCAAGAATTTTGCATTGAATCAAATTGCCAGATGTGTATAAAAGGACAGAAGACATGACTCAGAATATATAAATCTCCTATGCATATTTGTTAAATGTCTACTCAAAGACCAAACATAATTTTAAACTAATCAAAGTCAGGAACTCACAAGTGAAAGCACATTATTCCATTGTATAGGCATGGAATAGGTAATTAAACTCATGTTGCTGGGGCCAAAAAAATTAAATTAAATTCATCCTTTCTGAGAAGCATCTGTTGTACCATGGTTCAGGCCTGGATTCTGACACTAGGATTCCTGGGTTCAAATTGGGTATGAATATTACTAGCTTTAAACTCTGACAAATATGACAAACAGAAATATAATAGTTTCCAAATCTGACAAACAAAATTATAATAGTACTTGCCTCCATGAGTTGCTGTGAAACTTATGCATATAAAATTATATGTCTGGCACATAGTAAGTCCTTGATGAACGACAGACGCTATTACTGTTAGCTCTTTAAATATTTTATTTTTTTCATTATTATAAATAATGTTTGATTCATTTGGTATGTCTCTTATATGGATGCCATTGTTATATGTTTCCCCTAGAAAAATTCCTACAAGTAGAATTTCTAGGTCAGAATATGTGAACATTTCAAGGCTTTTTGTTTGTTTTGTTTTTGTGTTCGTTTATTTATTTGTTTTTAACTCTGTCATGGTTTTATTAAAAAAAAAACTTTATCCAACCTTTTTTAAGAAGTGTTTTAAGGAATTTTACACACTATACACATACTGCCATACAAAGAACATTAAAATAGGACCAATAACTGCAAAATATAAAACCCTTATTATTTGCATGAAAATGCTACCCACAAAGCTAGAAAAGTCTTTTTTTTCTTTCAAGGTTTTATTTACATTCAAGTTAGTTAACATATAGTAGAGTATTAGTTTCAGGGGTAGAATTTAGTGATCCATCACTTGCATACAACACCCAGAGTTTATTACAGTAAGTGCCTTTCTTAAGGGTCATCACCCAGTTACCCTATCCCCCCGCAACCCCCTTTCCTCCAGCAATCCTGTTTGTTCTCTATAGTCAAGAGTCTCTTATTAAGAGTCTCTCTGTTCTCATCTTATTTTATTTTTCCTTCCTTTACGTTGTTCATCTGTTTTGTTTCTTATATTCCACATATGAGTAAAATCATATGGTATTTATCTGTCTCAGACTAACTTACTTGGCTGGGCATAATACACTCTAGCTCTATCCATGTTGCTGTAAATAGGAAGAGTTCATTCTTTCTGATAGCTGCACAATATTCCTGTGTATGAGTGTGTGTGAGTGTTAGTACCCTTACCCACAGAGTATATGAAAACATGTGAAGGATAAATTTTCTCTTCTTCCATTTGAAAATGATTATTCTAATTTAAGTACAAATTTGTGATTAATAGGCAACATTGATATGCTTTTATTTAAATTTTTAGTTGTGAAGCTGATATTTTTGTACAATTAATAACAATTTATTTTCTTTTGTGAATTATCTACTTCTTCAGGATATGCATTGGTGTTTTGCTGGCTGATAAAGAAGTCAAAAGTTATTTTCAGAAAAAGAGAACCATATCATTGAAGTAATAATTATGTATAATAGATTGGGTATATAACAGTGGATTAAATAAACAAAGCCCCCAAAATATTAAGATTAACTTCTTATACTTTATGATGGAAAATTATATGTGTCACATTATCTTGACTATAATAAGAAACACAAAATATAGGCAAACAAATTAGAAAACAAAACAAAAAGAGCAAGGAAGTTAAACAAAGGAGAACTAGAAAATTTGCCTAAAATATGACAGAAATTCAAACATCTCAAAGGTGACAGTGAATTTAAATAAATTAATCTCATATTAAATGGCTGAATTGTTTAGAATGGGTTTTAAAAATAAAACGATCCAAGTACACAATGGCGAAAAGAGACCAAATTAACATCACATCATCACATTTTACAGAAAAATTAAAATTATACTTGAATTCTGAAGAACTGAGAAAATTTTATTTAAAGGGGGAAAAAACAAGAGGATAATTTTCATCTAAGCTATTTCTATTTATTTATTTATTTTTAATAAAGATTTTTATTTATTTATCTGACAGAGAGAGATCACAAGTAGGCAGAGAGGCAGGCAGAGAGAGAGAGGAGGAAGCAGGCTCCCTGCCGAGCAGAGAGCCCGATGCGGGACTCGATCCCAGGACCCCGAGATCATGACCTGAGCCGAAGGCAGCGGCTTAACTCACTGAGCCACCCAGGTGCCCTCATCTAAGCTATTTTTAAATGTTCAAGCTTAGATGATTTTCTTTTTAACTTGATACTGAAATAAAAGTAAAAGAAAAATAGATCAAATAGTCTCTCTATGCAAACATACCTATGTAAGTGTATAAAATTAAATAAATCTAAAAATTGAGCAACTGATTATTTAATAAACTGAGTTTGGAGGGGGGGGGGGAGTTAGCTGGCTTGCAACTCATACAACACCCAAAATAAATTCTGAGTCATTTAAACATTTTAAAAGCAAAAAAAAAAAAAAAAAAAAAAAAAAAAAAACCCACAAAATCAAAACAAAAAACCCACACAAACTAGAAAAAAAAAAGTGTTTTTCTTATTGATCTTATCTTACAATGCAAAAAAGTTTTTCTAAGTTTACAAAGAATGATAGAAATTATACATAGGTACATCACTAAACTTGGCACTATAAAAATAGCATCATTTCAATATAGAAGACTATCGTAACTAAGTTATAAGGCAATTTAAAAACTAGAAACATATGGGTCACAAATATGATAAACACTGGGTTAGTGCCATATATAAAGGAATCCTAAAGTAGATGGGAAAGCACTAATAAACAAATATAAAGGCCATGAACTGATAATTTCTAGAGTGTTCGTCTTCATTAGTAATGAATGAGTTTAAAATTACAGCAGCAGTGGCATTGCTTCAATATGAATTGTATAAAACGTTACAAACTTATAATTGTCAATATGGCTGAAAGAGAAGATGAAATAGTCACTCTTATGTCCTCATTGTGAGAGTGTTTGCTGTAAGAACTTCGAATGGGTTGGGAAACATATTTTAAGAGCTTTAATGATGTCCTCAATTGACCTGGCTATTTTTCCCTGCAATTTTTCCTAATGAAAAAATTTGGGCACAGATGTATATATATGTGACCTAAATGCAAACACCATTTTTTAGAGTATTATTATAAAAGTAAATATTAGGAACAATCTCAATAGATCCTTAGTAAATAAATTATAGAACATAGCTATAAATGAGAACAAAGTATCATCAAAATTATGTCAGAATAGTATTTCATCACACAGTAAAATGTTAATTATGTAATATTTAGTGGAAAAAATTGGAGTTTTACCCAAAACCATATATATATATGTATCTGGAATGCAAAATGGAAGAGATTATTTCAATATAGAGATAATCATTCTTGAAATATGAGATTGTAAGTAATTTGGGCTTTCATCTTTATACTTTCCGTAATTACCCCTAATTACCATGTTATACTTCTGTTATCAGAAAAAAATAACCTAAAATATAAATATCAGGAAATAAAGATAATATCAGATAGAAAGGAGAACCACCTTCTAACGACACAGAATTCAGGAGACTCCCAGGATGGGCCTCAGCTGTCCCCAGAACACCTACACAGACCATTGTTTGTGGGTGCCATCATGTTTGTATGGACCTCAGAGCAGCAGTGCTCTGTAGAGCAGAGCTCATAATCATTTTGTTATATTTTCCATCTTTAACATAATATTTCTAACTCTATCATATACATTATATATGCGCCGTGTGTATGAGTGTGTGCATGTTTGTGTATATAAAGCATAAATAGTGTTTTGCTATGTGTAGATATGTGTTGGGGGCTGGGATCATGTGTACATATTTTAAATTACTGAATCCATGAGTCAGAGGTTGTTACAGACACTAAACATCAGAATTACCAAGGATATTAAAAAATATATAAACCCTAATCTCATTCAACACTATTCTAATCAGGCTGAGTGGGAATTGGACATCTTCATGTTAGAAGTCTTTATTGCTGTTTATTCATGCTTAAAGCTAGGAATCATTGAGCATAGACTCAAAGAAGGATTTTCTTGGACACATACTTTTCTTGGACACATATCTTGTTTAATAAGCCCTGTAGTATATTCAGATTTTTATTAAATATGTGTTTCAATTGAGCTCTAAAGATTCTGTCTTGGTCCTTGTATTAGTCAAGATTCTCCAAAGAAACACAACCAATAAATTTGTATATAGAAAGAAAAACAGATTTATTTTAAGGAATTGGATCACCCTATTGTGAGGACTGCCAAGTCCAAAATCTGCAGGGCAGCCTATATGTTGAAGACCCAGAGAAAAGTTGACATTGTTGTCCTCAGTCTGAGGGCATCTGAGAAAGAATTCATTCTTCCTCAGGGACCTGTTTTTTCTCTTAAGGCCTTCTAAAGATTGGATGAGGTCAGCAAGGTGATGAAGGGTAATCTGATTTATCCCAAATCGACTGATTTAGGTGTTAATTATATCTTTAAAAAAAAAAAAACAAAAAACATTGATAGCAACAGCTAAACTGGTTTTTGACCAAAGTCTGTATATCCCTTCCAAGCCAAGCTGACATATTAAAATTCACTATATAATCTTCTAGTCAATGGTAGAATATTATAAAGTCATTAAAACAAAATATGTTTATTTCATCAAATGGCCAGTTACTTAATGATGCCCAATGAAAAATTTTGGAATTAAGCAACTTGCAAATATGCGTTCATACTTCAGATCAAGGAGTTAGGAGGTACTTTTGATATAACGAGCTATCTCAGATTACTCACTAATTTTGATAACTTTGTGTATCTCAAGTTCTCAAAATCTTCTAAAGTGTGGTCAGCCTTTACCTCAAGTAGGTAGGAAGAAAATAATTCAGGAAAGAGGAGCCTAGAAATGGATAACTTTCAGTCAACTGGAGTTCACTGCAGTCTCGATGGTTTTTTATTTGTTTTTAATTTCAGGAGTGGTTATAAGAATGTAAACATGAGATTTTCTATAAATCTCCAGGTAGATGAGGCACAGTCACTACTTCTTCCCACCCCTGTGCTTCCCATCTCATCTGCCTGGTACATGCTCCAATACATGTAACTCTCTTATTATTTTTCATCATTTCCTGTGGGATGTTTCCTCAAGGTCTCAAATGAGATCCACCACCATACTGCATGCTCTGTTTATTGCAGAAATAAATGAAGCATGCCGGGCAGCATCTGAAAACAATTAAGAATAATTGAAATGAGCTGTGGACTCTACTAGTCTCATTAAGCTTTATATTTCTTCCACCACACATTGGGGATTTAGATCTGAACCTCCGATCCCTTAGGCCTCCTGCTGGCAAAAGGGATTCCTTTCCCAGGGCAGATACAGGGCCATTGGTTGAGGATGTTGGGGCTGCCATCTACAACCAGGCAGGGAAAAGGCCTGATCACTGCCAAGAGGCTTCTGTGAGAGGAGACAAAGTCTCCCTCCACTAGCTGCCTTTGAGCAGCTGCTTTATGAATTAATAAACACCTCTATGAATATGCACACATCTCTTATTAAGAATTCACAAGCACATTAATCAAGCTGCTCACATGCAACTCAGGATATTGAAGTTAGCTTTTTTCTGTTGCCTTTCTTTGAGAGAGATAGGAAGAGAGAGAGACAGGAAGAGACAGGAAACTAAAATACAAAAATAATAATATTTCAAGTGTTTCTTTATATGAAAAGTAGAGATTAATATGAATTTTGAAATAGTTCCTGAGATGATACCATATTTCCAAAGTCCACAGAATCGTAACTTGGACACAAATAACCAAAATATCTCAAGTGTTATATTGGAACTGATGAAATAGTTATGTCCAAATAATATATTCACTCTTCTGCAGAACATAAAAATGGCTATCCTGGAAGACTCTGTTTCTGAATGGATAAATCCATTTCCTTTTTCTTTTTTTGTACCCAGGAAGGCCAGGGAAGTTTAGCTGCGAGGTAATTATTCTTGGTGAGATATTTAACATGATTCAGTGACAGGTTTGAGGAAATGAGATTAGTTCTTACCATGAAGAATGACTTAGATGTGAGCTTGGAATAATGTGTGTATAAGAAAGATAAAGGTGGGTATTTTATTAAACTGATAGTACTTGTGAAGATGATTCTATAGGCAACATTGTGGATTTGCATGTTTGACAAAAAAAAAAAAAAAAAAAAAAAAGAGCACTGGGGAGCTTCAAAGTACAATTGACCTTTTAATTTTCTCTATTTCAAAAAGATCTGATTACCCGGAGGCTCATCTGAGAATGTTCTTCCCCTGTCAACTGTAGAACACTAATATTACAATTTATTCTAGATAATCATGTTGATGAGGTTTGGAGAGTTAGAATCCCTTTAGTTTCTTCTTTAAATTTGTACGAGTAAATTAACCACAAGAGAAACTCCAACATTTCAGTTACAGGACCCTTTTTACATAATATTGTAAATTTGTGCTTATTCTCATCAGAGCTGCATTAGGCAGTAACACATCTCTTTCTGCCTCGTCCAAAGACAGACAAGAACATGCCAAATCCTTCCCCCTTACATAACATATTCTTTACAGTAATAACAGCTGGCATTTATTGAATGATTACTATGTGCCATCCACTGTTCTCTACACTTTGCTTGCACTCTTACAACACAGTAGACCTATGAGGTAGAATAGCATTATTATCTCCATGTTTGCTCATAAAACGAAGAGTTGAATGGGGAAAAGTGACTTGCTTAGGTAACACTTAAAGGCATATCCAGGACTCAGATGCTAACATTCTGGCTCTGGCATCTATCTTCTTAACCATCACACCTTCTGCCTGTATAAATTATGTCCGTTTTCCAGTACTCTGGTTTAGATGCAAAGTCCAAAAGAGAAGAGATAACAGGACATCTTTGAGGAGCTGAAAGGAGTTCCACAAATCTGGAATGGAGAATCTCCTTCTATATGAGGGAGTTAGTGGTCAGTGGTGTGAAATAGGCTGAAGACTAAATCAGGGTCTGTCACGCAAATGGTCACACAGTTGTGTTGAGGAGCATGGGAACTTATCCCACAGAAATAGAGGCTTGTGGAGAGTTTTAATTATGGAAGTTGAATGATGGACTTTGGCTTTTTAAGCAAATACTCACTGACAGTTTATGAGGGAAAATCAGAGATTGGATTACAAGGCTATTTCCATGGTCCACTCAGAGATGTAGCTCTAATTTTTGCCCTCAGTATCCTGAGAGTGTGTCTTATATGAACTCCAACAATGTGTAGATGGGTGTAGTTACCAGAATTAGTCGTTGCAACATATGTATGAATTACAATAGGCCCTAAGTACATTTCAATTTATTTAACTCTTTCAGAGAACAAAATGGATAAATTTCTTTATATCTTTCTCATACTTTTCATACTTAATATTTTATGTAGACACTAATGTAAGCAAGTGCAGAATTCCAGGAAAAAAAAATGTTGTAGGGGATTGGATTGGATTTTTTTTTAATAGCTCATTTAATAGTTCTCAGTGTAACTTTTTCTAGTTGTGCCATTCTTTTCCCTTCTAGGCCTGTGGCCAACACTAATTTCCATGACTACATGAAATTGCAGCCCCCTATTGAGGGGAATGTGAAAATGATTTTGAGATGATTATGACTGTATCATTATGTTTCTTGCATCACAAATCTCAGATTTAAACCATTAAGACAGTTTAAAGGAACAACAGCAATCAAGACAAGACCAAAATAATACAAAAATTAAATTATATCCCTAGAGTTTTTTTGTCCTTTATTGCTTTTCTACTTGTTCATGAATACAGAAATCTCACCTGAAGGTTACAATCCTTTTTTGAAATTCTAGCATGTGGAAGTGATTCTTGTTGTCATAAGCAGGAAAGTGAACACTAAAGTTTGAGAACAAAACATGCAGTAAAGAAATAGATTATTTTTATGAAATGGCTTTGGTGGGAGTAAAAAAGTTTTTAAGCCCTGAAAACAGAGAGTGAAAAATAACTATGAAGGAAATAACTGGCAGCTTACGCTTTGGAAGAAAATGATCATGGGAAAAATTAAGCTGTAAAAAGCAAATGTATTTGAGGAATGCAAACATATATCGAGAGACTGATAAAGATATATGAAAAATTATATTTAAATATATATGTATAAATATGTATGTATATATATAATCAACTTGTATCTGTATCTTTATCAGTTTCCATGTATACATTTATGTCTATATACATCTTTATAATACCTATCTATAAAAAACAATTAAGTAAAAGCTTCCTAAACTTAAGATATCCAAGTTTTCTTCAATTTAGGATCTATAGAGATAGTCTAGAGAAATAAGAATCAATGATCCTGAATTACAACATCAGGAGCATCTGGATAAAGGAGTAGACACAGAGGAAATGTTATTTGGGATTCATTTTATCTATAATTTGATTTGTTTTGATTAAATCATTCTGGAACTAACAAGGAGTGGATGTATGGGTGATGGATGTTATACTACCAAGTCTCTCACAGGAAGAGAAAATGAACTGAAAATAATTGCACATTTTTACTAACTTACAATATTGAAATATTGATATTCTGTTTATTTGAAATGTTAACTTTTTTTAATTTTTTATTTTTTATAAACATATATTTTTAAATGTTAACTTTTAAATTAATTATAAAAATACTTGTAAGGGCTGATTCATGACCTCATTCACACGCATCTTTTTTCTTTTCTCCTACTAAGTTTTGGTTACTTAGTGGAAGAATTGTTTTCTATAATGATATGTGTTTGTGAATTCTTTCTCTTTAAATAGTATTTGAAAAGGCTCAGTAGTCCAACACCCACCTTCTAGTTTTATTTGTATGCTATTTTATGAAATTATGAGTTTGAAAACATGTCTAATTTGTTTTATATATCATGTAGTACATCTTTACTCTATATAGAAATTAAGTACTTTCTGATAAGTGATTGGATTTGAGCTGTACTAGCTTTGGCTCCATTATCTTTTGTTTTTCTGATGTTATGCAGCTCCACATTCACCCCAAACACTCATGTGCTCCCAATTTAATAGATGAATTATAACAAAAATTCATGAATCAATTAAAATTTACAAAATATATTGTTACTGACAAAGATGGCCTTAATGTTCTCCTCAGTTTGACTGAACTTTAGAGAAGTGTCTTCCCTCAGAGAATTCACTCTAGAAAACAGAATTATAACTATTTGTCAGCCTCTTTATGATAAAAATCTTTACAGCTTAAGATTGTCATTCTCAAAGACCTGAAAGCTAACATTTTAAATTGCAATCAAGAAAAACAAGGCCCCTATATTCTAGTCTTCTATGTGAAGGTAGGTATATAATTTTGATAAGTATCAGTTAGTAAACACAGAGGGACTAATCATGTTAGTTAAGCCCCTTCTAACATCCTTCAGTACTTTCCCACTCGCTCACCCAGATTTAAAAATTATTTATAATAGTCAAGATATGGAAGCAACACGAGTGCCCATTAAAACATGAATAAAGAAGATATTATATATAATATATAAATGTATTATATAATAGATATGTGTGTGTATATATACATATATATATATATACATATATATAAAACTGAACCATAAATGGAATAAAATCTTGTCATTTGCAACAATTTGGTTGGACACAGAGGGCATTATGTTAAGTGAAATAAGTCAGCCCAAGAAAGACAAATGTCCTATGACTTCACTTCCATGTGGAATCTATAAAACAAACAAATGAACAAAAAAACAAACAACAAAACAATACAGACTCTTAAATACAGAGAACAAATGTGTGGTTGCCAGAGGGGAGGCAGTAAAACGGGTGAAGGAGATTAAGAGGTACAAAATTCCAGGGACAAAATAAATAAGATACAGAGTTAAAAAGTACAGCATAAGGGATATAGTCAGTAATATAATCATGTGGCATGGTGACAGATGATAACTACACATACTGTGATGAACATTGAGTAATATATAGAATAGGCAAATCTCTGTGCTGTGCACCTGAAACTATTATAACAGTGTATGCCAACTACTATTATTTCAATAATAAATTGAAAAAAAAATTCCTTTGACTTTTGTTTCACTGAAGTTCTGTTGAAGATCTCTCCTCTACCATCACAGTCTTCACCCCCCTAGTGAAGCAGTTGTGTTGAATAAAGTGTATTTTGCCTGTATAACTTATTTGGTGCAGTTTTCTTTGAAATATTTTGTATGATTTCTTTTGAAATATTTTATAGATGAGGGCAGGGATTTTTTTCTAAAGTATAGTTAAATATGACACTAAAACTAAATAGGAAAAAAATAAAATTAAGCACTTTATGCATATATTAAAATGTTTTTATAGATCTAAGGACTGAAAAGTCATTAATAAAAAACATAATTTTATTGATTTTTATATGGATCCAGTTTTATGAGAAAAGAGTGTCAATAATATATGTATTATATGCATACAGAAATACAGAAAAATATATAGTAGCCATCATTAGAAAGAGGGATTATTGTATCATTAAAAATTTGTCTTTGTTTTCCCGATTTTTTTTTCAAAATTTTTCTACCTAGGGGCCAACTGGGGCTCCTGGGTGGCTCAGTCCCTGGAGCATCTGACTCTTCATTTTGACTCAGATCATGATCTCCTGGGTAGTGAGATCAAGCCCTGCCTGGAGCTCTGTGCTCAGTGGGGAGTCTCCTTGAAGAGTCTGCTGACCTCCTCCCCTCACTTGGGTGCTCTCTCTAAATAAATAAATAAATTTTTTAAAGGGTAAAATAAAAAAAATATAAACTGAGGTGCCAATGTTTAAAATTATTAAATGTTAATAATTAAGTCTTTAACTAGCCAAGAGTATGTCTGACATTGGCACCTGGCTTAGGGTGTATTCAATAGTTATGCTTGATGGATCTCTTTCCTGTAAAAACCTATAGAGAGCGCTCAGTGGTCTCTGCAGAAAAATTAAAATGATAGTTAAGTTTTTTTTTTTTCAGTTTTCTAAAGCCAATATGGAAACTTTTCTACAGAAAATTCAAACTTTCCTTGAAAATTTCTAGTAAGTTGATATTGAAGGAATAGAGCGAATTCCTGAGCTGTAAGATGTTGAAAATAAGTATGCCTACAACCACAGGCATCAGTCTCTGTCGATTAAACATAAAAAAAGAATCCTTACAAAAAATATTCTACATCTCTGTTCTCAAATCTCATTTGTATACTGGTCAAACTGAAGTTTTCCTTCCAGAAAGAGTAATTTACCACTTGAATGATTTTCATTCTTGTCTTATATATGGACTTGGGAAAAAGCAGCCAGGAAGACAAAACTGTGGAGTGCAGTGTCTGAATTCTCAAGGTGCCAAAGTGACTCTATCTATCATTTTTGCACATGGATAAATGTCTTTGTTGTCAGGGAGATTTTCTCCCATATTCTTCAAACTTCTTATCCTTTGTTTGTTGGAGTGAAATGTTCCATCACAATATGGCTGTGCTAAAGCCATATACTCTGCAGATGATTATCAGAGGCTCACAAGGCTACCAAAATAGAACACCCCCAGTCTTGTAAAGAGCACTCAAGTCTTTAGGAAAGAAAAGCAGTGATACACTAAGGGGGAGGGGAAGCAGTTGACATTATTTTATTCTTGTACTGACCATTTTTTTTTTAATGGAAAAGAGTTAAAGATTGACTGAAGAAATGTATGAGTTAATGTGCTTTTAAAAAATCATTTGCTAAATTATAAACATGTTACTTTAAGAGAAGCTGAAAGGGGAGTGGGGAGGCACCTGCCTGGCTTAGGGGGTTAAACAGTTGCCTTTGGCTTGGGTCACAATCCCATGGTCCTGGGATCAAGACCTGCATCAGGTTCCCTGCTTACCTGGGAGTCTATTTCTCCCTTTCCTTCTCCACTCTCTCATGCTCTCTCTTTCTCAGATACATAAAATCTTTTAAAAAGGAGAGAGAGAGAGAGAGAGGGAAGCTGAAAGGTGTAAGAAGATAAATGAAAGATTATTTGCATAATGAAACAGATTTTCTCACATCACAGAAGAATTTCAAGGGATATTTTAAAAATAGGTTTCTCTTATCTCAGATTTTAACTACATTTTGGTTTCCAAAAGTTTAAAAAGATTCATGTATTTACAAATTTGGAAATTCAAAAATAACTTTTTCTAGGCATAGGGACAAATTTCATAAATATTGTTAAATGATGACAAATATAAGAATCATTATTACTTCCTATTGATCAATAGACAACACTGATCACAGACAATTGTTAAATCTACTGTTTAAGTGAAAATAATTGATGAGATAACTTATGTTTTCTTAAGATACAATACTTTGCAAACATCAGTCCTGTGTGATCCAGTGTTTCCTTTAGCAGTGAAGGATTATAATGTGATTCCATTACAGCATATGACTTGTGAAATAGCTCGAAACTCATTCTTCTCCCTTAAGCAGCCCTACATGGTTTGGCAGCTATCTTCTGCTAAAATCATTGATATGAATGATCATTTTTTGACTTTTAACCTCTGCATATTAGAGATTAAGTGCTAGATGAATGGAGTCAATGTTGTTTAGTATTGTAATTCTAATAACTACATTAGGATCCGAGGGACAAGTAGAGAAAAGCAGAGGAGGAGAGTTCAATAAAGGGAGCGGGGAATTAACCAGATTTCAAGTCTCTTATTTCCTTACTAAAGTCTAGATTAAGTAGTTTATAACTGAGGTCTCCTTATTGCTTGTCTAACTAGCTAGTGGGTGCTATCACATTTACTGGGTTATATTTGTTGACCTGCTCTAGCTTGCTAAATCCTTTGAGATTTTGAGCAGAAGGTGAACCTCTAAGATCACAGTAATGAAATTGTCTTTCTCTGTAGATAAAGAAACTGACCAAATACATACGTTCACTTGCATTTAAACTGGATGAAGAACTACTTTCCTTTGTATGTTACCATAATTTACAAAGTGTATGTCTCTAACAGATATATTTGGAACTTCATTGTTCCTGTTGTTAGAGATTATTACAAAAGTTAATTTTATGCTATGAAAAAACAAAATGCTAGTGGAAATTATTCTTGAATTTGATAGGTAGGGTAATGGCCTGCAAAAAGGCAGTTGGAGGGGGAGAGGGAGAACACTTTAACTTTCCCTTATATTCATAGGTTTCTTTGAAAATTTTACATTTTTTAACATAAAATTATTCTATTAGAAAGAAAATGGAAGATGGGCTATTTATAAGTATTTTATTATATAAAAAAACGTGTTTAACTTTCACTTGATGCATAGAGAATTCTAAGAATATGAGCGAGACTTCTTTGAAAGAGCCATTGATTCTGCTTTTTCTCTGTGCCAATGGTAACATCTATGGATTGATTTTTCTGCATACTATCTTTGAGAAGCCAAAGTCTTTGTGTAATTGGACAATAACACTACCACATAATAGTTACTTATGGAGAAGACATTCCTTTCACAAACAGAATAAATTGGCAAAGAGAAGGCAACCCGAATCGTGATTAGAAACATGGAAAAGATTGGGAAAATTACACAGAGAACACCATAAAACTGAATATTTAATATTGATGGTCAAGAAGAGCTACAGAAAGTCATATTTGAAAAAAGAAATTTTAAATGCTTGCTCATAGAGTTTGCAGATAGAGCAAAGGGAGTGAGTTAAATGACTACAGGGATTTCTGTCCTGGAGGTCAGAGAGCTTGGTAAATTCATCTTCCTGAAGAAATCTACTTGTCAAGAAGACCAAAGGCTTATATTTGTTCATCAGGCATATTTATTCAATATGTCTTAAAGACATAATGTCATTTTTTTCACAAGATAGGTTTTTAGATCTCCAAGTAATGCTAAAATAAGGTGATAAAATGTGGTGAAGGTGTGAATACACATTTTCTGCTGCACAGATATTTATATCTAGAATCCAACAGTGAAGACAAAGTTTAATGATTTGACATTTTAAAGAAAGAGAAAATGATTAGAGCTAGATAACCTTCCAAGTCTGTTGAAAATTCCCACATAATTGGCTTTGTTAACCCAGCAGTTATTGCCCTCCAGACCCCCTTACCCAGAAGCACACTTTTTATGTCTATAGGCAGACAATTCAAGAAAGAAATGACCATTTCAATTATCCTTAGAGTTGCTAGACATTCATTTTCTCTTTCTGCATAAACACTGGGGATACTCCATGTACTTTGAACCTCTGCCCCCACTATGTAGCAAGAAGGGGCTACAGAAGGGGCTTTCCCTTGAAGAAAGGAACCCGCAGGAAGGGAGAGAGAAGCCGCTTGCCCTGCCTGTATGCTTGATGCTGAGGAATCAAGTGACCTTTCTCTGGAGTTGACATCAGAGTAAAGTGTGGGGTGGTCACCTTCAACAAAGTAAGACTAATTCCCTGTAATTTCATTCTTGTACATAGACATGGTCACTAGTGCTTGCTACTTTCTGCATAATTCTGACAGTAGGATGTTTGTTAAAGAAGCCCACATTATGATGAGAAGTAGGGATTACAGGGTTCTAAGCCTTGAACAAGAACACCATAGCTCCTCAAGTTTTTAATGGTTCTTGGAAATCTGGAGAGCATAGTAATGGTTTCTGTGGCTCTATCTGAGGAAACATAAAAGTAAAAGAACATAAAATGTTGCCTAGGTGGCTGCCAAGGAAAAAAAAATGAGAAAACTTATAGTCAGGGCTGAGAGCATGGTCTACTTACCGCCAGGGACTGAGAATGACTAAGCTGAACCTGCCTTAGGGAGCCCTCTATGATGTTGGATGCCATGGTAAACACTAAGAAACTCCATCTATGTGGAGATCATCACACTAACAAACTAGCTACTAGGAGAAAGCAAACGCAGATCTGGCTGGAGTGAGATCAGCAACGTCTTTCCACCACCAACGGATAGCAGGTAAGAACAGAACTATGGCGGTCACTCCCAGTTCCTTCTCTGCATCTCAATATAAGGATGGGTATAATCAGTCATACATACCTTTCTAGTGTGGGCCCCAGAGCCAGAGTGAAGCATAGTGTGGAGAGAAGGCGAGGTCTCAGAGAAATATAGGAGATGAGATCACACAAATGGATAGAACTGAATGATTTCATGTTATAATCTGAAAGGGATCAGGGAGTTAAGGATCTCCCTGAGATGTGTACAAGAGCTGGGAAAGGGAGATTTTCCAGAGCATGATTAAGGACAATCTTAGAGAAAATAAAGCTATTTATATTTGTTTTCCCACACATACACCCACATTTTATTCACTTGGTGCAACAAATTGTAGAGAATCCCAAATTAAATGTGGTAAATGACAAAAAAAAAAAAAAAAAAAGAATTCTCAATTTTTAACTATTCATGTCCTTATCTATTTATTTCAGTCAGTTAAATCAATTTAACACTGATTTTATCTTAACAGAAAGAAGATAGTACCTGACATACCACCACTGGTCCCGGAAGAGTACCGAATTCATCTTTAAATTAAGTTTTAGCTCAGAGAGCCAGTTACGTAGTTCTGTTAAAAATAAAACAATACAAACAAACAAAAAGCATTGTAATTTTATTTTATTTTTCCTTAAAGAAGCCCACTTATATATAATTATTTATATATATATATATATATATATATACAATTAATTTGAATATAAATCTTTTCAATAAGAACCTACAATTCCAAGATTGGAGCATCAGGAAGCAATTTGTCATAACTGAAGAAACAAGGGCTGTGGAAACAAATCTGGGCTCTAGTCACTCTTCCACAATTGATTTTCATGAGACTTGGAACAAGACTATTCTAAGACTTAGCTTATCAAAGGGTAAGGAGTGCTGTTACATGGTGAAGGATGAAATTAATTGAAAAACCAGGGGCAACTGATTGGCTCAGTGGGATAAAGCCTTTGACTTTGGCTCAGGTGATGGTCGAGGGTTCTGGGATGGAGCCCCACATTGGGCTCTACGCTCAGCGGGGAGCCTGATTTCCCCTCTCTCTCTCTTCCTACCTCTCTGCCTACTTGTGATCTCTGTCTGTCAAATAAACAAGTAAAATCTTAAAAAAAAAAAAAAAAAAAAAGCAAAGGCAACTAGCACAAAATTTATATTGGACCCCATAGTAATCAAGCTAATATTTTTGAGTTTTCACTTTGGTTCCCATCCTTTGCAAGGACATGAGGTCTGGGATAGAAAAAGAATAAACAAAAAGAAACATCTTTTAATAAAAATTGTCCTATAAAAACCATAACATTAATTTGGCACTTATAAAGAAAACTGTAAAACTAAGTAGGTGTACTTAAGTAAGAAAAGAGAAAGAAAGAGAAAGAAAATATATAAATTTGATGAAGACCATGGCAGGTTTTGGGTGTGAATATAGGACATAAAATTCCTAGGACATCCAAACATTACCAATACATTATAGAGGGCTATATGTGCCACAATAAAAGTGGATGCAAGAGTCAGTGAAAAATAAGTTGTATTTTACCTAGAATTAAAAACTTGTTCAAATCTCCATGAGAAATTTGAATAGTTTAAGCTTCAATGAGACTTTTTTTGATGCCTATCTTTTTGTCTTGTGCAATTCTAGCTCATTGCTTTTATAATATAAATTCTGGGCAGGAATTTTGAATGATTCTGAATTTTATACAGTCTCTCATATTACTAATATTTAGTTTATGTTAAGTATCTTGCATCTTTTTAATGAAAGTTCTTTCTTTTCACTGAAAATATTTCCATGAAACATTGCTGAAATTAGACATTTTGATAGGCTTAAGTAAAGATGCTGGAAACATCCTAAAAAGCATAATATTTTAGATATATTCTGTTTAAAACACATTTTTATGTCACAGTAGTATGTAAGATTCCTGTGTACATATATATTTTCTTTTACTAAAATGATTTAAATAATGATTAACATTTCTCAGATAAAGAACTAATTCCATAAGATGAAGACAATGAACCTAAATTTTAAAGCTTTCCTGTATGGCTATATTGATTCAGTCATTAGAGAATAGGTAGATTTCATGGAAATTTACTAATCTGTTTTATGATAATATACTTTTTTTGTTTTATGATAATATATTTTTAACTGAAACCCTTGATTTTCATTTGTTTCCTCTTAGCTAATACCATTGATGTTAAATTTTGATAATGCTCAAATCTTTTATCTCATCTGTATCTTTTCTTCAACGAGTTTTTAAGTAATGTATACCATGTGTAATTATATAAGATATAAAACATGGCATAATATTTATTTTATCTTATGACTTTCTTTTTATTTATTTATTTTCTTATTCATCGAACAATAAGACATTGAATGGTCTTTCAAGCCTTTTCTGAGCATTGGAAACTGCTTTCGTCTTTGCCATGTCCTTCTCCTCCTTTCTCATCTGGAAAGTTTCCGTTTATCCACCAAGACTCAAGCAAGCTGTGCTATTTTTAGTGCAGCATTCGCAGACTCTTTCGAATCAGGTTAATTGTTAACTTATCAGTAGTACCTTCTATTTCTTACCTAGAAACCTGAGGGCAGGAGGCTGAACCTGAAAATGTATTCCCCCATCCTCTGGTTTTACCAAAAGGATTGTGTTCCTACTTCCTTCATGGTTTTTGTTCCACATCTTCTACCTCTCCAGGGAGATAGAGTGACTTATTTGGTTCCCTTGACAAGTCAAGAATATATTCCAGCTTCACAAAAGTTGGACGTTATGAAGTCTTTCACACTTAATGTAATGAGTATGAATGATCTGTTGCAATGCAAATATTTTGGTAGTCATTAATTAACAGATTCCTCCAAAGCTATTACATGAGGTTGAGTAGAAGATAAAAAAAAAAAAATCCATTGACTATGGCCTTTTCTTTTCCAGACCCATTAAAGAAAAGTTCTGTAGGGTCTTCTGAAAAGAGGTGGTTTCAGATATTGGGAAATGATGTTCAGTTGCTACATTAAAGAAAAATAGTTACCTGTGAAAATTTCTTCGTCCCCATCAATCTGCTACTGTATTAGCAAGAAAAACGGAAATGACTTCTTTAACCAAAGATAACCAAAATTTATCCAAATTACATCATTCATCAATCTTAAAAACTTTTGAGGACGTGATGAAAAGATAAGTATTACTAACCAAAATCAGTATTACTAACCAAAACAAAAATTAATTATAAAATTGCAGCTTTTCACCAGTTGCAGCTCAAAGGAAAGTCAAATCTCAACTTAAATTAAATTAAAAACCAAACAAACTTTCTTGTGTCCATGTCCTGGTCCATAGAGTATAGTTACAGTAGTAATGGAAGGGATATGCTCTATTCCCCAAGATGACATGTTTAGTTTAATGTGTATTTTGGTAAGGACAGTAACTGCTGACTAGGGTACAGAGAACAGAATGAACTTGAGTTGATGAATCTCAGCTCAAAAAAGTACCTAAGTTATTAAGGGCCCCAACAGTACAATTCTAATATAGGTGAATTATTTCCAACATAAAATATTCCTGTAATTTTCTATCGCTATCCTGACATACCATCTGTATAATAGTTAGAAACTGTGAGAGAATATACAATACCAGTGAAGACTTTGGTTAGATAAAATGGTACAGGAAAATGGAATACAAGTGGCCAAATCTCACTATTTTATTCTTCCTTCACCATTTTACAAAATAGGAGCAATCATCAAATGTCAGACATAATATTCAGATTCAAGTTATCTTTGAGTTCTAAAGAAATACAAGGGTTGAAAAGATATAGTTCAATTTTTCCATGGTCTGCAGGGAACTTCTATTTATGGTGATGTCTTGGACTTGATACTGCATCATTTTCTGAACCTGACATAAATAAGAGGAAATGGAGATCTAAGGAAAATAATATTGTTTATTATTTTATATTTGACATAGAATGTAGTCATAACATCATTTCTACTGTTTATTTCTGAAAGTATAAATGACTGGACTTTCAGTATTTGGAGCATGTTTATGATGATGGAAATGTTTGTTTATAAATCTCTTTTATTTTTTCCCCTGAAGATTTGTTTTATCTTATAATTTAAAAATAGTATAACAAGAGGGAAAATGCAATATGATCAATATACTCTGCAATGTTCTGAAAATATTTCAAAACAAGCAAGGAAACATTTTGTTTCTTATAATCTCTTTTTAGTTCCTTGTGTAAGTCTTTAATTTTGTTGATTCTTTTTTATTGCTAATGAATTCCTCAAGTTTGATAAACTTAAGTGGTTGAATTTTGGGGTTTCTATTTTTCTCTGGAATGTACTTTTTACTTTCCTCTTTTTCTTCTTGCAATAAGACATTCTTTCTGCCCTGCAAGTGATTACTTATGTGAAAGAAAAGCTCTGAAAGGTAATATATCATGGAAAAAGTAGATCAAGTGCTGTGTCCTCCCTGAGGGATAGCAGACTTGCTTTGCATTATGCTGCAAATGGCCTTGCCTTTGCTCAAGCAGAGAATGACTCATTTCAACGTGTGCCAATTATTATTTAACTCAATGTTGCCTTTGTACTTTGTTAGCATTTGGATTTTTTCAAACTATTTTGGATTATTTTTTATCCATTAATTTTATTTAGATATTTTATTATCTAGAGACAAAATATATATCCAGCATTCAATGAAATTTTTCTTGTTAACACAGCAGTCATTTGGCAAATACTTATTCAACTGAATGTGTTGAACCCAGTATATGCCAGATACTATAAAAATATAAATAGTATGGTGTGGAACCTGCAATTACAGCTTTTGGTATTAACATGAAGAATATTATAACCCTTAGATCTACAGTCGTTTTGGTTCAGGAGATGCCAAATTATCCCTCTCTGAGGAGCTTAACGGAATGTGGCTAACCACTAAACAGGAATATGGAAGAGGCATTTGATGCCTTTTGGCATTGGTCAACCTTTATATCCTTCTTACAATTCTACAAAGTACAGGTTTGCAGGTTAGAAAATCCACCTATCCATTCCAAATATATTGTGTTAATTAGATTCTCAGTGCTATGAAGAACCCATAGAGGAGCCAGAGAAACATGCCTAATGACTGTATAGTGACTGGAAACAAAAATCTGCAAAATGGCAAAGACATGGATTTAGGAGGTCATATAAGGAAAGAAAAAAAAATAGGATCACTAAAGTAGACAACATGGAGAGATTTTTCTGAGAAAGCCATACAAATGTAGGCCCTTTGGAGGTCCAGGACTACACAAAGACAATGAAGAAATGAGCAGCAGTAAATGATGTCTTATGACTGGGCTAAACTTCTCTTTCCTTACATCTTCTTTGAAGGCAGTCCATGTTCCTCCTTCTCACCCAGAAACACAAAGCACTTCAGTATTCTCTCTCTCTCTCTCTTTCTCTCTCTCTCTCTCTCTTTCTCTCTCTCACACACACACAAACACACACCTGTGTGCCAGTATTCAGATAAAGATTAAAAACATTTTCAACATCTCAGAAAGCTCTCATGTATTTCTTCTGGGTGACAACATCACCAACCAGAGCACTGGCTACTACTTACTGTCTTTTATTACCACATATTTTCTTTTTTCAAGTTTTCCTTCTCTACTCAACAGTGTTTTTCTATATTGTTCTAGCTCAATATCAACTACATAAAAGATAGTTAACATTATGTATAAAACTATAAAAACAATGAAATGGACAATCATGTATTCATCAACTATCCTAAGAAATAGAACATTGGGTTTTGAGATTTATCATTTTGAGAACGTCTATTCTGATTTATTCCAGACAGATAAAAGGGGGATTTTAGTACAAATTTACATAAATATAGTATGATTTATTTATTTACCACCAAACTCCAAGAAAACTTGGTTTATGTGCACGTTTTCATTGTTACCAAACTCTGAACAGAATAATAGGACCTCTAGAAGTGTCCTAGTATTTACGAGAGATTTTTCTGGTGCTGAAACCTAGAAAATGGGTCACAACATAGATTCTTGAGCTCTACTACTTTTAAATGATTCTCTAATGACTTCACATTGCTATCAACAATGTTTCTCTATTTCTTCTTTGTTTACAGTATTAGTGACATTGGATATAATATTTCAAACTAATGAATGTGACATGACATTTAATTTTTATTTTAATTCATATCCCCTTAGTACTTTTAAAGTTGAACTTTTCTTATGCTGATTGTGTATACAGATTTCTATACACCACCTGTTCATTCTCTTTGCTCATTTCTCATTTCATTTTTTTCCTTTAATTAATGATTTGTAGAATTAATCATATATTCTGGAAATTAGTCTTCAACTGATGATATAATTTTCAAATATCTTCTCTGAGTGTATATTTTTTATTTTAACAAAATATATTGTGGTGTCTTTGTTGATTATACAATTAAATGAAATTGAATTTATCAATTTTTCTTCCTTGGGTTGTGCACTTTGTCTCTTGTTTATAAAATATTTCCTACCCTCACTACATAGAGATATTCTTCTACATTTTATTTTTTTAAAATCTGTTTGTTTAAGCCTTTAATTCATTTAAAATTTATAAATGTATATAGTGTAATACAGAAACAATTTCATTTTTTTTCTTGTCTATCTAATTGTCTGGAACCATTTGTTTATTTTACCATTTTTGCTTCCTAAATTATCAGATATGTCATACTTTCTTTTCTAAAAAAATTATTTATTTTAGAGGGAAAGAGCACAAGCAGGGAGAGAAGCAGTAGGAGAGGGAGAGAGAATCCTAACAGACTCCCTGCCAAGCACAGAGGTTTACCAGGGGCTCAGTTCCACAACCCTAAGATCTTAACCTGAGCTGAAATCAAGAGTTAGTTGTTTAACTGACTGAGTCACCAGGGCACCCTCCTTTCCTTTGTAATATGGTGGCTCATATGTTATATAATACTTTTGTTTTATGAAAATTTCCTTCTAGTCTTAATATCCTGTTACATTGGTTTATTGACTGTCTCTGTGCCAGTTACATTATTTTAATTAGTATAAGCTTTATAGAAAATCTTGAGAACTGACAGATTAAGCCTATAATCCTCCTTTTATTAATTCACTTGGTTATTCTTGACCATTTAATAATTATATATATGTATATATAATTGTAATGTAAATTTCTATTAAAAAACTATATAAATTTTGAGTGGAATGGCATTGAATTTATATGACTAGTTGAGAACAGTGTTACCTTTAACATACTGACCTTGTATGTGTTTTATCTCTACAATTATATAGATTTATTTTTGTATTTTTATTTACTTATTTACTTATTTATTTAATTTTTACTATTTTTTCCTGTAAAAGTTTTAATATATCTCACACAATTTGAAATGTTTTGATTATTTTCCATTCAAAATTCTATTTATTGCTTAACTTATGTATATACTCTTTATATTTGGTATCTATTATACATAAGGTAATCTTTTTCTTAATTACATATTCATAAATTTATTGTGCAATTTTTAAGTAAGAAAATCCTGATTTTGACCATGATCTGATTTCCAGCAAATTATAATTTTGGTTTGTATTGACTCCTTGATTTTGGTAGATAATTGTATTGTCTGTGATTTATAGCTATGTTATTTTTTTCTATTTTGTTTTTCATCACTTTTTTTTGTTTCTTTTCTCAATGCATTTGGTAGAGCCTCAAGTAAAATTGAAAACTAAAATAAATAGTGATAGTAGCTATTCTTGCTTTTTTTCTGATTATTAGAGAATGTTTTGACATTTTATTACTAAGTCAAATTTTTGCTCTAATTTTCTGATAAATACCTCTTTGTGTTAAGTACTTTGTTGAATTAAAAACTTAGTGAGTACTGAATTTTATCAAGACATATTTTTATCAATATATATTTTTTCTCCATAAATCTTTTAGTGTAATTTGCGAACACATTTTTTAATATAAAAATATTCTCGGGGTGCCTGGGTGGCTCAGTGGGTTAAAGCCTCTGCCTTCAGCTCAGGTTATGATCTCAAGGTCTTGGGATCAAGCCGAGCATTGGGCTCTCTGCTCAGCAGGGAGCCTGCTTCCTCCTCTCTCTCTCTGCCTGCCTCTCTGCCTACTTGTGATCTCTCTGTCAAATAAATAAAATATTAAAAAAAAATAATCTCAGGAGAGCCTGGGTGGCTCAGTCAATTGAGTATCAGACTCCTGATTTCAGCTTGGGTCATGGCCTCTGGGGGGTCTTCGGTTTGAGTCTGTGTGGGGCTCTGCATCTGGTAAGGAGTCTGTCTCTCTCCCACTACCCCTACCTACCCCCCACTCTCTCACTCTGTCTCTCTCTAAAATAAATAAATCCTTAAAGAAAAACATTCTCAAATATCTGTGATAGATTTTACTTGGTTACTATATATATGCATTTGGATTCAGTGAGCTATTATTTTCTTTAGCATGTTTAGATCTATTTGTTTTAATCTGAGGGGTTTGAAGTGGTGGGGTGTGGGAGGTTGGGGTACTGGTGGTGGGTATTATGGAGAGCACGGATTGCATGGAGCACTGGGTATGGTGAAAAAATAATGAATACGGTTTTTCTGAAAATAAATAAATTAATTTATTAAAAAAATGAAATTGGCCTATAATTTTACTGGTATATCTTTTATCCAGTTCTAATACCAAAGCAATGTTCGTTTCCTAAACTACATTAGGAAGATTTATCTCTTCCCTCTTACCTTTAAAACAATGTATGTAGGTTTAGACTACCTATCCTGTGAAAATTTGAAAGAACCCATAAGTAAGAACTTGTGGTAAGAATAAGAGAGTATAGTATGATGGGAGACATGTGAAGTATTTTTTAGGGTAGAAACATGTTTGGCCAGATAAGAGAACTAAGAATTAACCACCTGATTTAGCAAAACCGAGATCATTGTTGACTCTGCCAAGAGGTTCAGTGAATTAATATTAGTAAAAACCTATATGAAGCAGATTTAAGAAAAAGCGTGAGGAGATGATTTGGAAACTATGAGAATAGACAACACTTTCAGAAAATTTTGTTGAAATGGGAAGCAGATAAATTGGGTGGCAGGTTGGGGATGTTCTTATTGTATTGCAATTTTCTCATTGTTTCTCTTTCCTCAGTTAAATAAAAGGCATGTTTATAAGCTAAAATAGAAAATGGGGAGGAGGTACTGGAAGCTATCTAACACAAAATTGAATATATTAAGGAGATATGTTAATTTAAAGTGAGACTAGTCAGCAAGATTATATGATTTATCCTGCTATACTCAACTCCATTGATATAAGTTTACAATAGGTACAAGTTCAAATTATCTGGAATTCATTTCTTTCTTTCTTTCTTTCTGCCAACTAAATAAAACAAAGTGAGAAATTAAAAGATGTTGAGATTTGCAGAGTGATTATAATGATAACACATGGAATTTAAGCTGAATATGAAGGAAAATCAAGACATATCATGTGAAGAGGAAGAGATTGTAAAAAGTAGCAGGAAAAATAAATTGTAAGTTTATCCAGGGGAAAAGGATTGTTTGTGTCAGGATAGTAAAGGGGAAAACTAGAGAGTAAATAAAAGTCAGAGACAGAAATTCTTAAAATTAAGATTATAGAAGATTGAGTTATTGATAATCTCAAGATTTAATAAGTGAATGGCTAAGTTACAGTGATACCTAAAGTCTCAGGAGTAGAAAAGATCAAGGATTTGAACAATCTGGGCCAGTTATATAGATATTAAAGTCATAAGATACAAATAGAGTATCAAAGAGACTAGAAATAAACCTAAGAATAAAATATTCAAAAGTTTATCTAGGTTAAATACACATAAGATTTCTATAGTTGTACAGTCTGAAGACAGGACACTTGAAACTAGGAATGTGAGGAAAGACACAGAAAGTTCTGGAAGAGGAAATGTAAATTCAGGAACATACCTCATGATAACCAGAACAAAAGATTTCAAGGATATGGGAAAGAAGCCCCGACGTGGCAGAGATGCCAGGGAAGCAGTATCCTCCGGGATTCTGGGGTGGATGGGTAAGCTAGAAGATGATGCTAAACTTTAGAGAAGTTGAGGATACTGGGAAAGTGAGATGGGGAAGTGCCTCAGCCTGAAAGTGGATAGTTAATAAGTGGTATTTCCACAGATGTTTTTCTATATGTTCCCTAATACACTTTTTATCTCCTATCTCTTAAAAAAAATTCTCCAGTTAACATTTGTAATCAGGTCTCTATACGAATCTCACCAGCCTAAATAGGACCAATTCTTACCAACCATGAACACACTGTCCATCCATTTTACTCTTTTGTTGTTGAAATCTTTCAGTTTCTAGCAAACTACATAGTTGGCTTATGTTATGTCTAATTATCAGCCTCCCTCTTGTTTCTCCTGCTAGACTGAAAGCTCCATGAAGATATACATCCTTATATCTTTCACCCATACACCCAGAATGGTGCCATGCTTCTAGTCATGTTCAATAAATACATAGTTTATTATAGCTTGTCTAGCTAAGTATTTTCTTTCAACTTCTTAAATATAGAGATAATCCCTTACCTTAATATTTTTCCTTCTCCTCACACTCAACAGACCCTATCCTCTAACATGTGCTCTTTAAATCTGTTTATGAAAGTCTTAGTGTTGTCTGATAGTAGCCAAGTGGGACATGATGATTAGGATCTGATGTGAAAACAGTTTCATTTCAGGGCACAGGAAGAGGATGGATGTTGGCAAACATCCCCACACCAATTACTTATTTTTCCTTTCCCATCATCTCCATGGTTTTTGTTTTACTTTATTTTCTGCTATCATGTTAATTCTTTCCCTTAACTACAAAGAAAAGGTATTAGAAGGAATTTCCTGACAACCAAGAATTTTACGTAGCAGGATGAGAAGTAGAACAAATTGTAGGACAAATCATTGAACTATCTGCCAAATTTTTCAGTGACTCTCTACTGTCATACTAAGTCTTATACACCCAAACTATACTGCATATTGATTTTTTCAACTAACATTTAACAAATTTTTTATCTTTATAGTCTACTCTCATCTTAAATATTATAGACACACAGCAATTTAAAGTACAGGGACCTAGTCCTTTATATTTTCTGTATTAATGCATTTAACACACTTACCTCAAGATTTGATACAATAAACCTTCAGGAAGACTAGGTTGGAAGATAGCAATGCTGAGTTTCTAGAGGCATACATGTGACTGAGGTAAGTCATGAGATTTTGTCTGCAAATCTTCACACACATGCTTGCTTGCAGAAAGTTGAAGGCTAAAGATATTTAAGTTAACCTAAATACAAATAGTTATGTAATGGACTATTTAAAAATACTAGGGATTATATACAAAGTTCATATGTTGTAGAAAAAAAAAAGATTTAGGATAAAATTTTAAAGAGTCATTCCTTTCATTGATGTTTTAACATTGGTCATTGTAAAAATCTATAAATAATACATGTGGTATGAGATCTCAATAGCCAAAAAGTTAGTACTGTAGTGCAATTTTTTGCTTTCTATATTCCCTTTTGAATAAAGTCACCAAAATTTGTGATAGTGACCATGTAGAATAATTTACATTTTTCATCTTTTGGAGTATTTGGACTCTCAACTCTGACAAAACATAGGAAATAAAAATTTAATTTAGAGTATGAAGAAAATCAAGAATTGCTGAGGCCCACAAATGATCAAGCTGCACCTACCAAGAATTTACTAAAAATATGGAAATGTTATATGCTAGGAGAGTTTCCTCCTGAGCTGGGTTAATGGGTTCAGTCAGATAAGCCGGTGGCCTAAGTAGGTTCTTCACTACTTAGCTTTTTCCTTCAAGGACCCCTCCAGGTGTGTCTGCTGTGACAGCAGATTTAGGACTTTAACAACACAGTGGCTTTTGATCTCATTTCAGCTGCTGTGATTAAACAGACACACATCACTTGCTGTGCCACGGTGAAAGAAGCTTGTGGTTCACCTTTGCTGAATTAGTACCCACTGAGCACTGCAAATATTTAAAATGTCAATCCAGTTGATAATGTCAGGGAGGCCTGCAAATACCACAAAATGGCACCAAGGAAGCATTCAACACAGACAAAAGAGCATTTAACGTCTCTCTCCTTCAAGGCAAAAGGAGAGTTAAATGGAAACAGTAAACCTCTGATGAAGTTACTAAGGTCATCAAATTTAACAACCCTGAGTGGGACATGGGCTAATAACTCACTGTTTCAGTATATTCTCTCACAAAAAGGGTTCTATTACTGATCCTGAAACCAGTGCAGTTGTAGAAGAATTAATTTATATGGACACAAGATTAGGGAGTTCTTACCACAAAATCTATCTGATGTCATTCATAGGCAATCTGCAAGTACTTGCCCCAAGAGCCCAGCTCCATTTGGAGACTTTGCATTTCAAGTGACATCTTTATTTCATTTTCAGCTGCTTAATTCCAAAAGGACACCATACTAGTGTGAAGTTCGGAAATGTCAGCAAAACCACAGACTACCCAGAAATCTCATGATCTTCCCATAACCTGCTGGTACTTGACGCAAACCCACAATGCAACTATGCTTTTGGGGTATTTTTGTTTTGTTTCGATTACAACAATTTATAGACAATACATAGATTTTTTAAAAAGGTTTTCTTGCTTATCTATTGATTCGAATAGAAGGTTGAACTATTCTACAAAAAAACCAGGTCATTCCACAATCAGAGAATGTTAGGAAGTGTTTAATGTCACAGGCCAGCTCTGATCCACAGGGTCATTTAGGGCTCAGGAAAGCAGCTCTGCCATGGTCACAGAGGACTTCCAAGGCCATTTGAGTGATTAATCATTCTCACTTGTGATAAAAAGGAAAGAGGTCTGATTGCCTCTTAATATGTAAGATGAAAAGTTGCACATATCCTCCTCTCTTACATTCTCTTGGTGGGAGCTTATTTATATGACCACACTTAGCTAGAACTCCAGGAAATACTGTCTAGCATCCATGAAGAATGAAAGGAAATGAATTTTTCCCCGTGGAATATTTGTTCATCTGTTTTTCAGAGTTATTCTATTTTTGTCATCATACAAGGAAAATGATAGGTCTTTGAATTGAGCCTGACAGAGATACAAAGAACATGTGAACAAAAAAATCAAGAATAATCAAATATTGAAATATAAAATTCCCATATAAAATGTTAAAACAATATTGAGATTTTTTTGTCAACATCTAAGATCACAAGTCTCTTCTAATAAACACAGGGTTTTGCATTTGCTGTTTTTTTTTCTTTTTTGCTCTAAGAGGTAAATTTTGTTTTTGTCATTAGATACTTCTAATTGAACTAATTGTTCTACCTAACAGCTTCTATTTTCAAATATAAAAATGTTTAAAAGATGAAATCAAATTTAATTTAAAACACAGTAAATATTTATAATTACCCAAAGTTTAAAAATTATAGGAACACTCATACTTGAAAGTAAAAGATTGTGAACACCACTCTGTGTCCAGTAGTTGCTTTACTTTTATTGTTTGACTTTTAGCCCCACCCATCCTCAATACCCTCTGAGTCTGCAATTTCTTTAAATTGTTGCAAAATAGATATTATAAACATTCACTCATAATAGAAAAAAACAATATTTAGGAAGGAATTTTATGCTTGATTGAAATTTCCTCAAGCCTAATTTCATTATATTAATTCTAGAACTAATTGTTCTATCTAACAGCTTCTATTTTCAATAGGTGTTCATGTGCTTCCAGTAATGATAGATGGTTATCATGTTTCTTTTAAACCATCTTTGAGTCTTACTTTTAAAAATATAATTACTGTACTTGGAAAAGAACAATCTGATTTGATGAAATGTATCATGATTAAAATAGAGTGAAGACTTATAACACAGAAAACAAGCTCTGTCATATGTAGTCTATATAGAATGTGATTTCAAATTCAGTGCTGAGCTGATTGTTATGACTACCTACATGAATCAATCCCTCTAACTCATTAGTCCTTTTCACTGTCTTTCTTAGAAGTCCCCCCACTTTGTCATCACGTATAACTTTTTTAGCATGTTATACCTAAATGATACTATTGTTTTAGATTCACAATTGGACAAAATCCAATTGTGATACACTTATTACACTTCCAGAATTGGTTATTGTTCTTAATTTTAACTTGAATTTCTGCCAGGTTAAGAGTTATAATAGATTCTTTCTCAGTATCAGAATTTCTATTCTCTGACATTTAATATCCAACATTCATTCATCTATTTTATCATCCAAGAAAATTTTTGAGTGCCTACTAAGTGCTAGGTACTGTACCAAATACTGGGGCTTTTATGATGAGTACAAAGAGACACAGAACCTGCTCTCATGGAGTATATTGTCTAGTAGAATAGACATGAATGTAAAAATCAAATAGTTATTTTTGAAACTTTAGATGTAACAAACAAGTTACTAAGTATTTTCCAAAACTTGCAATGAAGAAAAATTGACCTAATCAATAAAGATAGGGAAGCCTTCCTCGAAGATGATCTGGCTGAACTTTGATCCAGGGAAGTATTGGAAATAACCAGGTAAAAACCAGAGGTTAAAGAAGTACCAGATGTCACAGTTTACATCATAGTGGAGTATAGGCACATCTTGAAAATTAGATATAAGTCCGTCTCGTGAAAAGCAAGTTGCAAAGTAAGACTAAAAATAAAGGAAGTGGCTTACGAAGTTAAACTGTATCAAGGATTTGATTCCTTATTTCTTAGATTTCTTTTAGGCATATGAGTGATATGACTAGCCTTGTGTTTTGGAAACACAACTCTACAGATGCCAGTGAGAGTGACATGAGACAATCCAGTGAGTGATATTAGGAGATATTTTTGTCCTTTATAAGAGAAATTATTGTAGTTTGGACCACAGTTACGGGAAGGGAGAAGCAGAGAGGTAGGTTCACTCAAGAGCTACTTAGAAAGTTAAAAAAATAGGATTTTGTAAAATATACATAGATGAAAAAGGAGAGAGAGGTATTGAGAAAGGCCCTGGATGGGGAATGGTTCCCAGAACCCAAGGGGAAATGTCATGAAATTCAATTTGAAAAGTTTTGATTTAGATTATTCTGGAGATATCTAGCAGAACTGTTATATAGGCAATTGCATACATGGGTCTGATACTCATAAAAGAGTTTGTATGAAAAAAAATTGTTAAGTCTTTCTTCATGAAGGTGAAAATTTAAGCCATTGGTAAAAAGAGAGGAAATAGGGGGGAAAAAAAAAGACTTGAAGAACTTCCATTTTAACAACTTGGTAAAAGATGAGACTATAGAAGAGAGGAAGAAGGTATACAAGGGTAAACTTAAGAAATAGAAGAAATGTTAAGATAATATTTATATCATGTAAACTAAAGTAATAGAGTGTTTACAGATAAAGGCCAAGGCCAACAATATCGAATGGTTGGAAAGTAAGCATACACTTTGATAATGAAAAATGTTCATTAGACCAAATAATATTGTAGTTACAGGTTACTATAAGCTGAAATGAGAAATGTAAATCACACTAGAAGGGTTGAGGGTTTAGCAATAGGTGACAAAATGGAGATAGTAAATATAGATCTCTTACAAAGAGTCGACATTGAAGACGTAGGGTGAGATGAAGCAGCAAGTGTAAGGACTATTACATTAATTATTTTTACTAATCCTTTGATATCTTTACAATGCTTGAATGAGAATACTTGATTATATTAAAAAATTATTAAAAGAAACAAGGTAAGGGGCGCCTGGGTGGCTCAGTGGGTTAAGCCTCTGCCTTCAGCTCAGGTCATAATCTCAGGGTCCTGGGATCGAGCCCCGCATGGGGCTCTCTGCTCAGCAGGGAGCCTGCTTCCCTCTCTCTCTCTCTGCCTGCCTCTCTGCCTACTTGTGATCTCTGCCTGTCAAATAAATAAATAAAATCTTAAAAAAAAAAAAAACGAAACAAGTTAAAAACAGGAACAATAGAGAAGGGATAAACAGTAGTGGAGAGAGGTATGAGGTCTTGGGTTGCAAAACTCCAGTGAAAAAAGATGACTCTCTTATCAGCAGAGAGGAAAATCGTGGGTAAAATTAATATAGCAGAATTGCATGTTTAATAGAGGTAATATTAAGCATTTGGTGTTTTGATGGCTTTCAACTTATCTGTAAAATAGGGGCTTCTCTGTCAGAAATTTAAGGGGAGTGGAAGATTTGAAAAAGTTCTTGCAAAAACAAAGAGTGCACATTAAGGGGTGGCAATTGTTCATATATCTCTTCCTAGGAGACATCTCCCTTGGTAAATTCTAACTTTATTAGAGTTACTACATTAATAGAAAGAAAAATTAATAAATATATGAGTATCTCTCTTTAATATTCATTTATATATGGATGATACTAAAGTTTATAGAAAAAAAATAAGTTGTCAAGGACTCTTTTAAGTTCCTAATAAAATCTGAAATTTGAAATGAAAACTTTGTCTTTTGTCAAACATTTTTTTTCATTTACTAACATATTATTTCAACTATCTTTGATGTGTTTGGTGCAATAAAATACTTTTCCAAGACCTTCTTAAGTTAATTGCTAAAAACATGTTTTTTAAAAAGAAACTGTAGTTTGTAAGTGGTAAAACTATATATACTACATCAGTGTTCTATATCATTTACTTGGATGACATATCTTCAAAATATTTTGAAGTGATTTTCACATTCTAAAAGAAGAAAAGTTTTTAAAAAACCTTTGACAAAAGTATACTTTTCTATTGCAACTGATTCAAATCTTCAAGAAAATTGGACATAAAAATAAAACTCAAAATCTGTTAGGTTTAACTGACATTGTTCATGTTAGTGTTATCATACAAAGGTGAAGTACACCAGGTATAATTAACAGGAGGATCAGATAGTGTGTCTAACTTTTACACTCAGAATTTAATAGAAATTCCCACTTTTTTCCCAAAAGTATGAGTTATCATGTTCACAATATTTCTCTCTCTCTCTCTTTAATTTTATTATCATTCAACTTCTATAGAACAAGTAAATATCAAATGATGATAACAGTGGTTTCATACTGGCTTCAAGATGATATACTAGAGATGTATTATAGATGTGTTATATGAAATATGCAGAATAGATAAACTCATAGATATAAATCCATAAAACCTTCATGATTTGGATTAGTACCCTCATATACAAAAGAGACACCAGAGAACTAGCTCACCCCTTCCACCATGTGAGGATTCAGTGAGAAGACTGCCATCTATGAATTAGAAGGCAAACACACGCACAAAATGACACCACATTCTCATCTTATTCAAACTGAAATGCTTTTGAAACACCACTAAATTCTGAGTAGATAAATCGATACATTCATTTCTGTAAAAGTAAAAGATTCCTACATTTTAAAAGATGTATTATAGAGTTACAGTTTTTTTTTAATTTTTTTTATAAACATTTATTTTTATCCCTAAAGCAATCTACACATTTAATGCAATTCCTATCAAAGTACCATCCATCTTTTTCAAAGAAATGGAACAAATAATGCTAAAATTTATATGGAACCAGAAAAGACCTCGAATAGCCAAAAGAGATATTGAAAAAGAAAGCCAACGTTGGTGGCATCACAATTCCGGACTTCAAGCTCTATTACAAAGCTGTCATCATCAACATAGAGTTACAGTTTTGATGGTGATTCTCAAGCTTCTTTGTAATGTCTGGCACAATTGAGACTCACAATTTAATCAGCAATCATTGCTATCTAGGGCAGTAGTTCTTGAAAAGGAATATAGGCTAGTGAAAGGAAATAGAATTTGGTGTAAGAATAGAAAGATATAGATGGTCAGTAAAGACAAGATAGGAATTTTTTTAAATGCTTAAGTACTTATCAGAGTAAGTTCTCAAAAGGGAAGAGCCCTGAAACCACCATTGAAAATCATTAGTTTACTATGCTTGGCTCTGGGGTAGAAGTCTAGCTCATTTACTGGCACATGTTTCTACTAGTGAATTCAGGAAAGAAAGAGACAGAAACAGACACTCAGGAATCAGTCTCCTCAGTTAGACTTGAACTGTTAGTGGATCAACACTGTTATTTCCATATTTTAAAATGTAGCAAAAGCCCAAATGCCCATCCCCAGATGAACAAATAAATAACCTGTGGTGTATAAATAGATAGATACCTATGCTTATTATAAATTTATATATATATACACATTTATATAAAATGAAATATTGTAGTATATATATAATTACATAAATTATATATATATAAGGTTATATAATGTATATAATGAATTATTTTTCACCCATAGAGAAGCAATAAAGTACTGGTATGTGCTATAATGTAGGCGAAAATTAGAAACATTATGCTATGTAAAAGTCAGGCAAAGTATTGCATGACTACATTTATATGAAATATGCAGAATAGATAAACTCATAGATATAAATCCATAAAACCCTCATGATTTGGATTAGTACCCTCATATATAAAAGACATCAGAGAACTAGCTCACCCCTTCCACCATGTGAGGATTCAGTGAGAAGACTGCCATCTATGAATTAGAAGACAAACATGCCAGCACCTTGATCTTGGACTCAGCTTCTAGAATTGGGAAAAATAAATTTCTGTTGTTTTTAAGCTACCTAGGCTCTGTTATTTTGTTATAACAGGCCAAAGAAACTAAGTGAATTTCACCTCATCATATTAATTTAAAAATTTTAATGTGTCATACTTTGTATGTGTGTTTGTATGTGTCATAAAAAAATTTTAATGTGTCATAAATGAGATTTCATTAACATTAATAAATAATATAAATGTAAAGTCCATATTTTTTACATCATAATATTAACTCATTTATTGAGCAGCTATGTTTTTCATGAAATTCACTGAAGGATCTTTTGAAGTATGTATTATTCTGCTTTCTCATATTGAGAAAGCAAAAGTCACAAAGTTTGAATTATTTGCTGAAAGTCAGTGAATGACAAAGGTTAGCTTTCTGTCTTGAACTACAAAATTTGTGCTCTTTTCATTATACTTCTCTGTCCCATATCATGAATGCTTGAATTCCGTTATGCTCCTTTTCAGCTGGATTCTATTATGTTAGGATCTATAATGAGTACTAGATGGTCTCTACTTCCTAAGAAGAAAAGTCAGCACACATCAGAAAAGTCAAGGAAATATATTTGGGGAAGAATGGGAGAACAAGGAAGGAATAAAAACAAATGCATAAGTATACCTGGGGAAAATATTTGCAATTCCAATTCTTATTCCAGCCTTGGAAATGTAAAAATATTAAAAATGTGTGAAAAGCTGAGAGGAGAAAAGAACCTATATGTCATTTAAAAGAATAGGTTGTGGAAATAGCTAATATAATATAAGAATTACATGGAAATGACTAAACCATTCATTTTTTCCTTTAGACTCATGAACATGAGAAAATAGACATAGATTGTAGGGCCTCTCCTTCAATGTAGAGGATTCATTGGTGTAAGAAGGAGAACATAAGGATTACGTTGGATGGGATTAGACACATGAAAAAGGTATAAGCGGAACATGGTGGAGTATCATTGTGTTGAGGAATTACAAAATAGAAGGCAGAAATAAAACAACAATGCTTTTTACAAAATTGTGATTTTTAAGAGGAATAAGAGCAAAAATTAACAATAGTGAAATTTACACATACATAATTATATACACACACAATCACAAATGTATACACACCTATATACATATATACATACATAAGTGCATATGAAACACTGAATTTATTTTAATATGCACTTTTTTTTTACTTCTCCCATTATTTTCATGTAGCATTTATCATTCTTTTTCTACAAAGGAAATATAAGAACCAGTTAACTCTAGTTCCTTTCAAATTCATCTACTTAACATCTTAGAAAAATTACATATTCTGAAAATTCATGAAAACAACATCAAAATTTTAAAAATCAATTGAATTTAATTCTTCCTTTTTCTTTTCAAAAGTTAAACTTCTGATTTACTGTCTTACTGTTGTCATTATGTTTCTCTCTCTCTCTCTAACAAACTCTGCCCATGCTTGCACAATGCCTTTGAGCAAGCCATGGAACTCAGAAAAAAAACATTCATAGCATTTCATAACTATGCATCATTGTATATCTTGTCTCTTGCCATGATGTAAGTTTCTATTAATCATATGGCTGTCATTGTTATTACATTACTACATTTATATGTACAGATAGTTTAAAAATTTTAAGATATTTTTCTATGCCACTTCTAGGATAATTAGATGCCTTTAGTTGTATCATTTACAAATAGGAGAAGTAAGATTAGAAAATGACACTGGCAGTTAAAAAAAAAAAATTCCAGATTTGCAAAGTGACAACAGTCACATTTTCTCTCAGATGCTTCTGGTTTGGAAGTATGAAATCCACATATTTTTATTTTTATGTATCAAAATGAGGACCTGATACCTTCAATCTGTGTTCAGATTTAACCCTGCTCAGCATATTTATTTTGCTTTGGCAGGCTCAAGTTTTAAAGACAGTGGTGAGCTTACCATGAATGCCACATATTTTCTAAGAAGACGTTATAATTTATCTTATATCATTTTCTCAGTTGATGGTTTCTCACCTGGAAAGGATAAAGAAGAGTACTGAATACGAAAATAATTCTTTAATATCATGGAGTTTTATTTTAGATTGCTCTGATTTGTCCTTGGATTATGTTATTAGGCAAGTGTTTAAAATAGTGTTATTTCTTTTTTGCAGTTTAGTTCAAATCTCTACTGTCCATCCTCTATGGAGAAACCACTGCACTTATGATTAATGCCCACGTTCCTCAGGCATTCATTATTGTAGAGCTTGTTTGATTGATCTTCTTAAATACCCCCTTCAAGTATTTCCAATATTTCTAAATGTTGTACTACAAATAGAAATTACTTAGGCAATGGAAGTGTAACTCTCGGGTTAATCCATGTGTTTGTTATTCCAGAAACACACAGAACAAATTTAATGAAGAGTCATTTATGTGACCCGACATAGTGGATACTAGAAATATGTGAGATCCTGATCCAAAGATCTGATTGGCCTGTATTTCTTTTTGAAATGATAGAAAAGGAAGGAAATATGTTTGAGGGAAAAAAAAACCACAATTGAACTTCGAAGAAAAGTGCATATAATGAATGAGAAAGCGTCTGAGTATCAGAAAACAAAACAAAGCAAGTAAATTCTATAATTATTTTGCTCTATTGCACACCCTTATTTTCTCATGTGCTACTGGAGTATTGAGTCTAACTGACCTGAGTTTCAATCTTTTTTTTTTAAATAATTAAAGGATTTTATTTATTCATTTGACAGAGAAAGAGAAAGAGAGATCACAAGTAGAGACAGGCAGAGAGAGAGGGGGAAGCAGGCTTCCCGGTGAGCAGAGAGCCTGATGTGGGCCTCAACCCCAGGACCCTGAGACCATGACCTGAGGCAAAGGCAGAGGCTTAACCCACTGAGCCACCCAGGTGTCCCTGAGTTTTAATCCTGATGATGTTTCCAGAATGCTATGTGAACTCAAGCAAATCATTTAGTGAAATCTTCTTTAGAATGGGAATAATTCATAGTTTGTAGGGTTATTATAAGAAATCAGATGTGTTTCTAAAGTGTTCAGTAGATTCCCTGGATCATATAAAGAAAGTAACAAGTGGTAGATGTCATCACTGACAACTGTTCCCTTTTCCACAAAGCAAACTTTCCCATCACTAATGCCTATGCAACCCCTCTTCCATTCTTTAAAAACCAAACTCAACCAATGAAAATTATTTCTTGAGACCTACCTACTCTGATCCTCACCTACAACACTTATTATAGGTCATAATACTTATTTATCATACCAACATCCATATATTGGTTTTCATATAATCTTTTAAATGATATGAATATATAATTTTTTATTCATAGGTACTCCTTTTCTGATAATCACTTGCTAGCTACAATGTGTCCAAAAATTAAATTGGTCAAGTAGTTTAAGTTCTAATATTTTGAATATTGTTTTCCAGTTGTTGGAGACATAGTGATTTTACTTGTCAAGAAGCATATGGAACCAGAATCCCTTTCTTATGTTGCTGGAAGTATGCTGATTTCTGTTATGTATAGAGAAATGCATTTGGAAAGGAACATATTAAGCACATGTGTCTAAAATGACTGTGTAGCTTTTTTTTTTTTTAACCATTTACCCTTATTGATAATTGATGCTTATTGATCTTAGCATGTGACCACACTGTATGATTTAAAATGATGACATTATCAGTGAGCATAAAACAAAGAGCAAAAAAGTAATGGTAAAAATAATCAAAGCCAACATTGACTAAGAACTATATATATGTTAATATTAAATAATGACAAAAAAGTGCCTTAAAATTATACCAATAGAATATTTCTGTTTTGGAAATTGATGAGAGGCCACTATGGCACCAATAGTAGGACAGAACTGGATACAGATGAATACTTGTAATAAACTTCATTCCCATAACAAACAGACCTAATATGTAGTGGGATCATACGTCTTGGGATTTTCCCAGGACAACTCTAGTTTATGCCCATTTTTCAAGCTCAATTATTGATAAATAGCACTCACTTTCATTGTTAAAATGGCACCAATTCAAGGTAAATTTTGTATACATTACTAAATGAAAGAGTTCTCTAATTCATTTTTTTTTAATTTTTTATTTTTTATAAACATATATTTTTATCCCCAGGGGTACAGGTCTGTGAATCACCAGGTTTACACACTTCACAGCACTCACCAAAGCACATACCCTCCCCAATGTCCATAATCCCACCCCCTTCTCCCAAACCCCCTCCCCCCAGCAACCCTCAGTTTGTTTTGTGAGATTAAGATTCACTTATGGTTTGTCTCCCTCCCAATCCCATCTTGTTTCATTGATTCTTCTCGTACCCACTTAAGCCCCCATGTTGCATCACCACTTCCTCATAATTCATTAAAAAATATTGCCCTACTGGTTCAGAGTTCATATACATTAGTACAGAAGTATGTATTCATTTGGATTATATTATTCAACAAATTTCTCTACTTGTGTTGGAATGTTTGTGTATGTGTATATTTTTAAATTTCTAATGGTATCAAACTTGGCTTATTATTCCATCTGGCATTTTCACTTACAATTACATCATAATGCTTCCTCATTTAAATACATAGAAGACCAAATTCATGCATCTTAATAATGCATATACAGTTGACTCTTGAACAAGCATTTGAACTATGCAGGGCTGCTTATATAGGATTTTTTTCAATAGATATAGTACAATACTATAAATGTATTTTTCATCCTATGGTTTTCTTTCTATTTTAATATGTTCTCTTTTTTAAAAGATTTTATTTATTAATTTGACAAAGAGAGACACAGTGAGAAAGGGAACACAAGCAGAGGGAGTGGGAGAGGGAGAAGCAGGCTTCCCGCTGAGCAGAGAGCCCCGATGCAAGCAGGGCTGGATCCCAGGACCCTGGGATCATGGCCTGAGCCAAAGGCAGGCGCTTAATGACTGAGCCACCCAGGCACCCCCATCCTATGATTTTCCTAATAAAATTTTATGTTCTTTAGCCTACTATATTGTAAGAATACAACATATAATACAGGTAACATAAAAAATATGTGTTATTCAGCTATTTATGTTGCCAGTAAGATTTCCAGACAACAGTAGACTATTAGTTGTTATGTTTTAGGGGAGTTAAATTATACACAATTTTTTTTTACTTCTTGGGAGGTCAGCAAACATAATGCCCATGTTGTTAAAGGGTCAACTGTATACCACAATTTCTTTACTCATGATCATTTGATAGACATACATATTTCCATTTGGGACAGGCGGGTCACTATTTTCTGTGATAAGTATCCTTTTCTCTATGCCCAGGAATCAAACCTGAACATGGAAATTATCTTTATCCGAGAAGATTGAAAACAAAATTCAGGATAGTAGAAGCATTTGGAATCTGTTAAGACAGAACACTAGAGGGGCACCTGAGTGGCTCAGTGGGTTAAGCCTCTGCCTTCAGCTCAGGTGATGATCTCAGGGTCCTGAGATCAAGCCCCACATCGGGCTCTCTGCTCAGCAGGGAGCCTGCTTCCTCCTCTCTCTCTTTGCCTGCCTCTCTGCCTACTTGTGATCTTTGTCTGTCAAATAAATAAATAAAATCTTAAAAAAAAAAGAGAACCTTAGAGAGGAGGGAGTTAAATTAGAGGGTAGATTTTCCCATAAACCCTTTACTAGGGGCTCTCTTGTACATTTGCAGATCGAGGAGAGTTGTTGCTATGTGTTGGGAAAATAAAATAAAAAAAGAGGGAGATTGTACAGGTTGGGCGGTGCTAAAGAACATTGGTTAACTGCCCCTGCCAGAATGTAGTGATCTTGTTAAAACTTCCCAAACACACTGAGCACTGAGCTGAAATACCAGAAGTAGCATGCTTTAAATTTAAGAAATGTGCCATAGAACTAGGTACTCAGCAGGTAGATCTGCGTGAATAAACCATAAGAAAGCTTTCATAATATCCACAAGGGACAGAAAATATCTGTATTGAGTGATAATAAAAAGGGCTGTAAGAACATCTTGATCCTGGTACATATATGCACTAATACAACATATAAACAAGCTTGCAGGAGATCAGAATGATTTGCCATTTAGTGAGCTACCTACTTAAATAAAAGCCAACATTACTCAGAGAAAAACAAAAGATAGAAAGTGTCTATATCTTATCAACAATGTAAAGTATACAGTCAAACATTACTAGTAAGGAACAACTCAGGTAATTTTTATCTATGATTAAAAGTTAATTAATTAATTTAAATTTAAAAGGCCATAAAGAAGACACAGTCCTAAGATGACTCAGATCCCCAGATGTTTGATTAGGTAAGCAAATATTTTAAAGTATATATAAATACACTGAAAAATAAGCCAAAATACTGTCCCATAGCCAGATCTCACATACAGGAGTCTTGGAAGTCATCACTTTAAACCGCATAAGAATGAAAATTCAACAAATAGAAAATCAGCACTTTTTTTTTTTTAAGATTTTATTTATTTGAGAGAGAGGGAGAGACAAACATAGTGAGAGAGCCCAAGCAGGGAAGAAAGGGAGAAGCAGGCTTCCTACTGGATAGGGAGACTGACATGGGACTTGATCCCAGGACGCTGGGATCATGACCTGAGCCAAGGCAGATGCTTAACCAACTGAGCCACCCAGGCACCCCAAAAATTCGTATATTTTCTGGAACATATCAGAGATTTGAAGCCACAGGACAAACCACTTGAAACCTGGAGAAAGAGACAAATACAAAGAATCACTGCTGAGATAAGCTTACCGGGAGAAAGTGCTGGACTCAGAAACTAGTAGCAACTCTTAAATGGTAACACTGATGAGGGACACCTGTGTGGTTCAGTTGGTTAAATGTGCCATGCTTGGTTTTGGCTCAGGTCATGATCTCCTGGATCTTGAGATGGAGCACTGTGGGAGTCTGCTTGAGATTCTCTCCCTCTGCTCCTCCCCCGACTTTTGTGCGCACTCTCTCTCTCTCTCTCTCTCTCTAATAAATCTTTTTTTTTTTAAATGGTAACATTGATGAATTGCTAGAGGCTGAGTGTTGACTAACATAAGACATGATAACATAATAACATAATAACAATAACATAATAATAACATAACAATATCATAAATGCCTGGGGTCTCCAGCCTTGCAGGTACCCTGCACTCTCATGGGTCTTAATTTCAGGAATACCACCAGAGTCCATGCTGAAAGGCCAATAAAAACCCTCATGTTTTGGGCAGGGAGGGAAAAATAATCATTTTGAAATATTCCCAGTGTGTTCTCCATAAGCCTCTAGCAAGGCCAAAAAAGAGAAAGAGAGAAAGAAAGAATATAAAAATTACTAATATCAGAAGTGAAAGAAGAGTCATTACTATGATCTCATGGACATTAAAAGGATAATAAAGGGATATTATAACTATCTATGACAACAAATTTGATAACCTGGATAGAATGCACCAATTCTTTGACTTACAAAAACTATCAAAATTCACCTAATCTGGTTAAGTCTATGTTTATTTAAAAATTAAACCAAAAATTTATAATCTTCAAAAGCAAAGTAAAACTTCAGACCCAGATGGTTTCAATGATGAATTCTACCTAGAATTTAAAAAGGATATACCAATTCTCTACATTCTAAGTAAATAAAGCCAGAGGAACACTGTAATTCATTCCACAAGGCCAATGTTACACTAATGTAAAAAAAACTCCATAGACATTACAAGGAAAGAAAACTACAGGCCTATAGATCTCATAAATATAGGTGCAAATATTTACCAAAAAATGGCAAATTTATCCAATAATAAATAAAAAGTGGGATTAGCTCCATGTCTATAAATTTATTAAGTCTGATTTAAAAACCATTAATTCAATTCATCATATCAACAAACTAAAGAAAAAAACCCATACCCTCATACCAATAGAAGCAGAAAAAGCAGTTGGCAATATCCAAAGCAATATAGACACAAAGAGGAAATAAAGATCATACCTTCATCCGTATAAGATAAAGAACAAAATAAGACTGACTTTATTTGCACATGACATGATTACCAGTGTAGAAAATCTCAAAGAATTGACTAAATAAGCAAAGAAAAACCCTTCTGGAACTAGGAAGCAATTGCAGCAAGGTCACACAATACATAGAAAATATATAGAAGTACAAAAGTTAGTTGCTTTCCTGTATATCAGAAATAGGCTATCTAAATTTGGAAAACAAAAAACAAAAACACAACATCTTAAATAGCACTAAAAAGGGACGCCGGGTGGCTCAGTGGATTAAGCCTCTGCCTTTGGTTGAGGTCATGATCTCAGGCTCCTGGGATCCAGCCCCGCATGGGCTCTCTGCTCAGCAGGGAGCCTGCTTCCCCCTCTCTCTCAGCCTACCTCTCCACCTATTTGTGATCTCTCTCTGTGTCAAATAAATAAAATCTTTAAAACAATAAATAAAAATAAATAAATAACACTTAAAAAAGGAAATGTATTTAACCACACTTCTAACAACATATATACTGGCTCTGTATGTAGAAAACAGCAAAACTCTGATGAAAATAATCAAATAAGATTAAATATATGGAGAAAGAATCCATTTTTTGTAAGTTGGAAGACACAGAATTGTTTAAAGACCTCCCAACTTGATCTATAGAGTTAATGCAATATCAGTCAAAATCTAGCAAGTCATTTATTACATCAACAAATATATTCTAAATTGTGTATGAAAAGACAAAATATCCTTATAACCAACACAATGCTGGAGAACATCGTTTAAAAACTGACACTACCTGAATTCAAGACTTACTCTAAAGCTTTAGCAATCAAGACAACATGGTATTACCAAAAGAATAGACACATAAACCAATAGAACACAATATAAGTCCCCAGAAACAACAACACAGTTATATTCTACTGAGCTTTGACAAAGTAGCAAAAGAAATACACTGAGGGGAAAAAAAAGCATTTTCAACAAATGATGCATAGAACAGCTGGATGTATATGTTAAAAAGATGAATCTATATACAGACCTTACATCTTTCAGAAATATTAATGCAACATGTATCATAGACTTAAATTTAAAATGAAAAACTACAAACCTTCCATAAAAAGAGGGAAAAATCTAGGGGAACTTTTGGCATTAGCATTTTAGAAATACCACCAAAAACATAATCTATGAAAGAAAAATTTATAAGGTGTTCATTACCTCTACGAAAAATACTTGTAATGGAATGAAGATAATCCACAGAGTGAGAGAAATATTTGCAAAACACATAACTGATATATCTAAAACTTACAAATAACTCTTAAAGTTCAATAATATAAAAAGAAAAACCCAATTAAAATATGGGTAAAAATATTTGAAGAGACACCTCACCAAAAAAGATACACACGTAGCAAAAGGCATATAAAAATATACTTAAAATCATTAGTGATTTAGGAATTACATAGTAAAACAAAAGCAAGATGTCACCACCTAAATATAAAATGACTAAAATCCAAAAAAACATATTGACAATATTAAAATGCTAGTAATGGTCTAGAACAACAGGAAAGTTCATTCTTCCCTGGTGGAACTTCAAAATGGTACAATCATTGGAAGGTACTTCAGCAGTTTCTTAAAAAGCTAAACATGGTCTTACCACTTGACCCAATAATCACACTACTAGGTATTTACCCTGTTGATTTGAAGATTATATTCACACAAAAACCTGCACATGAGTGATTACAGCAACTTTCTTCATAACTTCCAAAACCACCTGGATGCAAAAAAACGATGCCCTTCAATAGGTGCTTAGGAAAACACACACACACTCACACAACTGTGATACATTCATGAAATGAAAAAATTATCTAGTAATAAAGAAATGAGTTATCAAGGCATGAAAAGATATGTGAGAATCTTAAATGTATATTCTTTTTCCATATTATAATTTTGTATTTTTATTTAAATTCAATTAACCAATAAACAGTACATCATTAGTTTCAGATGTAGTGTTCAACAATTCATCAGTTGCTTTTAACACTCAGTGCTCTTCACATCACGTGCCCTCCTAAATGCCCATCCCACCACCCACCTCCCTTTTAGCAACCCTCAGTTTGTTTCTCACTATCAAGAGTCTCTCATGATTTGTCTCCCTCTTTGATTTCTTCCTAGTCAGCTTTCCCTGCCTTCCCTTTGTTTCTCTGCACTGTTTCTTATATTCCACATATGAGTGAAACCATATAATTGTCTTTCTACAATTGACTTATCTCACTTAGCATAATACCCTCAAGTTCCATCCACATCACTGTAAATGCCATCCTTTCTGATGGCTGAGTTAATAGTCCATTGTATACATATACCACATCTTTTTTATCCATTCATCTGTCAAAGGACATCTCAGCTCTGAAGTAGAAGCCAATTTGAAAAGTGTACATACTATATGAATCCACCTGCGCACATTTTGGGAAAGGCAAAACTATTAAGAGAGTAAATAAATCAGAAGTTGCCGGGGATTCAGTATGGGTGAGGGAGGTGTACGGAATTGAATATGTGAAACACAGGGAATTTTACAGCACTGAAACTCTTCCCTGTGATGCTGTAATACTGTTACAGGAACTTGTGCATTTTCAAAGCCTGCAGAACTTTATAGAACAAAGAATGAACCTTAATGTATGCAAACTAAAAAAATATTAAGGAGGTTAGATGGCTCCAGGAAGAAATGCAGACTCGACAAGAGATTCTAATTACATTACAAATGTATGAAATAGCCTCACTGAAAGGGGTGGGAAAGAAAGACACTGCCCAAGTAACAGAAAATGAGTGACGTCTGTTAAGACCAAAGCAAAATATCTGTGTGTAAGTGCTATGCTATAGTTGATAATGTTGTTCTCCACAAGAGCATGGGTTAAAATTGTTGATGCTGCTCTACATGTATACTAGAAATGAATGATTAAATAAAAGGATGGCAGATGGTGAGAGCCAGATTTCTCACTTATGACATTGGAATTTGGCAGTAAGCAAGAGGCAGAGGCTAAATGATCCAGATGTTAATGTATTAAGGTTGGAGATAGCAGTAAGAACTCATCTTTAGTTTTAAATAAATACAGATTATTCATTTAGAGACGCCTGTAGCTATCAGTACATGCGTAAGTTGACATACACACATGTATTTCTTTGTTCTACCAACTGAGAAGGTCTTCTCAGTTTTAATACATATGTTAGTAGTTATCCCAGAAGTGGAGTGAAAACAAAAAAATATGTGAAGGAACAAAGGCTAAAATTATTTAAAAATTTAATGATAAATATGAATTTATAGATCCACAAAGCTCAACAAACTGAAAAGTAGATAAACTCTTATTAAACAGTACCTAAGGCCATCACATCATAGTTAAACAGCTGAAAAAATAAAGAAATAATACTGAAACAATATTCAAAATAACCAGAGGAAAAGAGGAATATTGCTTATAGTGAACAATAATAAAAAAAATTATTGTGATTTCTCATTAGAAATAATAGAAGCCAGATGAGAACGGAATGGCATATTCAAAATGAAGAAAAGTCTATAAAATTCTAATACAATGAAAATACTCCACATAATGAGAGTACAGTGAAAACTCTTTCAGAGAAACAAATAGCAGAAAGGCAGAAATTAAAAGGCAAAGATAATCATTAGGAATCAACTCTATGCTGTCTACCAGAGGAACACTTCATAAATAACATCATATATACATTGATTTTTTTTTAAAGATTTTATTCATTTATTTGACAGACAGAGACCACAAGTAGGCAGAGAGGCAGGCAGAGAGGGAGGGAAGCAGGTTCCTGCTGAGCAGAGAGCCCCACACGGGGCTCAATCCCAGGACCCCAGGATCATGACCCAAGCCGAAGGCAGAGGCCCCAACCCACTGAGCCACCCAGGTGCCCCTATACATTGATTTTTTAATTAGGTTTTTAATTTTAGTTCTGCTATTATTTACATACATTGATCTATTAGTTTAAGGTATACAATATAGTGATTCAACGATTCTGTACATTATTCAGTGCTCATAATGAGAGTCCACTCTTAAACCCCATCACTCATTTCACCTATTCCCTTCCTGCCTCCCCTCTGGTAACCATCAGTTTGTTCTCAAATGAAAAATATTTACCCACACAAATGAAAACAAAAGAAAGCTTGCATGACTACATTAATATTAAAAAGAGTGTATTTCAGGACAAAATGTAAAGAGTAATTTCTTAGTGATTAAAAAGGACAATCTCTAAGAAACACATATCAACCTAAAATATATATGCACTTAATAATAAGCTTTCAAATTTCATGATGAATAAGTTAAAGCCAACAGAAATAATAAAAATCTCCACAGTCATAGTTATATTCACCAAGATGAACTAAATGCTGGGCTATAAAATAATTTTAATCAATATGCAATTGAAATATTATAGAATATATTCTCTCATCCCAACAGAAATGAATTAGAAATCATTAACAATAACAAAATTATAAACCCTGAAGTATTTGGAAAGCAAATAAAACCCAAGAGATCCATGCTAAAAAAAAAATGATACATAAATGTAAGAAATGTTTGTAGATGAACGACAATAAAAAAATCAGAATTTCTGGGTATGCATCTAAAGCAGCGCCTAGAACCTTAAAGGCTTATATTACAGAAGAAGGAAAGAAGAGGAGAGGAGTGGGGTGGAGAGGGGGAGGAAAACGGACGGGAGGGCAGGGTAAGGCGAGGCGGGAGAGGAGAGGCACGGAGAAAGGGAAGGGAAGGAAGGACAAGAGAGGAGAGAAGGGAAGAGAGCAGACGGAAGAGGGGAAAAAAGAAAAGGAAAATACATGTTTAGAATAAAGTATCTCAATTTTTACCTTACAATGCAAGAAGATGTGGAGTAAAATTAAACCCCAATAATAGAATGAAGGACTAACGTGTTAGGATATGACACTAAAAGCAATGGCAGCGAAAACAAAAACAATCAATGGGACGACATCAAACTATAATGTTTCTGCACAGCAAAAGAAAACCTCAACAAAATGAAAAGACAACATATGGAATGGGAGGACTTCTTTATAAATCATGTATCTGGTAAGGAGTTACTGTCCCAAATATATAGAGAACTCACTCTCAAGGGCAGTGATAATCATAATCTGATTTTAAAATAAACAGAGGAAATAAACTGGTTAAAAAAAAAAAACAAACAGGAGAACTGAATCGACATCTCTCAACCAAAAACATATGGATGGCCAACAGATATATGAAAAGGTGTTTAATGTCACTAATTCTCAAGAAAATGCAAATAAAAATCAAAATAAGATATTGCCTAACCACTGACAAGAGGTGAGGATGTGGATAAAAGGAAACATTTTCCACCAAGAGTGGAAATATAAATTGGTGCAGCCACTACAGAAAACAATATGGGGTTTCCTCAAATAAATTAAAAATAGAACAGCTACAACCCCCCCCCCCCACACACACACACTGGAATACTCTCAGCCACGAAAAAGAATGAAATCTTGCCATTTGCAACAACATGAATGGAGGTAGAGAGTCTTATGTGAAGTGAAATAAGTCAGTCAGAGGAAGACAAGAACCATATGATTTCACTTGTGTGTGGTATGTGGAATTCAAGAAACAAAACAAATGAGCAGAGACAGAGAGAGAGAGAGAGAGAGAGGCAAACCAAGAAAAAGACTCTTAACTATAGAGAACAAACAGATGTTTTTTGGGGGGGTTGTGGGAGGACGGGTGAAAAAAATGATGGGGATTAATGAGTACATTTGCTGTGATGAGCACCAGGTGTTGTATGGAAGAGTGGAATCACTATATTGTGCACTGAAATTAATATTGCACTGTATGTTAACTAATTGGAATTTAAATAAAAACTTAAGAAATAGAACTACCTTATGATTCAACAACCCCACTTCTAGGTAGATACCCAAAAGAAATGAAAACAGGATATCAGATAGATATCTTGTATACACACACACGCACACACAAGTATGTTATTCAGTCATGAGAAAGAAGGAGATCTTTCCAATAGTCAAACATTGAATGGTATCACTTATATGCAGATTTAAAAAAAAAAAAAGTCAAACAGAAACATTGAATTAAAAGTAGTTGCCAGGGACTGGGTGGGAGTGATGTGGGGGGAGGCGAGGACAGAGTGAGGTTGGTAAAGGGTACAGACGTTCAACTACAAGATGAACAAGGCCTAAAGTCGAATGCGTAAAATGATGATTATAGTTGATAACACTGTATTGTATAGCTGAAATTTGCTAAGCAATTAGAATTGAAATGTCACCATATATAGATAGATGCGTTAATTAGATAGGAGAAATTCTTTCACAATGTATACATTTATTAAATAATTGTACTTTAAATATGTTATAATATTATTTTCAATTACTGCTCAATAAAGCTGAAAACAAAACAAGAGTATACTGGCACAAATGAGGTCACATGGATCAATAGAATAGCACTGAGAGTTAAGAGATAAACCCATGTATCTGTGGCCAGCTGAATTTTGGTAAGTGTGCCCAAACCATTCAATGGAGAAAGGACAGTCATTTCAACAAATAGGAAAACTGGATCTCCAAATGCAAAAGAGTAAAGTTGGACACTTACCTTGTACCACATACAAAAATTAACTCACAACGGATCAAAGACCAAAAATATAAGAGCTAACGCTATCAAAGTCCTGGAATAAAACAGAGAAAAATTTGCATGATCTATTATTTGGCAAGAAAAAAATTTTTTTTTAATTAACTGGCCAGAAAATTTTAAACATGATACCAAAAGCACAAGCAACAAAAGAAAAAAATAATAATTTAATCAAAACTTAAAACTTTGTGCTTCAAAGGACATCAACGAGAATGTGATAAGACAGTCATGAAACGGTGTCCCATAGGATCAATGAGGTTGAAACTAGCAGAAAATTTAAAATTCGTTTTTCAGAGAACCTTATCTCCCCAATCAGCTTTTTATCTTTTCAGACCCCACTAACAAATCCACTGGCTGTCTTTGCAGAAGCCTGGATTCAAGGTTAAGGGACCTGTTCTAGCCTATGCACAAGCAAAGCCCTGCATTCCTTACCTGAGATAAGGAGTCCAAGACTCCACCCAGTTTATAACAGCTCTCAGAGCGTGTCCATAGCCCCTCCTCCCTGTCCTAAGATAACTTCCCCGTGTCAGAGGCTGAATTTTGCCTCATTCTGATGTTAAGTCTCAACCCCAAAGTGAACACGAGATTCATGTTACCTCTATGTTTGCTAAATGTGCATGTTCCGTCTCTCCTTATGGCATATAAGTTTCCTCATCCTTTACATCAATATGTATGTAATCTCAACCTCTATGATTATAAAATCTTGTTCTCTTCCCCTTTAGGGAGAGGGGCTTGAGGCTTATCCTCCTATCGCCGTATTTGGCTGTCTCTTGAATAAACGCTTTTCTTGCTGCATACCTGAAGCTTTAGTGATTTGCTTTGCTGTACATCAGGCAGGTGCATTTGGGTTCAGTTACAATCACAGGATGGAAGAAAACATTTACAAATCATATATCTGAAGACATATTTACATGTGGCATATATAAAGAATTCTCACAACTTAATAAGAAGACAGATAACCCAATCAATCAATTGGAAAAAGGATGGGATGGGTATTTTCCATGGAAGATAGATATTCAAATGGTCAATAAGCACATGAAAAGATGGCCAACATCATTAGTCATCAGGCACATACAAATCAAAACCACAATGAGATACCATGTCATACAAGTTAAGACGGCTAGAATAAAAAAGTCAGATAACAAGTATTGGGGAAGATGTGGAGAAATTGGAATCCTCATATGCCACTTATGGGAACTGAAAATAGTGCAATCGCTTTGGAAAACAATGCACCGGGTTCCTCAAATGTTTAAAAATAGAATTATCATATGGCTCAGCAATTCCACTTCAGATGAAAACATGTTGGAAGAGGCCAATCACATGAAACTACATGCCCTGATTCTAGTCACACGAAAATCCAGGATAGGGAAATCTCCACAGAGAGAAAGTACAACAGTGATTTCTCAGGGGTAAGGAGAGGAACGTGAGGGCACGGAAGCCTGACACATAAGGTGTAGGAGGTTTCTTTGTGAAGTGATGGAAATGTTCTAAAACCGCCTGTGGTGGTGTGGCAGGTCTCTGTGAATTCCTATCAACCACTGAATTAGATAATTTCAGTGAGTGAATTGTTGGTATGTAAACTGTATTTCTTGGGTGCCTGGGTGGCTCAGTGGGTTAAAGCCTCTGCCTTCAGCTCAGGTTGTGCTCCCAGGGTCCTGGGATCGAGCCCCGCATCGGGCTCTCTGCTCAGCGGGGAGCCTGCTTCCCTTCCTCTCTCTGACTGCCTCTCTGCCTACTTGTCATCTCTGTCAAATAAATAAATAAAACTTTTTAAAAAATTTTTAAAAATAAAAAAGTAAAATAAATAAATAAACTGTATTTCAATAAAGCAGATAAAATTAGTTTTAGGTGCACTCGCTACCTGAATTAGAAATCCCACTCCTAAATATTCACCCAAGAGAATAGATCAAATATGCTAATAAAAGTATGATACATTGAAATATATCAGAATAACAACTTTAACAAGGTCCCCAAACTAGAAATTACCAAACTGTCCATGAACAGGAGAAGAGAAGTGAAACATTTATATATTCTTATGAAGAATATGCAAATTAAGAAATGAGGGTAAATTTTGAAAACATTATGTTGAGTGAAAGAAGTATATGCATTACTGTGCTGATGTGGTTCTAAAATGGCAAATCTAATCTCTACTGATAGAAATCAGGTCAGTGGTTTCCTGAGATTTGCTGTCAGGGGGAGGATTCCCTACAAAGGAGCATGAGAGAAGCGTTTTTTGTTACTGTTTTTTGTTGCTTTGTTTTTGTTTTTTAAGAGAGAGAGATAGTAAGTGTGGAAGGGAGAGACAGAGGGAAAGGGAGAGAACCCTAGGCTGATTCCATGCTCGGCAGCCATACTGGGTTCAATCTCATGACCCTGAGATCATGAGCTGAGCAGAAATCAAGAGTCAGAGGCTTAACCGACTGACCCACCCAGGTGCGCCTAGAGAGAATCTTTCAGTGTGATGCAGATGTTCCACATCTTGAAATAGGTAGAAATTACAGTGATGTATACATTTGTAAAAACCTATCAGCTACACAATTATAATGTTTATATTTACTGTATATATAAATTATACTTCAATAAAGGTGATTAAAGTGTCTATTTGTTTTTTTGTAATCAAACCTTCCTTCAAGGGCACCTGGGTGGTTTGGCCCTCACGTGTCTGGCTTCCTCTCAGGCCATGATCCTGGAGCTCTGGGATTGAGCCCCACACTGGGCTTTCTGCTCAGCAGGAAGCCTACTTTTCCTTCTCCCACTCCCCTGCTTGTGTTCCCTCTCTCATTGGGTCTCTCTGTCACATAAGTAAATAAAATCTAAAAAAAAAAACTTCCTTCAGTGATAGTATATCTATGTTCACATTTCTTAGGTTCTTTAATAATGTTTCTTAGTCCAATAGCTTTTTAGAACTTTATTAGTATTTTATAATCTTGATTAGTATTGTCAAAGAGGTATTAATTTTCCCTTCCTATTTCTAACTGATTATTGCAAATATGGATTTTTATACATTAAGCTGGCATACAGCCAATTTTCTAAATAGTTTTATTCATTTTCATAAGGTTTTAATAAACTATTTTTCATTTTCTAGTGATGAGTTATATCAGCTATAATTGGAGGAAAATTTTGTATTTTTTCCTCTATTTGTCTTGATTTTATTCTATTCTTGCCTCTTTGTACTACTTAAATCTTCAGAAAACGTTCACTGATTTTGTTGACCATGACCTGTATTTTCCAGATTATCATATGAATTTCAATCTCAAAATGGTATTTGCTCTTGAGTATTGGTAGTCTTTATATCCTTTATACAATTTCCTTCTATTTTACTTAACACTTTTTATGAGTGATAGCTGCCAAATTGTATCATACTCTTTTTGATCATTTGTTGGTTTAGATGATTTTTCTCCATTAATATTGATGTAATTTTTCATTCAATTAATAAATACTTATTGAGCCCCTATTGTGTTCCTGATACTTTTCTAGGTTCTAAGGGTACAACAGTAAAATAAATCAATGGAATAGAAATTTACAAATGTATAAGCACAAGAAATATAAAAGATAATCCGTAGTTACATAGATATAATACATATGTATATCTACATGTATGCATATGTATGTACATATGTGTGTATATATACTGAATTAAAAGGGATGTAATAGAAATGTTGAATGAATATTATACATTTGTTTGTTACTGGTATAAAAATGGTAAAATGGCCTTTTTGTGAACTTCATGGCTAATCAGTATTCAAAGCAGGCAGAGAAACTCACTATGGCAAAGACTTCAAGTTAAGAAGAGGACTACATACATATTTAATGAACTGAAAAATGTTAAATGTGATTAGATTACACTGTGTGAGGGAAACATGTTTAAAGCTGTGGGCAGGGTGACCAGGAGGGGCCAGATCACACAATGCTCCCCAGGTTAGAGTAACATATAATAAATTATGTTAATATCCTGAACACTATCGAACCACCCTTACATTCCTGTAATAAACTTTTTTTTTCCTCTGGTGAATTATTCATTTAATACTCTCCTGGATCCATCAACTAATATTTATTTATACATTTTCATCCATATTAATAAATGATATAGATTTATAGGGCAATACTGATTTTATTTTTGCTACCTTTGTCAGTTCTTGGGATTAAAGTGTATAGCTTAAAATAAGTTGGTGAGAATTTCATCTTTTTCATGGTTGCACAGGTTAAATATGCTTTTCCAAAAGATAGTTTTCAATATGAAGTTTCTCAGGACTTACCAACAGATCAGTGCCTTTTAAACTTATAGAATAAAAATAACCTTTAGAATCTCTTCTTCCATAATTTGTCTGCACAATTATCTTATTTTTTTCCTGAGGATGGATAATATTTGGTTAGGAAATTTTTCAGTATGTATAGGTTCTCTTTTCTTTCTTTCTTTCTTTCTTTTTTATTTTTTTCAGAAAAAGAATTGTACCTGATAACTTTTTTTTTAAAGATTTTTATTTATTTATTTGACAGAGAGAGAGAGAGATTACAATTAGGCAGAGAGATGGGCAGAGAGAGAGGGGAAGCAGGATCCCCACCGAGCAGAGAGCCTGATGCAGGACACAATCCCAGGACCCTGAGATCATGACCTGAGCCCGAAGGCAGAGGCTTAACCCACTGAGCCACCCAGACGTCCCCCTGATAACTTTAATCTCTTCCAGGACTATGACCACATTTAGTTTCTCATTCTTAGTTTTGACATCTTTATCTTTATCTCCTAAATGCATTTTTATTTCATTTTTCTAAAAAAAAAATAATTTTTTAGAAAGGCTACCAGAAATAATTCTCTTACTGACATGTTGGACTGTTAAAATTTCAGGCATTGTATTTTTAAATTCCTTTCACTGTGTTCTGATTTTAAGTTAATTCATTTTGGGCTTCTTTTTTTTTTCCTCCTCAAGATTTTATTTATTTATTTGAGAGCTAGAGAGAGAATGAGTGGGGGAAGAGAAGGAGAGAGAACTATTGCACTCCCGCTGAGTGCAGAACCCAGCATGGGGCTCAGTCTTATGATCCATGAGATCAGGACCTGAGTCAAAACAGAGTCTTTGTTTGTTGCCATTTTAAGTTTACAAGCACCTTATGCTTAAAAATTGTAAAAATGTCTCCTTTTTGAACTATATGCAGAAGTTCTTGACCTCACTGATTTCTATTTGTGGGTACAAAGGTCTGTATTAAATTGGACCAAAATACTTGATTACTAAATTGTGAAATTGTATTTTAATATATGTTAATTGAGATGATGATTTAGTATCTAATAAAACAATGCAATCCTGAATGTTATCATATAACAGGAAGGATGAAAATAGTGTAACAAATTTAATGAAATGAAAAGAAGAATCTAAGAAATGTAGAGAAAATGGAAACTATATTTTAAATGCTAGTTTGACTACCATAATACCTTAATCCTCTTCTAGAAGACATTTGAAATTTTATATTTTTAAGAATAGTTACTAACTTATCTGATACATATTGAAGTAGAAGGGTATTAAGAGTAGGGACTACAAGGAAATGATTAAACAGTTAAGACTAAGGCCTAATTTAACTGTCATTCTTGACAAACTCACAAAAAATTTAGACGTTTAATACTCATAATGGATAAAATTACTTAATTATTTTATTATAGTACTTTTAAGAACTAAAATTACTAGCAGAAGAGCTCCAAACAATTTTGAAGGGAAAAAAAAACTCACCATTCAGGCAAACCAGCAACAATAAAGTGAGTTCATCAGATAATAATAAATATGGAATGCATTAGAATAAATTTACTGAAAATAATAAGTATAATATCACATTAATGGATGTTTATTCACAGTTGGCAGGTAATAGACACTGTAAGTCATTTAATCCTCAAACAACGTTATGCAATTGTTATTTAAACCTCCATTTAACAAAAAGATGGAGCTCAGAAATATTTTGCCAAGGTTGATTTTTTTCCATCAGCCTAGGCTCTCCCTTATTGTGCTGGTTAAAGTCAAAATATTACTGACAAGTTAAAACTTTATAGAGAGGGCAATGTTTTGAGCTTTTTGTAATAGAAACTAACTCAAGGAAGTTTATCTTTTTTTTCTTTTTTTAAGATTTTATTTATTTATTTATTTGAGACACAGATTGCAGGGGGAGGAGTACAGGGAGAGGGAAAGACTCAGATTCTGCAATCAGCCCAGAGCCCCGTCCAGGCTCAATCTCACCTGAGCCAGCCCCAAGAGGGACTTTATCTTAATTATTTAAATTTATCCCATGATATCCAATGGCAAGAACAATCATAATATCAGCTCACATTTATCAAGTGCTTATTACATGCCAAAATCTGCTCTAAGCGCATTACACATATTAGGTCATTTAATCTTTGCAAAAACTTCACTGTGTTAATACTGGGATAATAGATGTAAGCATCACAGTAATTGTATTACTATGGATTGGTGTACTATTACTATCATTTTCTTTTTACACATGAGGAAACTGAGGAATAAAGTTTAAGTTTCTCACCTGTGGTAACAAGGACAGTGGTACCTGATGGAAAAGCTGGTGGTCTGGTGCAGAATTTTACTGCCTTTTGAAGAGTGGAGTTAAACCGTGCAACTAAAAATTCCATCAGTATTTTCTTCTCAGCTCTCCTTTTTTGTGCACATACTCTAGTCTGTCTCTGAGTCTGGCTTTTTCTAGTTCTTGGGTCAAAAGAATATGAACTATTGCTTCCAAGTTTACGTGTCCTAGGTTGGTTACACACAGCACTCACAGCCATTTCTGAATCTTGCTGTTCTAACAACTTGTAAAGAGAACATCTACTTGTCTCAACTTGAGTAATTGGTCAACTCTGGTTCAGTAAGTTATGAGCAGAAAGAAGAGATCACCTGTTACAATTATTTCCTGGGATCCTTCCACTATATATAAGAGGAGAAAAAGATTCTTCCCTGAAAAGAGTAGCTCAAATAGACAAAGGAAAAACTACCACTGAGGAAAAAGTAGGAATCATGAAAAACTAAGAATGGGCCATTAGTTATGACACAGCACGATCATTATTTCATTTCGTGTCAGTTTCTCTTTCTAGACAGCCTGTTTCTTCAAATCCTAAGCTGTGTCCTGTTGAGCTTTGTATTTCCACATTCGTGGGTCTTGTCTGGTATAAGAAGTTGTCTAAAAATATTTTGGAAGTGAACTGAATGACATACTAAACTATTCTTCCTATGACATATGTATAATTTGTCAAGTATTCTTTCAAGGAGTGAATTTGAGAGAAAAAATGACTCCAGATTTCTAAATAATTATTTTATAATTATCTCTATAAGTGTATTAGGTGCCTATTTGCTTAACCACCTTAACTGGGAGTCAGAATAAAGAAATAATAGAAAGAAATGTGTTCACAAAAAATAGACATTAAGAAAGCCAGAACCCCTGAATTGATATGGTGCAAACCTTATTCCATTTATCAAGGAGCCCAAGAGCACAATGAAAAATTCAATGATCTCCCACAGGTCAGTAGGGCACTAAGGGGCCAGAGAGGTCCAACATCTAGCCATTCATTAGAAGGCCTCAGAAAAAAATAGAAATTGTTTGGCTTAATTTAGATAAATAACAGAGGTTCATCCAAGAGCTGTTATGCTGTAATTAAAAACGTTCATTACATTAAATAGAGATAATTTGGAATGGAAGGGAAAAAGTGCATGAGCTCTAAGTACAAAAAAAAAGGCATTTTTAAAGAAATTTGGGTCTACAGAGAGCTACATCCCTCAGTTTTCTACTTTCTCTGCCAAACTGTGATTCTCCACCTTATTTTGGATCACAAGTAGTTTTTTGGTTTTGATGAAGGATGTTCCTAAAATAAAAACATAAGCATAAAGACAAAATTTTACATATAGTTTTAGGGGGTTCAAACTTATCCTGTGTTCTCTATTGGTAACGGCACCCCAACATAAGAGGACCTGCTGGATTAGAGTCCGCCAGTCTCCAGGGGGGCCTGTACAAAAGCATAAGCCAATGGTGAGAGGGAGACTTGGTTAAACCATTGTTAATAATTAACGTTTTATAGTAATTTTTCCAATTTTTTTCTATTCGATAACTGGCTAATGCATGTGTACAGAGTAGGAAATTTGACAGGATACACAGATCTTAAATAGAATTATCTGATTAGCTAACTACCAGAGAAATCAGAGGGAGCTTAAGGATACAGTGAAGGACCAAGGACTTGCTATAGTTAGCGATTTTTACCATTTTTTATCCATCTCATCTCTGAACACAGCATCATCTTAAATGGATAACAGTAGGTGCATTCCTTAGCCAAGAAAGAATTTTGACCTAAACCATTTTAAAATTTAAAATTTAAAAATAATATTTAAAAGCTATGGTATAATTACTCAAATAGTGTATGAGTATTTGTGTTTATGTAATGTGTGCATATGTATGTGTGTGTGTGTGAGAGAGAGAGAGAGAGAGAGAGAAGGACAGACAGACAGAGACAGAAGAAAATGGGGAGAAAGAAAGATACAAAGTTACAGCTACAAGTCTAAGCAGAGAAGTAAATAATGAAAAATTATAATAACTTTGTGTATGAAACTCATTTATTTAAGACTTCTTGGAATCTCAAGTATTAAAAAGATTGTTAGGAATATTAAAATTTAAATAATTAGTGATGGCTTTTGATACAATTATCAATTATTTCTGGATACATAATTTTCACTTAAAAAATCACTGAAATAATATTTGTAGGTTAAAATGTTTGGCTATGTTAGTATTTAATCGCCTGAAAAGACTTCCTTTAGGAGATGTGTCAGAATCTGTAAGAACTGATTTGTGGAAAGCCACTTGCCACTTTGTTCCTATTAAAGGTCCCCAATTCTTTTGTTGATCTGTGATTTCATATGGGAATGATGGGACCACTCAGCTCATTACATATGTATTATTGGAATAAAGGGCAACTAATGAGTTCAAATAACTTAATATATATTGTAAATTTTTTGAAAATTATGAATTTTATTTTCAGCATAAATGAGTTTCGATTAACTGTGTTTCACTATAGGTGAATAAATCTTATGCTCCTCACATTTTCTTATAATGCCAGCGAGTACTACTCTGATCATTTTGTTATGAAGCAATTCTTTTTCTTGTTGTACTCAAAAGTAATAACCTACTGATTCATATTTTCTAATTATCCAAATATACTATGAAAGATTTTTAATGTATCACACTATAAATTTTATGATGAACCAGAAAGAAAGGACTATATTAAAGCATATACAATACATAAATCCTTAACACAGAATTTATACTTCTTTTATATACACAACTCACCAAGACAGTGTAAGATAGAAAGAATTAACTTAATTACAATTATATGTAGCTATTCTGATAATGAGATCCATTAATTATTTTGTGAGGTATATTTGCAAATAGGCAATATTAACTATGAGAGTTTGTTGCCTTTATGCATGCCTTCCTGTTTCCAAATCCATGCAATATCTTGCTGCAAAATACACTTCTTGAGTCATTTCTTAATCTGCCTTGCTTCCCTGTTTGACTAACCATGATGATTTCTACCTGTCTACTGTATCAAATTCGAATGATGTGTATGTAGTTTCCATAATTCTTCATATCTGGACTTGCTCTGTCCTATTTTTCCCCAGTAACTAGTAATCACCTTTTCCCCTGTTTAGACCAAATCTATTACTCACTCAGCCACACATCACTACTAAATGAATTTTCCTATCATTCACCTATATATTCAACATTTTTTCAATCAAAAAATATTTGTTCAGTCTGTATTTACTATGCCAGATGTCAAAGAGGATTGAAAAAAAATCATCAAACCTTTATTACAATAATATCTATAATATATATCAATATAAGAATAAATATCATTTATTAAGCACTAGTTAGGTGATAAGACACTGTTCTATGTGCTTTTCTTTTTTTTTTTTTTTTTTTTTTTTTTTAGATTTTATTTATTTACTTGAGAGAGAGACAGTGAGAGAGAGCATGAACAAGGAGAAGGTCAGAGGGAAAAGCAGACTCCCCATGGAGCTGGGAGCCCGATGCAGGACTTGATCCTGGGACTCCAGGATCATGACCTGAGCTGAAGGCAGTTGTCCAACCAACTGAGCCACCCAGGCATCCCTGCTTTTCATGTGTCTTCTCATCTACTTCTCAACATAGTCCTTTAATGTAGGAGTTATCATGACCCACATTTCACAGATGAAGAACTGAATCTTGGGAAAGTTAAGTAGTTTCCCCAAGGTCAGACCTTGGAAGTGATAGAGCTAGAATTAGAACCCACGCATTTGGGTTCTTGGCATAAAAAAGTTACATCTAATTCAATCTTCCCAATCATTCTGTGAGATAGAGTACATGTTATCTATCTATTTATAGAGTATAAGAAAAAAAAACTAAGGAATTAAATGGCTTGTTCAGCATTTGGTGATAACCCAGAGTTAAAATGCAGCTTTTAGTTTTTCATTAATTTTTTTTTTTTTTTTTTTTTTTACCTATACCACATTCTTTAAAGTAAGTGTTAAACTATATCAAGCATGGCTTTACCTTTGGTTGGGGCTTGCTAGAGAGAAGTATTACAGAAAATGATCTCTTGCACTACATTTTGAATGAATGGTATTTGTAATTCTTACATAAGAAATAAAGGAAGGAGGAATAAAAATAAATAGATGGGAATTTCCTGGAGATTATTTGAATAATGATAAGTCTTTTGTTCAAGGGAAGCACAGGGTAAGTGCAAGATGGTTTCCTTTTCTATGAGCTGGAACCAGCTTATGGGGTGCTTTAAAACTTAGACTTCATTAACTTATAGGAAGATAAGCAGTAAATGCTGTTTAGCCCAGAATCTGGGATTTAGGATTATTTATATGAGAATGATGTATGGGAGGCAGTACAGCAGTAGTGTATAATCACCAGTATGTGGGCTGTTGAATCAGATTCACCTAGAGAGCATGTATGGAACCACTGGCTTCTGAACATCTGACTGGCTGGGGTTGACATGGACCTTGGGACCTGTGCCATTTTTATGAATGGCTATTTTTTTGTCTTGGATTAGAAGATAGAAAAACAGAGTAGAAACGTGTAAATCACATTAGGTTAGGCAGGATATAGCACTATGGAATGAGAGAAGGAAAGAACATTTAAGCTTGGATATTTTCAGAAAAAGAGTGGGGTTTGCAAATGTGCCCTGTAAAAGATTTTGTATATGTTTGTGAGAAATTAAAGGCATTTCTGAGGCACTGAGGCTGTGGGACTTTGAGGTTATGTAATTTGAAGAATTCATACAAGCATGGATCAAGATAGGAAGCAAGAAATGAAGGGAGGTTCTGAAGAGACTAAAGATTTTACTTTGATCATGGAGTAGTTTGTCGTGAGTGCCTCCCTGCTTATAGTCCCTTCTAAAGCAGGGTCTCATCTGACCTCCAGCTTCTAAAGAACTGAGCCTAGGTGGCCTTGTTTGTACCAGCTGACACCATCTCCTGGTCACAGCTTTTAAGATCAGAGCTGGTATCAGATTCAACCTGCCTAAGTCCAATGAGAATGTGTCTAGCATCTCTGTCTACAGTGTTGAGGATTATCCAGAACTTTGAGGTTTTAGTTCATATTCATCAATAAGAGAATTCGTGTTTCATATTCTGATATCTAGCTATTTATATACTCCTTTATATAACTATATATCATCTAATTCAGATGTCACCTGTCACCTTATTCTCATCTGTGAGCTCCTAAAGGAGAAAAACAGACTCACATATTCTTGAACAAGATAGTGTTTATGAAATACTTCATAAAGGAAATGGAGGAGAGTGTACAAATTCCATACCATACAGCAATCAGTTTAGTAAAAACCCCACTAGACACAGAGCAGTGGGCTGTGGTTGTGTAGAAAGTACATACACAAAGCATTGCCACTGAGGTGCTGAATGATAATAAAAATCTAGGTCATGTGCCACTCATCAGTGAGAGATTGCATGAGTCAAGTCCAGGAAAAGAGCTTTTTTACATCATTATCTTCTGAGAGAACTGCTCTGTTGATAATCATCTTCTTGAAAGGGGAATCTTTAGTAATTCATACAAGAGTGTCATAAAGGTTAGCAGCCAGGCCTAATTAAATATTTTGTTTTACCCCAAACCAACTCTTTGGCCATGCCACCACTAAAAGGTTCTCTTCCTTTCTCTGTCCATCCCTTCTCCATTCAGCATTTAATCTTGTACCCTCATTCTTCCAGCTCCAGTAATTGTAGAGAGATTCACTTATGACCAGAAAATTTAGCCTAAAGCAGAAGAGGAACAAGTTCTCTCTTTACCTGGGATCTCCTGCCAGTGCCTCTAACAGCTGATAGCAGAAGGAAGACAGAAAGCAAGGGAACACAGGTGAAGTGACCCTTAGGTTCAAGCCTTCTGGGGACCAGAGCAAGGTGGAGAAGTGTGGAAAGTGGATTGGAGTACAGAAAGGACCAGCAAAATCCTTTTCCAGCCAACCTTGGATGTCTGAATACATCAGCCATCTTTTCTAAGTTTAGTTATTTTCGGGTGTGAAAGGATGGTTTTCTTTTTTTTCTTTTTTTTTTTTTTAAGATTTTTTATTTATTTATTTGACAGAGAGAAATCACAAGTAGATAGAGAGGCAGGCAGAGAGAGAGAGGGAAGGGAAGCAGGCTCTCTGCTGAGCAGAGAGCCCGATGCGGGACTCGATCCCAGGACTCTGAGATCATGACCTGAGCCGAAGGCAGCGGCTTAACCCACTGAGCCACCCAGGCGCCCCGAAAGGATGGTTTTCATACACACTTTTTTCTGTGACTCAGGTTTCCAGAAGTATTTATTTAAGGCTCATGCTTAATTTGTGTTTGTTCATCTTATCCTCACTTACCTAACCAACAGTTTTAAATTAAGGAAAATATTGATCCCAAATAGTTAAGTGAATTTTGAAAATGAAAAAAACATGGACTATAGTTGATTTAAGAAACTAAAAAAGTTAATATTTTAAAGACTCCTTAATGTATAAGAAGCAACTTTTTTCTAGAAGTCTTTTTTTTTTAACATAACATGATACAAGATCTCCCAAAATATATTTTGTTTTTATCTAAGAGAGAAGGGTGTCCAATGTAGCAGCCGATTTCCAGATTCAATTCATTTAGTGACTTTTCAGCAGAAGAACCATGCATCAGACAGCACACATTCCCTGGCGATGCCCAAGGATGCTCACTATTTAGCCTCTTTAGCCATTTTAAGTAAATTGAAAAGGCTTGATCTCATATGACAGGGGGTCAAGTAACAGAAAAAAACCCAAGCTTCGATTTAGTGTAGATAGGAATCCTCTTACTTGGCAATTGAAAATGTTTTCCAAAAAAGTCAAGTAACTTCTACTTGTTGACACTGTTAAGTAAGAAATGTATTGTCAGTAAAGAAGAAAAGTAAAGTTTACTGAAAAGTAAAAATATACAAATAAGAAATTCCCAAATCAAAATTCTAGGTACTATAACTAGAATATATTAGTATAATAAATAAGACAGAAAGTAGAGTGTTGGTGAAAAACACAGGGTTCAGAGAAAGGTGGTAAAAGAAGGCAAACAAAATTCAAGAAGAAATTTCAAAGAGGGTGTCCTCTGATCTGTTTTTAATTTAGGCTTTTCTGTCACAGGAGAATATTTCATGATTGTTAAACAAATATGTTCACTACGGGGCGCCTGGGTGGCTCAGTGGGTTAAGCCGCTGCCTTCGGCTGGGGTCATGATCTCAGGATCCTGGGATCGAGCCCCACATGGGGCTCTCTGCTCAGCGGGGAACTTGCTTCCTTTCCTCTCTCTCTCTGCCTGCCTCTCTGCCTACTTGTGATCTCCGTCTGTCAAATAAATAAATAAAATCTTAAAAAAAAAAAAAACAAATATGTTCACTAAACCTGGGAGTGGATCAATGAACTGATTGTATGATGGATATGTCATCATTGCATAAAGACAATTTGTAACTAGCACAACATTACCATTCAAGTCTTGGGTTGAATGAAGGTGAAGTTAAATAAGCTGAAATTAAGTTAAATAAATAGAAATTAGAAGATTACTTTGTACTTCAAATAGACAAATACAGAAAGATTCCACACGAAGTTATACTGAATGCTGCCAACACACAATTAACTATATGGCTCCAGATAGAGCTTTATAACTTTCTCCCTTAACAGTCACTTTGGTTCACTGTGGTACATATTCTACCTAAAAATAAATAAACAAATAAATAAATAGGAGAAATTTATACTGGGATACTGGTCAAATGGGTAAAGAAATGGAAAATATTGTAACAATTTTTACCAAGATTAATCTGAAAACAAACAAGACTAATGGAAATCTCTAATATGGAAGATCGGGCAAGTGCATAAATAGAACTTGTAGAGGATGGTCTTAAACGCGTAAGAGGAGGTGGTCAACCATTATCAGAATCATATTTCAAGGGGTAGAATAAAATTTGACTCTAGTGACTGCCTTTTACTGGGGTGACTCAGCCTTTAATTTGGCAGTCTTCCCAGGGTCTCATTCTATTGCAATGTCTGTACAAGGGAATAAAAAGGATTTGGCGGCCTCTTTTCACTGATGCAGAGGGTAAGCATCTTTTCTTCTGAGTTTGTCTTCCAAAACAGCACCTGGTACTTTCAGCAAGGTGAAAGGGCCACTTTCTGTACCCCAGATTTCCAGCATATGATTCCTCTCATATGTTTCTTCATATAAAGCATCTGATTGCTGAAAATCTCATCCATATGTCTATGTTTTATCCAAAAAAAAAAAAAAAAAAAAATCCCAGCCACGACACAAAGATCCTTTAAAACTTCTGAGTTTAGTCAACTCTTAAGGAAAGTAAATTTTTTGTTCCATTTGATATATCAAAGACCATGTTGAGAATGAAATCTCAAATACCTCCAAGTGTAGGAAAAATACCCTAGTTCCACCCAATGACTTCTGCATTATCCCTTAAGGAAATGAGGACCAAATAAAGTAACCTAATACTTACCTTGATCTCTAAATTTACCTAAGGTTCTAGCATTTTTTACATGTCATAAAGCCTGTTAATGTGTTAGAAAATAATAATCTGAGGCTATGTTTCATGTCTTTGGAATATTGGCAGTGAATCAACTGTGTATCTATTTTTTGCATTTTGAAGGCTAGTTGGGTAGACAGAAATGGAGAAGAAAACTTACCAAATAGTCAATATTTAGAGAATTCATACAGACAAAATGGTGTTCACCCATTAGAAAAATGTAACTACATTTAAATAAAACATTACATCAAAGAGATTGAATTGACTACAGGTATATGCATTAATATGATGAATCTGGAAAAACAATATTGACTGATATAAATCTCAGAAGAATAAGTATATTAAAATTACGTTGATACAAAATGGATATGAAAAAAAGGCAACACTGAGTAATACATTATTTAAGAATCCAAGCCTTAGTGGTAATGCCATAGAACAGTCAGGGTCAGCAGACTACAACCCTCAGACCAAATCCTGCCTTCTACCTGCTTTTGTAAATAAAGCTCTTTCTTTTTTCAAAACACAGACACATCTATTTGCTTAGTATTGTCTATGACTGCTTTCACACTACAATAGCTGAGTTGAGTAGTTAAAGACCATATGGTCTGAAATGACTAAACTATTTACTATCTGGCCCTCGGTAGTTTTCACATTTTACGGAACTTGATAATTTTTTTTTTTTATAATTAACATGAAAGAATACAGTCCAATAATTGCCAAGCCTATCTTGAACAAGAAAAATAGTGGTACAATTTGCTTTACCAGACTTCAAACATTATTACAAAACTCAATTGAATTAGACAAGGTATTATGAGTATAAGTATAGAAAAACAGATCAAAGGAAGATACTATGGAAGCTAGAAATAGACTATCCTGATAAGCCAAATTTATTTATACCTTAGCTAATATTGCAGATCAATAGAAAAATAAGATACTTTTTAATGATTGTAAGATAAAACTTTGATGTGAAAAAAATGAACAGGAACACCTACCTACACACAGGGCAGATAGAAATCCATTCCATATGGGTTGGATTCATAAATATTAAAAAATTGTAAGACATTTAGAAGAAAACACATGAAACTACCTTTGTGATTAGAAGCATTTCTTAAGCAAGAAACAAGATTTGCAAACCACAAAGGACAAGATGAGTACATATGACTGTATTAAAATTAAAAGTTACAGCTCATCAAAATATATCACCTAGCAAATGAAAATAATAAATCACAAATGGGAAGAAATTATTTGTGTTGCTATTAAAATAAAGCTTTTAGAGAACATCCCCCACCCATAAAATAGAAGAAAACAAATCCAAGAAAAATGAGCAACAAAGTTTAAAAGACACTGCATAGGATATTTTTTTTAAAAACTCAATAAACAGGATAAATCAATTCTATGCCATTTTATACCTTCCCTTCCTTCTGCGTCTACATTTAAATTCTTTGGGTATAATTTTTACATTCTGGTGAGTGTAAAAGGACTAATTGTCATTGGCTACTTGTTTTTCTACTTGGAACAATTGCCAAATCGATTCCTCATACCTTGTAGAGACCAGAAGTAAATGGATTTATATTATATGCTTTGTAAAGCTCATTCCCAACTATGCCGGAAACAAGCCTCACAGACCTTCGTGGAGAAATCAACAATTACTGGAGCACCATAGGTTGCAAACTATTGGTCACAGAAACAATGGAATGTGGGAGGGAGAAAAGGAGCACATTTCAAATAAAGTGTACACATGTGAGTTGATATGTGTGCTCACTTTTTTTTTCTTGAATATTTATTTTGTGAGAACAAACAGCCATATAAACGCTTCTTTGGGCAGCATGCTGTGTCCTAACTGTATTAAAGTCTGATCTACAGAGGAGCTAACCAGTGTCCAGATGCACCGATTTTGCTCCCTGCAGGGGCAGTGAGTCCAGCAGAGCTGTTTTAGAGCAACATGCTGGGATTTTTCATTGGAACAGGCCTTCCTCCTGAAACTAGGTGATGGGAACAAGAACCGAGAAATGGTAAGCATGGGAACCCGTGGATCAGACAAGAACTAAACTGCAGAGATTTAACTACTGCAGAAGAGGTGTGGAGGAAAGAGACAATCCGGTGAAGGAAGGGACCAATAAGGACAGAGAAGGCGACAGAAACAAAATAGAGGCAGAGAGTCCACACAATCACACAATTAAGAGAGACGAATTTAAAGAAAAAAATTGCCTTCTTTTTATTATAGCTCATTAAGCTGTATCTGTTTCCAACCACATGATTCCATTTCCCCAGAATTTTAATTTCAAAAAGCATCGGACTATTTTTTTCTGCTTCTCCTTTAACTGCACTTTGAGACTTTTCCAAAAGCAGTATAAGCTCTGTATAATTCTCTGTTCTTGCTACTGAAATTTTATATTGATATTTTTGTAAAGTATCTTTTCTGTCAATTATCTCACTTCCTTTAAGGCAGTCCAATGTTCTCTCTTCTCCCTAAAGCCAATCTTACTGTCATACTTTGTTTTTTCTCTAATTTCATATTCCAAATACAGATACCATTTAACCAGATATACTTCAGATGGTGGAGCAATGAACTGAGTGCTCTGATATATTTCTTTTTGTAGATATCTATTTATCAATAGAGATATTTTTTAGTAAGCATTGTTATATATCCTCAGAAATAATTTTTTTAAGTGATTGCCTTGTCCTCCCTTTGCAGTATTTGTATGCTGTGTTTTGTTTCAGTCAGGGGTCTTGGTTGCAAGCAACAGTCATCAACGGAGCAATTGAAGCAGAAAATAAGGGGTTGAAATTGTATTTCAAGGTTCACAAACTTGAAAGGAAAGCTAGAGACCGAGGCTTGCACAATGGGTAGGGACCAAGGAGGTTGGTCAGAAGAGAACTTATCCAAAGTTATGCCCAGGAATATTCTATTTCACATCATTTTGATAATACCAGTGTCAGACCCTCCACCAAATCCAACGTTTCCACCATTAGGCCATCACCATGACTATCATCTCCATGGATAAGGTTTCAAATGGCCTTCTGTGTTAGGCTCATTGTCTTAAGATTCAAAGCCTCAAGCTGAAGCACAGAAATTTCTATTTCAGTGACTGTGTCCTATCTTGCAGGAGCTATGTAAGAGAAAAGATTCAGTGTTTTGGGATTCCAACAATAAGAATTTCTGCCTCTGACGACACCTTGAATGATGATGGATGCCCTTAAATTCAGAATGGTATTTGGATGTGAAAAAAGTAACAATTGTCCATATATCACCATTAAAATCACTTTTCTCTTCACATGTGTAATTCAGTTTTCTATAGTTTATCATACTTTATACACCTACAACCTCTTCTCTGATGTTCAAATCATGAATTTTCTAACACCCCACATACTAGAAACCATCTCCTTTTTGCAGTTAATAATCTTATCAGTCTTCTGAATTGTTTATGCCATCCTATGAGATAAAAATTATACATGCTTTGACCTACTTGGTTTGAATAATAATTATTAAAATGTATGAGGTAAGTACCTATACAAAAAAATCATACTGAAATTCTATCCTTTTCAAGTAATAGAAAGTAGAATAGACACAGCTGTCCCTTATTAGAAGGAAATTATCTTTAAGAGAAAACCTGAAATTTTTGATACCAGGAAACCCACATTCTAGGAAAAGTAGATCCTGAGAATTAAAGGATAGAAAAATTAGCTGAGATTCCTGTGCTCATGGAGTGTGGGTTGCCATGTGCCTTGTCTTTATAATTCCTTCTCTAGACTACCAGGTTACATAGATTAGGGATCATGAATTTTATTCTTCTCTACTACTTATCCTATGACAAGAACACAATACACAAATGAGTAAATATGAATTTAGATTTTCAGTTTAATTTTGACTATTTCATCATTATTATTTGATGGGGGGTTTCCCCCCTTTTTGGTCTTATAAGGGGTTTCTTTTAAGTTGAGATGGGAAATTTCATCTAATTAAATACCACAAAATGAAACTTTGCAAAATTGAGAATGTTACAAAGGCATGAGCTCCTTGAAGTAGATTTTTATTCTTGCTGTTAACGGATTTAGGAGAATATATGCTTAGGGTGAAAAATAAAATAGGAAATTGCAAAATTATATATAATTAGAAGTATGTTGGGGCACCTGGCTGGCTCAATCAGTTGAACATGTGACTTGCAATCTCTGGGTTGTAAGTTTGAGCCTCACAATGGGTAAAGAGATTGCTTAAAAATAAATTTTTTTTTTTTTAAGAGAGAGAGCAAGTAAGCAGGGGAAGATAGGGTGGCATGGCAAGTGGGGGAGAATTTTAAGCAGACTCCATACTGAGCATGGAGCCAGACATGGGGTTTAATTTGATGACCCTGAGATCATGGCCTAAGCTGAAATCAAGAGTCAAATGTTTAACCAACTGTACCACCCAGGTACCCCCAAAATAAAAATCTTTAAAAAAAGAAGTGTGTTTCTAATTAAAGTTGCAGTAAGTTATTTTGTGGAGATTGACAAGATAACTCTAGATTTTATATGGAACTGCAAAAGTCACAGAGCAGCCAACATAACTCCAAGGGGTGAGAGGAGGGGAAGGTGTTCAGTTGTTACTTTGGAAATGAGTGACGTCTATGAGATTATAGGCAGAAAGAACTGTTCATAAGACTAAACTCTAGTTGATGAAGTTGTTTGCCATGAGCATATAGGTTAATTATACTGATTCACCTATACAAGCATATTCAAATGGAATAAAAAAGGCAATGTATGGTGGATGATGGTAACAAGATTTCTCACTGTTGAGGTGGGAAGTTGCAGATAAGCAAGGGGAGGAAACAAGAATGATCCATGTTATAATGAATTCAAGTTGGAGACATCTGTCAGAATTCATGTTTGCCCTAACTTAGATTCAGATGCTTGCATATGGACATATTTATAGGTATATGCATGTACACAAATTAGGATCTACACATATGTTTCTTTGTCTTGTCTAAGAGGTTCTAGACATAGAACCATTCCAGTGACAAGGAACACTTAACTCTGAAACTGATTTTTGACACCATTCTCCAGTAAAAAGATTAAAGAATCCTTGAAGAAATAACTGATTCTAGGACTCGAGTAGAAAACACACAAAATTAGCCTACAGCGCCTTGGATAGCCAGAAAGTTAAAAAAAGGGGGGGGGGGTGGATGTATTTATTTATTTATTTATTTATTTGTCTGAGGTACATTAATGTGGCACAGGAACTGACTAAAAGTGTTCTCAAAGGTCAGAGCTAAAACAATTGGAGCAATAAAAAAATTAACATTAAATTATAACCCAAATTTTAAAGTAAATAGCTATGAGTCTACACAGATAAAAATAAATAAATCCTGTGCACAAGCATTCCAACTGATTTATGCAAACACTCCACTCCCAGGGAAGTGGAGCATAACTCTGCATTCCTTAAAATGTAGACTGACATAGTGACTTATTTCCAAAAGCCTCTATATGGGAGTGTGGGGAGAACATTTATCAGAACGAAACATGACAAACACTACATTTGCCAAGTGGTCAAAGTTAACGGTGATAGTCATGTTGATAATACATGCACCTGTGGTAACGTGCTGTGATAGCAATGGAAATAGACATCTATAGTGGTCCTCTGAAAAAACCCAAATCCAGGTCTAATCATAAGAAAACCAAGAGACAAGCTCAAATAGATGAGTATCCTATAACACAGCAGACAATATTCCTCAAAACTGTTAAGGCTGAGTAAATAACCAATTGCCACAGTCAACAGGAGCCTAACGTGCGTAACAGTCAAATGCATTGTGTTATCCTGGATGGAATCTTGGAACAACAACAAAAGAATATTAGAGAAAAACAAAAGGAATTTGAAATTATGGACTTTTGTTAGTAATAGTGTATCTATGTTGGTTCATTAATCTTGAAAATTATATCATACTACTATAAGATGTTAACACAGAAACAGATTGTGAGGTATATGGGAGTTCTCTGTTTTATCTTTGCAATTTTTCAGTAAATTTAAAACTATTTTCAAATAAAAAATTTATTTGAAAAAAGTTATACCTCTATCCTATGCAGGGCCTAATCTAGTGTGTTTGTTGTCTTTCATTGTCTCTAAGTTTACAGCAATATATATAATATTGATATATATGTATATATGAGTGAATGTGTAAATAGACACAAGCCTAATATTTACATCTATAACACAATATGCTTCATATGTTTAAAAGCACATATTTATAAACATATAGGTCTTTGTTTACATAAATTTCAATATTCTATGCTATATACTATTCTGAACAATTATTTATCATTTAATATTTCATAGAAATAATTTTTTTAAGATTTTATTTATTTATTTGACAGAGAGAGATCACAAGTAGATGGAGAGGCAGGCAGAGAGAGAGAGAGGGAAGCAGGCTCCCTGCAGAGCAGAGAGCCCAATGCGGGCCTCTCGATCCCAAGACCCTGAGATCATGACCTGAGCTGAAGGCAACGGCTTAAACCACTGAGCCACCCAGGCGCCCTAATAGAAATAATTTTATACTAATACAAATAGAGCCACTTCATTCACGTTCCAACACTTACTGATATAACATTGAGTGAATGTATCTGAATCACTTGTGAATGGTACAGTATATTGTTTTGCATCCCTATGTGTGATTATACTGGTGTTGCAATTAGAATTGTTGTATCAAAATTACATGCATCTATATTGTTTGAGAGATAATACCAAATTGCTATCCAACAAAGTTGTGCAGTGTACCCTCTACCAGCTCTGTATGAAAGTACATATTGTCTCTCACAATTAGCAATATCACCTATTACCAAATTGTTGTCTGATTGCTGAGGCTAAGACCTCTAGTACTATGTTGAATAGTAGTGGTGATAACGGACATCCCTGCTGTGTTCCTGACCTTAGCAGAAAAGCTTTCAGTTTTTCTCCATTGAGAATGATATTTGCGGTGGGTTTTTCATAGATGACTTTGATGATATTGAGGTATGTGCCCTCTATCCCTACACTTTGAAGAGTTTTGATCAGGAAGGGATGCTGTACTTTGTCAAATGCTTTTTCAGCATCTATTGAGAGTATCATATGGTTCTTGTTCTTTCTTTTATTGATGTGTTGTATCACATTGACTGATTTGCGGATGTTGAACCAACCTTGCAGCCCTGGAATAAATCCCACTTGGTCGTGGTGAATAATCCTTTTAATGTACTGTTGAATCCTATTGGCTAGTATTTTGTTGAGTATTTTCGCATCTGTGTTCATCAAGGATATCGGTCTATAGCTCTCTTTTTTGGTGGGATCCTTGTCTGGTTTGGGGATCAAGGTGATGCTGGCCTCATAAAATGAGTTTGGAAGTTTTCCTTCCATTTCTATTTTTTGGAACAGTTTCAGGAGAATAGGAATTAATTCTTTAAATGCTTGGTAGAATTCCCCCGGGAAGCCGTCTGGCCCTGGGCTTTTGTTTGTTTGGAGATTTTTAATGACTGTTTCAATCTCCTTACTGGTTATGGGTCTGTTCAGGCTTTCTATTTCTTCCTGGTTCAGTTGTGGTAGTTTATATGTTTCTAGGAATGCATCCATTTCTTCCAGATTGTCAAATTTATTGGCGTAGAGTTGCTCATAGTATGTTCTTATAATAGTTTGTATTTCTTTGGTGTTAGTTGTGATCTCTCCACTTTCATTCATGATTTTATTTATTTGGGTCCTTTCTCTTTTCTTTTTGATAAGTCGGGCCAGGAATTTATCAATTTTATTAATTCTTCCAAAGAACCAGCTCCTAGTTTCGTTGATTTGCTCTATTGTTTTTTTGGTTTCTATTTCATTGATTTCTGCTCTGATCTTTATGATTTCTCTTCTCCTGCTGGGCTTAGGGTTTCTTTCTTGTTCTTTCTCCAGCTCCTTTAGGTGTAGGGTTAGGTTGTGTACCTGAGACCTTTCTTGTTTCTTGAGAAAGGCTTGTACCGCTATATATTGTTTACATAAAAATATATTGTGGGGTTTTTTTGTTTGTTTGTTTTAACATAGCTTCTAAACGTATAATCAAGGTTGTGCATCGATTTGTAATTGAAAGTCCTTTGTACCACAAGTCAGGGGTGATAATTATGAAAGCTCATAATCGTGAAATACTCAATTGTATTAGACAAAGTGGTAGCCATTTAGAAGAGGATTAAAACTGGGTTAATATCTCATATCCAACCACAGGTATAAACCACAAAATTGTCAATATCTTAAATGCTTAAAAAAATGAAACCTCAAAGTAGTTGAAGAGAACAGGATCAAATTATATTATGGTTTTAGAAGTGGCATGCCCTTTCTACCTATGCCTCAGGAGCTATTATTACTTTTTTTAAAAGACTTTATTTATTTATTTGAAAGAGAGAAAGAGAAAGAACAAGCTGGGGTGCAGGGACAGGGGGTGGGGTGGGACAGTGGCAGAAGGAGAAGCCAACACTCCCCTGAGCAGGGAGCCTATCGTAGGACTGGATCCCAGGACCCTAGGATCATGACCTAAGCTGAAGGCAGACACTTGACCCACTGAGCCACCCAGACACCTAGCCTTGGGAACTACTAAAAAAATTTCCAGGAGCCATAGAAGAAAACTTTATTCCTTTAACTATTTAGAAATTGAATTATCTGCATGTCCAAGGAAAAAACAAAAGCAATACAAAACGAATACAAAATGTATTCATATGCAGACACACACTCAAAGAAGAAAAATGATACTGGAACATCAGAAAATATATTCGTTCTCAGTCATATTAAAAATTACACTAAGAGGGATGCCTGGGGGGCTCAGTCGATTAAACAGCTGCCTTCGGCTAGATCATGATCCCAGGGTCCTGGGATCGAGTCCCCACATCAGACTCTTTGCTCAATAGGGAGCTTGCTTCTCCCTCTGCCTCTGCCTGCTGCTCCACCTGCTTGTGCTCTCTCTCTTTCTGACAAATAAATAAGATCTTTAAAAAAAAAAAAAAGGTTTTAAAAAAAGAATTATGCTAAAATATATTTATCTATCTGTAAAAATATATGTAATCTATCCACATAGTTAACAACTTAAACACTTGACACTTTACTTACAGAGCTTTGAGAAAAGAGGCACATGCATGCCTTGAGGGAGTGTGAAATAGTTCAACCTCTAATAAAGGGACACTTGACAGTATCTTTCAAAATTGCGATTACATTGACTCTTGGATGCAGGAATTCCACTTTGGGAAATATATCTTATAGATATACCAATAAATGGAGAAAATGACCTATGTACGTCATTCTTCATAGCACTCCTATTCATAACAGCAAAATATCGGAAACAAACCAAAGGCCCATCTTTATGGGAGTTGTTAAATAAACTATAGTATATACATGTAGTGGATATTCAAATTCCCTAAAGAATGAGAATGATTTCTACGTAAAAAGAGAAACAGAAAAAGAAATATTCCACATTATATGTTTATATTAAAAAAAGTGTGCAGAAGAATGGATTTTACATAGTATATATGGTACGTTTTGTGTAAAATGAGGGGATATAAACCTATATATTTGCATTTTCTTCTGTCTGCATGAATAAATGCTGAACAGATACGTTTTAAAGACTAATAAAAGTTGTTTCCTCAAGGAGGTGGGGATATGGTGTGGCAAAAATAGGCTGACTTTTCAATGTTAATCACTGTGATCACTTGGATTTTGATTTTATGAATATATCACTTACATAAAAAATAGGTAAATAAAAAATTAAAAGCTGCAAACTGCTTCTGTATGGTCTTTGTCCTTTTTTATGTTGAGCTATAGATTACTTTCTTACTGAATGTAAGAATGCCTTGCAAAATAAAGAGATTGAGCCTTTGTAACATACTTTGCAGGTACCTTTTTCATGTTTGATATTTGTCTTTGGGTCTTGCTTGCCTTGTTTTTCATCCTGGAAAAATGCTTATTTAGTAATGAAATTTAACAATCCTTATTTTATGGCTTTTTTAAGCTGACTTAAAATGATCTTTACTGCTTCACCTTCGTTAAAACAAAATTTACCCATTATTTTCATCTAGTTCTATTTTTTTTATATATTTAACATTAGTCTTTGATCTATCTGTTAATTTATTTTGGTGTTTAAAAAAATGGAGTCAGATATTTGTCCCACCTTGGAATGTTCTAGCCAGTTATTATATTTATCGAGTGATACACGTTTCTTCCTTAATTTGAGTAATATTGTCACTGCACACTCAATCTTTTTTATAAACTACACTTTTATCTTTCTTTATAAATCTATTTTTGACCATTTGAACTGTTTTCCTCTGTTATATATAGGTTTTCCCATTATATTTTCCCTAAGATTTTTGTCTTTAGAAAATCTGTCAATTTTTGTTTGCTAATCATTTTTAATCTGTCACTTATTGAATACTTTCATATTCTTCACAGTTTTATAGTTAATTTCTTCATTATACAAATATAAAATGATATCAGTCAAAAAAAAGTTAATTCCTTTCATAAACTTAGAGTCCTAATGTGTGCTTTAATTAGCATGAACTCATCTAAACGAAATCACTTCTTGGTAATCTGCACACAATAGAGACATATTAAAGTTGCCTTGTGTTGTTTCTGGCTGCTTTGTTGTAATAATTTGTTTTATTCCTCAACACCCAATACTAGTGGAAATAGACAAGAAATGAGAGCATAAAAACTGCAGACCATTTTTTTTTTCTGGTTCTTCAAAGCCTATTTCATATAAGTAGGATTTGGAATTATTTTTCACAATCAGCCACAAAGATAATATCCAACTTTATAGTGAAGGAGGCTCAAGGTTCAGAAAAGAATGCATTGCCTCTAGAAGAAGAGTATAAATAATGATGGAGGTCATTAAATCAGCAATATAAACAGATTGCTTAGTAATGTATGGCCTTATTTTCATCTCAGAATATTACATCCATATTTCTTAGCTAGTATTTTTGCTCTAGCATAATCAATATTCAATACAATGTAATAATGTTAGCTAATGCTGCAGAAGGTTTTCACAAATGTTCTGCAAAAGTCTGTAGGACAAATTATCCCTTTTGCCACTTGCATTAGTTGGCTGCAATTTAATTTATTTTCTTCAGTTGTTCCTTGTTTCTTAGTGAAATTAATAGTTGTTGGAGTTCAGATGCTTATAATTGGGTAGTTATTATTGTGTTCTGTTTTAATGTTTCTCTTTAGAATATGTTAAATTCTTTTAACCATGCTTAAATTTCCTAAAACTGGAAAATGGTGTCAAATACCATATTCAATCTTTTATGTTTCAACCTTTGCAGATATGTGGACCACATTTTTTTTTTTAAAGATTTTATTTATTTATTTGACAGACAGAGATCACAAGTAGGCAGAGAGGCAGGCTGAAAGAGAGAGAGGAAGAAGCAGGCAGAGAGCCCAATGTGGGACTCGATCCCAGGACCCCGGGATCATGACCCGAGCCGAAGGCAGTGGCTTAACCCACTGAGCCACCCAGGCGCCCCTGTGGACCACATTTTAAAGATCGTTATATCATGATAAATCTATTACAATAAAAACTATTTCTTTTTTGTATTTCTAAGACCAATATTGGGAATCCATTACTTTAGAGGAAATATACATCCTGTGTTTTGACATGTCCATATGTTGGCTTGTTGTTGTTGTTTTTTTTTTTTTTTTTTGTGACTTCCTCTACACTTAGGAGTTGAAATTATATTTTCATGCATTCATAAAAGTAGTTGGGAACACTTCTTTGTTTGTGGGTAAATTTATTTCAAACAACAATGTGTTACCATAAATGTAACTGAAATGATTCTGGGAAATTTTAAAAGTAACTCAGAAATATGTAAATTCAGTTGTTAATAAAGGGTTAGTTCTCTTAAACAGTATGTCACTAAGATTCATTTATAAATGTGGAAGTATGTGTTTCAATCTAAGTGTTAGTGCAGATGTAGAACATCAGATATTTAGAGAATGTTGCCAGACATGAGGATCACAGTTCTGAGGATTTATTTTTAAGAAACTTTAATTTGTGTTTTTTAACCTTTGAATTACAAAGTTCTTTAGTCATTCCAGGAGGATACAAAGACTAAACAATTAAATCGAAGAGAAAAAAATTTGAGTAAGAACTTTCTATTACAATAAAAATTTATAGTAGATTATGCAATTTCCTGGAGTAATTAGAACACCTGAAGACAGAGCATTCTAATTCCATTAATAGTGAAATAGTGCTAGATCGGAGTCTTAATTTGGTAGGATAGATTTTATATTTTGACATTTTTAATAATGAGCAATGGCATTCCTTTCTAAAAAAATTACACTTATAATTTACTCTTGAATCAGTCATAATTTCATTAAAAGATTTTTCAAGTTCTATCTTTTGAAACACTTAAAATAGTACTTCATACGTCTGGTAGGTTTTTTTCTATTTTTTTTTTTTTTTTTTTTTGTCTCTTAATGTTTATCGAGACATTCTCTCAAATAATTTCTGAGAATTTATGTAATCTTTTTTTCAAAGATTTTATTTATTTATTTATTTGACTGGGAGACACAGCAAGAGAGGGAACACAAGCAGGGGGAGTGGGAGAGGGAGAAGCAGGCTTCCCGCTGAGCAGGGAGCCCAATGCGGGGCTTGATCCCAGAACCCTGGGATCATGACCCGAGCCGAAGGTAGACGCTTGTTGACTGAGCCACCGAGGTGCCCTCAATTTATGTAATTTTTTAAAAGACTGTGTAAATCATTGAGTGATATCTATACCAGAATATCATTGTTTAGATTGAGCTGGCTGCCACAAGGAAGAAAGTCCGTGGCAGTTTCATAAAGTTTCTATTTAATTAAATCAAAGCCTAGTTCCTTATTATTTTTACCCATTGCTTGAGTTGTGACTTCTGGGAAAATAATCACGTTCTGCCTTCACTCTGCACCGCCCTCTAAACAATTAGGAAAACTATTCTGTTTTTAGTTTATCCAATAACGAACTTCCATCCTATTTATGTATGTTCCTCTTAAATGTCATTCTTGGTACTTTAATGATAAAATTGGTGAAGTACTTGATATTAAATAAGTAATAGTTTTGAGGTATTTTGAAGGGCTAGGTCTTACGCCAGGCAATTTGTAGATTAGTTTATTTAATAATTATTGGAACTGTCTGAGGCACCTGGGTGGCTCAGTCATTAAGCGTCTGCCTTCAGCTCAGGTCATGATCCCAGGGTCCAGGGATTGAGGCCCGCATCGGGCTCCCTGCTCAGCGGGAAGCCTGCTTCTTCCTCTCCCACTTCCTCACTTGTGTTCTCTCTCTTGCTGTGTCTCTCTCTGTCAAAAAATTAAATAAAATCTTTTAAAAAATTATTGGAACTGTGTAATATAATAAGTAACCCCCAAGTCTCAGTGACTTGACACACTCCAAATGTCGTCTACTCATGTCGTAAGTCAGTGACATCAGTGAAGGTGGAAGGTAGCAAATTGCATGTGAGAGGTTGTATGGGGAAGGCCTAAAAATGCTAATGCAGTAATGCCACTCAGGTTCTAACGGCCTGAGTTCAGTCACATGGTCCAAACCTAACTACAAAAGAGCTGGAAAATGTAGTTTTGCTGTATACCCAGGAAGAAAATGAAATCAGTTTGCTGAACACAGAGCTTCTCACTAACAAATACCTGTCCCAGTGAATCAAAGATCCAGTTAATATCTCCAGTTCTAAGTTAGGGGTCTCTGTCTGTGTGGTCTGGATGTGGCTTTTTGGTTCTATCCATCTGTGAGCTAAAATGACAAAGCAGAGACAACACTTATTCCCTTCTGGAAAGAGAAAGAGTGAGAGTCCCAGGCGAGTCATTCAGCCATCTGAAATTCCTCTGTGTAAACATTATAAATACCTCTATTCTGCAGTGCGGGCAGTCCTTGAGTCTGCCGTGATTTCACTCTGTGGGTGGTATACTTCATCCATTTTTCTCCAGTAATATGCTACGGAATGTTGCCCTTATCTGCTGCTGGGGAGATGCTGTTCTGCAGACTTCTTCCCAATCTAGGTTTGTTTCAAGGCTGAACCATCAGTCTCAGGCATTTTAAAATCAGGTTTCAATTTTCTCCATACCAGTACAAATCCCTGGAAAAATTCATAGGCTTCTAATCCATCTCAATTTCAGACATTTCCCTGTGTTAGTAACCACCACCGCCAATTTTTTTTCCCCTAAATATAGTTCTATAGCCTTTTATTTCATACATTCCTTCAACTTGTTGCACCTTCTTGGTGGCTTATAGAGTTGTATGAAGAGGACAAAGCCTTTGTCCATTTTTTTTTTTTTTTTTTTTTGCCACAGACTGAATCACTCTTTTCAAGAAGGTCTTAACAGGGTCTTTATCACTCAGAGTCTATTAAAACCTCATCTGTTACTATTTATGTCTAGAAGAATTTGTCTTTCCCAAATATTCAACTCCAAGTTCCTGGACACCCTTCAGTATCTCTCATTTCCACTTCTTATCTGATCATTTTTTTTTAGCTCATCTTTTTTTTCTGGCAGTTATTTGCCAAATGTTGCCAATAACAACCAATGTAGTTTATTAATAATCTTTCTCCTAGACCTACGCTCAGTAAGCACACCTTTGACTTCTAATTTTCACAAGTGATAGTTCTGGCAAAGGTGTTGACATTCTATTGCATGGAGAGTCAGCTGCCTACCCTATTTGTTTCCTTTCTTAGTCTTCTTCTAAACCACTAAGTCATTTACACATAACCCACTTCACTCTCACTTCCAGCTAGTTCCCCCACTAATACAGTTTCTGTATTAGTGAGGATAAGCTATCTAACAACCGAAAACCTTTTTTCTTATTACAATTAGAGAAACAATTATGTATATTCTTTTATTATTACTATTATAGTCAATGATTCCCTTTCAAAGTTGTAACTTCATTTTTCCCAATCTACCAAAACATATCTGTAAACATTTAAAGTAGCTTTAGTCATTCCCATTGTGGGGGGAGGGAGTGTAACTTCATTTAATGATGGCAATATAAAGTCTTATCAGAAAAACTTTCTTCTAATATCTAAAAAATAATAAAAGGGGCACCTGGGTGGCTCAGTTACTTAAGCATCTACCTCTTGATTTTAGCTCAGATCATGATCTCAGCATCATGATAGACTCGGCACATGGTGTGGAGTCTGCTTAAGATTCTCTCTCCTCTCCATCTGCCTCCTGGTTAAATAAAGTAAATTAAGCTAAAAAAAATTAAAAATCAACAAAAATAAAATGAAAGGGGCACCACTTCATCCTGGAAACAACAAGGAAAAGTGGTAGCCAAGAAAGGAGTGAAAAGCTTATAGTTGTGTTGCATAAATCCTAGCCACCCCCCTCCCTCCCTTTTGAAGTCATAATGGTGGATGGGAAAAATCCAGAAAACTCTTTTGGTATTCTCAAATATTAAGAAATTTAATATGGTCCTTCTCTTTCTCTTCTTAAAATTGAAGAGAAAAAAAGGATGTCACTGAGAGCATACAGTAAAGAGGAGGAGGGAATTACCAAAAATGTCTGAATGCAGTAAAGCTCTACGCCTAAATTCTTAAAAAAAAAAAAAAAAAAAAAAAAAAAGAAGGAAGGAAGGAAGGAGGAAAGGAAGAAAGGAAGCAGACATGATCTAAAATTTCAGTATTCCCATCAAAACAAAAATATACCACCTGAACAAAAAGACTGCATCTTTATAGAGGTATTTTCTAATTGTGTTGTGTTACCTTTGACAAAACACCTAACCTCTCTGTATTATAGATTCATTATCTATAACATAGAGATTATACTTCAATAAGCTGTTAAGGGTAAGTGAGAAAACTCTAAGGTGTTTAGAATCATATCTGGCACTTAATAAGTGCTCAACAAATATTAGCTATTATTATAACTACTACTTTTTAAATTAATGGTAATTTGTACTTAATTTAGCCTATTTCCCTATCTTTTGTCTTGAATCATTTTAACGCACCCCCGACAGCAGGCCCACAGCTCTTAGCTCAGCAGCCACACAGAGACTCTTAAGGAAAGCCTGGAAAACCTCAAACAGACACCGTCCTCCTTCCTGATCATCTGCCAGACTTTTTTATATGCCACAAGTGAAGATTTTGTACAGAGCTCCAAAGAGTAGCTGAGAACAACTTTGAACCACTTTTTTAATTGCTGAGGACCAGAAAGTCAAACACATGATTCTCTTCTTCTCCTTCCTTGTCTTCATGTTCCTCTTTGTTCCCTTTTGTAGGGCCAGAATACAGCCTGCTCTATTTAGTTCTTCTTCTGTGCAGTATCTTACTATCATAAAAAGACCAGGAGGCCATGAAAAAAATAACAGTATTCTAAGCACATCTTTACTACTCTATCACAGGGAGAAGGAAATTTTGATGTGAAATCTCCAGTTTCTTTTTTACTGCAATAGCCTGGCTTGCAAGACTCTTTACTGTTACATAATCCTATTTTGAATGCCAAAAGATGAAAATTATATTGTCTTTTCCTTTTTCCTATATTTCTTAACAATTTATAAATCAACATCCCAAGGCACATATTGTCTTAGGTAGACTTGATTTAATGTCTTACATTCAGACAGACAAGTTTTTTAAAACCATATTATTTGGGCATATCTTTTCTATTACAAATAATTCTCAACAGATGATTAGAATAATTTTCAGTAAGAATACTTTGATTTTTGATAATAGACATCATGTCTCTTTCTTCTCAAAATGTATTTTCATGTAGAAGTCTCCATGTTATTTTCTAATCTCTCTCCTAATTTTTCTTGAAAAGGCTGAGATCATATTCTCATCACACAAAAGTTCACTGAAAATAAATGTTAATCAATGGCCAACAACAAATTCAATTTGAACAAATTAAAAAAAGGTTAATGTTATAAAAATGAGTCATACTGATGTGGTTAGTGAAAATGAAATTTCTATTATAAACTATTTATCATTTATATTACAATTAGCAAATTGCCTGAGAATGGGTATAATATTAATATCAGTAATATTTCTGTGTTAAATTCTGACCTCAGCAGCAATTAACTAGGCTTTTTTTTTTAAAGATTAAAAAAATAGAAACTGGTATTTAAGCAGTATATTCTATTGTCTTATGGCAAAAGAGATATTTAAATATTTGTGGATTAATAAATCTACAAATATTGGAAATTGTTGAGCCAGGTGCTTAACCCTGGCTCAACACTAATATAAAAGACATTTTTGTTCACTGAGTATCCTTTATAGTTAACATGCATAATGAGATTTTTATAAGAGAAAAAAGCAAATGCTATGCATTGCTTTTGGCTTAGTAGGGAGTTTTATATAAAAATATTAAAACCATTTAAAAAGTTAAAGTATACAAAAATATCACCTTTAGATTTGTCCTCCAGATTGCTGCAATAGACAGAAAAGAAGACTTCCTTCTAGAGAGATGAATCAAGAGTGGCAACAATTGATTTCCTTCCTGATTCAGTATATCAGACGTCTTTCAATGGAAAGACAGGCACACCCACCTTACAAAAAAGAAAAGAAATTAAATGCTATGATTTCAACCCCTTTCCTATTAGATCTAAAATAATGTAATACTTATACTAACTTGCATTTTTATCACATAATATATATCAGGTACTGTGACATATAATGTAATACTTACACTAACTTGCATTTTTTATCACATAATTTATGCCAGATACTGTGGCATATAATTTATAAACAGTATCTCTCTAAATTATAATAATTTCAAAGAGGATGAATTTTCTTTTTTTTTTAAGATTTTATTTATTTATTTGACAGACAGAGATCACAAGTAAACAGAGAGGCAGGAAGAGAGAGGGAAGCAGGCTTCCTGCTGAGCAGAAAGCCCGATGCGGGGTTCGATCCCAGGACTCTTGGTATTAAGACCTGAGCCAAAGGCAGAGGTTTAACTCACTGAGCCACCCAGGCGCCCCTAGGACGAATTTTCAAAAAAGTGACACTGGGGCTTAAGGAGGTTAAATAACTCTCCTAGCCACAAAACTGGTCACCAAGGGCCCATGAATTTAGGTCTGGCCAATTTGCATTCATACTGGTAATAATTATACTATAGTCCTCTAAAACTAGCTAATTAAAAAAAATCTTTAATCAATAAACACTAGTCTCATAGTTAAAGCTTCTTCAGTTTTTTTAAAGCATCTTCTCTTTTTTAATTAATAAATAGTACATTCTCCCTTATTTATTACAAAGCTGTTAGGCTTTCCTCAACTCCTTTAGCAGAAGACATGACTAATGTACTGAGTAATGATCTTCTTGAAGCTATGGAGATGTCAATGTAATATGCCCTAGTCCTTCCACAAAGGTGTTAGTGGGTAATTGTAGTAATAATCATACCTTGTATTGAAGCAATTGTTTTGCTTCTCAATGTGTCTGCAAGTTATTTTTTTTCTCCTTAGATCTGTGAGAAAAGTTAGACAAGAACAATTGTATCCTTCAATGGAGAATGAAATAAAAAAACCTTGTGGCATCACAATTCCGGACTTCAAGCTCTATTACAAAGCTGTCATCATCAAGACAGCATGGTACTGGCACAAAAACAGACACATAGATCAATGGAACAGAATAGAGAGCCCAGAAATAGACCCTCAAATCTATGGTCAACTCATCTTCGACAAAGCAGGAAAGAATGTCCAATGGAAAAAAGACAGCCTCTTCAATAAATGGTGCTGGGAAATTGGACAGCCACATGCAGAAAAATGAAATTGGACCATTTCCTTACACCACACACAAAAATAGACTCAAAATAGATGAAGGACCTCAATGTGCGAAAGGAATCCATCAAAATCCTTGAGGAGAACACAGGCAGCAACCTCTTCGACCTCTGCCGCAGCAACATCTTCCTAGGAACAACGCAAAAGGCAAGGGAAGCAAGGGAAAAAATGAACTATTGGGATTTCATCAAGATCAAAAGCTTTTGCACAGCAAAGGAAACAGTTAACAAAATCAAAAGACAACTGACAGAATGGGAGAAGATATTTGCAAACGACATATCAGATAAAGGACTAGTGTCCAGAATCTATAAAGAACTTAGCAAACTCAACACCCAAAGAACAAATAATCCAATCAAGAAATGGGCAGAGGACATGAACAGACATTTCTGCAAAGAAGACATCCAGATGGCCAACAGACACATGAACAAGTGCTCCATATCACTCGGCATCAGGGAAATACAAATCAAAACCACAATGAGATATCACCTCACACCAGTCAGAATGGCTAAAATCAACAAGTCAGGAAATGACAGATGCTGGCGAGGATATGGAGAAAGGGGAACCCTCCTACACTGTTGGTGGGAATGCAAGCTGGTGCAGCCACTCTGGAAAACAGCATGGAGGTTCCTCAGAATGTTGAAAATAGAACTGCCCTATGACCCAGCAATTGCACTATTGGGTATTTACCCTAAAGATACAAATGTAGTGATCCAAAGGGGCACATGCACCCGAATGTTTATAGCAGCAATGTCCACAATAGCCAAACTATGGAAAGAACCTAGATGTCCATCCACAGATGAATGGATCAAGAAGATGTGGTATATATACACAATGGAATACTATGCAGCCATCAAAAGAAATGAAATCTTGCCATTTGCGACAACATGGATGGAACTAGAGCGTATCATGCTTAGCGAAATAAGTCAAGCAGAGAAAGACAACTATCATATGATCTCCCTGATATGAGGAAGTGGTGATGCAACATGGAGGCTTAAGTGGGTAGGAGAAGAATAAATGAAACAAGATGGGATTGGGAGGGAGACAAACCATAAGTGACTCTTAATCTCACAAAACAAACTGAGGGTTGCTGGGGGGAGGGGGTTTGGGAGAAGGGGGTGGAATTATGGACATTGGGGAGGGTATGTGCTTTGGTGAGTGCTGTGAAGTGTGTAAACCTGGTGATTCACAGACCTGTACCCCTGGGGATAAAAATATATGTTTATAAAAAATAAAAAGTTAAAAAAAAAAAAACCTTTTGTCAAAATAACTTTTTTAAAAAATAGACAATTATGACTAAAATATGGAGAGTGAGGGTATGTGGAAAGAGTGAGAACAGAGAAGGGTGTAAGGACATATGGCAGAAATATGTGATATTTCCTATAACACAGCACTTTTTCAATATTTTCTTATTTGGAAAAACTTCATTTTATGCCTTCCATGTACTCCCAATTCAAACAGAAGCCAGAACCTCCATTTACACCCAGTGTGCTGGTACGTGATGGAGACTCTGCCAGTCAGACCCGACTACAGGAGACGTTCATTCAGACAAAGCAGGAACTGAGTCAAGTCAGTTTGGGGAAGGTGGTGGCTATAGAGGCAACCAGGTTTCAGGGCCGTGGGATGGATATTCGGCCGACTAGGTCAGCAGCAGCGATGCTGGGAGCGGCATCTGCATCTCCAGCGGCTGTATATCCAGCAAGTGTGGTGTGAGCTTCATTTCCGGCTGTGTGACAGGCCCGACATCTGGCTTTCTTAAGTCTTTAATACTCTGAATACTTAAACAACAACAACACTTTGGGGCGCCTGGGTGGCTCAGTGGGTTAAAGCCTCTGCCTTGGGCTCAGGTCATGATCTCAGGGTCCTGGGATCGAGTCCCACATCAGGCTCTCTGCTCAGCAGGGAGCCTGCCTCCCCTCCCTGCCCTCCCTGCCTCCGTCAGTACCCCCCCACCCCCCGCCTCTCTGCCTACTTGTGATCTCTGTCAAAAACAAAACAAAACAAAACAAAACTGTGCTGAATAATTAAGGTGACCAAAGAAACATTTCAACAGAGAACTTTCCATTAAATAAACAAACAAACAAAAAACACTTTAAGAATTTTTCTACCATTTGTATCTGAGATCACTGACTGACGCAGAACAAGGACAAGTCCTTACGTGGCAAACTCTCCTTCTGAGTAGATCTTGAATAAAAGTCACAATAATAAACTCAGAAATGTAATTTTATGAGGAAAAAAAAAGTAAACTTTCTTATTTTAAATCATTAAATTTAGCGCCTGAAAAGCCCTGGAATCACTCCTAAGGGGACATCATTTTACTTGGTGGTAATTAATTCAATAAGATAGTTAAATTTAACAACTTTCAATCCATCACTATGTATACAAATCGGTTTCATGTTGGACATTTGAGTCAGAATGATAATAAGAACAGTCTCTATTTAAAAAGAACCTCTAACCCAGGAAGACCTTGCTTTTAATACAGTAGTTTCCTATTTTTTCTCATAGGGTTCTTAAATAAATACATCAATTTAATTAAACTATTAATGTAACATCAATAGTTTGCACTTTTTAAATTAAGGAAATATAACTTTCTGGTAAATAGCATAGACAGAAACTTCAAACATTTATATAAAGGAATATAAACTTATTAGTTACTGATCTGAATTTAGGTGTATTTAAAGAGAAAATATTTTCAAATGGTATTATGAGGATTGAGTGCCAACAGATTCTTTAGAGGTTGTTAAAGAAAAATTATCTTTGCTTTATATTAACTTCATTATCTCTGTAACCTTCCAACATGAGTCTTAAGACTCATGGATTAAAAATAAAGGGGGGTCTGAATCAGTTTGCATTCCCACCAACAGTTGTAAGAGGTTCCTCTTTCTCCACAATCTTGCCAACATCTGTTGTTTCTAATGGTTTTTGGTATTAGCTATTCTGACGGGTGTGAGATAATATCTAATTGTAGTTTTGATTTGTATTTCTCTGATGATCAGTGATGTTGACCATCTTTACATTATGTCTGTTGGCTATCTGGATGTCTTCTTTGGAAAAATTTCTATTCATGTCTTCTGCCCATTTTTTTTTTTTTAATTTATTTTTTATTTTCAGCATAACAGTATTCATTATTTTTCACCACACCCAGTGCTCCATGCAATTCGTGCCCTTTATAATACCCACCACCTAGTACCCCAACCTCCCACCCCCCACCCCTTCAAAACCCTCAGATTGTTTTTCAGAGTCCATAGTCTCTCATGGTTCACCTCCCCTTCCAATTTCCCCCAACTCTCTTCTCCTCTCTAACTCCCCATGTCCTCCATGCTATTTGTTATGCTCCACAAATAAGTGAAACCATATGATAATTGACTCTCTCTGCTTGACTTATTTCACTCAGCATAATAATCTCTTCCAGTCCCGTCCATGTTGCTACAAAAGTTGGGTATTTGTCCTTTCTTTTTTTTTTTTTTTTTTTTATAAACATATATTTTTATCCCCAGGGGTACAGGTCTGTGAATCACCAGGTTTACACACTTCACAGCACTCACCAAAGCACATACCCTCCCCAATGTCCATAATCCCACCCCCTTCTCCCAAAACCCCTCCCCCCAGCAACCCTCAGTTTGTTTTGTGAGATTAAGAGTCACTTATGGTTTGTCTCCCTCCCAATCCCATCTTGTTTCATTTATTCTTCTCCTACCCACTTAAGCCTCCATGTTGCATCACCACTTCCTCATATCAGGGAGATCATATGATAGTTGTCTTTCTCTGCTTGACTTATTTCGCTAAGCATGATACGCTCTAGTTCCATCCATGTTGTCGCAAATGGCAAGATTTCATTTCTTTTGATGGCTGCATAGTATTCCATTGTGTATATATACCACATCTTCTTGATCCATTCATCTGTGGATGGACATCTAGGTTCTTTCCATAGTTTGGCTATTGTGGACATTGCTGCTATAAACATTCGGGTGCATGTGCCCCTTTGGATCACTACATTTGTATCTTTAGGGTAAATACCCAATAGTGCAATTGCTGGGTCATAGGGCAGTTCTATTTTCAACATTCTGAGGAACCTCCATGCTGTTTTCCAGAGTGGCTGCACCAGCTTGCATTCCCACCAACAGTGTAGGAGGGTTCCCCTTTCTCCACATCCTCGCCAGCAGCTGTCATTTCCTGACTTGTTGATTTTAGCCATTACAACTGTTGGTGGGAATGCAAACTGATTCAGCCAGTCTGGAAAACAGTATGGAGATTCCTCAAATACTTAAAAATAGAACTATCTTACAATCCAGCAATTGCACTACAGGGTATTTATCGAAAGAATATGAAAACACTAATTCAGAGGGAATATATGCACCTTGATGTTTATAGCAGCATTATCTACAACAGCCAAATTATGAAAACAGCCCAAGTGTCCATCAACTGATGAATGGATAAAGAAGATGTGTTATGTGGGGCACCTGGGTGGCTCAGTGGGTTAAGGCCTCTTCGGCTCAGGTCATGATCCCAGGGTCCTGGGATCAAGCCCCGCATGGGGCTCTCTGCTCAGCAGGAAGCCTGCCTCCCCTCTCTCTCTGCCTGCTTCTCTGCCTACTTGTGATCTGTCAAATAAATAAATATTAAAAAAAAATAAAATAAAATAAAGGGGGGTCAAATAAGATCAAGGGTAAAATAATAATATTAAATTGACTAAGGTAAGCACACGTAGTCTAAGGTAATAAATAATAGATTATTCATCAATATTATAGGTTCTATTGTTTCTATGCAATTTAGGTTTTATTGCTTCTAAATTTATTGGAAAAATTTCCACAATAAGTTTACACTAATAAGCAAATTTGATGAACTATTTTCCTCTATGATTTAAATAATTATTTCTGGAAGGGTGACTCATGGGCAAGCAATTACCTAACCCTTCTTTCTGACACTTTATGCTTTGGAAGAGTTTTGCCAATGCCGCCTTCTAAGTAGTCATATTTATAATACTGATGGCCCCTCAAAAAAAAAAAAATTGTTCAGGAGGTTTTTAAATTAATTCCAAGAAACTAAAAAAATACACATAAATTAACAAAAGTTTCTATGCCATAGCAATAAATTATTTTAATTTGTCTTAACTGATTTTACCTTCACCAGAGATAAGACAAGATAAAGGAAGTAGAGTTAACCTTGTTTATTTATCCTGAAATCTGTTCTCTAAGGAGTCTGCAAAATTTACTCATGTAACTCAGTTTGTGAAGTTCCTACTGGACAGCATGTCAGAAACTCTAACTTTTGGAGCAAGTTTCTCCATTATATTGTACTTTGTACTGCACCTCACACTAACCATGTAATAATAAACAGGAGTAGTAACTTACAACTTAGTAAAAATGCATTATATTCCATTGGTATCATGTGCCACAGATACGTTGTTTCATTTAAAGCACGAAAAGCCTTAACTTCATTGTACAGATGAGGAAACCGAAGCTTAGAGACAGATAAAAATACATAAACAGAACTCAATCTTTCTGGGCCCAGGGATCCCAGAAATATGCCATCATATAGCACACGGTACCAAGGTGTCAAGCAGGCTGGCTCAAAAGGGGGAAGAGAACACTTAGCTTAAGTTTCTAGTGTTCTTTTTTAGGCTTTCCAACTGCATGCTGGCCAGAAATTCTCTCAAATTCAGAGTCTCGACATTTATAGTGGTAGTGGTGGTGGAGGTTTGTTATTTATCTTTGTTTTGATGTTGTTGTTGTTGTTGTTCGTTTGTTCATCTGAAATCCCAAATTTGAATACAAAATATTCTGCGGGCACCTGGGTGGCTCAGTCAGTTAAGCAGCTGGCTCTTAATTTTGGTTTATCATGATCTTGGGGTGCCGGGATCAAGCTCCACATCAGGATCCCTGTTCAACAGGGAGTCTGGTTAAAGATTGTCTCTTTCCCTCTCTCTGCCTGCATTCCGCCCTCTCTCTAAAATATAATTAATTAATTAGTTAATTAATTAATACATCCCTGGGGATTCTGGCTGGCCTACTTGGTGGAGCATGTGACTAGATCTTAGGGTTGTGAGTTAAAAAATAAATAAATAAAGTCTTTACCAGAAAGCTAAATTAAATTAAATTTAAAAATAAATACCCAGACGCTGGTTGTAAGATTGGCATGAAATAAAGTGTGTGAGATCTTGCAATCTTTAAAGACCCACACAACTGTGAGAAATATAGTAACTGCTATTTTATACAAGTCTAGCTCTATGATACCTCTAAAATATTCACTTTATGAGATGAGCTATAAGAAGGTTCATTTCGAAAGCCAACTCCAGTTTCTAATAAGGATTAAATGCATGTGCCTTTTTGGCAACTAGGCCCAAGGAAGAAAGAGATTCACAAAATTTTAAGTCAGTGTGCTATACTAATTATAGTTCATTTTTCTCGTTCCAAAATATGAAATTATTATATAGCCAGAATGCATCTTACTAGATCCTGTAAATGTGAGTTTATGGATTTGATAATTTTGGAATAGCTTCTAAATTCCTTTCAAGTAAAAAACAAATGTACCATATTAAATTTTAATTAAATCATTCACTTAAATTATCATCAAGACTCCTCCTTCAGAAACAGATTTAAATAAACATAATATTGAATAAACAAGAATATGTACGTGATTAGTAGAAATATTCTTTCACTTCCAAAAGGTTATTTTAACACATACCCTTGTGCCAGAGAGGGTTAAAGCAGAGTGATTTCACTGTTCCTTACATCCAGTGACACTTGTGACCATGTAATAAAATACTTGATGGCTGGAATTCCAGTTCTATAATTCCATTTTGCTCCAGAAGCACAGTGCCACGAGTCATTGTATTTCACTGTCATTAGGTATGTATTGCCTTTCTAGTCCATGTACTAGGAATAAAACCAGACAGCTCTGGTGCTCCAAGGACAAAAGCATTTTCACCCTATTAAGCCCAAACAGTTGATTTTGGGTCTTGTTATTCAGATATAAGTGAATATTAACACCAAGGAATCATAGGGAGTTTACCAGGGACCCAGATTTATAAAATGAAAAATTCAGATTTTTTCCATCATTTATATTCTATTTGACATTGAAAATATTGATAAAAGTTCCTATTTCTCCAATTATTAAATGGGGTTAATAACAATAAACATTTTTTTTAAAGAAGACCTCAAATAGTGATGCAACTGTATAAAGAAACAGACCAATCTCATATGTTATTGGAAAAACAATTTTTTTAAACAAAAGAGAAAGTAAGAGAAGAGATGGAGAAAACCCTGGGTACTCCACACCCTCAGAATAAAATCCTATATTGTCAGAAATTACAACCAAGTTACCTTAGTGAGTACAATATGGTTCTAACTAAACTTCTGTTGTCAAGGTGAATATTGTAAATCCAACAAAAGAAGAAAGAATATTAGATTAACTAGTTCTTTGACCATTTCATCCTTCTGTTTTCACATCTGAAAAACTGAGGAGTTTGAAGTCAAATGATCTCTAAGTCACCTTCTGGTCACAAGTTTGGTAATTTTGAAAGTATTTAACACATTAATTTCTACCTTTTACACTAATCAGCACCAACAAACGTACAAATTTCCCTTACTCAGAAAGTTCAAGACTTTCAGCACTTCCTCCCTGGTTTGTAAATAATTATTTGCAAAAATTTTAGCACCAAATTCAAACAGAATTCAGTACCTCATTTATATTTTGTAAATATCTATTGGTCAGAGTTGTGCAATATTCCATTAACCAGACCATCTTTGAATTACTCATGAAGATAAAGTGGGAAAAAACTGAGGGATGAGGGCTCTGAGGATTAACATGTTGCATTTCTGGGGTGCCTGGGTGGCTCAGTGGGTTAAGCTGCTGCCTTCGGCTCAGGTCATGATCGCAGGGTCCTGGGATTGAGCCCCGCATCAGGCTGTCTGCTCAGCCGGGAGCCTGCTTCCTTCTCTTTCTCTCTGCCTGCCTCTCTGCCTGCTTGTGATGTCTCTCTGTCAAATAAATAAATAAAATCTTTAAAAAAAAATTTAAAAAAACATGTTGCATTTCTGATTTAATTGTCAAGGTCTCAATAACACGTAAGAAAATATCGGCAGTGCAATGTAATTGTTCAGGTAATTGCAACATTTTGGAAATGCAAACCAAATTGATTTTCAATTAATAAATGGCAGGAGCACTATTATAGTAGTGCCAGCTTGTTAGCTTATTGCTCAAATGAAATGTTGATCTCTACACATTCTATTTATTTTGAATACATCATGTGCAAAACAGATAGATCGCTAATTCTAATCTACTGAAGGTTGTATATTTCCTCCAGTAGAGGAAGAAGATGACAAGAGGAAAATGAAATGAACTATATGTAAAAATATAGCTCAGTGACAGCTATCAATGGTATTGTAGATGGCAATTGTCTTGAATGACCAGAATCAACAATCAGATTGCAGACTGCATGGGCTGTTGCCCAGAACAGGTTTACTGTAACATTAGCTTAATACTCAGGTCTGAGCACAGGTGCAGTGAGCCAAGCCACTAAGACAAGGGCAGCCATGGAGGAGCTTGCCCGTATAATCCTCCATAGAAGACAACTCCCCTCAAATGATGCTGATAAATAAAAGAGTGAAACCCAATTCTTGTTTTAGAGATATCAGAAGTTCATCTCAACCTTATGTCAAGTCAGAAATAGGTGTTAGATATGGGATCTGTTCATTTCTGTGCCTTTTTTTTTTTTTTTCTGGGAGCATGCATATTTACTCAAATAACTCCTCTCCCAAACTATATATTAATTCCCCAAATGTCTTTGGTTTTTAACACCTTTCTCCACTCTCAGGAGTTCTTTGGCAATGATATTATTGTAAATGTTCAAAATAAGTTATATTCCTTTGAGAGTTTATCCTCACTATTAATGAGCCATCCTCATTTTCCATCAGTCTTTTTCCATCTACCCTCTCCTGGAATCAACACTTTTATGTCTGCCTAGCAAGCCCCCTGTAGTCAATTGTATTACAGTGAAAATAACAGAAAAGAGCCTAGATGGTAAGATGAAAGCATTTATATAGTAACATTCTTCTGACTTTCTTGTCAACACTTGGGATTTCTAGAATAATACAGCACACATGTTTTCTCTGAATTTCTCTATTCTTTGGAAAGATCAGATGGAGGTCTTAGGAAGCCAAAAGGTTTCAAGTTATATATTCAAATGCAGGATCCATCCCTTTCTAGCTGTGTGACCTCAGGCAAGTTGTTTAAACCTTAGACTGCTTATCTATAAAATAGGCAAATGAACTGAACATATTCTCCAAGAATCATCCAGGTCACATAATAGAATATGTGAAACTATAGGGCACAATGAATCTTTGGCACATAGAAACACTATGGTTATATTATACATTATATTCATTGTTTTAAAGCTTCTCCTTTACTTTTTTCATATTAATTCATACATATCTACAAGAAAAAAGATTATAAAGCTAAATGTAGTACACATACACATGAAAAATCTGGCATTTTAAATATAACTTTCATTGTTTTGTAATTTAATTTTTCTAGAAATTAATTTTATGGTATTTTGCAAAAGTATCAGTCCACAATAAATGGGGCAGTGTGACCTGGGGAAAGCACACTGATCTTCCACCATAAATATCCATAGAGTTTCTACCTAGAACAGGACATCTTTTACTTTCAAGTCAACGCAAATACCTGGGCTGCTGTGAGGCTGAGGGTCAACATTTCTAACAAACTTCAGGTGAAGCTGATCCTGCTCAGAGGAACATACTTTCAGAGGTAAAATATTAGAGGACTCAGACTAAACTGCAGAAATTCTGACCCATTTATAGTTAGTAGACAACTGTGTTTGTCACCATAAATAAACTCTACTGGTGGCTCAATCAGTTGAGCGTCCAGCTCTTGATTTCAGCACAGGTCACAATCTCATGGGTTGTGAGATCGAGCCCCACCTCAGGCTCCCAGCTCAGTAAAAACCCTGCTTGGAATTCTCTACCTCTCCCCTTGCCCCTACCCCCATGCCTATGTACTCTCTCTCTTCCAAATAAATAAGTAAATCTTAAAAAACAAAATAAAACAAAACAAAAAAGTCTACTGGTTACCTTACATCAAATGAGTGTACTAAAGTGTATATAAAACTCAATTAGGAGAAGTAAAGATGTTTGTGTTATCTAAATTGCATTGGTATCTATCAGTATTTGTGGAAACACTTAGAGAATAATTATGCAAGAATGGCTTTACTGTGATATAGGCAGGATCTTGGCTCCTTGTCAAGCATAAAGGTATCCTTCAAGAAACAAGGAAAAGAATCTTGGAATGCTAATCTATCCTGGGGCCAAGGCAGATTATTGTGTCACAGTGAAGTTTCCCTGCTGCACCTAGAACACTTGTAAAATCTCCTTGTGAATAAGAGAGATGGGAAGTTTCAGGGATGTTTGCCTCCTACTTGTAGAGAGAGTGGGAGGAGAAATATCACTAAACTCTAAAAATGCCAGTAGTAAAATAAATTCCATGCAAACACAAATGAGTTGGTGAGGACAGTGAACACTGGGAGAGACATCTGACTAATGGTGCAATGAACAGAGAACCACTTGCATCTAATTTCTAGATAGAAATATGTCTCACATCAAATCACAACTCCTCCACAGTGAGACTGTCGGGATTTTTACCTGGGTACTTCTGACTCAATACCCTCCCCCATGTATCCATGAATCCATCTCTGCTCTCACCACCTAGCTGACAATCATTGCTTTTGAAATGAATAATTAATCCCTACTTGAAAATACATTTTTAAATTTCTCTTTGAGTATATTAATATACCAGTTCTCTTGTAGAATACTGTCCTCCTCCAAAGATCATTTTATCCCTCTATCAAATCTCTGCTGACAAATAAAACTACTACATGAAGACCTTTGTCCAAGCATTTGAGACTCTATTAAGTCTATGAAATTTCTTTCTACTTACTTGACTTTTCAGGCTTTTACAGATATGTTGGTAAAATTATGGTTTTCTGTATATTTATCATGTGCTCATATTTTTCTCTGAGCAACTTGAGTGACAAGAAAATCAAAAGGCCTTCAGAGGTAGCCTCTGATCTTTCAATTTCTTAAAATTATTCATAGCACTTAATTTGCCAATACTAAATGAATGCTATTGATTCTTAAATTTTATTTGTGCATCTAGAACTAACAAGTATTTTCTAGAATTCTGTTTTGTTTTTCTTTTGAGTGAGCAAACTAAAATTAAAAAAAAAAAAAGTGACTGTTAGAAAATGAAAAAAAAAAAATAGAAAGCATATTGTACTCCCCAGATTTCTATTGTGATTAATTGTCAGCATCCAGGGAAATTTATTTTATTGAAATATGTACAACATATCTATAATGTTTCTGTTTTCTCTTAATTAATTATAACCCAGAATAATTAATTACTCAAGAACTTCTATCTATTGCCTATCATGTGCTTGACATTATACCAAACACTGTACTAGGACATGCCTTGTGAAGCTGATAGTTTGCAGGGAAAGATGTAATTATAATTAATAATCTAATGTTAAGCACTAGTAAAGGTACACTATCATTTTTCAAATTAAAATACCAAGGAAGTTTCTACAGAGGAAGAAATGTACGTTTTGTGGCATCGAGTAAGAGTGTATGCTTTGGAGTCAGAAAGACCTGAGTTGCATCATGATCGATTGTGACATCTCAGACAGATTTAACCTCTCTAGGCTTTTATTTGCTCGTCTGTAAAATGAGCATTGTTGGGCTTATTGCAAAGTCCAAGCCGGAGCATGGAGAAAGAGAGGCAAGGAGGCAGAGGCCACATCGCCCTCATCATCCTGGCCTTGCTGGGAGTTCAGATTTCATTCTCAGTGCAAAGGGAATACACTGGAAAAATATAAACCAGGAACTAACAAGATGTGATTTATTTACTTTTTAAGAGATCACTCTGGTTGCGGTGTGGACGCTATTAGCATACAGGAAGGGTGTGCATGAGGTCTGGGCGAGAAAGACACCTGCGTGCCTGGGGACACTGAAAATGAAGAGAAGTCAGGGGTTGTTAACGTAGTCTCGGGAACCAGTGTGACTGGGCCAACATGGAGTGGAAGACAGAAAAAGATGGAACTGAGAGACTCTATTGAGATGTAAACATAAAAATAAAAACTATATTTATAGATGGAGACATACAGTGAAGCAGCATTCACACGGCAAAGGCTTTCAGTGTATATAAAAACAAAACACCACCAAAAAACCACGTAATCTGACCTAAGGAAAAGAAGTATAGGACATGACGTCAAACATTTTGATAATATTTTTCAGAGAAAAATATGACATTTTTTGATGATTCAGCATATACTATTGGGTGTATTTCCTCTATCTCTATACCTGAAGGCGGAAGTGAACATTTAAATTTAATTGTATATGGGAAGCAACATATTTACTTAAACATCAAATATTAATTGCTTTCTCTTTTTTTACTATTCTAAAGTAAAATCAATGATTAAATTGAAAGACTTTTAGCATATCTGTCAGAATGAGATTTTATTAACGATCAAAATATCACATGCCTGATATGAAAATTCTGACAGAACAATTTTTCTTAAACAATCTATAACTTTTGGTGAAATAGTGCTTGAAAATTGGCAAATTCTTTATTTGATTCTTCAGTAAGCTTGGGCTTATTCTTGTCACAGTAACTTATTGTATCTTTTAGATGTATCATCGCCTTGAAAAGAAAAATGTATTTTTTTAAAAAATATGAACTCTATAAAGTCAGGCAAAGTTTTATGAGAATTAATGGGGTATGCCCATGCAACTACCATGGTCCTGTGCCTGCATATACCTGTGGGCAGACTCCAAGGTGGCTACCATTTACTGAGCACCTGCTGTGAGTTGATGTCATGGTAATACTGGGTTTATAACAAGAAACAAACCTATGTGATGTTAGACAAAACCTCCTGCTTTCATGGAGCTTATAATTAGTGAGGAAAAAATTATTTACTAAATTTAAATAAGAATATTCTTGCTTATACATTAGTCTTATGTGAATTCTATAAATTATTTGAATTTAAGTTACTTAAATTTTTAATTAGTGATAGAGATTTTTAATCAAGTTTAACGTGTATGTAGGAATTGATGACTTCAAGCAAGTATATAGTATACTCCTAGATCTATTACCTTGCTCATTGTTACACATGAGGATTGGGATTGCCAATCAGACTTTTTAATTAGATTTTAGAGTTCTTCTCTCATATGTAATTATCACAAATATTAGGAGATACCTGTGGTTCGTTGGTTGATTATTTTGCCATGTTTTAATTCTTATTGTAGACACATCAATAAAAACTTCAAAATGATTGTTAATGGATTTTAAACTTATGGCTTATGTGAAGCCATAAAACAAAACGTTTAACTCTAATCTCAAACACCTATAATGAGTTCCTTCAGAAAATTCTCTCAGAAGCTCACATTTTTCTTGGTAATTTGAAGAAAAATGTTTTAAACACATCTTATTCTGCTCCAATGAGAATCTGACCAAATGATATAAGACCCCTGGATAATAATGTATATTTCAGCAGCAAGTCACAGACTGTTTTATAACAGTATCTTCTAGAAGTACATAAAGCAAACATTGAACTGTGTAGCAATCAGCTAAAAGCCTGATTAAGCAAGCTATGTTTAAGCAAACATTTCAAACACTTGAGAGTGATTCCTGAAGTCTCTAAGCACAGGAGTGGCTTTTTTTTTTTTTTTCCCCTAACCACTAACAAAAAGCCCACGAAAACAGAATGAAATCTTAAATGCAAAAGCAGGACTTCAGATATAACTGAAAAGCAAGAGTGAGTCACAATTCCATCAATCTAAACAATGACAAATATAATTACAATGTCATACCTGTGGCCTGGAGGTTAGTACCAAGTTTGGTACTTGTACCAAACGTGTGCTGCAAGTACTATGTGTCCAATAGATACGCATGTAGGGCTGTCCTGAGACAGTGAGGTAAGAATGGGTATGTAGATATACCAAGAAATTAAAGAGTGCACTCTCCTTTTATTGTATCTCTAGCTGTGAGAAACAATGTATTAGTTATATAACTAGATACTTGAAGTTTGTAGAGATTTATTCTGAATAATAATAATAATAATAAAGTAGATAACTTCTCATCTTATTAGCTGGCAAAGTTAATATTTTTTCTTACCCTGCCACGTATTCAGAAACACACACACACACAGACACACACACACAATGAAAGAAAGAGCCCATGTCCCTTTCATGTCCCTTTATTGCTGCCTTGTAGAGATATAATTTGAATTATTTCAGTATATTTCCTTAAATAGCTTAAAGTAATTGAAATAATTGTTATTCAAATTGTGAATCAGGTAACAAAGTGACAGGATACCACCTTTTCAAAAGTGGGACAGTAATTACTTCAAAGGAATATATTAATAAGTGGTTTGGTAACATCCTCATTAATTAGCACCAGCATAAGCATCCCAGCTAAAGCTATAAGAGTTGATACTCAGTTTCCCAAGTGCTAGGATTGTGCTAAGGGCTTTGATGTCAAAGAACTCACTTACTTCTTGTAAAGAGTTCCATTAATCACCAATGCTTTTAGATGTTATGTTCATTGTCCAACATTACATAGCTAGTAACAGGCAGTATCTGAATACAGATTTAGGCAATGATTAGAGAACTTCTAATCACTGCCTCACACATGTAAATTTGATATTCTTTTTTTTTTTTTTTAAAGATCTAAGATTTCATTTATTTATTTGACAGAGAGAGAAATCACAAGTAGACGGAGAGGCAGGCAGAGAGAGAGGGAAGCAGGCTCCCTGCTGAGCAGAGAGCCTGATGCGGGACTCGATCCCAGGACCCTGAGATCATGACCTGAGCCAAAGGCAGCGGCTTAACCCACTGAGCCACCCAGGTGCCCCGTAAATTTGATATTCTTAATCAGAGGGTTAGCATATAGTATCAGGTTCTTTTTTGTTTTTCTTTTATAATTTTTTAACTTGGGTCTTGTAACCATGTTAAAAAGAAAACAATTTATAATTTTTATTGTTGCTGACAGATTACTTTTTCACATCCAAATGAATTTTTCAGCTGGTACATCACAGGAATCATTCAAAAACCAATTATCATTACTATCAGAAATGTTAATTCTATTGTTCTGAGAAGAATGCTTTGGGTGAAGGAATACATAGGGCTATTTAAAAGCATCCATTGTAACCCTTCTTGAAGGAGAATGTGTGGTAAGGATATTTCCTTGTATCAGTGGTAGTTGAATAGTCTACACGGGCAATTGTTTTTAATAGTAGGGATTAAAATTATTCACCAGCTGAAGTTTCCAGATGGTGTATAAAACAGGAAGCCAAAGACAGTCTGGCTCCAGAACGTATCCATGAAGTAGCTGCATGAGAACAGAATTGCTTGAAAAAGGTAATGGCACCATTGGGGATAAACAAAGTATGTCTGGACCGATGGTGCCAGTAACATAAATAGGAGAGCTAAGAATAATAGATTCAACCATCTGATGAGGACATCTCCAAAGCTCAAAATAATTTGTGAACTTATAAAATTATATATTAAATTTGGAAAAATCCTAAATCCAAATAAATTAAACAAATAAGCAACCTCCTTCTATAGCATTCACAATTAATATTTCCCAGAAGATTAAGACTGAATGGACCATCGAGTTTATCTATTCCACCCTCTCACTTTACAGATGAACAAACTAACCGAAACCTAAATTCAGCATTATAAGTCCAATTCATTAATTACATTGCTGTGATATTGGATCTATGTTAAGGTATATATATTTGACCTTCCTCCCTATTTCTGGCACAGAGATCCTAAAATCATTAGAATTTCCTAAGTGAAGAGATTGATAAAGATGCCACTTGTTATGTCTAAGACAGCCTTTAAAAAGCAGGTAGTTTACTTAAGGATGGGGGCTTATTGCCAGGGGATCCAAAAATCTAATTATAACTTTGGATTTTTCAGTCCCATCTCTGCACACACACACCTCCAGGGAGGATAGAGGGTCTGGAGGTCGAATCAATCACCAGTGGCCAATGATTTAATCAGCATGCCTATATAGTGTAGCTTCCATAAAAACCCAGAATGATGGGGTTCAGTGAACACATGATGATTCGAGGAGAGTGGTGTTTCATACCCCTTCCCTGTACATTGCCCTCTGCATTTCTTCCATTTGGCTATTCCTGAGTTATATCCTTTTATAATGAACCAGTGATCTAGTAAGAATCACTAGAGTTCTGTGAGCTACACTAGCCAATTAATTAAACCCAAGAAAAGGTGATGGAAACTTCAGTCTATAACCTGTTGGTCAGAAGCACAGTTAAAAAACGGACTTGGACTGGCTTCTGAGGCATTTGTATAGAGGGCAGTTTTATGGGACTAAACCCTTAACCTGTGGGATCTGACACTATCTCCAGGTAGATAGTGTCAGAATTGGGTTGAACTGTCAGACACAGAGCTGGTGTCTGAGGATTACTTGATATAGAGAAAACTCCCTCCGCATTCACATTGAAGTTAAGTATAGAACATTTCATTGCAAATTAGGAAATGAGCAAATGAGTCTATTTCCTCCTTTTTAGTATTCTTGTAATGCTGATCAGAGAAATGGTTACCAAGTTATCCATCAAATGCCCTAGAATCCTAGTATAACACTAAAAACTTAATGTAGTAATAACACAAAATTTAAAAAGATAAATATGGTGAGAATCAGCTTATCTCATTTACCTCCAGTTAGAATTTCATATGGATTATAAAGCTGATAAAAAAATATTAAAAAGGAAAAGAAATGAAAGTACAGCCGACTCAAGAATAACTTGTTCTTATCATTTTTAAATAATTTCCAAAGATGGAATAAAGAGTCCATAGGGGTAGAGAATAGGGGTGCCTGGGTGGCTCAATTGTTAAGAATCTGCCTTTGGCTTTGGCCATGATCTAAGAATCTTGGGATTCAACCCCACAACAGGATCCCTGCTCCAAGGGAAGTCTGCTTCTTCCTCTCCCATTCCCCCTGCTTGTGTTCCCTCTCTCACTGTCTAGCAAATAAAAAAATAAATAAATAAATAAAATATTTATAAAATAATTTATAAATAAATAAATATTTATACTTTAAATAAAATATAAAAATAAAAATAACAAATAAATAAATAAAAATAAAAAATAAAATAAAATAAATAAAATAAAATATTTTAAAAATAAATTAAAAAATAAAAATTAAAAATTTATAATTTATAAAATAAAATCTTTTTTTTAAGATTATATTTATTTATTTGACAGAGAGAGAGAGAGAGATCACAAGTGGGCAGAGAGGCAGGCAAAGAGAGGAGGAAGCAGGCTCCCTGCAGAGCAGAGAGCCCGATGTGGGGCTCAATCCCAGGACCCTGAGATCATGACCTGAGCCGAAGGGCAGAAGCTTAACCCACTGAGCCACCCAGGGGCCCCCTAAAATAAATAAAATCTTTTAAAAAAAAAAGAATGCATAGATAACTTTCACTCACTTTACCTAATGTTAACATCTTACATAACTATCATACAATTATCAACTCCAAGAACTTAATATTGGTGCTATTCTATTAACTATTGTAGACTTTATCTAATGTTTCCTTCAGTTCTGGAGTTAATCCAGAATGCCACTGCAATTAGTTGCCATGTATCTTTCAATTTGTCACAAATTGAAAGTCCTAAGCATTTCTCTGTCTTTGACACTTTTGAAGAATACTGGTCAGGTACTTTGCAAAATGTTCCTCAAGTTGGGTTTCTCTGAAGTTTTCTTGTGATGAGAATGAAGATATGACATTTTGGAAAGCATACCACAGAAGTCACGTGCCCATGAGAGAAGTCATGGAATCATATCAAAGTACATAGTGTTCTTAATGTCTCACTACTGGGATTTAATCTTGATCATTTTGTAAGGTAATATCTGCCTGTTTTCTCCATTATAGGTTAATTTTTCCCTTTGTATTTATTTGAGGGACCATAATTTACATCTATAATGGTTAATTTAATGTGTCAACTGGATTGGCATGCCATGCCCAGATTCAATGTTATTTCTTTCTTTTTCTTTTTTTTTTTTTTTTTACTTTTTAAAAAAAATTTATTTATTTTTACTTTTTATAAACATATAATGTATTTTTATCCCTAGGGGTACAGGTCTGTGAATCGCCAGGTTTACACAGTTCACAGCATTCACCATAGCACATACCCTTCCCAATGTCCATAACCCCACCACCCTCTCCCAAACCCCCTCCCCCCAGCAACCCTCAGTTTGTTTTGTGAGATTAAGAGTCACTTATGGTTTGTCCCCCTCCCAACCCCATCTTGTTTCATTCATTCTTTTCCTAACCCTTAACCCTCCATGTTGCATCTCCACTTCCTCATATCAGGGAGATCATGTGATAGTTGTGTTTCTCCGATTGACTTATTTCGCTAAGCATGATACCCTCTAGTTCCATCCATGTCGCAAATGGCAAGATTTCATTTCTTTTGATGGCTGCATAGTATTCCATTGTGTATATATACCACATCTTCTTGATCCATTCATCTGTTGATGGACATCTAGGTTCTTTTCATAGTTTGGCTATTGTAGACATTGTTGCTATAAACATTCGGGTACACATGCTCCTTCGGATCACTATGTTTGTATCTTTAGGGTAAATACCCAGTAGTGCTAAATGTATCTGTGATGGTATTGCCAGATGAGACTACCATCTGCATTGATGAACTGAGTAAACAAGGTGTTTTTCTCCAATGTGGTTGGGTACCACTCAATTGAGGGCCCAAGTAGAACAAAAAGTGGAGGAAGAAGGAATGCACTTTTTTTTTTTTCTTCTTACTGATTGGGTTGCAACAATTCATCTCATCTTTTCTAGCCCTTTGACCAGGATTTACATCATCTGCTCCCCTGGTTTGAAGACCTCTAAACTTGGGCTAAACTGTACACTGGCTTTAGTGGGTCTCCAGCTTGCAAATGGCAGATTTATTTCTCTTCTTTAGTCTCCATAATCACATGAGCCAATTCCTCATAACTAATATGGATAGATAGATGATAGATAAATATTGATGGATTTGGATAGATGAATATAGGCATAGATATATAGCTAGATCTAGTGGTTCTGTTACTCTGTATAACTCTGACAAATACAGAGGGTATGTAGTATCCTGTTTCTTCTTAAACTTTTGTCCTATGGTAGAACAAATTCTAATTCATCTGAATTCATCAAATTCATCTGGAGAAGTTTCCTGCCTCAATTACTGCCATAATGTTCTAAAAGTGATTTTCTGTTTCCTTCATTCTTTCTACATTCATTAAGTTGAATTATACTGAAAGGAAAAACTCTTCCTTCTCCCCAATCTATATTTATTGAATATACCTTTATATCAGTTAGACTCAAGCTACTTATTTTATTATATAAAATGAGACTTTCAGAAAACAAAGGAGAGTAAGGCAAGAGGGACCTGGCATGGCAAAGAAAAGGGTAAGGGTCATATTGCAACACAAGGGAGACTGGCTAGAGAAGCTTCATTGTGAAGGTGGTAATTGAGCAAATATTCGAAGTAATGAGAAGCTATCAGTTGCCTGGCTGCTGAAGACTATTTCAGACAGAGAGTAATGTTAGGGCAAAGGACTTATGACAGCATGTGTTGACAGGAACATGACAGCATGCTCTAGAACATCAAGGACACCAGTGTGGCTGCACAGAGGGAGCTAGGGACACCAAAGTAGATCAGCTCAGGGAAGTAAGAGAGGGTCTAATTATGCAAGGCCCTCCATGCTTTGTAAGATTGCTGGCTTTTACTCTGAATTAAGTGGGACGGTATTGCAGGGTCCTGAGCAGAGGAGAATATAGCCTGGGTTTGTTTTGTGATTATTCTGGCAGCTCTGTCAAGAATATATGGATAGGTTTGGGAAGGATAGGAAAGGTGATAGGAGAATGGTGGAAGTGGAAATGGGGAAATGGGTTAAGAAATTTTGCAGTAATCTTAATATGGCTCAGGTGAGGTGGATGCCATGGAAATGGGAGGAATTGGTTAAGTTTGGGGTATGTGTTAAACACATGCAACAGGATTTGCAAACAGCTGGAATGCATGGTGTGAGAAGATGATACTGAGGTTTTTGCTAAAAACATCCCGAGTTGGTCTTACATGGAGGAAAGAGGCTGAAAGTGGAACAAGACTGGAAGGAAGGACAGAATTCAGTTTTTAACATCCTGAGTTTAAGATTCCTATTTGATATTGAGGTGAAATTGCCTGGTTCACCTTTAGATATGTGAATCTGGAGTTCAGGGTAGAGGTCAAGGCTAAAAGATACACACTGGACAGGTTCAAGGAGAGGGCGCAGTCGCAAACTCAACATCTGAATGTATGCGGGAGATGGGGAACAACTATTACTTGAGGCTGGGGTAGAGAACCAGTAATTAAGAATAAAGTAGGGAGTGTAGCTTTTGGGAAGCCAAGAGAAGCAATTGCACCAGGGAAAGGCACTGATCAACTGTGTTAACGCTGCTGACTAATCAGGTTAAGATGAGTGAGAATTGATCATTGAATTTAGCCATTTGGAGGTCGTTATTAGTGAGCTACTTATAATTTAATTAAAAAGGAGAAGATTTTTTAAAAAGAAATATAATAATTAGGAAAAAACAATACTATGGTTATCTAGTTCAAATTGTTTTAGCTTTGGCGAGTGAGGGGTCTTTCTGGTCTTTCTGTCTTTCTGTTAGCATGACCCTATAATTTTGTTCTTTGAGCACTTCCTTACTAAGCGATATTATAAGAGGCTCCAAGAACATCTAGTGCTTTGCTTGTCCCCATCCTGGAGTCATCCATTTCTCCAAGAAGCCCATTTCTTTAATTGATGAATGAATTTTAGAAACCAAGATCTGGACACTAAGTGTATTCATTGCTCCTGGGCTCTTACTGCTTCTAGACAATCATAGTGAACAGAGAGAGCTGGGAAATTTCATATGCATACATACATACACACATTTCTGTTTCTAGGTATGTGTGTGTGTGCATTCATACAAAAGCATACACATGCATGTATGTATACACAAGTATCTACATAATTGTGTCTATTTCTTCACACATACATATGTGCATATGTGTATAAGGTCTATGTAGAATTCCTCCTTTTGTTATTTCTAACATTTATCCAACAGTTGATACTTGGCTTTCATTATCTACAAATATTTACTTATTCGTTATATGGGTAAAGTAGTTCCAGAAATGTTAACATATGCTGCTGTGAGAAACAAGTTTTCTCATCTAGAGCTCAGTATTTGTATATACTATTCTTTTTATCATCACATAGCCTTATAGCAGCCAGTGAAAATAGAGTTTTCCAAAATTACTCCTTTCTTTCCTATCCCCATCTGTGTGTTAATATCATTTCACTGTACATAATTAGAGACATTTTCACAATTTGCCTTCTACTGGTGTTTTCCCAATATCCTCATTGATTTTTTTAAAAGTTTTTCAGACATTAAAATTCACAATTTTTGGCATAAACTTCTATGGGGATTGACAGATAAATAGAGGTCTCTATTCACCACCACAAACTTACAAAGAACCATTTCATAACTAACTTTTGACATTCCTTAAATTTCCTTAGTTCTGTCCCTTGTAGTATATCCTTCTATCACCAACCATACCAGCAACCACTGGTATCTCATGTAGGTCATCATATATTGAATCTAATCCTTTGTTAGATATATCATTTGAAAGTATTTTTTCCAGTCTGTATCTTACCTTTTCACTCTTTTGATGGTGATTTTTAGAAAGCAATATTTTTATTAAAAAAGTCTCATTTACTACTTTTTAAAACAGATCCTGCTTTGGGTCTTGTACTTTAAAACTCTTTGCTTTAACAAATGCATACAAATTATCACTTACTTTTTTTTCCTGGAAGTTTTGTATTTATGTTTTTAATTAGACAGCATTCATTTTGGGTTTTAATTGTTGTATCACATATGAGTTATGCATTGAAGTTCAAATTTGGAAAATAGTTGATTAAAATTTCGAAAATTATTTTTTAAATGCACTATCACTTTTCCATTTTATTACTTTTGCATTTTTGTCCAAAACTAGTTGACTATATTAATTGATTTAACATATATGTGAGGATCCATTTACAAGCCCTGTATTCTTATCCCATTGATTCATGTGTGTACTTTGACCAGCAACACAGTGTCATTCTTTTCTTTCCCATTTTTATTTCTTCCCTGCCTCCATTTTTATCTGGGTATTTTTTTAAGACTTTATTCATTTGAGACAGAGTGAGAAAGAGAATGAGCAGGTGGGAGAGGCAGAAGACCAGGGAGAAACAGACCCCTCTGAGGAGGGAGCCCAATGCGAGGCTCAATCCCAGGACCTGGAGATCATGACCTGAGCTGAAGGCAGAGGCTTAATCTGAGAGTTTTGTTTTGTTTTGTTTTGGTTTGGTTTTTAATATTCTTTTGGAAATGTTACTTTCTACTCTCTGGTGATTAATTTAAAGTTCTTTTTTGCTCTCTAAATGTTTAATGTATAAATAGAGACATGTTTTTCTTTCATGAATGTACTGTATTCTCTTACCTCGAAATTATTATTTTCTTAGTTTTCCTCTGTTCTTTTCATTTTTAATTTCCACAATTTTTCAGTTTGCTTGTTTTCTTCTCTGTCTTTTATGTTAGAGACTGTTTTCAAATGTCTAATGATTCTTTACTGTAGATTCATATTTAACAGTGACACACCAAAAAGTAGATTAGGATTCAATATGCAATAATTAAGACTTGGAAATTGGTGAACCTCACTGCAGAGTAGTTTGGAGAAACTTGGTCCTTTCTCTGGGGGGTCTTATCTTTTGTTACATGTCACTTTCACGTACAAGAAGTTCCTCATCTGCAAACTAGGATTAGCTGAGTGTTAAGCATCATTGCTAGAATTCTAGAACCATAGAAGAAAAAGTTGGAGGGTGGTTTTCACTTCTCATAAATAGACTTGTGTCACCCATCCTCAGAGTGTTCCTGATATCCCTAAGTCCAGAACCAGTCTATAGGTTTCAGGTTCTCCAGAGAGTAATCTCCAGCCCTCTGCAGAGGCTCAGAAGGGGATATCTCTCTCATGGCTATTTGGGGTAAGAAAGGATAGATGATTGGGTTTCCTGAGTGGTTCAGTCAGGAGAACATGCAACTCTTGATCTCCCAGTGGTGAGTTCAAGACACATATTGGGGATAGAGATTACAAAAAGAAGAAAAAAAGAAAAGAAAAGAAAAAGAAGAAAAGAAAGAAAGAGAAAGAAAAGGAAAGAAGGAAGGAAGGAAGGATGGATTTAACTTCTCTTTTAAACTTTTATAATCATTTTTCATTTTTAATTTGTTCTGCGCTTCTGTTTCCAGAGTTACATGTTGCCTTTAATATCTGGTTACCATAAGTGCAATCATTTTTGTTTCTTTGAGCTTTATACATATACTGGCCCAAGTTTTAGCTTTCTCTAGTCTGCTAGGTCAATTATCAACTGCTTTCCAGTTCCAAAATGTTGTTAACATAAGTCATTCTTTCCTCTCATCTCTTTGTTTTTGTGAGGTTTTGCCTTTTTATTTATTTACCATCCTTTCTGTGAAGTTTTGAGAAGAAATGGAGATAGATGCATAACTGTTTCAGTAGTCATGAAAATGCACTTTTCAGATGTCTTACTGCAAGGAGACAGTGCTTTAAATAGAGTACCTTTTAGTAAATCACCAATATTGGGTTATTTGAGTGCTCCAAAATTTTTCTTTGTCAAAATAATTCTGGCTATTTTAGTCCCTTGTTTTTCCCATATAAATTTTAGAATCAGCTTAATGATTGCTGCAGAAAACAAAACAAAACTGTTGTGATTTCCATTGAGATTGTGTGGAATCTATAGACAAAATTGTGGTGAACTGACATTTTAACAACACTGCATAGTCCAGTCTAGGAACACAGTATTCAGAAACATATATATCTTTTGGTTTATTTAGGTCTTCTTATTTATTTCTTCGGTATTTAGTAGTATTCAGCATACAGATACTGAAGTTTTTAAAAGACTTTTTCAGTTCAAATTCCCATTGTTTATGTTTATCATAGAGACATAGATTTGTACCCATTAACTTTGTATCTTTCAACCGAGAGAGGATTACTGAAGTTTCCAACTATATTTTTAGATTTTTCTATTTCTCTTTTTAGCCCTGTTAGTTTTTACTTTATTTATTTTGAACTCAGATGGTAGGTATGTATATGTCTAAGATTACTATATCTTCTTGGAGAATTGTTCCTTGTTCATTGTATAATGACTTGTTACCCCTAACATGTTCATTATTCTGGTCTATTTTCTCTGAAGTCTATTTTCTCTGATTAAGAAAAAATCCAGATTTTCTTTCCTTTTTTTTTTTTTTTTTAATTCATGTTTGTATAATGTGTTAGGGGTCCACAAGATTACTCTCAGGCTCAGTGGTTCATTAGAAGGGCTCAAAGAACTCATAAGTTTTGTGATCATTGTTGCAATTTAATACTAAAAAGATGCAGGGTAAAATCAGAGAAGATAAATGCACAGAAGGTGAAGTCCAGATGAAACCAGGTTTCATCTTCACAGGTGCAAGCTTCCAAGTGACCCTTCCCAATGGATTCCATGGGATATCCTTAATTCCTCCAACAATGATGTCTAACAACATGTTCAAAGAGGTCCCAACCAGGAAAGTTCACACAAACCAAGTTTTCCAGGATTTCATTGGGTATCTGTCTTGTGGGTATATAGTACCTACATGAGTGATCTTATTTCCTCAAAATCGAAAACCCCAGAGCAAAAGTCAATATTTACCATAAATCACATTGTTAGCATAAATTATGTGAACAGACTAATTCAACAAAGCCCGGTGTCTTAGAGCAGCAATAATACTTTTATCAGACAGAACATTCCAGGAGCTAAGTTCCCAGGAGCCAGACAAAGGCCAGTCATGAAAATAAGCCTTTCTTCTGGATGTGCAAGTTTCAAGCAATGCAGACCTGCTGTGTTAACCCTTTCCCATACATAGGGATATACCTTTTTCCATCTTTTTCAGTTTAACTGATCTATATCTTGATTATTTAAACAGGTTTTCTTTAGAGATCATATAATTAGATCTTGTTTTTTTTTTTATCTAATACAAAAACCCCTCTATTTTAACTGTTGTGTTTAGACTGTTCATTATTAATGTGATTATTGATACAGTGGGGTTAAAATTTATCATCTTAAGCAAGACGTTTTTAACCAGGAATATGTTGACACTTGGTGATTCAGTAAGAGTTTCAGCAAACCTATGGAAATTATATATAAAATTTTGTGTGGGGGTGCCTGGGTAGCTCTGTCAGTTAACATCTGCCTCTGGCTCAGGTCATGATCTCAGGGTCCTGGGATCGAGCCCCACATCGGGCTCTCTGCTCAACAAGGAGTCTGCTTCTTCCTGTCAGTCTTCTTCTGTGTTTTCCCTCTCTCTCTCACTACCCGCCCTCTTTCTCTCAAATAAATAAATAAAGTCTTTGAAAAATTTTGTGTATGTGTCTATATGTTTGAGCACAATTGTGACAGGAACCAAGAATTCATCAGATATACATAGATATATACATATATATATATATACACACACATAGATATATACATATATATATCTATATATATCTATGACCTGTTTTTTTCAACAAAAATTAGTATTTAAGAAGAGAGACAACAACATAATAATAAATACCATTTTCTGAGTACATATCTGTGAACCAGTGCTATTGTAAGATATTTGCATTTATTAATTCTAATCTTCCTAACTATCCTGTAAGAAAGTTACTATTATCCTCATTTTGTATATGAAAAGATTGAGAGGTTAAACAATTTGCATGGGTACACAGCTAGTAAGTCTTATTCAGGTTGACTAGCCCTCAGAAGTATCCTTGAGAACATACTTACTGCACTACCCATCGTAAAGCTCTCATAAACACTGAGATTGTAAGTCTGTCTATATCAACACCAGCAGCAAAACATCATCTTCCACTGATTCTCATTGGCAAATAAATGCAGAAAACAGTAAGTTCTACACTTTGGTAGCCAATTTTACACTAGCTGATAAAGAAATAAAAAACCAACCTAAAGGTTTTAGAAACTGGCAGGCATTGTTTCAACGATGAGAAACACAGATCTAGTTAGTAATATCAAGTTAACATGGATTTTGCCATTTGAGGTTTCTATAACATGCCCACTTATACCTTTCTCCATTACAATTTTAGGGCTGAATAATATCTAACTGAACCAACGTTTAAGCATGTTATTGCTTTAAGACTCTAAAAAATATCAACATCTATGGAATTTGTGTTCCACTTTGCAAACACAGAGGATGTACTGTCTAAAAGCCATAGACCAAATTATGTGTACGATCTCCCTTCTGAATAAGAAGAATTTCCCTGCAATATGGGAAGTAGCAGCATTTCATGACAGTGGAGAAGACAACAAAACAGCCCTGAGACGGAGCGTGTTCAGTAAGATAGAGCATAGTGAAGAGTCCAATATAACTGGGAGATACTTGAGTGTTGAATTTAGTGGAGATGATTCAAGCACTGAAATGGATCTTGTAAATCCTTGTAATGGCTTTGAGTTTTGTTCTGAACAGAATGGACTGATCTCAGAGCACAGTCTATCTAGGGTGAGGGTAGAAACAGGGATGCCAGTAAGCGGTGTTTTACAACAATGTAGACAAGAGAAGACCCTGGCCACCAATATTTGGTAGTAGAGGTGATGATGGATATTTCAAATCCAGAAATAATTTGAAGATAGAGACAGCAGCATTTACTTTTGCAAGGGGCATATAGTAGGAGAAAGAAAAGGAGTAAAAAGACTCAGGGGTGCCTCACTGGCTCAGTTGAACATCTATCTTCGACTCAGGTCATGATCTCAGGGTCCTGGGATCAAGCCCCAAGTTGGGCTCACTGCTGAGCAAGGGGTCTGTTTCTCTCTCTCCCTCTGCCCTTACCCCCTGCTATTGTATTCTCTCTTTCTCTCTCTCTCAAATAAACAAATAAATAATATTTTTAAAAATGACTCAAGTTTTCAATCTAAGGAACTGGAAGAATAACAGATTGGAAAACTGTGAGTGGAAAAATATTCACAGGGAAGATGAAGAATTCAGTTTGGGTCATGATGAATTTGAGGTATCAATTATACACTAAGAGGAAATGTTGAGTAATCATATGTGAATAAATAAATAATATTCCTATATGAGATAAGGTAAAGAACATGTAAAGTTTTTGTGAAAAATAAACTGTTTTCTGGTCAATTTCTTAGAGGCACTGTTAACTTGATATGCCTATTACATACTTCTAAGTTCTGGGAATACATTAGTGAAGAAAAAAGACATAAATCTTTGTTTCCATGAAGATTACATTTTAGTGGAGAGAGAAGCTTTCAAAGGTAAATAAATAAAGCAACTATATATTAAGTTAGAAGGTAATATAAGGGGGCGCCTGGGTGGCTCAGTGGATTAAGCCGCTGCCTTCGGCTCGGGTCATGATCTCAGGGTCCTGGGATCGGGTCCCGCATCGAGCTCTCTGCTCAGCAGGGAGCTTGCTTCCCTCTCTCTCTCTCTCTGGCTGCCTCTCTGTCTACTTGTGATTTCTCTCTGTCAAATAAATAAATCTTAAAAAAAAAAAAAAAAAAAAAGAAGGTAATATAAGCTTTGCGAAAGAAAAGTATAAAAGGCCGGGGAATATTGGACATGGTGGCAAGGCAGGGGTGGGTGCTATCACTAAAATGACTATTGTATGCCTCACAAACAGTGATTGTTCAGAATATCCAGACAGTGATAGAATACTTAGAGAAGCTTTCTCAAAAGTTGCAATATTTGTGAGGCACTTGAAGCAGAAAACTGTGAGCATTGCTTACAACCTTTAATTCAACCTTGAAGGACATTTCACATGGAAGGACTCTATAGACATATCTGACACCACAGATTACACTGAGACACGAAATCTGTTCGTATCTGTTCAATGCCATCATTCCTGCTCCCATCATTCATGTTTAGCTCTCACTTGTGGCCTGGTGAAGTAAGGGAGTCCTGCTTTTCAGCTAGTATCATCAAGATTTCGTTTATCCCCAGGAGAGAAAAAGATGGAAAGAGGAAAATGAGGGGAAAATAAGAGGTTTGGAGAAGGAAAAGTTAGGATGGTAGGAAATAGAGTGGAAGAGTCTTACCTTCAAAAGCATCATTGAAGCCTTAAGCGAAAAAATCTGAGGATGATAATAATTCACGTGGATTGAGCATTTACTGTTTTACAAGAATCGTGCTAAGTGCTACACACTCATTAACTTATGTAATCTTCATAACAACTTTAAGAAATGGATACTATTTTGATCTGCATTCTACAGATACAGAAAACAGAGTTCATAATGTCTAAATAGCCTGTGGGTCACGCAGCTATTAAGTGATGGAGTTGTGGCGATCTGATGCCTATCACATGTTCTTACCCGCTAGGCAATGCAGTCTGCCTGACTTCCAGGTGAGAATAGCCTGCCCTGCTTTCACGTAAGATTTGCTGTACATTCCTTTTGGCCCTCTTCGTGCATTTACCAAAATGAATTACAGCACTGGAGAAAACAAGGCTCAAAACAAAATGCCACATTACAGAAGTTTTATCTTGGAGGTAACTGTTTCCTATCAGAAATAATGTATAATTAGTATATTTACAAACACACACACACACACACACACCCCTGCAATTTGTCAGTAGTATTAAACTTGCCATCATTAATCTGTAAAATTTCTTATTGCATTTGAATGTTCATTAACTAATGAATAAACATTCAGTTAGTTTTCCTCTTCTTTACTGATCCCCTAACCTGAGTTTTAACCACTCATAAGAGATGATAAAAATAGTTTTTTTTTTAAATTTTGCATGCAATATTCCCTTTGATATCTACACAAACCCAATGAAGTAGTAATTGTCCCTGTTTTGGAAAACAAGGAGTTTCATAGATTTTGCTATTGTTAGTTAGTTACATAATATCAGCACTAGGTCAAAACCAACATAAAAAAATTGACTGCAATAACTCATCCACGAAGGAAGTGGTTTATTATGCCTAAGACTTTTATTTTCTCTGCTGCTTGATCACTGGGATGATTTAGTGACAACTCTGGTAAGCAACCTAATTGTTAAATAGAATGGAAGAGAGAAGACAACAAAAAAAGGTAACAGAAAAGAAAAAGGAAATAAAACCTTTCCTTTGCAGAATTGCTAATAATTTGGCTACAATGGTGATAACAGTCAGAAAAGCAAAGATGAGTGCAATCCATAACAGATTTTAAAGGTAACACTTGCCCTTGGAGATAAGCTAGTACTGTTTTATAAATGGAATCAAACTCTCTCCGTGTTTTAGTGTGACCACGGTTTAAATCTTTTCTAGGACTTTTTGATGATAGACAGTCATTTAGAATGGGGAAATTGAATATTTACTCTTTTTTTTTTAAGATTTTATTTATTTATTTGACAGACAGAGATCACAAGTAGGCAGAGAAGCAGGCTCCCCGATGAGCAGAAAGCCCAATGCAGGGCTCCACCTGAGCCGAAGGCAGAGGCTTTAAACCACTGAGCCACCCAGGCGCCCCGGAATATTTACTCTTTACTTAAGTAAAGCAGCATTCATCCTTTAACACTGGAGAATATTCTATGACATCCTGTGATGGTGCCTAGTTTTGTTTTTGTTTTTTTGGAAGAACAATATAGAGGTAGAACTTGATTTTATGCCTTATACCAGATTTTTAGTTAACCATTATCTTAAATTAAGTTACAAGACTTGTTATTAGACTTTATACTAAAATAAATTTAAGATGTCATCAATTACATGAACATGGCATATGGTTAAAACTCAGATAAATTTAATAAAGAAAAAGATTCCAAAGAGATGAGAATGAGGCAAGTTCTAAAGTGATGTCTTAAAAAAACTTCATTGAATTTATATTCATTTTAGAATGTCTCATCCTTACTGTGTTTGTCATTACTGATTGTTCCAAATAGAATCTAGTTTATTCTCCCTTGAACATTAGATGTGATGGGTTTCATTAAAATGGCATAACTTATGAAATTTCCTGGGAAATCTTACAGACACCTGAATAAATAAGCAATCTATTAAATTATAGATATATAGCTTTGATGATAAGTTCACTTTCACAAACTCTCGTTCTTTTGGTCCCCTGGTACAAAAACGCAGCTTAAGGCACTTGAAGTTAACACAGTGGAAAAATAATGGAATTCATATAATGTAGCAATAGATTATAGCTGACTCTTCCAGGAAGGGGGGTGGGGTGGAATCTTCTATAGAGAAGCATAAGCATGCTCTATTGCACTGAGTAACAACGAAGAGGGAAAGTGTCAGCTATATAAGAGGGAAGTATAGCAAGAAGGAAAATAAGTTAGGGAGAAGAAGAGAGGCCCAGAAAAATGGTGGCATATATAGTCTAGTCACATTCAGAATTGTCAGGTGAAAGTGATCACATGAGGCTTCTGAGTTACACTACAACATGCAAAACATTTAACAGGAGATAATGGCAAGCTCCTAAATTACTACCAATGTGCTTTTAGAATTTAGCTAGCAATCAAGTAGAGAAAGCACAAGGTCATGTCCCTGCAAAGAGGTGCTGACCATCTTTATTTCCACTTTTTTTGTGCAATTACACTAATGAAAAGTAAATATGAAATATTCCTCCTTAAACTCTGTACCACATCATCTAGATCGCACTATCAAAAGTGACAGTGAGACAGAAGATAGATTTCTTTTTTCAATTTTTTTTTGCTTTGTTTTTCTCTTTCTCTCTTTTTAAAGAATGATATTTGGATTTATTCTCAAAATAACGTTTTCTGACAAGAATCCATACTATAATCCCATTTTCTCAGATCTAACACTAGTTAAGAAAAAGATGTAAAGATTTACATTAAATTGCTGGAAAGAAGACCTTAGGACGTAAAGAGAAATTTTTTTCTAAGAAATGTAATCAATGATATTCTCACATTAAAAGAAAGCAATTTTTAGATGAATATTTTTTGCCGTTCTATTTCACATAGCTAAAGGGAGAAGATATAGATTTTTGTCATGAATTATTATCTTTGAAAATAAACATATTATTTGTAAAGGAATTCATAAAAATATAACTAGAACAATGCACCAAACAATAACAAAATTCACAGTATTTTTAAGGATTCACAAAACTCTTAAAATAACCACATGTTAGATTACGATCTCAATTAGAGAGACAAATCTCAATTGAAACACTTCGGAGTGTATTCTCTGACCACAATAGAATTAATCTGAATATAAATTAAAAGGCTATTAAGAAGTCCAAATTGATGGAACATTATATATTTTTAGAAAATCTATTGAACAAAAAAGAAATCAGAATGGGAATTAGAAAATAATTTAAATATAATGATAAGAAACATATCAAAATGCGTGGGATATAAGCAAACTAGAGTTTAGAGGGAAATGTATAGCATTAAAGACATACTTAATCAGAAAAGTTAAAAATCAATATTCAACCTTCCTTTTTAAGAAACTACAGCAAAACTAACCTAAAGGAAGTAGAAAGAATGAAATAATAAAAAATAACATCAGAAAAAATAAAAATAGATAACTTATATAAATAAAGAGACTCCACAAGCTAAAAAAGAAAAAAAAAGTTTAAATAAGAATGAAAGCAGGAGAGAGAGTAATGTACCACCAATATTGGACCGATATCAAAAGCACTCAGTAACTAAGATGAATAACAAATTCTTTAGAAACACAATATATAAAATTTACATAAGAAAAGATATCTGCATACTTCTGTAACTATTATAAATTGAATTTATTATTAAAATTCTTCCCACAAAGAAGCAGAGTTTCTAACATAAATTTTAAGGAAGACATAACACTAATCCTATACATCCTACTCTCCAAGGAACCAAGAAAGAAGAGATATTTCAGAATTAGTCTTATGAAGCCAGGATAGTCTTTTTTTTTTTTTTTTTAAGATTTTATTTATTTGACAGAGAGAGAGAGATCACAAGTAGGCAGAGAGGCAGGCAGAGAGAGAGAAGGGAGGAAGCAGGCTCCCTTCTGAGCAGAGAGCCCAATGCAGGACTCGATCCCAGAACCCTGGGATCATGACCTGAGCCAAAGGCTTTAACCCACTGAGCCACTCAGGCGCTCCCAGGATAGTCTTTTTTTTTTTTTTTAAAGATTTTATTTATTTATTTGACAGAGATCACAAGTAGGCAGAGAGGCAGGCAGAGAGAGAGAGAGAGGAGGAAGCAGGCTCCTGCTGAGCAGACAGCCCAATGCGGGACTCGATCCCAGGACCCCGAGATCATGACCTGAGCCAAAGGCAGCGGCTTAACCCACTGAGCCACCCAGGCGCCCATCCCAGGATAGTCTTGATACCAAAATCTGACAAAGCTACTGTCCAGTTTCTTTCATGAACATGGATACAATAAATTATAATAAAATATTAGCAAATTCTTGTGATATATAAAAATGATTTTATATTACAAATGGTGTTGATTATAGGAATTTAAGGTGGTCTCAACCTCTGAAAATCAAGTGTATATCACATAATAATGACTGCAAAAAGGAGAAAAATCTAATGTAAGGAGAGCACTTGATGAAATTCTACAATATTATTGAAAACACTTAACAAAGATCTAAATAAATAGATATACCATGCCATACTGGTTTTGAAAACTCTGAGATGTGGACAAGTCAATCTCCCCAAATTGATGTATAGATTTAATAAAATCCAAGTCAAAATCAGTTTTTTGGTGGAAATTGACAAGCTGATTCTAAACTTATAAATGAGCCAATTCTGAAGAAAACGAACCTGGAGGATTTAAACTACCAGATGTAAGGACTGATTATAACACTACAATAATAAAGTAATGGCAATATTGATACAAAAGTAAACAGATCAATAAACTATTATGGAGTCTAGGAATAGACCCACACCTTTATACTCACCTGAATTAAGACAGTACAATAGGGAAAGGATGGTTGACTATCATATGGAAAAAAGTGTGAATATTATATATATGTGTGTGTGTGTGTAAATTTTTTTTTCAAGATTTTATTTATTTATTTATTTATTTATTCATTTGAGAGAGCATTCCAGAAGAGGGGAGAAGTCAGAGGGAGAGGGAGAAGCAGACTCCCTGCTAAACCAGGACTGTGATGCAGGGTTAATGGAGTGCTAGATTTCAGGACCCTGGGATCATGACCTGAGCCTAAGGCAGACATTTAACCAATTAAACCACCCAGGAGCCCCTGGGGAAAAAAACACATTTTGATTCTTACTTTACACCATAGAAAAATAAAACAATTGTGGGTGGCTCAGGAATCGAACAGTGAAAGATGATAAAAAGACCAAATGCTATTTATTTAGTCATGAAAATTCCAAATGTCCAAAATAGGTCCAAAAGCTGGTGAATGCAGGTGAATGGCTAAATAAATTATTACCATTATGTTTATTTTTGAAAAATATTTGAAGGCATAGAAAATATAATTTAAAACATGGAAGTTATTAGTATATAAAATTGGGTATAGAACATAATTCCAACATATATATAGTAGGAGTATAAAATTTGTAATGAATAAAACAAAATAAAAGCAGTAATCTATTGGTAACTTTTCTTTTATACCTGGAACAAAAGTTTGTAAATTTGCCTCAATCACTTCATAAATCATGTAATATTTTCCATTTTATGAGCATCCACTTGAAGTCATTTGTAGAATTTGACCATGACAAACTACTTCCCAAATGATGTGACCCCCCAATCAAAGTGACCCTTTTCACAATGTTTTTGTCAGTCTTGACATTTTTATTTCTTTTTACCTCACACATTTGATTTTTCTAAACACAAACTGAGAGTAGCTCTAAAATTTATAGATTTAAATTTTAAAACTCTAGCTGTACTCTCAAAACTCAAGAGTAAGAGAAACAAACAATGCAATTAGATCATGGGCTAGGCATAAAGAAACATTTAACCAAAATACAATAATAGCAGGAGACTTTAACAGCCCCCTCACTGAAATGGACAGACTATCTAAGCAAAAGATCAACAAGGAAATAAGGGCTATAAGTGACACACTGGACCAGATTGACATCACAAATATGTCCAGAACATTCCATCTCAAAACTGCAGAATACACATTCTTCTCTAGTGCACATGCAACATTCTCCAGAAAAAATAACATCCTGGGTCACAAGTCAGACCTCAACTGGTACAAAAAGATGGAGATCATTCCCTGCATATCTTTGGATCACAATACTTTGAAACTGAAATTCAATCACAAGAAGAAAGTTAGAAAGAACTCAAATATATGGAGGCTAAAGAGCATCCCACTAAAGAATGAAAGTGTCAACCAGGAAATTAAAGAAGGATTGATTGAAAACAACAACAACAACAACTCATGGAAACAAATGAAAATAAAAACACAACTGTTCAAAATCTTTGGGATGCAGCAAAGGCAACCCTAAGAGGAAAGTGTATAGCAATATGAACCTTTCTCAAGAAACAAGAAAGGTCTCAAACACACAACTTAACCCTACAGCTGAAATCTTGCCATTTGCGACAACATGGATGGAACTAGAGCATATCATGCTTAGCGAAATAAGTCAAGCAGAGAAAGACAACTATCATATTATCTCCCTGATATGAGGAAGTGGTGATGCAACATGGGGGCTTAAGCGGGTAGAAGAAGAATCAATGAAACAAGATGGAATTTTGAGGGAGACAAACCATAAGTGACTCTTAATCTCACAAAACAAACTGAGGGTTGCTGGGGGGAGGGGGATTGGGAGAACGGGGTGGGATTATGGACATTGGGGAGGGTATGTGCTTTGGTGAGTGCTGTGAAGTGTGTAAACCTGGTGATTCACAGACCTGTACCCCTGGGGATAAAAATGTATGTTTATAAAAAAAAATTAAAAATTAAAAAAAAAAGGAGTTGGGTAAGGAAAAGCAAATAAAGCCTAAACTCAGCAGGATAAGAGAAATAACAAAGATCCAGTGAAGAAATCAATGAAATAGAAACCAAAAGAACAGTGGAATAGATCAATGAAACTCAGAACTGGTTCTTTGAAAGAATTAATAAGATTGATAGACTCCTGGCCAGACTTATCAAAAAAAAAGAGAGAGAGAGAGAGAGAGAGAGAAAGGGCCCAAATTAATAAAATCATGAATGAAAGAGGAGAAATCAAAACCAACGCCAAAGAAATAGCAAACAATTATAAGAATATATTATGAGCAACTATATGCCAACAAAGTAGACAATCTAGAAGAAAGGGATGCATTCCTAGGGGAGCCTAAACTACAAAAACTGAATGAAGAAGAAATAGAAAACCTAAACAGACCCATAACCAGCAAGAAATTTAAACAATAATCAAAAATCTCCCAATAAATGAGAGTCCAGGGCCAGATGGCTTCCAAGGGAATTCTACTAAACATTTAAAGAATTAATACCTATACTCTGAAAGTGTTCCAAAAAAACACAACTGGATGGAAAACTTCCAGACTCTCCGAACCAGAGAAACACTCCACCGAAAGGAGATTTACAGACCAATATCCCTGATGAACATGGATGTAAAAATTATCAACAAAATACTTGCCAATAGGATCCAACAATACATTAAAAGAATTATTCATCACAACCAAGTGGGATTTAATCCTGGGCTGCAAGGTTGGTTCAAGATCTGCAAATCAATCAATGTGATACACTACATTAATAAAAAACAAAACAAGAACCATATGATACTCTCAGTAGATGTAGAAAAAGCATTTGACAAAATACAGCATCCTTTCTTGATTGAAACTCTTACAATGTAGGGATAGAGAGTACATACCTCAATATCATAAAAGCTGCCTATGAAAAACCCACAACGAATATCATTCTCAATGGGGAAAAATTGAGATCTTTACTAAGATCGGGAACATGGCAGGGATGTCCACTATCCCATATGCTGTTCAACATAATAATAGAAGTCCTAGCCTCAGCAATCAGACAACATAAAGAAATAAAAGGGATCTGAATTGGTAAAGAAGAAGTGAAACTCTCACTCTCTGCAGATGATATGATGCTTTATGTGAAAAACCCAAAGACTGTACCCCCAAACTACTAAAACTTATAAAGGAATTCAGTAAAGTGGTAGGATAAAAAAAATCAATGCACAGAAATCAGTTGCATTTCTATAGATCAGCAGTGAGAAGAAAGAGAAATTAAGGAGTTGATACCATTTACAATTGCACCCAAAACCATAAGACACCTAGAAATAAATGTAACCAAAGAGGCAAAAGATCTGTTCTCAGAAAAGAAATAGCAAACGATTATAAGAATATATTATGAGCAACTATATGCCAACAAAGTAGACAATCTAGAAGAAAGGGATGCATTCCTAGGGGAGCCTAAACTACAAAAACTGAATGAAGAAGAAATAGAAAAACCCAAAGACAGGGTATAAATACCCACTACTGGGTATTTATCCCAAAGATACAAATGTAGTAATCCGAAGAGGCACCTGTACCCCAATGTTTACAGCAGCAATGTCCCCAATAGCCAAACTATGGAAAGAGCCAGATGTTGATCAACAGATGAATGGATAAAGAAGATGTGGTATACATATATATAGTGGAGTATTAAGCACCCATCAAAAGATGAGATCTTGCCATTTGCAACAACATAGATGGAACTAGAGGGTATCATGCTAAGTAGAAATAAGTCAATCAGAGAAAGACAATTATCATATGATGTCACTGATATGTGGAACTTGAGAAACAAGACAGAGGAGCATAGGGGAAGAAAGGAAAAAATGAAACAATACAAAACCAGAGAGGAAGCAAACCATAAGAGACTCTTAATCTCAGGAAAAAAACTGAGGGTTGCTAGAGTGGAGGAGGGTGGGCGGGATGGTGCAACCGGGTGAGGGATATCGGGGAGGGTATGTGTTGTGGTGAGTGCTGCGTATTGCCTGAAACTGATGAATCACAGATCTGTATCCCTGAAGCAAGAATACATTATATGTTAATAATAATAACAGTGTGATCAATATAGGTCTGTGAATAGACCATGGCAGTGATTGACTCCAGGGAAGCAGAGCCTTTAAGCAAAGGATGATCAGAGGAACAAGGAGCCATAGGATGAGTGGAGAATGAGTCTCAGGCATTCAGAGCTTAAGGACAGTGTCACCTGAGCAGCACGCTTTTGCATTTGAGTTGAATTTATTTCTGAAAAAGGAATGCGTTCAGATGGCTCAAAATTCAAGAGTGAAGTGGTTATACAGTACTGTGAAAAGTCTTTCTCTTGGGGTGCCTAGGTGGCTCAGTTGGTTGAGTGTCTGCCTTTGGCTCAGGTCATGATCCCAGGATCCTGGGATGGAGCCCCACATCAGGCTCCCTGCTCAGTGGGGATCCTACTTTGTTCTCTCTCACTCTTTCTGCTTGTGCTTTCTCTCTCTCTCTCTATAAATAAGCAAATAAAATCTTTGAAAGTGAGAGAGAGAGAGAGAGATATATATAGATGGCAAATTAGCACATGAAAAGATGCTCAACATCATTAGCCATTAGGGAAATGCAAACTACACCGAATGACATTCCACTACCAAACTCTCAGAATGGCTAAAATGGAAAATGCTGGGAATAACAAATGCTGGCAAGGATGCAGATAAACTGGATCCCTTATGCAATGCTGGTAGGAGTGTGAAATGGTACAGTCACTGTAAAAAACTACTGCACTGCTAGGAACATATCTAAGTTCACAGAAACCTGTGCATGCATGTTTATAACAACTTTATTTGCATTAATGCCAAAGCAGAAACAACCATGATATTCTTTAATGGTTGAATAGTTAATCAAATTGTAGTAATCCTGTACCATAGAATACTACTCAGCAATAAAACAAAAGGAATGCAACACTAATAAGCGTGACAACTTAGTGAATCGCCAGAAAATTATGCTGAATAAAAACACAAATTCCAAGGATTATGTTTATATATGATTTATATAATATGTATTCTATATTATATTATATTTATCTATATTATACATATTATTATATATTATATGATATTTATATATAAATATACTATTATATTTATATATAAATATATTTTATATTTTATTTACTATATTTATGTATAAATATATATTTTTATATATTATATCTATAAATAACACATTTATGTATAAGTTTATATAATATTTTATGAATATAAATATATGACATATATTTATAATATATGACATATATTTATAATATATTTATAATATATGTCATATATTTATATTCATAAAATATTATATTTAAATATATTATACATACAAATAAATAAATATAAAATACATGTATGATATATACATGGTATATTATATATAATATTTATATATAAATTTTCTATATTTTATATATAAATCTATATATATTATATATGTATAATCTGCATTTTACATATACAATATATATTATATGTATAATAATAGATACATATAAATATACATATATAAATAATATGTGTATATTTAAATAAATATACATATAAATCACATATGTAAACATATATATGTTTATATATTATATATGTATGTTTATATATTATATATATATTATATATTTATAACATTCTTGAAATGACAAAATTGCAGAAATGCAGAATAGAGTAATGGTTGCTTGAGGTTAAGAAGGGAGTGAGGTGGGAATGAAATGGGTGTGACCATAAAAAAGGTAACCTAATATCTTGGATTAGTGGTAGTGTCCTAGTTGTGATCTTGCACAATAGTTTTGCAAGATGTTTCCCTGGGACAGGACGGGGGGAGGGTGGGCACTAGGTAAAGGATACATGGATCTCTATTATTTCTTACAATTGCACATGAATCAAAAATTATCTCAAAATTTAAAAAGTGAACTTAAAAATGTAAGGTATAATTATAGGCCTCCATATATATTACTTTTAAAGAAGTAAAAATAAGTCAGAGTAGGTGATCATGATTAGTCAAGGAACAGAAAATATTTTGTGAAATCAGTTAACCAGTTTTTTCTGCTATTACATAAATGTAGGTTTAATGTAACTTCATATCAACTTAAGAGAAAGAGGGAGATTTTTATATATGTTCCTTTCCACTGTTGTTTTGCACACTGCTATGTATCAGGCAACAGTGGGCCTTCTATACTCAATCACCTTTAAATGAAAAACAGAATAATAATAATAATGCCAATTTCTTACACGTAAAAAGGAAATCGCACTACCAGATAGCAACCCATTAAGGAATTCCACAGTTAGTCTACAGAGCTCAAGGAAGACCTGATTGGGAAGAAGCTAGTTAGGAGCATTATGGCATTCTGTGAAAGAAAAGATTAATATTTGGACCAGTTAAGTAACCTTGAGGGAAGCAGTTCCTCACATAATTGAAAAGAGCTGCATTACACATGCTTTAGAAAAAGAACCATACATCTCTGAATATAACACTGGTAACAATGAAAGTACCCTCTAATTATATTGGGTGACCAAATAAAGTACAATAAACACTTAGGTTAGCTACTCCTTTAATGTTAACTCAGCACAATCCCACTAGGAAAGACTTTGAGTTTCATGATTTAGAACTTAAGTACCTCAAGATTCTGACAAGCACTATTGTCAGGAAACAACAACAAAGAAATAGCTGTCATGAGATTTACAAATCAGATCCAGGAAGCGATGATAAAACTGCAGAATTATTTTTAGCTATTTTAAAAGACAGCTTCTGAAGGTGTTAACTTTCCTATAAAGAATGTAAGTCAAGTTGGAGAAGTTTCATTAAGTATCTCATTGTCAGAGTACCTGGAAAATATGCTGTTCCAGAAAATATCTTCATGTTCACTCTCTACCTGTTTTTTTCGTTTTCCCCACTAAATATTTCCTTACACAGGATCTATATAAATTTTTAATACGGAGAGGTCGTTCGTTTTCAGCACAAGGCTTTCCTTTATAATTTAAAAATAATCCTCTTAAAGAGGCTTTTTTCTAAAAAAGATTTATTTATTTTTATTTATTTGACAGAGATCACAAGTAGGCAGAGAGGCAGGCAGAGAGAGAAAGGGGGAAGCAGGCTCCCCACTAAGCAGAAAGCCCGATGCAGGGCTCAATCCCAGGACCCTGGGATCATGATCTGAGTTGAGAGCAGAGGCTTTAAACCACTGAACCACCCAGGCGCCCCTCTTAAAGAGGCTTTTGCCCGTTTTTTTAATGGGTGGCTTCCAACAACCGTGGCACAGCTTCTGGGCTCTGCGGATCTTCTTTCCCTCATGGCCAAGCAGGAAGTGAGGCAGAAGCAATAAGGGTCTGATGAGCACAGATCTCAAGATTTCCATTATTTTCACCCACCACCACACTTTATAACAGCAAATCTGCTCGCTCTCGCCGGATGGAGCTTGAAAAGACTCGTCTCCGGTTCTTTCTTCCACAGGAGAGATGCTGCATTGCTCTCTCTTGACCAATATTGACTCGTTGCTTCTTCAAACCTAGTTGAAATTTGAGTTAAATATGCTTCACCCTCATCACTGCTTGACTCAAGGCAACACCGCAGCACTTTGTGTTTAATGTGTGGTAACGTTGATCCTTGAAAATTAGCTTCTGCCACTCAGATTTTCAAACTGGAGAGCCAGACTGAATGAGCTAGAGGGACAAGGTCGTTTCAGGATCACGGTGTCTGGGTTCTCTGTGGGAGATTGCCTCAGCCAAATGATAACATTACATAACAATAGAGGCAACAATGGAAGAGTTCCTCAGACCATTCGGCAGCCTTAAAGTTTGCAATGATTTGGGGAATTAATTAAAAGTTTGCCTAAGTTATTAAACTTAGATAATAAACTCAATAGGGGCATTCAGAATCAAATTATTAAACTGGAAATATGGACTTTAAAGCAGAAGCCTGGCACAGGTTTGGTCTAGTCGACCACGTATTGACAATTTACAAAAGCAAATGAGAACTTGTGAAAATCATTGTGAAATCAGTGATAATTTTATCTAAATCAAATATTGCAAGCTAACCCTCCGAACAGATGCCAAATGAATTGGATAATTAATTTAATCTGGACCTAGTCACTCAGTGTTTATGGGCAGCTGCATTTTTATAGATTAAAGAAATGCTAGTGACAACACTAATCAGTGAATTAGTTGGAAAGACTAGAAAACACAGTGTCCATAAATCCAAGAATATAAGCATTTTCCCAGGGGATCCATTTATTGCATCTTTAACTTTTTCTAGCTGTACTTCTAATGTCACAATACATAAATTTTTGTATATAAAACCACATTCTAAATATACTGGTGAATTGATTTTTTAAAAACAACCCAGAAGTGAGCTTTAGAAAACAAAGATATTTGGCAATGGGAATAACTGTTAATAATGGTTACTTTTCAATAAACTTATGTTTCTGTAATATATATTGATCATCTGACAACAATTAAAATTTCACTTCCCAGAGAATTAGAGATTTTCAGAAACAAAAGGCTGTGTAATCCAGGCTCCTGGTTCCAGTGAGAAAAACCAGAACAGTCAGTGTTGGCTCCTCAGGTAAACCCATGACAGTTAATATGTATCATTACATAAAAGATTATAAGAGAGTTATTTGCACAAAATGTTCTCCAAGACAATAGTATCCCAGCCAATGTCACCATTTCAGATCAGAGTATAAACACTTACTTAAATGTCTTTTGCCTTAATTTAGTTTATCAGATTAAACTTAAATTCTTTAGCAAGTCCAATGAAAAACAGCCATAAATAAAAGATAGGAGAAGGACTGAATGCAGTATAAGACTATAAGCTCCTCCAGAACCTTCAAGTAAGGATTGGGACCTGTATTACTTTTCTATTGCTGCTATAACAAATTACCACAAATTTAACAGTTAACAACAACAACAAAAACAAAGACCTGTGGCCTGGGGTTAATTGGGAGGGATGAATAGGCAGAATATGAAGGAGTTTTGGGGCAGTGAAACAATTCTATATGATACAATGTTGCATATAAGCCATTACAAATATTTTCAAGTCCATAGAAGCCACAACACCAACAGGGAATCCTCATATAAACCTTGGGTGATTATTATGTGTTATTGTGTGTTCACCAGTTGTAACAAATGTACCGTTGTGATGGGGGATGTTGATAATGGCGGACACTGCATATATAGGACAGGTGTAAGTGGGAAATCTCTAGGCCACTCAATTTTGCATAAACGTAAAACTTCTCTAAAAGAAATAAAATATATATATATATATAGAGAGAGAATATATATATATATATAGAGAGAGAGAGAGAGAATAATTGAGAAGACTCAATTATTCACGGTTCTATAGGCCAGAAGTCTGAGTACAGTATGACTAGGCTTTTCTGCTTAAGGGCGTGCGATGCCCAAGTCAAGGTAATAAACAGGTTGGCTTTTATCTAGATGCTCAGGAGGAGAATCTTCCAGATTCACCAAACACGTTGTTTTGCAGAAGTCAGTTTCATGCATCTTGGGACTGAAGTCCTTTTTTCCTTCCTGGACAGAGGTTGATCTCACGTTACAGAAACCACCTGCATTCCTCGGCCAATGGCTTTCTTCATCTTAAAAATCAGCAAAGATATACAGAATCCTAATTCTATTTTTTCTGCTCCTTCTTGCCTTGAATCAAGCTTTGCCTTCCCCTTTGCCATCCTCTTCCATTGCTATAGGGCTCCTTTGAGGTCATTGGGCCCAGCCAGATAATCCAGGATAATCTCCCTGTTTTAAAGTTAACTGATTGGTAACCTTGCTTATATCTTCAGAGTCCCTTCAAAGCAGTACCTAGACAAGTGTTTCCTTGAATAACCAGAAGTTTGGAATCTTGGGGACACATCTTTAGAATCTTGCCTCCCACAGGACTTTAGAAGCACATTTATTGCACTGGTGAAAACTGGTAGAAGGAAAGCCAACTTCACAATATCATTTATGGGAATAACTCTAAATCCCAAACATTTTTTTTTATTTTGGATTTTTAGGAATTAAATTTTTATTTGTGTGGTTTTTGGCTTTTGGTTTTATGGAAGCTTTATTTTGTAATTTAAAATATACCTAATCATTTCAGAAAATTTGAAAAAAAATCGAATGAAATGTGAAAATTCCACACATAGTTTCACCATTCAAAGATAACAATATTAATAATTATTGTGTTTCCTTTCCTATGCCTCAGAAATAGTTATGTGTGCATGTTTAACAATTTTCTATGCTTATGCATAACTATAATCACCTTTATGTGGATTTCTGAATAGTAGAAAACTCTCTGTGGGAGTCTTTATTCCCAGAGAATGGGGGGGGTTCAATAATAAGATCATTCATGCCTATCACAAGTGGTAGACAATAATTCATTGGATTTTTTTGTTCTAAGTTTCATCCATGAATGGAGGAGACAACTACTCAAACTTCTTATAGATTTAATCAAATGGACAGTTGAAATGAATTACAGCTTGGTAGAATGATTTCTCCAGATCCTGTAAGGTGGTTTGGTGATACATGTGTAATGTATGAAAACCCTAGCCAGCTTTTATCCCTAAACATCCAAAGTCTTAAATTGTCATTGGGAGTTTCCACAGTCAACTGGAATATGATTCTAAGTAACTTTTTTTGAAGGATTTATTTATTTATTTATTTATTTATTTATGAGAGAGAATGTACACACATACAAGCTTGAGTGGTAGGAGGGCCAGAAGGAGAGAATCTTCAAGCAGACTCCCCTTGAGAACAAAGCCAAACATGGGGCTCGATCTCAGGCCCCATTAGATCATGACCTGATGTGATACCAAGAGTTGTATGCTCAACTGACTGAGCTACCACGGCACCCCTGATTCTAAATAACATTTAGAAGAAGTAATTAAAAGCATTTTGTCTGAACCCTAGAGTAGGTGAAATTGTTGCATTATTACTTTCTCATGTAAAATACATTTTGTCTTGAAATAAAAAATTCTTTAATTACAATTTTTTCTCTGTCAAAACTCTAAACTATCTGTATTCAATTTGATGTTTAGTTGTAAAAGAATAGACTAAACTCAAAATGACTTGTATCTAGGGATAAGCAGTATTTTCTACCTGAATGCATGTTAGAGTTTGCTTTTCTTTATCATTAAAATTGATAACGTCTCAAGTATTTTCTGGATATAAGTCTCTTTTCCTGTGTTTTTTTTTTTTCTTGTAGAAACATTATTTTTATCTGTATCCTGAATTCTGTAATGAATCAGGCAGGCATAAATCGGTTTTGTATTACTGCTTCTATGATTATTTGGTTTTTATTTCAAGGAACACTTACATTAAGTGTTAAGTGTTAAGTCTTAGATTAAATCTTTACTATATGATTTAATATGCATCATATTCTCTGTCATTGTTTTAATCTTGATTTCCCTGAATATTCTCAAAAAGTGGCTTTGGGGGAGTGACTTAGTTATTTTCTTCTACAGTGTTATTACAATTTAACTGTCAAATTTGCCATTGCATTTTTAGTTTCCCAGCAAACATTTGTTACTATTCCTCTTTTTATAAAATTCTGTGGATTTTATATCTTTACCTATTCCTTCCATGTGATTTCTGTTTCTTTCTCATAGAAACCATTCTCTTTTATCTCTTATTAAAGACATCAAACAGGTATTAAATTTTATAATTTCCTTATAGCTCTTTGAGGAAATCATTTTCAGGGATTTCTGAGTATTCAAGATGTTCTCTTACCACTGCTCATGAATCCATGGTTCCGTTTTAGTTTGCATGACTCTCCTAGAGAGGGGAGAGCTCTATCTAAAAACGTGTGTTTGTCAATAGGAAATGTATACAAATATTCTTGATCTTATTTCCTAATTTCAGTGTCAGTCAAGTGTCTCTTTTTGATGGCTAACTGAAAAAAGCTGTGGCTCTAGATTTTAAAGCAAATTTAAAGCAAATTTACTCCAAGAAAAATACTTTTATTGACAGCAAATCTTGCAGACAGCTTTCAGTTTGTTTCTCTAAGTAGGTAGGGCACTTGCATGACCTAAAATTTTATTATACATTGGCCACAAAGCTCATCTTGACTACTTTAACTACAAATACCATGGTCTAATGAAAATTCAGAAAGACCCAGTTTTGAATTTCCACTCTGTCCCTTTCTAGTTCTATTGGCTTTTTGAAAGTTTCCTCACCTTGTCAAATCAGTTTCCTAATCATTCCCTTCTCAGGATAGCAGGTGAATTATATGAAAAGACAAACGTGAAGTCCTTAACCCAGGGCATACCACTTAGCTGCAAATGAGTGGTAAGTTTAAGTATTATCACACCTCCAGGATGTGATGAGTCAACTTCAATTATTCTTTCCTCCTTTCTAGGTTTTCCTCTCAGTGTTGCAGATTTTGGCTAAATATAAAAAGCAAGGGTTGCTCAGTGGGTTAAAGCCTCTGCCTTCGGCTCAGGTCATGATCCCAGGGTCCTGGGATGGAGCCCCACATCAGGCTTTCTGCTCGGCAGGGAGCAGGGAGCTTGCTTTCTCCTCTCTCTGCTGGTCCCTCTGCCTACAGGTGATCTCTGTCGAATTAAAAAAAAAAAAAAAACAAATAAACAAACAAACAAAAAACCTGTTTAAAAAAAAAAAAAGCAAGTTTATACTGAGGGATGAGATGGAGAAGGGTTAAGGTCCGTACTTTACCTCAATAAGTGGTCCACCACCGGGAGAGAGACAGGCAATTGTTTTTTTCTCTCTTTATACAGATCTTGAATGTAGGAGCCAAAAGACAGACTGTCCACTGACTAACTGCAGGCAGAGTCCATATAAACTATCAGTTTCATTTTTCCATCCCATTTTCTCAGGCTTTTTAGCTAGAGGAACTGTCTCTCAGTTTATTACAATATATTGACAGTCATGTCCTGTTGTTAAGGTGGTGCATGTGTATCTACATGTCTACTTCAGAGGCTGCTGCTGGATACCATTTAGAACAGAATGCTATGATTCAATAAAATGTCTCTCTTTCACTCAAAATTCTTGAGATCTTATTGGCAAAATTTCCAGTGTGGTTTTTTTTTTTTTCCCTGATGGTCGTTACTTGATAAATTAGTCAAATTTATTTTGGAAGTAGTAGTTTATTACGTTACTACTTAAGACCTATAATATGCTACTGTGAGTCATCAGTCTCAGAAGGCGGTAGGGCATCTTAAATTTCTCACCTTAGTTTGCTCATGACGGGAGTTTAGGAGGCAAATACCTGCAGTGAACATTCCTGATGCGCCACTTAGAGACTCTCACGTCCCTTTACTGACACTAAACCCCATCCCCCAGCTTCTGCTTCTTTTAGTGTTAAAATGCCCCACCTAAAAATGTCTGCTGATGATCTCCCTTGGGCACTAGTTGCTAGTTGAAATACTAGAAATGCAGGGAAGTGTATACCTGTCTTCATTCCCATTCCCTTCTCAGCCCCACCCCTGACTCATTGCCCATAACCAACTGATGCAGGAAAACCAAGGCTCAGGTCCTTTGCTGGGAAAACCATCAGGTGTACTCCAGAAATCCCCTGCGGATCAGGCTGAGTCTGTAACTTGACTTGAAGTTTCTTAGAGGCCCCTTGTGTTGCCCTGCTTCTCTACTCTCCCACGCCCCATAGTTTCTCTTGGGATCCTAACCTTAATAAATCACTTGCACTCAAATCCTTGGCTCAGGATTTCTGCCTAGAAGGACACAACCTAAGACAGTACATTATTTTGGACCTATGACTTGAAAATGAATCAAAACTTGGAAATGCTGCTTCATGGCATTATGATTGCATTTCAAGATATCGGGGAATGGGTTTTAGAATTTGAGTTTGAACAAGCAGCTCAATAAATTTGATGCAATTTGATGTTTAAGAGTAAAATAACAAGAAATACATATTAATGCATATTAAACATGTTCCTATGAAGATCTTCCATGGCTGTCTACTGGTCCTAGTCTCTATCCTTGCATTCTATGAACATATTGCTATACTCTCTTCTGAAGACTTTTATCTTTTACTTTCTTAATTATTTTAAGCAATCACCTCAGGAAGTTTCATACCAAGAGTAAAATTTATATTAACCTATTTTAATTTCAAATAATAATCTATTAGGGCTGGGAGAGACCTTAATGACCATCTATTCTAACCTTGTCATTTCAAAGATGAGGAAACTTAAATTTAGAGAATAAAAGTTATGGGCCAAAGTCACACAGAGCCATCCCATGTCTTATGAATGTTAGTCAGATATTTAATCTTTACACAAGGGTGTCTTTCTAATTTTACAGATAATGATTGGGCAGGAATCTATTATATTTCTGGAACGTTTATTTTAGCTCTATTTCTATTCATAGAAGTATGATTGTTTCTTTGCATAGAGCTCTTATTTAACATTCTCAACTCCAAAAAATGAAAAGTGATTTTTCTGTTTATCTTAATCATGAAGAAAGAAGAAAATATTTCAGAATTCATATATGCAGGAAAATGAAATGAAAATTACTAATACACCCCATGATTTCACCTTAAAACCCTCATAATATTGGCTCAAAAATAGAGAGGGAATCATTTTGTTTTTGCCATTCAAAAAACACAGCAGTGGGAAATTAGGCTTTTCCTGCCTTAGGATTTAAATTTAGACTGAAATTATATACCATCAGCTCTCTTGGGTCTCTACAGCTTGCCAGCTGAGATTTTGGGACTTATCAGGGTCCATAATCATGTAAGCCAATTCATTACGATAAATCTCTTTTTAGACAGATAAATATCTAGAAAACACATATTTAGAGAGATAAATGATAGGTAAATAGATGTATAGATATATGACAGATACATAATAGGTGATAGATGATAGATAATGGATAGATAGAGATAGAAGATAGATAGATGATAGATAAGAGAACTAAAACTGAAACAAATTTTGGGACCAAGAGTAGTTCTAGAGAAAAAGAATTCTAATAATGAGTTTTCTGAATTGGTTCTGAGGTTTTTTGAGTTAACTCTCCAATCTGATTAAAGATGGTAACGTCTCTATTTCCAGTAGTAATGAGATCACTGATGGTCCATGGCATGATCTGGCAGTAGTTATATGCAAAAGAACTCCACTGAATATTCCTAAGCGACTACTTATAAGAAGCAAGGAACTGGGTAACTGTGTACATGTTTTTGGAAAACTAACAAATATAATGAGGTTGTCTAGTTACTTCTAATGTTTGGATAAAATGGTAAAATAAAATTCTCAGCTCAGTGACCTAAAACAAAAACAAAAACAAAAACACAACACACACACACACACAACACAGCAGTTGCTTAAGCACAAAGAAGGAACAAATTTCACAACCTCTCTATAGCTCAAGTTACAATAAAATTTTTGATCTAAGCAAGGATAGTTTTAAGAGTGATAAAGGGTGTTGTTAGTAATTATGCTGAATCTGTTCCAGCAAATGTATGTGAATGTGTAGTCATCCTTCTCAGGACTACGTTAGTGGACTCCCTATAAATCTTACCTGCTCCAAGAAGAGTTCCTCATTCATCCTAACAGACAAGCTCTTTTCCTCCTGGACCACCATAGCCCTAGGGGCATTTTCCTCCATGCTGAATTTCTGGATTATTCTCTCTCTCTCTCTCTCTCTCTCAATCTCACTCTCTCTCTCTCTCTCTCTCTCTCTGTGTGTGTGTGTGTGTGTGTGTGTGTGTGTGTGTGTGTGTTTCTGTCGTTTTCCATCTTGTATCTTCTACAGGGGCTAGCCTGGAGAATTTCTAATCAGTGGTGCACCTGAAATGTTACAGTTTGTTTATTTAGGAGTCAGTCATATAGAGAGTATAGACCTTAATCTGAAAATAACACAAACATATCCCTTCAAGCCAAGCTCAAAGTTCTGTTTTCTATATTTTGTTACCAAACACAGATCACTAAGATGCAAAGAAGTGATAAATAGTGCTTACTGCTATGTAGATATTAAGGGTCTTCAAAAAGACTTGCAGAAAAGATTAAATATATGTACATGTGCCATGATTCTTTCTTACTTACATTTCAGATTTTTATATTATATAAAGAATTCAGAGGCATTATAGATGTCAGATCAAGTCAGAAAATCCATTAGTTTTCTGTTATTCTTTTCTTGCAACCCAAGCTAATTCTCCTAATAGCTAATGATTCTTCTAATTACATTACAAGCTCTGTGAATATTGATCTCAAAGCAAATATTGGGGGGAAAAAGAAATGAATAGAATTAAAAGGAAAAGTTAATGCTAATTCCCCTCCTAAGATTTCCTTACATGCAATGTAATGCTTTTTAATACTTAGAGCAATCAGCATCTCTGTCTTCCTTGTTTTGTTATAACAAGAATAATTAAAATATCAGTCCATAGTAATAAAATCAATTTATGCAGTAATTGGCACTAAGGCATTAATATCAGAGCACTACTTTGCATTCTTCCTTCATGGGGTTTGAGTGAGTGGCAACTGTTATTTCAGCCGTGGTATGGGCCAATTTCTTTCCCACAGACTTCACAACATTTTACAGGCTACATGGTAACAGTTCCTGTTGTTTTTAAATATCAGGGACATAATTTGGAATTTTTAGACTTGAAAGTGCTTGTTCCACATTACAGAAAAGGTGAAAATGGCTCTAAGGTTTAGAAAAACCATCAAGCTCTTGGATCAATTTTGTTAACTATCTTTGTTCCTAATTCAGCTAAGGTGATAATTTATAAACCCTGCTGGTAGACACTTTTACAAATATTTGCAATGAAAAGGACATCAGACATTTAATAAATACTGAGAACATTGCATGATAAGCATTTTTTGTGTCTTATCTCAGTTTATTCTCGAAATACCTCTAGTAGGCAGATACTATGATTTCTGCTACTGAGATGAAAAAACCCTACTGACCGAGGTTAAAAAGATTTGCTCAAGGTCTACTAGTCCACCCAAGTGGCAGATCTATGATGTGAACGCAGGTTATTTGTAACTCCAAGTATGCTTTCCAAGGGCTATGAATTCTAACCGGAAGTTAGGCACATTTCAAAATTACTTTTAACTTAGTTGCTTACTTTTATCAGTATCAATTTTATTACCCATTTACTCATGATGTGAGGATACATGTTACCATAGTTGGGGTAGTTGCAAAAAAGTAATCTTGGAAGCTGAAGCCTGTGTCATTTGGGACAAATCACTTAAAGCCACTATCAATTATTCTCATCTTTAAAATAGAATTAAGATATCTGTTTCTAAGAGTTGCAAGATTAAATGATAAAGGACCTGATATATCATTTTATTAAGATAAGATGTTCACATGTAAGATATCCACTTATCTGAAGACTGAATTGAATATTTACTGCAAATTTTCAGCTAGGAAATCTTGTTTTTACAAAGTAACGACGAGGTGAGTGTTTACGTATCAACACATTATATACTGTTACACTCTACGTGTCAAATCTCGTAACTCCAATTCCCCTCTTGAAATCCTAAATTCTTATGAGGTTTAAGGTATTAGAGATCCAAAATGAGATATCAGAGCCAATTTTTGTCTGAATACTGTGTGTTCATTATATGTTTTATGTGCTGATTATATGTTTATTTACTAAGTCAGTCTTGTCGACCTAAATTAGCTCACTATGGGTCCTACACGTTAGGTTGTAACTTATAGCCTCTATCGACTGTGAACATGTGTAGGACTAGGTAGTGATCACTCAATGGTTTTGTGATAAATGAGACATTAGTAACTGAAAAATAGCCATTCATGATCATTGATTTAAAACTTGGCAGAGAATAAACCATTTATACCCCCACACATATACCTTCTACCCACGTAGAACTGAAGAATTTGCACCTGACACAGCATCTAGATGGGTGAGCCAGAAAAATAAGCACTTTGAACCGAGCATAGGGCTCAGACAGGCAGCGATGATATTCTTTTCACACACTCAATTGCAAATACGCTCCATCCTAACAAAGACAACTTTAGGGAGAAAAGATAATAGCTGGTAGCAATAAAAGTGTATTAAACACATCCCTGCTCTTCTGGGATAATTGGTATAGGGAATATACTATAGTTTTTTAAATATTTTATTTATTTATTTGAGAGACAGAGAGCACGAGCTGGGGGGAGGAGGGGAGGAAATGAGAGAATCAGACCCTGCTGAGCAAAGAGCCCAATGTGGGGCTCGATCTGAGGATCCTGGTATCATGACCTAAGCCAAAGGCAGACGCTTAACCAACTGAACCACCCAGGTGCACCTGAATCATCTTTGACTCCTTTTATTTCTCATACCATATGTCCCTTCCAAAACTAAATGCTCTGTCCCTACCTTAAAAATATGTCTAGATTGTTTTTAATATATTTATTTATTTATTTAACAGAGAGATAGCACAAGTAGACAGAGCAGCAGACAGGGAGGGAGAAGCAGACTCCCCACTGAGCAGGGAGCCTGACACAGGGCTGGATCCCAGGACCCTGAGATCATGACCGGAGCTGAAGGCAGTCACTTAGCCGACTGAAGGCACCCTAAAAATATGTCTAGATATTAAACATCCATCATCACATGTATTTGTGTGGCCATTTTACAACTTAACCATAAACTGCTTAAGTCGTAAGATTGCTTTCTACTCTCAATAACTGAAAATCAATTTCAGTACACTAGAAAAACAAAACAAAACATGAGTATATGGTCGGTGTTGAAGAGAAACATTAGGAATATTTTATCCCAAAATGTGCTACTTTGGCCCGTGGATTATTTTCAGTTCAAGGCAATCAAGATGCACCAGACATAAGAAAACCTTTTACCTCACTCTTAAAAGAATTTAGAGGGTATGTCCCAGAAAGAGAGTTACTACCAGAGATAATCTCTGATCTGAAAGACTTACCTCTATGGCAGGGCACACATGTGAAGATCAAACAGGTACTCTTCTTATCTTCCTGTGAATTGTCTTCCACCCCTTAGAAGCCCCAGGCCAAACCCACTCTTTAGCTTTAAGCCTCAACTGCCCAACTGCCCCTGAGTGTCATATTTTATGGGCTGCCATAGGTACAAAACTAGATTTGTTTTTCTCCTGTTACTCTGCCTTATGTCAATTTAATTTTTAGACCAGCCGAATAACCTAGAAGGGTAGAAGAGAAATGTTTCCACTCTGACCATGTTCACCAGATACTTCCTTGCTTGCATGTTGGTTTTCTTTTTATGACACTTTTCTCATTTCTATGCCCTGTGCTCTCTGAGCCTCAGGAAACTGATTTTTGTGAAGGAACTCTGTCACCTGGAACCTCTTGCCATGTGGCTTCCCATATGGTTCAGCCATGAGAAGTGTCAAGAAGAGCAAGGGACAGACGAAGAGAGAGGTCAGGGTACCCTCAGATTTCCCTGTGGCACCTGCCTGGTTGAGCCAGTAGAGCCTGCGTTCCTTTGTAGCCACAAGTCCTTTCAAGCTTCAGCTCTCACTCCGCCGGCTTAACTGGCAGGGGTTTCCCTGTTGTTCCTGTCCCGTGTTCACTGTTTAGTAAATCATGCCTTCATTAAACTTTTTCAGGCTAATCCCTTTGAATGAGACAGATGTTTTTTGTTGCAACCCTGTCTGATACAGCTTCCTATCATAATATTTTTATTATCATTATTACTTTGCATGTAATATACGGGAGTGTCTCTCTAACTAGTTTAATGAAATATTGTTAAAGAAAATAAAATCTGGTGTATCCCCTCTGTCACTTAAACCTATTCAAATATTAAATAAGGTATATGTAATTTAAAAATATAAAAAAAACTATTTATGAATTAAACAGAATTAAAATTGTTTAATTAAATAATAAATAATTAAGTTAATAATAATTTTATATATAATATAATAATATGCTATATATAATATATTGTATTATTATAATAATAATAATATTTTGATGTGACGAATGTTTTGCTGCTATTACATAGCTACAGTTCAATAAAATGCCATGAATATAAAATGACACTTCATGCAATTTTCTGTTTTTTGGCGTGGTTTTTTTTTTTTTTTTAGAATTTTATGTAAAAGGCATCACCATTTACTCAGGGCATCAGATGAAACACCTGGGTCTGAATGCTTCCTCTTATCTATCCTCCCCCAGCATAAAATTGATCCATGTATTTCCACAGTTTATACCACAATAACATTGCAAATTACCATGCTGTAGGCACTGGATTGTTGAATCAACCTAACGTTTCTTCTTCTAATTTGTCTGACTCCAATCTACCCTCCATTCTAAATCCTGTGTCATTGTTACAGGATGCAAACCTGATAATGTCACTTCCTTACATAACCTCTAATGAACATTTATAGCCCCTTTAATAAAGTCAGCACCCTTTGCATAGTCTATAAGACCTCTTGCGATCTGGTCCTTGTTTGGAACTCTATTTCAACAAGAATCACCAGCCACCTTACACTCCGTGGTTGAGACATTCTACCTACCTTGACATTCCTCTATAACTAAATCCTTTGTTATTTGGGTCTCCACACTTGAAGCTTTCTAGCTAACATATATTTTCCTTTATGTTTTGCCTGGCATGTTCCTCCAATCCATCATCATTAAAGCTTCTTCCTCTAGGATTCCTTCTCTTAGTGTTGTATCTGATTTAAATGAGCCTTTTTGTCTTCTCAGAATGTTGCGATTTTCTGTTCACCTGTCTATGTACCTCTCAGATTCTGTCTAGACAGAAAATGTGTCTTATTCACAGGTTTATTTCCAGTATTTGGCATCATAAGAATATGATATTAGATATAAGTAACATTTGTTTAATAAATGAATAAATCCATAATAAATAAAACATTGTACCCATTATCAAATTCCTTAAGGTTATTTTTATTATTTTTCTTATTTAGGATTTCTCCAGTTTATCTCAAAACATTCAAATCTTAGTCTGTAAAAGTTCAGTTCTCATTTCAAAGTTATCAGTAGTTGTATCCTTATATATCATATTTGGGGGGGAAAAAACACTTCATTATTTTCTTCTTTTAACATTTAAGGTTGTGATATGGTCTAAGAGGAAAAAAAAAAAGACCAGAAAACTGATAAAACCAACAGGAAAATTCAAAGAAATATTCTTTTATCTATTATAGTTAAAAGATATATGTTGGCTTCTTAAAATTTTAATAACTAGTAAAAACCATTTTACGGCTTTTATATTCAGTGTAAATCTACAGATAACACCAAATAAAATCAATTTAATTTAGATTCCTTACAAAAAATTCAGAATAGTAACTAAAATGACACTAAGTATATTTTCAACCAAAGAGAAGGGATCACTGTGAAAAATCTGCTGTATTGGGTTACTAGATGCTATTCAAAATGTATCATCCATACATAAACATTTCAAAACCCTTTAGGATCATATTTTAATAAGATACCTCCAACATAATGCCTATTTAAATGATAAACCATTATATATATGAGATGCATATTTTTGTTAAGTAATAGAAAGTTCCTTGAAAGTATTCCAGAAAGATTAAAAAATTTAACAGTTGTATCTTTACGTAGCAAGACAGGAAATATTTAGAGTTACCTGTAAATCCTAATTTTCCAGCATAATTATCAATCATGTTTTCAATGAAAGCTTAAACTATTTCAAGTAAAAAAATCAGTTGATTCTATGTCCTGACAAGTTCATATAATTCTATGAACTAAAAAGAAAGTATTGAAATAATGAACAATTAGGTGGAAAGAGCAAACAAGATCATTAGCATTTTTTTAAATCAGCATGGTTCTTACAAATGTAAAAGTGATAAAATATTATGCCACAATGTATTTGTTGATTTTCTTTTTTATAGCACCAAAAACATAAATCTACTGTCATCTTGAACACTAATTTAGGCCATTTTAACCACCCTGACGTGATTATTTGTGTGAATAGATTATCATTGATGTATTAGAGATATCTTAAGTTTTCTGATGAGTAAGCACAGAACTCCTCCTGTACATAAAATGGCTGTGTTTGTTTTTATTTCTTTGAAAGTGTATATGGGCAAAAAGTATTGACTTTTCTAAAGTAAATGTATTCTTACTTTACTTATGCTTCTACATACCTTTGGGAATGACTACGGTGAAAGAAAATTTATTGTTGTTGTTATCATTATTATTGATTATTAATTAAAGCCATATATTTGCAGAGCTTTCATGTTCTTATCATTGATCCTTCACACTAAATTTTGTCTATGAAGCAATATTTTATGTAACTATATCTAATATGTAGTTATGATGACATATGAGTTTGCCAACTTCTTTTAGTCTATAATTATAGTACGTACCTAAAAATATAAATTTAACTTCCTTATTAAATTGATTTTTACATAATTTCTAAATTGGTACTAGCTTGTAATACCTGAATAAAGCGGTGTGAACCTAAAATTAAATGGTTAGAGTTGATAATAATCATCTATTTTACTAGCAATCTCAATATATTTATATCATATTGTACATTCAATAGTTGCTAAAATTAAGGCCCCAGATTATATTGATTATTAGTGCTATTACTAAAATGAAAACAAAGAAAACTCTTCTTAATCACATATGTAAAAGCTGTGGAAGGATGATGTTAAATTAGCTGGTACTAAGTACGTTCCTCCTAGAAAACAACAGAGAGTTCAAAGAAGCCTACTCAACTTGCAAGGTTCCTGAAAAAACTGAATATTCCATCTCTAGAGACATTTCTCAAATCACATTTGATTTTCAATCCTAAATCTGCAATAAAACCAAAGCCTTTTCAATGCTGACAAACTCAGAATCAGTACAGATCTTACTGATCAAAAATGGAGGTAAGGGGGATGGAGCCTGGCAAAACTAGATAGGAGGCAAGAGACTGGATGAGTAATGCTTCAGACTCTGACACACAAAAATCCTCTGGGCCTATTTGAACAGTGATTCATGTATCAGGCAGATCTGCTGCTTTCATGCAAGTCACTGAATCCCACTCTTGTAAATGTAGGAAGCACGCAGGAATCTTCCCATGATAATCTTTCATTTCCAGGTCTGTTGAAATATACGGCCATCATTTTAAAATACAATTACAGGAAGTATTAAAAATAAACTGGGAAATGTGAAAAGGTTATATTGGTAATTTATTAATTTAGGGATAGATTCCTTATTTGATCCCCCTGGTCATAGAAATATGCACTACCAGTCTCTGACTCTGCCTTTGCCACATGTGTGGTGTGTGGTAGCAGGCCACTCCTGGACCTCTGGTGGGTTGCTTGGGGTGGGAAAGAAACTGACCTAATATCTAAAAGTAGCCGAGATTAGAGATTTTGAGTATCAATGTCTTCCCCTGCCTGTTCTATATAATCTTAGCTTTTTTAGAATTAGCTCAAATGCTTACCAGAGAGCCCCATATCCTAAACTAGCACACCACCGCACAGCCGTCAGAGCATTTGTTAATATCTTTATGATAAACACATTTGAATTCTATATTTGGTTGCCCCAGATACAGAATAGCATCAGAATAACACAGCATTCTTCTGGGAACTGTGGCTTTGACTCGTGAACTTGGCCTATTACCTTCTTATAACCATAAAAAAGCCACTACTGGATTCTACAGATGGAAAAATCTATGGCTTTAATTTTTATTTTTCTCAACTATTTTACCCAGTTGTTTTCCCTTTGATTCAAGTACAATGCAGTAGATTTATTCTTCCCTCCAAGACCTCTAAGCTAAAATGAAAATAGTATACTCTGAAAATGTTGAGAAATGGGTGATTCATAATTGTATCTGTCATGGTAAAAGGAAACGAGTTTACTGGGAAAAGCTCTGATAAACATTGGTTCTTGGTAAACCCTAATTTGTTTGTACAAAGTTGGAGAAATAGAGAAACAATGTAATAATAAACAGAATATATCTCCAAAGTCAAACAATGACCCCTTATGCAGATTTTCAGCCTGGGAGAAAATTGTTCAAAAGAGAAAACAAACACGTATTTCATAGAGTATAATATGAGACAAAAGCCAGAGTAAAAGAAATCAATTAACTCTTTGCTGCTCTAAATACCAGTACTCAGATAATTCAAATGAGCCTTAATGCTTTACTTTACCTGGATAAATGCCATGGAAAGATCAAAAGGGTCCAATCTCAACCTTCTAGGTTTTAAATATTTATAGATTTAGGTAATGGACAGATGAAAGCTGGGCTTCCACGGGTCCACTGAAATGTAAGTTGACATTGATCACAGAACCTACTCACTTCAAAATCATCCCTTTTAGTACCTACCATTGCAACAATGATAACAGGGAAAATGCCACAATATTTTGCAACCCACTGGACATGAACTTAACCCAGGATTTTGCCATTGGGATTGAGGGAGCTTATAAACAGTGAGATCAAATCCATCTCCTTTTGTATGCTTGGGGGACAGAGTAAACTGGATTGCAGAGAGAAAATGGTGAAGCAGATGAATGTGGGTGTGGATTAGGTTAAGTGCCCAGGTCTGTGATTGTTTTCCAGCTTCAGCATCTAGTCATCACTGAATAGTGAGTGGCCTGACTATTCCCTTGTAATGGAGAAAATTTATTTTCTCTTGTAACATTAGTGCCCTGAGTCAAAGTCACTTAAGCAAATATAATTTTGTATGTGTCTGTTAACTTTTAGTCTTATTCATATAACCATACCTGTATCAGAGTGTATTACGGTAGGTTTTTACTTTTATTAGAGTATTAAATAGAGTTTTCCAGAGAAACACAAACAATATAAAAAATGTGTGTATAAATTCATAGTCTCATTCTCTATATACATAATGGGAGAAAGAAGGTTTTTTAGGCATTGGCCACTGGCTCATGCACTTGTGGAGGCTGAGAATTCAAATGATCTGCCTGCATCTTCCAGTTGAGAACAAAGTCCATGGTATAATTCAGTCCGAGTCCAAAGGCCCAAGATTTGGGGCTGCTGCTGATGTAAACCCCAGTCTGAGTCCAAATGCTTAAGAACCAGGAGCCCCATTATCTGGGGCATGTGAAAATGCATGTTTTAGCTCGGGTGAAAAAAAGAGCATTTCCCTTTCCTCCACTTTTTTGTTCTATCAAGGCCTCAACAGATTGGATAAAGCTCTCCCACACCAAGGAGAGTGAGTTTCTTTACCTGTTTACCAATTCATATGCTAATCTCTTCCAGAAATGTTTTCACAGACATACGCAAGAATGATGTTTTAGCAGCTCTCAGGGCATTCTTTACCCAATATCATGTGTTGACACATGATATTAGCAATCACAATTAGTATTCCAATATTAGGTTGCTAGTATTGTTGGAAAGAGACTTGGTAAAGAATGTCAACTGAATTATGCTCAGCATATTTCTAAGAAATTCTGGTTTGGAGAAATGAAATCATTATATATATATAAGATATATATATAATATATTTAGATAGATTTATATATTTAGATAGATTTATATACATATAATATAGATAATATTTATAATATATAATATAGATAATATATATAATATAATATATATAATAATATATATTATATAATATAGATATATAATATATAATATAGATAATATTTATATATTATATATATAATATAGATAATATTTCAACATTTTTCTGAATTTCCAAAGAATTTAAAATAAGGGAATTCACAATTTATCAGAGAAGAGCAACACAAAGAAAGTTACCACAGTAACTCTTCCCCAATTTAAAAAAATAAAAAAGACTTAATTCAATGAGTATAGAACATACTAAAAAAAGAAAAGGGCTGACTTTAGTCAACATATCTGGAGACCCTAAAGAGTTAGGATTCTTCAGTCAATAAAATAACAAATACTTGTATCATTGTATTTAATGTATTATATGGTAGAATACATCTATAACCATAAACCACTAGAGAGGAAGAACAACAAAATGAGATTTGTAACAGAAGTAGGACAAATAGTGACCCTCAAAGATACATAGTTCTAATTCTTGGAAACTGAAGTAATTGTTATTCAGGAACTTTGCAACTGTTATTAAATTAAGGATTTGAGATTAGAAGATTATCCTGGATTACCAGGGCAGGGCCTAAATGCAATTGCATGTGTACTTATAAGGGAAGCAGAGGAAGATTCGAAACCAACAAGTGGAGGAGAAGCCATGAATCATGAAGCCGAGACTGGAATTACGTAGCCACAAACCAAGGAATGCCAACAGCCACAAGGAGATAAAAGAGGCAAAGAACAGATTCTTCCCCAGCACAGAGCCTCTGAAGAAGGGTTAGCCCTGTGAAAGCCTTGATTTCAACCCAACAAAACTTCTCTGGGACTCTGGCCTCCAGAAATGTGAAAGAATAAAAAAATATCTCCTGTTTTAAGCCACCTGATTTATGGTCATTTGTAACCACAGTCATAGGAAATTAACACAGTAACTACTTATCACTCATAACTGATAATTCTCTTTCAATTATCTAAGACTTACTCCACAAGTCTTGTGCACTGGGTGCTATGCTATGCCCAAGGCTATAATGCTGTGCCAAACATAAGCCGCCCCTCCCCTGCCAGAGCTTATGGGCCAGTGCAAATCAGGTAACGAAGGTACCTTATTCAAAACATGAACTGCACCATTTAGAAGCAGGAGGACTGAAAGCTCTGAGTTTTTCCACCAAGTCATTGCTTATGCTGTTGTGCAGGGCTGAAATGTCGAACCAGGCTTATCCATAATATTATAACCGAGGGTATTTATTGGTTGCCTGCTTTGCCAACAGTGTTTTACATGTTTTATGTTCCAATTCTACTCCAAACCTTCAACCCAGATACTATTATTCTTATTTTACAGCAAATGATAAAATGATAAAATATTTACAGTTGGTTTCACTTTACTACCATTATAAAAGGACACAGACTGCAGGTAGAAAATAAGCATAATGTAAACCAACATAAAATTTAGAAAGTTTTTTTTATAAAATAGTTATTATTAAAATTAAAATTCCAGAAACATTATAGTTCTGCCCTCATTAAAAAAAAAAAAATCTGGCAATGCCTTGGGTGGATCAGTCAATTAAGCGCCTGACTTGTGATTTCAACTCAGGTCATGATCTCAGGGTCATGAGATTAAGCCCCAAGGTAGGTGTCGGGCTCCATGCTCAGTGGGGAGTCTGCTTGAGATCTCTCCCTCTGTCCCATCCCTGGGCTCTCTCTCTCTCTCTCCCTCTCTAAAATAAATAAATATATATTTTTAAAAATTCCAAATATGCTCTTAAGATTTTGATATATTCAGTCATCATAGTTGTGAGTCCAAAATTAAGTTCCAGAATAGCCAAAGATACCCGTGTTGATGCTGTAAGAAAATAGCTTGGTGCTGATAAATTATGATTGGATAATGTCAGGATAATTATTAAATAACTATTCTGGTAATAAGCAAATATAGGCTAGAAATTAAATTCAGTTAATCACAAGTCCTCAGAATAATATGCTAAAGTATTTCAGCTTAATATGCTATTTTAGCTAAGTTTAGGCAATAGTCTGGAGGGTTTTCTCTTTTGTTAATATAATTTCCAAGGAACAATATATTATTTAAATGTGGATTACAATGTGGTATATTTTACATGCCACATGCCTTCAAGAATAGAACAAATGAATACCAGCTCTTCATACATTATTTGGAAGTGTATACACATTATTGCCATGGGTATGTGAAGTGGGAGGGGTATTCACAAAAACAGGTATCTGTTTTGGTGGTTAGAACAATGCTATGAGGTTAAGGATAAGATTTTCTCTAAAATGCAAATGGTTAGCAAGGAAATTCCTCATAAGTTTATGGTGATGATTAGGTGAAAGTGCTCTAAATTCATGCAAGAACCATGTCAAGAGCTTAAGACATAATTGAAAGTATTAGGTTATATAAAATTATAGTTTAGGTTTTTTGTAAGAGAAAGTATTATCTGATATTAATAACCAACATATGAATCACCCAGTGTGATTTCAGACGGTACTTACTTTGGTTTAGAGTGTTCTCTAATGGACCATTTGGTGTGTTCAAATGCTGAGAGTTTTTAAATTAGTTGAATCAAGTTTAAAACCTAGCTGCACCTTATACCAGGTGGGTAATCCTGGGTGATTTTTTTTTTTAAACTTTTCTCATTATCAGTAGGATCATCTTATCCATGTTGCGGACTGTCTCTATTACACAGAAACAAAGAGGGGGTTAAGTAACAAAATATAGGGCCAATGGAGTAACCTAGTAGTTCAGTAAGTGATAGCTATTAATAAGTAATAATAATAATTAACAGTGACAAAACATCTAATCTTTAGTAGAAATGCCATATACTTATTTGTTAAATGAATAAGGATATATTTATTTATTTTTTTATCATCAAAGAATATTTTTATTGTGTGGCTGGGTAAGTGAAACTCTGAGTAGTTAGATTTACCTGAAGTCACACAGCTTTATAAAGGAAGACTTTAGACTAAATTCTTGGCCTTCTGATACCATATATGCTACTGTTTATGATCTATTTTGCTCTAATTATTTATCTATTTATTTATTTATTTTTGTTTCACGTTTTGTGTGTGTGTGTGTGTGTGTGTGTTCCAAGATTCATTGTTTACCTTTAAAACTAAACAGGGTACAATTTTCAGCCAGCCAAGAATATGCTTTATGCATTGTACTTTATATTTCCCACAACAGAGATCACCACAAGAGGCTCATATGAGATTCTGACAAGCACTTACTAAGATGCCTGGGTGGCTCAGTGGTTTGGGCTGCTGCCTTTGGCTCAGATCATGATCTCAGGGTCCTGGAATCAAGCCCTACATTATGCTCCCTGCTCAGCAGAGAGCCTGCTTCTCTCTTTCAAGCTCCCTCTGTGCTCTCTCTCACTCTCTCTCTCAAATAAATAAATAAAATCTTTAAAAAATAAATAAATAAAATTTTAAAAATGCTTTTTACCCCAGGCTTTTCTCTGTCATCTGACAAGTGGGCACACCACTTCATAATCACCCCACAGATCTCAGAGTTGCAGGAGACCATACAGGTGAAGTCCCCTAGTCTTCAATCTCAATCAGTGCAGAAAATCAACCTGCAAAATTTCTAACTTAACAATTAGCAACTTTCTGGTTGAACGTTTTCATAATTAGGGACTACCACCTCTCAGTCTGTTTCTTTTTTAAAGAGAGAGCTCTAGTTTTGAAAGATTGTTAATGTGTTTGGCAAAAATTTTATTCCTTCTAACTACTTTCCTTTGACCAAAACATACCATTTTGTGCATTTTTATTTTACGGGAGTTACCACATTGCATTAAGCATTTTCTTCTTCCATGTCTTTCCTTACTACCGGACTTAGAACACTTTAAGGTAAGAACCATGTCACAGCTCCAGTTTTGTTCCCAAAGCATATGACGTACCTGACATGCAAAAGATATTTAATAATTTTGTTGAATTACTGAACACAACATTCTTCTTTTGAAGCCACATAAAAGTTATGCATAACTCATTGTTTTGCATGACAGATATCAAATTATCATAAATCACTTTTATTGTTTCTCTTTCAAAATAGCATTTTCAACTTCTTCTAATGTATGATTTCAACATCTATTTCAACTTGTATTCTTGCCATATCCCTTACTTTTATTATTCAGGCTTCATTTTGAGTGACACCAAAAAATTTTAATAAAAGTGGATCAAGGAATATTTATTGAATGAACTAAGAATGGCCACCTTGGTTTGATGAACCTTAGCTGTTTTATTTTCAGGAAATGCAAGCTTATTGAAATTTTGTCTTATTTGTAATATTAGCAACATGACGATGATTTAGGAAAATAATGAAACTTTTCTTGAAACAAACCAACAAAAGAACAAAAACCCTCAACATTTTTCTCTATTAGGCTAAATATCTAAATATCTTTATGGCAGCAAAGAAAAAATAGGAGTGAATACATACTGTTCAATTTTGATATGTTTTCCTTTCCTGTTATTAACTCCATTAATAACATAAAGGGTAGGAATAAGAAAAATAATACCTGACAGACTATAAGTATGACTAAATAAATTAATATTTGTAAAAAGTACTTGGCAAACTATATACAAAAGTAATAACAAGCAATAAAATCCACCAAATACTCATGCATAGCACAGCCACAAGAGCATGTCATATACATGAAGTTGAGCTCTTTCCACTTTTTAAGTAATTAGATAAAATTGTTTTCATTTACATACTCATCTATTTAATATATACCTACTAATAGATACTTTTCCTATAAATCTTTCCATGAGTTTGTTTTAACATTGTTATAATAGTAATGAAGGCATAAAATACTTTTTTACTCCAAAATATGCTCCTAAAATAGAATACATAGTTTCTTATAAAAGAGAATGTTGATTATAATATGAACATTAATAGAGTACTAAAATCCTTTACAATGTTTTAATAAACAGAATTCATAAATGTGTGAAAATTATATATAAATACACATGTACATAGATATGTATGTATGCATATATGTATGTATACACACACATATACGTACGTATACACCATGGGGTTTATTCCAGGTATGCAACATTAGTTCAACATTGGAAAACTGATCAATGTAATCTATTTTATTAACAGAAGAAAAATTTATTAAAGAAGAAAAATCACATGACTATATTGATACATAAACATGTAAATGACAAAATTCAACATTTATTCACAATAAAAACTCTCTGAAAAATAGGAATAGAGCAGAACTTCCTCAATTAATAAACTCATCCACCAAAAAAATCCATTTAATATTTTAAATGGTGAAAGAGTGAATGCTTTCCTACGAAGATTGATAATATGACAATTTGTCCTTTCTTACCACTCTCATTCAAAGGAGGTAGATGTTCTTCGATGATAAGGCAAGAAGAGGAAACAAAAGGGATACAGATCAGAAAGAAAGAAAGAAAGAGTCATTATTTGCAGATAACCTGATGGCCAACACAGAAACAACAACAAAAAATCAGTCGTATTTGTATACACTGGTAATGAAAACATGGATACTGATATTAGTAATATAACTTCATCTACAATTACCCAGAAAATGAAATACTTATGGGCACATCTAACAATACATACAGGACTTCTATCCTGGAAACTGGAAAACATTGATGAAAAAAATTAAAAATCTAAATAAATAGGGAAACATAGGTGTTTCCTGAATTTCAAGACCCAACAGAGTAAAGATGTCGATTCTTTCCAAATTGTTAACAGGTGTATATAATTCCTGTCAAAGTCCCAGCAAGATTACTTTCTAGCCCTAGATATGATGATTCTAAAATACAAGCTGTTTAGAAATTGAAGAGAATGAGAATGAGAGCGTTTGGCAGAATATTATAATGTGTAAGTATTTGAAGTGTTACTCTCTGGAAGAGGGAGCAAATGTGTTCTCAATATCCACATGATATGGAAGTTGACATCATAAAAAATGTACATGTAAAATTATGATAGATTAAAATAAAAATATTGTTCCTATGACAGTCTGTGAGTTTAATTTTTTATTTTTTTATAAACATATATTTTTATCCCCAGGTGGGTAGGAGAAGAATAAATGAAACAAGATGGGATTGGGAGGGAGATAAACTATAAGTGACTCTTAATCTCACAAAACAAACTGAGGGTTGCTGGGGGGAGGGGGTTTGGGTGAAGGGGGTGGGATTATGGACATTGTGGAGGGTATGTGCTTTGGTGAGTGCTGTGAAGTGTTTAAACCTGGTGATTCACAGACAGTCTGTGAGTTTAAAGACAGGCGGACTTTCCCATCAAAGGGGAAGTTCAACTGTATGCCACCTTGGTAGGAGAACGACAAAGAGAATTTGAGCATCAAATCGAGAGGTAGACTAAAGGTGAATAACAGCATATAAAATTACAATGATATAAAAACATTCACAGTGGGGAGGAAAAGTAGACCAATTTAATTCTTAGGCCACTTCCTACCCAGACATAGCATTTTTTTTTCATGATTTCAGGTCAAAAAAGATGTTATCCCTTCTTTAGAACTGGAAAATTTGAGATTTAGATGAAATAAGTACATAAATTGCTGTCACTTAAACCATGAAAGGAAACATTATAAAATAATCATGATTGCTCCATTATGACTGAGTTCTCAGCAAACTGTTATATACACAAAATGAACACCAAACATTTTTTTTTCCCAAGTTGTGGCCTTATTTTTGGACATTCTGCTAACTTGTATTCCATTTAAAACTCTAAAAACTCATCTTCTAGAAATGTGGCTCTACAAGAAATATTTTTAAGGCAATATACATATTGCTAAATTAGGATAGGGATAATTGAGAATAAAAGGTAATCTCAGTGCCACGACTGCTATGAATTACACGGCATAAAAATCAGTAGGCACATGGGAGAAATAAAGACAAGTACCATTAATTGACACAGTTACAGTAAGGAAGTTAACCTCAATTCTCCATTGTAATATAATCATCCATAACATTTTGAGGAAGAACCTTCACAACTATACATTGCATTTGTTAATTTTTTCCTTTTAAGAATATTTTAGCATTTCTAAAAAAGTACCATTTTCATTTAATAACATTAAAACAATTCACTGTAATTCTTGATTGTTCCTATCAAATACTCAAACCTCTTATAACTTTACAGAAGCGAAAATAGAGAAAAATTTCAACTTTCACTTTCCAAATATTCTCTCCCAGGTTGCTCTCCACCCCACTACACCTCTCCAAATAAACCTTAGAGGGGTTTAAAAACTAAAAAAGAAAGAAAGAAAGAAGAGAAAGAAAAAGAAAAAGAAAAAGAAAAAAGAAAACCTACATGGAATTTATTGTTCATTTAGGTGCCTAGCAAAACGCAAACTGAATTCTTTTGTTCAGATATTATTTCACTGCCAATTGTTTATCTATCATACACACTTAAAAGCAGAACGATGTATATTACCTCTCTTTTTGCTCCATAACTAACCTTATATTCATCTATTGAAACAATACCCTCAACCCTAAGCCATCAGTCCGACATTAATAAGCATTCATATCTAACTCAGTCTTCAAAATGTCTTCACGCACTGCCCCAACTGTGTTTCGAAAACTCAGGCTTTATGTTTTGGACTTTCAGATTGTATTTAAAACAAGGAAGGGTATTTAAAAGAGTCCTGTCAGCTTGTCTGGTCTTACTGCTGATTTGCCTTAAAATTGCTGTAATCGAAAAGGAAACCGTTAGATGAACCATGACCCTCCCATCTTCTTGCAATTTATGAGGGAGAAATGAAAATTGTGTAACAAATTACTTCCATCCTAGAAAGTAGCAAACATTTAACCTAGTCTTTGTCTAGGTAAGAGACTGTGTTTGTATACTGAAAACTGTCATCCTGCATCTTTCTGAAAAAGTTAATAATCTAATCATTCCTGCTCAGTTTTCTCTTTACTTAGTATTCACATATTATCGGATAGAATTTCTTTCTGAAAAAATAATACAATTCACAAATTTATAGGCAAAAATAACCAGATTCATAATCCTGTATCTCGATATAGTCATGTATTTTATCCAAAAAGAGTTGGCTCTACCTTTCATGGGTTTTTTTAAATAAATAATAAGTTACATAAAATACATAGATTAATTGCCAAGGAAATTGTGACTCCAAAGATGGATTCCATGCATTTTTAAGGAAGGAGGGAAGGACAACAAATAAAAATAAGCTGAAATCACAAATTCTGATTATGTAGAAAGGGAGAAAATAAAGATGGAAAGGGAGAGGAAGAGGAAGAAGACAGGGGAAGGAAGAAGGGAGAATAGAAAGTTAGAGAAATCAGAGAAATAAGTATACGTACTCAGAGAAAAATCAAGCCCTGATGTGTTTTCTTTTCTAAGCCCCGCAGAAGCCTGGAGTCCATCAGGAGTCAGCAACTCCACATCTTCAGTCCCGGCAGAGCTTAGATAGAAAGTTCACATAGACAAGAAGCATTAACTCAACCACATCTTATGTTTCACCCTCTAGACGACCAGCCCCCAGTTGGGGCTTGGTCATCTGTTAATTTGATTCATTTAAACTATTACCTAATTTCCTTAATTGTTTCTTAAGAATGGACCAAAGTTTCTTTTGGGACAAATTTTCTGAAGTCTTCCCCCAACCCCGACAGAAAGCAACAACAAAAACGTGCTTAATACTTAGCAAAGACAGCTGAATGAAATGATATGCAGAGGGTGTTTTCCAGGACTTACAAATTATCTGGTTCCTACTGTTTTGGTTCCAACTGTTTGATTATCACTGCTTCTGCTTACTCACACATAATGGCAGTATTAAACACTAAGGAAGGTTATAAGAAACATCCCTAGATAACTCAGTGAATAAAGAAATACTGTTGAGGAGTGAGTTTAAATATATTAATCTAAATTCTTATCATGACCCATGGGAAAAACATGTTCTCCAGAATCAATACCAGGAATAGTTGTACTTTTCCTAGGTAAAAATTTTCATCCTCTGGATTCTGAGAATCACATAACTTTTTATATTTTTCAATGTATTTTGGATACTAAAAACACTAAACCAAACTGGTATCTTACCATATGCACCGATTTTGGGTAATAATCCCAGTACTGATCTCAATAATTCAATATTGAGCTAATTTTTGTGGTTGCCAAGCCTATTATATAGCATAGTTGAATATAAATTGGAGAAAATAAAGGCATTGATTAGAGAAAGCAGAAAGGGAAGGTGAATATGAGATATTTTGGCTGAATGATTCTGGCCTAATCAGGTTCTCAGCTTTTTTTGTTTATTTTTTTTAAATATCTATTTATTTATTTTAGAAAGAGAGAGAGAGCATGTGAGCAGGGGGAGGGGTAGACGGTGGGGGAAAGAGAGAATCGTTAAGCAGAATCCCCACTGATGGTATAGCCAGATGCAGGGCTCAATCCCAGAACCCCAACATCATGACCTGAGCTGAAATCAGGAGTGAGCCATTTAACCAACTGAGCCTCACAGGCATACCATGTTCTCACTTTTTAAAACTAATTTTTATTCTGACCCATTTTTAAACCAGTTTTAGAGAATCAAAATATGCTTTTACATCAGTTAGAAATGTGTAGGGCTGAAACTAACAAAACGTTATATAAACATGGACTTTCAAAAAATAAGCAATTTCTTTTTCTTATACAATATCAAGTCCAGGGTTATCTGGTAAACTATTTGAGGAAGACTTAACGTTGTAGAATCATTTGTCTTCCTGACTGGCAATTTTTAGGAGGTATCAGAATAACTACTTGATTCCAGGTATGAAATCTGTTGTTTTTTTTTTTTTTTTAGGCAGAAGAAAAAAACAAAGATTAAAAAAAGATGCCTTCTATAGCGACTTCTTTCTAGTGATCATTAAGAATAGGGCCATGAAGCCACATTGAAGTAAAACAAGCTGGAAAATAAGGTATTTTGAATGTGAATCTCCATGAAGATAAAGGAGAAGAGGACTAGACTGGGCACTGAATGTGTAAAAAAAAAAAAAAATGTTTTACTATTATATGATTATAAGACACTTGTTATTTGGGTGATTCTTGACATACGACATTTTTAAGTCTTATTTTTTTTCCTATCTATAAAAGGGTGATAATGTCTACTTTGAATAATTCTTGTGACTATTAAATGAAATTGAATATTTGAAGGTGCCTGGCATATAATGTCACCTCAATAAATGTATTCGAACAGAGACTGAGACTATTCATTTAAAAATAAAATAAGCCAAAATTAGAGAGGGAGACAAACCATAAGAGACTCTTAACCACAGGAAGCAAAGTAATGGTCGCTAGAGGAGAGGTGGGTGGGGCGAATGAGGTAACCGGGCATTAAGGAGGGCATTTGACGTAATGAGCACTGAGATAACTGAACTCTACGTCTGAAACTAATGATACACTATATGTTGGCTAATTGAACTTAAATAAAATAAAATAAAATAAAATAAATAAAATAGACAGTTTTAAAGAATAATTTCTAAGGCAAAAAAATCGAGAAAAAGTGTAGTCCAAAATACAAGTAATATTCTATGCCATGTACAAAACTAAGTAATTTACACATTTCATGTGTTGTCTGTAATTTAAGAATTTAACATACTATAGTGTTATTTTCTGGATAATATGACTAATACATAATAAACTAAAAAATATTTATTTCATAAGACTTTAAAAAATCAAGAAAAACACAAATTCATATTTGGGGATTTTCTGTTAACATTTAGGGAGTTGAATATAACAATAACATAATATTCCCTTTTTCCATTGTTATAGCTTCATTTCAGAAATTGTAGAAAGCTGTGCCATGTCCCTCTGGGAAGAGAAGAAATTCTAAATAGCACATCATGACACAGTGTTTCAGAAAAGAAAAATCGGTTCCTGAAAATATATCATGAAATCAATATATTTCCACAAGCGACCAGCTTAATCACCCAACCCTCCAGTCAAAAGAATTCCAATTGAAATGCTGTACTGCCTTTCTGTCTTCAACACTCAGAGTCTGCTCAACAATACATTGACCATTTTATAGAAGTGAGTAGATCTGGAGAGCTACGCATTGACTTGAAAGGAAAGCATTGCAAGTCTAGCCAGAAGGCTGCATTGCCTGTGCTTAGAAGTAATCAATAAAAAAAAAAAAAAATTGTATTCATAGTTCTATCTATTTATTTCTGTCAGATGTATTATGGTGATCCTTAACATTTGAAGAGTGGCATAAATATAACAAGAATAAATTTTCTACCAGATAATGGTGCTATCTGACTTCACACATGTACGCACAAAACCCCTCAAAAGTGGCAATTTTGTTTTTTGTCAAAAATAAAAAAGAAATCTTTTTCTCCTAGAATAGATGCCAAAAAAACACCATGCATCTTAGAGGGAGATAATACGTATATGAAATATTTAAAGTTCTCTTTCAAATAGCTCTTGCTCAAGATTTCTTTCACTGTGTTCTAAGAAACTACATATTAGAAACAGAAAATACCATTTCCCCACTTTTCTTTCTCAGAAAAACAGGTGAAAAAAAAAAGGATGATAATAGCATAGCTGAAAGTAAACTATCACAATTTGCTATGCACTTTGTAAAGCAGAAGTCCCCTCATCGTGTCATTCTTTCTGTGAGAGATGCGTTCCCAACTCTTCCAAATGACACACAAACAAACAAAAAACTCAACCTGTTCTCATTTCTGAAATTGGTTCAGAACTATCACCTCGCTAGTTTAAGAGGAAGGCTCCCCTCTAGGATAGTGACGTATGGTCCACAGTGTCCTCTATTTGGATCCAGCCGATACAGAAAATGATTAAGCCAATGACTCTTGTTTCTTGATCAGAGTTGTGCTTCTTCACTCTGTCATACTCCTTGTCATCGCATACTGCTACCCAGCTGAATCTATTTATTATTCTATTTTAAATTAAGCCACAAAGTTTGTAGTCTCTAACTCAATGTAAATAATATGTAAATAATTATGTAAATAATAATTTATGCTTTCAGCAATTCTTTGCATTTGGTTTATATTTAGTTTATACATTTTATTGGAGAGTTAACTCTTCATTTTTAATTCGTAACATCTTTTCACCAAATTAATGTGGACAAGTCCTTCAGCAAAAAACATGAAGCACTACTTTTATTACAAATATCAGTTCTGACATTCCCCCAGCTTCTGACCTTGGGCAAATTACCCATCCTCTCTCTGTGTCTTATTCTCTTCAACAATAAAAGTGGAAATAATGATAGCATCAGCTTTATATGAGATAATACTTGTTGAAAATAAGACAACAGGCCCTAAATTGAGTAGTTTATGTTAAGACCCATGTCACCAAACTGAGATCTAACTTGGGGTCTCTTAGAAATGGAATCTTAAGCCAGTCAATCAGAAATCACTTGATCAACATTAGGTAAGTATTGGCCTGATAAACACTGCCACCCTCTATAGGGAAAGTATCCTTGAAATAACCAACTCACTTTCTACCTGGTAAAACTTCCTTGTTCCTGCTTCCTTCTGCCTACCAAATCTCTTGCCTTGTATAGTCCTCTGGCTCTCCTATCTATCTGCTAGATTGGATGCTGCCTGATTTTGAATTGCTGAATAAAACCAATAAGATTGACTCAGTAAAATTTACTCAGTTGTAATTTGCTTCCTAATATATTATATATCATCATTTTTGAAATACTATGTCATAGTTCTTATTAGGAGAGCATGGTTTTTAAAATTTTATTCTTACCATCAGAAGGGAAAAGAGTAGGAATCCTCCTCAAGAGAGTTCATATCTCAGAACTCTTTGCATCTGGTATAAGAGACGTATGAAGAGTTACAAACTAGATGAACTAGATGAACAATCAAGACTGGTTCAAGAGATGTTCAGGGATGAAATGATGGTGCACTTTAGCAAATTTGGTTTTGAGCCTACATGCAAAGAATATTGACCAATGGATTTAAGTAGAGATTGATATGATCATTTTTGTGTTAACAAAGATTTCTTAGATGTGTACAAGACTAAAGACAGGAATGTCAATTCTTAAACCATTGCAACATAGATAATAATACAGATAAGATAATTAAATTATTTCCAGAGGCACAGGGAACAGGGTGAAAGATGATATTTTACAAGACTACTTGGATATAAGACATGAAGGAGGCACAGAAATCTTGGGATAAATGTCTCCATGACCTGGTAGAACTTTGTATCAGAAGTTCAGATTTGGGAAACAAATCTGAATCAGATTGTGGGAGCTGCTGAGATCTTCCAGAAAGAATATATAGACTGAAACGAGAAGGCCAAATGACAGTGCTAAGAGGAAGCATCATGACTCTATCTCTATTATTATTCATTTGTTCAATCCACAGACCAAGCTAAATAGGGCTAAATAGTAAATAAAAATTAATCAATAAATGAATTGTTTGATACGTCTGCTAATAAGCTAAAAGAAAAGCTCCCATACTAGATGTTTATAGGACTATCTGCTTAACTTAGTCTTTTCTTTGAAGATCTCAGCTCACTTCCTAACAACAGGGGTGCTGCTGGGATACCACTCACCCTGCTTCTTAAGTTAGAGCTGGCTGGTCCAGAAAGATCGTCTGACATGAAACACTTACTTTAGTGCAAGGCATACTTTAAGTGTTCAATTTATGATTCTGTAGGAATTCAGGAAAATCAATAAAAAATAAAACTACTGGTAACCAAACTTGGTATCAAGATCAGTCATTAAAAGTAGAAATTATGGGACGCCTGGGTGGCTCAGTGGGTTAAGCCTCTGCCTTCGGCTCGGGTCATGTTCTCAGGGTCCTGGGATCAAGTCCCACATCAGGCTCTCTGCTCAGCAGGGAGCCTGCTTTCTCCTCTCCTCTGCCTGCCTCTCTGCCTACTTGTGATCTCCGTCTGTCAGATGGATAAATAAAATCGTTAAAAAAAAAAAAGTAGAAATTATAAGGATAAGCGATACTGCCAGAGAGCAAGCCATTTGTAGATTTGGGACTTAGAATGCATGATGGAGGAAGAGAGGGTTACAGGAACAGAGGACCACTTCTAAGCACTCTTTACCCAAAAAAGAGGAGAGTGGTGCTGAGGAAAAATCAAGACAAAGTCTGGACTTCTCAAAAAAACTGCTGTGAGTGGTACCTGGATGGCTCAGTCAGTTAAGCATCTGCCTTCTGCTCAGGTCATGATCCCAGAGTTCTGGGATTGAGTCCCACGTCGGGCTCTCTGCGGGGAGAGACTGCTTCTCCCTCTCACTCTCCTGTGCACTCTCTCTCTCTCTTTCTCTCTCTAATAAATAAATAAATAATCTTAAAAAAATAAAAAACTTGTGTGGTGCAAGTTCTGAAATATAGCATGTGAAAACTGGTTCATCAAAAATAATGGAAATGGTTTCTGTTTAGGATACAAAGTTTTCAAGCAATGGTAAATTAACCAATTAGCAAACCAAAAAGATAGATGAGCCACCACAGATCAGCCTTCAGAAAGCACAAGAAAACTTGGATGATCAGAAGAAATTAGAAAGATGAATTCAGCTAAAAGAAAGTTAAGCTAAGAATTTTATAACAAATGTCATATATATGCATATGCAAATGTATAACCATACATATTTGATATAGGTGTGATTAAATATTAAAAATATTTGAGAATTATTAAACTAGCCAACAAAATATTTTCTTTGATAAAATTATTCAAAGACTGCAGAAAGCTTATATATTATTTTCTTTTTTTAGTGGTTATTTAGTATTTTCTCTTTCTAAAATTATATTTTTCTGTTAGTTATACAATCATCTTGCTTTTGATGTTTAGAAATATTGTATTCAATGTAATACAAAACATCTCAAGTGAAATAATAAAAAACCAAAATATTGGTATTTATATTTATTAAACATTCCAAGGAGAAAACATAAACCTATTTCAAAAAAAATTAATTAGTAGAATTCTCTGAGTCTTAGAGTAAGTCATCTTTTCTAGAGGTCAGATGTAGAAGCTGTAAGCTTTTTTTTTTTTTTTATGATTCTTCATGGGAGAAGTACTTAATATTTGCAACATAAGCCCCCCAAAATCTTCCATGTGAGTCCAGCACACATACAATCAAGAGAAATGCCAACTGTCAAGGTAAATTCAATGTGCTGCACTTTTAGATTTATTCTCTTTCTATCCCTACAGAAAGATTGAAACCTTGTATGGGTATTAGAAATTATATTTACCAGAAAAATAGTTTTGAATAGTAAATAGATGCCATCCATCTGTTCTGCTTGGCTTTTCTGTGGGTAAATAAAATGCATATAGGAAAAGAATTTACCAGAAAGCAGTTGAGAATGCTAGATGGAGGCAAAGATGAAGAAATCGATGACAGTAATAAATCTTGTAATAGCATGTGTGTCCTAGAGAGTAGCACTCTCTTTGGGCAATGTGAAGGCAATGGGGGAGGTGGGGAGAATGATGAATATACAGATGTGAGAGGTCAGATGAAATTTATTTCATATATTTTCATGTCTGATGCCTGACAAATAACTGTCTCAATGAAATAAAAGTTGAGCAGAAGAAAATAAATAAGTGTTATGAAATGGTAATTTACATACCTAATGTAAAATCAGATTTTAATAATAATTTTCATGTAAATTGAAAATCATCGTCTGCTACTTAAACACAATCAGGGCTGCAAAATACTCCTATTGGAGAGTTCTATGCTAGACAAGTCCATGAAGGTTAATGGTGCCCCTAGAAACTGGCAATAATCACATGGCCCTGAAGACACTGTTTATCCCTAGTAACTTATATTTAATACTAGAATGATGAAAGACCACTTGGGAACGGATGGAAATCATCACCTGACATTAAAAATACTCAACAGGTATACTTTTGTGGAAGCAAAATTTAATATATTTAACAAGTTATAAATTTTATTTGTTAAAGAGTCAAAGGATAACAAGACCTTTGAATGATATAACTTGGAATTTTAAGAGTGTACTCTCTATTTCAGTGATACCAGAATACATTGTTTAAAGTTAGAAACCCAATATGAGTTTTCCTTTAAGCAGTGATAACATGCTTGCTCTCTATATAAAACAATCCATCTCTATTGATCTTTTGCCTTAATATTCTCTAAATCCAATCTCCAAACCCACTAAAGCACAACTTTCATATTACAAGGTATGCAGAACTTCACTAGGTCTAAGATATTTTTTCTCCTTCTATTTTGACACACATGTACACGCACATGTGCACAAATTAGACACAGATTGTCATTCTCATAATTTCTCTTCCCCAGAATTTTCAATATATAAAAATTGAACTGACCACCAACCTGAGTTATTTAAGTACTTTTATTAGTAAATTGTGGGTATTTAACAAAATTATTGTAGCAATTCATTAAAAAAATAAAGCTGTCAGTGGACATACATCATTCTAATATGACACCATTGAAAAAGAAGATGGGTTAGCTTGTTTTGTCTTGGGGAGTTAAAAGGGTAAGTTAATTTATGCTGACAAAGAAAAATCAATATTACATTGTGCACAGAAGAAGAATCAATCATCATTTCTATAGCCTCTATATTCATTATGACATGAATTTATTGAGGAAAACATTGCATTCGAATATGAATTGAGTTTGCCTCAAAAGTCACTAAGCTCATCAAAAGCATAATCAAGGCCCTTGCTATCAGAATCTTTCAGTGACCCCCAATTTTAAGATAGCAACCTGCACACAGTGAATAGTGAATGCGTGTATTTGGCTGACTTCAACAGCATTTTGAGAATCATAAATCTTGTTCTTCAAATGCCACAATAATAGACATTTCCTTCTGGTGTATCTTTACACATTAATTCTAATTTTATCAAGGGTTCTCTGCAAAATAGCTCAAGCATACCAAGCTCTTAAGCTTATTCTTGCTATTTGCAGGAAAATGTAAGTGCAGGCTTTGGTGCCCATTCACCATTTTTGTTTTCTTTATGCTTTTGTTTTGCAGTCATCCTTTCTCTGAAATAATTTCCTACCTCTGTCGTAGAACTTACTAATCAGAAACGTTTCACTTTCTTAAAAGCACATTTTAAGTATTTTTCTTCTAATCAAACTGATATATTAGTAAGTAAATAAATAAAAGTGGCATAATGTGAGGATACAATTCCTGAAGTGGACAGAGTTTTTCAGGAATCAAATATACCCAGAACAAAAGATTTCTGAAGAAAAAGGATATATATTTTATGTGCTTTATATATCTTTTGTGTGACTTTCCTTTCCTGGGTCATACACAAAAGTGGAGAAATCAGAGATTCCAGTTAAAGTCCACAATCTCCTTGCTCACGCTGAAGGTACAGTTCCTTGGTTCCAGCAAGTTCTCCTTTGGCTTTATAGAGCTAATATCCATTTGGATATTGATTGGGTGCATAAGAAACTTCCATAGGCTTTTCCTTCCTTATTAAATAAGTCCTGTGGTAACAAATTAAACTGAGCTAACCACCACACCCCCTGCAACAATGTCTTTCTGAGCTGCCTTCTCCAAAGTTAATATGACTTAAACGCCAACTCACCACCACTTCTGAGTGCTGTTCTGGCTCTCTGATACCAATAGATCACCACTGCACCAGTCCAGTTACCACCGAGATAGTTTTAGTAACTGTCTCCACTGATTTGAAGAATGCTGTGCTGCCATGTGGGAAACTGGCTTCACCTCAGGATGAGACTCTTCATCCAAAACAGTTTCTTCAAAATGGCTGCAACAGTTTCCAAAGAAATTGTAGAGCGAGCCCTCAGGTTAAAGGAGGGCATGCTGTATTGCATGTGTGGCTGTACACACACACACACGCACGCACACACACACACACGCCCTTCCCCACAGCTACAAAACAGAAAAGATGCTTTTAATTAATAGGATGGACCATAAAACAAGAAACAGAAATCCCAGCACAGGTGATGGAGGACCAGATCAACCTGAGGTACAAAAGAAAATCCAGGCAGGAACCATGCATCCCCTTAGTGGTAGTGCTGAACACCAGCCTTTAGGAAGAGCCAGATGCCCCAAACTAGCTAAAAATTTAACTAGCTAAAAATTGCAGTTTGCATTCTGGTGCCCAGAACATACAAAATGAGAAAAAGAAAAAAAATAAATAAGGAAAAAACTTTCCTCTACATTTTCCTTTTTTCTATGTAACTCCTATTGCAAGGAGAAGCTGGTGCCATTCTGCTGCTGGGAGGTCCTCTCCAACTCTGCCCACACCACGCTGGTCCTACTATGGCTCCGTGGCCCTAACTGTGACCACTGATGACTTCTGATGCCTTGTATTCTTCAGTGGTTCTTCTGGCCCACTGTCTGAAGAGTTCCTGCTCCAAGCCCACTGTCACTGTTGTTTAGAACTTGGATTCCTTCCAAAACCCCAGATCATCTATTAGTAGCCTTTCCAGTGATATAAAGCATGACTGAAATGAGAGGAGAATCTTTGAAATAAAGGGAGTGACTTGTTAAATGTACTATTTAAGGAATATTGTTTCACATTATAGAAGCTCAGTTATTATTATAAAAGAGGATTGTTAAAACAATTAATGCAATAATATATGTAAACCACTTACCTTATTGAAATTATTCAATATTCAGTAGTTCTTATAATTAGTATTATTGTACAAGGCCAAGTTAATTAATATATCCAAGACCTGCTACTGTATCAAAATCTCCTAGGGGAGAATTCTATGGTATTTTATTTCAGAATGCTTCAGAGGTAATTTTGCAGGACAGCCAGGTTTGGGAACTTCTCTTTTGAGATATGATGCTATACTAAAGTTTAACTATGATTTGGCTGGGTTGAAGAATCAAACACAGAACCATGTGTAGTGGTCCAGATATGATACAAGTAAGATATCACCTTCTGATGTCAAAATATTCTGTGGATGTTAATGGAGCCTACTTTGTGATAATTGAGAGGAGCTTACTGTTTTTCTTTATCAAGTTGTTTGTTTGCTTGTTTAAGTCTCTATAATTCTGGGTTATCCTGTTAATTTTGTTTTCTCAGAATTCAGACTTTGACTTTTCTTTACCTACTGTATCTGTATCTCTTGTTGTTAATTCCCAGAAGTGGTCTGGAAATAAATCATGATTCCTAAGTGCCTTGTTTGGCTCTTTCATTCAGCATGTATAAGCACACACCATTCATTTCTTCATCAAAGTTGCTAATGATCACGCTTTGGTCAGAGTAGAGAGTAGAGTACCTAGAAAGTGACACGATGTCTGCTTACTTCCCCCAGCACCTCCCAGGCTGAAACACACCTAAAACATTCTTTTTGGAATTTAAATATAATTTATTTACAGAGGCAAATGGAAAAGTCCAAATGCACATTTGTTCAATTATGGTCATAAATTATTTTAAAGGTTGGCAAAGGCTGTTATTCTGCAAGCGGTGTTAACAGATATTGACAGGGACATGCCCAGAGAACTCTACCCTGGTTCAAAAACATTTAAAAATGCAAGTGATAATATATTGTGGTATGATCAATTGAAATTAGGAGACTAAATCATGCCCCTTGCTCCTCGGGGTCACTGGAAATGCCACTATAAAGAAAGAAAACAGAAAAAAAAAATCATGGCATTTTACTAAATCACCTTGGGTTGGAGACCAATTGCATCATTTTAGAGATGAAAGAACTGAAGAAATGACTTACTACAGATTGCATAACAATAGTGGCAGAATTAATACTAGAATCCAGTCTTTTGACGCTTAAGTCAATATTTTTTTCACTATACTAGGTGATCAAACAAATCTTAATGGGTCTATGACAGTAAGCAAATCAGTGGTAAATTTAAATCTATAAGCAAGTATTTATTTGCTAACATTTGACAGTGTCCTAAAATATATTATACCTATGTTCATTTATAATCCAACTTTATTCAAATTCTTATCTTAGAGATATCCAGAATCATAGTAGAAAATCTCGTATGTTATTACATTTTCTAATTCTGTAACAAGAAGCTATGATTAGGATAAGAACAATCCTTTTGATCCTTCACATGAATAAAATGTAAATACCTACCTTCCTGCTTTGTAAGCAGATGCAATTTACAGTGTTTTTTGAAAAGCCTCTTTTCAGGAAGATTAACAAATACCTTTGTGTGAGAACACATGTATGGTATAGTGTTGCAATATAAATCAATTATTTTCGACCTAACAGTAGCCAGAAGCTGTACTGCTAATTAACAAGCTGAACTCCAGAATCCCTTTGCTATTGCTCATTAAAAAGAGTTCATCACAAATGTTACAAAATCTCAGGATAAGCAAACTCTAGAGCATTGCTATTTAGAGAAGAAGGAAGGTGTCCATCTGGTTGGGATTATTAAAAATTCAAGAATGAAAGAAATGAAGAAAATGTTCCTGGGGAGACACATTGTCACATGCATTCACAGAAGGGCTGCATTGACATTTAGTAGAAGGGTATCTCAGTGCCATAAAATAAACTAGTAGAATAAGCTAATGGTCACTTAGGCAGAGCAGCTATGATCCCACAAATACATGACGGAATGGTGGCCGCAGCTACATATCAGCTCACGCAAGGTTTTTAGCTAAAGTGAGGACAAATAAATGTCCACAGCCTTGTCCTAGTCCCTCGAGCCATATTCCGAATATGTTCAACCTGATTTACCAATCTCCAATGTTTCAGAGATGATCATGTGGCCATTTTGTTTTAAACATAGAGCTATATCGAAAACAAGCAAATAAATAAAACAAATTCAGAATCTGTAAAGGTAAGGTAGTTAGACATGCTCCTGAAATAGAGAACCTCCAGTCTTCTTAGTGTTACGTTTATTCATGACTGAGAGGGAGGTTAGAACTACTTTCAAAGTCAATTATGTGCTCAATTGAGGTACTGCAGGTCTTCTGAGGAAGAGTTCACATCAACACTTGATTTCAGGTGGTGGTTCTGCCTGACACAGGTAAGGACACGACCAAATTAGGCCTGTAGAAGAGAGGGCCCCACGGTGCAGTTCAAGGGAAGGAGCAAGTACTGGTGGGGGAGGTCTCTGGACTTTTCTAGTTCTGTAGGTTCACTTTCTCCATAACTTTGTCCACAGCTCTATCTAATAAGTTTTCACTCACTTTTGCTTCTTTTTACCCACCTGCATTGCTCACCATTCCTCCCATCCACCCAAATTCTATCCATCATTCAAAGTTTCACTTCAAAGTATACCGTCTCTCAAAACTTACCCTATACACTTTCACCCATATTACTCTTCCCACTCAAACCATAACACCTAATTCCGATTTGGCATTTATATTGTTATTGACATATTTATGTATGAGGCATTATTTTTCAATCAGGTATACACCTTGTGACATTAAAAGCCATGTTCCACATTATTTTCTTCACTCCAGAGTGGTTATATTTTATAAAGAAAGAAAACCTCTCCATGGTATGGGTCCAGTGAAACTGTGAGTCGACCTAGGATCTACCTACTCTGTTGGAGCCATTCTTTCACACAAACCTATTCTTGGCTCCAAATAATACCATATAAAGGAATTTTGGGAACACAGTAGATACATAGATTAGGGGTAGTATATATTTTCTCAATACATGAAAACAGGCTTAAAAACCTAAAAAATCACATACTATCTTATTTTATAAACTAAAATTAAATAAGAAGCTAAGCTTGTCTTACTCATTCTAGCTCCACTTAGTTTTGCAAACATAGAGTTAGTATTCTTTTTTTTTTAATTTTTTGTTTTTTTTGTTTTTTTTGTTTTTTTTTTCTTTTTTTTTTTCTTTTTTTCTTTTTTTTTTTTTTTAACTTTTTATTTTTTATAAACATATATTTTTATCCCCAGGGGTACAGGTCTGTTTTCTGACCAAGAATTCTACGTGTATTCCTATCAATTCCATGAGCAAAGCAATTCCAGGTTATTCTAAGACACATGATAAGTGTAAACTTGACTCATAGAGAAGAAACTATGGGATATATAAATATACATTTCCCAGCTTTTCATTCAAAAGGAAAATGAACACTATAGAGATACCATAATAAGTTTTTCATTATATGAGGTTAGTCACCATACAGTACATCATTAGTTTTTGATGTAGTGTTCCATGATTCATTCTTTGCATAGAACACCCAGTGCTCCAGGCAATCTGTGCCCTCCTTAATACCCATCACCAGGTTCACCCATCCCCCCACCACCTCTCCCTTCTAAAACCCTCTGTTTGTCTCCCAGAGCCCATAATTTCTCATGGTTCTTCTCCCACTCTGATTTCTCTCCCTTCATTTTTTTCTTCTCCTAATGTCCTCCATGCTATTTTTTATGTTCCACAAATAAGTGAAACCATATGATAATTGACTTTCTCTGCTTGACTTATTCCACTCAGCATAATCTCCTCCAGTCCCATTCATGTTGATGCAAAAGATGGGGATTCATCCTTTCGGATGGCTGAGTAATAGTCTATTGTGTATGTGGACCACATCTTCTTTATCCATTCATCTGTTGAAGGGTATCTTGGCTCTTTCCACATTTTGGCTATTTTGGAGATTGCTGCTATGAACATTGAGCAGCATATGACATATGACCCTTCTTTTCACTACATCTGTATCTTTGGGAGATACCATAATAATTTAAAAATATACTACTTAAGTGCAGGAACTTTAGTTATGACTTTTGGCAACATTTATGGTCCCTTTATCTATTTTACATGAGAAAAAAAAAAGATTTTTCTTTCCCTAGTATATTAATGACATCCTAATTTTGCTATTTTAAGCCATATACAATTCTGAACTAGCTACCCATTGTCAACCTGATTTAAAAATTGCTTTAGCCACTTCAAATATAGATGTCATTCAACAAAAACAAAATTATCAAAATTAAGTACTATGGTGGCTTACACAGTGTTGCTGTGGTGAGGCACGTTTACAGCAATTATCCACACAAAGCGGCAGGGAGGACTATGGATTGGTTAAGTGCATTCCCATTTCTACTTGGCAATCGAATACTACATCTTACCATTAAGCAAAAGAAGACTTTAATACATTACCCACATTCGATCTAAAGTGCCTCACAGAGAAAATGCTATAAAACATTGCAATTATCCTAAACATGGATGCAACACTATTAGATGTTGAGTATTTTTAAATGTGAATCTGTTATGTCTGTCTTAATCAGGGATTGTGACAATAAACATGTCTAAATCACTACAGTTTAGAGAGATATAATTGATCATAATTTTTGTAATGCCATGAACACTATCTCATAGAATGTGAGCAAATCCTATCCCTTATCTGGAAGGCCTCCAGTATTCTGTAAATATAATGGAAAATGTTAAGTGGCTCTTCTTTGAAAGAAGGGTCTCTGTGCTTCTCATTTATCCTTTCCCACAATAAAAATAAATTTGAAAATTTCCTAAATGACAATTTAGACAGGATGATCACGTTAATTTCCTCCAAAATTGAAGGTGCTGTTTCCAGCAATCCTTCAGGTTAAACAACAACAACAAAAATCTAGATGTCTACACTCAATGTCTCTGCTCCTCCCCACTCATTCATACCATGCCTTCCAGCTTGAGCCTGACTTTCCTGCCATTACTACCACCAGATTTTTTTCAGGGCACCAACTCTGTAAGCTCCATATTGACAAGCTATGGACTCTTTCTTCTGTTAAGACTACTTGACTACTTAGCAATACTCAACACAGTTAACAACTCCCTTCTTCTTAAAGGCCTCCTCTTTTGAAATATTCTTGGATTTTTTATTATCTACTGGCCAAATTCTTTTAGTCTCCTATCCTAGACATTCTTCTTCAACCAGACTTTTACATCTATGTGTTCCTCAGAATTCAAATCCTCCACCTGTTACTATAATAAAATTTCCACAATTCTACCTTAGTCACTATTATGTAACCCATGCTTATGATAATACCTACTCCATAAAAGATGCTCAATAGATATGTGGCATGATTAGATTAATCCATCCCCATGGGTTTAAATATCATCATTATTCTAATGGCTTTCCAATATAGCATTTTAAAGCCTGATCTCTCTATGAGGTGCAGGTTTACAAATGTCTGTCTTTACCTGATAATATTCCTTAAATGTCATAGACTTTTAAATTTAGCAAACATAAAAGATGAATTACTCCCAATTTTCTCCTATTTGAGAAATGGTATGTTCATCTACCCTATTGCTAGGTCTAAAAAATATGTACCCTCTTGGGAATCTTTTGTTAGATCAAACTCATGTCTAACATATTAAAGATCCTGTCAATTTGACCTTTAAATATAATGAGCATTTATCTGCTGGTCTCCATTGTTATTGTTATTAACCTAATCCTGGTCATCAGCATCTTTTTTCTAGACTATTGCACAGTCTTCTAACCTGTCAATGCAAAGAGTAGGTAAGAGGGAGCCAACTTAAGTTGATAGGACTGAAAGTCTCAAAGCGATTCTGGGATGAAACATAACTCCTTAACAAAGAAAAAGAAAGAAAGAAAGAAAGACAGACTTTTGATTTTTGACCCCAGTCCCCCTATTTCCTGGACCCAAATCAGTGTCATCTGCACAGAGGAACTTACAAGCTGGGAGAATACTATCAATAGACCACTGAGGAAAAAATAAAAGGAATTTAAACCAACAAACATACATCCATCCCAGGTAGCATTTATCTGTCAGGTAATTGCATATACACAAAGATGTAAAGAATATATCCCTCACATGCCCCTTTTGAGGGAAATATTTAAAAATTACTACTTCTAAAAAAATTACTACTTCTTGGACAATAATCATTCAGAATGAAATCCTCAAAATAAGAAAAAATTAGAAGGAAAAGAAATTCAATTAACAATAAACATAGATTAGATAGATAATAAATATGAACCTGAATAATAATCTATGTATTGATTTAAAAATACTAAATAAAGATTCTTAAAGTAGGGAGGATAAATTACAGGAAAATATATAATAACAATCTAGAGCAAAGATTACAAAGTATCTCTGCAAATTCCATTGATAAAGGCAAGCAGACAGGCAGAACTGAGAGTAGTGAATGCATTCTGCAAACTGATGAAAAGAAGCACGAAAAAAAAATGAGATTATCGGTAGAGGGAAAAGGCATTGTTTTAATATATTGGAAAACTATATGTTTCTTTATGAGCACTGGGAATAAGAATATAATCAGAAATAAGATGCGAAAGTACAATAAAATTTATAAAATAAGAGGAGAGATGAATAAAGTTAAAAACAATTAGATCAATTTATAAAAATTTATAAAAACATGTCTAAAGGAAATTAAATGAGAAGAAAAATAAATAATAAATATTAAATAATAAAAATTAGTTTTATTTATTATTTTTTATCTACATAAAATTCAAACAAAAATTTTCCATTAAAAGCCAAGTACATTTATATCATCATAAAAAACAATGTAGCTCTGGGCAACTTTTAAGTAACACATTTAAAATGAAGTAATAAAAGAGAATTACAGAAAGTGGTTGAACAAATAAAAATTTAATCAAACAAAAAGGACAAGCAACACAATATTAGAAAAGAAGGATGTAAAATGTAATGTTTAACAGGACCCAGAATAAATGGGGAAATTATATGCATAGTACATGTCTATACACACATGCACATCCACACATACACAGAGGCACAAGGTCTGATAGAGCATAAACAATTCCATAAAATATAAGCAGTTCAGGGTCACTGGTGCCATCTGGGGTAATCAAAAATCACGACATAAAGATTGACAGCAAATGTGTATACCTTAACCTTATTTAGGTTGATAGGATTCAGCCCTATAAATTACTACTTATGAAATCAGAGTAATACTAGCAAAAATATTAGCTTATATTTAAATAGCCACATAGTGTCAAATGGTGACACTTTACAAAAAGACCATTCTGAGATTTTTACCTTTTTTAAGATTATAGGTTCAAACACTGTTCATTCTTGACATACCACATTAACATGAGATAAAATATTAACTAATTTATATTCTAATGTACTTCTGGCAGAAGATACTTACCATATTTCAAATAGCCAAAAAACTGCTAAATATAGTATACTGGAGATTATTAAAATGCCAAGATTTCCAGAAAAGTTAACTCAGCCATGTTTAACATATTGTAGATTTTTTTAAATTTTCTGTTTTTTATTGTGTTGTATTAGTCACCATAAAATATATCATTAGTTTTTGATGCAGTGTTACAAGATTCATTGTTTATTTACAATACCTAGTTCTCCATGCATAATTAGTTTTGAAATAATGCTCAATGATTCATTAGTTAAATACACCCAATGCTCATCATGGTACTTGTCCTCCTCAATGTCCATCACCCTGTGACCACTACCCCCCACGATCATCCCCTCTGAATCCCCCAGATTATTTCTTGGTATTGTAGATTTTATACCTCTCATTGAAGTAACCTCAATGTTCATATTGACCAGTTATGATAGATATGGTTATAAAAATTTGGGAAATAAAAATGCTTAAACTTTAAAACATAGATTACATATTTATCTTAAGAAACTTCTTGTTTTTAAGGAAAATAGGCAATATTTTAAAGAACTAAAGAGAGCTATGAATAGCAACATTAAAAAGGGTTTTCATTCTTAATAGAATAAGTCAAAAGGATTTATAATTTTTCTAACCAAATTCTAAGCCAAAAATTTACAAACAGATGCTAGGAAGATTCACTTTCTTGAATAGGCATTGATCTCCAAACCAAAATGTGATGTTATAATAAGACCGGTTTATTTTCTTCAATAACACTTGTCTATTCTTAAAGAATAGACTTTTATATTCCAATTATAATTAATTTGGCTTACATTTAAGCTAAAATGTATCAGTTTTTCTATTGATAAGTATCAGAACTTTCTTTCCCTGGCATCTCTGTTGGTTTTGTTTCTTTTGAGATCCTGTAGTGTGTGTGGGGTGTGTGTGTGTGTGTGTGTACAGACCTTTTTCTCCTTTTCTTTTTCACCATTGACTCACTACAATACATGTAATGGGAGAACTCTTTCTCTACATAAAAATGAAGTGAAATAGCGAGGAAATTTAAAAGCTGAGTGCTATGAAATGATAATGTATAGATTCTAAGAAAAAATTTCTTACCGTTAGTAGCATCTTTTCAAATGTGCCTGTCTTATTAAAAATCACAAATAATAAGTATAAAACATATGGAAATTAAAAGAGAAAAGACTGAAATAAAACTGTTAATTAATCCAACTATACAGAGGTAACCACAACTCATATTTTGGCATGTATAACTTATTATTTATTCTTTTGTGAAAATAGAGAGTGAAGAAGGGGAAGAATGGAGATGAAAAAACTCTTTCAAAAATTTTTGACATAATATGTTATGAACTATTCGCACAACAAACATGTTAATGATTGCACAACACAATATCTTAAGACTAATTTGTAACATTCTTAACAATTTTTTACTAGCTTGTTTTTTAAAATTTCCCATTATAAATAATGCTGCTGTGAATACCCTTATAAATAAGTCACTAGAAATATTTCAATTATTTCTTCAAGATGTAAACTCAAAATAAAATTGCTGGTCAGTAAGTTGAAAGATTTGATTAATTTCCATTCTTCATAACTGAGTTTCATATTTTCAATACTTTTCACCAATATTTACATGTTAAAAATCTTTGCAATTTGACAGGTGAAAAAATATATAATACTGAACTAAGCCTTACATTTGTGTCTTAAGAGAGTAAGTTGTCTTCCACTAGCCATCAGGGAGATTCAAATTAAAACCACATTGAGACACCACCTTACACCAGTTAGAATGGCCCAAATTAACAAGACAGTAAACAAATGTGTTGGAGAGGATGTGGAGAAAGGGGAACCCTCTTTCACTGTTGATGGGAATGCAAGTTGGTGCAGCCTCTTTGGAAAACAGTGTGGAGATTCCTTAAGAAATTAAAAATAGAGCTTCCCTACGACCCTGCAATTGCACTACTGGGTATTTACCCCAAAGATACAGATGTAGTGAAAAAAAAAGGGCCATCTGTACCCCAATGTTCATAGCAGCAATGGCCGCAGTCGCCAAACTGTGGAAAGAATCAAGATGCCCTTTAGCAGACGAATAGATAAAGAAGATATGGTCCATATACACTATGGATTATTATGCCTCCATCAGAAAGGATGAATACCCAACTTTTGTAGCAACATGGACGGGACTGGAAGAGATTATGCTGAGTGAAGTAAGTCAAGCAGAGAGAGTCAATTATCATATGGTTTCAATTATTTGTGGAGCATAAGAAATAGCATGGGGGACATGAGGAGATAGAGAGAGGAAGGGAGTTGAGGGAAATTGGAGGGGGAGATGAGCCATGAGAGACTGTGGTCTCTGAGAGACAATCTGAGGGTTTTGAAGGGGCAGGGGGTGGGAAGTTGGGTGAGCCTAGTGGTGGGTATTATGAAGGGCATGTATTGCATGGAGCCCTGGGTGTGGTGTATAAACAATGAATTCTGGTACACTGAAAAGAAATTTGAAAAATTAAAAAATTTTTAAAAAGAGATCCTAATAAAAGACATTCAAAATACAAAAGAAGTAAAACTCTCTACACACAGACGACATGATCCTATATATAGAAACTTTCTAAAATCCACAAAAAACTACTAGAGCTAATAAACAAATTCAGCAATGTTGCCAGGTGAAAGATAAACACAAAACATCAGTTGTGTTTCTCTAGACCAGCAATGAACAATCCAAAAAAGAATTCTTTCAAAAAATCACATTTATAATGACATCCAAAAGAATAAAATACCCAGGGATAAATTTAACCAAGGAAATGAAAGACTTCTACACTAAAATCTTCAAAGCATTTCTGGAAGAAAGTAAAAAGCACCTAAGTAAGTGAAAAGGGCACCCCATTTGCGTGGACTAGAAGATTTAATAATGTTATGATAACAAAGCAATCTACATATTCAATACAACCCTTACCAAATTCTACAACTGTTTTACAGAAATGGAAACATTGATCCTCAAACTCATATGGAATTTCAATGGGCTTTAACTATCCAAAACAATCTTGAAAAAGAGGAAAAAAATTGGATGTTTCAGTCAGTTCAGGCTGCCATAACAAAATATCAAAACTGAGTGACTTGAACAAGAGAAACTTATTGTCTCAGAGTTCTGGAGACTAGAAGTCTGAGAATAAGGGGCCAATATGTTTAGGTTCTGGTGAGAGTTGGTCCTGGCTAGCAGTCTTTTGTCTTTGTCCTTGCATGGCATACAGACAGAAGAGCAGGGAGAGAGAGAGAGAGGTGGGGAGGAAGAGAGGAGACAGAAAAGAGCAAGCTTTCTAGTGTCTGTTCTTATAAAAGCACTAATACCACCAGGAGCTCCCCACTCTCCTGTCTTCATCTAAGCCTATTACCTCTCAAAGTCCCCATCTCCAAATTTCGTCACTTTAGAGATTAAAGACTCAAGGTACAAATTTTATAAGGTTATGAATTAGTTTATAGCAGCAGAGGACACATGATTTTCAATTTCAAAATTTCCTATGAAGCTACAGTAATCAAAACAGTGTGGGACTGGCATAAAGAGAGACATATAGACCAATGGAATAGAACTGAATTCAGAAACAAATCCATACATCTATAGCCAGTTGACATTCTGACAGCAGAACCAAGATTGTCTTTAATGTGGAAAAGAGAGCCTTTTCAACAAATTGAGATGCATAAGATGAAAACAGAATGACACTAGACTCTTATTCATACCATATGCAAAAATTTACTCAAAGTGGATAAATGACTTAAATACAAGAGATAAAAACATAAAATTCAGAAAAAAACATGAGACTAAATCTTCATGATCTTGAGTTTGCCAATAAATTTTGAGATACAACACCAAAAGTATGAGTAACAAAACTAAAAATACATACATTGAACTTCATCAAAATTAAAAACATTTGTTCTTCAAAGGACATTCATTATTCAGGAGGTGAAAAGACAACCTACAGAATGGGCAGATATTTGCATGGCATATATTTGATAAGTGTCTAGTATTAAGACCATATAAAGAACTCAACAATAAAAGCACAAATACAATAAACAATAAAAGCACAACTCAACAATAAAAGCACAAATAACTCAAATTAAAAATGGATATAGGGGTGCCTGGGTGGCTCAGTAGTTAAGCATCTGCCTCCTGCTCAGGTCATGATGCCAGGGTCCTGGGAATGAGTCCCCCACCCCATCAGGCTTCCTACTCAGCTGCAAGCTTGCTTCTTCCTCTCCCACGCTCCCTGCTTGTGTTCCCTCTCTTGCTGTCTCTATCTTTGTCAAATAAATGAATAAAAAGAATCTTTAAAAAAAAGAATATAGAGGAGCCTGGGTGGCTCAGTGGGTTAAGCCGCTGCCTTCGGCTCAGGTCATGATCTCAGGGTCCTGGGATCGAGTCCCGCATCGGGCTCTCTTCTCAACAGGGAGCCTGCTTCCTCCTATCTCTCTCTCTCTGCCTGCCTCTCTGCCTACTTGTAATCTCTCTCTGTCAAATAAATAAATAAATAAATAAATCTTTTAAATAAATAAATAAATAGATAAAAAATAAAATAAAAAAAGAATATAAAATTGAATGAATATTTCTCCAGAGAAAATATAGAAATGGCCAATAAGCACATTAAAAGATTCTCAACATTATAATTTACTATCTTTAAATACAAATTGAAACCACAAAGAGATACCATTTCAGGCCCACTGAGGTAACTCTAATAAAATTCTCCTTAAAACAATAAGTAATAATGTTGGTGAGGAAATGGAAAAATTGAGCCTTCAAACATTGCTAGTAGGAATGAAAAATAGTTTGGCCAATTTGGAAAAAAATTTGAAAGTTCCTCAAATACTTAAAAATAGAATTACCATCTAATCCATTAATTCTACTACTAGATATTATTGACCTAAATAAAGAAGAAAACTGAGGCAAGCTCAAAGAAATGAGTTTATTCAGAATAGTAAAGTGATTGAGATTCAGGATAAGCAAACTATAGAAAACCTAAGGTGAGTCCATTGAGGATTTGGGGTAGGTTGTATTTAGGGGTAGAAAATATAAAGAAGAGGGAGTTCAGTAAGAGTCAGAATCAAAAACAAATGGAGACCAGCCTTGGAAACTGCCCAAGCAGACAGAATCAGTCCAGTTGCACAAACAAAGCTCAATTCAGTGCACTTTGTGAGACCAGTGCACCTGGGTCATCTCCTGTTTACATCTCTGGTAAAACTTCCCAAGGTTGATATGAGAAAACCTTTGATCAACTCCCCACCATCCAAGAGAATTCCAACATTATCAGTTTTCTGTAAATCACAGATTTATGTGAATTGAGTCTCTTCTTAAGGTTTGTCTTCCTGAGTGTTCATGAATAATATTTTTCCATTTTATATCCTCCAGTCCTATTTTAGATTTAAATTCTTTCACATTTCCTCTATTTGATCAAGATGTTACACACACACACACACACACACACACACACACATCTTTGATCAATTATGTCATTCAGGTGTTTGTTAATTTCTTTGTATATGTCCCACGGAGCTAAGACAGACAATCCTCAGGCATCTTGTCCCACGGAGGAGGGAAATGGAATTTCATTTGACCTCATTTGACAGAATTGAAAAACGAAGAATTTCAGTATGTCCCTCTAAGATAGATGATTTAGTTTACACACATTTGGGAAGAAGGCATTTTTATGGAAACAAAAGAAAAATGTTAATAGTTTGAGCAAATCATAAATTCAGTTTCTGAGTTTTGGAGAGCAGCCAATTGAGAAAATTTCGAGATGCCAGGTTGAAAGCATCTTCAGATGGAGTGAGGGCAGACAGTGGCAATCTGACAGACTTTTCTGGTTTGAGGTTTCAATGTCCCTGGTGATCCTTTTGAATGGCCACAAAACAGTAAGCATGAAGCTGTCCACACAGGAGCTGCTGTGATGATTTCTCTGAAGTTAATATCAAGTTGTCCAGCTTTAGCTTGCATGACATTGACAGAAGGGCAGTTTGAGTTTCATAATAATTTCAAGTCAAAAGAGTGGGAGAGAGTTAGAAGTGTTAGTTTGGGAAGTTTTAGCTACATGTTGGAGGAAATTAGAAAAATTCAGAACTCAGTCCAGCTTATGTAGCTAGAAAGCAAAGCTCAAAGATAATTAATAGCACTGAAATCTGATATCCATAAAGGTGCATTACTGAAATATATTTTTTCTAATCATCCTCCTTTCTATCAAAGATAACCATAGTAAGATTAATTTGTTTGTAAATTAAGTTCAGTCTTTAAAAACTTGATTATTTATACAAGTGCAGCAAGCAATTGTCCATATAGGCTTTTTAAAATCTGCATTGCTGAAAGTTTTCATAAGGGCTCTCAGTCTGACCTTCCAATGTCTCTTAAGGCTAAAAAGTCGAGCCAAAGATTTGTCCAATTGTATCCTGTTATAAGGAGACCAGATTTTTATTGAACGTATATAGCTACATATACTGTTAGGAAAAATAAGGGCATTTAATAAGAGCTTTCAAATTCTGGAGAGATCAGGTGGGGAATAAGAGGTGAATGTTTTAACTTTGTGCAAAGATACATTTTCCTAAAAAAGAAAAGAAAAAGCAGTCTTGTAAATCTAGAAACCCACACATTAACCAACAAACAATATTTTAAGTGAAGTCGTGAAAATTAGAGTTAGCATGAGCAGTTTGTCCAGGTTTATGTACTGACTTCTTATTCTCTTTCCTCTATTGTTGGCAATTTATGAATTCATCACAACAGATGATGTTTGATTATGTGTTTCATCAAACACAACAGAGTTTTAGAAATTCTTACCTGGCTCAGGGCTATGATCTTAAAATGATCAAAAACCTGCATTCTAGGGTTCATGTCAAGGTCTTTTCAACGGTTTCTTTGAAGATGAAACCTGTATGTAAAGGCATCAGGGTAAAAAATAATTTCCTGAAAATGACCACAGACCTAAAAATGACAATGGTTAAACAATAGATGAGAGTTCTTTATAATGTAATTTACAAGGAATTTTGTTATTTCTGTGACATACATTTTAAAATCATGACTGATAACATTATGCCAGACACCACTATGCCAGAACATATCAGAATTTTAGGAATTTGATATAACTTCTGGAATATTTATAAAATACATATATATAAATACAACATAAAGAAGGCCTAGTGTTACTGTTTATTTGATAATGCTTTCCATGAGTGGGTATTTAATATGCCAAATAAACCTAATTGCTATATATTCGCCTTTTATACAGAGAGAAAATTATCTACTTAACCAAAGTGACAATGAAAGATTTTACCTTTATGCAAGTAGAAAATGTAAGAGGAAAATGTAGTTCTTAATTTTGAGAAAACTAGGTTTACTTTAACAATTAAAGACCTAATGGTAAAGAGAGCATAAAGCACAGGGAGATTATTCTGATATACAAAATCCTTGTTTTGGGCAGATTACTTAAAAGATGAAGGACATCTCTTGCTTATGATTTCTTAATTAACAGCAGCAAACCAAGAATCTAAGAAAATGTTATGTTTTTAACAGAGAGAAAACCAAATTCTAATTTGGTAGCAATGTGATTTTGATAGTAATTTTTTTTTAAACTGAAATCCTTTCCAATCTTAGTTTGATTACAGCAAAGTTCCCTTCTCAAGATTGCCCTTTCACAAACTTTCTGCAACTTACTATATACCTCCCTAGGTTTTGTCCTATCTTTCTTCCTTTCTTATTCAGAAACAGTAAGTTTACTTTAAGACAAAACCATTTTTGTTTTTCTCCCAAAAAAGTGCATCTCCATTCCTCATGCTTTCTTTTTCTCAAAAACACTTTCTACTTTCCTTAATTCTTAGAAATAATCATCTATCACTTCTTCAGTCATCAACCATCTGTTCTTTGTCACTCTCCCAGAGACTCAAGCAGGCTTTGTCACTAGTGCCTGGATCTTCTTCTGTGGCCTCCTGAGCCCTCCCACCTTTGCAAAACAACAAACTAAGGCTTCCAATGTTAAATTTTACAACCTGCCTTCCTGTCTTGTCTGCCAGCCCTCTGAAGCCAGAGCAGTGGACCCCTAGGCATCCTTCCCTAATCCCAGCTCTGCCAACTTGTATTTGTAATCTTTGCTTTCCAGTGAGAAATAGAAGCAAATTGTGAATTGCTTGTCATATATTGGGATGCAGTGGTAAAGTAGCAAAGTTATAAATACATTTTATAATTTCTAGAAGTATATTTTCTTTCCTTTTTTAAGATTTTATTTATTTATTTGACAGATAGCGATCACAAGTAGGCAGAGAGGCAGGCAGAGAGAGTAGAAGGAAGCAGGCTCCCTGCTGAGCAAAGAGATCCCAGGACCCCAGGATCATGACCTGAGCCCAAAGCAGAGGCTTTAACCCACTGAGCCACACAGGCGCCCCTAGAAGTATATTTTCTTCATGACAAATTTTTCAGTGTGGGACAAAACATGTTTATTAATAGACCCATATATCTTTAGTTCCTCTATAAAGGAAGTCAAAAGTAGATAAACTTATTTTTTAATAATGTGTCATTATTATTTTATTTTATTTTACTTTATTTGGAGATGACCTAGATACTCAATAAACTTGACTTCACTCATTATTTTAATTTAGCAAAACTTTAAAGTTTTCAGTAACCAAAGGATTTTGGAAATCATTCGCTGAAAAGTTCACCTAGAAACTTATCCTGTTTATATCTATTTAAGTCATTTGTTTTTAACAATCATATTCAGTTTATTAAAGATTTCATGATAAGCAGTTAACCAACATTTTAAGTTATCTTTCCTGCTGGCAAATTTTTGTAACAGAGATAATATGATCTTATTTGAATTTCAGTAAATTTAGGTAGAATAATTCTACTTCATGTTGATGACTCTAAGGACATGCCTGTTTTAATTAAACCGAAAACTTAAGCTGACTTTTATTTACCAAAGATTATTCCAGATCATATAAACTTGAAAAATATTTGGTTTAATTTCTATATTTCTGAGAATATAGTTAATTTATATAAATGCTTGATTTTCTTTAAGCATTTATATAAATTTTTTTAAGTGGAGCTCTTTGCAAATTAATTTTGTCAAGGGAACTTCTATGGCAATCCATACTTAAAAAGGCTCTTTTCTCCCTTTTTCTTTTAGTCTCTATGTGTTGGGAGCCATGAGGCTGGGGAGGGCATTGCCCCACTAGGTTAAGGTTTGAACTGAAGCAGGTCTAATGCTGCCTAGGACCAGATCGCCCCGCAGATAAGCATGGTCTGATAGTCTCTTACCTTTTTCTCTGATCCCTGTATCTCTTTCAAATTAAGGGCCCCTTGCTAATTTGTGGCAAACATCTCTCAAGCTTGTGGGCCAGAGCAACTTCAAGGAGGTAAATTATTCTGTACCTAAAACAGTGGAGAGCTTTAGATGTGTACACTAGACGGTTTCCCCCCTAGCTTTATGTTTATCCCGTGCTTTCACAGAAGAGCCATTAAAATACACCCTGCCTCCTGCAAAGGTGACGCTTTCTCATTCTTACTTCTCTCCTATATACTTAGTTTCTTCAGATAGCTTCTCGTTTACCATTAACCTGTATCCTGTTTTCCTGCAGACCCCAGAACATGTTACCAAAAAGCATGTATTTGTGCTACCTCCCATGGCTTTCTGAGGGACGCAATTACTCAAGAAACAAGACCCTGTCCCCCATCCCTGACGCCAGTCTGTACCCATTATAGCTTAACTAGAATAACACGTGCTGAACAAAGAGAAATTGTCTGATGAGTGCTTGAGTCCTTTGATGTCTTTTGCACGAATGCACCCCCCTACCCCAAGTAAACTGCCTATATAAAAAGCTCTAAAATCAGAATAAAATGGAGATGCCTGACTACTGACCAGAACTCACTGTGTGGCTCTCGCGTTCCTCTCACTGACACCGCCCCTCCTTCAGGGGCACTTCAACCTGCCAAGGCTGGATCTCAGCATCTATAGGCAATGATTTGAAGTATAGGGCAATTACCATTTAAATATTTTCCTTCTTTTTTTTTTTTTAAGTGCAAGACAATTGTACTTCCAACATCCCGATTTATTTTTATTGTATCTGTAAATGTCTGAAGGAAAATAGGAAAGGATCTGAGTTGATGTTGAGTTCAAATCAAGAATTTTTTATTTTAATTCTTTCAATCTCTCTTTATTTTTTAGCAGGCAAAATTGAAAACAGTTTAGCACTAGATAACAAGGGAACGTCAAATAAGGGAAGCGAGTTTGGGTGACCTGGTTGGTGCCCTGAGAAAGAGGTCCCAAATACTTCACAATTTTCCTTTTAGTTTTTTATTTGCTTCAGTTAACTTAGTATTATGTAAAGAGGCAACTTCAGAATTCTGAATTCATTTAGAAGCCTCTAGAACCAATTAAAATAGCTATAGGAAAACAAGATTGAGTTTGCGGTTTCCCTATAAAGGGCATTGAAGTTCTAAATTATCTTTAGTAAGGCTGGTCCATTTAGTCAAATATACATATGAAGAAGGACCGTAATTTTTGAATATAAAACTGATGGGGTCCCTGAAGGAAGGCTATCCTTGGAGCAGTTAGATGACTGGAATCCCATTTCTCAGAGGTTTTCCTGAAAGCAAAAGAGAAAAAAGAAAATCACTAAATAAGCCTGATGGGTGTGATTTTAGGGTTGAGAGTTGTGTTTTGCTTCACAGTGTACTTTTCATGGGATACTATTTATCCCAGTATCCCATGGGACAATATTTATCCCAGTTGTCCTACCTATCATCAGGAGTCCCTGGTTGCATTGACGGTGTCTTTCAGTTGGCAGATGACCCACCATAAATGTGGTCTTTCCCTCCATGACTGACTAATCCTCTTACAGGAATTTTTTTGGTTTGCTTTGCTTTGCTTTTGAAGTCTCTCATAGGAGGTGGTAAATGGTCTAGTAGCATTTATTTGCTCAACTACTCATAACCACAGATATAATCATTATTTTTGTTTTGTTTTCTTCTCAAGAATTCTGAAGGAGGGGCGCCAGGGTGACTCAGTCATTCAATGTCTGCCTTTGGTTCAGGTCCTGATGCCAGGGTCCTAGGATTCAGCCCCGCATTGGGCTCCCTGCTCAGGAAGCCTGATTCTCCCTCTCCCACTCCTTTGCTTGTGCTCTTTCTTTGTTAAATAAATAAAATATTTTAAAAAAAAAGAATTCCAAAGGAATTATACTGAAATGCTAGTGTGTTGTCAACAAGAAAATAACCAAGTAATCACCAGAATGGATAAAGCCTTTAAACAGATCCCAAATAAAGTCAGAATTCAACCAAAAGTGGAATACAAAAAGGGAGAAATTCAGGGAGTATCAGTTAAAATAAAAAACAAATGGAGAACAGCCTTGAAAACTGCCCAAGCAGACAAAACCAGTCCAGTTACACAAACAAATCTCAATTCAGCCTATTTCATGAGACCAACACATGGGTCATCTCTTACTCATGCCTCTGGAAAAACTTCTCAAGGTTGACATGAGACAACCTCTGATCAACCTCCCACTATTCAAGAAAACTCAAACACTATCAGTTATCTGTAACTCAGGCATTTATGGGAAATCAGTCTTTTGTCTTCCTGAGGATACATGTATGAGATTCTCCATTTTATATCTTCTGATTCTATTTTAGATTACAATTCTTTCATAGTACATACCCAAAAGAATAGGGGGAAAAAAGTACTCAACAAACACAAGCACAGACATATTCATAGCAGTACTATTCACAGCAGACAAAGGTAGAAATAACCAAATGCCCATCAATGGACAAATGGAAAAATAAATTGTGGCATATACATCTAATGCAACTATTCAGTCAAAACAAATTATGGTATATACTTACAATGAAATATTATTTAATCATAAAAAGTAATGAATAACACATGATAAAATGTAGATAAATCTGGAAAGCATTATGCCAAGTAAAAGAAGCTAGACACAAGAGGCTATATGGTATATATGATTCCATTTATATGGTATATCCAGAATAGGTGGAGATAGAAAGCAGATTGGTGGTTACCAGAGGTTAGGTATAGAGAGTTATGGAAATTAACTGCTTAATGAGTGCAGAGCTTTCTTTTGGAATAATAAAAGTATTTTAGAACTAGGTAGAGCTGATGGTTACATAACACTGTGAATGTACTAAATGCCACTTAATTGTTCATCTTAAAATACTGGATTTTATGTTATATAGCATTTACCTTATTTGAAAAACATAGAAGAGCACTAGAGTTTGAGAAGTTATATCTTTTACCCAAAAGTATGAAAAACAGAAGTTGAGCTCCATAGTCAGGCAGGCTGACAGGAGACTGTGTACTATTTTTCTTTTTGCTATACTGACTCTTTCTGTGCCTCTGTTTTTGTTTAGTTTAGTTTTGTTTTGTTTTTTATTGAAAGCAATGTTTTTATATGCCTATAGAATGTTCACTTTAAAATCTATCATTGCCTTTAGGGTTTTGCCTTTACAAGATAGGAAAGGAAATATTTATAATTGTCAAGAGATCCAAGATTTCCTGATGCAAGACAGAATTCTTTTAGCCACTTGAATAAGCCTGCCATCCATTTCTAAAGCTCCGAACTAAAATTTCAAGACAGCTTTTAAAAAGATTCTTAAAATTCAAGATGTTAAAAAGCAAATTTTATTCAGGGGAACTTGCATTTATAGTACCCAGCCAATTGCTAAGATTTGTGACCAACTCCGTTTCTACAGGAAGTAGATGAATTAACCTGATCCATTTTTTTCCTTCCCTATACCACAGTCCTGAGTGTTTCAAGTTCTTCCATTAGAGGTGGTTTTATGGCAACAGGAAGTTTCCACCCAAGATCATCTCCTCAGAAATCATACTTAGTTGGATCAAGTTTTAAAGAAGAGAGAAAGTGCATATTATTAATCTGGGGGGGGGGGGCAAAAAAGAGGATAATCAGTAACAATAATGAATTTGGATTAAGGTCAGAAACTTAAGGCTGGAAAAGAAAGGTTTGGAATTCATCAGCAATAACTAACCCTACTGGTTACTAAGGATTGTGAAGACAATCCAGAGAGACTGCACAGAGTAAGAGAAAAAAAGAAGGAAAGTTCAAACACCACAGAGTATTTGTATTTAAGGGCAGGGAAGTGAAGGGACACCGTAAATTATATACTGACCTTTGAAAAATACAGGGGAAGAAATAATAGAGAACTTCTACAGAGGCATCAAGGAAATAAAGCAAAACACAAGAGACAAATGGTTCATGCTGTCATCAAGGGATCAAGTAAAACATGAATTAAAAATAATACACTGAATTTCACATTTATGGATTAAGTAAGATCTGAGGGGACATAATTTTGGGCAGAACCCTGATTAGTAAAAAGTAGAGAAGAGTAAGATTCTGAGGGAAGAAGGTAAACTACTTTTGAAAAGTAGTTTTCAAAAAGGTTATAAAGATTAGAGACCTGATCATGTGTATAGGTTGAGTTAAAATGGATAGCAATGAAGGTGTGACTGAAGAAGACACTTGATAAAGAAGAGATAACAGGCAAAGGGAAGTACTAGAGAAGGAAACAATATAGAAGACAGAAAGAGTTCAGCCCCTGAAAGAAAAGGAAACTACTACTTTTGATCTTGAGTGAACAAAGTACATGAGAATAAATCTGAGAGAGGGTGCCTCTAGAATGTGTGCTGAGTCTATCTACTCTGTCCACTGCTCTACACAAAGCTGCCACTGTCTCTCTACACTGTAGCAATACAGTCTGTAGATTTTATCTTACCCCACTCTCATTCTGTTCCCATAGGGAAGTCAAAATGATTTGTTAATACACAAATTAGATTATGTTGCTTCCAATTTAAGTCCAGAGAAGCTTCCCATTACAAGGAAAATTATATCAGATGTCTGTCAGGACCATCAAAGTTTCTTGTGAGTACCAACCACTACCTGCATTTCCATAACACTCATCATCCTAGAATGTTTGCTCTAAAATCTACCATTGCATTTAGGGTTTTGCCTTTACAAGATAGGAAAGGAAATATTTCCTGATCCAGTCAACTTGGTTTTCCTTCAGTTTTGTGAACACATGACTTCTTTTCATAGATAAGACCTTTGTGGTTACTGTTCCTTGTATCTGAAATACTCTTCTTCTTGATACTCCACGGAGAGCCAGTTTCTTCTCATTTTTCATGTTTCAATGCAAAAATCACTCCAACAGAGAGGACTTCAGTCACAAATCAATATAAAAAAGACCTCCCTCTTTTCAAAGCATCCTTCCCAATATTTATGACAAATTTATCTATTTAATCAACCAAATTATAGACTCAATCAACCAAATTATAGACTCAATGATGATAAAGACACAGATGCTCAATAAATATTTGTTGCACCAATGGCAAATAGTATCTGTATCTGTGTCTATTTAGTGATACCAAGTGGAGTAGAATTGAGTTGGGAATAGCTGATACCATATTTCTCTGTCAATTAAAAATCAAATTTAATTACTTTTTCTAGAGACCCTTAACGAGATTTTTGGGTTTTGTTAGGGACCAAATTAATGGCAGCCTGAAGGCTTTTCAAAGGAAGCTAAAATCTGAAGGATGAATAAGATTTAGCTACAGGAAGCTGAGGGACAGTGTGTTTATCCCCCTTATAGAGGAAGTGTGACCAGAGGGGCTAAAAAGGGGCCAGAAACTCTTAGTCCAGCCACAGATAGGGTTGACCTCCTAGGGGAAGTTACCTTTTGATTTTGTAATTGTTATTCTATATTATTTAAGATTCTGAGTCAGTTATGGGGATAAATAATAAAGAAAGAGCAGCATATCTTTCTACTTCATTTTTAAATATATTTAAACAATATACAGAAAAGCTAAGATTAAATCACCAATTCACTGCCCTACTCCTTTATAACCCCCCAGAAATGGCCACTTGAAAAACAATGAACAAAAAATTTTTTAGGCCTTCTGGCAGTCATCTACTACTCTAAAGATTTGAGCCCTATTTCCTGATCTACTAACTTTAGAAGTCACCTCTTGACTTCTAGGTACACATCCATCCCTTCTTTAAATAATATTATATCATTCTTCTCATTTCATCACTGATCTGTACAGCCACAAATGGGAATCTAAATCTTTATTACTTGTCCCATCAAACACAGACTATTTTGACCCCAATTTTATAAAAGGAGACATTAACCTGCACCATCCCCACTCTTTTTTGCAGATCAATCTCTAGCCACTATAATTTTCCTTGACACAGTCAAAGATAATAACATTCTATACAGTAATCATAATAAAGATTTCCTTACCCTGTCAATAGCTTGACCTTAAACACTGAAAATCAATGCAATGGAATACATTTTTTAAGTAATTCACCATCTATTCTGTCCTGTCAGTGATCTGATGATTCCTGGTTACCCCCTGAAGCCCCTTTGCCATGGGACAGAGAATACAGCAAATTTCACCTAAAAAGGAAGAAATGGTAGTTTGGAAACTCCCATCAAGAAAGAAAATAAAATACAAATTTCATCTGGGTGGGGAGGAAAATAGAGAAGAAGAAATATTCATGTGGTAATAATTCATGGGGTACGAATTCTCAGCCTTTACACTACCTCCTTTCCCCATATTTCTCCAAGTGTCAAAATTCCAGGTTTAGAAGTGGTTTAATTAAACACAGATTTAATTGAAACCTTCCCCACCCTGAAATGTACATTGACAGCCCTGTTCTGCTTTTCCTTCATTTTCTTATCATTTGGTAAACATGGCAAATCAAGCTCCTAAGCGGAAAGTCTGAAGGGAAAACCACAGAACTTTGACCTTCCCGTTTAGAGTTTCAGGTCAGAAAGATATTGTTCTTATTCATTAAATGTTTACTAGAGTACATACAGTGTTAAGTGATGTAAATAGAGAGATTAGCAACAACTATGCATTATCAAAGAGATAGATGAAAAAAGTGGAGATACAGAAAGCTTTTCTGATATGTTTAACAAGTTAAATTGCAAATTCCATTTTGTATGTTTTATTTCCTATAAAAAATAAATGTGCTTTCTCTGTGTCTGTTGACTGCTATTTTTTTTAGCATCAGTTTTTAGACAATGTGCAAAAAAACCAGTAAGCAACCATTTGAAAAAATTCAACTCTACAATCCACATTACTTACAACAAATGTAGCAGGTTTACATTAATATCCAGAATCATACAAATAATTAATTCATAGGTAAGTTATTGTTGAGATCTTATTTAAAAGGCCATTTATTTAATGTCTTAAATAGCAAAGAAATATAGTTCAGACATTATAGATAGAGGGAATGGTCTGAAAACTCAAAATTATAACTGGAGAATTTAGAAGAATTTGGAAGCGGGAAACGGCCACCATTAAAATGGGATAAATTTTGAACTAAATATGAATATATTGATGAGCTGATTAAGGAATCATTAAAATATTGGACCAGAGTATGCTTTGACTTTCAAAACTTACCTTGTTCTCCAAAATTTTTATTTTCCCCCATACTCAAGGTCTGAACACTGCTGTGTCAAGTTCCAGATTCCAAAACCAGGCTTATCCAGTTTCTTACAGACCTCCTCCTATGCTCACATACTAAACATCTAAACTCAAATGAAAAATACACATTAGGAGACTCTCCCTACAATGTCCCTCTTGTATGAACACTGGAGGAAAACATTTTCCAAATAATTATCTTATTATTTGGAATGATGAGATAAATAATAATGATATAGATATTCATTCATTATATTAAAAAAAGAATAATGTCCTTTTTGGCTCAGAATCCACTGCCCCAATTATAAACACACAAGACAGTTTTTCCCCAAATGAAAGAAAAGTGGGACAGGAAACAGAGCTTGAAAAGTTACACCACATAGATGCTGATTGCCCGGAAGTGCCCAGGGTCAAAAGAACCCACTGGCCTGCAACAGCTGAAGACAGAGTGGTTTAATTTGTAGAAAACCATTATACTGTCCACACTGCAAAGGCAAAGCTACTGCCAACAATGGGAAATTCTGCAGGCCATGGCCCCGGCTACTGTACAGAATATAGGCTGTCACCTAATCAATGTGTATGACTCCAGGTCACCCATCCATCTTTCTAACCAGGCAAGAAACTGCACTATGAAAAGTACATCTTAAAAATAAACATGGATGATATATTTTACCTGTAGGCAGAAGCTGGCACTAAATGTCTAACTCTACATCTCTAATATCCACATCTAACATCTACAAAGGGCTTTCTCCCCACTTTGGATTCCCATGTTACAATAATAGAACATTACCTCAAAATGGCAAAATCTTTTAAAGCTGCTCTTATTCTGGGAAGTAATCACACCTATTTTCTCACAATGAATATAACTTTCATAATAAAGAATGTTTAATTATAGCATCAGTATCCCATTTGGAATTGAAGTTTGATATCTGCTGTTTTTTTTTTATGACAAGCTAGAGCTTTTTGAAGATATATTTTATTTTCCAGAAGATTCAAGCAATTCTTCAAATGAGTCTGAATCTTCAATTAGGAAAAAGGCACTTATACAGGCTTGGAGGAAAAGGCACTTATATAGTGACTTCAATTTTACTTTGCCAGATAATGATATAAACCGCAACACATCAGAGAAGATAATGAGCTTCTAGAGCTTTCACCAAAACCTCATGAGCTTAAATCAGATCTTACTGTCTCTAACCCATATCTGAACATTCCACTGGACGTGCAGAAAATTGCTTAAAGACAAAGATATATGGTTTTGAGGCTTTAAAGTCCTTATAATACAGACACATATCACACAGATTTTTGACAAGCCTCCCTGGATACCAAAGATGAGCTGTCATGGCACACACATCCCCCATAGAAACAAGCTCCAATTATCAATTTCACCACTAATATATCTACCTTAGGAAAACATATGAACCCAGTTCTGTGTATAGCAGTTTAATTTTTTTCCCCCGAGGGATTGAAAACTCTCAGAAATGAAAGTTTCTCATGAAAAGGAAAGTAAAAATTTTCTATAGCACACTGTGAAAAAACAAACAAACAAACAAACAAACAAAATACTGTTTTTTAGGGATCTCAAATGATTGTGTTCTTTTCACTCATACTTTCACTCAAAAATATTTTAATTATATCACCTTCCAAAGGAGGTTTTGTAGCAAAAAACAAAAAAGAGCAAAAACAATCCAACATGCACAATAAAAAGTGGCAAAAGGGATCACCAACATAAAATCATTAAATGCTATACATTCTCAGTATCAAAGTATAGGTCTTCACTATCATTTTGATCAATTTACTGAAGAAACACAAATATTGAAATACTTCTAGTTACTGTGAAATGTGGGTTTTTATTTCTCAGACTTTTAAACTTCTAAATGAAAAATAATATATATATATATATATATATATATAAAATATGCTATAAAATGCATTCTGCTTTAAGCAAAATACAGTAATGCAAAAGTTAGCTACTAACTTCTGTTTCAGGAAGAGGTATTATCTGAGCCAAACTTCCAGGAATAAAAACAATATTGTATAGTAAAAGAAGACCTCCCTAAAAAAGTCAGTAGACAGCAAACATTAGATTCCCAAAGACAGTTTTAAAGAATATAGTTCAAACTTTCTGTGATCTCCAAGAAGAGCATCAAATCCAAAAAGAACCCTTTCATTGAGTAAAGCTTACTTAGCAATCCAGAATCTAAAAATAGTGTGTGCGTACCCAGGGGCAGCTACATAATTCACTATACTCAATGCAATAAAAATGTGAGGGCCCTTGTTCAAACAAAAGGGTTGGGGGAAGCTTGTTCCTTTTTTCCTACAGCTCTCTCTCTCTTTCTCAACTTGTCTAGGTTTTGTTTTTGTTTTTAAGATTGTATTTATTTATTTGGCAAGAGAGATCGTGAGTAGGGGGAGGAGCAGAGGAAGAGAGAGAACGAGAACCTCAAGTAGACTCCCATGCTAAGCATGGATCCCAACTCAGAGCTCCATCTCAGGACCTTGAGATCATCACCTAAGTGGAAATCAAGAGTCAGATGCCTAACCAACTGAGCCACCAAGCTACCCCATCAATTTGTGTTGGTTTTTTAGTAACTACTTAAAGTTCCACTCTGCACTATGAGAAGAGTCCTGGGCATGGACAGACCTCTACAGGTCCACAGGGCCTGCTGGGGTGACTTAGCATACAGGACACATATACCAATCCCTGACCACTCAGTACCCATACTCAGCTTCTTTCATGGTCAGGAACAGGAGCAGGTAGCTGAGAGTCCATCCCAGGGGGAAGAGGAGGTCACGGAAAGTGGGACGCTACCTGAGAGTCCAAGTCCCAGCATCAGCTCCATTGTCCTGTAGAGTTCCATGTACAAAACGCAAATCCCAAAATAAAATTATTAGCATAATATTGAGATAGTCACTTCAGACATAAAACTTAAGTTCCTTTTGAGCTTGTCGTCCTGTAAGACTGGACTACCCTGATCATATTCCCCAGAATACAGCCCAGCTCTAGACCAGACTTTTTGGTGCTATTGAGATTTGGGTTTAGACAATTCCTTTTTGCTTGGCTGTCCAGGGCATCATAAAATGTTTCATAGCATCTCTGGTGTTTATTCCCTAGGTATTTACCAATGTGATAACCAGTAATGTTTCCAGACATTGCTAAGTATCCCTTGGGAAACAAAATTGTACCTGGTTGAGACAGGCCCTAAATTAACATTTATCAGCATAAACCCAGGATGACATCCATGCACTTCTAACATTCCCCCACAGATAAGAAGAGAAGGAGAGATTCTAAAATGCACAATTAACCTTATAATAATCATTTAGCGGTTAACCAATTAAGGAAAGAGAAGGCATTAAAAGATGAGGCTTATGACACACTTTTGGTGGCTCAGCACTGACTGCCTACCAGGACAATTCCTGCCTGGGGCAAGGAGCAGGTGATTCAGTCTTGTAAGAGAGTTAAGGGGAAAAAGCTCAAAGTACGTATTTCCTATTCTTCAAACAGAAGGTATAGAGTCCAGTTACTACTCTATTCATCTCCTATTTTCACAGAGGCAAATAAATCAAGCAAATCCCCCTCCATGTTGTAAGTCTCTTGAGAATTATTGCTTGGATTCTGCAGAGCTGGAAGCAGTAAGGGTAGATTAGACAGCTTTAGGAGTGCCATCTAATAGGGCATTGCCTGGGATACACAGGATCGCATAGATCAACTTCTGTGAATGCCATACCAAATTTTAGTTTATAAAAATTGTGTTTATATACATTGCGTCTTCCTAAGTACCAAGATCCCAGTACATTTAGTTGGCAATAAATGATTGATCAGAGGTTCTTTTGCCATCTTTTTCATCTCCTCTCCAACACCTCCCCAGTTCCCCTGCCTCTCCTCCCCACCTTTATTCCTACCTTCTACTTCTCCCAAGGACTCTCTAAGTATCAGCTAGAGTAACCTTTCCTCCTTCAGAGAAAAATCAGTTACCTGATAAAGAGGGGATGCATACAGGGGGAGAAGTACAAGAAAGTACACTAAGCTACCATTCCAGTCTTGTCTCCCCCATTTCCCTACATGAGCTCACAGACTGACAAAGATATGCACAATCTCACATATTCCACACTATCTTGTCTTGCCTTAGGATGTGCCCATGCCAGCTGCTTGCCTCTACACCTGTTGAACATCTTTCATTTGTCCAGATCCAGATCAAATGCAGCTTGGGGGGCATCTGGGTGGCCCAGTCTGTTAAGTGCCTGCCTTTGGCTCACATCATGATCCCAGAGTCCTGGGATCAAGTCTTGCATGGACTCCCTGCTTAGCGGGGAGTCTGCTTCTCCCACTGCCGGCTGTTCCCCCTGCTGTGCTCTCTCTCTTCTACCACAAACCTTCTCTGACCATTCTATTCCACAATCATCATCACAGGCTTTCTCAATTTCGTGAGCATGCGTGCTCTGTGCAACATATGGGGCATACCGCCTGGCACATAGCGGTCAGTCAAATACCATCTATGGAAAAATAAATTCTCTTCACATTATAAGTCTGTTACATATTACAATGTAATGTTTGGTCGTTCTTCCCAACTATATTATAACCTTTGAGAGCAGAAATTACCCTTTCCTAGAATGAATAAATTAATGCATAATTAGTCACTACTTTAATTCTGTACTCTTCATTGTCCCCTTCTTAAACCGAAGCAGTCCAGAGGAAAGACTCTATTCACTACCATTGAAAAACCACCAGTCCCCAAATTCAGCCTTTCCCAAGTGCCGTAGATATTTCCCCAGTAGAGGAAAACATTGACATTTTCTTACCGTTTCCTGCCAAATTACTGATTATCTATCAGCTCTTGGATTGTGTTATATTGGCTAAATAATCATCCTGCTAGGGGCTGTTTTTCCATGTGTTACAGTTTACATACACATGGCAGGCAGAAACATTGTGATTATCATTTCAATAAGAGAAGCACAGCCCCTTATACTTGTGGAACAAAATTAAGAAGCCTAAAAGAATTATTTATGTCCAGTCAGAGCAAAGTGAGAATAATTTTTTGTTGGAGGTATTCAGGTAAATCAGAATCGTATAAATGATCTTACAAAAGCATGAATAAATTGGACATCACCTGTGGCCTGATAGAAACAATCATCTGTTTACACTGAGGATAGAACAACATTATGAGATGTTTTATCAGCTGAGTTGATAAAAATGTAAGTTAACAGAGTGAAAGCCAACGAACAGTTATGGTTTGAGACTGGCAAAACAGTAAGGGAGCATTCAACCTATGTGGTGTTAATTGAAACTCCTTTTTTAGTGATGTATTTGTAATCTCTGCAAATCAAACAATAATTTAGATCTCAAAGGAGATGTTCAACAGTTATAGTCAAACTTGGCTAAGAGGAAGTTATAATATTTAATAGAAGTCAGTTTTAATTGTGAATATATCTTGATTCCTGGAACACTTGTTGACCTACCAGTGATCACTGCAGAAGAATTATGAAATATGTAGGATATGCAATTACAAGATATATAAACGTATGGTGTGCTTCTGCCTTTTATCGCTTTGTCTAACTGTTCCTGAGATTACTATTAGGATATCACCCAGTCACTTAAAATAAAGACTACACGTTCAAAAATCTTCCAAATGAAGTTCTATGATTTTATGTAAATGAGATCTACTAAGTGAGACTCTAAAAACAGAGAGGGAAGGTTTTGTTAAGCTAGTCTACTTTTCTTTCAATAGGAAATACTCACTGAGAATAGATTTTGAGGTTTCTTTTAAAGATGGAAACATGTAATTAAATATTTTTAAATAAAGTAGATATATCAAGGAAGGAAAATTGGAGAAAAGAAGAAATAAACCAAGTAACAAAGATGACCAAATAGTAGAAATGTTTATGTATCAGTGAAAAACAGGGAGATGGACTCGAAGAGGAGCAGTCACAATACATTCCATCCAGAACAGACCGACCAGGGAAGTGAACCTGCACCAGCAGCTTCAGAGCACACTTACACGACTGGATTTTGAAGACAGCATATTTTATGTTCCCAATCTCACAGGCACTCAGCAAGAGAGAATTGCCATCAGTTCTTCCCAATTAGTGTCACATTTTGGCGCAGCTGAGATCTGCCCATGTGGAGGTCCAAAATTTGTAAATAAGCTATTTCAAGAATATATTGGGGGCAGGGAGTAATATGAAGTGTGGGGACCAGGGAGTTGTTGGAAGCTCATTGAACACATAGGTCAGGTTTGAAAAAGCTAAATATCATTTGGAAGCACCAGAGAAGAGAACGTATTTTCAATCCCAAAATAGATTTTTCTCTTTCTGGCTCTGTCTCTCAAGTCCAAGAAAGGATGCACTTAAAGGTGCTTGTGAAAGTTTATACTTTAATGAAAATGCAGAGCAGCCAGGCTTAAAAACGACTTTCTGGATGTATTCCTGGAATCCTAGTGTGTTGTTCTTATAAGATGCGTGGCCGTCAGAAACTTCGGGTTTGGTTTCTCCTTTGACAAGAACCCATCCATCTGCATGACCTTTTTGTCACCCTGCCTATGTAAAAATACCATAATAGACACTATTAGCACAAAAAATTACGCTTATGCATAATGAGTGCAGGAGGAAACACCCAAATGATTCAGAAAGTTACTTTTTGGACGGTGAATTTTCCTATCCTATCTTGGAGACAAAATAAAAGGCAAAGATGGGACCTCCTGTGAGATGCTCGGCATACTATACACTTAATGTAGAGCCTTCCCTCCTCCTGCCTGCCACAGAAACCAAACAAAACTCCAAAGGACTCAGCTAAGTGGTATTCATTCGTTCACCCAAGCATGGCTCTTTGACAAATGACAGACTCAATTTTATTCCGACATTAGAAAAATGTGGAATGGTGTTTAATATGATTGACAGAAAATTCATCCTTTCTCCTTCACTTTGTTTTTCAGTAATCAGCAATTACATATTATAAAAACACCAGAATCAGCCATTCTTAAAGTGAAAAAAGTTTTCCTACTACTTCAAATTGTATCTTCAGAAAAAAAAAAAAAAAGTATGTTGTCTCTGTAATTTTCTTCTCTGTAGTTGATTAAAATAGTACTATAATCTTGGGGCACCTGGGTGGCTCAGTAGGTTAAAGCCTTTACCTTCGGCTCAGGTCATGATCCCAGGGTCCTGAGATTGAGCCCCCATAGGGTTCTCTGCTCAGCGGGGAACCTGTTTCCCTTCCTCTCTCTCTCCCTGCCTCTCTGCCTACTTGTGATCTCTGTCTCTGTCAAATAAATGAATAAAATCTTAAAAAAAAAATAGTACTATATTCTTAAACATTGGTATATGATCATCAGTATAATGATTAACATAATGCTCAAATTGCCCTATTATTATTTTTTCAATAAAAAATCTACTTTGGATTAATATAGAAAAACAATTTAGTATTTTTTATTAAAGTAAGTGAAGATGTAATGTTCTTTAGAACAAATAAATACCAGAGAGGGAGACAGATGGATGAGAGAGAGAGAGAGAAATACAAAAAGGATTCCTATGTCATCCTGTAGAAAGAAGGAAAAGCTGCCATTTTAGAACAAAAAGTGTGCTCTACCAGAATCAACCTAGAAGTTCTAAGAAAGGAATTTCTGGTTGTCTGGTCCTTAAGGAATAGGGAAGATTCCATTGTGCCAGGTTTCCAGCATCCTACGAGCAATCCCTCAATAATTCTTCTTTCTTTGATATGATGAATCTGAAAGAAAGTTGTACTTTATAAATAACATTGATGCCACATTACATAGACTAGACTAGGGCCAAGGAAACCTGTTGCCGAATGTCTCTGCCCCTTCATCACCTAAAACAGCAACACAGAAGACTCAGAAACTGTCAGGGTCATGGTTCCTGAAGGGGGAAAAATACACACAGCCATCATACTCACAGAATCAATGCCCATGAGTGATTAGAGTTCAAGTGGAAAACTTTTTAAGGAATTCAAAATATTAATAAGTACTCTAATATCATGTGTGAATATTTGGCAAAGAAATATTATTTTTAGATTACAAATAGATACAGGTTTCCCGTGCTATCTAAAGTAGAGAACTCCTATGAAACATTTTTAAGCCCAAAAGGCATAAAGCAAAGAAGTAATGACCATTAATTTATATGGAAAATTTTTTGACCATTCCCAGACCCACCAAATAACCTCTTTTTAGAGTTTTCTGATATCTTAAAACACATCTTGTTAATGGATGTATGAAATAAATTGAGATAAAGCTCAGATGCCCACAGACACAGTTCAAAGCTATGGTGGCTCACTGCTAGGATGCTGAGTGGAGTTCCAGGGCACAGGGTTTGGTTGGTCCTGTGCCCTCACTGCTTGGGATGCCTGCTACCTCTGTAAGGGCTCTCTGCAAGAGAAATGCTAAACACTACTTTTGCTTTTCAACTGTTGTCAACGCAAAACCCTCCTCAGATCGCTTCTGGTTAGTGAAAACAGGTATTAGTGTAGGTCTTTTGTAAAACCAAAGGGGCATAATACAAACTTTGCAAAAGCAGGAGCACCTATATAAATACAAAATAAATTCAGCTTATTTTCAATAACTGTGGCCCTAGTCATCCTCCTTCCTTTATGTGAATGCTTCCAGGTTACATGAATTAGAGTCTTTCATCATTTCAAAGTATTTCACAGTCAACACATTCTTTTGAAAATAAAACTCATCAAAAAGTTTGGATGAATAGACAACTTCCACAGTCATGGAGCTTTGACACTCAAATACTGGTATTGCTTTTATTCTGGTTGTGTGCATCAGGGTCTTGGCAGGAAACACAGACAAACTTACATAAGTTAATTGAAAGAAGTTGAATAAGGTGATGTTCACATGTGTGGGTTGGTTTTAGGGAAATGGACATGCCCGCATGGCCTCATAGGCCTGCCATCTCTACTGCTGCACAGGTCCCCATGCTTCAGTGCCCTGTGCTTGGTATAATGTTCTACTTGTTGCCATCTCTAAATTCTTAATGATTTTTGAACAAGGACCCCTACATTTTTGTGTGCCCTGCAACCAACAAATTATATAGTCAGTCCTGTGAACACAAAATGTTGAAGTACCTGAAGGAATTCTAATCCAGATTTCCTTCCGACTCAAAACTGCACTATTAACTCTTCTCGAGGTCTCCAGCCTGCTGCTGACCTTGCTTTCTGATTTCAGTCTTTCCAGGCCCCACAGTCATGTGAGCCAATGCCTTAAATAAAAATCAAGCCAGAACGATCTAGAGATAAATAGGTAGACATAAAGGTAGAGATAAATAGAGATAAATAGGTAAACTACTCTCAATAGTTTCCCTTTCCTTCTTGTTCCTTTAGATGTAGAAATGATAGTCATATCTTTCTCTCTCTTTTTATCCAGATAGATATTGATATATAGATATAGATATAGAAAGATCTATAGATATAAATATATATCAATACCTATCTGGATATAGATATAGAGATATAGAGATAGAAGTATAGAGATATAGAAAGAATACTATGTTATATATATTATAGATGGTAGACAGATAAATTGATAGATCCAGTGAAATAAATACTCTAGACCTAACTCTTCTCTATCCTAAAATTTCCCTATCCTAAAAATCCACTTTGCCTTAAGCTAGTTGGAAGCTAAAGAATAGGAGAATTCACTTATGCAACCTACAAATATTGCCTTTTGAAGCACAGGGAAAGATGGAAAAAAGTGAGAATGGACCTAGAGGGCAAAATAATAATATCCATCATTCTAAAATAATTTTCTAATTGTAAAATTCTAATTATAGTTTCTAGTCGATGTAGTGTATAGTTATCAGTATAATGATTGTTTTATCATATTGAACTTTATTTTAAAATTCATGAGATATGGTTGCTATTCTCTCTTCACAGATGAGGAAACAAAGACTTAGAAAATTTAGATAATATGTCCAATATCATACAGCTACTAAAAAACAGAGCTAGGATTCAAATGTTAGTCTGTCCAATCCCAGAGAGAGTAGTTTTGGCTAATTCTATGCTGATGCATGTGTTTTTCTTCAGTGCACTCCTAGCCTCAATACACATGCACACAAAATATTCAAATTATTTCTGATATCTCCCTCATATCTCGTGATCAAATTATATGATATACCTACAATCGTATTTTCCTGGTGGGAAATTATTTCTGCTACGATGTCACCTAACAGCATGCCCTGGAAAGTAAGGAGAAGTTTTCTCAAATACCAGGCATTCACAGACTCTGAAGATGACTGCATGAAAAGCATTTTTCATATTTGTGTTTTTGTGAATATTCATTTGCTTACCAACTGTTTTGAATATCCTTTGAAGGGAAAGAAGAAGTATAAGATGGTTTTTTTTTTTTTTTTAAGATTTATTTATTTATTTGACAGAGAGAGATTACAAGCAGGCAGAGAGGCAGGCAGAGAGAGAGGAGGAAGCAGGCTCCCTGCTGAGCAGAGAGCCCGATGCGGGACTCGATCCCAGGACCCTGAGATCATGACCTGAGCCGAAGGCAGCGGCTTAACCCACTGAGCCACCCAGGCTCCCCAAGGTGGTTTTGTTTTATTTTGTTTTCAAACATTCTACAACTCTTTACTCTGACAGTGTGAATAAGTTGGCAATCAACATCTAGTGAGTAAACATATTCATAGTTAATAATCTGGGTGGTGTGTCTGATCATTTCTAACAGGAGATCTGAGCATGGAGAGTCTTGACCTTGTGTTAGTCCTACCCACCAAAGCAGGAAAAAGTGCCATGCATCAATTTAGCCATGAGTTTTTATAGGAGATTAAGTAGGACAAAGAAGCAGAGTTTAGTCTCTGCAAATCTTCTGCAAATGGGCCTCCAAGGTAAAGTGTAAAAGTTGGAGGCTGCTTCATCAATGAAGTTCAGGAACATACAGTCAGTAGCAAAGGTATCTATCAAAGTGGTAGAATTCCATTCAAAGGTCAGGGCTTAAGATCAGAGCTCTTGATTCAGAAGTGAGAATGACAAGAGCAAGTTAGGGTCCATAAAGAGAAACTGACCTGAATTCTAAGCAGGCTACTAAAAAGAAGAACAATTTTAACAACTGTCACAAGAACAAAGAGCAAGGTAGAGACCTATTTATCCAACTTCAACCTCATGCCAAATCCTCAGAGCAAGGGCTAACAGTAATCTAGGCCTGCCTGCCATTCTTGGACCATGCCTGGCACAAGATAAATCAGACCACAGCGACTGACGGAGGCAGAGACTATGGATCAGATTGAATTCCATAAATGCAAGAAGCCTTTATTCCAAACATCAGATGATATTTATATTTTAACTGAGATACAAAGCAGAGTCCAATTTGGAGTAATCAGATGCCCTAGACTAAAAATTCATTGACTCATTAAGAGCATATATTGTGTTCTTGTTTTGAGCTCTAAAGCCCCAATGAGTTCAAATCCTCTAAGTCAAACTAAGAGAGAGGCTAGATGGAATCTGGGTGTTCCTATCAACTTTTGTTCTTTAATTTCTCTGATCATTTATGAGTTCAATACATGATTAATATAGGGGTGGAGGGCTACATATGCATAGTCAACCTCTCAGAAGTGAGTATCTGTGTTACTTTCTCAGACAAGTAGGAGCTTGGCCATTGGCCTGTTACATTTATGTAGGATCACCTATCTATTCAGAATTCCCAGATTATAAATGGTTAAACTGTTGTCCATTTATTTATGCATCAATTTATTTAATCTATGTAGTCAAAATTATGTAGGAGATTTTGAGTTGATGGGCCCAACAATGGGTTGCACATGACCATTGTATTCATTTGATGAAAACCTCTGGACATTCAAAGTCCATTTAGGAACTGAATAAAGACATCTATTGACACCTTGATTATATGATTGATAATCTCGTATAGCCTCAGAATGCAAAGAGAATCTGCCACCATAATGAGGTACTACCACTCTTGTGAGATCAAATTTGTGACATATGCAGGAAGTGGAAGCTCTAATTTGAACACACTTTAAAATTTTCAAATTATTGGCCCTGTTCACTCATTAGCATGTAGATCTAAATCCACTGAAGACATTTACTTCCCACTCTACATACTAGAATGAATATTTAGATGACATAATTCTTTTCTCCAGGACTGTGTGCACACTTGGCCATTAATTCCTATGGTTCTAGATATCTTGGGAAGTTTGAGTTTGAAATGATTTTTTGACTATAATAAAATTTGCCAAACTTCCTTGAAGGAAGTCTGGCACATATAGTAAACACCAACTCTAAAAATACCAGTGAGAACCAATTGTACATTACCAACAATCACTGGGAGTCAAAATCCTCTCAGGATTAAATATTTATTTTAGAAGCCATTATATTAATGATTCAAGGTCACCACATTTACACAAGGACATCACAAGCAAACAGAAGAAAGTCTTAGGACAACATGATGATTACTGCTTTTGTGGACAGATTTACTGAGAGCTACCCTAAATTTATAAATATCAATAATTTTTAGAATGTGCATTAAGTATTATTTAAGTGTAACTGACAAATCATTTAGATCTGTGTTGATCAGCTATACTCAATACACTGGGACAATGATAATAGTCCAAGTAGTTGCTATAATTTCTTATTAATGAGCAGCATATACATATAGTTCATTAAATGTACATTCAAGGGCTCCTTGAATTTCTCAAAACATAGGAAACATTTCTTAGGAAAATATGGCCAAAATTTTTTCAGTAATTAACGATTAGCACTATATAGTTATTTGCACCACAGAAAAAGATAAAACAGTAAAAAAGTTTGCAAAAAGCTGACCTAAACTGAACAGACAGATTTAAAGAAAAGAAAAAAAAAAGTAGAAGAAGGGTCAGGACTTCTGAACTGTCTCTGAGATTAAACTAAGAATTTGCTACTGGAGATTATTGAATTTACCAATAGAAAAGAAAAGACTAATAAACCAAGAGATTATATTCTTTGCAGAAAAATTGCTTCCTCACTAAATCATTTACCTACCTACTCAAAAAATAAAAATGAAACTCAAACAATATCTAAAAATGAGAATGTGGAAATACTCAAAGACTTGGGTATTAAAAAATTATGAGACTATTTTCTTTATATGTATACAAAAAGTTTTCAAATCTGACTAAAACAATTTTTTCTTTCATTTTTATGATTTATTTATTTATTTGAGATTTTTTTTTTTTTTATTAAAATGAGAGGGGACAGGTCAGAGGGAGAAACAGACTCCCTGCCAAGCAGGGGGTCCAATCTGGAAATTGATCCCAGGACTCCAGGATCATGACCTGAGTCAAAGGCAGTTGCTTAACCAACTGAGCCACTCAGGCACCTAAAACAGTTTTTTCTATAAAAATTTAAATATGTTCATTGCCTCACTAAAATTTTCAGTGAAATGTTTTCTCCAAGCATACATCAAGTAATTGTAAAGATTGTCTTCCAAATGTATATGGAAAAAAAGAAGAAAATCTTTTTCTTGGTTCACTTGTGAGCTGTCCTGTTTCAACACCTATCTTCAACTAGGTTTACTGGGATTTCTTAACTTCTTTGTGCCTCCATTTTGTGATTTGCAAAATGAGGATGGTAATGTTATTTCCTTCATAGGTCTATTATGAGCATTAAATGAATTAATATCTGTGAAGCATTTAGGGCAGTTCTTGCTGCATAGTGCTATGTAAGATTTTGTTAAATAAAATGAAATATCTAGAGGGTATTATGCGAAGCGAAATAAGTCAATCAGAGAAAGACAATTATCATATGATCTCTCTGATATGAGGAATTGGAAGGGGGGTCATGTGGGGAAGGGCAGGAAAAATGAAACAAGGTGGGACATAAAGGGAGATAGACCTTAAGAGATTTTTTTTTTTTAGAATTTTTTTAAAGATTTTATTTATTTATTTGACAGACAGAGATCACAAGTAGGCAGAGAGGCAGGCAGAGAGAGGAGGAAGCAGGCTCCCTGCTGAGCAGAAAGCCTGATGTGGGGCTCGATCCCAGGACCCAGGGATCATGACCTGAGCAGAAGGCAGAGGCTTTAACCCACTGAGCCATCCAGGGACCCAAGAGATTCTTAATCTCAGGAAACAAACTGAGGGTTGCTGGGGTTTGCGGGGGGCCGGTGGGGAGAGGGATAGGGTGACTGGGTATGGACATTGGGGAGGGTATGTGCTATGGTCAGTTCTATGAATTGTTAAGACTGATGATTCACAGACCTGTATCCCTGAAACAAATAATGCATTATAGGTTAATAATAAATAAATAAAGAAATTTTAAAAAGAAATTTTAAAAAAACAAATATTTAACACATACAACAATTTTTTTTAAACCACTGAAATCTTATCTATAATTCCTAATGTAAAGGTCACAAACATTAGCGAAATTATTTCACCAATGCCATAAATGGATAATATAAAATGAAAAACAAATTTTACACTGGAATTCAGTGATAATAGTCTAGGATTACAGTTACTAAATTTAAATATAACTCATATGATTGGCTTAATAATATTTCATGATAAAAAGTTTTTTAAAAACAAAACTAAATCAAAAAAGTTTCCATAATTACAACTTACATAGAGAAAAGAAATACAAACAATTTTAAAAGACCAAGTGAAAACATAAAATACAGTTTTTAATTGAATTTTTTTTCTAAAAAATAACACTACAGGCAACTAATACTTTTAAAGATATTCTCAAAAAAACCCTGGAGAAATAGACATTTTCACAGAAGAATTCCTTTGAACTGAGAAAAAAAACTAATCTATGTAGAATTAATGCTTTTTAAAAATAAAATTGTTCTACATTTAAAGTGCCCAGAGCAAGTAGAAGTAATAACATATTTCTTATGTCCCCTTTGTGTTAATAACTATATTTTTAAGAAAAGTGAGACCAAAAAAGTTACTTTGGTTCAATCATCATCAATATTAATCCTCATATTGTGAATTTCATGCTAGCAAATAGAACATTTTGCTACCATGAATTATTTTCCAATTTTAAACTCAGTCTGGAATCATGAGATAACCTTTGGCAGGACATCTTGAATTTCTATATAAAACAAAGAAAAGAAGAAAGAATACATATACAAAGAAAAAGTAGGATTCTCTTTTTTCCTTATTTCTATATTTTTAGTTTATTTCTACATAAAGTATATAAAAAATCCTCCTCAATCTCAAACTCAAGAGAAATAAAAAAGCAAGCATTTGTTGAGAACCTCATCTATTTCCCAAATTGTGTAACCATATATGGAAACTGGAAAGTATACAAAATGGCTTCTCCTTAAGAAGTTTATGATCCAGTTGAAGGGAACAACACAACGGTAGCTGAAAATGTTTGAGATCATGTGGTACTTAAAGTGTACCGGGACTGTGGTCTCAGAGAAGAGAATAGGTATGGGAAGTCTTAGGGAGGATGTAAGACTAGAGCTGAGCCTGGAAGATTCAGTGACTCTGAGTGTCTAACAGGGATAGCACAGAGGGCTGTGCTCTTAAGGTGAAAGGCAGAGTCTGATTTTTACAGCGTCCTGTGGAAATTGTCCTATCTGGAGTCCAGAATACTTAAATGGGAAATGAGATTTTATGGCAAGATTCAGTTTATGACGTCATTCTTTAAAATATAGAAGGTGGTTATGGGTAACATTAAAGAGAGACAGTGGAGTCAACTTGAAGCTGGAATTACAAGAAACTTCTTTAAGTTCTTGAGCAGTGAAGTAATGTAAGGAAAGATGACTCTTAGAAGATAATTTGGTTATTCTCTGTCGACTGGATTTAAAGGAAGAAGACCTTAGGGTCAGGAAAATCTTCCAGGGATCTGTTGTAGCACTCCAGATATTAGAAGGTTTAGTAGTTTTAAAATGTGCACACAAATTCTTTAATACTCCTCCTTTCAATAAGTGTGGCTTAATTCCCCTCTCTTGAGTTAGCTAGATTTAAGGACTCTTTTGGTGTATTCCAACCAACAGAATAAAGTAGAAGTGATGGTATGTCACTTCTGAAACTATTTCATAAAATTATATGGTGAGTTTCTCCTTTCTTTCTTTCTTTCTCAGGGTAGTTAGCTGGCATATCACGAGTATTTTCTTGGAGGGGCTCATGTCGGGAGGAGTTGAGGTTTCCAACCAACACACAGCTAGAAAGTGAAGCCTCTATATCCCAGTCATTCAAGAGAACTTTCTTGAAGCATATTCTTTAACCCTAGTCAAGTCTGTGGATGACTACAGCTCTTACCAATATTCTGACTACAACCTCATAAGTAACTGTGAACCAGAACCAACTAATAAGCTACTCCCAGATTCCAGACACTTGAAAATTGTGTAAGATAGAAAATATTTCTTTTTCTTTTAAGCAACTGAGTTTTGAGGTAATTTGTTATACCACAATAGAAGCCAGTAACAGAATGAAAGTCTAAAAGAGCTAACAATAAATCGGTTGGTTTTCTCTTGTTGTTGTTTGGTTGCTTCCTAATTTTTTTAGGGAGTGTGGAGAGAAATATGTGTGAAATACAACAGTTTGACCATTTCAGGCAACAAAAGAAAATCTCAAATTGTTGATATAGTATCTTTGGAAAGGTTGGAAGATATTCTCCTTTTGACCTAAAGCCATGTTGGTAAGATCTGCACCTTATCAAATCTGGTCATAGTTTTGATATTTCACGATATAAAGAGATCAGGCTCTGAAAAACAAAATCAAAAGAACAATGTAAGATTCAGAAAAAGAAAAACAAAACAGCTACAGTGGGAGAAAAACTATGAAGAGGGTATGTAAACTTGTCCTTGCTCTGGGCTCCAGTCCAAACTCCAAATCCATGGGAAATCAGATTATAATCAGACGTGAATTTGGCAAGCATAGAATTAAAACAGACATATCTGATCTCAGTGATGATATAAACTAAAACTTCAAAATAGAGAAACTCTTTTCTGTGATCCTCTTTCTTTGTATTTATTAGCCAAGTTCTCTGTGCTTTAAGCAGTGTTGAACAAGTTCTTATAATCATGCATGCCAATTTCTTTGTTGATATACAGCTTATTGATACTGATTATCTTTTATGCTGGCTGTTTCTTGTTGATATACTATACACATTAATCCTATTAGTAGGTTGTCTCAACAACTAATAATAAGTAATTTTGTCCCTAGAATTAGCACTATGTACTGAGTATGAGATTTTTTTCTTTTCTTTTTTTTTTTTTTTTAAGATATTTATTTATCTATTTACTTGAGAGAGAGGCAAGAGCATGCATAAGTGAGGGGAAGAACAGGGAGAGAGGGACAGCAGACTCCACACTGAGCACAGAGCCTGATGCAGGGCTCAATTTCACGATCCTGAGATCAAGACCTAAGCAGAAATCAAGTATTAGAGCTTAACCATCCAAGCACCTTGAGTGTGATATCCCTTATTTTAACTCTATCAAAATAAATATGGGAGTGCCTGGGTGGCTCAGTTAGTTAAGTGTCTGCTTTGGCTCAGGCCACGATCCCAGTGTCCTGGTATTGAACCCCACATCAGGGTTCTCCCTTTCTCTCTGCCTCTCTGCCTCTACCTGTACCCTTCCCCCGCACTCATGCTTGCTTTTGCTCCTGCTCTCTTTCTCTCTCTCTCTCTCTCTCTAATAAGTAAATAAATAATTTAAAAAGAAAAGAAAAGAAAAAAGAAAAAAAGTTGTTGAGGCACCTGGTGGTTCAGTCGGTTAAGTGTCTTGACTCTTGGTTTTGGCTCAGGTCATGATCTCAAGGTGTAAGATCAAGCCTTGTGTGGAGCTCTGAGCTAGGTTCAGAGCCTGCTTAAGATTATCATTCTTCCTCTCCCTCTTCCCAAAAGAGAGAACACCCTGCTGTGTTCTGTCTTAAAAAATTCTTTTATGACTTTTATATGTTTGAGTTCTACAAAAATGACTCAGTGGAATTGGGAAACATAGTCTGTGAACCAAGTTTCGATGATAAGATCCAGTCTTTGTGCTTTAGTTCTACAGTAATATAAAGATTCTACCTTGAAGAAGTATAATGGTGATATTATGGACATAGATAAGATTGCTGATATTACAGCCAATTTTGAATAGAAGGAAAAGTTATACTAAATTTGTGTTCCCAAAGGGTGTTTCTCAGGTAGTAGTTCAGCAAGTTAATAGAATTTGTTCAAAAATAGATTCTGTAGTCAAAATATTTGAGTAGCAAAACCTGGCACACACATTTTGGTATGTGATTTCCCGAATAAGCTATATGTCAATTTTCAGTGTTTGAAAGCTATGATAAATTCAGTTTAAGTCACAGAGATGGAAATAACAAAAGAAGAGCACACATTGAATCATGAATCTCTAGTAACAGTTTAAACAATACCACCATGCTCTGAAAGTTGTAATTATCTTTACCACACTGATTTAAAATGAGTATAAAACAAGACACTTTGTGGGACGGATCCATATGTCTCTCCCTATTTCCCTCCATTAAAATTGAATTCCAAAATTAAAATAGCTGAAAGGCATTTTTTTACTATGAATTCAATAATGTGCAAACAGCTTCCTTGTGCCTAGACAAATACATGTTGTCTGGATTGTGGTGTTTTAATGATTTAATAAATAGGAAAATTTAGAGGGTTAATAGAGTCAGTAGGCAAATATGAGTCTTGCTATAATAGTTGTTTCCCAATATTCCTAAGATACAATAGAGGGCAATCTTCATATTTTCCATGGTAAATAATCCCACTAATTAGCAAAGCAATACCCATCATTGCATGCAACAAACTAAAAGGAAGATGAGATATTTGCAATTATAGCAAATGATTAGAAAAAGGCCTCAGGATACAAAAGATGATCCAATGTGCCCTGGTGATGTATATAATGAAACAATGTGTCTATAAAATTCTCCACTGAGTAAAAGTCCAATCATCTATATTCTATTCAACATAGGTTCAAAATAGTATTCAAAAAAATGCTCTAGGAGATCTGAAGATAAGGTTGAAGGTACAGTTTCTATCATTGGTGTAGACATGTAAGAGTGAAGAATGGGTCTCATTTAAAACTTTACTCTGTTCCTATGATGTTCTTATAAGTTTCAGTCATGGTAGAAATAGGCATTTGAAAATTTCCAGTATGCTCTTTCCCTTCCTTTGTGAAGCTGAAAGTTCTAATATAAACATCTAAACTTTCTACCTTTTCCAAACACTTAGAGTAACGGAAACCTCTTGAAACTATCTATAGAGCAATGATTTGGCATGCCTTATGCCAACACACAACTTCTTACAACTGGTGGTCAAGTTTACTTACTTAATTTCAATAGGTGGGGTTTTCAGATCAAATATATACCATCCAGATAAACTTGTATTACAGACCAACAATAAGTACATTTTTAGTGTAATATGTCCCAAATATTGTATAGAACATACTTACACAATAAAAAGGTTTGCTGTTCATCTTAAATTGGAATTTAATAGGGTGTCATGTATTTTCATTTGATACATAGAGTACCACTAGCAACTGGGAATTGCCTTTATAAATTAAGTAAAAATTAGGTAATACAAAATAGGAATAATAATATTAGATTAAGCAAAGAAATGAGTACTACTCCATCAGAAAAATATTTTCATTGAATTCTAATAGACCAATAAAATTGCTTTCTTCCAAAAAAGGGGATTTATGTATTGTGAGTTAATCTTAAAGTTTGTTGTATATTTTCCATTTATGTAAATAAAACATAATTTTCTATGTGGCACCTTTCAAAAAAGAAGCTCAATAATTTTTATAACACATTTATTGAGTATAATTCACATACCATAAAATTCACCATATTAAAGTGTACAATTTAGCAGTTTTTAGTATATTCACAAAGTTGCATAGCCATTCCCAAAATAAATTTTAGGTCATCTTTATCACCACGAAGAGAAAGGGACATCTATTAGCAGTTCCTCCCCATCCTCCCATACCTAACCCCAAACCCCAGGCAAACCTACATCCTTCTTTCTGACTCTATAGATTTGCCTGTTTTAGACATTTCATATAAATGGAATCATCTAATATGTGGACAGTGTGACTGGATTCTGTTATTAACATAATATTTTCAGGGGTTGTTCATGTTGTAGAATGTATACTACTCTATTTCTATTCTTGAGTAATATTCCCTCTATGAATATACCTCCTGTATTTATCCATTCATCAGTTAATGGATATTTGGTCATTTCGATTTTTAAGCTGTTGTTAGTAATGCTGCTATCAAAGTTGTACATATGCGTTTGTGTAGACCAATGTTTTCATTTCTCTTCAGTAGATTCCTAGGACTGGGATTATTGGGTCATATGGCAGCTCTAAAACAATCCCTTTGAGAAATTGCTAAATTGGTTTTCTAAGTAAATGCACCATTTTTACATTTCCAACACCAATTTACAGGGGCTTCTCCAAATTTTCTTATTATCTCTCTTTTTGTTTATAGCCATTGCAGTGCATAAGAATTGATATTTCATTGAGTTTTTTGTTTTGCCCTATTGATTAATGATGTTGATCATTTTTTCATGTATTTGTCATTTGTATGTCTTTGTTGGAGAAATATCTATTCAGACCTTTTTCCCATTTCTTAATTCTGCTGTTCATCCATTTATTATTGAGCTATGTAAGGAACTGGACTACCCCTTAGGGCAGCCAAAAAGAATACAAATCTTCCAACTCATTTTAGAACTTTGTGAGGAGACAGGTAAGGTTTCTTGACACTCCACCTTGGTGATGTCCCTTCATGAATTTATTTATCAGTTCTGACAGTTTTTGTTGTTGTTGAGTCTTTAGAGTTTTCCATATATATGATCATGTCATCTGGAAACAGATGATTTTATTTCTTTTTAAAATTTGAATGCCTTTTTTTCTTTTTATTGTCTACTTGCTCTAAGATTTCAAGTACTATGTTGAATAGAAACAGCAAGAGTGGGCATCCTTGTCTTGTACTAGATATTAGAAGAAAAGTTTTTATTTTTTTCCATGGATTATGATGTTAGCTATAGATTTTTCATATATAACCATATCAGCTGTCAAAATATAGTAAAAGAAACAACTAAGAAATTGACTGATAGACCAAAAAATATCTATTTAAAAAAACAAAAGTAGTGAAGGAATAGAGGAGAAAAAAGACATAACACATACAGAAAACATAAAGCAAAATGGTAACCAAAAATCATACTTTATCAGTAATTGCATTACATTTAAGTAAACTAAAAATTCTAATCAAAAGACAGAAATTGGCACATTTCATTAAAAAAATCCAACTACAGGCTGCCTGTAAGAATACACTTTAGAGTCAAGTAAAATAGGTTGATAGGAAAAGGAAGGAAAAAAGAAAAATACATACTATGAAAATAGTACCAGTAAGACAGCTGCATAAGGTCTTGATCTAGATTCATTTTTTTGCATAGAGATGTCCAGCTGTACCCGCACTATTTTTGAAAAGACTTTGTTTGCTTCATTGCATTTCATGCTCCTTTATCAAAGATCAATCGATACATTTATGTAGGTCTGTTTCTGGACTCTCTTTTCTGTTCCAATTATTTATTTCCCTATTCTTTTGCCAATACCAGACTGTCTTTCTCTCTGTAGCTTTAGTCATGAAGCCAGGTAGTATCAATACTTCAACTTTGTTCTTCTCCTCTGATACTTTGTTAGCTATTCTGGGTCTTTTGCTTCTCCACATAAACCTTAGGATCAGCTTGTCGACATCCTCAAAATAACTTGCTGGGATTTTGATTGGGATTGCAGTGAATTTATACATCAATGGAAATAATTGATACCTTAACAATATTGAGTTTTTCTATTCTTAAACATGGAATATCTCTCCATTTATTTCTTTGATTTCATTCAAAGAGTTTTATAGTTTTCCCCTTACAGATCTTGTAAATATTTTGTCAGATGTATACTTAAGTGTTTTATTTTTGTGTGTATGCTAATATAAATGGTATTGTGTTTTTAATTTTAAATTCCTCTTGTTCATTCATAGTACATAGGAATGTGATTGACTTTTGTGTATTAACCTTGTATGCCACAACCATGTAATCATTTATTACTCCCAAAAGTTATTTTGTCAATTTTTTCAGATTTTTCTGGATAGGTGATTATGTCAGTGGCAATAAAGACAGTTTTGTTTTTTCCTTCCCAATCTATACATTGTTATTATTACTGTTGTTATTATTATCATCATCAGGATCATCATCATCATTATTGTTTTTCTTGTTTATTGCATTGGCTAGAATGTTCAGTTTGATATTGAAAAGCAGAGATGAGATATCTTTGTATTGTAACTGATCTTGGTGGTAAAGATTTGAGTTTCTATCAACAGATGTTAATGGTTTTTTGTAGATATTCGTCATCAAGTTGAGGAAATCTTCCTCTTTACCTAGTTTACTGAGTTTTTGGTTGTTTTTTTTTTTGTAATTAATACAAATGAGTGCTGGATCTTATCAAATGCCTCTTCAGCTTAATATAATCTTTTTTTTTTTTTTCCTGTTGATGTGGTAAATTACATTAATTGCTTTTTTAGTGTTAAACTGACTTGCATACCTGGGATAAATCCCACTTAATGGTGGTGAACAATTCTCTTCATTCATTGTAGGATCTAATTACTAATAATTTGTTGAGATTTTTGGATCTATGTTAAAGAGAGATATTGATCTGTAGTTTTCTTTTTGTAGTGCCTTTGTCGGGTTTTGGTATTAAGATAAAGCAAACCTCACAGAATGAGTTAGGAAGAAGTATTCTATTTTACTAAATTGGTTGTAGAGAATTGATATAGTTTCTTTTTTAAATGTTTGATAGAGTTCACCAGTGAAATCATCGAGTCTATTGCTTTTTGTTTTGAGAGTTTTTAATTAGTGATTTGATTTATTTAATAGATATAGTCCTATTCAGATTGTCTACTTCTTATGTTAGTTTTAGCACATTGTGTCTTTCAATGAATTGGCCCATTTCATCTAGGTTATCAAATTTGTGGGTATAGAGTTGGTCATAGCATTTCTTTTGTATGCTTTTAATGCCTATAAGATCCCTAATAATGTCCTGCCTTTCACTTCTAATATTAATATTAGTGTCATCTTTCTCTTTTTCTTAATCTGACTAGAAGCTTATCAGTGTTATTGATCTTTTTGAAGAGGCAGCTTTTGATTTCCTTTGATATTTTCTATTGATTTCTTCTTTTCAATTTTATTGATTTCTCTGCTCTAATCCTTTTTTTCATAAAAGAGATATAATTGACATATAAAATTATATCAGTTGCAAGTATATAGCATTATTTTGTATATGTATATATTATAAAATGATCAATAAGACAAAATAAGTCTTTTTAACATCCATCACTATACATTATTATAATTTTTTTTCTTATGAGAACTTTTAAGATCTACATCCTCAGCAACTTACCAAAATACAATACAGTAATATTAACTATAGTCACTGTTGTACATTACATCTCAGGACTTATTTTATGCCAGAAGCTTGTTCTAAATCTTAGTATTTCTTTTTTTTACATTTACTTTGGATTGCATTTGCTAATTCTTTTCCTAGTTTCCTAAGGTGGAAAATTAGATAATTGATTTTAGAACCTCAGTTAATTTTTAAATATTAAGTAATACATACTTAAAGAAATCCTTGTATGGTAGTTGGAACTGACAAGTATTATGGGTCTCATTGAAGTTGTAAATAAACAGACAAAAACTTAAAGATTTATGTGGTATATCCAAAAACCTTGAGTAGCATGTTAATAAATCAGCCATAAATATTTAACAGTTCAAATATTTATTTTTATTTTGGAGTCTTTACAGGTTTTCTCAGGATTTTGCCTTTGTAAAATCTCTTTGGAAATAGATTATGCCTCAATAAGATTGAATAAACTTTAAAAATATTTTTGGAGGGAATCTCGATTTACTATTTAAGATTCTAATTGCCCATTTATGATGACAATGAGCTGCACAGATGTGAGAGCACATTATAAACAGGAAGTAATGACAATAATTTTATAAAATGCAAAAACTAGAAAAATCTCCTGTAAGAGAAGCAATCAATTTTTTCCAAGTTTCCCATAAAAAGTTTCTAACACTTTTTACTCTGAGAATCAGGAACACACTATAACAAGCAATAATTTTAGAGTTCATTTTACATTTGGTAATACATTTAGTTCTGCTGTAACATGACGTTGTGCATTTTTAAACAGGTCAAACTGCAAAGAAATACACAAATGCTGCAATAAATATAGTACTACACCTTGAAAAATGCCTGAAGTTTACTGGTAGCAGTGAGCAATAAAAAGGTTTTCATCTTGTGAGCTATTGTGAAATGGAGGAATAGGTTATCTGAAGGAGGAGGGAAAGCTGTAATTAGAGATGTAGAGGAGAATCTCCTAGACCCATGGAAATTGGTAGGTACTCGAGAGGTGCATATGTGTGTTTGGTCTATGTCTTCACTTTGGTGTATACAGCTGGATGTATTCTTTCCATTCATCTGGTGTTTCTCGTGGGGAAGACTGCACATAGGCAAATGCATGATTGTGTTAGTCCCCAACTGTTTCTTAATCTATCAGTTGCGTTGGAACAAATTTGAGTTTTCAAAGCAATCTTAGCAGAACTCACTATATCTGAAAATTTCTACCTTAAAAAGTAAATAAATAAATAAAAGTCTGATTGCATACTCACCACGGATGCATGCTTGAGTAAGGAAATGGAGCAAATAAACTCCCCTTTTCTTGTTGGCAAACCAGGGACTGTTGGGAAGTCATTTGAGCTGACACCATTGAGGTGGTGAAGATATGCGACGGATCTGTGGGGAAACTGAACAGGCCCTGCATGAGAGGTCAGCCACGGCATTTATAAACCTCAGAGAAAAGCACACCTGCCCGGTCAGCTTTACAGGGCAGCCGTTCTCGCACTCCACTAAACCCCGGGTGGGAAGTATAACGCAATTCTCCTAAAGACGGATAAACAGTCTTTGTTTCCTGGTGCTCAAGTAAACGCATACACCTCATTTCTAAGCCTTCTTGGAGACTAATTTAAGGAAAGCTGATTTTATGTCATGCCACCAGCCTGTTACACTAGTTAATACATTCTTTTGTGTATAAATTATATAAAAATAGAATCAAAACGTTCACAGTATCTAACTTCAGAATGGCCACGAAGTCCTCATTTGCATGATCCCGTATTCTCGAAGATTTTATTTACAAAAGTAAATATGCAAGAGGTAATACAAGATTCATATCAGGAAGTTACAAGTTTTTTAATTCTTTTTTTTCCTTTTTCATAAATATGCTTGAGGTTTTGGCATACCATCGTTCAGATGCTCCTTTGTTTCTGTCCTTTTTCTTCTTTTTTTTATTAATTTCTTTTTTATTTTTCATAAACATATAATGTGTTTTTATCCCCAGGGGTACAGGTCTGTGAATCGCCAGGTTTACACAGTTCACAGCACTCACCATAGCACACAGCCTCCCCAATGTCCATAACCCCACCCTTCTTCTCCCAACCGCCCTCCCCCACCAACCCTGTTTGTTTTGTGAGATTAAGAGACACTTATGGTTTGTCTCCCTCCCAATTCCATCTTGTCCTATCTTACAGACAGTTTTAAGTTTCACTAAGTAAGTCATACCTTATTTTAATATTTTCTGTCATGTTTTTGTTATTGGTATTGCAATGAAAGTATAAGATATTTCTCACTTTCAACTACTGGTATAGTCCTCTGACTAAAATATTTTCAAGTCTAATTCAAGCCTAATGCTTGAATATTTGATACGTTTAGGTGAGATTTAAAAACAGGTGTTATGCTTTCTATACTTGTTTTATATATTTGTATGCATTATATATAATACATATATATTATTTATATATTATAAATATATATGTCTAAAGGTGTAATCTACTTATATAATTTGTATATAAATATATAATATATAGGTACATATTTATATCAAAATATGTATAATTTATATTATATATACACATATGTAATTTGGAAGAGGTGAGCCACAGATATTTTCCAATATTTTTTACAGTGACTTGTTTACAATCAAACACATAAGATGCAAATCTTCAGAGATTACAGTACGTTCATCATATCCAAACAGAAGGAAATGTTTTTAAAACTTCATTTCTATAACATAATGGTTTCTAAACCAGGAATTATATTATTTTCCCCTTTGGTTCCTTAGAATTTGGACTAAAGAAAGTTAATTGCATGGTACTAGGTTGAGGGCCTGCCAGATGGGACTGCCATTCAGTCTTTCTTTTCTGGACTAAACTTCAAGCAAAGAGAATTATCCAAATCCTGTTCTCTAATTATTACTGGGAAATTCTCAGCCCAAGTATTAGGCCTGTAGGCAAAATTACAGGTGCCAGCATTCTTTGGGTATTTTGTTCCTTTCTGCAGCCCATGATTAGAGCTGGTCTTAGACTTTACTCCCCCACATTAAAATAGGTTAAATTATAATATCAAATAGCCTAGAAATAAACTCATAGCTCTAGCATAATAACACTAGACTTCTTCACATGTCCTGAATGTAAATTGGATTTCCAATGGATATTTCCTTCTTAAAAACAAGATTTTACGTTGCCAGCCCTTTGAATTTTCCTGAGTTCATATCTCATCTACTAAATTTAGGATCTAATTTCAGATTTTTAGTTCTTATAGTCTCCCTGGATATTTGATAATATTCAAATATTTTTGCTTTAAAATCTTTAAAGACTTCTTTGTCTGTAATTCTAGAATATTTAGATAAATTCAGAACTTCAGAATTCCACAATACTGATTTTTGCTTATGGTAAAGCATTTTATTGTACTTGCAATTAATATTTACAGACAGCTAACTCAAAGATTAAAACAAAGCTATCCCCATCACATTAAGTTAAATGCAGAAAACTCAGTTCAAAAGCACTCAGATTCTCTAATTCCATATTATGACTTTACTTACATAATAAACTTAGGGAATGTATGAAATCACATACATTCAAGTAAATTACTGAACAAATGAACTCCATCATAATACATATTTTATAATTAATTTAATCAAATCATTCCCTTAAAAAAGTTAAACAATAAAACCTGGTATGACATTAATAACCTCAAAAAGGAATCAATCTAAAATTCTAACATTGACAACATTAAAGTGTCCTATGACACTTTCAATATAGCAAATTTTGGCAAAGCCTCACACTAATAGAAATTTATACCTTAAACTAATTACTGATTTTGTACCAAACATTGAATACAACTATTTATTAGAAACTGCATGCCCATGGGTGTTAGAAATTTTTCTGAAATAAAGCTTAATGTTCTTAAGTCTGATTTAATTTTATCCTAGTGTTTTGCCAAAAAAATATTTTTTGTTCTAAATCTTACATTTCATGACATGAGTCATATAGTTTATCTACTGAAACTCAGATTTTATTATGGTTTCCCTAAAACATTATTAGTATTATTTCATATTTCTTTATATCCAATATGTCCAGTGCCTCTCACATGAAAGAGTCAATAAAACGTTTCACCACAGCCCTGCTCACCTTCCTAAATCACTTTTGCATCTCTCAGGTTCTGGGCTACTACCTGGTCACTTACTCATATTTATCCATATATTTAAGCAAGCACTTATTTAATATTGTGATTCTTCAACTGATTTGCTCCCCAATTTCTGTTGCTCACTCTCATGTATATTTAATTGACTAAACAAAGGAAAGATTGTTTATTCTTCTTAATAGTGTGGCTATCCCACCACATTCTTCCACCAAAGGTTCAAAGCCATTTAGGGAAATCATAATATAGAAGTATTGGAGATACCAGGAGTTTAGGTTGGTTCTCTTTCGGTTTTGTTCATTCCTCTCTTTCTTTTCTTACTTGGAGAATAGCTATCACTGAGATGCCTGACGTACAGAAGCTTCTAAACACGGCTTTATTCTTTTCTTTCTATAGCATTTCTTTTTCCACAAAGTTGTGGATGTGGATGTGTGGAATGTCATTCTTTACCTCATTAACTGCAAATTTTTATAAAAAGGAAGGAAGAGGAAAAGGAGGAAGGGCTGGAATAGGGAGATATTCAATTGTTTATTCTTGAAAGACAGTTAAGATTTTTTTTTTTTTTTTACTGGACAGAAAAAAATGTGTGGAAGAATAGTGGTGAGGGAAAACTAGTCCCATCTGATAATAAAATACATTATTGAATAGCAGTAATAGAAATTGTACTGGACAAGGAATAAATGTACATTAATAGGACAAAATAAAGAGCCCACAAATAGGTGCAGATATATATAGAAATTTAGTTTTCAACAAATTCATCATTTTTTCTCAGTAAGAAGAATACTTAATTAATAAATGCCATTGAGACTAATACATACCCATTTGGAGAAGTCATATCTTTAACTATCAGAAAAATGAAGACTGACATGTAATTATATAAATATTTTAAAGCTGCAAGAGTAAGAAACACCATATACTTGGCAGAAATATAAATAAAATACTGGGAGGGTAATTTTCAGTATTAGTTTTTAGAAGAAACATGGGATTAGTCTGCTACAGTAAATAGTTTATATGAGTAAATAAGTAAAGGGCATATAAGCCCAAAGAAAACAGGCAAGGAAAATAAATAAGCAACTCATGGAAGGAGAAAAAATAATGAAAGTATGCTCAATCTCACTAGCATTTGAAAAACTACAAATTCAAATAATGACCTATATCTTTTTGCCCAACACCAGGGCAAAATGGAAAATATTGATTGCATTTATTAATCATTCATCATGAAGAAATAGCCATTCTAATACTATATTGGTAGAGGGTAAGTTGGTTTAGCTTTTTGGAGATCATTTTAACAATACTTATTACAATTTTAAATTTTCATACAGTTAGATTCAATTTCTACTTCTATGTACATATCCTAAAGAAAAACTTGTACATGTATATAAAGACATGTATTTTAAACAATGCAACTGCAACATTATAATACTGTAGAAAAGATCTTATCACTATAGATATAGTTAAAGGGTACCAGCATACTAGGGAATGTATTGCCTAACAACTAAAAAGTGTAGAGCTACTTGCACTGATCCTGGACTTCTCCAGGCCATGTGAAGAAGGAAAAGTAATGAGGTGGGATGAAGACTGAGGTGGATGTGGGGGTTAGGTTGTTGCTGTTTATGTCAATGTTTCTCAGTTGGAGGTCCATAGCTAGACAGAATTACATGGGGTCTACTATCAGACCAGGAATCTCCATTTTAACCATGTTTTTCTTTTTTCTCTTTACAGAGACATGTTTATTCATATTATATAATTCACCCATCTTATGTGTACAACTTAATAACTTATAGAAATTTTACCAATGTGTGAGGTGCCTGGGTGGTTCATTTGGTTAAGTGTCCGACTCTTGGTTTTGGCTCAGGTCATAATTTCAGGGTCATGAGATCGAGCCCTGCTTCAGGTTCCATGATCAGCACAGAGTCTGCTTGAGATTCTCCCCCTCTGCCTCTCCCCATGCTTGTTCTCTCTCTCTCTCTGTCTTTCTCTTTCCCATCTCTCTAAAATAAATAATAAAATCTTAAAGAAAAAAAAAAGGAAGAAATTTTACCAATTTGTGACACCATCCCTATAAATCAATTTTAGAGCATTTTCCTCACCTTAATAGGATCTTTCGTGTCTTTTTACCATCCATCCTCATTCCTACCCCCATCCAGGCAACCATTAATTTACTGTGTCTATCATTTTGTATTTTTAAGAAATTCCACATAAATGGAACCACACAGCATATCTCAAAATCTAACACATGTGGGAATCACCTGGGAATCTTGTTAAAATACAATTGAGCAGGTCTAGAGCAAGCCTTGAAATCTGCAGGTCTAACAACTTATCCCAGTCCATGGGCCACATTTTCTGGAGTGGAGCCCTGAGGGTGCTTCTGATTCTTGCATGCAGCAAATTTTGAGGATCACTGATATATATCTGTCCAGACATTCAGTTTTTAACAATGAATATTCATTCCTATTTTACAATCTACCATTTAAAAAAAAGAAAATAAGGAAATTTAAAAAAAAAAAAAAAAAAGAAAATTTATAACTCTACCTAGTATTAGCAAGAATTTTAGTCCAGGGGCACCTGGGTGGCTCAGTCAGTTAAGCGTTTGACTTTGGCTCAGGTCATGATCTTAGAGTCCTGGGATCGAGTCCTACATTGGGCTCCTTGCTCAGCAGGGAGTCTGCTTCTCCCTCTGCCTGCTGCTCCCACTGCTTGTGCGCTCTCGCTCTTTCTCTCTCTCCTCTCTCTCTCCCTCTGACAATAAATAAATAAAATATTTCAAAAAAATTATTTTTAGTCCAATAACAGACACTCAAAACTTTTTTAGGTCCCTAAAACCTTTGCAACTTCCCTAATTTTGTCATATTTGTATTGGCTTTTATTTTCTAAAGAGAGGTTAGTCATGAAATATGGGGATTATGTGGGGCAGCAGGAATATGGAGAATCCACCTCATGGAGAGAAAAGTCTCAGGAAATAAGAAAACTATTGAAAAACAAAAGCATACCAAATACATTTCTGGGTCTGTGGTCAGGTGGCTGACCAAGGCTGTTCCCCACTCTTGATACTACAAAAAAGTGACAAAGGATATTTTATATGTATCCTCGCTTGACAAGTTTTAGCACCTGCCCTTAAATTGTTTTTCCAACCCTATCAGCAGTTGGACCATTTATTTATGATTTTGGATGAATATTTTCTATGTGTTGTATAACAAAAACTCCTAAGGCTACACTCTTGTATTATTATGTACCTTTACTGGGGGCCTGAAGAATCCATCAGCCACTATGTTAGCATTCAGTTTGTCCCTGACCAGTGTCTTGTGATGAACACAAAGGAAGAACAACGGACGATGTCTAGAACACCGTAATCTTGATTGTGAATTCTTGGTTGAGTAAATCTAAATCATACTTTAATCCAAACCAATCATTTTTACACAGTGTGTATTTACCATACTTCGTTGTTCACCTCTCTCTTCAGTACTACTATTGAATTTTCGTATGAAGAAAAACTGTGGTTTGGGTAAGCCAAAGCAATAGTTAAATCAAAATACATAGTTTTGAAATGTTTTATTAAAGTCTCTTGTTGTTAGTTTGAGTCTGTAAAGCCCAGAAGCTAGGTACAGGTTAAGTTATCTGAGGAATATCAGAAAGAAAGGAATACAGCATATATATTTTAATTTTTCCACTCCTTTTTGCATTCCTGCAAGTATGTCTTTTTTCATACAATCGTTATTTATTTTGTACCACACAAACATCTTTTGACCTGTGATTTTATAATACAAATAATTTGTCATGCCTTGAATGGCCTTAGCAGATAAATTGAAGTTTTTTCGTAGGAAATATTGACATATTTGAGCTCACAGTATCACTTCTACAAATATATGTAAGGAAAAAAACTTGAAAGCAGAAAAACTTTGTATTTGAAGATGCTTATCACATTATCATACATAAGAGAAAATACTTAAAATAGCCTAAATGCTGGATAATATGAAAATTAATAAGTAATAATGGTATATCTGCTTGATTAAATAAGTCAAACTTAAAACAGTTTTTATGGTAATTTTAACAGGTATTGTTTATAACTGTATTCATTAACTTATTCATATATTTAACAAATCTTTTTAACATATGCCAGACACTATATAATAAAAAGTATTCCTATGATAATAAGCTCTGATAAGCAGCATGAAAAAGTATAAGTTATATATTATTGAAACTGTTTTAGTATCAAGATGACAGGAATTGGGAATATAAAAAGAACAGAAGAAAAGATAGTAACAATGAAAAATGAATGTTTATCTTCCAATTTTCAGTATTTTATTATTTATATTCTGATTCTTACAAAGAGCATTCCAAAAAAATTTAAGAAATAAGTAGAGCTTGAAAACCATGGCTTACAAAAATTAGTAACAAAATAATTAAAATATACTTTCTAAGGTATATATATATATATACTTTTTAAATGCACTGTCTTTTTCAATTCTCTATTCTCTTTATGCATAACAGAGCTTGTCTTCTCTAGTTATTTTCTATTTCAATATCAATGATAACCAGGCCAGAAGGCTCCCAGTCTTTGAAAATGTAGTATATAACGGATTAGTTATAGGGTATCAGTAAATTGGATCTAAACCCAAGGCATTTCTCACACGCCTCTCAATGTTGTTTGTCAGATTCTTACTTGTAACTTCAGTAGCAGCACAAGTAGAAAGCCAGCTTAGCCTACAGAAAAAAAATCTTTTCAACTGATATTAATTTTTATGTCCAAAATAAAAAAATTTCAGGCGTTGACTCAGGCTGGCTGCATTAATTCAAAACAAGTGAAGTTCCTATATAGATATGGACATAAGTTTCTCTCAGCAAGATTCTAACTAAATCTTTTGCAGAATGTATCTGAATTTTCTGGTCATAAGACAATGATAACAGAATAAATACACTGAGTGGCAAATGATTTATTAAAAAGGTGTGCTTTATTGTTAAATACTACTAAATGCTTTACTTCTATCTCAAAAGCTGTGAGGACATCCACGATGGCTAATTTCTTGTGTTAACAACTTGGCTAGACTATGGCACCCAGTATTTGGTCAAACACCATTCTACGTATTTCTGGAAAGTCTTTGGGGATAGAAATAACATCTAAATCAGTAAATTTTGAGGAAGCAAGTTGCCCTCCATGATGTAAATGGGCCTTTTGCAATCAGTTGAAAGACCTGAGAAACAAGACTCTCTCTCTCTCTCTTTCTACCTCAGGACCCAAACTGCTACTCCCCTGTGGACTTACTAGTCTCCACAACCATGGGGTGTAATTCCTTAAAATAAGTAACTCTTTTTCTTTCTCTGAAATAACCCCCCACTCTCTCTCTCTCTCTCTCTCTCTCTCACACACACACACACACACGCACACACACACACACACACATACACACACTACTGGCTCTGTTTCTTTGGAGAACCCTAATGTATCATCTTATGTCGCCTTTTTATCACACTGACTGTTATCAACACCAAATATACTAGCCTCCTTCTCTAAGAATCATAATTAACAAAGTTGCCTGTAGAATATAAAATAATCATGTCATAAATTCATAGGAAATTCTGTCATAATTCAGCTGGTGAACCAGGTCCTGGTCCAGGTGTCAGGTGTCTTTCCTGTCCACCCTTTTCAGATATACTGACCAATAAGAGGACACTTGCTGTGACAGAGTTAGGAATAATTGCCATATTCACAAAACCATTTAAATGACGGAGGTCTTACCAGAAAATTTTTAAGCAAACAAGTCATTCCATTTGGAAGTTTAATTGTAGTCTAGGTATATCATAGAAATGGATGCTTATGTTATTTTATTGACAATCCTTGCAAGGTGAAGGAAGTATCTTTCAACATACTTCGTTATGGTAAATAGTTAAGTCTACATGGGTTTTATAGAACTTTACCTCAGCTTTGATGTCACACAGACCTTTGGCAAACTTTGCATGTGCAAAATTCAATTTGAGTGCAAAACTCATTTTTAGGACTTCGTGTCAGGAATAAGGCTTCTGAGCTATTTGAAAAGCCTTGTGGCTAAGACTGGTGCAACATTGTGTTTCACAGTTTGCCTAAGAGCAAAGATGGCATCTTAAGTAATTTTGCATTTAAAGAAAAGAAAAAAATTGCAAGACCAAATTTGTTCCAACCTAAGAAGAAAATATTTTTCTACCCAAAGTCTTCATTTGGGGCGCCTGGGTGGCTCAGTGGGTCAAAGTCTTCATTTATAGCTCTTACCTGCAACACAAAAGATAGTACTTCAAATTAGAGAAACCCAGTCAAAATTAATATGTTCATCTGACATGCTAAAATGAAACCAAAATTAAACTCCATATTTAAATTTTCATTAACTAGGGGCTCCTGGGTGGCTCAGTGGGTTAAAGCCTCTGCCTTTGGCTCAGGTCATGATCCCAGGGCCCAGGGATCGAGCCCCGCATTGGGCTCTCTGCTACGTGGGGAGCCAGTTCCTCCTCTCCCTCTCTCTCTCTGCTTACCTCTCTGCCTACTTGTGATCTCTGTCTGTCAAATAAATAAATAAAATCTTAAAAAAAAATTTCATTCACTGGATCAGATATTGGACATATCCATTATGGATTTGAAAGGAAATATTAGATCCGTAATGTTTCCCAGTTCCTATGTTTCCACTTACAGCCACAGTTCACCAGGATAAAGATTTGAGGGCAAAAAGAGTGAATACATCACAATGCAAGGGCTTTGTGATACATTGACGGGATTGTCAGTATATTCCATACTGTATAGTTGAGCTTATTCAGAGACATGTGGTGACAGAATTGTCTGCACAGCTTTCTTAGGAACGTCTTATGTTAATGTTGTTCACCAGGCCTCTTTAAGCTACTGGAAAAAAAAAAAAAAAAAAAACATAGAAAACAGGCAGATAGATATTTGTGCCCTGAGCTCCAGGGGCTGAGGCACTCAAATAAAGGAAAGGATAATCTGAGTGAAAGCTAGACGGACAGAGATAGCTAGCTCATATGAAAGAGTGTGGCACACCTGGGCAGGGTAACAGCAGCTGAAGTGAACAATATTCTGTGGATAACGATGAAAAGTCTTCCAACCTAACTCCAAGATAACGTCACAAAAGAAATCTATGGAAAGTTGGAGAAATTAGCCAATTTCTTACAGTTTTTACCGTAACAGTAAAAAAAACAGAAGTCAAGAATCTGCTAATAAGTAAAGCAGCAAATAAAGTGAGAACAGAAACATGGTTTAAACAACAGTATGAAATTCCTACCATCAGCCAAGTGAGAACACGAACCACCTAGCAGCAATGGAGAAAAACAAAACAAAAAACTGCTGGCAGCGTGCATGTCCTGTAGTTCATAGGGAAGGCACAGGACTTAAAGCCGTTATAGGTATTCAAATCTGAATTGTTCCTCAAAGGAGTCTAGAAGCAAGGGGCATTGACCTGAGGCATTGTATTTAGTTCACCTTATTTTCTAAATAGCAAAACGATGCACAACATTGGAATATTGGCTCAAGATATTTTAATAGTACACATTTTCATAACTGACTAATAAAAAAGACTGGTGAAATTCGTAGTTCCCTGAGAAAATACAATCAAGTAGTAACTTTGATTTAAAAGAGTAACTTTAAATATTGGCATTGTGGTCAACATAATCATCAGCTCCCGTCAAATAAAATTATCTCATTACAAACAAAACATTCCACAACAAAAATTTCAGTACCTAAATAATATTTTCTCTGGCTTTTTAAGATTTCCCTTTGTCTTGATGCTACCTCCTTCTCAACCTCTGTGACAAGCCTCTCATTTATTCAGATTATTTAAATAGCCTGGCTTCTCAACATTGAGGGTTAGGCTCTCTTCTCTTCTCCCTCTGCATCTAACCTTCCATTCTTTTGTCAGCTCCTATGCCTTCAATTCAGTTGCCATCTATAGGTCAATGACTCCTGTGTCCCCAGTCCAATCCCACTGCTTATTTCATATATATATATTATACACACACAAACACAAAAATCCTATGAGTGGAGGCTGCACTATATGAGTAACTTAGCATGTTGGTTGTTGATTTGAGTGACTCACAACAATTTCAAACTTTTGAACATTCAAACATTTGAAAACATGAATTATTAATCTCCGTCTGCAAAATTTGCTTCCAGTCTTTATGGTATCACTAAAGGACATTCCTGACTTGTCATTTCCTCCTCCATCATTTTCTGTGGTCAGTTCAACATTGAGTCCTCTTGCCTCTCCTTCCAAAACATGTATCAAATGTATGTGATTCTATTCATGTTTACTATATGCACTCTAATTCCATCCGTCGCTATCCTGTACCTGGATCATCATTAAAGACTCTTAACCGTTCTCCATGCTTCATCTTTACTTTTACTCTAATTCTTTCAACACATATGCTAAGGTGACCCTCCCATTATACAATCTGGACCATATCACACTCCACCATATCACTCTCCAGCACGAAATCCTTCAGATCCTATTGTATTCAGTTAGTATCTAAAAATCCTCCTCATGGCTTGGAAGCTCTTTACAGATTCATCTAATGTAACAATTTATCTCCACCTCCACTCACCTGCATCCCTTGATCACTCAACTCCAAACCCATCAGACACCTGTACTTCAAATATATCAAGGTCTTCTCCCAAGGATACAGTCCCCCCTAACTGGATTATTCTTCCTTCTTCCCAGTCTCCTTCCCATGATTGGCAAGCATACATTTTTAGTATCTACCACATTACAATTTCCTTGAGAAGACGTCCCCAAGCATTTAACCAAAGCTAGAATCCTTATTATATTCTCACATTGCACACAGCGCTTTCTTAGAACATTTACATTATATAGTCATATATTGGAGTAATTACGTGTTTAATGTTTTCCTTTCACCTTAGACCCAGGAGAATGGAGTTATATTAGTGTTGTTTGGTGTTATGTAATCAGTTAGTAAATGACTCATGTTAAATAAAATAAGGATTTTATTTTATTCAGTATCAGTATGAAATATTCATAATGACTCTGATACAAGTTGTTTCCCTCAAAATGCTTTCTGTTTAATTTTGTAGTTTAACATGACTTATGAATTCATAAACAGTTGTTAAAATTCTTTGTGAATAATCTATCTTGTTCCATGAAGGACTTGAATAATCTGTCACAGGATTTAAGAGTACTTGTTCACAGGTTATTCAGAAGTCACTTTGTTTCCTATAGAAAAGTTATTTTCCCTTAACTTTAGTGTAAAGTCTTTGAGGACTCCCTCCCATATTTAAATTATATTGCATATTTTTATACAGGCAGAACTTGTCTACTGCCAGATTTTTTCTATCCATAATTATATGGACCTGGCATGTGTTATGCTATTAAATTTGTAGTCATTTGTATTTTCCCAAGTGCTGTCAGCATGCAGATCATAAGGGCTGCATAAGATAGGATATGTCACTAGAAAAACATTTACAAAGAAAAAAATAGTTACGTGGTATGGGCATAGCTACTTCAGAAACTAGAATGAAGCAATTAGGATTTTATAAAGTATTATTTTAGAAAGCTAGGGTATCATTTTTGAATCGCATTGCTTTGCTTTTATTCTTACCAATTGTGGTGCAATTTGCTCTCTCAAACTAAGTTTTGTATGAAGAGTCTGGAACCGTACATCACTTCCTTTGACCAGTAACTTGCTCCCCCTGGTGGTCTTGCTAAGTTCAAACGGCTGACCAAACAAATGTAATTTATAATTTGGCTTTCTTTTCTTCATGTTTTCGCAGACTGACATTGCAACAGCATACTTCTAGGATAGGATGAGTTGTCTCTGAACTCAATGTTAAGAAATGTTGTCCATTGATTTGGAGGGATCATTCCCGTGATAACTGTATTTCAAAAATCTTTATTATAGTCCTTAAATCATTCTTATGTGCTGTTGTATGAGTTAACATTAACAAGCATGGTAACAGGATGATAACTGAATGCTTATCATAAGATTCTACCAACATGAACCAATATCTAGAAATGGGCGATGGGGAGGCAAAGGTTTTCTGTTTGGGAAAAGTCTTCCATCTCGACCTGTAACATGATTTCCCGGTTCATTGAATATTATTACAACTTAAGGAATTCCTTTTGAAATCCCTGAATATTTCTGACATAAAAGAGATACAGTTTGAAAAGGATTTGGGTTAAGGGAAGTAACACTTACTTGAATCCAGTCTTTCGAAATAAGGTAGAACATTAAAAATAAATGGCCACATTTCTAAAGATCATTAAAAATAAATGGTCATTTCTAATTTGACATCACGTAAATACTTCACACGTTTAATGGTGGCAGAGCACAAGCTAAATTCTGAGTCAAATGCTAAAACAGTATATTTGTGTCAAAATGTCATATTGGCTTCCAACTTCCAAAGCCTTCGGCGAAATGCTCACAGAGCAAAGGGGAGAGGAGCTGTCTTCAGCTGAATATATGTGTGCTCCCAAGCTGTACTTGAAATGTTTTACTCTGGGCTCTTCATGCTGGAGGAGGCATTCAGAAGGAAATCGACAATATATTTTCCTCAGATGTCTTATTGTGAAGACTTTGCATTTTTTAAGCCTCCCTATCTGTCAGAGCCCAGTGAAAAGATGGATTCACTCCAGTAAGTTTTGAAAAAACTACTGGCCATTAAGAATAATGCACAAAAAGAGGAAAATAGAAAGAAGGTTGAGAACAAAAGAGGGAAGTGAGTTGAGCATTTACATCTGAAATATAAAGGACTCCAGAATGTTTTTGGCTTAACAATATTGTTTACATAACAAATATTCAAGGAGATTTGGAGCTCCTTGGAATCATAAGGATTTAGGTGATTTTAGTGACATTGCATTCAACCACTATTCAGCACAGATTTATATTAATGCTACTAGACTTATCCCATCAACATTAGCTGCTTATGGGTTAGTAGGTACTATAACTGTGAGGAAAAAATAACTAGTAACTGTCGCGTATTAAGAATCCTCTGGAGAAATCATCTATGACATTCTTTTGTAAGATCAGGGCGTCTATGAAGCTCTTCTGTATTGATTTGGAGATACTGGAGAGTATGGAAGGGGGTTAAACCATTTCCATTTGTGGTAGCCCTAATCTTAACAGGGAGCCAGCTGGTTCCCGCAAAGTCCTGTCACATTTAGCATGAGCCTTTATTGTACCTAGTTCCCTTTTGAGTAAATTAAAACTTGACATTTTGTACCCCCTATAATTAAAATGCAAAAGAAGGGGAAAATTTGGTTTTCACAAACAGATTACACAGGTTAATTAAAATGAAAACTTACCAAGGCCAAGGTTTACAGATAAGTAGTGCTTTCAAAGAACCTACCCACATGGTAGACTACGATTTCGGACCCTGTGTTCTACATCATGAAAAGATCCATTATCTACATGTCAGAGCAAAGGAAGGAAGGCCCAGAGAATATAAAATATAATTATTCGATATATTCTTTAAAGTAATGGTAAGGAGAAAACCATTCACCCACTTTCCGTTTGAAATTAACTTTTCCGTGGTTCCGTTTTGCTTATAACTCAGAGAATACTAGCTTTAAAAAGCACAGAGCCTTTAGATGGCATGGAGAATGAAAATTGTCACAATGGATGCATTTATGAAAACCGTAAACTTTTGTGCACTCTATTTTTAATCTGTCCACCTGAGTAATTAAAGGGAAGCGTCTGGACACACTAGTGACATTTGGGTCACAATTCAAATACATAACCTCCCTCCCTAAGAGGAAAGGTGAACAAAGCTAAGAAAAGCAAACACTTTAGAAATGACCTTGCATTATTCTTAGTGCTACTGCAAGAAAATGCAATTCTAAGGGTGATGATGGAAAGGAATAAAATGCAACATTCATTTTCCACACTGAAAAGCCAAATAATGCTTTGTTAGTGGTTTTTCTAAGGGAGCATTTTCTAGTCTTTGCCACTTAATCATAGCTGAACTCCTTGCACATAAAAAACACAATGTCATATTTAATTTTTAGCCATTAGAAAGATGGATACTGTGTAGATGTTTAAAGCGGCAAAGATAAAGAAACAATTACATGATATTTATGGCGTAAGAAAGAAAATATCCCCTGATATCAGAGATCAGATGCAGTAATTATTTCTAAAACTGAACGACCTAATACCAAATTGAAAATTTGGGGCATCGGATAATTAACAGAGGGTTAGAAAAGGTCACCATAGCTACCTTGAAACTCAAACTATTGTTACAGTATAAATTAGGCTCTTGGAAATTGAGTGTGGGAGTTGAACCGGCATCCACAGCATGCTATAGTACCCTGGAACATCTCATTAAATACTTCAAATTGATGAAGTGCTTTAACATTCTTATGTTTTTATTTACTGATTTAAATTCAGTCCTACAAAGCAAAAAACAAGACAGAGTACATTCTAGAGCAAAAGGAGATTTAAGAGGGAGGAGACATTTTTACTGGATTCTTCAGAATATGTTTGTTTCTCATGGAAGTCGCTTCAGTGAGATTCTAGGGCATGACTTCTCTCGGGAGAAAATGAAGACTGCAAATTTTTCTCTCCCTGAGATATTTATCCCCCTCCATCTCTCATGCTTTTTTAAATCCCTAAGTTCTTTTACCTTTATTCTACAATCTGGTCATAACCAAATACTTGAAATCCCAACCAAGTAAAACCTGTATGCTTTTGACTTTTATAATAAATGAGTTTTCCAAAGATACTGCTTACCATTTTCATTACACACACTTAGGTCAGTCATTCTTTGGATTTTTGTTGTGTTTTACACACACACACACACACACACACACACTTTTTAATGTTTTACTTTCAGGGAAAGTTTTCCTCTGAGCCTTAGAGACATTTATAAGCACCCAGTTCTCCCAAGTATATTACATTGATTCTCTGCCTTTGTCAGACTTCTTAATGCCTTACTTTGAATCTCTAGTTCACTCTTTTTTCTCCTTATCATTTCAATCATGTGATTCCAGAAGGCTTTTGTTACAGGGTATCCAGATGTAGCCAAACATGGGTCCTCTGTATAGCAAACCAGTAGACCCTGGTTATTTAGGAAATGCCGCACTTTCATCTACTTGGAGGGCGAAACAGGATCTCAAACACAATCCAATCTGGTTTAAATGTAGAAAGGCACTGATTGCACCCCTGGGACTAGCTCACAGCCTCTCAGTTCCCAGCTGCTGGTCAAGTCCTTTAAAGGAGGTGATGGGCAACAACACATGAGTGTTGCCAGGGGAAATGCCACCAACCCTGAAAACAAGGAAACCACCCCTTTGGGATAAATAGAGACTGTTGCCACAGAGTCGGCCTGGCTTCTCCCTCATTTACTTTCTCTCCTAGGTGACTGTACCTGCTGCTCACAGAAACACCTTGTTTCTCTCTCTAAGAGTTTCTTTCAGTTCACCCCATGGGAGAGTCCTTGTTTACATTCTCCAGCAGTCCTAGGGAAGACAACTTTCCTTAGCTACTAGCTACCATCTCAATAAGGAATCAGGAATCAGTACCAGGGATTGTTAATTCCAGAACAATTTAGAGTTCTCTGGCTCCTTTAAAGGAGGAGTTTTCCCATCCACTTGAAATCACTACAATTTACAAAGAAGGCTTCTGTTCCAGGAACTGAATTATCTTTCCTCTCTAATCTTAATCTCAAAGTTTCCAGAGACATTATAATGAGTTCCCATGAACAGTTTGTTGGAATTCTGAAGAATAGTCCATCTAGCTGCATCATATGTTGTCTGACAACACCTGGAACCTGGCTCGGTAGAAATGGCACAAAACTAAACAGAGCTATGTGGAATTCTGAAATACAGCAATACAACCACTTGACATCCTTGTCATCCTTAATCAGAACCCAAAGTATAGCCCTTCACTCATTTTCATATAGCTATGCACTTGGTTTCCCTACTTAGCTTTCACGGACTTTGTCCTTCCAAAATTGTATCCATTCCTTCTAAATCCATGTTTCATGGTAAGCAAAGCAAAACAAGGCAAAATAAGACAAAACCCTCTTTCACATTTCTTCACCAAACATTCCCCCCAGTTCCTTGCTTCTGCTGAAAATTTCATCTTCTTCCATTAATTCCAGCTTTTTGCAATGAAGACAGTGAAGTCACAGGGACAGAGAATTCATGTATCAGGGAGGGGGCCAGCATTCTGCTACTCCCCAGCTCCACTCCATCTCTAGAAGGAGCACTTAAGAACTCTCACTCCTCCACTCCCACAGACATGACCTGCCTTGCTCATAACGTGCCATTCACCTCCACAATCCAGGGTCATGAATGAGCCTCTAAGTCATTCCTCCACGTTTATCCAGCACCATGCTGTGGCCTTTCAGTCCTCTTAAATTCTTGTCAATATTCTGAGTTAGTTCTATGCCAATGCAGGAGACCAGTCCAGTTGCTTGTTTCACAGTTTTGTTTTTTTAGGTGTGTTTTGTTTTGTCTTTTTAGTTTTTCAACTCTGCTAACTTTTGTATCCACTCTGCCATAAGCCCTCAAGCTCAAACTCCACCTTGGATCATGGAAGCACCTACAACTACTCCATCTCTAAAGAGTTCAGCAGCAAGTTTCCACTTGTATCAGCGCCAATCCTTCCATTGTCTAATTTATTTATTCCTATTTTGGCTGTAATTGAAGCCTGTAAAACCTTTCATTTTTTCTGTCCCTACCACTCCTCAATCTATGAAAAAACTCCATTTTCCTTCTTATCCAGGTTACACCCACCAACATGAATGTATCTCTTATTGACAACATTAACTTCCTTTCCTCCTCTGCTGGCACTGCTCTTAAAAAATAAAAAAAAATTAAAAAACCCTCTATCCTAGGCCTGGAACATCCCACCTCCACTATGCTTATATAGGAGGTGCTGAAATGAAACTGGAGACAATCATACAGCTGTGCACATTGGGCCACACCACATTGCAAGTGTCCAGCCTTAGCTTGGCACTATACCCTGCTTGGCAATCACTCCAGTTAGTCACCTTGCACAGTTATAATTCAACTCTGTATCCTGCCACATCCACGTAAATTTTAAAATGAACATGTTACAAAAAAAAATGCTCAAAAGTTTACAATTCAGTGGGTTTTTAAAAACTTAGTATGCTTGTGTAAGCCAACACCTTAAGCAAGAAACCGAGCATTATCAGCAACCCAGAAACGCTGTTGCAGTCCCTCATTCAACGGACTTTGAACATTTAATCCTTTTTTCCTTTTCTTTTTCCTTTCTTCTGTCTCTTTTCTTTTTTTACTATTTATTTATTTGCTTATTTATTTTATCATAAACCCTGTATTCTTTTGTCTATGGCTTCTCTGGTTCAAGATTACGCTCTTAAGATTTCTCAGGGCTATAGTGTGTTGTCTTGTCATTCTCGATGATGTGTGGTATTCCATTTAATGAATATTCCATAATGTACTTACCATTGTATTATAAGAAACATTGATAATGCTTCTAGTTTTGACTTATTAAAAACAGTGCTGGGCACCCAGGCAGCTCAGTCAGTGAAGTGTCTGCCTTTAGCTCAGGTCATGATCCCAGGATCATGGAATCAAGTCCCACATGGTAGGGGAGGTGTCCCTGCTCAGCAGGGAGTCTGGTTCTCACCCTGCCCCTCCCGCAACTCGTGTGTGCGCGCATACACACGCGCTCTCTCTCTCTCTCCTCCTCCCTCCCTCTGAAAAATAAATAAATACCACCTTTTAGAAAATAAAAATAGTGCCATTATAAAAATTCTAGTATATGTCTGGATGAACAGGTTGTTTACTTCTAATGGATGTATACTTAGGAATGGAATTAGATTATATGGCCTCCTATGTTCGACTCTATTAGACCGTGCCAAACCACTTTCCAAATTAGGTGCACCATTTTATATTCTTATACAGACTTGGACCCCATGGAACTATTTTTCAGTAAGAGAAAACAAATAAGAAGTAAATAAATAAACTAAATAATTACAAGTTGTACCATGTGTTACAAAGGACATAAACAACGATGTTGATGACAGACAGGACGTGGAAGAGGAAAAGTGTGTTACATGTATAGTGAAGAAGGAACATTCTAGGGAGATGACATGTGAGACTGGACAGGACTTATATCAGGGAGAGATGCCCATAGGGAGAGCTGGGAAAAACACATGCTAGGGAGAAAGAGCAAAAGCAAACATCTGAAGCAGGAAGAAATTTGATATTCTCAGGGTACACAAAGGAAGTAAGAGACACAGTCAGCTGATAACTTACTAAAAAGAGACAGAGTGGCTTGAGTTTTGAGTTGGGTTGGAAAAGGTGAGCAGGAATTAGCTCATGCAAGACCTATAGGCTATTGGCTGGAGTTTGCTTTTAACTGCACGTCCAGTAGAAGTCTACAGGAAGTTTATATCCAAGGGCAAGTGAGGAGGGGTGCTAACACCCTCTGTTTATTCTCCACTCCTACAGCCATTTGAAGAACAAACTGTATAGAGACAAGGGTGGAAAGAAGGGCATCCATTAGTTGAGTGGCCATTCAGCTTGGGACCCTTGGATTTTGTCTAATGTTCCATTTAAATATAAATAACGTCTTTTTATCAGTCTCAAAATGCTTTTTTTTTTTTTTAATTAGGAAGTTAAGTATATAGTCACCCTATCTTTTAAGGGACTTTAGCAGGAGTTTAGAAGATAGATACCATTGACCTGAACTGAGTTGGTTGTATATTATTAAATTCAAAACCTATTTTGAAGGTTGCACTGGAGGACATATTGATGGATTGCAAATGAAAGATAAGGAAAAGGAACAAACTAAGGATAATTTCTAGATTTTTCATCCTAAACTGATGGTGGTACCAATTATAAAAATAGGGATGTCTGAGGTAAAAACGGGCTTAAGTAGAGAAAGACAGGTCTGCCCAACTGACTAGGAATCAAAAGAGGAGAGATGAAAGAAAACACAGAAGATAAAATTGTCAACACAGACATTTACCTTTTTTCTTCATCTTTTAGCAGAAGCAAGACATCCCCCAACTTGAAGTATAACCTTGCATTGTTTTCTGAATCTTCTCCCCTTTCTCCTTCATCTGCCTCATGCTCTTATTATCCCTGATTCAATGCCATCTGTGCCATCTTCTTATTTGCTCTCTCTGGAAGTCAACAGATATGAACAATTATAAACCATCTTAAAAAGAGATGAATAAAAAAGAGCAAGAAAGTCCTCAATTCTCCATGGACCCTAAACCTTTTTCTCACTTCTGTAATTCCCTGGACCTTTAGAACCCAGTTTCTGAAAAGCATAATCTACATTCAAGCTCACCAATTCTTTGACTCTTATTTCTACAAAACCACTGGCACTATGATTTCTATCCTCATCACTTTGGTTGAAAACTTTCCGAACAATAACCTCCCCATGCTAGATGAGTGGATACTCGTGATTCTTTAGTTAATCAGATTTCACATCTTTTTCACTTTTGTGCTCCCTCCCTTGTGGGACTGTCCTTTTCATTTGTTTTCACCCCCATTAGTCCCTCTCTCTCTCTTCTGATTTCTTTTATTCTCAGTCCCCAACCTTTTTTCCACCCTTCCTTAAAATTAATATTCCTCAAGAATCGACTGAGCCCAATTTTCTTCTCATTTTAAAAGGTATTCAGTTGAGCATCTGACTCTTGATTTTGGCTCAGGTCATGATCTCAGGGTTGTGAGACCGAGCCCTAAGTTGGGCTCCACATTTAGGGCAGAGTCTGCTGGAGAGTCACTCTCTCCTCTCCCTCTGACCCGCCCCCACTCTCTCTTTCTCTCTCTCAAATAAATAAAATCTTAAAATAAAATGTATTCCTCTAAAAGCTTTCTCTTGACTCTTATACTCACTTAAGAAGGGTAAAAATATACTTTGCATTTTGACTGTGGTGATGTTTTTCATTATTGTATATACAAAGCAAAGCTTATGAAACTATAGACTTCAAATATGTGCAATTTATGTAAATAAAGCTGTTTTAGAAATTGCCTCTTAGTTTAAAATAAATTTCAGCAAGAAATCCATCAAAATCCATCCAAGAAAAGACTTGTTCCCACATTACTCTTGCTATGGTAGAAATGTTCTGATCTCCAGTAGGACATACTTGGCCACATGAGTTGAATCATCTACCACTAGCTATTTGTCACCTATATATAGACAATCTGTTTCTTGAGACAAAATTCAATTAAACTGACTTTAGTGACGTCAAGTATGAATCTATTTATGACTTTTCAGATGAGTCTGATATGAAGCTTCTCAAAGGATTCTTTTTTCTCATGAATTCCTCTTTCTCCCATCTTATGTAAAAGAACCAAGATGAGTTAGCTCTCTGTTTTCTAACTGAACCTCCAGGTCACCATAACTTATTTTCAGAGTATTGTAATATGCTAGAGAGTACTCCATTATAAAGTGATATAGTTCCTAAAACAGACCTCCTGCCTCTGACCAGAAGGGCTCCATTTTTCCCTCTTAGTATCACTCTGAAACTTCAAGTCACTTTGTTAGGCAGCAACTTTCAAGCCTAAGATTTCATCATTGCTGTAGTGTGGATTCCAAAAGTCTCCCCAGATATTAACTTTGCCAAAATTTTTAGGATAAAATCAAATGCAATGTTTGCTGCCTCAGAGGTTCTACACACACACACTTGTCAGGTAGGGCATTAGTGCTCTAAGAGTGCAACCTGTAGGACAGAGCAAATGCATCCCTCTTGCTGAATCCTGACCCAAAAATAAAGTGTGGTATATAGTCTCATAGAGCTGCCATTTTGAAACACCTTGTTGTTTCCAGCATAGTAGTAGTCAAGACAAAAAGGAAAGTTCACACTTAAAAGAGTAGAGTATACATATGCTTCTGATCATTACCAATGGTAAACCACTTCAGCAGTAAAACTCACATATAGAAATGGAGCATCAGTGCTAATATTTTTTTCCCACCCATCAATGGCTTATTATTTGTATCTCATGGTAAACTCACCCTAATTCAGAGACCGCTGACTTACACATAAGTGGTAAGCCATAGTTCTTGCTGGTTCTATCTTCTCTGTGTATTTCAGCAGTACAGGTAAGATCTCTTCCATCCTGGTAATGTGTATTTATTTTAAACACAGTTAAGTAAGACATTGTCTCTGCTTTTTCTTAGTCTATATATGTAATGATACCTTATTAAGACCTTTAATTCCACAAAACTTTTTTTTATTCAAAAAGAAGGCAAATTTTAATTTTTAACCTTATCCTGTTAACAGTGTTTAGTTCCTCATTCTGTACCAGTAAATAAAGTAAGTTATTTGATTTAGGAAATCCTGCAAACAAACGTTAATATACAGGTGGTATTGACCCCTCTCCGTCAACAATCCAGGCCTCCAGGTAACTCTGTTTGATGGACACTCACTCAGTTCCGCCTCGATAGCAAACTCTATATGCTCAAGAGATGCAATGATTGTTGTTTCACTACCATTATCTAAAGGAATAAAATATGAATCCCATTTTTATATATTCCTGCCCTCTAAGAACATTAATATTTAAACATTATTAAATATTCAATAGTTTAATTTCATAGCTAGATACTTAGAAAAAGTCACTGAGTCTTAGCCATGCAGGTTATTGAATAGAGAATACCTATAATGGCATTATCTATGAGTAGAGCAAAATAATCTAAAATTGAACGTGCCAGTTCAGCAATAATTGTGCATATGAATGAAACATGGAATTAATTACATTTATTTAACAAGCAGTCAGTATGTTTAGAACAGGCTAGTGGATCCTGTTGTGAATCATCATGTTGACTGAAGGACAAATTTAAAAAGATGATGAGGACAAGCACTAAATACAAAGATGAGGGGAGATAAATGTGTCATAAACTAAAGTAAAGGGAATAGAGAGTTCAACTGAGAATATAAGAGGGAATAAAGTATATACCTTTTCTCAGTAAACAGAAGTTCTGGAGTTCAGAAGTCACCTAACCCCAGAAAAACTATCATCTTGATTACCTTTCTAATGTTTTAGTTTATGACTCCTGGATTAATTAATCTTTTTTAGAATGTAACTTCTACCTTATCTCAGTAAATATTTACTAAAATAATAATAATAATAATAAAAAAACAAATAAGAAAAAAATGGGTATTGGATATAAAATGCACAATTGTTGTTTGTAGTACTTAATACAAACTTACCTTATCTCTTTTGTTATGGTCCAAAATATTAAGATTATGCTTTATACAATTTTATATAGCCTCTGGTATTATGATGAAAGTGCTTTATAAAATTTTGAACATAGAGTGGACTTTGCTACTTATGGTGCAATATGGTCAGTATTAGGGTGAGGGTTCAGGTTAGGTTAAGTTAAAAGAAATAATGTTTATAACCTATATAATGCATGTTCAATGCTTTGGATAGGTATTGTTCTTGTTGGGCTAATGGGACAGCAAACATTTTACAGACAGCCCACAAACAGGTCTTCATTGTTAATGTTTTGCTATAGAAGTAACAACTAAGTTTTGAAAATTAGAACATTCTGAGGAGGAAAAAGAGTAAAGTCTACCCACAGTCAAGATTAGTGTTTCAGTGGATTTCAAGCATGTTTTCTCTTAGTTGTATATATTTGTAACATGAAATTATACTCCTACAATATGCAGTTGCATTTGACTTGTTTTTTCATTGAGTCCCTTATTGTGAACATCCATTAAATACTCTCCAAAACATGACTTTCAAAATTTTTGTAATATTCCACTCTATAGTTGTAGGGTACTTTATATAGCCTTTCTCATATTTGTGGATCTTTAGGTTCTATCAGATCAAAACCCACATATTACAAAACATTCCTATACGTGGAATTTCTGGTCCAAAGATTATTTAAAACTCCTGATACAACTTGCAAAGTGACCTTCTAGAAAGGCCATCGGTTCTTATACTTTTTATACCCAAGTGAGATGTGTACAAGAGAAACTCCTTATTTTACTATAGTTTTGTAAGTGTTAGATATATGTTACTTAACCCTCACTGGCATGGAAGATAAGATAGTATTATGCATTCAGTTTTTCAGTTTTTATTTGACTCTTCTTAAAAATTACCAACAAACGTATCTTTGTTTTCATAATTTTTGAGTTTACTCTGCATGGTCTTTTCTGAATTTTCTCCTGGTGTTACAATTTTCAAACTGATTTTAATTATATATTTCTTTACATATTAAGGATGATGCAGCTATATTTAATATACATATTCTGAACATTTCCCTTATTATTATTACTATTATTAATAATATTATTAATATTATTGTATTATTACTGCTAATTTTTTGAACTTCAATATTTAAATCATTTTAATCCAACCTTTATTTTTTTTTTATTTTTCTTTAAGCATTCATTCGGCTGTTTTCATGCTTAGAAAGTTCTCCATTCTGAAACCATATACATGTATACCTAAATTTCCATCCAGTTGTTAAGAGTTTTGTTTTCTTGTATTTCATTATTTAATCTATCTGAAATAACTCAGGACAGGGTATATAAGAGATTAACTTTCTTCTTTGTTCTGGAACAAATGTCTCAGCACTATATAGTGAATTCACATTTTCATTCAATAAGCATTCCATGCTTAAATTGAGCCAGCCACAGCCCTGGTCCTGAATCATTTTCCTTTTCCCACCATGGTCGCTGTCAACCTAATCATTTCTTGTGCCTATAACATATTATTATAAATATTGTCTATTTATAATATATTCTTTTGTTTGGTGGTTGTTTTTGTTTTTTACTGAGATGTAATTGACACATGACATCACATTAGTTTTAGGCAGACAGCATGATAATTTGATGTATGTATATATTAAGCAATGATCACCCAATGAGTTTAGTTTACATATATGTTCATACAGAGTTACCAGTTTTTTTCTGATGACGAGAACTTTTAAGATCTACTCTCTTTGCAGTGTTGAAATATACAATACAAGATTAACTACAGTTACCATGCCATAGCTACATAGGTAGGACTTACTCTAGAACTGGAGATTTGTACCTTTTGACCCCCTTTACCCATTTTGCCCCCTCCTCAAGCCCTGCCTCTGACAACCACCATTCTTATATGAAATGGGACACCTCTTCTTCAGATATCCCTAGCTATTATGTTTGTTTGGATACTTAGGGAGAATGTGTGGGACTGGAGGGGACAAAGAAGGTGAATGATAATCTCTTGCTTTTTTTTCTTCATTCAATTATGTATGGTTTTAATTTTTATAACATAGATCATTTTTACAACTGCTTTATTACTTTTTAACTATTTTGCCAAGTTCAATGTTCCTCTTATTATTCTGGTTAGAATCACATCATATTAACGAATTAATAGGAAAGTAATTAATGTATCTTTTTTATAATATTCAACTTCCCACTTAAGAATATATTATGTTTCTTTGTTTAGCCATTTAATTTTATCCTCATTACTATTTGCAATTATTTTCACAAGGACATTGCATATTTCTTTTTGATAACTCAATTGTTAGACTATTGAGAATGTGACATTTTAAAATTTCGCTGGCTACTATTTTTGCTGCTACATAGAACTCCATTGTGCCATATATTTACTTGTAACAGGTTTCTTTAATAAGCTTTTAATATTTCTAGTTTATTTTCAGTGGAATCTCTTAATTTGTACTTATTTTATCTGAGAATGCTGTGAAACTTGTTTCTTCTATTTTAATGCGACTAACACTTACAACTGCCTATTGCTGCAATTGATTGGTTCCTGCTCGCAGAACAATACTAATAGGTGTGTCAGTGCCTCCTGGTCTTGCCTGACTTTAATGGGAATGCCTCGGGTGTTCAAGGTTAAGTACCACATTGTCTATTGACTTCAATAGATAGCCTTTTTTTCTAAAAGATAGCTATCTTTCCATTACTGTCTTTCATAGTTTTAAAATAAGAATTCATTCTTATATACTGTAAAATTCCTTCCTGCATCTCTTGAAAATGGTGTGTTTCTTCCTACTGACTTATTGATTATATGTATTAGCAGATTTTCTAACATAAATCCTTTTTTGTTTTTCTAGAGTAAACCACACCTTGATATGGTATAGTCACCGCTTCATGGAAAGATCTGAAAAAGAAATTGTCTTTAGTTTTCTCTTCTATGCTTTCATCTACAGATAGTGGTATGTAGATCATGATTGTTTAATAAAATGATACATTTTCAAATAGGATGTGTGTGTGTGTGTGTGTGTTGTTTTGGCTTTTTGTTTGTTTACTTGTTTTTGGTTTTTTTGTTGAGGATGTAATGGGTTATTTGGAAAGAGAATTACTGGCTATTTGAAAACTGAAAAGATGGGGTGCCTGAGAGGTTCCGCCCGTTAAGCAAACCACTTGATTTTAGCTCAGGTCAAGATCTCTGGATCTGCTTAAGATTCCTCTCTCCCTTTCAGTCTGCCCCTCCCCAGCCCTCTCTAATCTCTAGCTCTACAAAAGAAAAAAGAAGAAAACTGAAGAGTGTTATCTGTTAAATATGTGTTTAAAGACCAAATGAAGTAACTATTTGACTTCACACTTCAGTGCTTAAAAACTCCCCCAACTATTGTCTCAGTGGAGTGGAGGTCAACCTCTCTCCCCTATTGTAATAGTCTTGAATGAAGTATTCCTTGCCCACATAACTCTGTAAGGTACAATTTTTCTTTTACAGTATTAAAATGTTTCTATTTATTGGATAATCTTTCTCTCTACCCTTTGAAGTTCTGAGGCCAAAATGTACAGTATTTGCAATTTTATCTGGCTTCAGGTCATATCTTTTCTTTTTTAGACCAAAATGACCATATTTCCCTTTTAATTCAACTTCTTTCTGTAGGTTCCTTCACCGAGGATAGGCTGTTTAACTTTACAAGTGGCAGCACCAGCAGGAGGCCAGCCTGCGATGGGAACGTTCTCATCTGCCTACCACACCTATAACTTTGTCTCCAGGCATTTTCTCACCACTTCCTATACTGCTGTTTTCTTCTTAGCCCTTAGCACAATTTGAAATTATGTGTTTATTCCTGTGTTTATTTGTTCAATGAATGTCTCTTCCATTAGCCTACAAACGGATTATAGGTCTTGTGATTTACTTCTATATTCCGACACATGGTAGACATTCAATAAATACCTCCTGGTTGCAAAATGATAATCTCAAAGGAGTCAGAACACAACTGAGAGAAGAAACCCATGCCTGGGATGGAGCGTTCATGCAAGGTGGGCAGTCTAGGACAGAGCCCCGGTCTCACAATATCTTCCCAGCAACCCCTGTCAGGAAAAGAGGTGTCCAGAGCCCTTCAGCAGCCCTTCACCCACGAGCTGCCATCACTTCCTTAAAGTATTTGTAAAATGTATACTTGAAAAGGCTACCATTTAGGGAAGTGGCATTTATGGGACATCTACAATATCTTGATAGCTTTCTATAAGGCAAACAGTTTAGCACCAGTGTTTATAATTTTCCTGAAATATTTTTTTTTCTAACAATCCAGAAAATCTATCTTCTGAAAATTAACCACCATTTATTTAGTCATGAACTGTCTCTGTCTGGAGCCAGGGGGAGCCACTAGGGCCAACTGAAGAATCCACATCCCATCCTGGGACCCTCTCCGCTGCCTGCTTCACCTGTAACCGCAGCTGGGTCCTGCTCTTTCACCTACATTTTGTATTTTCCTGACACAAGCTACACATTTTCAAGTGAAATCTTACAAGGGGAAATGGATAAGGTCAGATGGCTTTTAGAATACTGTCCGATATTTAAATATTTACCCGAGGTATAAAAGCCAGAACAGCAAATTATGTCACTGTCAATTTTTCTATTTGGGCTTGTGATGAGAGTAGTTTTGGGCAGGAGTCATTCATGGTTAGAACACAGGTTTGAGGACCAAGAATACATTAGTATCTCTATCATAACTTAGAAATCAGATAGTCTTAAGCAAGGTTCTGTCACCTTTTTGAGACCAGTTTTCATGATACATAAAATAACATGATATGTAAAAAAAAATTGCAATATTTTTTAAGGAGCCAAAGATAAAGTGTTGGTTTGTAAAGTGCCTAATGCAATGTCAGGCACATTTTTCATGCTCAATAAAAGGCAATGATGGTGATATTAGTGAAGATGGTGATTATTTGTTTCAGTCACCTTCATATTATGAATAATTTCAAGAAGCATTGTTATAAACCATGTATGCCACAAATATATCCCAAAGTCTGTAATTTTAAATGGTTAAATTTAGCAGAGAAGTATACATACCAACCTTCATTCACTCTAAATTATCTTTCTCTCACTCATATTCGTCTCCTACCAATAGCCACTTATTTTTGTCATACTGTGCTAAGAGCCCACATTTTCCTGGATTGGGGGTAAGATGGGGCAGGGAGCTATCAGGAAGTCTGACCAATGTCAGAAGAACTGTCAACCCAAGATACCGGATGCCTTTTCTCTAGAGACCTGGGTTCCAGTCTTGATTCTACTACCAGTTAATGATATGACCTTGGGCAAGTGACAGCCTGTCTAGGCTTAGCTCCCTCATTTGTAAAATGAGAAGATTGGCAAAGATTCCCTTCTAAAGCTCCTTCCAGTTCTACAAGGACTGTGATTAGTGCCTGTCACTCTAGGCAACATCTTACTGTCTTAGCTAATAAGGTCATGTATGTTCAAAGTCTATCAATACACCATTTTGCAGAGGTGTTACAATCCTTTATTGATATTCTTTGGATCTGTTTGAATGAGTGCTAACTATTAGCAGAAATGCTCTCCCTAAAAATGTACCAGGTAATAAACTTGTAGTTTAACCCACACACTCATTAACAAGTTATTCCCAGGAGTTCAATAACAATATTTCTTTAGGCTCACTCCTATCTTTGCGGTTATCACATCAGTTAATCCTGACATCAATGGCCATCATTATCCTCACCAATTACTATTATTAGTGACACAACAGATGCACACGCTTTTCTTAGGACATCTAGTTATACAGCTTTGTCTCAGAAGAAAAACTGAGAGAAATAAAGTAGCTCTTATTAAAAAATTCCCGTTTCTCTCTGATTTTACTTTCTTAAGAGTATGATGTGGGCACTTTATCCTTCCACTTCATTTTGTTGGTTACATTATTATGTAATTTGTGTCAAGTTTTTTTTCAAAACTGGTTTTGTTCAATTTTCTCCCAGAATCGTGTTTCTAGGCTTTAATAACTTTGCCTGACTTAGTTCCAACAGGATTTAAAACACCGCACACCCACACACACACCCTACTCCCACCCCCTCCACTCCCCCCCCCCGCTCCCCCTGCCCCCCCCCCACCACACAGTAGAGTTTACCTTTCTTTATAATGCAGGTGTCTTTACCTGACTTGACTTCATCAGAAATTTTAGAAATGCTTCCTACCTGTGACACAATAACCCCATAGATTAATGTCCTCAATACATAGTGTAATTAAATTAAAAACTGGAAGCCGATTTCCTTCACCTTGTAGTGCTGGTAGCTGGATCTGAGTATTTACATTCACATTTTAATCCTTTAATCTAGGAATCAATGTATGACCTGAGGCAACAAGTGAACAGCTTGCCAAAACTAAGCCAGGGCAGATGGCAACATTGATCCAAATTTCTATTTCTGAAGACCCCTTAATATCTGATGCATGAGCTGGGCACACAGTCACAAAGCAGTCAAAGCCCTTCCCACAACATGTCTCTGATCCCTGTGAAATCACTTGCTTTCTTTCCCAATTCAGGGTGCTGAGTTTCTTGTACTTTCTGTAAAAAAAAAAAAAAAAAAAAAAATTTAAAAAGTATATACATTTTATTAACAAGTCCCATTTGCTCTAGGACAGCATGAATCAAGATGAATCATATTTCTCTTTAATTCACTCAGGCTGTTAAAGTATGCCTTCTTTTTTCTCAATAATTTTGGTAACATACCCCTGTAATTATTTCTGAGATTTTCTTTCTTCTTTTTTAATTCTGCTTTGTTTACTTGTCACTTTCCAGTTTTGGGAGCTCTTGAGTTGTTGTTCTTTACTCTTTTTTGAGAAAAATTCCCAAAACTCTTCAAATTTTTTTTGTAGGTAGAACCTTCCGGGTCTAGTCTTCACAGCAAATGGCAAAAGGACGCAACACCAACATAGTTGCATTCGGCTGGTGACGGTTTCCATATTTAAAAAGAGGAGTATTGTTCCTGGTAAGCACTCAGTTGGATGGACTGAAACTCTGCTATTTGAATATTTGTGTTCCTTAGCCTAGAACACACTTCCCCATGTGTTTGCGTTGCTCGTTTGTGTTTTTCTTCACCTTATTCCTCTAATTCACAATATGCAAGGCACATCTTCTTTTCTTTTCTTGTCCAAATTTTTATCTTGCAGATCTTGATTGCTTCTGATGCCCCAATAGACAATTGATGACCAGCAATGAGTCCTTTTGATGGTGATTATTTATAGTTTCTCTGTCTTTCATGTAGTAGATCTTATTTTAAACAATCTAGCTATTTTATGTTCCCCGATCCTTAATTAATTAAGGATAATTAAATAACTAATTGTGATAACTAACATAGTTGTCTTGCTTATTTCATTTTTAAGGATAGTGTTCATGGCACTTTTAGTTCTCTGATCAATTCATAACCCTTCTCAAAATCTGATTTCCTGCCAATTATCTAAGCTTATTTTCCACTATCCCTCAACATGCTATATCCACTTCACTTGGAATTGCCTTCTCTTTTTTTTCACTGAGCTCTCAGTGCTCATTTCTGCTTCTGCTTGGCCTGCCTGGAATATGTCGCTCTTTCCATGGACTACCTGTCAGGGTAGGTGTCCCTGAAGCCACTGTCCTACAACAGCCTCCTACTTCACTCTCCTGCTTATTCAGCACCTCAACAGGATTACAGTTGAGCACAGATACATCGTTGGACTGTTGGAGCTGCTAGCCCTGCCCCAAACTCCACAGCCCCAACTAGATGACCACCTCGTCAACATTTTGTGATTGAACTATTTCAATGGGCCACATTGTATCACATCTCAATCTTCTATAACCTCAAGATATGAAACATCTTAAAATTAATATCTCCTGCTTTTATCTCCAAATAAAAAGGTATTGCAAAACTCTTTGTACAAAATATAAATAAATAATAACAATTTCTATGATCCAAATATTCAGAGAATATCTATTGTTTATATGTTGATAGACTTCTTTCTAGGCTTTTATAGATAGAAGAGAGATAGAAAAGTAACTTACTTATTTCTTTAATTATCAGAAAATGTGATGTTTTTTGTTTTATTTTTTCCACTGAGCAGAAAATGGAGATTTTTATAATAATATAATATAGACTTCAGAAGCATGATCATATACATGTATAATCATCTAATTTTCTCACTTTATTGAGCATTTAGACTTAGCCCAATACTCTATTTTTTTAAATATTATTAATAGTGCTATTACGAATATGCTTCACATAAATGTGGGTGTTTCTGATGATTTCCTTAGGATAGATTCCTGAAGTGGAATTGCCAGATCAAAGTGTAGGAATTAAGACATTTGATTGATATTGTTAATTTGGCAGGGTTAGAGTGCTCTCTTGATTTCTTTTGAGTTCATTATTCATTCTATTAAAAAGTGTTTATGTTATAAACATTTGTTGAGTCAGGCTATCTGCTACTTGCTGACAAGGGCTCCAAGCCCACTTCAGTGCCATTCTATTGTTACAATGAGGAAAAGTCCTTCTGGGATTAGGGTGGCACACTGTCCATCAATCTATGTGCCATTAGGTTTTAATTTTTTTTTTAAAGAGATGGTTTTCTTGCCTGCACCTTACCCTCAGATGATTTCCTGAGCCTCATCACAAGTCCTCGGATGTTCCTTTCACCAGGTACAGCTCAATTAATTCTGAATGAAAAGCAAATGAATGGTGCTTACTCCCTTTCAAATTTCTATTTCTCAATATAAAACAACCTTCATTCTGCCATTTGACCAATGCCATTACAATCCAAGTTCAAATGCTTCATATGTACTTTTTCATTTCAGGACACAACAGAGTGCTGTTTGAAATAACCTCTTTACTGAAAGTTCGATAGCCCAACATCAGTTCTTGGATTGGGGGTTGTATTTACTTTTTTTTTTTTTTTAAAGATTTTATTTATTTATTTGACAGAGACAGAGAGTACAAGTGAGGAAGGGGGGCGACAGCAGAGGGAGCTGGAGCCGCAGACTCCCGCAGAGTCCAAAGACCTGGGGCTTGATCCCAGGACCCTGAGATCACAACCTGAGCTGACTGAACCACCTAGGTTCCCCTTGAGGTTATATTTAATAAGTTGTGCAGGATACATTTAATTTCTCTATAAACTAGTGGTCACACTAGAACTCTTATTTCTGGAAATTGAATTGTCTTCAAATATTTCTCTTGGGTTTCTTTCATTTGAATGATATGAGGATCCTTACCATTTTATTTACTTTGTGATGGTATCTCTTACAGAGGTTCTAAAAGTTTACCTCATCAAAACTTCAAATGCCAGCATTCAACTTCTTCTCAGGCAACAGAAATCAGGAAGCAAGGTAAGTGAATCAGCATGGACAGGATATGGCAGGACCAAGTATGAGTTGTCTGATCCTAAATTAGAAACTTTATACTTTCCATCCTGATTTTACATGTTTGACAACATGAGAAAAATCCAACTTTGATGGTGCCACTTGCCCTCATTTGTATTCAACAGAGAAACGGAAGGTATGCATTCTAACACTTTTTATAAAGCTGCAAAAGTACTACTCATACTTCCTGTCTCTGTATTTCTTTCCATCCAGACACTGTCAAAAAAAAAAACAACACAAAAGGATGCATTTCCCTTCTTCTGTGTGGACCTTGCACCAATACTTACTTTGATTTGGCTTCCACTATGACACAGCTGCAGGGAGGGAGACTTAGATGGGAAGGCCAGGACTGAATGAACTGACCCAATTGTAGAGCCTCTGTGAAAGGATGCTAGAATCTAGATTTCTACAAAAATGGTGAACTTGGTCTTTATTCCGGGATATCTAAGGGAATCTAATTCAGTTAGCTGGTACTAGAGGCAATGATTCTCAGCTGCAGCTGCAGCTGCAGCAATGCATTAAGACCTGGGTAGCTTTAGCAACTACTGATACCCATGTGATTCTGATCAACTTGCCTGTGGTGGAGGCTGAAATATGTACATGATTTTAGAAGTTCCCCAGATGTTTTTAATGTGAAGTCAGCATGGAGAACCATTGAACTGGAACGTCTCCATGGTGGTATCTCTCAGTTTCAAGCAGTAGTAGGCAACAATGGGATTTTGATTGGAGTCTCCATTTCTTACAGGTCCTCAAGAAATGTGTCAGAGTATAGTGTCTTCTGCATTCATCTGAGTGGAAGGATTCACAAGAGATAGACTGAGAGTCAGAGCTTCTACAACCCAAATGAACTATCTCCACATTATGTCATCCTTGTGAGGGAGAAGTAAAGTCCTCAAGAGAAACCAAGACAGATGTGTAGACAAGATTACTTGGCTAATATGGCATCAGAAAGTGTGATATGTGAGATGGGCACATAGGGCTCCTCCAAGACACAGCAGACCCTAGACCTAGCTTTTTCTATCATTAAGGTTGAGTATCATGTATAGTGCTCAGCCCAGTCAGAATGGTTAAGATCTTTTCATGAAAGAGAATTTTAGGGATGGTATTTGGAGATGACAACTTATTGAATCTGAGGACATCTGTGCTTGAAGTTCTGTAGATTCTTGGCAGTGTTTCTCTAGCTCAATGATGTCAATTGATTTGAAGTGTGAAGCTGAAACAAGTCAAGGTTTACTTAAAGATGTAGAATATCAAAAGATGGAACTGTCTGGGTTTTACTCTCATGGCCCAGCTGTCTGGCAGCTCATGCGTTCTCATGAGCCACTATATTCTACTACTAACATTCAAGAAAGGAAAATACAAAAACTAGGAGAGGAAAACCTGATGAAGCCTGGGAGAATCAATCAGTTGGATGGGGTGAATAAAGAGAAAGGAGGATAAATCTGTCTGGCCCTTAGATCAACCCCTTGCCCTACCCTAGCAAATAGGTCAGGAAGGAATATTTGAGTCAAGTACAAGGTCAGGGGGGTATTTGTTCTGCCTCTTTCTCACTATCATTTTTCTTTTGCCTTCTATTTCCAAGTTCATGCTCCTCTCCTCTGACCTTTTCCTCTTTCATATATGATTTTCATCCTTTATTTCACCTCAGAATCGCCTGATCTGAAACATGATTACTTTAAGTTTGTTCAACTTCTTTAAATCATTCAGCGACAGTTTCAGATTTGCATTTCTATTTCTGGAGTCGAGGGAGTACTTTCAAATTCCCCCCATTGTTCTTCAGAACCACCTCTATCTTATCACATTTCTATTCAAACTTTAGTCTTAAAATACCTGTCATTTCTCATAAACTTTGGAAGTTTTCAGTACTCTGAGAGAAGTTCTTGAGGTCTTTTTTTTTATTTGTAAAATAAACTAAAACTGCAATCTGAGAGAAAAACCTGACTTATCCTGATGAGTTTATTCTATGAACTGCAGTCATCAAGGACAAACTGCATTGTACTTTCTCTCTCTCTCTCTTTTTTTTAAGTTTGTTAGTAGGATTGAATTTTATTTGTCACAGGATGGTTTTAAATAACTGTTCAGAATCCTTTGGACAGACACACATTTATATAAGTTTTTAGGCAAATGAGTATGTGTTAATTTCACTAGTGTCAACAATTTTTGGAAGATTATTTTTGATTACTACACTGGCCCTCAGATTTTTCAGATGCATGGTCCAGAGAGGGAAGCTGATTGTGTGCTGGGGACACCCACCAGACCTGAATCTTCTGGTTCCTCCATAGTTGCCAGTTCAACACCACCTGCTACTGTCACTATCCACACAGTCTCTATTGACTGAGAAACTAAACTCTGGGCCCCTTACCTCCAAAAAGAAGACCTTTCCCATCTCCAGGCATATATAGGCCCTGGGTTATTGCCCAATTATCCAACCTCAGTTTCAATCTTACTGCCCTCTCAGGTCTTCTTTGTAGGACTGGAACTCTGCTCACCTGTGGGTCTTCTGGCTAGATCTGGGTCTTCTACCCCACAATCTCTGTCTATTAATAAATGTCCTATCATAGAGGGACAAAACAAATCAAATCAAAGAGAACTATCATTTTGGGTGCCTGGATGGCTCAGTGGGTTAAGCCTCTGCCTTCGGCTCAGGTCATGATCTCAGGGTCCTGGGATCGAGTTCCGCATCGGGCTCTCTGTTCAGCAGGGGCCTGCTTCCTTCCCTTCCCCTCTCTCTGCCTGCCTCTCTGCCTGCTGTGATCTCTCTCTGTCAAATAAATAAATAAAATCTTAAAAAAAAAAAAAAAGAGAGAACTATCATTTCCTTTTTGGTCACTTCCTTGGCAGGACTCCTTTGAGCACTCTATAGAAGATCTCTTCCAGAATGACTCACTAGCCCGATACTGTGTGTGGATGTGCATGTTTCCTTAATGATGCTTGTTACAACTTCAAGTCTGATGTTTATTGTCTGGAAATATGGGTTGTGTCTGTCTTTCCATGGAAGCCATGATGGCACTCTCATGGCTTCCATGGAAAGACAGACACAACCCACATGAGAGTGCCATCTTTTTAGCTATTTTATTATCAAAATCTAGGATAGTGTTATACACATAGTGAGCACTGAATAAATTATCATTAAATGGGAAAAAAAAAAAGAAAAAGCTATTACTGGCGTTCTGAATGTTTTCATGCCGTGATCTATATTGCCCAGGGTCCTGGGATTGAGCCCTGCATTGGGCCTCTGCTCAGCAGGGAGCCTGCTTCCCTTCCTCTCTCTGTCTGTCTCTCTGCCTACTTGTGATCTTTGTCTGTCAAATAAATAAATAAAATCTTAAAAAAAAAAGGCAATCCATTTTTAACCTTACTGAGAGTCTCAATATGAACCCAGTCCAACATGAACCCAAACATCTCATATGATACTCATCCTCTAACGCCAGCACCAGCCCAAGGTGCCTATTCTAGAATCTTACCACCTCTTCTCAAGTGAATGTGTGATTACAGCATTAGAAGCCAATTTTAAGCATTAGAGATTCTATAATTGCCACAAATCTATAACTCAATAAAGAATGTGCCAGGGCAGCACTCACATTCCTGTCCTGAATATACATGAGGGGCTATTTCAAGAAATAAGTACTACTTTTGAGTAAGCTGCCCTGTTCTTCCCCTAGTTAAATGTATGTGTTGAAGCTCTTTGAACAGCATACCTGCCCTGCCTCAGCCTCAATTCAGTCCTAACCATGTCTGGTCCTATAACGACAGCTCTAGCCCTTTGGTACATACGCCAAGCCTAGATTTATCTACTGCCCTAGTTCTGGCACCCAGGAGATCTGGGACAAACCAGTGTTAATCTGCATGTCCACTAAGCCACAAACGTTCTCCCTGACATCCAGCCTGTGTATAAAATATGTATGACCAGATCTTCATTTTGATTCCTGATTTATATTCATGTGTTCTCAGTTGGAACTGAAGCATTCACCAAATCTTAGGTCATTTGGCTTGAAAAAACATCCAGTTCTTGCCAGCACTCCTCTCTAAGAGCAAGATACACTACTCCCTGCAGCTGCTAGCTCCAAACAAAAACCACCACTCCACTACCACCTGCCAGTCCTGGCATTGCCTGCTACTGCCTTCACCCAAGAAGAGCCCATGTCCATGTGTTAGCCCAGATCAGGTCAAAGATGTCAGGGGCTTTCAAATTCACAGTTCATATTGTAAGCTTTGGGACTTCAGGAATGAGACCTAGAGCCAGGATGGAGCCCCAGTCTTGCTCCACCCACCCTCTGATTATAGAATCTCCCAAAGAGGGCCCCATCACTTATGTATACTTTGAGACCCTTGAATTATGAAAGTACTCCTAAAAGAAAAATGACACTCCAGGCATTATGAACATTTTCTTGCCAATTCCATATAGGCTTTTAGGGTCTCAGTGGAAGGGAACTACTATTAAGAAACCCTTCATTGCAACCTTTTGCTAAATTCTTGCCTAATCAAGTTATGAAACCATAGCTCTCACTTGGGAGGTCTTAGAGGAACCCACTGCTTGCTGAGTACAGCTCAGAGACCCTGAGCATATTTCTACTGTCTCATTAGTGTAAAAGGGTTAAATCTTAGCCAGGCTTCACAGCTCCTTGGGGTTAGATCCAGCCCTTCTCTAAGTTTTGTCACTTACCAGCTATCATAACTCACTTACCAGCTTAGTACCTGTTACTAAGACCATCTTTACTTGCCCAGGATGGAGATCAGCCATGTATGGGAAATTCTGAGAACAAGTTCCTGACCTAAATTCTTACATTTGATGTTTGTCCCACTTATTTATCCAAAGAAACTTTTGCAAATTGACCTCTAGATCTCAACTTTGGAAAACCATGAGGTAAGACAGAGAGGTGATCACAGCTCAGTACAGATATAAGAAAAGATGTGTACTCAACTAACTCTGGGAAGAGGGGTCAGAAACTCCACTCATGAATCAGGTAGAAGAAAAATGTCATGAGAAACAACTGACATAGACCTTTTCCCATGAAAATGGTTAAATCCACACACAAAATTGTATCTACCATGTGATGGGCTCTAAGACATGTAAAACTCAAGCAGGGATCCCAGGTGAACAACCACTCAAATCAAATCCAGGGAATATAGTTATTCCACGTGTGCCAAGGCTTATAGGAGCATGACAGTTTCTGTAGGAACAATCTTTTCTCTTTTTTGCCTTGATCTTAAGGATGTGTACTCCTTTAAAAAATGGCTTAGCAATTATCTACAAACAATATTGAGACTCCAGAGACTAAAGTAATCTAGTATCTTCCTACACAAAATGTGGTCTGAGTCACCTGAGAGACTGAGAGGAATGCAAAATCTCACGTTCTGATCTAGACCTAGTAAATCAGAATCTAAATTTTTAACAAGTTGTTGAGTATACACATAAAAAATTGATCAACAGTGATCTAGCAAATATGAGAGAACTACCCAGACCATCTCCAAACATAGACTTATGCTATATGCATTGAACTGAAAATTGATCTTGCTTTTATCTATATGGTAAGCTTCTATCTATCCTTTGTAACACTAGTCTTTTTTTTTTTCTTACCTTTAATTTATTTCTTTTCAGTGTTCGAAAATTCACTGTTTATATACCATGGACCCAGTGCTCCATGCAATACATGCCCTCCATGATACCCACCACCAGGCTCACCCAACCCACCCCAACCACCTGCCCTCCAAAATCCTTAGTTTGTTTCTCAGAGTCCACAGTCTCTGATGGTTTGTCTTCCCCTCCAATTTCCCCCAACTCACTTCTCTCTCCATCTCCCAATGTCCTCAATGTTATTCTTTATGCTCCATAAGTAAGTGAAACCATATGATAATTAATTCTCTCTGCTTGACTTACTTCACTCAGTGTAATCTCCTCCAGTCCTGTCCATGTTGATACAAAAGTTGGGTATTCATCCTTTCTGATGGAGGCATAATACTCCATTGTATAAATGGATCATATCTTCCTTATCCATTCATCTTTTGAAGGGCATCTTGATTCTTTCCTATTCTTGTTAGCTGATTGTGTTCTATTTTTTATATAACAGTATTCATACCAAGAGGTTTTCTTAAATCAGTAAATCATGTAAGTTCCTCTGTGGGTAAAATTGTAGACACGTAAGTCATAATAATAAAAGGTTACATTATTTTTGAACACTGTGCCAGATAATATTCTGAGCACTATAAAAATGTTAATAACCCTAAAAGCTGGACAGAGGTGGATGCTATTAAACTACTTCTATTTTTAGATTATGTTAACTATAAACTCATCAACTTTCAATCAGTTAATAAAATTGGGAAAGCACCACATTCACAAATTAATCTGGCTTGTATTTTCTTAAACCCCAAAATAAAGTATAGATTATAAACTGGCCACCTGGGATACCTGGGTGGCTCAGTGGGTTAAGCCTCTGCCTTAGGCTCAGGTCATGGTCTCAGGGTCCTGGGATCAAGCCTCACATCAGGCTCTCTGCTCAGCAGGGAACCTGCTTCCCCCACTCTCTCTGTCTGCTGCTCTGCCCACTTGTGATTTCTCTCTCTGTGTCAAATCTTTTTTTTAAAAAAAGGAAACAAACAAACAAACAAACTGGCCACCTATTAAACACTTTGATTTCTAAATTTCATGTTCCTCATGCAACATCAGACCTACAATTTCATCAAAACCTCATTTTCACATTCAACAAGAAGTTATTTCTTTATTTTATTTATTTATTTTTAAAGGTTTTATTTATTTACTTGAAAGAGAGATAGAGATAACAAGATAGAGCATGAGCAAGGAAGAGAGGGAGAAGAAGTTTCCCCACTAAGCAGGAGCCACTGTGGGACTCAATTTCAGGTCTCCTGGAATTCCTGACCTGAAGGCAGGCACTTAACTTACTGAGCCACTGAGGTGCCCTAAAAAGTTATTTTTTAAACAGTGGGTTGGATCTTTAAATCTTTAGCAGAAATAATTCTATCATCTCCTAGAATACCTCTACACTGTTGCTTCTCTGACAGTACTAATGCTACACACAGAACACAGCCCCACATATGAGCATGACTGAAGTTCTTTGAACATACTGGCACTAGAGGTACATTTGGCTGTTTTGTTAACTCTTCTTCACAAGCTACAGTTACCCTTGGAGGGGACAAACAGTAAGCCGGTCCAATGCTGGCACAGCTGTCTCAGGGTTCTGCAAAGCATGGGATGACACCACATTTGGTCTGATCAGAACCATGTATGCAGTGATGGGCTGTGACACAGCAATGAGCATGGCGGGTTTCACCCCTAAGAACTGTGTCCATAGAACCTCTTGGTTAGCATTTCCAAAGGGTCCATCCAGATACTAAATACGACCATTATCTTGGAGAGGTTTTATGGGACTGGAATCTCTGACTCTTTCAACTGTTAAACGCTTTATTTCAGAGACTTAGAGGAAAAAAGGAAGAATAATCATGTGAAACAAAGTGAACTGAACAATGGTAGATGGAATTCAGAAAAAAAAAATTAAAGTTAAGAAAATAGAAAGGAACTATATCTACTCAGCGATCTGAAGACCCGACTTCCATTATCTTCTGGTATTATTCCATACTGTCCTCCTTAAGAGACCATTATTTTTGTAGAAGAGTGTATGTTCTTATTTCCTTACTCCCCTTCTAAACAAAAAATTTAAAATAAATGTTGCCACAATATTAAAGAAGAAGTCAGCCAAATATAGGACATACATCAGTCTAGAGATCCAATATAAATGATTTATAATACCAGGAGAAAAAATTCTCTACTTGAGTCAAGAATTACTTTGCCTTCAGCCTTATTATGTAAAATTATACAGAACCAGACAAATTAAGAATCCACTAGCACTTAGTCAAACTTAAAGAATGTGTACATCCCTCATCAATCTCATCAGACTTACAACACAATTTCATAAATACCAAAAGAAAATACAAACAAGTCTTAGGTTGCTAAATTTTAGACACAACCGAAATAGGTATATACAACTGGTCCATTGGCAAAATAAAAGGCAGAGATTTGGAATTTCAGTAAAATATCCAGCTGCAGCCTAGCATAAAGTAATTCACTATTTCTAACTCATCATTTACTATGGCACTATCCATTTGAAGTATTTTAACAAAATTTATGATCTCGGGGTCTCTTACACATTTCTAATGCATTTTGAAGTGTGAAAACTGGGGGAATTAGAGACCCTCAAGTTTCCTTAATCAGTTTTGCACATCTGCAATCTGCCATTCATGCCACTGTTGACACAAACAGTGATACTCCTCTGTCAATAAAAACAGCACTGATGCTAAGAAGCATTTTGGAATATTGATCCCTAGCAGTCTCATATAATCTAAAGCCACTGTTTATTATCCATTATCACCCATTGCTAGAAAAACATTTCCCACTATCAAATTTCAGACCATTATCTAACTGCTGAGACTGCTGTTGCTGTCATTATAAAGTCAAATGCTTTCAGTATGCTACCCCATAATTGTACTGCAGGGGGAAATTCTATGGAAATTCCACTTCAGTTTTAAAGATGAGAGGATTGGGGGAGAAGGATTTTCTCTGAGGAAGCTGTCTTGCTGGAGTTCTTGGAACAGCCTGGCTTCAATGGACCCACTGCGCTTCCATCTGAACAAACTCTATTGATTCCAGATGCTGCCTAATTGGCCCGTGACTGAGTAACACCCCTAAATGTGTTGCATTTGTATCACCAAAGTAAACAAGCAATCTCCGCCCTGCATACACCAGTGCTAACTAAAGCTGCCTGAAAGAAAATGTTCTTATATGAGTGTTCTTTGTATCCCCTGTTTTCTGGATGCTTGTGGCCTTTTGTACAGTCTCTGATTGAATTCGCTGACAACTAGAATCTTAACATGCCTCTGGTGGTATGCCCTGCTCCACACTTAGACAATGTAATAATAAGAGTGGTGGTGGTATAAACACTTGCAGAAAAGTCCAATGCAAGGTGCACAAAAACTTCAAAGAGATAAACAGTTGTTATATACATCTAGAAAGAAACTGGAAAATTACTTTTAATCCTATTTTCTTGATTAAAAAAAAAAGATAAATTCTAACACCAAGGACATACCAATAATCTTTCTCTTACTCTATTTCTGGGGACAAATTTGCTCAAAATATTTAATTTTAGAAAGTCAAGGTTGTTGGTTCTTTGAGCTGAATTTCTCCTCCCATGAAGAAAAAGAAAGAAAAATAAATTCATTTTATAATTGATCCAGGATGTCTTTTTGCCATCCTTTTCTGTTTTCATGATGGATGACTAGGGGAATCGCTGCCATCTGCAATGCCAATGGTGAAGTGGAACCGAATCACCACCAGTTGGCTAATGAGGTTAAACTGCCTTCCTGATGATGCAGGACAAAAACTAAATAAGGCTAAAAAATAAAGTAAGCAAGATTTGATACTTTGCCTTCCAGTAACCATTTCCAAGGGGTGTATCAATTTTGCTAGAATTCCCTAAATCTGACTTTCTTGAGTAAGGCATATAACTTATTTAAAAGGGGGAAAAAATGTGCCTCTATATACTCTCTAAATGATACTCATGAAACCATGATACACTTTAAAAATTATTACTGATATAATTATAGCACTATCTAGAACATATAACAACAGGGATATCACTTTATGGAAACCACATTTTAGGGACTCAAGAATCTCCTTTTTTTTCCTCCCTCCCCTAAGTGCCCAGATGATGTTTTAACAAAAAAAATAAAAAAAAAAAAGTTGCTCTTTGAGTAAATAATCCTCACCCCTCTCTACAAGATTTCTAACCCTAAGCAAATCATCTGGATAGAGGCAAATCGTTTTTTTTACAAATAAGGCTCCAGAAAATTCTGGCAATTATTCTTCTTTTGTGTACACACAGATTCTGGTTGTAAAATTAGACTGATGACTGAGAGCAGTTCAGTTCCAAGAAAACAGTCTTTTGATTTTTATAAAGCAATGCCAGGTTAAAGATGTTGGGCTAGTAGACTTGGGAGCCAATGGCGTTGTTCATGTATTGAAGGGATTGCAGCTGCTCTGAGGAAGGTTCTAGTTCCTAGGGGAAGTTGTGCCTAGAACTGAAAACCCTGAAAATACAAGGCACTGTTCTAGCTAGTCAAGTAGTTTTGAGGTCCAAGCTCCAAGCATTTTAGGACATCTTCTTCAAAAGTGTCAAGAGGGCCTAATGCTATCTATATTCCAACATTCTAGGCAGGTGAAATCAGACATGCAAAGCAGTCTTGATTTGTCTTTACTGTTTTATGTTGAAAACAATTATTCTAAAGACTTATCTCAGTAAGAACATCTTACAAAATTAAATGAGGAACTCAGATAAATTTCAAAAAAAAAAAAAAAACCAAAAGCATTTTGACAACTCTTAAGATGAGAGAGTTCTGGGAACAGAGAGGAAGACTGGAACGCTCATCTCCAAGAATTTCAGTTACTGTGTAGATTCCAGGAATAATATCAAAGCCTTACCCTAGCCCTTTTATTTCTTGGGGCCTCAGTTTCCTCATCTATAGAAATAAATATGGAATTAAATAATAAGGTCCATCCCACATCTCTTACACCATAATTCAGATAATAGTCCTTTTTGTCTGAAATAATTTTCTTCTACTAATTTATATTCGAATTTACTGATTCAGACTTCTAGCTTGTCAGCAGCCATTCTTGGATACACTTTAGGTACTTAGGAGAACCTTCATTTCAATTCAAAGAGACAACTTCAAATGCAGAGTATCCCAACTGGCAGAGTTCTGATATTTTATTAGCAGTAACATTTGAATTTGAACTAGAGAAGTTTACCCTTTCAGATAAGAAAGTGAGCCCCTGCCTGCATGCTTACTGCAGCAAAATATAGGGCTCAGTAGTGAAAACCAGAGACCCAAGAACTCAGTTTTGCTAATCAAATACCTGTATCTGCTGGATGCTCTATATAGCCCTGAAGCATGGTGGTTCATAATGTTAACACCAAGGGAAAAAAGAAGGACATTGTCAAAGTCTTGAGGGAGGCATCCCACCAAGGTCCACAACCAGTGACTCTGCAGAATTTAGGAAATACAAACTTGTTCCTATCTAGAGATTTTCCAACAAATAAGATTTACTTAATCATCTCTCTCTAACCGTCAGAACTATTCAACAAATATGAAAAGTATGCAAATTAAAACTGAGAATGTAATTAACCAGGAGATTTAATGGAAAGTAGGCAAGTCTTAATAACAAACGAAGATAAAATACAAGCATTTCATCAAAAAAATTTAATGTTTATTTTATGAAAGTTTTCATATCACTCTTGTTAAAAGAAAGATCATAAAGAAAGCAAAAAATGTCAACAAATTTTGAGAGAATGCATTACATCTCTGAATAATTTTTTTAAGTTCACAGCTTGTAAAGAAAGTCTATAACTATATACATTTTATTCGATTTTACTATAGCCATTTATTCTATTCATTATATAAAAATGGCCACTTGCATTTTTCACCTTAAAGCACCATTTTAAAAAGTTTTTGTTAACTATGGGAACTTTGAAATGAAGTAGGTAGGCATCTAGAGAAGGTGTAATGACTGGAAAGAAATTAATGAAGGGATCCAGTTGCTTCAAAGAATTTCAGTTCAGTCCATAGGAATACATGATGCCATCCATACTGGTTGAGGTATGGTTCTTGATTTTAGCTCAGGTGATGATCTCAGAGTCAGCCCTAGGTCAGGTGACATGCTCAGTGGGGAATCTACTTGAGAGTCTCTCTCTCCCTCTCCCTTTGCTCTTCCCCTACAATGCTCACTCTGTCTCCCTCTCTCTCTAAAATAAATAAATAAATCTTTAAAACATAAAGAATTAACTAGGAATTTATGACCGATTCTCTGAGTTCCACTTAAGTTTCAAAACAATAACATGCAAAATTAAATGTACTCTCTAAGATGTATCTTTTTTGTTTTGTTTGCTTCTCATAGTTACATCCAAGGTGGCTTCAATCATTTAAACTACAGTGATATGTCAACACATTTCCAGACTCTTGTCGTAGGGTCATCTTTGAGAAAATGATAGGTGTGATACGTTGCCCTCCCCATATTCTGAAAACTGGAATGGTTTTTCTGATGTCTCTGTGTGGCATATTACACATAACAGTTCCCATTGTTGTTTAAACCTTGACTGCAAGAGACAGAACTGTGGAAAAGATGAACTATAATTTCACATTTGGAGAAGCTAATTTTAATGTCTTTTAGATGTGTGATTTATCACATTTTATTTTGGCAAAAAGATAAAACACCAAACTTCCATATTATAAGCCAAAAAGATAAAACATCAAACTTCCATATTATAAATAAGAACAATAATAGCAAATGATGTTTGAGAATTCGAGCTGCAGTGATAACCAAAGGAAAATGACTGTGTCTTGAAAAACAAAACATGAAAGCATCTTCATGAAGTAGATAGTCTACCAAGTGTGACTGAATTAGAATAAAGTGTGATCTGATTAGACATACCCATGTACACACAAAATATCTACTATAAATATTATAATTTGTGATATATTCTTGTCAGTTGGGTTTGCTTAATCAGAATATAAAATTTCATAAAAGCTATAGCTCCACAGAACAAAATTACTACACTCCTAATATTGCAAACATAATTAACTTTGAATTATGTGAATTAACAGTGCCTAACAAATTATCATTCAGCTCTGAAATTAAATTCTTTCGTACCATTAGATTTGTTTGTTAAGCTCAAGTAGGCAAAAGTTGTATTTAATAAAGTAATAATGGTGCTTTGCTAAGAGTGCCTTTGAGAAACATTGATTTATTTAAAATAAAGCAAGGAATTTCTATTATTAGTTAATTTGTGAACATCATAATGTCTATGTAATAAAATTAAGGAAAAAGTTTGATGCACTTACAGAGTACTAATGCTTATTACAGGAAACCTTTTTCTAATCATCTCTCTAATTAGGTATTTTACATGGCTATCCTGTGGTTGCATATACGTAATCTAAATACAATTAATATTGTTTTAGATTCCATTAAAGTTATATTAGCACCTTCATTTAAAAAAAATTAAAGTCAGTGTCATTTAAACTTTATCTTACATTACCCATCTCAGTCAGATTATCCACCCTTTCTCAAAATGCATTTAAAGTGAACAAAAAAAAAATCAAGAAATACGACGTTTAAATACTTCCATGTGACCACAGCAATTGGAATTCAAAATATATACTTCATACATAACAGAGTGTATCCACATAATTCTAGTATGTCAATGGACTGAAATTTTAATACATCAGAAGCAGGCATGAGGGCATGCTTTCACTTCCTTGTGTAAAGAAACTTTGCCTGTTGTTTGATTAAGGTCCACAAGGTATCATCTGAGCACTAAAGATCCAAACAATGATAAAGGCGAGAAGTTAGAGATGCCCGCGGAAGAGCTATAAAGGAGGAAAGACAAATGATTTCGAATCCAAGCAAAATAAAATTCTAGAAGAATCAGTTGACTTGAATGCCAACATAATGCATGTGTTTTCTCATTCAAAAATGACTCCAAGATAATTTTTCAAGATTGAGGGACCCTGGTAAGCTCAGCCAACTTAGCTTTTACAACTTTTGAGTGTGGTTTGAGATGAGCTTGCTATGAAGGGAAATAGAAGGTGTTTGAGCTTGAATTTAATGTTGAGAGTCATGTTGCAATGTTGCTTCATACCAAGGCTTTCTGTATATTCCAATCATAAAATTCAACTGGAGACACAACGAGAAGATGCTCATCAGGGATTCTATTCTGCAGGGAAGACTCTTGCTACTATAAGGCACCTGCTGGTCTTTTGCAAATCATTTCACCCACCCCATCTGTAGTAGGACTTGGGATATAGAAAGTATTTTTCTAGTCAGTGACAGGTTTGTTCTTGTTCCTAACTCTATCCGTAATTCCTTGCTGGACCCTACTTATGACAAGTGGCTCAAACACTCCAGCTGAATTTTTTGCATTAGATGTTAGTGGCCATGGTGAAGGAAAGAGTGTATGTGTGTGTGTGTGTGTGTGTGTGTGTGTGTGTGTGTCTTTGTGTCTGAGAAAGAGAGAAAGAAGAGGAGGACAAGGAGGAAGAGGAAGATGAGGAAAAACATACGGAAGGAAGGAAATAGGAAGGAAGGATGAATAAAAAGTAGGCAGGCAGGCAGAGAGAGTGAGAGGGATCCAGCGACTGGTTCCCTGGAGAGATAGAACATGTTTTAAAATAATCAGTACAGACCATCTAACTCGAAGTTTGTTTTCAGTTGAAAAATCTTTTCTATAATTTTGATTAAGAAGATGTACCTACTATTCCAAATTTGAATAAAATGAGTCTGTGCTATTAGAATTATTAAAAGTCAGTGTTGTTTACTCCAATATTTAGTAAACAAATTTCCCTGTAATAACTAGGGCTGTACCGTTTCTGGATGCCTGTACTCCTAGAGCAGCCTCCTCACCGGCTTCTGCATCTCCATCCGTTGCAGTTCATTCTCCAGGCTGTGGAAGGAGTGGTCTTTTCCTGCTTTCAATACTTAATGACTCCCTTTTTTCCATGGTAAATGCTACCTGATGTCAGAGGCAATGCATCCTACAGTAATTACCTAGTTACCTGACCAAAGGCTTCCTAGATACCCACTATTTTGTCCACATTTGACTCTTACTGTCTAGTAGCATCTGACAAACCATAGTAGCTCAATAGATACATACCTGGTGAATCAATAAATGAATATAAGTTTTGTATGGGAAGATTTGTCTGAGAAGAATACCTCCAGACACATAAAATAATGTATTTATAATATTAAGAATATGTTAGGAATATGCAAAGACAAAATAATATTTTAAAAATTGCTCTAGGTGTATAAGACTGTGTTATGCATAGTGGTGATTAGTGAGGTAAGATGATACCATGTCCCTTATATTATTTGGCCCTCAAAACCAAGCCATGGTTTAAAATAATCAAGGTAAACAAAACAACATAAAAGTAAACATTTTATTTTTTATTTATTTTTTTAATTTTTTTTTATTTATTTGATAGAGATCACAAGTAGGCAGAGAGGCAGGCAGAGAGAGAGGAAGGGAAGCAGGCTCCCTGCTGAGCAGAGAGCCCAATGCTGGGCTCGATCCCAGGACCCTGGGATCAGGACCTGAGCTGAAGGCAGAGGCTTTAACCCACTGAGCCACCCAGGTGCCCCAAAAGTGAACATTTTAAAGGACTGACCATAGAGCTCCAATTTTGTAGTATCTGATTTTAGACATAGCATTAAGTTTTGAATATCTTTTTATTACATTAGTTCACTATTCTCACTTGCTATTGTGTTTTGAGTATTTATAAGCAGAGTATTTATTTATTTATTTACTTATAGATTAATAATATTTAGTATCATTTTCTTAGTGGGTGCAAATATGTATATGTGTATATATGCATGAAGAAAGTAGACAGTGGGTAGGATTATGAGCTCTGGCAAAAGGCTTCTCTATGCTTTAGTTACCTCTTCTACTAAATAAGGACAGTAACAGTACCTACTTCTATATGTTTATATGAAGCTTAAATAAGTTTACTAATAGAGTAATAAGAATAAACCCTAGCACATAGTACACACATCAATTATTAGTTTTTATAATTATTACACATATATGATGTTATTAATTTGTACCTTATAATTTTATCTGGAAACTAGTATCTATCTATACATAGAGGTCACTCTCAAAAATTTATTCTAAGCTTACTGGAAGGCAATTGATAAAAGCATTTTTTTAATTTAAATTGTATACATTTTTTTTCTAATTATGTAACAATTCTTATAGGTTCTTGTCTTCTTTCTTCAAATATTATTTTCATTAATTGACATGGAATCTTGAGTTATAATACCCAAGGAAATTTTCTCTAGAATCAACTTACATTTAACAACTTCTACACTCAAGTGTAAAATACTTCTTGAATATTTTCCCTTTTCCCTTACATTGATATAACATTTTCATTACTTAGTTCTAAGAGCAAATGACTATTATTAAAACCAAATTTTTATAGGCTGTTAGTTTCTAGCACAGATCATTGCCTCTAGGTGTTACAGAATCAAAATCAAAACATCTAAATAATTTAGAGGTAAATTATCAACTAACTGAAAATGACTTACCACAAACTGTGGTTCATATGTAGCAAGGGGGCTAACAGAATTGTAACAAGCAGATCAGCTGATTATACCTTTCCCTTCCTCCCACAACCTCTCCCTCCCTCCTTCTCTCTTTTTCTCCCTCCTTTCCTCTCCTTCTTTCTCCCCCAAAGATATACAAAGGTATAAATGACATAATACTATACTTATACGATTTAAAAATATTGCAACTTCATTTCTCTTCTCATGAAAAATTGTGCCTAAAAAACTCCATAATGTGTAAACATATAATACCCACTATATTCTTATCGGTCAGGAGAATTCTGTACATAGAAACAGCTGGGGGGGAGGGTATGGGGGTAGAAGTTTGTCATTTCATCTAATTTCCTATTCGGCTGTATTCTAACACCCCAACTCATTTAACCATTTTAAAGGAATTTTTTAAATGGAAAGCTTAGTTTGGGTTAATATATGACTTTGTTAATGCCTCATATTGAAAAAAATAATAAACACTACCTTTGGTTTTCAAACACCAACATAAAGTGATTGTAAAATTCAAAATTATGGAGTTGGAAAGCATCTTATAGATTACCCTCAGATTTTACAGCTGAGAGAAATGAGATGCAGAAGGATTCACCATCATGCCAAAAACAACCCATAGATTTGTACCATTCCTGGAACAAGAACCTCTGTCTTCTAACACCAAGTTCCATGGGCTTTCTGTCTCTCAATTCAAAACAAATTATTGTGGGTCATTGTTTTTAAGATAAAACATTTGTGTCTTTTACACAAGATCACCCATACTTTAGAGCACAGTGAATGTGGTTTGACTCTACGCCCAACAAATAGAAGTAAAGGAACATAGGGTTGCAACAACACACCAAATTTCTCACATTGCTCATGCTTCTGACAAGGTTGTATCTAAACATTATTAGAAAAAGAATAATTGAATGTGCTTAACTTGCCCTTCATATAATAAAGTCCCCACTATCTTATTCTACCATTCGAACACTGAAGAATTCAGTTACAGTTCTCAATTCTCTTCTTTCTCATCCTGGTGTCTAAGGGTCTCCTTGGTATTATTTTGCTCTTAGTGGGAAAATGAAGAACAGATGAACCATTTTCAGTCCAAGAGTGTTCTCCACACACAAGTTCATCCAACAGTTTGCTACATCATGGCATTCTTGGGAGCAAGATTACCTCTTATGTAGTACTACTTTCCATAATACGCCCGGCTTCTGATATGTGCCAGATACATTTTAGAATAAATAAACTATTGACTCAATCAGTCATTGATCCTCAGGACTATTTTCTTCATGCTGAAAATTTACTTTAATTCTTTTCTACCTATTTTTGTGTGTGCAGGGGTGATTTACTCTTAATTCCCCCCCCCCAACATTTCTGGTAATAAGTACAAGATGATGCAAAAAGCTCTAAGTACAAACACTAGTGTTTAATGGAAAGATAATTTCAAGATTAGTTTATAATTTCAAATTGTAATAAATTTTTTTGGAGTCATTAATTCTATGTTTCCTTAAAGAAAATAGCACTTTACTGCTGACTCAGGATCAGCATGATATCCATTCTCACAACCCCCGCCCCTCGGGGTCTATTTCATCTGTATTAGCACTTAGGCAGTCATCCATTATAATAGAATCCCAAGATACAGAGACAATTATCTTTCTAAATTAGCTTGTTCCTAATTAGTGAAAAAGAAATACCTAGCCCAGAAGTGTTTATTTTCCTTGCATCTCAACATACATGAATACTATTGTTTTAGCTTTCAGACAAACATTACGAGCATGATTTCCTTTCTCCTTTCAGTACCACTATCTGCAGGCATTAAGACATATTAAAGAATCAAAACTAAGAAAAGCTGTGTAGAGGTGAGCCAATAATAGAAATCAGTGTCATACCAGAGGGCACAGTAAGCTGGCCAGTCTGATGAAGGACTCACCTCAATGCTTATGAGGTCAGGGTAAGGCAGGAAGAAAGCCAGGTGGACAGATGAGAAGCTGATAGATACAGAAACAAAAGGTCAGATAGGTGACTAGAACCGGAAATTAATCTAAACAACAACAACAACAAATATTAACGAAGAGATTTTCAGCTTGGGGAAAATAGGACAAGAGCAAAAAGCGTTATCCTATGCAAGAACTCTTGTTGGATCAACTGTTGACTCAACTGTTCTGGTTGCCTCAAACTACCTCAATTCCTCTCTCATCCTGAATGAGATGAACCCAGGAGCTGCAGAAATGGCCACTGAAAAAGTCAGTTGGGGAGATACTGTAGAAGCAGGGCATGCCCATGGACTGGAGATAATTTCTGTAAGATCTGCTGTTCCCAGTTTGGAAGAAAGCCAAATTGGGTTCATGTTGGAACTTGAATATTACAGTAACAATTCAACCTCAGTAATATTAGTTTACTTATTGATTGAAGCCATGCATTCACATTTAGAAGGACCTTCATACTAATCTTTAAATATCATGGTCCTATCCAGGGGATTTTTCTCTTCTGCCAGAGACCCACTTTGGTTTGGAAGTCAAACCAAAGAAAAAGGGCAGAGAGCCAAGCAAACTACAGGAGAAATGCTGGAGACTTTCCGATAGTTCTCAGCAAATTTGGCTTTCCTGTCCACATTGCTTCTTCTAGCATAATCTTCTAGGAAATCTGATATCACCTCCTTATTAATTTGTGAAATATTTGTTGAATACCTACTGTGAGACAGTGGTCCACTATAGAACATAACTGTGATACAGGGATGGAGAGTGGGAGGTGAAGGACTCAGGAAATGCCTCCATTTACTCCCTCTGATTTCAGCCATATTGACCTGAGATTTCCCATCCTGGCTCTGGCTTGAAATTTTATTTCTCTTAAATCAAATTACATGTCTTATTCATATATTTGTGGAACACTTCTTTGCGACTCCTTAGGATATGCCAGATGTTACAAAAACAAAGTTAAGAAAGATATCCCTGGTTTTAGAAATTCCATGATTTATAAATCCATTGAGAGGTAGAAACAACTTGAGTATATAGCATATATATATATATGCTATATATGCTATATATATATATGTATGTGTATATGTGTGTATATATATATATATATAGTATGCATAATATCTTTTTTCCTCTTAAAAAACATTATGGCAGTTGAGGAGAAGTCAAATTACATTTACAAATTACAAATACAGCTACATTTCTTTCTTTTTTTTTTTTTTTAATTTATTTGACAGACAGAAATCACAGGCAGGCAGAAAGGCAGGCAGAGAGAGTGGAAGGGAAGCAGGTTCCCTGCTGAGCAGAGAGCCTGATGCGGGGCTCAATCCAAGGACCCTGGGATCATGACCTGAGCCAAAGGCAGAGGCTTTAACCCACTGAGCCACCGAGGTGCCCCTACGGCTACATTTCTTAAACACTTATGGGAAGAAGAGTTGCTGAGTAGGCTGTGCAGATTAACCTGATGATCACAAGATGGAAGTGGATTTTAAAGAAATCTTTGTCAAATATAGAAGAAATGACCAGAAAACAATAATAACATTTTAAATAGCAGCATTTATTCAGCACTTTATATATTCTGGATATTGTGCTAGAGACATCAATATATATTAGCACAGTATTCTTAATAACAAGTGCATTAGACAGACCCTCCCAAAGTGGTTACCAAAGGATTTTCGAAGATGTCTTGCATCCTCCTGAAAACCAAATTAATCAATTTTCAAAGAAGTTAATGACATACCAAACTAAAGCAAAAGTCAAAGGAGTTTGTTATACTACAGGCATTCTTGTGGTCTTTAGCACAGTGGAGTAGAAATTCCGAGATGGAGAATATATTATAGAGCAATCCACATACTAATTTTAGGCAATGGAACCCATTTTTTCATAGAGTATATTGAAGTGTTAGTGTGTTAGTGCCCTGAGAAATGTGCTTTGGGAAATACTGTAATCAGGCACTAAGCACTGGGAAGAAATAACAAGGCAGAAAACAACTGTTAATATTCATTTATTAAAATAAAATTACAAGTTCATAAAATAAAATTACAAGTTCAAATTTAGGGAAGCTTAAGAGAAGGAAACTCCTAAAAGTTTCTGCTTTGCATGGGAAAGGGCATTACTAACATTTCATTGTCATTGCTGGTATGCTGGGCTTTTATGTTTATTGCATTATTATGGTGAACTTCAGGTGACCTCATATCATGGAACTTTGATCATTTTAATATTAGGTCTCAGCTTCCTCAATCACAAATTCTTCTATCATGGGAAATTTCAAGAATTTCATCTCTAAATGGTAAAAGAATCATTACAATTGCAAGAGTTATAAACAAAGTGACAGGGACATACTGAGGAGAAAGAGCTGATCCTTCCTACAGGGGGTTAGAGGGGGTGGATTTTATAAAAATATGACAAATGAGATGTTGTATAACTTCCACAGAAGTTCCTATGGTTTACTCAGAGATCTGGTCCACGAAAATATTTGAAAAAACAACAACAACAACAAAGAGAAATAGATATAAAGTGGGTTTTGTCAGGCAGTTTGCTAGAAAGTTTCTGGTTCATATTTATACCCATCATATAAACACTGTGGATCATTGTGATCCATACATTTAGTTATTCTTGTGACTTCACCTTGTCTCTGATGTAGAACGATTGTGTAGGCTAACTTCTTTTTATAGCCTATTTAAACTACCCCTGGTCCAGTTCCAAATTTTATCTGAAGTAGCATTATTTAATGCTGTAATATTTGGGTTCATGGGCAAAAGGGAAAGTCATTCTTACATCTAGCCCCATCCTCCAAGCCTGACATTGGGTGAGAAGACTTGTGAGTATGAACACAACTTTCCCATAGAATGAAAGCAGTTTGCAAAAAATTCCATTTAGATTATTCCTACTGGCCCATGGCTGAGCAATATGAGTCTCTACCTAATCAGTCCTAGAAAAGGTGAGTGTGTTGGGTCTCAGACAACTATAATGATGAGCCCTGATTGTATCAATTCCAGATAAAATCTCCACTTTTCCTCCCTCAACACCTATCCCTTAGACTTACCAATCAGAGGAGAAAGTAAGTCCATCCCTGGTCACACTTACCCCAAAATCATTGAGAAGTGAGCAGCAGAGAAGAGAGACCATGGTCACTCTCACTGGTTTCTTCATTCGTAAGCACATTACGAGGCTGAGTTCTCCTTTACCTTTCCTGGGGAGACAAGTTAAATAGCTCAGAAATTTTTCTGGTTGGGCCTTCTTTCTTTCTTTTTTTTAAAGATTTTATTTATTTATTTCACAGACAGAGATCACAAGTTGGCAGAGAGGCAGGCGCAGATTGGGGGGCACATGGGGAAGCAGGCTCCCTGCTGAGCAAAGAGCCCGAAGTGGGGCTCGATCCTAGGACCTGAGCTGAAGGCAGTGACTTAACCCACTGAGCCATCCAGGTGCTCCTGGTTGGGCCTTCTTGATAAGTATATATTTATCTTTTGACTAAAGATTTAAATAAACATATTGAAAAGCAAAACTCTATGTTTCACTTGCGGTGGTTGTTGTTGTTTTATAAGGGAGTATAGATAAACCATACAGTTCCCACTCACAAGCTAAAACATTTCACCATTTACAACCCAATTATCAAGCTTACATAAGCTTGGTATTAAGCTTTAGAGTTCCTTTTATTGTTTTTCTTCTTTTTTCCTATTTTGTTCTATTTTGTAGGCAATTGTAAACCTCCAAGATAATTTCTGGAGCAACAAACAGAAATAAGATGAAAAGAGAGAGAAACCAAAACCATCAGTAAAAAGAAGGCTACACAAATGAAGTGGCCTAAAGCAGAAAATGAAAGTTGAAATGCTAATCAAAAAATTAACAACATAAAAAGATATTAAGTAGAAAACCACTTGCACCATTGGAAAAGTGGATATTTCCAGTCTTTCATTATTTCTGAACAGATATGTGTTCCTAAAACCAGGAGGTATTTCTATACATAAAGGAGAGAGGTCACCAGATTACACCAGCAGTTAAGCTTAACTGGAGTCCTAGCAGGGAAAAAAAATAGAATAAAATTGTATAATATGGATCAGAAGAGTAATATTTTGGAAAAGAGCACTACAAGAAGTTCCAACTTTCTCTCCTAAAACTGCTATCCAATGGCTCATGCTAGGGCTACACCAGTATTTAACAAAAGGTCTACATAATTATAAAATTTTAGAATACGGTGAAATGCCTGTTCAGAGTCCTATTCGTTGCTTTTCCCAATTGATTTAGCTGTGTATTTCTTGTTTCTTTTGAAATTTTCCAGTGCTCTACCCTCAACAGGCCAGAGAGAACCCAATGCCAGCTGCCAGGGAGGCTGACATAGTGATCGGGCATCAGACCAATATTATGGTTTCTGCTTCTGTCAGAATGCAGGAAAATAAAGTCTTTGAATTCTACCTTAGGGAAAAAATGGTAATCAAGTTTATTACCAGAGTGCAAGACCAACTAAACTGAGTATAAAAGTATCTTATTAATTCAATGAATATTATTTTAAACTAATTTATATTTTAGCATATGTGTGTCAACTACTAAGGAATGTGGTGATTTTCAGTTTTTAACAATTAGTTAATATTTTGTTAAAAAATGTTTTCTTTAGGATGCCTGGGTGGCTCAGTTGGTTGGGTGACTGCCCTTGGCTCAGGTCATGATCTTGGGGTCCTGGGATCAAGTCCCACATCAGGCTCTCTGCTCAGCGGGGAGCCTGCTTCCTCCTCTCTCTCTCTGCCCACCTCTCTGCCTACCTATGATCTCTGTGTGTCAAATAAATAAATAAGATCTTTAAAAAAATAAAAGACAATTCCTTCATGTCCCTTTACTTGGGGTGCCTGGGTGGCTCAGTGGGTTAAAGCCTCTGCTTTCGGCTCAGGTCATGATCCCAGGTTCCTGGGATCGAGCCCCACATCAGGCTCTCTGCTCAGCAGGGAGCTTGTTTCCCTTCCTCTCTCTCTGCCTGCCTCTCTGCCTACTGTGATCTCTGTCTGTCAAATAAATAAATAAAATCTTAAAAAAAAAAAAGAAAGAAAAAATAGAATCAAAATGATCATTCAAGAAAGAAGAAAATGTTTAATTATTATAAAAGCATTTATCATGACAGTATATCTGACCTTTCTAAGAAATACATTATATCATCATTTTTGTTTATTATGACTTCAGGTGCAGTATTACGGTGCTTTTCAATGGACATGTTATTTTCGGAGGTAAAAGTATTATAGATGGCATCAGGTATAGCAAATGTGTAGAACCTTTGCAACATATATGAAGAAATATGGCTGCAGGAGAGAAATACCATATTGGTGGAATCCTCTTCTCTTCTCCACTAGAAGTGTATTTGCAATTCATCTCTTCCTCTGGATATTCCCACTTGGCTTCAGACTGACTATGGCCTATTCCATCAAGAGGCTGGGGGAGGTATGTTCCCCACGTGTATCAAACCCACACCCAACAAGGGTTGTGGAAACACCACTACTTTCTCTAAGCAGCACACTGCTTCAAGAACTCAATAGCAGCAGTTACCCAAAACTGTTCAGGTCCAGACCAGTTTTGACAGCAGAAGCATTATTTCTGGACAAATGCTAACCAGCTATCACTGTGCTCTACAATGAAAAGGTAGATAAATACAAAATAAGGGCAAGATTTAAATATCAATATTTTAGGAAATTTGTAAATGTTTGGTAAGCTAATTTCTTTTTAGCTGATAGTCACATTTGGTTTTGCAAGTGTACTCTGATAAAATATAATGCTATGAGTTTCTTGATCAGTGAAGTGTAACTTCTTGGTTTTTTGCTAATTGACCATACATACGTTGAATATATTCTTCCTCAGTAAATTGGTCTCCTGGATAGATGTCACAAAGGCAATTTTCCTTTCTTTCTTTTTTAGATTTTGGAACAGTTTTCATTTCATAACAAAATTGAGTAGAAGGTACAGAGATTTCTCATATATCACCTAACCCCACACAGACACAGCTTTCCCCCACTATCGACATCTTGCACCAGAGTGGTACCTTTGTTACAATTAATAAACCTACATTTTTAAATATCATTATAGCAAAGTTGCAGAATGCCAGGTTAATCTACAAAAGTCAATTGATTTCTTATATAATAGCAATGAACAAGTGAAATTTAAAATTAAAAACCTAATGCCATTTATATTAGCATCCCTAAAATGAATTACTTAGGTATATATCTAACAAAATATGCACACAATCTATATGAGAACAATTTCAGAACCCTGATGAATGAAATCAAAGAAGAAATAAATAAATGGAGAGATGTTTTATGTTCATAGATAGGAAGACTAAATATTGTCAAGATGTCAGTTCTTCCAAATTTGTTTTACAGATTTGATACAACAACCCCAATAAAAGAATTCAGCAAGTTATTTTGTTATTTTCATATTATCCACAAGTTATTTTGGGTAACAGAAAACTGATTCTAAAGTATATAAGGAGAGGCAAAAAACCTAGAACAGCCAATATAATAACAAAGCAGAAGAACAAAGTTGGAGGACTTATACTACTTGATTTCAAGACTTACTATAAAACTACAGCAATTAAGACAGTGTGTTACTGGAGAAAGAAGAAAGAAATAAATCAGTGGAACAGAATGGAGAGCCCAGAAATAGATTCTCATAGAGTCAACTGATCTTTGGCAAAGGAGCAATGGCGATAAATGCAATGAAGCAAAGATAGTCTTTTCAACAAATGTTGCTTGAACAACTGGACATCTACATGTGAAAAAAAAAAATCTAGACCAGAATTTCACATAAATAAACTCTAAATGGATAATAGATTTAAATGTATAAAACTCTTAAAAGATGACATAGGAAAAAACCTAGATGACCTTGGGTATGGTGATGACTTTTTAGATACAACGCCAAAGGCATAATTCATGAAAGAAATATGAAACCTTAGACTTCATTAAAATTAAAAATCTCTGCTGTGTGGTGCCAAGAGAATAAAAAGAAAAGCCACAGATTGGGAAAAAATGTTTGCAAAACATCTGATAAAGGACTATTATCCAAAATATACAAAGAAACTTTTAAAATTCAACAGTGAGAAAACAAACAATCCAAATAAAAAAAAAATAGTCAAATGCCTTAGCAGATGTCTCTTCAAAGTTACAGAGATAGCATGTGAAAAGATCTCCACATCATATGTCATCAGGAAAAAGCAAATTAAAATAGCAATGAAATACCCCTATACACCTATTATAATGGCTAAATTATATCTAGAATACTGATATCAAATGCTGAAAAGATTGTAGAAGAACAAGAGCTCTAGTTTATTGCTGATGGGAATACAAAATGGTACAACCACTCTGGAAGACAGTTTGGTGATTTCTTTCAAAACTAAACATATTGTTACCATCTGATGCAATAATTATGCTCTTGGTATTTATCCAAAGGAGTTAAAACTTAGGTCTGTAGAGAAACCTGCACACAGATGGTTATAGCATCTTTATTCATAATGTCAAGACTTGGAGGCATTCAAGATATCCTTCGGTAGGTGAATGGATAAATAAACTGTGGTACAGCCAGACAATGGGCTATTATGAATATTATTTGGCACTAAAATGAAATGAACTATCAAGCTATGAAAAGACATAGAGCAGCCTTAAATGCATATCACTAAGAGGAAGAAACCAATCTGAAAAGTCTAAATACTACATAAGTCTAACTACACGCCGTTCTGAATAAAGCAAAACTATAGACATGATAAAAAAGATCAGTGGTTGTCAGGGTTAGGAAAAGGCAGGGAGGAATGGATAGGTGAATCACAGTAGATTTTTAGGGCAGTGAAAATACTCTGTATGATACCGTAGTGATATATTTATATCATTGTATGTTTGTCCAAACGAACAACCCAATAGAATGCACAGTACCAAGAGTGAACTATAATGGAAGTCATGGGTTTTGAGTGATTTTATGTACCAGTATAGGTTCATCAGTTGAAATAAATGTACCACTCTGGTGGGAGAGGTTGGCAATATAGAAGGCTGTGCATGTGTGGTTCAGAGGGTATGTGGCAAATCTCTGTACCTTCCCCTAAATTTTGCTGTGAACCTAAAACTACTCTTAAATAAATAAATAAATAAATAAAATCTTACTAAAGAAAGGAAAAAAACTCAAAACAATAAATTGATGTTTTGACTAAAGCAACTGTCGCTTGCTTAAACTCATCAACCACAGGATAAAGTGTTGTATATATAGTTTAAGATGAAGAACCCTGGTTCTACTGTTTCAGTTGCTGCAAATTAAGCAATCCTTGAAGAAAAGTCCTCAAAAAGCCTCCTCCTAGGTCTTCAGAAATCACATCCTTGTTTGACATCTCTCATCTCTCACCCTGTGGGTCATGATACCACAGGTATCATGCATTACTGTATCCTTGACACTTTCGAAATTACTTCATGAAAAGTCCAAGCCTCATTATACTAATGGCTTCAGAGACTAAAACTAAGTTGATAATGCTTATCCAGTGAATATTGAATCAAGACAAACCTGAAGCAAAACTCTGCAGCCATATCACAGGACCAATCTGAGCTCAAATTGAGCCATTAAGTGGTTGATGAATCTCAGAGTGGGAGAAAACTCATCAACATAAATTTGCCATATAGTAATGAGTTGCAGAAGTGTTTGGGAACAAAAAGAATTTTATCTGTCCACGTATACAGTCCGAAAGTAGCATGTATCCTCACATCTATATATCACTATCAAGAGTATTAGGAAAAGTTCAGAAAATCCCAGCAGTCATCAATTCTCATCTGTGTTTAATTACCTGAAAAATCCAGACAAGTTTGAATCATCCAAGGCTATGGTGTTTTCCATAAGCAACTGTTTCTAATAAACAGACATGAACAGAAGCAGTTCTGCTTTCTTAACCCTCAGCATTTTGAAATTTCTGTAGAGAGAAAAGCAATACCAGAGAGAGCCCAGAATATATCCCCTGGAATGTTACGAGGCAGTACACTCATTAAGTACTTCTTATGACACTTTAAATATTTCACTCATGAATGTCATATTAAATTACAGTCTTTCTAATACCGCAATAGGGATAGCTTTAATTATTGTATGTCCATTTTAATTTCTCTCCATGATTTTTACTCTTGATTCTTGCCCAAAATACAAGAGCTTATTTTCAATAAATCTAGACTGGTGTCATCATTTCTAGGATAACCATTCTTACGGTCATTTATGGTTTTGAAATGATTCTTTGTTATAGTTAAATAATCATTTGTCATTTCTCCTACATTAAAAAATCATCTGATGATGACATAATTGAACAACAGTTGGAAAATCATTAACTGTAAACAGCTACTGATGAGCTCTTTAAAAATCTACACGACATAAATTATTCGTAATCTATAACTATGTGAAGAATAAAAACCTGATGTGAAGGTAATTCCTGCCTACATTAACCCTAAAGGGGAAGTATATGGTAAAACTGCACAAACCTCGAATTATATGAGGAAAGCTGGCTTGAATTACTCAACACCTTACAAGAATGCACCATTAGAACCTTGAAACAAAAAATAAGTAAGTAAATATGTTTAATTTAAGAACTTACCTTTCTCATCTAGAGTGTCATAAGAATAAAAGGGCTATTTTTAGATTTGCTACATGGATTTTTTAAAAACACACTGATGCTGACTTTAAACAAATCTTTTGTTCTAGCTACATAATGACAGACAATATCTTCCCCAGCCTCATGCTGTTGTGAATACTAAAGACAGGATCTGTACAACTTCACTCACATTTTTTGCCCATCAGATTCTTTTAGGCCAGTTAAAGATATTGTTCAATAAACAAATAATTGTAATATAATGAGATAACATTATATTAGACAAGTATAAAAAACTGCAAAAGCACAGATAAGAAAGAAATCATGGTGTAGTCTATTACTCTCATTATTTTGGTTTTTGTTGTTGTTGTTGTTTTTAAAGGTTTTACTTATTTATTTGACAAACAGATCACAAGTGGGCAGAGAGGTAGGCAGAGACAGAGAGAGAGGGAAGCAGGCTCCCCACTGAGCAGAGAGCCTAATGCGGGGTTTGATACCAGGACCCCAGAATCATGACCCAAGCCAAAGGCAGAGGCCTTAACACACTGAGCCACCCAGGCACCCCTCATTATTTTGTTTTAATCAGCTGAAATATATGGTAAGTAATGAGGAAAACTGGCAAGTTAAGCCATTATCAGCACTGAAGTGCCATTTTCAAATACTGACCATGAATAACCTTTAAAGGAACTGCCATCCTACAATCTTTAAAAAGTTCAGGTAATATGACTTTTTGAGACTGGGTAACAGAGAACAAAATAATTTGACAGGGAAATAAATCAAAGAGGCCGTTCTCTGAGGGTCTTAACTAAATAATTTCTCCAATCAAGTTCACCCTTGAACCTAAATATTTGTAATAGTAAGAATTTTTTATTATACATTTATAATATATATATCAGACTGCTACATGTTGAAATACTGGCTAGTAAAAAAATGTTCTGTGTGTGGTGTAAGGAAATGGTCCAATTTTATTTTTCTGCATGTGGCTGTCCAATTTTCCCAGCACCATTTATTGAAGAGGCTGTCTTTTTTCCATTGGACATTCTTTCCTGCTTTGTCGAAGATTAGTTGACCATAGAGTTGAGGGTCTATTTCTGGGCTCTCTATTCTGTTCCATTGATCTATGTGTCTGTTTTTGTGCCAGTACCATGCTGTCTTGATGATGACAGCTTTGTAATAGAGCTTGAAGTCCGGAATTGTGATGCCACCAACGTTGGCTTTCTTTTTCAATATCCCTTTGGCTATTCGAGGTCTTTTCTGGTTCCATATAAATTTTAGAATTATTTGTTCCATTTCTTTGAAAAAGATGGATGGTACTTTGATAGGAATTGCATCGGCCGCAGCAACATCTTCCTAGGAACAATGCCAAAGGCAAGGGAAGCAAGGGAAAAAATGAACTATTGGGATTTCATCAAGATCAAAAGCTTTTGCACAGCAAAGGAAACAGTTAACAAAATCAAAAGACAACTGACAGAATGGGAGAAGATATTTGCAAACGACATATCAGATAAAGGACTAGTGTCCAGAATCTATAAAGAACTTAGCAAACTCAACACCCAAAGAACAAATAATCCAATCAAAAAATGGGCAGAGGACATGAACAGACATTTCTGCAAAGAAGACATCCAGAGGGCCAACAGACACATGAAAAAGTGCTCCATATCACTTGGCATCAGGGAAATACAAATCAAAACCACAATGAGATATCACCTCACACCAGTTAGAATGGCTAAAATAAACAAGTCAGGAAATGACAGATGCTGGCAAGGATGCGGAGAAAGGGGAACCCTCCTACACTGTTGGTGGGAATGCAAGCTGGTGCAGCCACTCTGGAAAACAGCATGGAGGTTCCTCAAAATGTTGAAAATAGAACTGCCCTATGACCCAGCAATTGCACTATTGGGTATTTACCCTAAAGATACAAACATAGTGATCCAAAGGGGCACGTGCACCCGAATGTTTATAGCAGCAATGTCCACAATAGCCAAACTATGGAAAGAACCTAGATGTCCATCAACAGATGAATGGATCAAGAAGATGTGGTGTATATACACAATGGAATACTATGCAGCCATCAAAAGAAATGAAATCTTGCCATTTGCGACAACATGGATGGAACTAGAGCGTATCATGCTTAGCGAAATAAGTCAAGCAGAGAAAGACAACTATCATATGATCTCCCTGATATGAGGAAGTGGTGATGCAACATGGGGGCTTAAGCGGGTACGAGAAGAATCAATGAAACAAGATGGGATTGGGAGGGAGACAAACCATAAGTGACTCTTAATCTCACAAAACAAACTGAGGGTTGCTGGGGGGATGGGGTTTGGGAGAAGGGGGAGGGATTATGGACATTGGGGAAGGTATGTGCTTTGGTGAGTGCTGTGAAGTATGTAAACCTGGTGATTCACAGACCTGTACCCCTGGGGATAAAAATATATGTTTATAAAAAATAAAATAAAATAAAATAAAAAATGTTCTGAATAATAATTTGGTTTTTAATATGCATTATTTTATGTCAATTATGACTTACCTGAAAACTGAGAATATATCACTTTTCTTACTGTTGGATGTCAATCATTCCCAGAAGTCTTAAAATTAAATTTTATTTTGTTTATAAGCACAAAGTGTAACATCAGCTTTCCACTTCCTTCACAAGCCACGTGCCATGCTGAGCCGTGATTCTCCTCTTGCTCTGGATGTATGTTCTCTCCATGTGTACTCTGTGAATATTTTAATCAAATTACATGTTTCATGGTTAGTAAAGCTGTAAAGTTTCATGAGATTCTATTCAGAAATCACTTGTTCTGAGAGATTTGTTTTCGAATATCTGTAACTAAGGCATCCTGGTACAAACAGATAGGAGCAAATGCAAATCTGGTCTCCTTCCTCTTCATTTTATTTATGTAAATCCAAGAGTTGTTGCTAAAATTTTAGAGTGAGATAAAAAGTTGCTATTCTATAGAACATCACAAGAGAAATTAATATAAAGATTATGAGAGTCACAAAAAAAAACGCTTTACTGTGTTGGCTTCTCACAAATTATTTGCAACATTTGGTTGAAGGATTAAAAATTTATCAAAAAGTCTATCATGAACTTACAATGCTCTCCAATAGAAGAGGACAATCTCTGAGTTTCTGCTGTATCTAATAGATACATAAGGCTACATGTAAATAGGGCACCCTTTCATACATATGTAATTATGTAGATGAAAAAATAAATTAAAGAGAGATAATCATTAAATTTTACCAAGTTGCAAATGGCCTTTTAAATCTGCCTCTTTCTGACTGTGTGTTATACCTTAATATTGCTCTTTACTGATTCTAACTTCATGTGTCTTTGGGTTTTTCAAGATTCAAAAGAAAATAGCCATATCTACCAAATACATTTAGGCAAAAGCACCATTTAGGGCCAATGAAAGCATGTTCAAGCAACACAGTGATCATCTCAGACTTCAAAGGTCATATCAAGACTTACTGAAAAACCTACCTCTTCTATAAGCCTTCTCCATGGACTCCACTTTCTCCTCACAACTTCTGTTGTTTGTATTAAATGTAACATAACCAGAAAGAGATGGAACTGGGTCCTACCACTACTCTGGTCCCCCAAAATCTTTACCGTAACTTTACATGTAAATCTTTACATGCATCTGTCTTCATAATAATGCCTTAAAGGGGTATTTAAATTAATACTTTCAAAGATGACCAAAAAATGTAGCCAGAATGACTGAGTCCACATCCTATATAAAAAACCCATATGCAATGTGCTGAACGTGTTAAAATGTATAAATGTGGTATAACAGAGGATAGCTGTCTCTAATTTCTCTTCAGTGAGGAACAAGAGGTAACTGTTAACCAGGGGGACTGAGATTATGTCCTTGTATGGTCACCACCCTGTCTGCATGCCCTGATCTCTAGTTCCACTTAGCCAATTTTGCTTCAAAACCTTTATGACTGGCCACACAATGCTGTTGGTTTCTCTTTATGTACTCTAGGGATGGCTGACGCAGTGTTATGCTTGTTATGTTATCCTTCTGCTATGGTTCTGTTGGTGTGTGTGTGCTGCATTGGCACTACAGGGGTGGGTGTTAATGGTGGTGAAAGAGGAGTATGATGGGATAAGTGTCTTTTGGTATGATTTCTCAATTAGTAGGGTAAAAGTTTCCAGTGAGTTTTCATTTGAGCAGTACCAAGATGTAGCCTGTGATATAATATTGAGCATTCACTTAGCTGCTGTTTAATCCTTTCTTGTCCCATTACACTGCAGTTACATTTGTAGAATATATTTTAAAGCTTTATACAAATAGAAGAATAATTGGATAAAAGGGGTCATGGCTAAAATCACAGACTGTAGAATCAACTACGTGGTGTGATCTCAAAGCCACTTTTTCTCAACCGTGTAAACAAAGAAAATTATTGATTTCTCAATTTTTTCATCTTTTAAATTCCATAATACCTGACTCTTTCAGTGAAGATTAGTCAAATATTACATATAAAGCATTTCAAATAATGTCAGGCATGAAGTAAACACTATGAAAAAGTTAAGTTGTTGTTTTTAATTATATCTCATTAGAAGTAAAGGACATCAAGGAAGCTTTTGCTCAGAAATAAACCCACATTTTGGGGTGCTGGGTGGCTCAGTGGGTTAAGCCTCTGCCTTCGGGTCAGGTCATGATCCCAGGGTTCTGGGATCGAGCCCTGCATCGGGCTCTCTGCTTGGCAGGGAGCCTGCTTCCCCCCTCCCCCTCTGCCTGCCTCTCTGCCTACTTGTGATCTGTCTGTCAAATAAATAAATAAAATCTTTAAAAAAAAAGAAAAAGAAATAAACCCACATTTACATGATCAATTAATCTATAGCAGAAGAGGCAAAAATACACACTTGGGAAAACTCAGTCTTTTTAATAAATGGTGTTGGGAAAACTGGACAGCTACATGCAAAGAATAAATATAGATGACTTCTTATGCCATATACAAAAAAATAAACTTAAAAGGAATCAAAGATCTAAATGTGGGATCTGAAACCATTAAAGTTCTAAAAGAAAACATAGACAGTAATCTCCCAGACATCAACCTTAGCAACATATTTATGGATATTTCTCCTTAGGCAAGGGAAACAAAAGCAAAAATAAATTATTGAGACTACACCAAAATAAAAGTCCTTTGCACAGCAAAGGAAACCATCAACAAAACAAGGAGGCAACCTGCTAAATGGGAGAAGATATTCAAATGGCATGTCCAATTAGGGGTTAGTATGTAAAACTTAAAAAGAACTTATACAACCCAACATCAAAAAAGCAAACCATCTGATTAAAAGTGGGCCGAGAACTTGAATGGACATTTTTTCAAAAAATTTATATAGGTGGCCAACAGACACATGAAAAGATGCTCAAGATCACTAATCATCAAGAAAATGCAAATCAAAACCACAATGAGATATCTCCTCATCAGTCAGAATGGTTGGTATCCAAAATACTCCAAAATACAGGAAATAAATAACAAGTGTTGGCAAAGATTTGGGAAAAGGGGAGTGAACTCTCATGCACTGGTGGTGGGAATGTAAATTGGTGAAACAGCATGGAGTTTCCTCAAAAAATTAAAAACAGAAGTATCATATGATCCAGTGACTTCAGTAATGGGTATTTACTCAAAGAAAATGAAAACACTAATTTAGAAAGACATATACACCCCTATTCTTTTTTTCTTAAGATTTTATTTATTCATTTATTTGACAGAGAGAGATCACAAATAGGCAGAGAGGCAGGCAGAGAGAGAGGGGGAAGCAGGCTCCCCGCTGAGCAGAGTCTGACTTGGGGCTACATCCCAGAGCTGTGGGACTTTGACCTGAGCTAAAGGCAGAGGCTTAACACACTGAGCCTCCCAGGCGCCCTTGCACCCCTATTCTTATGCAGCATTATTTCCAACAGCCAAGATATGGAAGCAGCATGGTGTCCATTAATAGATGAATGGATAAATATGAGAGATATCTATCTATCTATCATCTATCAATATGAGCCATAAAAAGAATGAAATCTTGTCATTTGTGACAACATGGATGGACCTAGAAGGTATTATACTAAGTGAAAAAGTCAGACAGAGAAAAACAAATACCATATGATTTCACTTACCTGTGAAATCTAAAAAAACAAAACAAATGAACAAAACAATCACTCTTAAATACAGAGAACAAATTGGTGGTTTACAAAAGGAGGTGAGTGGTCAGATGGGCAAAATAGGTGAAGGGGATTAAGAGGTACAAACATCCAGTTATAAAATAAATAAGTCATGGAGATGAAAAGTACGGCATAGGGAATATAGAAAATAACACTGTAATGTCATCGTATGGTGACAGATGGTGACTAAAAATTTATCTTGGTGATCACTGAGTAATGTATAGAATTGTTGAATCAGTATGCTGTATACCTGAAAATAATATAATATTGTATGTCCACCATATTTTAATAGTAATAATAATAATAATTTAATTTAAAGAAGTTTTTTTTAGCTTTTTTCCTTATTGGCTGACAAATGTTACATGATAGGATGTAGACTATCCTGATAAAGATATCAGATCTCTCAGGTCAAATGCTCCTGTCCCTTCTTTAGTTCCTTACTTATAAAGATCCACATTGTTCTCTAATTGCTATCTTTCTGTTGAAATTGATTCTACAGCTCAAAACTCTGTTAGATCAATTCACCTCATGTTCCTTGAATTCTCTAAACAATCTGGCACAATATAAACATGTAGCAGGCTCTCAATAAATAGTTGTATGAAATTGTGAACTTTTGATAATGGGATGAATAAAGCACCTTTCTCTATGGCTTTCATTCATAGTACCTCTAGTTAATCTTAATAACCATTTTGGCAATGCACGCCTGTCATATTGATGTTGCCTTATGATGTTATTTCCCTTCTGTACCCTAACCCCAAAATGCTTGATTCAAAAATGTGCCAAAAGTAAAAGTATATTTAAAAATTCCTAAACTATTTCTTCTTCTTCACCTGCTTCTCCCACCTACTTTTAAAAAAGCCTAAATCCCAGATTATAAGTGGTTAATATGAATATGTTCTCTAAAAAAATACTTTATCCGAAGTTCATCATACCCTTTATCAGCTACTCTCAAATGCAGGTGTCCTATCATTAAATGACTTCTAGATATTCTATTTGGCTACAGTCTAGCTCAAGATACAATAGATCTTATTTTTCTTTGTAACCAATCAAAGTTTTCTAGTCAGTAGCATTTAGGTTCGATCAGCCAACATAATATCATTAGAGAGCACATTTAAACTATTACCTACCTGAACTTAAAAACATTTAGCTAGTAACAATATTATGTTAACAATTAAGTCATTCATCAAACACTTATTGCCATATATTTTGCCTGAAAAATCTTCCTTGCCTTCCATTTAAAAACTGTAAGAAAGCACTCAAAAAGAAAGCAATAAAGAAGTCAATTTTTCATTTATTTTTAATTATTGGAATGAATATCACTGGTGTGATTTTCTAGAGATCACAGCTGTCAGGTGTCATTATATTGCTTTTTGGGAACTAATATCACAATATGCCATTTTCCAATCTCTTAATTTTTCACTGTCAATTACCGTTATCCACTAAACCTGCTTGTAGTCCAACTATTAGACCCCTCTATGTCTCTTATTATTTTATATCACTGTCTTTTGTTCTCTTTCTCAACTTATTCTTTAAAAGTTTTATTTATTTATTTTAGAGAGAAGGTGTTGGGGCAGAGGGAGAAAGAGAGAGAAACCCAAGCAAACTAGGTGCTGAGGGCAGAGTCCCACGCGGGACTCTATCTCATGACCCTTCAGCCACGACCTGAGCCAAAACCAAGAGTGTGATATTTACCTGACTGGACCACCCAGGTGCCCCCTGCAACTCATTTTTAATGCCTTTCCTCCATCTTTGATACGTTCTCTATCAATTTATTGTATTCTCTGTCAATTTCATGGGTCATAGATCTCAGAATTGCAAACTACAACTGCTGGCTCCTAAACACTTTCTAACTCAAAATCTCCCATTCATCATTGCTCAAATTTTGCCAAACATAGCTTAGAAATGAGGAACTTGGGACCTATGTGAAGAATCTGATGTTCCTGCCTAATATTGGATAATAGTCTGTTGATGTTTACTCATGTTTAGAATAGTTTCTTGGAGGGGAGCCTGGGTGGCTCAGTTGGTTAAGCAACTGTCTTTGGCTTAGGTCATGATCCTGTAGTCTCAGGATAGAGACCCACATTGGGCTCCCTGCTGAGCAGGGAGTCTGTTTCTCCCTCTGACCTCTCCCCTCTCATGCTCTCTCTTTCTCTCATTCTCTTTCTCTCTCTCTCTAATACACAAATAAAGTCTTTAAAAAAAAAAAAAAGAAAAGAAAAGAATAGTTTCTCAGAAGGAAGATGAGGTTTTAGAATGTTAGTGTGACATCAGCCTTTTTTTAAAATGCTCTTTCAATAGTTAGAGAGACAAAAACTAGTTCATAGACTTGCTCAAGTTCACTCTGTTGTTAATGTCGGATTTTGAACACATGGGGGTGTTGCTCCCCTCATCTCATTCCTCTTCTATTTCACCACAGGAACTTAAATATTACATAATCATATTATGAGATTTGGTTTCAGCAGTACTTAACAGTTATGGAAAGTAATATTCATTGTACAAATACTCATTGGGATTTGTGAAAATTATGATTATAAATCTATCCCCACACAAAAAAACAACAATATTAAACAGACAGAGGCCCAGATAAGTCAACCTAGCCAAGAACTCTCATCTAATTAATATTTTTATGAAGCAACTCATGTCCAATTTATATATTCTATTGCTATTTGCCAGGCTGTTTTTCTAGAAAATTCCAAAACCAGATTAGGATTATTGTACAGAATGGTTTAAAATGAAGGTAAATACACACTGAACACAAAGAACAGATAAATGGGCAATCCCAATAGAACTGCTGAAAGAGGCCACTCTCAAAATCCACCTGAAAATGTTGAACCCTGAGGCAAGATGACAATTATTTTTGCACCATGCAGTTTCTGCTAAGGAATTATAAACATTCCTTGTGGATGGCCCATAACTAAAATATGGTCTTTCAGGACTTCCCATACCATAGTGGCCGGCCCCTCAACCACAGTTAACAAAAATACGATGTACATCCAATTGTTGACAACTTGATGAAATGGAAATTGTCATAAGCAAACAAAAATTATGAAAAGTAATCCTATGCAACACAAAAAACTTGGACTGATCAATAAAAAGAAGGAAAAAGAGCCAGTCCTGTAAAACGAGCATCAGAAACAGAGAGAGATGTAGAGACAGAGAGGGAGAAAGAAGGGAACTAGTTTAGAAAGTCGTTTGATTAAAAAGGAAGAGATGGTCTATATATACAATGGAATATTACTCAGCCAATAGAAAGGTTACCCAACTTCTGTATTAACATGGACAGGACTGGAGGAGATTATGTTGAGTGAAATAAGTCAAGCAGAGAAAGTTAATTATCATATGGTTTTACTCACTTACTTGTGGAGCATGAGGAATAACGTGGAGGACATTAGGAGAAGGAAGGGAAAAGTAAATTGGGGGAAATTGGAGGAGGAGGAGAAGAAGCATGAGAGACTGTGGACTCTGAGAAACAAACTGAAGTTTTTGGAGAGGAAGGGGATGGGGGGATGGGTGAGCCTGGTGGTGGGTATTAAGGAGGGCACATATTGCATGGAGCACTGGGTATGGTGCATAAACAATGTATCTTGGAACACTGAAAAAATAAGATTAAAAAATTCAGTTCTATTTTAATTTAACTTGAACTCTAGGCAAATGCTTTATATACACATTTTCCCATGTTGAATAGATAAGATAAATTCTTGACTATCCCACAGAAATGTGGGAAATAAGAAATCTGGGTTTTGTTGCAGTTTTTTTGTTTTGTTTTTTTATAGTCTTGAGGTCTTATTTTTTTTGACACTTATCATTCCATGAATTTATAGGGAATGGGTCATGGCAGCTCAGGCTCCTGTCCTTTGGTTCTCACAAAGTGTGCTTCTCTAGGTGGAACAGGCTGGCATTTCAGTTGAACCCAAGAACTTTTTCTTTGACTTCCTTTTTTTTCTGATCATTTTCTTTCGCATGCTTCAGGAAACTAGCTCCACTGTTTGAGTGCTTAATATCCTCAGTATATACATTAATTCCCTTGGTAAGAATCTCTCCCTTAACTTATTTGCTTATAACAATGTGAACAGCATGCTAGGTAACATCCTAAACTTCCAGTGTTGCCATGGTAACATTTGGGGGCATCCCTTTAGAAAGAGTGACCATTCCCTTGAAGTCTATAATATCACCTTTCTTGTAGATTCACATGCATGTGGCCAAAGGAACCACTTCCTGCTTTCTGAAAGGCCTGAAAAACATACAATGGGTGCCTCTCCTCTTTCACCTTGTGTTGGTCATTTTGGTGAACTAATGCAATGTGGTTGTCTGGCCAAAAGATAGAAATAAGAAGTCTTTTAATGTGGAATAAACAAGCCTTTGTGGAAGAATGTGTATCATGGGGTCATTCGGTTCTTGTTCCAGAATTGTTCCAAAGAATTGGAGACCTGAAGCCAGAATGGGGAGATAGTTTATTGAGTAGGTAAGTGTAGTACACTTCCAAGAGTGAAAGTGGGCCATTACCAGAGCAAGATTGGCAATGGTGGTGAGAAGCTCTAGCTGCACCCTTTTAAGTCTGTTTTGTGTACATGTAAATTTGGCTTTGATTGACATATTTGGTTGACAGCTGGTGGTTATATACCATTTCGGTATCAAATAAAACAAGCTGATACAGATATCTTAGTATATAGATATACCTACTAAAGTGTATACCCCATTCTAATTGTTTGTATATGTATTATATATTTGTATTACAAATTTGAACTGCAATATAATAATCTGGATTTGTACTACTTATATATATATATTATAGTATAATATATATTTTTATTATAATGCCTAATATTTTTATATACAGTGTACAGTATAATTGCATACATACATATACATCTAATGTATATATGCATGTTTATATACGTGTGTATATACGCAAACACAGACACATACACATGCACATGTATATGTTTATATGTTATATGAGAGTCCCACACTTGTTCGTGAACTCTTTAAAGAAGACTGAATCCTATTCATCTTTTAGGCACTTGCTCTGCAATCAGTAATTTGAAAGATGAACAGATAATGGACATGGGACTGTATCTTCTCTTTTCTTTTCTTTTTTTTTTTAAAGATTTATTTATTTATTTATTTGACAGAGAGAGATCACAAGTAGGCAGAGAGCAGGCAGAGAGAGAGGAAGAAGCAGGCTCCCTGCCGAGCAGAGATCCCGATGCGGGACTCGATCCCAGGACCCTGAGATCATGACCTGAGCCGAAGGCAGCGGCTTAACCCACTGAGCCACCCAGGTGCCCTGTATCTTCTCTTTTCATCTCAAATCAAACACTCTCAGTGAGGAAGGTATCATATTTGAAATTTTGTCTTGGTTTATATGTTTATTTCTTTCTGATGAGTTTTCCCTTTGCATCAAAAATGTTCTTTCTGTCTCTTTTGTTGTTTTTCTTCTTAGTTTTCTTAATTGTTCTGGGAAATTAAAAGCCTAAGAATAGGTCATAGATTACGTAGGTATTACTCCAGAATAAAATAAGTACACAAACACGTTAAAAAGTAGACATATAACTTTTAATATACTTTTGACTGTATGAGTACGTGGCATCATTTGAAGTAATCATGATAAGGAACTACCAGTAGATGAAAATAATAAGTATTCATGGATTCTTAACAAGAGTGACCCCCTCATTTTGTAAAAAGAAAAGTCAATAAGGAATCAAAAGTGGTCACTGTAAGGGATATATTTATCATAAATTAAATTGATTTCAGTCATTTAGCTTCCTCAAGCTTAAACCTTTTCTTTTTGTTTTTTATTGACTAAGAGTGGAGACTGATAGCTGGGCAGGGCAACCCACCAGGTCAACACTTTGTAAAAAGAATTAATGGTCATGCCAATATAATAATTTTAGTAAGTGCTTTGATTCAGCAATGAGAACCTAAGTTCAGGCAACCCCAGGCCAGTCCTTCCAGGTGCCACAGCTCAACCAGCCCTGAACGACAATACAGCCACCCAACAGACTTCTGTCGCAAAGTATTCTTTAGTTTTCAGATGTATGCCAGACTTTGGTAGAGGGACTCCAAATAGACAGAATCTTCTATATTTATAATTCTATAAATTATATATATATATAAATATATCTTCTATATATATAATTGTGCCTCAGAAGGAGGCACAATTACCTGTTTCATGAGAAGTCACTGTTGGTTTCCAGATATTAAAGATTCCACAGCCAGTGTGCTTTATTTTGTGATTGCAGTAATTAATTATGATGATATCAAATATAACAAGCTAATTTAATATTTTCTTGTAGTTGACATCACATGAATATGTGTGACATCATTCCGTATCTGCTTCCTTACCTTTGCCATCCACTCAGAAGAATCAGTAGCCGGAATAATTCAGGAAAGGCAACTGTTCCACGTGTTCTTAAAGTGGTGCTTTCACTTCAGGTAACTGCCGTGCTGTAACTGTGGTAAATATCAATATCGATTAAATTTAGTAAAATAAAAATCTACCCTTAAGTGCCAGGAAGTATTCAGAAGGCTCTTCTACTCAAAAGGAACAACTTCCATAATTTGAAAAGAAAATGTCATTATCGTATCGCATTTCTGAAAAACAAAGGATGCTGGCTTTCACATTTAAAATATTGTATTCGTTGGCGGTTTATAGGGTGTGTAGGAAAATCAGGAGTTACTGATGTAGGACCTACTCACCTCTTTGATAGATAAATTCCATGCAACTGTAACAGAATGTTTAAATAAGTTATTTTTGAATGAGAGGTTTTATGTCCAATGCAATTCAATGCCTCAGGCTGTGAGTTTCTATAACTTCGTTTGAAGGATGTCTAGTTTCTGCTGAAACAAGAGTATGAGATGAATTGTGTCAAGAGAAATTCTAGTTTATGTGCTGGCTCTGGCTTACTCACAGAGGTTTCTTTCTAAAATATAGTGCCTGAGGGTGCAGGCAAGGAGCACATTCTAGTATTTCTCTGGTCAATTCCAAACAAACAAATGAAAATGAAATAAAATGGCAGTAATACAGTCTTACGAGCATAGGGAAGCTTGATCCTTCTGTCAGCTCCCTTAACTTTTTCCAACTGTGCTCAGTGTCCTTCTTTTATTATTTAGTGATTTAGAAGCAAAGCTTTCCTTTGCATTTACCTACTGGCTCTACAAAAATTAAATCTCTGAAATAATATCCAGCTAATATGTCCCGACTTCTAAAGCATTTTTAGGTATGCGTGTGTCTCAATTTCACCTCGTTAGTGAGATCTTCATGAACATGCAACACTCTTATTTCCTACACCTTTCCCTTGCTTTATCCTTCTCTAAAGCATTTATAACAATCTAAGGTGCTGGAAACTTCACCAGTTTGCTCTATAGATTGTCTCCCTCCCCTTCACCCTAGATTATAAACGCTGTGAGAGAAGGACTTTGTATCTGTTTCAGTCACTGATAAATCCCCAGAGGCTTAAACAAGTGACTGGCACTTGCACTGCTAGCTTTGATTCCAGTTCAAAGAGTTGGGATTCATGGGAAAACAAGAGAAGTACAAAACTGGGCTGGAAATACAATAGAGTGGGGCATGTGTGTCATCTCAGTAGTATGTTTTTTTCTGATTCTGGGTTGGTGACTGACCCAAGTGGATTTTCCCAAATAGGCTACCTATATTTCTTCATATCATCCCTTCTACCTCTCTCCTAAGGCCCTGTTGACTCTCTCCCGAGGCACCTAATACTCTTACCCACCCATTCCCCCGCAGAACCTCAGATGAATAAAGAAAGTCTGCCTTCTTTTAAATCTTAAAGTATCCCATGAACCCAGTTACAGTTTTGTTCCTCCTTCTTCCCACATCTTACCCAAAACTTTATTCCCTTTGAGCCTAGAGTAGATAACTTTTAAGGAGAGAGAGACACAAATTTAGACAAATTCATTTTAACCCTTTAGACTCCCCAGGTTCTTTTTGCCTATTTATCTATTTTTCTGGTCAAATTAAGTGAACCTTGAATTTTTTGAAATATCAGGAGTGTGACAAAGCTAAATTACTCTAGACAATTTTAGAGCTTCATCTTGGGAGCAGGACACGGAATGACCAACTTTTCTTCCAATTCAGCGTTGACCGTCCCACGTCCCTCTCAATCTCAGGCAAAACGAGAGAGTTGGCCACCAGAGCCAGATCTCCACATATGGGCAAGGGCTCCCTGCCATAGAACACATTCTGAGACTTAGGTTTCTTCAGTCATCCCAGCTTATCTCCTCCTTTTATTTCTGCTCTTCTAAAGCTATAGAGCTTTCCACAACAGTCACCATGACAGCAGCAATGCCAGTGCTGACAGCAGGAGGGATGGGGAGTGGGAGCGAGTCACGTGTCAGTCCCAGCTACAGATCTCCTGGACGTTGTGAGTTCGATTTCAACTACCCATCCTGGATGCTCATTCAGGACAATTCATTCAAATCACCAACACAAACCAAACCATAAGACAAGGTGCCTCTGAAAATCAATGCAGAATTAATGTTGTCCTCTATTCAACACATGACTTTTATTAAAAATGCATTCTAATCTGTAATATATGCCTTCCATTCAAAGAGCAACTTGACACTAGATACTTGAAGAGGAAAAACTGCTTGGTTTCAGTTTGTATCACAGATGGTGAATATTCTTAGTTCACTGAGAAGGTACCATAAGCTTTGTAAGAAGGCAGCATCAGCTCTACTATAAAACCAACCATGGTTCTGACTCTATGAACCTACATGCATACTTTATATTTGGAAAGAGCACTAGTTTAGAACCTAGAAGGTCCAGTCAGTCCTAGATTTATTGTGTATATGACATGAGAACGTGGGCAATCATGGAACATTTCTAAGGGGATCAATAAACAAAGAACAACAACAAGGGAACTAATCTGCACACTTCACATGGCTACTGTTGGATCAATAAGATAATGACCTTGGAAGGTTTTCTCACACATGTAAAATATTATTGACTATCTAGTAATACCAGTTCTTCATATCAAATTTACTGATGGAGCATTAATCTAGTGATAGGATAATTGAATTATAGCAATCAAGAAGATGTTTGCAAGGGCAGGGGCCTTTCATTGGTTATAGTGTATTTGAGTAGCAAAGTGCAAACTGTATCATTTAAATCTTAGAGCAACCAGGTAGAGTAGCCATCAGTGGTTGTGGAACTGTAAGATGGGTGTGTGGAAACCTGTAAAGCAAGAACCAGTTAAAATAGTTTGCTCAAGGTCATACAGCAGTATATTTTTGTTTATTTTTATTCTTACCTCCTTCTGGTAAAATTTAAGGTATCTCACAAAGCTGAATGTGGAAGAACCAGCACCGAACCTGGGTTTTGAAAAAAGTCAATCCTGAGTTCTTTTCCTTGGACCATAATAAAAAAATATGCCATCCTGGGGGCTACGCAGTCAGAGGTCTGCATGGAACACTCTGCTCCTTCTTGGAAAAATCACACAATCTATCTGCAACACTTTCCTCATTTGTAAAATGAGGAGACTGGGGGTGGTTTATGTTTTTCAAACTATTAGTTAAAATAGAACAAAACAGAAAAAAATACTTTAAAGTACATAGCATATAATAAGGATAATGACTATTTCTTGAAATGTATTTTAGCTGTGTGTGTGTTTACACATACAGGAGTCATGATGTAAAATGTGTTTCTTTTTTTTTTTTTTTTTTTTTTTTTTTTAAAGATTTTATTTATTTATTTGTCAGAGAGAGAGCGAACGAGAGGGAGCACAGGCAGACAGAATGGCAGGCAGAGTCAGAGGGAGAAGCAGGCTCCCTGCGGAGCAAGGAGCCCGATGTGGGACTCGATCCCAGGACGCTGGGATCATGACCTGAGCCGAAGGCAGCTGCTTAACCAACTGAGCCACCCAGGCGTCCCTAAAATGTGTTTCTTAATGTGGTTTGTGGTCAAAGCCACTTTAAAAAAAAAAAAAAGATGTCTTCTAAGCTGCTTTCCAACACTTGTCTTCCACTGATTCTATCATCTTCTCCCTTATTTTAAAATAAAAAAGCATCACCCAGATGTCAGTTATTTTTATATGCAGTTTATTAGCCTGATTATTTCCCTAAGATCATGCTGTACACAGTTGATTTCCTTACCTTTCCTAATCTCTACCTCTGCCCCATTCATGCTCATAAATACTTCAAAATCTTATGTCTTAAGGATCATCATGTTATAATAAAGTTTCTCTGACCACAGATTGTCCTAATATTTTGTACTTGAATGTTGATCCATTTGAATACATTCTAAGTAGAATATTTATAAAGTTAACAATATTTGTACGATCCTTATTGTTTATAAAAAAAAAAAAAAAAAAGGCCAGCGGCAGCTCTAGGATACCTGCTTTTGATGTTTTCAAATGTCTCTTTCAAAGAAATGCTTCCTAGAAGGCAGAAATAGGCTCTGGAAAATAAAAGTGATCTGAAGACCTAAATAATCATCACAAGCTGTGATCAGCAAAATGGAATCTTCTCTCCTCCACATACACATATGTTCAAACTGAGATAAACATGCACATACTTCAATTACAAGCAAAACTTTCTTGAGAGACAAGTGGCAGGGAGCACTGAAGCTGAAAGCAATGTGACAACACAGTGGCACGCGATGGTGAGAAACAACTCAACCCTGTAATTAATTTCTATCATTAAAGTCCCATCAATATCACTTAGCTGGATGACTCTGACAGGATGGGAATATTAGCTACAGACAGATTTCCTACTTCAAAGGTTATAGTACTGTTTGCATATATGCGGCAGAATACATTATAAAAAGGTGAAAATATGGAAGGCATTATGGGTAACCTGTGAATAACAGTGAAACATAACTGTATGTGCTTGACATTGGCTGTGGTGAAGGCCAAGTTTTGTACCTTGTTTTCACCAAAAAAGAAAGGCAAAGGTTCAGTTTCCAAAACTAGATTAAGAAACAGTGTGCATTTAGGAGACTTTTTATTCACCATCTGTAATGGTTACTTCTAGTGAAGTATACAAAATCACCTCCAACTTGATCATTATTAAAGGAAACCAAAGAGAAGAAGAAATGGGGTTGGATGTAACCAGTTGCTTTCAAAAGACATTGATTAAATGGATACAGAATGGACAACACAGCAAAAAAATTCCCTTGACAGTCATACTGAGAAAGCAAAATTGTTTGTAGAATAGTGGTCCTCATGAAAGGAATTATATGAAAAGCTGTAAAAACTTCCCTTAGGTTCAAAATGAAGTTTTCTCATTCTAACCAAAGTCTGGCAAGTAATTTATTTGAAAGACTATTCTGAACTCATGTCCTACAATCCTTCCAGTCTAAGACACATTACTGCATAAGGTTTATTGTATCCTTAAAATGTAGACCCATCACTTAAAATGACTTCTGATCTTCAATCTAGGTACCTGCTTCACTTTCTTCCCTTGAAAATCTAAGTAAGATTCAAGTAACGATACCAAGATAATTGAACACTATTTTGTGAGATATGGTCAGCTCTGGAATTAAAATTACCTGTATTTTGAACTTAATATATGAAATAAATCAAACTTTTTAAAATCCTTTCTTCAGACTAAATCAATATAAACAAAAAAAAAAATGATTTCTTCTTGGGTATTTCTGACTTTCAAATTAATCACATATTTTGACAAATTATAATTCAAATATGCTCCCAGCATATGTGTGTATAGCATAGTCACATTTTCTTCAGCATGCAAAAAAATGGAAAAATGTTTTAAAGTTGATAACATTAGTTACTTACGGAGAAGAGATTCATACGTCCTAACTTTGCTGCAGGGACATCATATTCATTATACCATCTCTCAGTTTTTAAAGGAGTTTTTGAATTATCTCATTGTGAGACTCAAGATCAGTTGAGCGTAATCTGATGGTATTCAAATACCCTACTCTCTGTAGGCTGGTAAAGTTCAGAGCTCAGATTTTTCAGTATATATACCAGATGTGCCAGATGGGGCAATATTGTTTATTTGTTCATTCATTCAACAAATACTTTTGAGTGTCTAAAATACACCTGATACCATATCACACTATGGTCGGCACTAGAAAGGTAACAGTGAATATGACATTTATAATCCCTGGGGGAGGGGGGAGAAAAATAAACAAGGCAACAAACGGAATTGATTAGAAAAGAGGAATGCAATGAAAGAAACAAATGGAATTATGCAGAAGAAATTAACAGGAGAGGACCAATCAGATTTATATGTTAAAGTTGAGGACATTTTACAAGCTGGTGATACTTATGGGGTCATATGAAGGATGAAGCAGTTAAGGGAAGACTGGGAATACATCTTTCCCATAGTGGAAAAACAACTCATCCAGGTCCTGAGACAGGACAGAGTTTGCAGTGTTCTTAAGAATAATAGTTGACCCTTGAACAATGTGGGGGTTAGGAGCATTGACGACCTGCAATAAAAAATCCACATTTAACTTCTGACTCCCCCAAAACTTAACTACTAATAGCCTACTGTTGATCACAAGCCTTACTGATAACATAAGCAGTCTATTAACACATAATTTGCATGTTATATATATATTATATTCTATATTATTATAATGAAGTAGAGAAAAGGAAATGTTATCAAGAAAGCCACGAAGGGGGCACCTGGGTGGCTCAGTGGGTAAAGCCTCTGCCTTTGGCTCGGGTCATGATCCCAGGGTTCTGGGATCGAGTCCCGCATCGGGCTCTCTGCTCTGCAGGGAGCCTGCTTCCTCCTCTCTCTCTGCCTGCCTCTCTGCCTACTTGTGATCTCTGTCAGATAAATAAAGAAAAAATCTAAAAAAAAAAAAAAAGAAAGAAAGCCACGAAGAAGAGCAAATATATTTTACAGCATTGCACTGTACAAACCCCATGCTGGTCGCATCCACACTGTTCAAACCTATGTTGTTCAAGTATTTATGTTCCACATCTGCCAAGGTTGATGACCACAGACTATAGTAAATGCTCAAGGTAGTGAGTATCACTCACTAAGAGAACTAGAAGTCTCTTGTAAACCCCTTTAGATTCTGTCTTCTTTTCTGTTTTTTCCTAATTCTACACTTGGAAATTGGAAAAAAAATCCTTTAATAATGATTTGTTCAAGGTGGAGAGTCAATATACAATAACAAATTATTTAATAAAAGCAAATCAAAACATTGAAGATAGCAAGAGCTGTACATAGAGAAACAACATTAGTAAAATAAGAGAAAATAGAATATTTAAAAGAAATCTGGAAACAAAATAGAGAAGAAAAAAAACAATGAATTATCACATAGAAAATCAGGAAAAAAGGATAAAGCTAAGACATACTTTTTTGAAATTTTATTTTTAAACGACATGGTTGTCTTATATGCCAGTATATTGAATTGTGTCCCCCTGCCTACCCATAAACTCGTAGGCTGAAGATTTAATTGGAATGTGACCAGAATGTGCCCTTGTTTGGAAGTAGGGGCATTGCAAATGACCCTTAGTTAAGATGAAGTCAAGCAGGAAGAGAGTGGGTTTCTAATCCAGTATAGCTGGTGTCTTTATAAAAAGGTAACATTTGGAGACAGACATACATACAGAGAGAATGCTATTTGAACAAAAGATGACCATTTATAAGTCAAGAAAAAGCCTGGAACATATCGTTCCCTCACAATCCTGCCAAAAGCTCAACTTCAGACTTTTAACCTCCAGAACTTTGAGTCAATAAATTTCTTGTTATTTAGGCCACCTAGTTTGTGGTACTTTACTATGGCAGTCCTAAAAAACTAAGACAAATTGAACCCCCCCAAGAAAGAAGGAAATACACAAATAAGTAAAATTAGCCTTAAAAAAAAGAGAAAAGCAATCATAACACACTATAATTCTTTCACTACATTTGGTGATTAAATGTAGCCCATGTTCTATAAAAAATATAGATACCTAAATTTCTTTAGCAACAGAAAATTAAAGACAATTATAATAAATCTAAAAATCTAAAAATAAAACAAAATAAAACAAACAAACAAACAAAAACAATTCCTACATAAGAAAGTCATGGGCCAGATTCTTCTGCATACAAGTTATATTCCACTCTCAAGAAACAGGCAATTCTATTTTTAAAAAGGTAAATGGCTCAATGTATTACTAGGCTCATTATATAACACTGATAAGAGTTCTAACCAAGTTATCTATTTATTGATTGAGTTCACTTATGAATGTGCTTATAAAAATCTTCACGAGAATTATATAGGATGTATGTTGGAAAAATTACCTATGATTGTTTTATGAAAGACAGGAGCATATCTAAATAATTGAGCGCTCCTGGGTGGAAACTACAAAATGTCAACATTCCCTTATCTATAGGTGTAAAAAATCTAATTCCATGATTGATTGATTGATTGATTGATTGATTTAGAGAGTACACCCCAGAAATAGGGAGGAGAGGAGAGGGAGAAGGAGAGAGTCTTAAGCCCAAGCCCGCGGTACAGCTCTATCTCATGACCCTGACACTATTACTTAAGCCAAAATCAAGAGTCGGTGGCATAACTGACTAAGCCACCCAGGCATCCCAACACTTTCTTTAAAAAATCATTTTTTAAAAACTCCTTAGTTATTCAAAAAACTCCCTAGGAAACACAAATTTATTACAAAGCTAACTATGAGTGTACTGATATGTAAAATAACGTGAAGCAGTAGAATTCTACAATTACAAGCTTTTCCACAATATAATGTAATCTTGCTTATCAGTAAGTAATCTCTAATCTTATCTAGTATGAAGTTAACTACTGATCTGAATAACTAGTAGCCTCATTTCTGGCATATAATATGAAATAATATATAATTTTATTGAATTCAAAGTACTATAAATAGCCCATTTTAAACTATCTGATAAAGATGTATGCAAAGGCCTTCTTAAAAAAACAAGGCTATATGAGTGTAATAAAACTAGTTTACCAAGATTCAAATAACAAAACGGTTCTATAAATGCATACATTATACTTCCTAAGTAAAAACCAGCAAATCAAAAGATCACAAAAATATTACCACGAAGTCAAGTCATATTTGTTCACCACTCATTTAATATCTTAAATGTAAGATATTAATAAAACAATTTTTTTACCGAATAATAATGTTTTGGACTTACTATTGTCAAGCCAAGCTTTTACATACACACAAATTGTGTTTAATCCTCACAATTTTGTGAAGAGGAAATTTTTTCCCTTATTTCACAGTTGTGAAAACTTCACCTTAAAGGGGTTCCATAAATTGCCCAAGCTCACATATTTATTAAACAGCAGAATAGAAGTTTGGACACAGGTCGGTCTGTCCTCAAATCCCCTCCTAGCAAACATATGCTATATGAACTCCATAAGTGTTCACTGCAGAAGTGGAAACATTGTTCTACTTGTCCCAAAATAAACAAGGGACCAACCAGAAAGTTAGGAAAGGATTAGAGAAGTAGACTATGGGGCAATCTGCTGGGTAGTTACATCTGATTTTGTTTGTTTGTTTGTTTGTTTGTTTGTTTGTTTTTAATGGCACTGCTATCACAGAGTGTTCTTTTTCTGTTCTGCAAATATACCAATCAATCTGGTTCTACCCCAGGGCCTTTGCACTGCTTATTTTCTCTGCCTGAAACTTGCTTATCCAGCCTTTCCATAGCTGATGCTTCTTCACTTAGGTCTTAATTTAAATGTCATCTCTTCAGAGAGAACTTTCTAATCACGTCTAAAATGAGAAATAAAAATTGAGAGGTGAAACATAAAATCCCTTCCCTCACTACCTCCTCCTACTTTCTTTTTATCTGATTAGAGTGTTTTCCCTCTCTTCATATCACTGATTACTCTCTAAAAATTACCTTGATTCTTCATGTGTCACTGTTCTTCTTCCTATTCCCCTCATCTGCAGCACAGGTCTGGGGAAGGCCATTCACCATGACACCTTCAATACTCACAATGGGGCTTGATACATAGTAGGAGCTCAAAAATATTTGCCAAATGGATGAGTAAATGAAAATGAATACATAAAAGTGTAAGTGAATAAATGCCTATTAATAATGTTACCTCTGAACTGGAGGTAGGAATGAGAAAGGAGATTGGATTTTTAATTCTTAATAAAGCTTTTGCTACTATCTGGACTTTAAAAAGATAATAGAAATGCTCTATTCTGAGTCTCATAATGTAAAGAATGTTTTAGTTCTTTTAACTAAAAGTTCTTTGCTCACTCTGCACACTAAAATAAATTCCAGAAGGTTAAAGTTAACTTCAGAAAGAGAGATAGAAAAAAATAAGGAAAAGAAAAAAGTAGAAAAAAACTTAGAAAAGAATACTTAAGGAGAATATTTATCTGATTGTTGAATTAAGAAACATTTCCTAAGTACTAAAAATAAATAAACTTCCCAAGGAAAATACTGATAGATAAAAGCACATGAATATATAAAAGCTTCAATAAACAAAAAACATTTAAAAGCTAACAAAAAGAATGAGAAAAAATATTCGCAACTAATACAACAGAAAAATAGTTAACATTCTTTATGTGTAAAGAGAAACAACACAATATGCAAAAAAAGAAAGGAAAGGCACATAAATAGAAAATTCACAGAAGAAATATGAAATGGCTAATACATTTGTCTTAAATTCAAACTAAGTAGTAATCAGATTAATGTAATTTAAAACAAGAAGCTACCATTTTCCACTTACAGAATTTGCAGTGAATAAGCAAACAAAGGACCAAGCTTAATGGTCTCAAGGTTGTATTAAATCGAGCATTCTTTTCCACTGTTGCTTGGAATGGAAATTGGTCCATCCTTCCTAGAAAACAGTTTAACAATATGTACCAAATCTAGAAAATATCCTAACCTTCTTACTGGACAATTCCATTTCTAGGAAGGTATTTGAATAAACTAGTAATGAATGTATTGAAACTTTGAGTTCGATTCGATTATGTTCATTTCAGTGTTTATCTTAGTAACAAAAATTGAAAATAAGACAGAAGTGCCATGTAGTATAGGAAATGGGGGAAATGGTTTTATTCAAGTTACACGTAACACACATTTAATAAAAACGTTAAAAGAATTTTTAATGATATTTAAAGGTGTATAAAGTGGTATATTATACTAAGTGTAAAACATCAGGATAAGTAACTCTATTCAGAGTATTAAGAAAAACAGTAATATATCCTAAAGAAAATACACCAAAATGTTAGCTGTTTTTATAGAGGGGGTTAACTATCAGTAATTTGTTATGTATTATTTATTCTGTATACTTCTCATATTCCCCAATTTGTTTAATTACTTTTTTAAAATTTAATTTCTTTTCACTGTAACAGAATTCATTGTTTATGCACCACACCCAGTGCTCCATGCAATTAAGAATTTATTTGAGAAAGAGAGGGAGGGCTCCTGAGCGCAAATAGGGGAGGGGCAGCAGGGAGAAGGAGAAGCAGACTCCCCGCTGAGCAGGGAGTCCGAAACAGGGCTTGATCTGTTTCCACCGCTTGATCTGAGGATCCCCAGATCACAACCTGAGCAGAAGGCAGATGCTTAACCAACTGATGCACCCAGGCACCCCTGTTTAATTATTTTTTATGCTAATGAAATTCCTGTTCTATATGATATGAATTTCTTATTAATAAAATAATTATATAGATAAATTCCCTTTCTATGGGCTTCAAATAAAATACATGCATGTTTTCTCTTTAAAAGTCATTACCAAAATATTTTAAAGTTGCCATTTTTCTTTGACAGTCACAAAAATGAGGTTTATAGTATTTTAGTTTAGGTACAAACATTTTATTAGATTTCAAACTCCAGATGGCTATTATAAATATTACCATTTATTATTTGCTTTTTTAGGGAAATTAAAAAAAAAACCCCAGTGAATATTTTTAAGAGTTTAAAAAAAGTTCCTTTAATTTTTTTATAATCACTATGGAAAACTATTGAACATCACTATTCAAAATTTTCTTCCAGCTTTGTGTTATAAAACAATTACAGTGCATGGAAACCAGAAAACAAATACATAAAAGAAAAGAAAAATCTGCCTTCCTCCCATATCCAACCTGAGAAGAATACAAAAAGGAAATGATGACTCCAAAGAATGAAAATAAATTGGATTTCTGAAAGTCTTTAGTTTTAATAATCCACAATGTTATTAGTATTAGGGAAAATTAAAACACACAAAATTTATTTTGTGTGCACAACATTATTTTAATTGGTTTTCTTTATTTTGAGGTAATGGACACTGAAATCACATTTTCAGGATATTGTGAAGCCTGGAAGTTTCACCTAAAGCAGAACTTTATCTATTGAATTACTTGCATCATTTTAATTTATTTGATTTCTATAAGAACCAGTTTTAATTTATTAATAAGGTAGGTGCTAGAAAATAAAACAATCTGCAACCAGAAAGTACATATTATGTTTTTTCTATTGCTTTTGAATTTTCTGGATAAGAAACTTCTAATAAAAATATGTATTATTGCCTGTAATATTCTGTATAATAAAAACCAAATGTCTTTTCTCCAAGGAGAAGTGACTATATATTAAAATAACAGAATGATAGAATGTTCATTTTAGCACATTTTTAAAATTTGCATATTAAATATAGATTGTGTGAATATATTCATATAAATATACATTGTGTATATATACAGATATATACACACACACACATTATACAAGACACACACAGACAATAGAATATTACTGAACTGTGAGAAAGAAGGACATCATGCCATTTGTGACAACGTGGATGGACTTTGAGGGCATCATGCTAAGTGAAATAAATCAGAGAAAGACAAATGTATGATATCATATCATATCATATCATATCATTCATACTCAGAGTCTGAAAAGCCAAACTTGTAGAAATAGAGAACAGAATGGCACTTACTGGAATTAGAGAGATTGATCAAAGGGTACAAACTTGAAGTTAGAAGAGAAGTAAGTTATGGGGATCTAATGCATAGCATTGTGATTATAGTTAATAGTACTGACCTGTATACTTGAAAACTGCTTAGAGAATAGATCTTTAATGCTCTCGCCATAAAAAAAGAAAGGCTGAGTGTGTGATGTGATGGAGATGTCACCTAACCTTACAGTGGTAATCATACTGCAATATAGAAGTATCAAATCAATACCGTGTATACCTTAAGCTTACACCTATTATAGGTCAGTTATATCTCAATAAAACTTGGAGAAAATAGAAGAAAATGATTCCCTAGGGGGAGAAGGAAAAAAAAAACAGGATGAAAGATAAAAATAAAACGTTGTCTTTCTTTGGAAATAAATAACATTTTAAGAATAATTAAAAATTTAGAATTTAAAAAAGGTCTGACACAGGTTTGCTAAAATCATGCAGTTCAAAAGTAGGAAGACTTCATGTAGCCCACTGTTATGCTAAAACAGGAATTTAGGCTGAAATATTCTTGAAAATGTTTCCTATTCTCAGTGAGGAGGTAGGAAGTTATGGTATATGGGTGGTATGTGATGACTCTCAAATTACAGAGTATATTTCACAAATGACAGCTGATCTAATCTTTATTTAAAATTTCAATATTTTGGGGTGCCTGGGTGGCTCAGTGGGTTAAAGCCTCTGCCTTCAGCTTGGGTCATGATCTCAGGGTCCTGGGATCGAGCCCCACACTGGGCTCTCTGCTCAGCGGGGAGCCTGCTTTCCCCTTTCTCTGCCAGCCTCTCTGCCTACTCATGATCTCTATCAAATAAATAAAAATTTTTTAAATGTTTCAATATTTTGTTCATCGCTGATTTTTGCATTTTAAAAATGTTTTATTAAAATATTCACTTCAGTTACTCATTTTTTGGCAACCCCTTAAATTGTGCACCTGAAGCAAATGTTCTGCTCACCTGAACTCATCCCAGATCTCAGTTATAATTTCTGGTATATTTCCGGTTAATGTTATATGACAAATAAATCCCTAACATGCTGTTGCTGTTTCTTTTTACAAAGAGAAAACAACCATGCTTATGTAAACAATAGTTTCAAAAGATGTATGTAACTCAAATAATTTCGGGTCCTCTGCATACAAGGCAAGGAGTGTAATTCACCGAGTGTTGGTGGTTAGCAGAGCTCTGCCAAATTTGAAACTGGGGTGACACAGGGCTGATTATACCTGTTTTTGTGCTCCTTGGCCTGTGTGATTTTGTTTAGTTCTCACCACAGCCCATAGCATGGACATTTTACAGATGAAAGTGCAGAGCCTGAGAGCCAGGCTCTTGCTCTACCTTACACACCTTACATTGTGGCAGAACTCTGACTTCAGAACCACAAAGTTTAAACCCCCTAGTACTTGCCTCTACACACACAACATTTCACCTCTTTTTGGTTGTTCAGTTCTAATCATTAGAAAATGATTTTGAAGTGAGCCCAACATGACTCTGAAGCAACAAAGTAAAAAAGCTCACCCGTTCCTGTCTTCCAAACATTTGATGGCCACACCAGTCCACTTCATCTCCTTTTACCATCCTTTCTCTGGGGTGAGTATATCCATTTCTTCAACCATTTGCCACGTGGCCGGCTGCCACTTTACCCACTTAGCTTTGTTACCATCGCCACGCAGTGTGACCCAAGGCACCAGATGTGATCTGACCAGGGCAGAGAGCAACGGAGAGGGTCACTGCACATACTTATTGGGGTGCTACGACATTTCCCTGATACAAATTTACTTGGTAGGTCCTCAGAGATTAGTTCTTCCTCACAGAGTCAACTCTCACCTGCTGCCCTTTTTTATATCAGTTGCTTGCAAATCAGGTTTCCTCTATTCCACAGTCTGGCACACTTTTGGTGTAAAGGCCAGAGAGCACATATTTTAGGTTTTGAAGGTCGTACAGACTCAATTACCACTACTCACTGACATAGTATCATAGAGCAACCATGTACAAGATGTAAGAGAATAGTGTGCCTGTGTTCTGATAAAGCTTTGTTTATAAGAACAAGCAACTGACAGATTTGGCTCACGAACCACAGTTTGCCAACCTCTGCTCAATCCTATACTTAGGAAGTAACTTTAAGAATCTCAACTCAAGGGTGCATGCATGGCTCAGTGGGTTAAAGCCTCTGCCTTCAGCTCAGGTCATGATCTCAGGGTCCTGGGATCGAATCCCATATCTGGCTCTCTGCTCAGCAGGGTGCCGGCTTCCTCCTCTCTCTGCCTGCCTTTCTGCCTCCTTGTGATCTCTGTCTGTCAAATAAATAAAATATTTTTTTAAAAATCTCAAGGCAAAATTTTTGTGTTAATCATGGTTTCATTCGATTGAAGTTCTTTTTTTTTTTTTTAATCTTCAATTTGGGGTGGGGCATGGGGTAACTGGGTAACGGATACTAAGAACAGCGCGTTATGTAATGAGCACTGGGTATTATATAAGACTGATGAGGGGGCGCCTGGGTGGTTCAGGAGATTAAGCCTCTGCCTTCAGCTCAGGTCATGATCTCAGGGTCCTGAGATGGAGCCCCACATCGGGCTCTCTGCTCAACAGGGAGCCTGCTTCACCCCTCTCTCAGCCTGCCTCTCTGCCTCCTTGTGATCTCTTGCTCTCTGTCAAATAAATAAATAAAAAATCTTAAAAAAAAAAAAAAGACTGATGAGTCACTGAACTCTACCTCTGAAACTAAAATACACTGTATATTATTTAATTTGAATTAAAAAAATAAAAATGTAAAATAAATAAATAAAATAAATCCTGAATTCAATATCAAGTCCATTGACCTTTTCAAAGTTGTTTATTTAACTCAATGAAATGTGTGCCTGCTAAACTTTCTAAGTCATTGTGGGCGGGAGACAAGCAGGTGAACTAGAGGACCTAAGGTATATTATTATCGTCTTCTCTCTACTACTTACCCTGTTTTCTATCTTGTACTGTCTTAAGTTGGATGACTCAGAAAACAACTCTCTTTGAGTCTCTGAGGTTTGTATTCATGGGGTTTGTTGAGATGCTCTCAGAAAAATTTGTGAGGCATAACAGAAGCAGTTAAAATGAGGGAGAAGTTAAACGGTGAAGCATTTGTGACATGCGTTTAGCCAACACTAGCTCCAGATCGGGGATGGACTTTCAGAGTGACCTCAATTGAAAAAGGAGTCTGGGCCTTTGTACCTCCATATTGACCAGTCATTAGATGTGGGTTGCCTTCAGAGAAGAGGAGTGAACAAAGCAGCTGCCTTTGGCCAAAAGCAATTCTTCTAGAGGACTTCTGAGACCTCATCAAAATTCCTGGGAGTCTGGGAATAAAAATATATGTTTATAAAAAATTAAAAAATGAAAAAAAAATTCCTGGGAGTTAGTGGTTGGGGAATATGTGTTTGCTTCTAAAAAGTGTATCTGAATGCCACATGAGCTGTTTACATCCACTTGCTCCATAGTTAAATGTACCTCATCTGGAACACAGCTGCTGCGGGTTCTGACTGAACTCTTTTCATGGGGAAACTTATAAGCATATCATTAATAAGAAGAATCATTGCTGTAGCCAGTCTCAAGGCTGCAATAATTAATCATGATCTCTTTCTTTTACTCTCAATCCAGATTACACTCTCCCTCAGCTAGCACTTTCACTCGCCTAGACACCATGATGCTTTCAAGCAAAATGATATAGACACTTATCCCTGATTATCTTGCCTTCCTCATATTATGGTGGCTGCACTTGTCCATTGATTTTCAGTATTGGACAAAGAAGTAGAAAAGCTCCTGAGTGCCAAGTATACTCTTCCCTGTTAAAATTAAGTAATAGCATCCCTACCATACCCTCGTGATCAGAGTCAATTATCCCTGGCAGGATAACTCCCTGTCTGTTTATCTCTTGGTTCAAAAAATCTAAAGAAGGGACACCTGGGTGGCTCAGTTGGTTGAGCAGCTGCCTTCGGCTCGGGTCATGATCCCTGCGTCCTGGGATCGAGTCCCACATCGGGCTCCTTGCTTCTCCCTCTGCCTCTGCCTGCCATTCTGTCTGCCTGTGCTCGCTCTCTCCCCTCTCTCTCTGATAAATAAATAAAATCTTTAAAAACAAAAATCTAAAGAAGCAGGCAATAGACATAGCTCAAAATTTAATGGGAGTCTCATTGTCTCCCAAATTAGAAGGATTTTTCCTTCCAAAATCCTACAGATCCAGAGCTGTGGGAAAGGGAAGCACAAATTACCCAAGTGGGTCACTAAAAGTGCTGGTAATTGCTGATCACTTCCACTTCTATCCTCTTTTTTGGAGACCCATGTATTCTGGAAAAACTAGGAGGGTTGACCATTCTAAGATGAAGGATGCCAGCTTCTGAGGACATGAGAGATAACCAAGGTCAAAGCTGCAGGCAGTGAAAAGCAACATGGGTTTCAGTTCACATTTATAAGTTCTGTCTTGTGTTCATGGGTTCCAACCTTTTTTTGTCTCTCATGTTTTACATCCATTTTCCCTTCCCAATTAGGGGTCCTGTAGATTTTAAACAACATCAGATACAAAGCCAACAGTTTTACAGACACTGATTAACTAGTTCCCCAAAATGGGTAAGTTTAGATACTTAAAACAAAGCTGTTCTATTTCTCTGATTGAATTTTCACTGATATACCAGATGCTCTCATAATCTAAAATTCTCCAACTGCAAAGGCATTAACTTTGTGATACTATCCTGGAAATATTCTACAGTAATAGAGAACACTACTTTTTGAAATAGGCACACCAATATTTAAATCCTTCCTGTGCCATCTACTGGGTGTGAAATCATGAACAAGTCATATAAATTATGTGTGACCTCTTCCCCATCAATAAAATGTGGGAAAACTAAGGTTATTGTGAGGATTAAATGAGATGATTTTAAAGAGGAATTAACATGCTTCTGCCATATAACTAGCACCCAAATAAATATTTTACAATTATTAAATTATATCAGCTTTCTCAAAATCCTTCAGAAATTTAGATTTTTTTTCTTTAATCAAAAAGAAACAAAAACAACAACCACCAGAAAAATGTCTTTTCCCTACAATCAGCATGAATGGAACACAAAGTATTCCAAAAACTGGCAAAAAAAAAAAAATTAAAACACTTTTTGGTAAATATTTAGGAAGGAAGTAACACCATCTGGGGAGAAAAAAAAAATTGTTATCATCTTGGAATTTCTTCAGATGCATTGACTGATCAGGTCCTGATTGCAAATCAACTCTAAGAACTCAGTTCCTATATCGTCAGCCTTGAGAAGAGCTCTACTTAGAACTATTTCCAAGCAGTGTGAGCTATCATTCGTTTACTTGTCTCACACTCTTTGCACTAAGACCTTAGAAGGGCTCCCACCTGTCTGCCTGCTTAAATAGCTTCCCTTCAGCAGAATTGACAATTGTCGATTCCCTAATGGCCTCAATAATTCACTGATCAGGTAAGTTTTCTTTTACATTTTTCACAATAGCAAATGAAAGCTTCCTTCCTAGCTGTCTCTTATGGTCTATTTACTTACCCCCATAGATTACTCTGGCTTTTCTTATTGACCTACTGCTGAGACAGAGCTGACTCCTCACTTGTTTCTTCCTCCTGAGAAAGAAAATTCCCTTTAATATAACTGGATTCTTTGGCCTGATAATGAAATAAGCATGTCTGTAAGATGGGAAGGGAAGTCTTTGTGTCATAAAAAATTCAGAACTAACAGAACATAATGCATCCTGTAGCTTTTTTTTTTTTTTCCCCCTAGGTTTCCCAGCATTTACAGGGCTTTTTGAATCCTTCAGACTAGCTAGTTTCTTTTAGCAGCATCAAGAACAGTGAAAGTGTAAGGGTCCAGAAGATCGTATAGTTCTTAAACACTTCTTTTATGTTATCATATCATGAAACTATGCAGGACCACCACCATTTCCTATATCCCTATTCTTCCAACGGGAGGAACTTTATTTTGGAGCAGTCTTCACAGGAAACAATAGTGCTATTGTAATGGTAACCCACCTTTGTGGTTTGCCTACCTCTGTCCCAGTTTTAGCAATACAAATCCAAAATCCTGGGATATTTCCTTCAGTCCCAGGCAAACTAGAGCTGTTGGTGACTCTATGAAAAGCCATTAGAAATATGTGCCCTGGAGACAAGAAGACCAGGTAGCAATTCCTGCATCTCTATCATATTAGTTGTGCCACCTTGGACAAGTAATTTAATCCTAAAGAAACTTCAGTTTTCTCAACTGTAATTAAGGACAGAAATACCTTTTTAAACAGTTGCTCCAAAGAAAAAAAAATAGAATAATTAATTGAAATTATTTAGCATAGCTCAGGCATGAGTTATTAATAAATAACAGCTGTTGTGTTTAGGATAGGTTGACATACTTGACATTGATTATCTTATTTATTACTATAACCTTTGGAGGTATTGGTAGAATGGGAACATTTTAAGTTTACTCTTGAGAATAGTGGATATGTGGTCCCAGAATCAAGAGTTTCTGAATTTCCAAGCAATTTATTCTCTGAAACATTTTGTGCAGGTGAATTCTGGAACATACTTCACGGGAAATGCCACTGGAAATGGGAGTTGACAAAGTCATGATTAAACTGTATAACTATGAAGCATAACTATGACTGCGAAGGGGTTTGACTCTTGATTTCCCCTTACAGATTGCATAGCCTGAGCTGCCTCATAAGCAAAGTGGGGATGATAATACCGATCTTTTGGGAAACTGGGTGGATTCGTAAAAGTGAGATAATACTTGCGAATTGCTTAGTTCACTATCTACCATTTGAAAGTACTCAATACATAATATAAAATAATAATAGCTAACAATTATTAACTGTTTTTTTAAGATTTTATTTATTTATTTGACAGAGATCACAAGTAGTCAAAGAGGCCAGCAGAGAGAGAGAGGAGGAAGCAGGCTCCCTGCTGAGCAGAGAGCCCTATGTGGGGCCCAATCCCAGGACCCTGGGACCCTGGGACCATGACCTGAGCCTAAGGCAGAGGCTTTAACCCACTGAGCCACCCAGGCGCCCCTATAGCCCAACTTTTAACCTCTACACTGTATTAAAGTGTCCCAGTGGTAGAGCACAGAGAGGTGAGATGGTGAGAGAGATACTCTCAAATGTGTACTTTTGAGAAGGAGATAGTGGAAGGATGTATAGTGGAGTTATAAGCAGATTGAATGTTCAGTGACCTCAAAGGGTGGCCATACTCATAATCACATAAGACTTCCTCCTCAAAGGAAAAATTTCTATTCACCCAACAATGTGTGCTCAGGGAACTCACTTTTAGGTGGGGACACTGAATGACAGATCCATGCACATCTCTGAAGACTCTGCTCAGCGGGGCTACCCAAGACCCAGCCATGTTAGGAAAAAGCATCTTAGCATTTCTCTTACTCAATCTTGTTTTTTCCCCCGACTAAAATTGAGAGTTCATGATAGGATCCTAAAGAATTACTCTTTTCACAGTCAAATGATCTTATTATCACCATTAATCATTGACAGATAAATCAAAATCAGAAGAACAGTATAAGATCAAAGAAGTTGTGTTCAGCTGTTTAACTCCATATCACTAAAGAACTCAATGTTTTTCCGCATTTACTATTGGCAATGTCAGTGACTTATAGACATCGTGTTGATTTTGGACTCCTGCTTTCAATTAGATAGACTGTTGCTCCTATACTAATAATGAGCACGAGCTAGATAAGCTTCAATATTATACTTTTATCTTTTTAAACCCACCAGAAAGCTGAGCTCACAAAGAACGTCAATGAATTAAATTTGAGAAAGTAATGAACTCTTCTAGGAGTAAAGACACCTGCAATTGCTTTCATCAAAACCACCTGAGCTGTGGTAAGGAGAAACCAGCTAAATTTTAATGAACTTTTAATGGCCACATGTAGACTGTACTGATTGATTGAAATCCTAAGGATCTGAGCCACCCGAAATATATACTCACCCATTAACTCTTCTTCCTGAGTCTCCAGTAAGCATATGAGTAATTAGAATGCAACAAAGTCTGGGAGAGTTGACAGAGTGCCCCGTTCCCTGAGAAATAGGTCTTCCCCACTAGTAAGGCTCAGGCTTATCAAACACTAGTGAAAGGGCAGGATGCTGAGAGAAACTCATCTGAGGCACTCCAGGCTGTTATGGAATCCACTGTAGAAGCTCTCAGAAAGCTGGAGAAATGTCCATAGGATGGAGAAAGATAGTTATTATTTAGAAATCTGAAGGTGGGATTGGCAAACAGTTTAACACCTAGTAACTAAAAGCTGACTGCCATAACTTAAAGCAGAGAAAGAGAGAGCTCCTCCATCATTCAGAAAGTTGGCACTAAGTTGTAAAGCATAGAGACTGCTAGAGTCTTAGCATGCTAAGATCTCAATTACTGATAAAGGAAAAGCCCTGAAAAAAACTAAAACTAAAACTAAAGCTGCACCAAACCCAAACTCAAATTAAATACTTTTAGATTAATTCATCTTCTCATACTAACAGCCTGATCAAAGAAGGAGCACAGCTTTTCTAGGTATAAATATTTTTTAAGTCCCTCCCTTATTTTACACATAATGTCTAGCAATTAATGAAAAAGTACAAGACACAGAAATAAATATAAAAAGGTGGTTCACAGTAAAGAGAGAAAATACTTAACTGAAGCAAAAAATGAGATGATCCCAGGTACAATTATGATGGAGATTTTTTTAATATTTAGGTTGTGTATTAATTATTAATTATCTTATATACATTAGGTAAAAAAATAGAACTAAGGAAAAAAATAGTATTAGAAAATACCAAATATCTAGAAGCAAATCTAATAAAAGATATGCAAAAATCTCTATATTAAAAAGTTGAAATATTATAAATAATAATTAATAAAAACACAAATAGGTATTACATGTTGGTAAATTAAGACTCAATAATGATAATATGTTTATTTTCCCAAAATTCATCTTCAGATTCAATGCAAAACCAACAAAATTCCAGAAATTTTCATTTGAAAGTGATAAATTTATTCCAAAATTAAATCCAAAGTATCTAGAATAGTCAAAACAATCTTTAAAAAAAAAAAGAATAAATTAGGATGACCTTCTACATCTGACTACAAGGTCTATTGTAAAGTTACAGTATTTAAGACAGTGTGATAAGAGCATTAGGAAAAATAAAGACCAGTGAAATACAATAAAGTACAAAATAGTTGCACATCTATAGGAACAACTAATTTTTTTTAAAAGATTTTATTTATTTATTTGACAGACAGAGATCACAAGTAGGCAGAGAAGCAGGCAGAGAGAGAGGTGGAAGCAGGCTCCCTGCTGAGCAGAGAGCCCGAAGCGGGGCTCAATCCTAGGACCCTGGGATCATGACCTGAGCCAAAGGCAGAGGCTTTAACCCACTGAGCCACCCAGGCGCCCCGGAACAACTAATTTTTGACCAACCCATCCGGTCTTTCCGACTGGGAAAGAGAAGTGTTTTAAAGAAATGGTGCTGGAACAATTGAATATACTCCTAGAGAAAAACAAAACAATAAAGATGAACTCCCACTTCACTCTATACCTATGAATTCATTAGAGACAAATCATAGACCCAAACACAAAAGTTAGATTCCTAAAGCTTCTACAAGAAAACATAAGAGAATACTTTCATGACTTTAGAGTAAGTATACTAGTCAGGGTTCTTCAAGGAGATAGAACAAATTGTGTACATGTGTATGTGAAAAGATTTTTTTTTTTAAGATTTTATGTATTTATTTGAGGACAAGTGCTAAGTTGGGGGCGAGGGAGAAGGGAGAGAAACAGACTTGTGCTGAACAGGGAGCTCAACAGAGGGCTCAAACTCATACCCTGAGATCATGATCTGAGCCAAAATCAAGAGTCAGATGTTTAACTGACTGAGTCACCTAGACACCCCTAGAAATATTTTTAATAAGGAATTGACTCACACAACTAGAGAGATTGGCAAGTCCTAAGTCCCAAGTCTGCAATGTGAATCAGCAATTTGTAGATCCAGGAGAGCCAATGGATTAGTTCCAGTCCAAGTCCAAAGGCCTGAGAACCAGAAGATTCAGCCATTTAGTTCCAATCTCAGAGCCAACAGGCTCAAGATCCCAGAAGAGCCCATGATTCAGTTTGAGCCTGAAGGCAGAAAGCCAGTGTCCCAGTTTGATGACAATCAGGCAAGAAGAATTCTTTCTTACTGAGGAGAAGGTCGGCCGTTAGGTTCTATTCAGATCTTCAACTGACTGGGTAAGGCCTACCCACATTAATGAGGGCAGTCCTCTTCATTTGGTCTACCAACTTAAATGTTAATCTCATCCAAAAACACCCTCACAGAAATATCCAGAATAATATTTTACTGAATATCTGGGTACCTTATAGTCCTATCAAGTTGACAAAAAAATTAACTTACTGTTTTGTAGATAATATTTTCTTAAACATGAACTAAAAAACACTACAAAAGAAACAAAATTATAAATTAAACTTCTCAAAATAAATATCCGCACTCATCAAGAACTGCCTTTAATGAGATAAACAAGCCACAAAATGGAGAAAAACTATTTGCAACACATATATCTAACAAAGAACTCATATCTAGAGTTCAGATAAAAATCTCCTACAAATCACAACAAAAAGGACACAATCCATATAAAAGCTGGCCAAAATACCTTCAAAAATTTACTTTACAAAAGATATACAGATGTTCAATAAATACATGATTAATGTCATTTGACAAAATGTAAGTGTAAATTAAAACCACAATAATATGTGATTTAACAGTAGTAAAATGATCAAATTCAAAAAGACCGACAATGTAATTGGTGCTCAAGAGTAGGAAATGGCCAGAATCCTTTATTATTTTCCCCTAGGATCAGCAATATATGACCAGTCTGCCAGTTGCTGATGAAGATAAACACACTTTCACCAGATGGCCCAGTGACTCCACTAAGTATGAGGGCATATGTTACCCACAAACATGTATGAGATGGTTCTTATGGTACAAATCGTAGCCTTATTCATGGTGGTACAAAACTAAAAGCAACAAAATCTTTACCAATAGGAGAATAGGCATTCGAGTTATCATATAGTCATATAAGTAGTACTACTCTGGAATAAAAAGAATCAATACAGAAACATGTACAAGCCTTAAAACACCATATTAAGTGAAAGAGACACAAATGACAGAGTATTGTATGATTTTATTTGCATGTCGTCCAAACACAGACAGAAGAACTCTATGGTGATAGAAATCAGAAAGGCTTTGTCTCTGAGAAATGGGGGTTGATGGATAGGAAACAAGGAAGTTTTCCAGAGTGATGGGAAGGTTTGAGGCCAACCCCATAGGTTGGTAGACCTATGGGTGGATATAGTTTCCAAATTTCAGAAAATATGTGCTTTTGTTATATGTGGATAAACTCTTAAAATATATACATCTATTATACGTGAAATATAATTCATTTGAATAAAAAGAAGAAGAAAATAGCCCTTGTCTGAATCTAAAGATAATGACTTTAAATCTAGAAGCAATTTAAGTTTACAGATTACCTTTAAAATTTTATGTGTATATTTTTGACACATTACTTAAAGAAAAAACTGTAATTATCTCTCTCTCTCTCTCTTTTAAATAAAAGACCTTTTTTCAAGGAAATTTACTTCCAGTTTTTCACAAACCTCTAAATACTCATGTAGTCTCTCTTACCAGTGATTTTTATGTGGCTTAATGCTGCTTCAGTGGACAAGACTAGGACAATTTTAGGAAGTTGTCTATATAGGGATACAATGGTTCCTTTGAAAGTTGCTAGTTTTTATTTCACCATTAAGATTACTGCCAAGAAGTATAGGTTTACATAAATTAAAGGGGGAGAAGAGATAATTATGTGATATCCACTAATGATGGAATTTTCTCCATTATTTGTTCTCCTGATTGCTAATGCAGGAAGAGGTAAAAGGGGAGAGGTCAGTATAAACTAAAATGGACTGAAGTTACTGAGTTTCAAGTGAAATACTTTTTTCTTTTTTTTAATTTCAGCTTTATGGAGGTATAATTCACAAATGATCTTATATATAAAGTGTAGTTTGTGATAACTTGATCTACATGTACATTATGAAAGGATTTTACCTATCTAGATCATGAAAATTAACACATCCATCACCTCACATATTTTTTGTGAAAATATTTAAGTACTTACTCTCTTAAATTTCAATTACATAATACAATATTATCGAATATAGTCACCATGTTTTACATTGGATCCTCAGACCTTACTCATGTTATAGATAAAAGTTTACACTATTTACCAATATTGTTCTATTTGACCCACTCCCTGGCCCCTGACAACCACTTTTCTACTCCGTTTCTGTGAGGCTGACTGTTTTTTTAAACTTCATATATGGTATGCTAATACCATACAGCAGAAGTCTTTGTCTGGCTTACTTCACTTAGCATAATGTCTTCAAGATCCAACCATGTGGGTTACAAGTGACAGAATTTCCTTCTTTTTCATGGCTAAATAATATTCCATTGTATGTATATACATCTTCTTTATTCATTCACTGATGGACAATTAGGCTATTTCTATATCTTGGCTGTGTGAATAATGTATTACATGGAAGTATAGGTATCTCTTTGATATCCTGTTTTCATTTCCTTTGGTTATATACCCTGTAGTGGGATTACTGAATTATATGGTATTTCTATTTTCAATTTTTTGAGAAACGTCCATATTGTTTTCCATAGTAGCCACACAATTTACATTTCCACCAACAGTGTGCAAGGATTGCCTTTTCTCCAAATTCTTGCCAACACTTACTATCTCCTGTAATTCTGATGATAGCCATTCTAACAGGTGTGAGAGTATATCTCATTGTGGTTTTGATCTGTATCTCCTAGATGATTAGTTATGATAAGTACCTTTTTATGTACCTTTGCCCATTTGCACATCTTCTTTGGAAAAGTGCTTATTCAGTTTTCTGTTCATGTTTAAACAGATTATGGGGTTTTTTTCCTCCTCACTTGTACGAGTTCTTTAAACATCTTAGAGATGAGCCCTTTATCAGATATGTGATTTGCAAATATTCTGTAGGTTGCCTTTTCATTTTTTTGATGGTTTCCTTTGTTGTGCAGAAGTTTTTTTTTAGTTTGATGTAAGTCCCACTTATCAATCTTTACTTTTATTGTCTTTGCTTTTGGTGTCAAATCCAAAAAATCATTGCCAAAACCAATGTCAAGGAACTTATATCCTATTTTCTCTTAGGAGTTCTACAGTTTCAAGTCTTATACTCAAGTCTTTAATTCATTTTGAGTTCTTTTTTGTGCACAGTGTCTGTCCAATTTTCTCAACACAATTTATTGAAGAGACTGTTCTTTTCCCTATGTATATTCTTGCTTCCTTTGTTGTAAATTAATTGACCATATATATGTGTATTTATTTCTGGCTTTTCCATTTGCTCCTACTGATTTGTGTGTCTGTTTTCTGCCAATTCATATTGTTTTGGTTAGCATAGCTTTGTAATATAGTTTAAAATAACGCAGTATGATACCTCCATCTTTGTTCTTCTTTCTCAAAATTGGTTAGAGTAGGTAAAGTTTTGTCTATTTTCTTTATCTTTTCTAAAAACCAACTCTTGATTTCATTGATCTTTTCTCCTGTCTCTTTACTCTCTGATTTATATTTTCCATCTAATTTTTGCTACTGCCTTTCGTCTATTAACTTCGGGCTTCATTTGTTTATTTATTTACTAGTTCTTTGAAGACTGTTTATTTGAAAACCTTCTTGTTTCTTAATGTAGGCACTTATTACTATGAACGTCTCTCTTTCACCTGCTTTTGTTGCATCCCATAAGTTTGGATGTGTTGCATTTCCATTTTCATTTGTCTCAGTATATTTTTTTTATTTCTTCTTTGATCTATTGGTTATTTAATCTTCACATTTTTGTAAATTTTCTAGTTTTCATGCTATAAATGATTTCTAGTTTCATACCATTGTTATCAAAAAAGAAGCCTGGTAAGATTTTAATCTTCTTAAATTTAATATAAGTTGTTTTGTGGTCTAACATATGATCTGTCCTGCAGAATGCCCTGTGAGTACTTGAGAAGAATGTGTATTCTGCTGCTGTTGGATAGAATGTTCTGTTAAGTCCATCAAGTCTAACATATAGTTTAGGTCCAAAGTTTTCCTATTGATTTTCCTCTGGATGATATATCCATTGTTATATCCATTGAGAGGTATTAAAATCCCCTACTATTATTGTATTGCTGTCCTTTTTTCTTTTCATTCTATTATTATATGCTTTATATATTTAGGTGCTCCTATGATTAATGCATAAATGTTTACAAAAAATATATATTACTCTTGGATTGACCCATTTGTAATTATATAATGGTCTTCTTTGTTCCTTTTACAGTCTTTGGCTTAAAGTCCAGCTTGTTTGATATAATATTATCTTGCTTTCTTTTGGTTTCCATTTGCATGAAAAATGTTTTTTCATATTTTCAATTTTAGTCTGTATGCTCTTAAAGGTAAAGTTAGTCTCTTGTAGGCAGCATATAGTTAGATCTTATTTTGACTGAGGAATTTAGTATGCTACATTTAAAGTAATTATTGATAAGTATAGACTTACTATTGCTATTTTGTTTATTGTTTTATGGATGTTTTGTAGTTTCTTTGTTCCTTTCTTCTCTTACTCTTTTCTTTGTGATTTGATATCTCTGGAGGAGTATGCTGAGATTCCTTTCTCTTTATCTTTTGTGCATCTACTCTAGGTAGATAGATAGATAGATAGATAGATAGCTTTCTGGTTAACATGAGGCTTACATAAAACAATTTAGGGTCCCAGCAGTCTGTTTTAAGCCAATAACAAATTCTCATGCATACTAAAGCTCTGCATTTTTAATCTCTCCCAATGTTTTGTTTTTGATGTCATAATTTAAATCTTTTTACCTTGTCCAGCATCTACAAATTATTATAGTTATTTTTTATACTTTTTTCTTCTTCCTTCATATTAGATTTATGAGTGATTTACTCACCACCATTACAACATTCAAATAATCTGAATTTAAATATATATTTACCTATACCAGTGAGCTTTATACTTTCATGTATTCCTGTAAGTAATTGGCTTTTTTTCATTTCAGCTTGAAGATCTCCCTTTAACATTTCTTTGTAAGGCTTGTCTACTGGTTATGAACTTCTTTAGCTTCTGCTTGTCTGGAAGTCTCTATCTCTCCTTCAGTTATGAAGGACAATTTTGCCAAGTAGAGTATTCTTGGTTGGCAGGCTTTTTCTTTCAGCACTTTAAACATAGTAGGCTATCCATCCCATCCTTCAAAGTCTCTGCTTAAAAATCTGATGATAATCTTGTGGACATTTCTTTGTATATAACAAGTTTTTCTCTTTTTTTTTTTTAAAGACTTTATTTATTTATTTGACAGACAGAGATCTCAAGTAGGCAGAGAAGCAGGCAGAGAGGGGGAAGCAGGCTTCCTGCTGGGCAGAGAGCTTGATGTGGGGTTTATCCCAGGACCCTGGGATCATGACCTGAGCTAGAGGCAGCGGCTTTAACCCATTGAGCCACCCAAGTGCCCCTAACAAGTTTTTCTCTTGCTGTTTTTAAGATTCTTTCTGTGTCTTTAATTTTTGATGATTTAATTATAATATACTTCTCTGTGGGACTCATTGAATTCTTCTTATTGCAACTCTATGGGCTCCCTGATCAGTATGTCTATTTTTTTCCCCAGGCTAGGGAAATATTTAGCCATCATTGGTTTGAAGAAGTTTTCTGCCACTTTCTCTCTTTCCCTTCTGGTACTCTTATAATGTGCATATTAATGTACTTGATGATGCCTTATAAGTGTTCAATTAGTTATCTTTATTTTTTTCATTATTTTTTCTTTTTGTTCCCGTGATCAGATGGATCCCATTTCCCTGACTTTGAGTTGAGTCTTTCTTTTGCTTGATCTAATCTAACATGAACCCCTCTACTGAATTTTTCATTCCAATGTTGTACCCTTCAGCTTTATGAATTTTGTTTATTTCTTTCTTATATGTTCTATCTCTGTTGAACTCTCACTTTGTTCATGCATAGTTCATCTGATCTAGGAAAATATCTTTATGAACATTATTTTAAACTCTTTATCAGTTGAATCACTACTTTTATTTCATCAGGGTCTGTTCCTGGACTTTTATCTTACTCTTTTTTTCAGAGCAAGTTCTTCTGTTTCTTCATTATCCTGATACTGTGATGATTTCTGTCCATTAGGTAAAATAGCAACTTCTCCCAATCTTGATGAAGTGCTCTAGTGTAAGAAATGAATCTTATTGTTTAACCCTGTCCTAGCATTAAGTTGTCTTTCCAAATTTTGTGATTGTCTAAACTACCCTCTTTGTACTTAGTGGTTCCCAGTAGTTTAGAGTGTGTCAAAACCCATTTTGATATGTGTATTTCTTTGTTTGCCCAGTGTGGTAGAGTGACTTGGCTAGTTTGTAGATTTCTCTAGTGAGAATTGTTCAGTGTGTCCTTGGGAAACGGTGAGTTCAAGAACTTCCTATGTTGCCATCTTGGATTAGAACCCATATATGCATTTTTTTATTAACTTATAATGTATTATTGTTTGTTTTAGGGCTATGGGTCTTATATATGCATTTTTGATGATGTGTCAAAACTAATTAAGTGCTTTTAAAATTAAAAAGCATATATATATATATATATATATATATATATTGGAGCTTTTCTTAACTTTTAGAAATATAGAGGCTGTATGATATTGGTTATCTCTATTTGACACAAGTGATATTCCTATTGAAATCTATAAATTGAGGATGATTAAGAGCTACCAAATATGAAATCAGAGGACATAATAAAAGGTTCAGTATGGTAGGATATTAGACTGAATATATTCTGAGGTTAGATGGATAATCTGGAATATTGAATGGTCAGTTATATCAGTTTTGTTTTATTTCTGTAAAAAATAACCATAAATTTGATGACTTAAAAATACCAAAATTGTATCTATCTTATACTTCTGTAGGTTATAAATTCTGCACAAGTCTCCTTGGAGTAAATTCAAGGCATCAATAAACTGTATTCTTTTCCGGAGGTTCTGGGGGAAATCTGTTTCTTTTCTTTCTGTAGCTTCTAAGGGTTGCCACATTCATTGGTTTGTGGCCTACTTTCTCTATCTTTAAAGCCAACTATTTTGCATTTTTCTTATAATTTTTCGATAGCTAAATGTCTCTCCGACCATATCCCAGAAGGGAATTTAAGAGTTCTAAGGTTTTTAAGGACATGTGTGTTTAGATAGTCCTATCTGGAAAGTCAATCATCTTAAGGTCTTTTTTTTTTTAATTTAAGATTTTATTTATTTATTTGACAGACAGAGAGATGACAAGTAGGCAGACAGGCAGGCAGAGAGAGAGGGAGAAGCAGGCTCCCTTCTGAGCAGAGAGCCCAAAGCAGGGCTGGATCACAGGATCTTGGGATCATGACCTGAGCTGAAGGCAGAGGCTTAACCCACTGAGCCACCCAGATGCCTCCATCTTAAAGTCTTAATCATATCTGCAAAATCCATTTTGTCAGTAAGGTAATGTATTCACCAGCTCCCAAGATTAGGATGTGGACATTTTGGGGAAGCCATTATTCTGTATATCACAGCAGTTAAAAAATAAATAAAACAACACACAAGAAGACAAATTTATCTTTCCATTTCAATATTATCCTTTAATATATTATATTTTACAAAAATTATTATATTGCTTAACACAAAATATTTACAGCAGTCATTTCCTTCTTTTGTACAGTGTTAGGAAAAAAACTGTCTTATAACCTCTAAATTACTTTCATAAATCTAAGAACAAATATCTTACTCTCACTAAATATAACAGAGCAACTCAATAGCATCACATTATACTTTTAGTATCTGTTAGTGAGCACAATCATTGACAATAAACAAGTACCTCTAAAAGATAAGCAGATAAATACCTTCTTTTTGAGAAGAATTAATTAAAGGGTGTGCATAAAATATTGAATGTCAGAGTGAGATATTTATTTTTAGTTATCCATTTATTTTTCTATAACTTGGGATTATTATGAGCCAAAAAGAAAAGGGAGACTTTTGTTTTTAAGGGAGACATTTTTAATAGAAATTCTAGTAATATGTGGCTAAGTGCCCATTAGGCTACATAGATACCATATTGTTTTGGTTGGGATGAGGAAGCCACAGAGTTAAAGGCTATAAGAGGGGACACTGCCCCTCAAATTCAAGATGTTATAATGGTCTGTTGTATCATGATGTATTCCACTTATGGGAGAGTTTATCAACTTTTAACATAATGGACAGTAATATAGCTTTCATCTTGAGAAAAATATTAATTAAAAGAATTTTGGTTATGAGGGTTTTTTCAAAACCCTATCTTTATATTAGAACCTTTAAGAATTTATACCTTTAAATTTGTTTTGTTGAAGATTACAACATATAGTTGGTAAAAAATAAATAGCAAAGTACATATTCCAATTTCATAAACTATGATATAAGGTATACAGAATACTCGATAATAATTTTTATTTTATTTTATGTTATCAGCATACATAAAATTTTGGAGCATACTGTCATTACAGTAATATACACTAAAATTCAAGTTGCATGATCTTGTCCTGTTTTTAGTTTCATGGTTTATAAAATAATATTAAAAGCCTAAAATCATATTCTCTACCATTACCAATTATAAACTCTTCATTGAGCATATATTGAATTTTCTTAGTGTGCTTTATGACCTTTAAATTCTGACAACATGTTAATGGACTTTTTGGTCCTGCAATGAAAATTTTCAAGGGCTATGAGAGGGCGCATAACAATAAAATAACTACATCCTTTTGGTTTGATTATTTTTAAAATCTTAAATTATTATTATTATTAGTTCAGGCATAAAAGATGGACTAGAAAGTCTTTTAAGAGCCTTTCCATCTCAAAAATATAATTCAACTGTTCAATTGTTTTAAGTTATTTCACTTTATAGAAAAGTAGGAATTGAATCTGATCGTACAGTCCATCACACTGATCCTTTTCCTACACAACAAAATAAGAAAAGCAAGCAATTATCTAGAGACAAGTAGTTCCCAACTTAGGAATTGGTTGTGTTTCAAAAGGTCATTCAATGGTTAGTCAAATGCATTGGACCCAAGGAAGTCCAGCAGCAAAATGTCAGCACCCAACCAATAACTCTGTTAAAAGGGGGAAAATTTTAGTCTTCAGAGGAAAAAGTCACATTCGTAAGTCAAGAGAATTTTGATTATTAACAGGCAAGACCTTAGCACAGTCTGAAGAAGGCATAAGGCCAATGTCAACCACTGCTGGCCCACACCCCTGCCATGTTTCTGCTGGAATCACCAAGATCTGGCCCTTCCAGACTCATTCCCTTCCACCTGTGTGGCCGTCATTCAGCATGACATGAATGCATGGCAACTCTTCTTTAGTAAAGCTGGGGCCTGGCCCACCCATGGGAGATCCTGAAATAAAATATCTGCCAATTAAGATTCTCCTCTCACTCCCTCCCAGCTGTCTCAGTTAAACTCAGGTCCTCTGTCTTGAACAGACTTCACCATTATTTCTCAGCCAAGATTATGCTTTCTGCTTCTACATGTCCTATCAGATTTTGTATTATGCTAAACATATGGGAGCAACAATGTAAATACCTGTGGATCTTCTTACTAACTAAACTGTTAAGCTAATTGTGTAGATCAATGGTGATGGTTATTAATAATTCCAGACTAAATACACCACTTAGATGATCATACATGCATCATGTAAGGACTTTGGAAAGACACTGAAGCATCTCAGAATGTTTACTTTTGGTGAAACTACATAGAAAAGGGATCATGATGTATCAAACACACTGGATAGGGAGTGTGTTTCCCAACTTCAAAATGATATCACTGTATCAAAGTATGGTTTCTACCCCCTCTACTGTCTCTCAGACAGTTCTTGGAGGTCAGGTGCTTCATTTGCTTTCTGGTGGCCTCCCTATAGTGACCACTGCATTACTTCTCTACTGACCACCTCTTGCAGTTCTTCTTGTCATGGAGAGGAGATGGTACCTTGGGGTGGGATTAAGTGTCTCTTTATCACTTTGTCTTAAGCACACAATAATCTTTTACTCTAAATCAACGGATAGAAAACTACTGTCCTTCAGCCTTGCTACTTAGTTTTATAAATAAAGTTTTACTGGAAAACAGATACACTTCTGTTTCTATATTGTCTATGGTTACTTTCATGCTACAATGGCAGAGTTGAATAGTGGAGCCAGAGACCTTATGGCCCACAAAGTTTAAAATATCATTATCTTGCCTTTTATAAAAATAGTTTGTCAACTTCTGCCCTAAATTGGCACAGCCCCGCCATACCTTGCAATATATTAGAGTTCTACCTGAAGGTACACAGAATACAGAATGGGGTAGAAAGTTACTTAGAGCTACTATGTGTTGAGACCACTCTCAGGCTACCCAGGTCAGATTTGCTCAGCTTCCCCTTCCAAGAGGTTCTGCTTAGTTCTTAAATAATCTCTTTAGAGCAGCTTACGGACATGAAAGTAATATGCTTTCGATTCCAGGCCCAATTGTTGTGTTGTCCATATGGAAAAGAGTTTTCTCCCTCCCTCTTATGTAAATCCTATATCCCCTGTCTCTCATTTCTGCTCAAGAACTACTTCTCTACACAATAATAAACTGTTAATGGAAATATCCACAACTGATGGGGGAAATTGTATCTCCTGCCCAAAGAGATGAAATATGCTATAACCCCAATGAAAGATTCCATTTATTGTATACTGTATTACTGTTTCCAATTATTTACTGCCTTGACTTACAGACTTCTTATACCAGTAAACTTTCTCATACAATTGACTTTGGCCATACACACTTGCCTTGACATAGCAGATCTCAAGGATCCCATATTTCAGCAGAAACTTAAGACCCATCCCATAATTCAACATCTCTACTTTTCCTTCTGCTTTGAGACGATCATGTCCCAAATAATGACTGCTAATATAGTCTGTGTCTTGGCATGAAAAAGATACATGGCACATAGACAACTCACAGCTGCCTCAGCTAACACATAGCTCGAGTGAGAAATACACATATTGTTAAAAGCAATTGAGTCTTTAAATTTCTGTGCTGTTACTTAGCATAATAGAGAAGGATGACTATCTTAGCTCAGGCTGTCATAATGAGTGGTTTGGTTTAAACAACAGATATTTATTTCTTACAATTTTGGGGATTGGGAAGTCCAAGACCAAGTTGTCAGCCAATATTTTCCCAGTGATAGTTCTCTACCTGACTTGTAGACATGTATTTCTCCCTATGTCCTTCTACTGCCTTTCCTCCATGCTCCTCTTTTTGTAAGGGCTGCTAATTCCATCACAGGGGTCTCAACCACATGACCTAATTTAAACTTAATTACTTCTCAAAGGCTCCATCTCCAACTACCATCCCACTGGGGATTAAAAGCTTCAACATATGAATTTGAGGGTGGGGGACACAAATATTGAGTTCATAGCAATGATTAATATAGAAACTGGTATCAGAAGCAAATTTCTGACAGAATTAAAAACCTTAAACATGAAACATTAAATTCAGTGCCAGCAATACTAAGACTACCATCACCCATGGTAACTTATAAGGCTTTAAAGAAATAAATAGTGCTTTAGACAAGTGGAGACAATTTTGCCTCCCGGGCAACATTTATGATGTCTGGGAGTGTATTTGGTTGCCCTGCTGGGTAAAAGGGATGTTACAGGAATCTGGTCAGTAGAGACTATGGATGCTGGTAACCACTCTACAATGCACAGGACAACCTCCCACAACAAAGAAATACTTATCCTAAAATGTAAATATTTTCAAGGTTGAAATACTCTGCTTAAAAATATATTAAGAATAAAATTATTAGCAAGGAGTACGTGGGAGACTCAGTTGGTTAAGCGTCCGACTTTTCTTGGCTAAGGTCTTGATCTCAGAATCATGTGTTCAAGCCCTGCTTTGGGTTCCATGAGGGATGTGGAGCCTGCTTAAAAAAGAAGAAGAAGAAGAAGAAGAAGAAGAAGAAGGAAGAGGAGGAGGAGGTAGTGGGAGGTGCCACCTGGGTGGCTCAGTGGGTTAAAGCCTCTGCCTTCAGCTCAGGTAATGATCCCACGGTCCTGGGATCAAGCCCCACATCGGGCTTTCTGTTCAGCAGGGAACCAGCTTCCTCCTCTCTCTCTCTCTCTCTCCCTCTCTCTGCCTGCCTCTCTGCCTAATTGTGATCTCTGTCTGTCAAATAAATAAATAAAATCTTTAAAAAAAAAAAAAAGAAAAAGAAGGAGGAGAGGGAGAGGGAAAGGGAAGGGGAGGAGGAGAAGAAAAAAGTTATTAACATATTTTGTTACATTTGAGAAATTATTATGAAAAAAGAGATGAACTCAAAGGAGTTGGGCAATTTGTAAACCGGTATAATTCTGAATATAACTAACCCTGAATCAAGATTTTCTGAGTTTTTATTAACATCACAACTATGACATCAACAAAATGATCTAAGCCCAGATACACAAAGCACAACTCATTCCCTTTTTATTTATGGATCCTTCTTCATGATAAGTGTGCTCTTTAACCATTATCACTATTTCACCTAGCTCCCCTCTGATAATCATCATCAGTTTGTTCTCTATAGTTGAGAGTCTACTTCTTGTTCTCCCTATCATTCTTTCTTTTATTCCCTTGCTCATGTTTTTTGTCTTAAATTCCACATATGAGTGAGATCATGTGGTATTTGTCTTTCTCTGACATTTTTCACAAATGGCAATATATATATACATTAAACATAATATTCTTCTTATGGCTGAAAAATATTCTGTTATGTATATAAGAGAATATTATCAACCAGTCTTCCATGTTCCATGTCTTCTGTAGAAGAGATCCTAGAATAGAAGATGATGAAGCCACAAGACAGACAGAGCCTGAACCCCAAATCTTAGTGTGAAGGAAAGGACACTGACTAAACACTCAAGTATAGTAGGAATAACCAAGGTAAAAAACGATAATGCTGATTTGAGTTCTTTTGTTGCTGCTGTCCACCTCCCTTACTGCTTTGATGAACCCAGAGCAGGTTTGTGGACTCTCACAGTGGAGGAGAACTGCACTGCACTGTCCTTCCCATACACAGCTGGGAAACCAGTAAGAACCTTGGAAGAAAGGGTTTCATGTAGGTCTAAGCAGACCAGAGCCTGGTGTAGTCTCAAAGCAGCCCATTGAAGGGTTTGTAGTACTCCAAAGACTGATCTGCTCCCCCTGTACATCCTTCCTTGTGGCCCAGGCCTGATGCAAACCAGAGAGACTGAGTGGAAAGAAATATGTATGGTGAACATACATCTGGTTTTCTTAGGTAGTCATGCCTTATGTTTATCATCTTGGCATAGTTATTTCCAACACACCCTTTTATTCTGGAGAGTATCTGGTTTAGATAATAAATAATATGACCTATTCAGGAATAAGGGATATCTATAAAGATATGTTCTAGATATGTAATATTAAGGACAAAGTGTCCCTCTCTGGCTATATTCCAAGACAAGCCCTCTAAAACTTAGCTTCAACCTCAATAAAAATGCACAAATGCACAAAACTGACTAGGATTATATTTCTACCACTGAGTAGAATGTAGGCTCAAAAGAGAAACTGGATTTAATTATAGGGAAAATAAAAGTTCTGTTTTACATACCTGAATTGTAGTAAGATTTTTATATCTACACATACATCACACACACAAACACACACACACACACACACACACACATTTTTAACATAGGACATATCAGACTTCAAATCTAAGTTCTTCTATTTACTAGTATTTGGATTTGTTTTTCAATCTCCCTGAACCTGAGCTTCCCATCTTCATGTGTACAATGAGGACCACAACTCCTGATTTTATAGTTATTAAAAGAATTGAATGAATTAATATCTTGAATATGTTAAAATATTAGTCTCTATTGAAAATTATACTTATCTGCATGTGCTTGTAATATCAAGAGGCGTTTACTTAGTTCTATCCATTTGATTATGTCGGTCTTATTGAATACAAAGTGTCAAATAACATGTTTCTTTGCTCCCTTCCTGCACACATTCCCCCTCTCTCACACTGGGACAAATGTTCAATTTTTGATATATCTTAAACAGAGCCAGCAACCATGGCCATGCCAGAGCTGATTTCTAAATATTCCAAGAGAAACAAAGGGCAAAGTGACCCTCAGCCTCAACCAGGCTGGTCACTTGCCCCCCATACTAATATTGCTTGCACCAGACTCCAGACTTCCAAACCCAACTGTTCATTCTGCTCAGGGTGCATGTCCCTGGGGCAGCCTTCCACCAGCATTTTTCAAAGAGCTGAAACAAACAATCCTAAAATTTGTATGTAACTAGAAGACCCCCCAAATTTCTAAGGAAATGTTGAAAAAGAAAAACAAAACTGGGGGCATCACGTTGCCTGATTTCAGGCTTTACTACAAAGCTGTGATCACCAAGACAGCATGGCACTGGCACAAAAACAGACACATAGACCAGTGGAACAGAGTAGAGAGCCCAGATATGGACCCGCAACTCTATGGTCAAATAATCTTCAACAAAGCAGGAAAAAATAGTAGGAAAAAGACAGTCTCTTCAATAAATGGTTCTGGGAAAATTGGACAGCTATGTGTAGAAGATGAAACGACCATTCTCTTACACCATACACAAAGATAAACTCGAAATGGATAAAAGACTTCAGTGTGAGGTCTATCAAAATCCTAGAGGGTAACATAGGCAGTAACCTCTTTGACATCAGCCACAGCAACTTCTTTCAAGACATGTCTCCAAAGGCAAAGGAAAAAAAAGCAAAATGAACTTTTTTGGACTTCATCAGGATCAAAAGCTTCTGTACAGCAAAGGAAACAGTCAACAAAACAAAGAGGCAACCCAAGGAATGGGAGAAGATATTTGCAAATGACACTACAAACGGCTGATATAAAAGATCCATAAAGAACTCCTCAAACTCAACACAACCAAAACAGATAATCACGTCAAAAAATGGGAAGAAGACATGAATAGACAATTCTCCAAAGAAGACATACAAATGGCTAACAGACACATGAAAAAATGTTCACCGTCATTAGCCACCAGGGAGATTCAAACCAAAACCACATTGAGATACCACCTTACACTAGTTAGAATGGCCAAAATCAACAAGACAGTAAACAACATGTGTTGGAGAGGGTGTGGAGAAAGGGGAACCCTCTTACACTATTGGTGGGAACGTAAGTTGGTGCAGCCACTTTGGAAAACAGTGTGGAGATTCCTTAAGAAATTAAAAATAGAGCTACCCTATGACCCTACAATTGCACTAGTGGTTATTAGTCTCAAAGATACAGATGTAGTGAAAAGAAGGGCCACCTGTACACCAATGTTCAGAGCAGCAATGGCCACAGTGGCCAAACTGTAGAAAGATAACTCTTTCCAATTAAAAAAGTCACCTGAGTGGCTCAGTCGCTTAAGTAGCTGCCTTTGGCTCAGGTCATGATCCCGGGGTCCTGGGATCCAGTGCCATATCCAATTCCCTGCTCAGTGGGGAGCCCACTTCTCCTTCTTCCTCTCCCTGCTGCTCCCTCTGCTTGTGCTCTCTCTCTCTGTCAAAAAGAAGATTTTTTTTTTAAGATTTTTATTTATTTATGACAGAGAAATAGCGAGAGAGGAAATACAAGCACGAGAGAGCTGGAGAGGGAGAAGCAGGTTTCCTGTTGAGCAGGGAGCCCGATGCGGGGCTCAATCCCAGGATCCTGGGATCATGACCTGAGCGGAACACAGATGTTTAACCAACTGAGCCACCCAGACGCCCCAATAAAGAATCTTTAAAAAAAAAAAAAAAAAAAAAGGCCATGCTAAAAAAAAAATAAACAAAAAAATAAAATTAAAAAAATATATACTAGAATAATCTATATAAAAATTGTTTATTACAACAAATTATTACTAATAATTATATAATAGTGTGTAAAAGTTGCAAGTTGTTTTATAATTAACAATGTTATCTTTAATTTAACTTTTTTAATGGAAAGTGCCCTTACAAGTTCAGGATTTCATTTATTTGTTAATATGCCAACTGTTAGGAAATTTTCTGCAATTCAAAATCCAATGCTGGATAGCTCTTCAATAACAGTCCTATATAACAAGCTGGTGAAATTATGCTTATTATAGAAATAATAGAGTTGTATCTAAAACCTTTCCATATTGCTTCAGCTTTTCAACTCTTGCGGGAATTAAAAATGATTAGAATCTATTTCTAGTGAAATTCCATTTGGGAATAAGGATGACTTAAAAGAAGGGAATAAACCTGGTTATTAAAAAAGAGACTCAAATAGAATTTGAATAATATGTTCTCATGTCCTTTTCCAACTATAGTAAAATTTTACTACAAATGTATGAGCCATTAGCCAGTTAGAAATCCAGTAAAAATAAAAATATAAAATAGAAGTATGCTTCAGGTAAATTCACACAGGAAAAATTTGTGGGGAATAAAATCAAACTTGAATCAAACCCAGAAGGCATACACATTTTTTAAAATCTAGTAATAACCATATTTCTATGGCTTTATTATTTTTTTTCTTTCGGGTGTTGGATTACCATCCTTTCTGCATCAGCTTTTGAAAGAAAAAAAGTTCAAATCTACCTCAAAATTCTCAAAGATTTAATACTAGTGTTTTCCTACCTTACCCTACCTCATTGTTATTCATTCCTGTATAATAAAGACTTATAACATGAAAAAATTTTTAAATAAAAATTTTAGTCTGAAAACAAAAGAAAAGAAACACTAGTGTTTTCCCAATTCCTCATTTTCTAAAAGAACAGAGAGCTAATAAGATATACATTTTCCAAAAATCTGGTCTCTGTTATGCTGTACCAGACAACGCACTAAGGAAAGCCTCTGTCATGCACAGCGGTATACAAGAGAGGCAGGAAAAATATACTGAGGGGATTGAGACTCACTGGAACCACCAATGCAAAAGGATTTACCATAAAGTGGAGCCATTTGGCCAACTATCCATGGCCAGTCAGCCACAGCCCACCACTTGAGAGTCTACAAAATCACAAAAAACATGGCAAATCAATGGTTTTCTCAACCACAGAATTTACAGAATTTTTCCCTGACCCACTTTCAGCACACCCAATCCAAAGCTCAGTAGCTCGGAGTATATGCAGATACACATAAAATATGACCAGTATTTTTTAACAGTGATGTAAAAATGATCTGTATAAGTAAAACCATGTTTATCGTCTCAAAGTGTAGGGTGTAATTCTGATTGTGGGGGGGGTGGGCCTATAGTAAATTAACATTACAATCAGGTCAAATTATTTGTGTAATGAAGTAGAGGGGGAAAAAGGAATGAAAGTAAAATGGAAGGTGGCAAAGGAAAAGATGGAAGAAAGAGAAAATTATAAATTCAAGTTTGCCCCTCTAGGTTTTAGGTTTTTTTGTTGTTGCTGTTGTTGTTACTCTGTTTTTTATTTAAATTCTAATTAGTTAATATACAGTGCAATATTGGTTTCTGGAGTAGAATTCCATGATTCATCCCTTACGTATGACACCCAGTACTCATCATAACAAGTGCGCCCCTTAATCCCCATCCCCCATCTAACCCAGCCTTCCACACACCTCCCTCCATCAACCCTCAGTTTGCTCTCTATCATTCAGAGTCCCTCTTTTTTCATTTTTATTTGACAGAAAGAAAGTGAGAGCATAAGCCAGCTGAGAGACAGAAGGAGAGGGAGAAGCAGACTCCCTGCTGATCAGGGAGCCCCACATGGGGCTCGATCCCAGGACCCTGCGATCATGACCTGAGCAGAAGGCAGCAGCTTAACAGACTGAGCCACTCATTAAGAGTCTCTTATAACTGTTTTTTTCCCTCTCTCCTTTTTTTCTTTTCTCCCTTCCCCTGTTCATCTCTTTTCTTTCCTAAATTCTACCTACGAGTAAGATCATATAGTATTTGTCTTTGACTGAGTTATTTCACTTAGCATAATACACTCTAGTTTCATCCACATCATTGCAAATTGCAACATTTCATCTTTTTGAGGCTGAGTAATATATATATATGCCATATCTTCTTTACCCATTCATTGGTCAGTGGGCATCTGGGTTCTCTCCATAGTTTGACTATTGTTGATAATGCTGTTAATAAACATTAGGTTAACAACAAAAGATACAAAGGGTGTTGGTGAGGATGTGGAGAAAGGGGAACCCTCCTGCACTGCTGGTGACAATGTAAACTAGTGCAGCCACTCTGGAGAGCATTATGGAGATTCTTCTCTGTTTCGTTTTATCTTTAAAAATACAGGGCCCCTGGGTTGCTCAGTGGGTGAAGCCTCTGCCTTCGGCTCAGGGTCCTGGGATCGAGCCCTACATCAGGCTCTCTGCTCGGGGGGGGCAGTGAGCCTGCTTCCCCCTCTCCCTCTGTGCCTCTCTGACTACTTGTGATCTCTCTCTCTCTCTCTGTGTCAAATAAATAAAATCTTAAAAAAATACAAATAAAAAAATAAAAATACATCTAAATGACAGCAAGGAAACTAACTAATTCAGCTAATCAATATCTGGAATTCAGAGACTATTTCTACCTATATGAAGCAATAGGATATTGGGATATTATATTTTTCTATATCTTTCAGTATCAGGCATATAGGGCCAAAATGTCTTTGTTTATATGTCTCTCAAGATCCCCTAGTTACACTTTCTTTAGTTGGACTTTTATGCTTATTTCTTCTATTTAAGGTTTTAATAGTAACATCAATAATATATCATCTCAAATTTAAACAAAACACTAGCCTATTATCTTATTTGTACAAATCTACCTTATAATTTAATTTTAATACAGATGTGTACAAATACTTACATGCAGCTTGAGTCCATTAATTAATTTGCATTTTATGGTTGTTGTTGGAATCTTAATATTATTGTACCTCTTACAGTAAACACGGCATCCCAGGAAATATGTCTTTCAATTATCTGCACAATTGTCTTGTTAGCTGGCATATGTTCTTATTATTGCTGTTACTATGAAGACTTCGCTAAGTGGTATAAAATTACATTTTAGTTTTCAGTGATTCCTAACAAAACTCTGGTGTCAAAATTTTGCCATCTCTATTGTGGATGAAGAAAGTAATAGCAAATTGTTTTCCTAGGGTTTAATCATTTGTGTCACACCAAACCTCATCTACTACAGTAACAGCCAATTTCTGATTGATAACACTTTGGGGGGGACCACATGTCATTTCTGTTTATTACAATTTTGAGATGGTCATCTCAACGCTTTTCTTAGCAGATATGTATTTAGCAGTCAGTGCAATATCACAGATGATTCTAATTGATACCCAAGTGAATAGCCTCAACAAAGAGGCCTATAATTAAAGAGCCACATGACTGAAAATGATGAATTCCCTCCTTCCCTTCCATGCTGTTTCTCCTAGAACAGGATTGAAATACAGATTGTGGCAGCAAGCCTGAAGTCCTGTGACAGTAATACAGAAGCCATCCATCTCTGTTCCAATCAACAAAAACCTTTAACCAATATTACATATACTTAGCGCAACGAAGTAATAATTACTGAAAATGCTTTAAAGTTACAAAAAGAGAACCCAGTAGGTACTTGATGTATGGATGAAATATTCTATTTTAATATCATATGTTGATTTTTCTTATATCTCAACTTCGTTCCCAGCAATAAGTCTATAACAAGGTTATAGTCTCATGTAAAAAAGGACTATAAAAATAAAATCTGGACACATAAAATTCTCTGAATAACATTATGCCAACATCATAAGAACTGGTCAGAATTTCCCACAAATAACTGAACCATTGTTGCCTTAAAAACTCTCAAAAATAATAATTTAAATTCTCTGAATACAGCAGCTGGGAAGTATGACGACTGAGCATGATTCCTTCAGTGTGCGTGTATGGACCAGCAAATCTCTTCAGTGGAGAAATGCTTGCTATTTCTTACAGAGTCACTGTCATCGAGAACCAGCCTGGATAAAAACTCAATAGACTATTTGTTGTTTTTCTCAAACTCCAAATCAGATAAATCCCCCGTAATAGGATCCTGGGAAACAGATGTATGGTCAAAGTTGCAGAATTTACGGGAAATGAAGACAGAGTATTTGAAAGAAACATCTAGCAGACAGACACAGCCCCTAAGAAGGTAATGTGAGAAAGACAGAATTCAATCCTTGTGGATTGAGCTGTCAGGCTGAAGTCACTAAAAAAATACAGAATCCTAACTGAAGAAGACACCCAGGTAATAATTATTTTCAAATGCATACATTTCTCAGTCTAAGTAGTAATTAAAATACTTGAAAGTCCTCCCAATACTGTATCTTATGGCCTGGCCATGGTTTTCCTCTCCAAGATGGTTCATTACCTTTCTTCATATTTTAATTCTCATTTTTTTGACCTGCTACTCTTCAAAGACATGTACAGTTTCTTTTTCCCTCAATGATCTTAACATGATGGACTTATTAAATATAAAAACTAATGATATGTTCTGGCCATAATCTTATTAAAGTGGATTGACCATAAATTATACATCATGGGGTCTTATGAATGCTATTTACATCTATGCAATGCTTACAATCGTTCTAAAAAATAATGTTCCTCAAAAAACATTTTATCAAATGAATAATGGGGCTATATGGACACCATAGAGGAAAACACAATTAAGAATAATTAATTTTAAGCAGTTTTCATAGTAGATGTCTGAAAATATGATGCACGTGGTCATTGGTATTTGGCATTGTTTTTAGAAAAATGCTTTGTATCTTCCACTAAGGCTTTTTGTCTTAAAGCATCTTATAGTAACCCCATTAATCTGAACAAACTCAACAAATGCAGAGCAAGGCTGTTTTGGCAGAAGGACAAAGGACGCTTTCCCCTCAGCTCATAACAAATCGTTTTCATTAAGAACAAATGGTCTTGGAGCATTATTTTACTTGAGTCTCTGCCTGGTGACAAGCCCAAAGGGTAGACCCAGTGTTCACTGTAAACAATAAGTATGGATCTCAGCAAGTGTAGTTTAAAAATTCCATATTTTGGGGAGCATGAGATGGGCCATTTCCAACTGTTAGACATCAGTTTGTGATAACTTTTAGTAGTGTTTTATAGCTTCAAACTATGTCTATAAGTAAGATAATCTTGAATAAAATAGATACCGTGAAGTGGAAGAAATTATTCAGATAATCTTATTTTTATCAACTAAGATATTTCTTTTCTGAGGTTGCATTAAGGAATGAGTGTTTTTTAGATACCTTAACAAAAGCATCTAGTTCACTTATCTCAAGGTCTTTATATACTATCTGGAAATAGGTCTTGAGCAAAATAATCATTTCAAATATCTTTTAAGGAATTCTTACAAAAATTAAAATAAGTAACATTAAAAATAAAAATAAACTTTAGCTCAAGGGCAAAATAATGTAAAGGAGAATTGTAACATAATATAAAAATAACATTCTATGCTCATAGTTTTAGTTGATTTTTGGAACCACTGTTGGGTTTTTTTATAAACTTCTGAGTAGTGAGACTTACAAAAAGACTATGTAGACATTTCATACTGTGACCTTTAACTCTTTTCCATTTTAAAGCATGTTTGATTTTGAAATAATTTAAGAGTGTGTATTTAATACTTGAAAAATAGGTTTCAGGCATGCACATCAACCACTCTTCATAATGCTATTTTATTACTTTGATTACTGCATTACATCTTTACTATGCATTTATAAATCTTAGGTTCCAGCATACTATAACTCAGCAGTTTAAACTGAATCAGATATCCAGATACAACTGGTGTTTTTTTAAAGCAAGATTAAAAACCAGCTAAACCCAAGCACTTCAAAAGCTTATTGGCCTTGCCCTGAGCAAGAAGTTGAGGACAGAGGAGTGGGTCATAAGAGGTACATTCTGTGTTTGAATAAGAAATTGATTTGGGGAAGAACTCCAGGCTAGCTGAGAGAGAAGATCATAATTTTCTATTCTTCCAACATTCTGTCAATAAAAGAACATTAGAGAATCTATCCTCTAAAGAAACGGTCCATCTTTGGTTTCATCATCAGAATCAAAAAGCATTTTTGCTAGTCACACAACGGTTTCTCTACAGGAAGCAGGATGGATTGCCTTGAGTACAGGAGGGAACCACAGAAGAGTCACCATTACTTAATAAATGCTTACATCATCTACAAGGTGGGTGGTAAATAGTATCTTTACCTTGGCTATCCCTGCAGCTTCATACACACATGCCAAAAGGAAACAAATAGGTATATAAATAAATCATTTCTAAATCAAATTAAATCAAAACAGAGATCACTTAAGTGACTCTATCAAAATACTACAGATAAATTAATATTCTTCATTTATATTGCCCATGGACACGATCCCTCATGCATTACATAAGTTACCTCAATCTAATAAGTGTTTCAGATGCACTTTGTATGTGCAATCACAGAGATGCAAAAAATATTGTTTTAATTGAATAAAGAGGCACAATTTCTTTTCCATGGCCAATAGTTTATAGTTGTATACAATTGAAAGAGAAAACATTTTAAGGAATATTGAGTCTATTAAACTATAATATGTTAATTATCTTTATAAAAACCAACAACTTTGAGCAATTTCCACCTGGAGTCTATCATAAATTAGATGACATCAATTTTGTTGAAACATTATCTATAGCCTAATCCTCTCTGACATTTCAAATAACTAGTGAGGGAGAAAAGGAGCTGAAATTATCAAAAGGGAGGAGAGAAAGAATCCCATTATTTGAGAAAAAGTGAGAGTAGTTTCAAGTTTAAAATTTAAACACCATAGACCTCATTGTCCAAAGAATAAAGCAAATTGCCCTCTTGGGTTCTAATTCCTGCTGCAAATGTTTTCAGCCCAAGCCCTGGGCTGGCTTTGTCCTTGGAAGCAGAGCCCATCATCTGGAAAAGAAGACTTTTTCTCTGAATCTTGTTTAATGACATTTTCTATTTCCTCTCAGCTCTGATCATGATCACTAATTCTATGTGGTGAGCTCTGTTCTACATGTTTTCTGATTCCAATTGGCCTTATTTTGAATCTTGAAACAGTGTTCCTTTCTGTCCTTCTGCCTTGGCCCTTTTAACCAGGTCAAAAGGTGTTCAGCCTGAAACGGACACTTTCTCTTCCTGCTTTCTCCACACGTCAGGGTATTTACAACGGTTAATGGGACAGACTATTACATCACATTCTTTCTGAAGGTATCAACCAATGTTAACCAGTGCACTAGCCAATTCACTATGTAATTCAAAATATTAATTACAATGTTTCTAGATGTTACATAGGCAAAATTTTAAAGATTTTATTTATTTATCTGAAAAAGAGAGAGAGCACGTGAGCAAAGGAAGGGGCAGAAAGAGAGAGGAAGAATCTTAAGCAGACTCTAGGCTGAGCATGAGCCTAACCACTGGCTTGATCCCATGACCCTGAGATCACAACCTGAGCTGAAACTAAGAGGCAGACACCCAGTCACCTAAGCCACCTAAGCACTCCTACATAGCCAAAGTTTTAAAAGACAAAAGAATTGGTGGAAAATGAGTGAAATAAACTTGTTTCTTTATTGATGGATATTTCAGAGCTCCTTAATATGTTAATATGCACATACATTTTGAAGAGGAGGTGTGTTGGAGCATATCTACCATTTAAACCATTTGATGAAGGTTCCCCCACTTTTTACTTACAGAACACATTCAAGACCATATAGAGAACTCATTTTGGAGACATAATATTGCTGAGAAAAATATAATAATCCAGGTTGAAAAGTCCCCAAATCTAAATTTTGAAGATATTTGAATAAACAAGTTGTCAATATTTAACTTTTATACAAATAGCTTTTAAAAATAAAATTCTTGAAATCAGGTAACGTGATGCCCCCAGTTTTATTTTTGTTTTTCGTTACCTGATTTCAAGCTTTACTACAAAGCTGTGATCACCAAGACAGCATGGTACTGGCATAAAAACAGACACATAGACCAGTGGAACAGAGTAGAGAGCCCATATATGGACCCTCAACTCTATGGTCAAATAATCTTCGACAAAAAAGGAAAAAATATACAGTGGAGAAAAGACAGTCTCTTCAATAAATGGTGCTGTGAAAACTGGGCAGCTAAATGTAGAAGAATGAAATTCGACCATTTTCTTACACCGTACACAAAGATAAACTCAAAATGAATAAAAGACCTCAATGTGAGACAGGAATCCATCAGAATCCTAGAGGAGAACATAGGCAGTAACCTCTTCGATATCAGCCACAGCAACTTCTTTCAAGATATGTCTCCAAAGGCAAAGGAAACAAAGCGAAGATGAACTTTTGGGACTTCATCAAAAGCAAAAGCTTCTGCACAGCAAAGGAAACAGTCAAGAAAACAAAGAGGCAACCCACGGAATGGGAGAAGATATTTGCAAATGACAGTACAGACAAAAGGTTGATATCCAGGATCTATAATGAACTCCTCAAACTCAACACACACAAAACAGACAATCATATCAAAAAATAGGCAGAAGATATGGACAGACACTTCTCCCATAAAGACATACAAATGGCTATCAGACACATGAAAAATGTTCATCATCACTAGCCATCAGGGAGATTCAAATTAAAACTACATTGAGATATCACCTTACACCAGTTAGAATGGCCAAAATTAGCAAGACAGGAAACAACATGTGTTGGAGAGGATGTGGAGAAAGGGGAACCCTCTTACACTGTTGGTGGGAATGCAAGTTGGTGCAGCCTCTTTGGAGAACAGTGTGGAGATTCCTCAAGAAATTAAAAATATAACTTCCCTATGACCCTGCCATTGCACTCCTGGGTATTTACCCCAAAGATACAGATGTAGTGAAAAGAAGGACCATCTGTACCCCAATGTTTCTAGCAGCAATGGCCATGGTCGCCAAACTGTGGAAAGAACCAAGATGCCCTTCAATGGATGAATGGATAAGGAAGATGTGGTCCATATACACTATGGAGTATTATGCCTCCATCAGAAAGGACTAATACCCAACTTTTGTAGCAACTTTGATGGGACTGGAAGAGATTATGCTGAGTGAAATAAGTCAAGCAGAGAGAGTCAATTATCATATGGTTTCACTTATTTGTGGAGCATAACAGAAAGCATGGAGGACATGGGGAGTTAGATAGAAGGAGGTTGGGGTAAATTGGAAAGGGAGGTGAATCATGAGAGATTATGGACTCTGAAAAACAATCTGAGGGGTTTGAAGTGGTGGGGGGGGGGGGTCGGGGTACCAGGTGGTGGGTATTATAGAGGGCACAGATTGCATGGAGCACTGGGTGTGGTGAAAAAATAATGATACTGTTATGCTGAAAATAAATAAATGAAAAAAAAGAATGGAAAAATAAATAAAAATAAAAACAAAAATAAAATTCTTGAGGGCATCTGGGTGGCTCAGTTTGTTAAGTGTCCACCTTCGGCTCAGGTCATGATCCCAGTGTCATGGGATCAAGGGAGCCCACATCGGGCTCCCTGTTTAGTGGGGAATCTGCTTCCTCCACAACTGCCACTTCCCCCTGCTTCTGCTCTCTCTCTCTCAAACATACTGTCTCTCTCTCAAATAAAGTAATAAAATCTTTTGAAAAAAATAAAATTCTTGAAGTGTCTAAGATTGATCAAATACAAATATTGCTATTTCAGATTTTTCATAGTAATCAACCCATGTCTCCATAATCTTTGTCAAATAAGAAATATTCACAATACCTTCATATCTAATTACTACACATAATTATAATACCCTAAAGCAATTATGTGATACAACCTCTTATAAATCAATGTAACTAGGCCATAGGTAAGAAAATAACTGAATCTTTTAGTATAGATAAATAGATGACAGATGATAGATAGATAGATAGATAGATAGATAGATAGATAGGATAGATAGATAGATAGATATTATGTATTATACAACACATATTCCTGCCAGGGCCCAAGTTCCAGTGGTCAGTAATAGTTAATGCTATTCACTGAGCTCAAAAATCAGTCTCTCTTCTTCACTTTTATTTTCTCTATAGCAGTGGCATGTGGATTACATAGGGTAAATAGTCAGTGAATAAATGATATATAAAAATACATGGATGAGTCTCATAGTGATAGAAGGATGGAAGAAAAAGAGGAGAAAAAATGAAAGTCATATCTATAGTTAGTCATTCCCTAAGTAATTACTGGCTGTCTTCAGTTTGTAGATTCTATGCTAACCACTAGCATGGATATAAAGATAGCCTGGACTTAGGTATACCTAGCCTGGTGGAAGAGATGGATAGTCTATCAAAGATAAAGATACACTAATACATTAATTATAATTAATAATAATTAATAATACATTAACAATGTGGTAGGTCTATGACAGAGGTATGTAGATATATAAAGAGAATAACGAGAGAACAGTAACCCCTGTGCAGGGAAGGAGACTTTCAGAAGTGATTAGTACCTGGATTGTGTTGTAGAAGATTTCATTAAGTGGAGAAGGGAGGGAGAACATTCTAGACAGAGGAGATATCATCAGCAAGTGCACAGAGAACCCTACTCAGGAAAGTCCTGTCAAAAGCGTGTTGGGGCTGAGAGATAGGTGGGGCACAAGAAATACCTAGAAGCTATGCTCAGAACTTGGACATTGGTCCTTTAGATTAATGTTTCCCATAATTATTTGATTGAGAGATTTTTTTAAGTATTAATGGAACATCAATAATGATTCATGACATAAGAGCAAAAATCCTTATCAGGGATTAATTGCAGTAAGAAATTATCAGCAGAAAACAAAATATATGGTGAATTTATGGGATAATAGATAATGTATAAATTATTTATGCCAGTCTAATCCAAAGACATTGTACAACTTAAAGGAAAGTGGATAATGCCTATTTATTAATGGCAATGCAAAATGTGATCACATTTGTGACTTCCTGGAATTCATTGCTGTGGCATATTATTTTAAAGCAGCTATTTAAAGCTATTTACATATGTAATTCAAAATAGGTTATTAAAGAAAAGGTCTTGCCGTCATGAATTTTTTTTTTTTTCTCCATGGAACAGAGTTTAAGAATCACTGTAGTGGACAATGGGGCAAAAATAAAAGAAGAAGCAAAAAGTTTCACCTTGGCAAGGAGGTACACTCTATACGCTAGATATGACTCTATTAAAAAGCAAGCAGGCCCAGAAAACCCCTTAAAAAGTTTTTGATGATATATAAAATAGTATATAGAGATTATGTTAGTGTATATAAAAAAAAAGTTCAAGGTCCATGAGAGGACAAAATGTGGCCATTTTTATTCGAAAAGTGCTACAATGCCAAGAGTATTACTATCTGCCTGTTTATGGGAGGGTAGATCCTCACAAACAAGTGAGTTGGGAAGGAAACCCAATTAAACTTTGAATTAGTGTCAATTAAGAGAATCTCTTTAAGATAAAAACATAGGCAAGACAAATTATCTTTGAAAGCAGATGGAAAATGGCCAATTCAAATTAATGGCTATGGATTTTAACTTATAGTTATTATTCTCTAGGTTTTCTAATGTTTCCACTGCTACTTATCATGTTTATAATGATACTAAGAAGATAGTAAGCTCTAGGGCCAAATACACCTAAAATAAAACCCCAGATCTGTCACAATCTATTGGCTTGCCCTTGGGTTATCTTCTTGACAACTTTGAGACATAGTTTCTTGTTGGTTTTTCTTAATCTTCAAAATGAAGAGAGATTCATTTGACTGTGCTGTTTCAAGATTAAATAAAACAATATTGAGTATTAGCATTATGTAGGATACATCCTGTCTTAGTTTGAGTTCCTCCAGGAAGAGTATAAGAATTTAAATACTTTGTTTAAAAAGTGGTCCCAGGAAACACTTGTAGCTAAGTACAGAAGTGAGAAAAGTAAGGTAATAATGTCAATAATGTGTGCTATCAGATCTGCTATCACTGGAGGTCCAGCTCAGATCTAATGGGTACTCTCTGAGACAGTGTAAAATGCCCCTTAAAGTTGTCCCAGCCAGTGGATAAAGAAGATGAGAAGGTATAGCCACTAAATCCCATTTATTACTGGCTGATAGCTGGGTTCCTACAGCATGGGAGTGGAAAGGGCTGTACATGGTCCTAGTCAGAGTATCAGAGGCATTAAAGCTAAAAGCTAAAACCAAAAAGCTAAACATTAAAAAAAGCAAATAATCCAATTAAATAATACACGAAAGACATGAGCAAACATTTCTCTAAAGAAGACACACAGATAGGCAACAGACACATGAAAAGATGCTCAAAACCACTCATCATTAAAACAAAGCAAATCAAAACCACAATGAAATATCACCTCACATCTGTCAGAATAGCTAAAATCAAAAATACAAGAAACAACAAGTGTTGGTGAAGGTGTGGAGAAAAAGAAACCATGGTACACTGTCAGAGAGAATGCGAACTGGAGCAGCCGCTGTGGAAAACAGTATGGACATTCCTCGAAGATTAAAACTAGAATTACCATATGATCCAGTAATTCTACCATTGGCTATTTACCCAAAGAATATGAAAACACTAATTCAAAAAGACCTATGTACCTCTAAGTTTATTGTGACATTATTTACAATAGCCAAACTATAGAAGCTGCCCAAGTATCTGCCCTCAGATGAATGGATAAATGAGATGTGGTATATCCATACAGTGGAATATTACTCAGCCATAAAAAAGAAAAGATGTACAAAAAAATCCAACTCTTAAATATAGAGAACAAATTGGTATTGCCAGAGGGAAGGTAAGTGGGAGGATAAGTGAAGTAGGAGAGGGGTATTAAGATTACACTTACTGTGATAAGCACTGAGTAATGTATAGAATTACCGAATTCTTCCAGGATACTTTACCGTACACTTTCCAATGTGCTATATTGTACACTGGAAGCTAATATAACACCATACATCAGTTATATTGGAATTTTTTAAATAGATAATTTAAAAAGTAGCTAAAAGCTAACATCCATAGTCACTTATTAGAATTGGCCATTTTCTGTCTACTTGCCTTCACTGAGTGGAGAATATGGCAGAGCACTGACAGTATCTTCTACATGTCTCCAACGACCAGTCCTGTTAGTGACAGTAGATGTTATTTAGATTTGTATCCCCAGTACATGTTCGTCATGATAGTTACTAAGCAAACGGATGAATGAATGGATTAACTTTAGTTTTGGAACAAATATTACTTGTCTTTCTCCAGAATACTAATTTACCTCTCAGAGATATTAGATGCAAAAATAAAATAATTAATTGTTTATAAGTGAAAATGTTATGGAATTTTCAATAGGTTCTGTGAAGAACTCACAAATCTAAAAGGGTTAAGAGTCTTTATTCTGTTTTAGAGACATGCCCCCATATTATTGATATGAGAAAATCCACAGCAAATTATAAATTCACCAGGTAAAATAAATTTAAAATAAATTATTCAACTCATCGGAGGTCACATTTAGATTCTCTGGTAGCAGATACAATAAAAGATAGGCCCAACCATGTTGATCTCATAGTTTTCACTTAGTTGTTATTATAATAGAATCAGAAACCAGCTAGCAAGCAACTTTGTTGGATAAAGCAAAGAAAGAAGAAACATCACTCATCTGTTGACCCTGCAGGATTTCTGGCTGTTTTTCACAGTGATTCTGTGCTCAAACCATTTTCACAGAAACTGGCTGAACTTTCATATATTCTAATGAGGTTTTAATACCAGAAAAGTTCTCATAAGAAATCAAAGTGAGTGTCTCTATTATAAACACTGATTCCACCAGGAAGGGTAAGGAGCCATAAGTCACTGAAAAATCAACAGGAATGCTTTCCAATGATAGTAATAATAAATATCATTATTGAGCTTTTTCTATTTGTCATCACTAGCTAACCTCATCTATTTGTAGTTAGTATTTTATCTACTCTTTACAAGAACCTAATGAGATAGTACTATTATTAGTCTCCATCTTGCCTAGGAGACGTAAGTTACTTTTCTAAACTCACACAGCCAAGAAGTAACAGAGCTTTATTGAGAAGCATGCCACCTCTTTCCAAGGGATCCCCACCCCTCAGAAGCCAGCCACTTTCAATGTTGGCCTCGTTGGTTATACCTTGGTTAAACAGCTTCTGCATTTTGTCCAGGATACTACCCCTTACTTGCAGCATTATTTCTATGAGAAAATGTGTTCTGTCAGGCAGCTGACTTCCCAACGAGAATGGTGGAACACATCACATACCTAAGTCATGGACCGCCCCCCTGCGAGGGCTATCACAGGAACGTGAGCAGATGATCAAGGTTCCACACCCATCTCAGTGTCTCCCTCTCTGCCCTTCACTTTCTACCTCCAATCTCTAGTCTATGGGATTCAGCCCATTATTCACCATCCTGGAGTGTGGGGTTTGCAAATGCCAACAATATAACTTGTTTAAAGGAAGAGCATTCTCACAAGTTGGCAAGAGTATGCTTTCAGCTTGAAAAGTCAAGGCTTATTCAATAAAAATGTTCATCCATTGTGACTTATCATAACAAAGGAGGAGGTTAGCCTCCAAAATTGGTTAAAACAAAATTATTAGATTATAGTGGAACTTTAGTGCTAATTAGTTTTCATTTTTATTATGTTTCACCTCATGCATATGGATAAACATCTATAAAATATGTAACATAAGATCTAATAATAAAATGAGTTTCGTTTATTTTTAGAGAAAGCATCCTAATTCCCTTTCTCTAATAGTTATTCATTCAGTTCACAGGGTAGAAAGTATTATCTTCTGGCATTGATCCTTTCCAAAGATTAGCCCCAAAATGACTATTCAAGGTGCATTGTAAATTTTTAATCTTTATGTGCGCATTTTCTCTTCAGGCATCCAAGCTCAACTGGGTTGCTTTTTCCTCAAATAAGGCCTCTGTACACTCAGGTAGGGCTTTCCTATTACACACACCTACTGAGAGTCTGAAGCATCCTTTCCATCATGCCTGACTGGGGTCTCTGCTCTCTGCCGGTTACCACTTTATTTCATCGGCCTGTGGCAAAGTACACAGCAGCGTTTCTGGTCACCATGCCAAAAACACACTTCCACCCAGACAGGAATGCATGCCTGGAAACAAAGATAGGGCTTATCCATCTCTAGATGTCCGTGATTCACAATCCTGAATGCGTCCTTACAAACATTACACAGAATAAGCCTAAGAGGGCCTCAGAAAGGCCTGACTTTTATTCTAAACATTATATACATTATTTTTCAAGAAAAGAGAAACTTTTAAAAATACGTGTATGAAAGTATACTTCGAAACTCATTCATATCAAAGGTTATGTTATTTTTGTTGTTGTTTTGTATTATTGCCTTGACATAAATGTGAAGAAAAAAATGTTTGGGGTATGAGTCTAATTAGGCTGGGCAAGCGTTTTTCACTATCTTTTAAAGAGTAAGATTTAGAATGCATGTAACCAAGGTAGAAAAACTGATTGCTTATAGATACAAATCTACTAGGGTAGATATCCTACTTCCTATTTAAAAGTAACAGCTTAAAGTTATGAAAACTTTGAAAATACAAAAACCCGTGGTTATCGTATACTACTATGGCATTCTCCCTGAAGTGTGATCAGAAAGCTAACTGTATCCTCTGCTGTGTTGGTAAAAACTGCCTGGGCCTCCTTCAGATGCTCAGGATGAACCAAAATCTCTGGGAGTACTGTCTAGGAATCTGCATTTTAGCAAGCACCACGGGCAAATATAATGCACAATAAATTTAACTACCACTTCTTCCAGCCTGATGTTCAGATTACATTTTCTTTCTCAGGGCTACCGGGGAATAGCTTGCAAGATTGATTTTCTATCTCTACCCCCCACTGCACCCAGACTCACCCTGAGGTGTTTGTCAATGTTCTGGTCTTTCTGAACACTCCACCTCTCCCTTGCCTTACCCGTGATTTTGCCTTCTACGTGAGGCTTCTCGTCAAGGGTAAACCCTGGCTGGTTTGGCTTCTCCTTCCCATGCAAGTGACTTCAATGTACCCCAAAGTTGGCATGAAGAGAGGGGTAAGAGTTAATCCTGTAGCATCAGACTTCCCAGCAGTTCAAAATCCTGCCTGCCACTGACTAACTGTGTGGCTATGGACAAATTTTACTAGATCTTTGTGTTTGTTTATATGCATTTATATATATAGTAAGTAATAGTATGATCTACCTCTCAGCATTGTTTAAAGGATTTAATGAGTTAACATCTGCAGAGAGCACTTAATACACGGCCTGGCACAGAGGAAACCTTGGGGAAATCGGAACCGGCGTCTTTATCTTATCCTGGTCCTCCTAAAGACCATGACTTAACCTGAAGGGTCAGTCTAGAGAGGAAGTAGAGGAAATATTCTCCAGGCTATTGGATTCTGGGGTGCTTCTCAAATTATGTCCCTTAGGTAAAAACCCTTCTACTTAGAGAAAGGGGGTAACTGTAGTAGGGTTTCTGCCTTTGAGCAAGGAATTTGCAGGAGTGTGACAAAGTAAGCTAATGCGGAACCAGAATTTTATTATCTGGAAAACAACATAATTGTGTAAATGAAACAAGATGTCTAAGGGAAAGAAGGAGAGGTAGTAGAGGAAAATAGAAACATGAAAGTGTCACTCCCAGAGAAAGCCATGGGTATGTACATGCACATGTGAATTTAATTTTCTCTTTTCTATCTCTCTGGCCTTACTGAGCCCATAGTTAACCAGGACATGGAATCTCTGCCTCCCTCAAATGGCCTTGCCCTTGTAGTCACATTTGTATTCCCAAACTTAGCAGCTAGTCAAGTGAATTTATAAACCTTTTGTCAGACTTCAGAAGAATTTCCAACTGTCCGTATCCAATTTAGTTCTTCACGGTAGGTGTGGTTTGAGTTCCCGGAATCACCAATTTCTGTTAGCAGTTTCTACTCAGTCTTGATTAAATACTTCACCTCCAAAGCCACTGCCTCACTATTCATAATGCCATAAATTCAGTACAGCTTTACATCAGACTCAAGATGCTACATGCCTGGTACTCAGATTAACACAGCAGAGGAAACTGGCCAGTTATTTTACCCATTTTTAACCCTGTATCTGCCTTATAGAAGATCCTCAATATTATTCAAGTCGTGATTAAATGAATGAGTACAACAGGTACCGAACCTCTCAAACAGGGAGAACACTTTTTAAAATTAAAAGGAAAGATAACCAAGGTTACACCGAACAGTGATTAGCATATTATTTGAAGATTAGTCGTATGAGAAGTATTTATTTCCTTTATGTTAGATATAAATGCTAAGCCACTTAAGAATGTGTTAACTACAAGAGGTCCTGACCCCTGAGAGTGTTTTGGGGGAACAGAAACATAAATAATTAAAATTATAATTTACTATGATGAGTACACAAAAAAATTTTGATGCATAAATAATGGTAAAGAAAATAAAACAAAACGAAAAAGTGATAACCTCACTCCATGCAAAACAATCGGAGAAGCTGTACTGGGCGATTTGATGCTAATCTGAAATAACAAGGGAAGAGAAGTATTTCTTCTTCTGGATAAGATTATTAGGACATGGAACCCAATGATCTCCCCTTTGAAGGGCAGAATCAAATCTTCTTCAGTCTGTCAGAGTACAAGAGACAGAGATCTGACATATGCTCAATGGCCTTAGGAAGACCTTGCACCATGAAAAAGGTCAAACCAAAAGATAGACTGAGTCTGTCTCAAACTGCCACCTTGCTCTGACTTCACTCAAGACCCAATGTGATTAAAGTTATCCCCCACTCTATCTGCTTGAAAAAAATGGGGTGGAGGGGAAAGCATTTTACTGTTTTTACTACTAGACTATATCATCTTTTAAACTATGCTAGGATATAATAAAAAAATAGAAACAGGAAGAAGTGAAAAAATATAACTGAAAAAGAAAAAATTATATAGTAGAAGATCTGCAAATGATTAAAAAATGGCAACAATTTATATATGTAAAAAATATCAAAAGCTAAACAAAATGAATAAAAAGATAAAAATTGCAATAAAGAATGAGTCTATATAATAAATCAAATGAATATATCAGAACTAAAAAATAAAAAGTCTGAACTTAAAACTCATTAGTAACCAAGAACAGGCTGGACATAACTGAAGACAGGATCAGTGAGTTCAGAGACAGAGCAACAGAAAAAATATACTGAATCAAAGAGAAAAAAATTAAAATAAAATAGAACAGAATAAATGATACAAATGTGACATAATTAAAAGAGCAAATATACATATAATTAAAGTTCAACAAGTAGAGGAAAGAGAATAGGGCAAAAGAAATATTTAATGAGATCATTGGTGAGATTTTTACAAAACTGGAAAAAATTTTAATCCACAGTTTCAAAAACCTCTGTAAACCCCAAGAAAGAAACATATAGAGAAAATACACATCAGTAGAGCATAATTAAAATGCTGGAATAAAAACAAAATAACTTTTAATCTCAGTGGGAAAACAAGACACATTACTTTCAAAGGGTAAGAGTACACAAATTTAACTGACTTTCTCAACAGAACTGGTCAAACCAGAAGGCAGCAAAATGACATCTTTAAAGTATGAGATGGGGGAGGGACCTGCTAACAGAATTCTGTGTCCATAGGAAATATTCTTTAAAAATAAAGACAAGGGGCGCCTGGGTGGCTCAGTGGTTTGGGCTGCTGCCTTTGGCTCGGGTCATGATCTCAGGGTCCTGGGATCGAGCCCCGCATCGGGCTCCCTGCTCCGCAGGAAGCCTGCTTCCCTCTCTCTCTCTCTCTGCCTGCCTCTCTGCCTACTTGTGATCTCCGTCTTTCAAATAAATAAATAAAATTGTTTAAAAAATAAATAAATAAATAAATAATAAAAAATATAAAAATAAAGACAAAATAAGAGGTTTTCAGACAAACAAAAGCTACCTTCCAGGAAATTTTAAGGGATATTTTATCCAAAGGAAACTGTCCTAGATGGTAGCACAGAATTTCAGAAAAGATTGAAAAGCAATAAAAAGAATAAGTAAGTAAGGAAATATTTTTAAATCAGAATGAATAAATAAATATGCTTAAAATTGAATTTTTAAATTACTAAAGAAAAATAGCATATTCGATATTATGATTAATTAAAAAAATGCAGAGAATAAAAGGACAAATAAAAGATAGAAATAAAATTAGAAAACAAGCAAAAATCAAACAACAAAATGGTAGATATAAGCCAAAATATATTAAATATAAATGGACTAAAGACTCCAATTAAAAGCAAAAAAAAAAAAAAATCAGTGGAATTTTTAAAATCCCAGATGTATGTATACAAGAGTTGACACCTAAATATTAGAAACACAGTAGGGTGGGAGTAAAGGGTTGGAAAAAGAAAGCTATTTTATGAATATATGACACATTAGATTTTGAAGGCAAAGCAAGAGTTATCACTAAAGATAAAGCGTGGCATTTCATAATAAAACAACAAATTTGATAAAACTATAACAACCCCCCAAAATTATATTCCATTTCATTTCATTTCATGATTAGGAGGCACTTGTTGATCCTATGAGGTGTGGAAGCTGCAGAAACCAGGTTGCTAAGAATTTAGACAAGGGAAAATGGATAGGGACTGGGAGATAGGCTACACTTTTTAGTGCTTGGATGAGAAGGGGAAAAAAGAGGTAAGTCTTGAGCTTCCGAAAAGTGAAGGTCTAGTCAGATGGATATAAGTTGAACTTACAACATAAAAGACTTTGAGACATTTTGGAAAAAATATTGCTACTATAGAGTACATAGCTCATCATGTTACACTGAGTGTAAGAGGAGGTTTGTGTCATAGCAAAGAACTGATGGCAGTTCTGCCTTTTTCCATTCACACTCTGACCTTGAACAACTCAGTCATCCTGTGTTGTCTCTATTTCTCCTTTTGTAAAATAAGAATATTAATACTGACCTTATAGAGTTAATGTGAGAAGTAAATATAATTTTAAAGAAAGTACTTTGTAAATGAAGCATGTTATAAACATAATACATTAAAAGATAAATACAGCTCCCCAAACTAGAAAGAAGCATGGTAAAGCACATTGATAAAAGTATTAGATGTTCTATTACAATTAGATTTTGAGAAAACTAAATTTTTCAATCATACTTGGGACAATGTCTACATTATCTTGAAGTATGGTCCTTTGTCATTAAAATATAAATATGACTCTGTGCTGAAATATTTCCAGGAATCCAGAACACCCCATCATTTTCATTTTTTGGAGTACCCAGAACCCCACAGTGTGCTTCACCATGCATCTGTATCTCCATCATTGTGATTTCCTTGCCAATTGGAGTCCTTCTACTCTGAAAGCCCCATGAGCTCTGATAAGAAAATTTTTGTGCTTATGCAGGGAGATAATTGAGCAAAAGTGCTTATAAAAATAGATTTCTACTTAGTATTGCCTTGTCAGAATGTAACAGGAAACATCCCAAGTTGGCAGATGACAGGAGCCAAGCAAATACTACAGTAAGAAAGTTTCTACGCAAATACAGAACCCAAAGTATAAAAAAAATAACATTTCTACTACATAAACTACTAAGCCCTACTTAGCATCTTCCTAACATTCTCAGCAAATTCAAAGATACTTAAGAACAGACCACAGCATTAAATTAAAAATTTAAAAATAAGGAACAATTCTCCCTGATGAGGAAGTCATTTCACCTCTATGTTCTTATCTCACCAAGTTCAGGAAAATCTTGATGTGGTCATCAATGCCCATGGTGGCCACCATCCCTTCCTTGAGGAATAGTTATCCTTAATTCAAATGAGTTGCTCCAGTTCCTCAGCATCTCTTGTTGTGTAATTTCTATGAGACTCAAACATTTCTTCTAGACAAGCATCCTTCTTTATCTAAATGTGGCCTAAATGCAAGGGGAAAGCACAGACTACAGTAAGCAGTAAGCATATCAGTAGGCTAAGTGCTGAGCACACTCATCTAAGAGTCAGGAGGCAAAAGTCTTAAAAATACTCTTTGCATAATATTCTTGGGAAAATCACACTCTATTTTCACTTTAATATTTCCTTCTCTAATTTTTGAAACTACCACATAAGGTCACAAACAATATGGTAGATTTTTTACTATATCATCTTAATTAACTTGAAACTAAATAGTCCAGAATTTCTTTGTTTAAATAATTTGGGTTAAAGTTGGCCACAAGGAAAATCTGTGTGTGATGCAGGGGGCAGAAGGGAAGTAGTTATTGTGCTCCAAGGGATGAGATTGGTTAAATTTGCTTGGCAGATTACAGTTTGTTCTTACTTAATGCTCAATGAACATCTCTCCTTCCTGAGAACTGCCCCTATTAGATATCAGCCACCCAGGCCAAAAAGTCCCCAATGTGTATTTAGCCATAAAGAGCCAAAAATCTATATGGATTCTTTTACTAATTCTACTCGAGCAACCAAAAGTGACTGCCTTACTTGAAGTTCCTGACCACACATCAACACTATATTAAATAGAGACTTTCATCTGATTTTTTCAAATTTTTACTTCCCAGCTCCTCTGAAAATGGTATGAGACTTATTTCATACAATAGATTACTTATTTCATAGTATTCATAGTGATTTTGCTTCTAAGATTCAACCCCAACTGATATAAGAGGATAAAATAAATAACAGTTGGTAAAAGCAAAAGAGTTTTATTTTGTTTTGTTTTAATTGTAAAAAGTAATTCTGCAAGTCTATGCAGACCAAAAAAAGAAGAAATTTCAAAATGTCTTTAACACAAACATAATAGCTGAGCTTGAGTTTATTTGCATGACCTGGAGCAAGAATACAAATAAATATTCACATATCATATTATTAAGTATACATAAATTATAAATTGAACAAAAACTTCTAAAGAAAATATATTCTACTTTCCTACCTTGAAATAGTATACTTTCAAATATTAAAAATTCAAAGATATACATTAAGTTATTATTTTATACACCTTAAATGCCAGATTAAACAAGAATTTTTAGCCATTTTAAGTATTAGACAAGTTTTTATTAATTTCAACTTGAACAAACAATGCTGAGATAGTAATAACTGAAAATGTCAATAAAATCCTTAAAATAATAGTTATATTCAGAAATAATGAATTTTTCACTTTACCCTCAAACATAATGGAGACATACAATAAACAGTCCTTATGCATAGAACACTACAAAATGTTTCAATTTTTTCACAAAAGTTACTATTAAAAAAGTTTCTATCACAAAAGTTACTAAGATCATAATTTTTGTTGCCTTTAAAAGTATTAACTAGATTTCTGCCCTCATGTAAACACTAACATAAATTGTACAGATCTAATTAATGCTTTAAGAGAATTATGTATCTACAAATATAAATTCAATGTGATTTTAATCAATTTAATAAATTTATTTATTTAATAAATTTAATAAACTCAAATTTAATAAATTCAAAATTTAATAAATTCAAATGTTCTTCAGCTTCTAAATTTAACTATTTACAACTTAATATTATTATTATTATATTATTATATTAATATTTAACTATTTCACTATTACAAATATCAGGATCCTTTAGTTATATTTCTAAGCAGGACACTGTAATGGTTAATTTTATGTGTAAACTTGCTCAAGCTATGGGTGCCTAGGTTAAACATTATTTATGAATGTTTAAGAATGTTTTAGGATGAGATTACCGTTTGAATTGGCATACGCAATAAGCTAGATTGATCTCCCCAGTGCAGTGGACATCATCCAATTCACTGAGGTCTAAATAGAACAAAGATCTAAGGAAAGGAGGATTCTTTCCTCTTCCTGCCTCCTGTTTGAACTGTCCTTGGACTAGAATTTACCTCATTGGCTCCTCTTCTTGTGGATTTAGACTGGATTATACAACTAGCTTGCCTGGGTCTCTAGCTGGCAAATGCAGATTGGGGCATTTCTCAGCCTCCATAATCACATGAGCCAATTCTTCATACTAAATCTCTACACACACAAACACACACATACACACACACACATACACACACACACATAATATACATTAAACGTGTGTGTGTGTACACATAAATATAAAATAGGTTCTGTTTCTCTGGAGAACATTGACTAATATAAACAATATAGTTGTGTCTGACCAAATTCGGTAAAGAAAATAGAAAAAGTCAGATAAAATAAAAAGAACTTCTGTTAAAGTTATCAGAGAGCTGTAGAAGCAAAAAAGACTAGAGAGGCTAAAATTCTGAAGAAGTAGGAATCCTGGAGTGGTAGCTGACAGATCCCCAGCCATTTTTCTCTGGAGCACTTGCTGGTTTGATCCAGGCAAAGCTGACAACTTCAAGGTGTTGAATATACATAAAATTAGAATTTCCAAAATAAGTGAGAGAGTTCATGTTTTAGAGGCAGAAAAGTATTCGAACAAAAAGTAATAGAAATATTTTCCAATCTAACAAAAGCAATAAACCTATACATTTAAGAAAAAAAAAAAAAGAACAAACCCCAAGCACACAAAATATAAAGAAAACTACAGGAAGTCATCTTACAATCAAATTGCTACAATGTAGTGCTAAAACTTAAAAGAAGCCGAGAAAAAGACATGTTAAATAGAGAAGAATAAAAATAAGAATGGCAGCAAATTTCTTACTGGAAAAAATATTTGTTTGAAGACACCAAAGCAACATTTTTGAATAACTGAAAGAAAGGAAATGGCCTAAATCCTATGCCTGTTGAAAATTGCTTTCAAAAGTAAAAGCAAAAATGAACTTTTTCTTTTTTTTCAGACATATAAAGAAAGAATTCATCATTTGTACACCCATACCATAGGAAATAGTAAAGGAAGTCTTTCTAGAGGGAGAAAAACGATACCAAATGAAAATATGGATCCACATAAAGAAATGAAGAAGAGCAGAGATAGTAATTACATAAGTAAATATACAAATCTTTTCCTATTATTTAAATTCTTTCAAAATATAATTGATTGTGTAACCAAATAATAATAATAATCTAGTGTGAGTTTTATGACAGTTCAGAAGTAAAATATATAACAATAGTACAAAAGTCAGGAAGGAAGAAAGAGAAGTATAATGTTCACAAGAACATCACAATATATGAATATATTGAATTATGTGAATATATGTGAAATGTTATATCTCTTAAAGGTAGGCTATAAGGAAGAAATCTAACAGTAAACTCAAAACAACCTCTAAATAGCAAAATAAATGGTTATGCTAATAATCCAAGGAGATAAAATAGAATTATAAAAGATACTCAATCTAAAAGAAAGAAGGAAAAACAGGAACAGAAAATAGATGATACAACAACACAGCAAGTGGAAATCTGACAAATTTAGACTTAGTCATCTCAACAATTGCATTAAATGTAAATGATTTAGATACACTTTTTTCAAGTCACAGATTGTTGGAAAGAATCTTAGGAAGACTCTTGCTAAGAATAAGTTAGAAAGATCTTAGAAAGTAAGATCCAACTATGTGCTTTCAAAAAGAAACACACATTCAACATAAAAACACAGATAGGTTAAAAGTAAAAGGATGAAACAGTGTATTTTAGTAACAATAATCAAAATAAAACTGGAGTAGCTATATTTGTATCAGACAAAGCAGATTTAAAGCAAAGAATATGAACAGGGATAGAGTCATTTAATAATGATAAAAGAGTACATTCAGCTGAATTACATAAAATTCTTAAATGTTTATATATTTATTAACAGAGTTCAACATACAGAAAATAAAAACGGACAGAACTGTAAGAAAAAGTGATAATTCCAAAATTATCATCAAAGACTTTAGTATTCTCTAATCAATAACTGTTAGAAAACTAACAGAAAATCAGTAAGGATACATAAGACTTTAACAGCACATTGTTGAGAGAAATTAAATAAGATAGGAATGTGTACTATCTTCTCAGTTTGAAAGAATGTAATTAAGAATGGATCTAAAGATTTAAACAGATCTATAGATTCAAATGCATCCCAGGTAAAATTCAAAAGACTACTTCTATAGAAATTGACATGCTAATTCTGAAGTATACAGAAATGCAAAGGACCTATAAAATAGCCAAAACAACTATTAAAAAGAACAAAGTTAGGAAACTAATGCACCTGATTTGAAGACTCACTATAAAACCATAATAATCAAGAGTGTGTTACTGGCACCAGGATAGAGATATAGACCTAAAAAACACAATACAGTGTCCAGAAACAGATCTGCTTATATATGGACAACTAATTCTGGCAAAGATACAAACTTAGTTCATTGGGAAATGATGAAATAATTGGATATTCATCTCCAAAAAAACAGCAAACTATGATTCATGTCTCATATCATTTATCAAAATTATTTCAAGATGGACCATAGTTCTAAATATAAAGCCTAAAACCAAAAAACTTATAAAGGAAAACATAACAGAAAATTATCTTGTATTAGGCAAAGTTTTGTTAGAAATGACTTTAAAAGTATAACCCATATAAGAAAAAAATGACAAAGTGGACTTCATCAAAATTAATAATTTCTGCTCTTTAGAAGACACTATTAAGAGAATGAAAAGACAAATTGGAGAGTAAGAGAAATATTTACAGATCATACGTACAATAAAAAACATAGCAAAATATAATATGGAACTCTCAAAACTCAATAATAAAAAAGCAAACTGATTTTTTTTAAATGGGCAAAACATTTGACTGGGTATTTTCCAAGGAGATATGCATTGGCAAATAAGTCAATAACACCATTAGTCATGAAAATAAAAATATAAATGAGATTTCATGACACACTTATACACCAATTATATTGATGTATAAAAAGATGGACCATATCAAATGTTGACTGCCCTGTAGAGGAACTGGGGCTCTAATACTCTGGAGGTGAGAATATTAAATAAAACCAACTTAGAAAACAGATTGTCTGTTTTCTTAAATATTAAATACATGCCTATGGTATAATCTAGCCATAACACTCCTGAGTATCCCCCCAAAGAAAGAAAAAGGCTTGTACATGAATGTTCATAGCAACTGTGTTAGTAACAGCCAAACACTGGAAACAATCCAGTTGTCCATCAACAGGTGAATGGATAAGTTGTGCTATAGCCAGGACTGAGGAATCAAAAGGAATAAACTATTGATATGTGCATATATTTACATGGATGAATCTCAAAATAATTACCCTAAGTGAAAGAAGTAAGACAAAAATAATATAATCTTTATGATCTTATTTATATAAATTTCTAAAAAATACAGATTAATCTATTCTGACAGAAAGCAGATCAGTTTAGCCTACTAACTGGTGGAGAATAGCAGGAAGCATCCGGATGAAAGGCTTAAAAGAGGTCCAAGGAAACTTCTAGTGGTGATAGCTACGTTCATTATCTTGATTGCAGTGATGGTTGAGTGGGTTTACACATCTGCCAAAATCATTAAATTATGCTGTTTATTTAAATATGTGCTGTTTATTATTTATCAGTTATTCCTCCAAAAATATGTTCTAAAAATCTAATATTAGAAATAAATCTAATTAAATGTCTATAGAAATTCTACAATGAAAGATAGAAAATATAACTGGGAGAAATTAAAGAATATTGAAATAGACGAAGAATTATGCCATCTTCACAGAAAGAAAAGTCAAAATTGTAATGTCATTTCCCCTCAAATTGATCTATACACTGAAAGTCAATCTAGGTTTAAATTCCATTAGGGTGGGTGTGCGTGTGTGTGAAATTAAGAAGTTGATTTTAAAATATATATATATATATGTCCTGTACATCTTTTGTCAAGTTTATTTCTAAGTATTTTGGATTTGTTCATGCTTTTGTAAGTGGTAGTTTTGAACTTCTGTTTGGATTATTAACTTCTAGTTTATATAGAAAAATGGATTTTTGTTTATTAATCTTGTATCCTGCAACCTTACTGAATTCATTTATTAGTTCCTGTAAGGGGGGGGTGGATTATTTAGGGGTTTTCTGCACACGAGATTAAATTAAAACCACAATGTGATACCACTACACCCCTACCAAAATGATTAAAGTGAAAGTAGAAGAAATAGCAAGAGTTATCAAGGATGAAGGATAACAGTAGCTCCTATACAGCGCTTGAAGTGTGTGTGTGTGTGTGTGCGTGTGGGTGTGTGTGTGTGTGTGTGGCCAGAGGTTGTGAAAGCAAGGGGTGGTAATAAATTAATACAACCACTGTGGAAAACTGAAACTAAACCTATGCATACCTTATTATCCAGCATTTCCGCTCTTTGGTATGTACCCAGAAGAAATAAGTATATAGATTTACTAATAAACATGAGTGTGAGTATGCATATCAGCACATCAGTAATGTTTCCAAACTGGAAACAGCACAAATTTCCATCTGCAATAAAGAGGATAAATATATTTGGGTATTTTTCATGCAGTAAAATACTGTATAGCAGCGAATGAATTCTAACTATATGAATCTGTTGGGGGAGATCACTGGCTGCCGACAGACCAGAGAGAGAGACTCCAGCAGCTGGCAGCTCCTCACAGTCTCCCCTGTCCTTGGAACATGCACTTGCCTTCCCTGCTCCCAGAAGCTGCCCCATGGACATAGCCTTGAAATAGTGACGTGTTGTTGAGACCATCTGGATGCTATACACAGCTCGACTCAGTTACGATCACTAATTCATCTTAGAGGATTTGGCCAGTGAGAGCAGAATCTGTTTGTCTTGCAGCCTCCCAAGACATATGCTAAGTTCCCTTGCTTTAATAAACCTGCCGCCTTTCAATCTGGGATGGTCTGCCTCCTTCTTCGTCTCCGCGCTCTCTGTGTGTCGGGAGGCTAGTTTCCGATTCCATGAGAAAAGCCCTTTGAGGTTACGAACTAAAGGTGTCGGTATAAATGGATTTCAAAATATTGAACAGAAGAGTACCATATGGGATTCCATTGCATAAAATATTAGACAGCAACAGCTATAGTGATGGTAGTCGGAATAGTAGATCCTTTTGGCAGTGCTGGTGATCGATGGTGGCTAATTACATGGATATGCTCAGTTTGTGAAAACTCAGTGGGCCTCACACTTGATATTGTTCACTCAAATGTTTTGCGCATTCCAAGGCATTGTATCGGATGTCGGCATTTTTACCTGCCACAGACCTCCATAACATTGGCATGCAGTCACCTTTCATTTCAAGGTCAAGGGGCAGGAGATGTAGGAGAAATGTCCGTTTCCTTGGGGCCTAAATGATATTAGTCACAACAGCAGATGATTAGGGTTACAGGTCACAAGTGCCAGGTCCCAGCTGACAGATGATATATGTGCTTTATAGTCAACGAATTTCTGTGTTTGTAACATATAGGGATCTCCGAAACACAGGGTCTGTACCAGAGACTGCCCTTGCCTGGGACCAAGGTGGTTCTGATCCAGTTAGAATTTACCTGATACATTTATCTGTGGGCTATGGTGTTTGCTTTCCACTTTTATCCATTTGAGGATTTGGATTTTTATCCATTGCTTTTAGATATTTTTTCGCATTTTTGAGGGCATTTTCTTATAAAATCCTATTTTTTTAATTTTCTTTGTTTGATTATTTATTTATTGCTGCAATACCATTAGGTTGTATCTAAGAATGTTAAAACTCCAGCAAAAAGAAAATAAAAGAATAATTTGATCGCAAAATAAATGTGGACCTAGTTTAAACCCACTGATCTGTTATATTCATTTGATTAACTGTATCCCATTTTTATATCCCCTACAATGTGTAGAAAGCTATAAATTTCTAATCTGAGGTCTTTTAGCTGCCCATGTTGATTCTTAGGTGTCAGATTCAGTGTCACTTCTGTATACCAGCAATTCATTGCTAATTAGATGTGTTTTCATTCCGGAATTTCTCATATCATGGGAATAAGCTCCCAGAGGCTTGAGTATGGAGAAGTGACTTAAGAAAGGACCTAGTTTCAGAGAGGTGTGTCACTAATTTATTGCTTCTGCAGGGAGGTACTCACCCAGATCCTCCAAGGAAAGCAGGGAAAGACTTTGCTTTGTACTCTGTCAGCCAGCTGTTCCACTCTGTTCCAGGTCCCTGTCTGTACCCTCCCAGGCCCCCACTAAGGAAGGAGACAGGCCTTTCAAAAGAAACTGCAGCTCCTTCTGACTCGTCTCCGGGATAGCCCAGAAAGCCTGGCAAAAAACTACCAGCGTGGAAAACAAACGATTTAGGGTTGGGGGGAATGGAGAAAGAGACAGGAAGCAAAGAGGGAAAATGAGAAATTTCATTTACCCTAACGTTACAGCAAGATAATCTATAGGCAACAGTGCCTTATTTCCAAGTAAAAGAGAGGAAAACTTTATGAACTGTGTAATTCTGCATAGTATATATTAAACACCTTGCAAAAGTCTATTTATAAACACCCAAAAGAAAACGAGGAATTGACAGTGCAGAAAACAGTGTGTCTGTCTAATCTATTTTTTTTTTCTCTCACGGAGTAACAGAATTGCTGAATCAATAGTTATAATTAGCCTGATTGTCCAAAGGGGACTGGGTGCAGTATAGAGGCAAAATGTATTATCTTTGTTGAATTTCGAGTCCTGGGCTACTAGGCAAATGTCTCCCCAAGGAGAAGGCAGAAGAAAGGGTTTCGCTTCTTTTGGGTGTACGAGAGGCTTCTTCTCGAGAGCGATGTTTGTGTCATCCTACAGTATGCACTGATATATCAAATTCCTCGTGGATCTCGTGCCTTCCCCCCTTTCACATCTTTATTCATGACTTAGATAAAAATCAACTGTCAGACTCTTGTGTAAAAACAGAATTTTCCCATCAAGTCTATCCGTTCCATTGAGAAGTGTATCTTCTCCCCTCCTCATACAACTTTATACCCCCAAACATCACATATCTCATCAGATTTTCAGTGAAGTTTATTTTAACAAAACTCGATTGAAATGGGGCAAAAAAAAAAAAAAAGTCTCTGAAGATATGGAAAGAAAGGAAAGAAAATTATTAAGCTAATTATCAAAACGATCAGAAAGTTGAATTTGTTCCTTCTCTATCTTCTCCACTACTGCGTAAAGGCCTGGCCTTTCATTGTTTCTTGCTTGCATCACCGTAGAAGCATTCCTATTTATCCCTAGACAGACAGACATTTTATATTCACCCGGACTTGCTTCTGGAGATGTTTCATAAACATAACTTTTTGACTGCTACTTTGCTTCTCAAAACCATTCATCACTCCTGGACTTTTTATCCAAGCACATAGGCCCTTCACAATAGATCTGATCTTTCTCCCTAAATATCCTTCCCAGGACCACAGAATCCCCTCAATTTCAGAGCTACAACTTTCTTTTGCTTCATGATGAGGCTTTCAGTTTCTGCAAAGGCAATTACAGATCGCAGATGATTGAAAAGTACTTATTTCAGAGATCACCTCACCACAAAGCTATTTTTTTAATTGGTAAGATATAATGCAACCTGAATTTTTATTTAAATGTTAGAGAAATCATTTTCCTTCATTAGTTTTTAAGGTATCTAGTTTTAGTAGATATTTGTAGAACATAGTAAAATATTTAAACTTCAGAATGTCACCTTTCCTCCCAAGTTTTTTGTTACTTTAAACACGCTATGCCAAAAAAAAGAAAAAAAAATCACAAAAAATATGGTCATCCTAGGGATGAGATTCCTTTCATGTTTATTCTGCATTCTCTTCCCAGCTCAAATAAAATCTATTAATTAAATTCTATATGACTTAAACTTTAATATAAGCTAATTCTCTGGTTATAGGTATTTACTACAACAAGTATTTTGTGGACATTCTTTTTTTAGAACTCCATATAGCCTTCTGAACATTGAAGGGAAATAAATTACCCAGAAGGACCTTTTGAAATACTGCAGGGGATTGATTACCTCTTGTATAGGATCTTCCAATGACATTTTGCCCTTCTAAATATTAAATCAGTCTCCAATATGAAAGTAAATACACGGTCACAAAAGTAAACATCTGGTTTCCATGTAAAGAAAACACAAGTGATATTAAAGGTCGATTACAGAAGAATAATTTTTCTATTACCCATCTAGAATTTTTATATATTTGAAACTACCTTCAGTTTAAGACTATTTCACCCACATCTGGTTACCATCTGCATTTTCCTTATCCAAAATAACAATATTTGTTAGAAAAAAACCAACACCATATGAAATTTTAGATGAGTCTACATATATATAGCTCAGCTAAAGTCCACAAATCAGCTAAAATATACCAACAATTAGAAGTTCAGTAGATCATAGATTTGCTGATTCTTTTGTTCTTCGTCCAATAGAATATTTATTCAACAGATGACTACTGGCATTGTTAGAAGGCAGTAATGCATCTAAACCATGTTTGCTTAGCCTAGCAAAATAATAAATTGTGCTGTGTTTATCCTTTTGTTTCAAAGGCCAACTGTTGGCTTTATTTAATACCCTCTTAACATGCTAATAGCTCCTAATGGTCACATCAGCCATCAGTTAAACAAACCATTAGGTTGAGAAAAGAAATTTCAATAAAGACAATTCACTAATTTGTTGATTGTTAATGGACATTAGCCCATTCAGGACCTTAGCCTAGGCATATAGTTTAACTCGGAATCTATTACAGCAGTTTCTCTATACATGGCAAAGGGGCTAATTCAGCATTCTAAGTACTTCTGTTTCCACAAGACACGCTACCTAGATTTTTATATGCAAATTAGATGTTTTTAATCTGCAACATACACATAAAAAAAGAACCTGCCAAAAATAAATTGACTTTCAAATTGTAAAATTTTCACACAGTTTATGATTAAGGATAAATTTACAAGGGTCTTCTTAATCTCTTACTCAGTTATTAAAGTGCTGTTCCTGCTATCTTAGTGTTCGAGCTACTCACTTCTGTTTTAGATTCAAAGTACCCGTTATACAATCAAAACACCACATTATAATGCCAGAAAAATGAAAGTCAAAACAATTTTATAAATAAATTTTGCTGTTCACTTCATGCTTGCCTTCGCTAACTAGAGTTTAAATTGCTGAAAACATTTTTTGTGTTGCACTTTTCAACTAATTTATTTATTTATTTATTTAATTTTTACATACAAATGGGATTGATGACTATTTTCAGAACATTTACTCAAAATCTGGTATTTTGAGGGCATAAAGAAAACTTAACACACGATTCTTCAATTTTAAAAGGTAAGTTAAGACACTTCTACGTTTCATTTCATAGTGGAATTATTTTTCTTATGATAATTCCAGGACATGTATAAAGCGACCCAGAGACCCCTTACTTCAGTGTAAACTCAATTACATACACTGGCAGACACCAAAGCACACACAAGACTGGGGAAAATCATTTAATTGTAGTCATATTTTACACATGCCATTCACGTTGTCCTGTAATAGGGTAACTAGTACACAATTAGATTTTGCATGTGGGATGAAAGCCAAGCAATGAATGCATTCAAGATCACACTTTCTTTTCTCTGTCTTGAATAATTGCTGAGGTCAGCCTGAAGACTACTGGCGTTTTGAGGGAATTACCATCATATCTTACCATAATTTGGTATTTTAAACAATCCATGGTGAAGAGGTTTCAGGTGATTAAAGTAACTAAAGATTTAGGGATCAGGTTTCTCAGCTTTGAAATTTGAAGAAAATATCTCATGAACACGCAGTGTCTTATTTATTTGTTTGTTTATTTATTTATTTGACAGAGATCACAAGTAGGCAGAGAAGCAGGCAGAGAGAGAGAGAGGAGGAAGCAGGCTCCCTGCTAAGCAGAGAGCCCGACTCGGGGCTTGATCCCAGGACCCCGGGACCATGACCTGAGCCAAAGGCAGAGGCTTTAACCCACTGAGCCACCCAGGCGCCCCACGCGGTGTCTTCAAACAAAATGATTCTTCTTTGTGCCATTTAATCATTTCATTATCTCAAAATGTAGAAACAAATGTCCTAGTCATGCAATCACCTAATTACCATGATTGGACCATGGAATAGATCATGTGTGCACATTTTTAAAACCATAATACTCTAATGGAAAATAGTGCATTTTATATAAAGCTGCAAATTTAAACTAAATGATGTATCCATATTTTAATTATCTTCTTTTTCATCTTTGAAAAGAAAAATTACTAAAAGTTGATACCACTGGTTAGCAACCTCTGAATTTAAAGGATACAAAACTTTTCCTGATGATTTCTTTTTTTTTTTTTTTTTTAAAGATTTTATTTATTTGACAGAGAGAGAAATCACAAGTAGGCAGAGAGTCAGGCAGAGAGAGAGAAAGAAGCAGGCTCCCGCTGAGCAAAGAGCCCAATACGGGGCTCAATCCCAGGACACCGAGATCATGACCTGAGCCGAAGGCAGCGGCTTAATCCACTGAGCCACCCAGGCGCCCCTTCCTGATGATTTCTTAGGAGGTTAATTACTAGCCTATTTTAACCTATATACTCTATCTTATACAATACTATTATTTTGTGTGCTATGTTGTACTTTTAGCATATACTGAAATTTTCTATGTTTTTAACCTAAGCATGTAAAAGTTCAACATATGATTTATTGAAAAATTATCAATACTTCTCAATCCGGAGATGTCATACCTACCATTTCAATAACCTAATTAGTATTTAATAAAATAAACTAATCATTTTATTTACTCAAGAAATTAGTTCATAAACATTGATTTAAATGTAGGCTTTGCAAGGTTGCTGTGAAAATTACATATGCACAATTTGGTAAAGTCTTAAGACTCCCTAAATTTTAGATAGCTATCTGGATATAAAATATAGAACCTAGATAGTAGAAACCCAGAATGGGAGAGAATGATTATGTTCTATTTATGAAGGGGAATGAACCATTTCTGATATAAACCAGAGCAGCCCCCTTGATTTACTCTTACCTAATGCTGTTTCTCCTTCTACCTTAGAATCCTACTCATGTTTAACTTGTTTTTCTGTTCACAAGGAAACCAGCTGGGAACAGAGGGTTCATTTTTCATCCCACCATTGATATTGAGATGATAAGTTGGCAACTGTAATTGTTTCTCCCCCATAGCTCATTACAAAGTCCCCATGTTGATATATCAAGTCACACAGTAATTCGACTGATTGATTTGAAACTATTATTGGTTTCAATGGCCTTCAATTGCCTCTCTTCCACAAAGCAAGTATTTTTAGCCAAGAGATAATTTACTTGAACACTCTATGAGCTTAATCCGATTAATTAACTAAAATGTTGAGTTCTGTTGTACGATGAAATCTATACCAATCATCATTGTAAATGGTGACTACAACCACTGGGGCAGAAATGGCAATGACTTGGAAAATCTTACCACAATGTTACCATCCAACAGTTGCTACACACCCAGCCCTGACATCTTTTCAGCTGATTTTGTATTTATCACCAGTCTAATCATGGCACCTTTGTCCCAGATATGAGAGACATTTATAGTCCAATCCTCTTAAATTTCAAAAACATTTATTTTTTCTCGCAACATTGTCCCATCATTCCCAATTATGTACTATGCAACTTACTTATATGGCAGCCTCCCAGCCAGGATGAGCCTGCTTATGGCCAGCACATCTTTCCACATTTGTCTTAGGAGCACAAGCAGTCCTCTTTCCACAGCTGCCCATGACCATGTTTTCTGTCTTCTTCAATAGGGTTTACTTTCTGACCATTATCATTTGCTGATTCTTAATTTCTCCTCTGTTCATTTCACTCAATTATTCATTCAAGAAATATAATTGAGCATCTTACAATGTGTCAGCATTGCTGAAGATCACAAGAATTCAGCAATGAATTTGAAGACCAGAGATGGCAGAGGTGCCTGGGTGACTCAGTTGGTTAAGCACCTGACTCCTGATTTTAGCTCAGGTCATGATCTCAGGGTTGTGAGATTGAGCCTCGTGCCCAGCTCTATGTTCACTATGGAGTTTGCTTGAGCTTCTCTCTCTTCCTCTGTCTCTGCCCCTCCCCCTACGCTCTCTCTCTCTTTTTCTAAATAAATAAAATCTGTTAAAAAAAAAAAAAAAAGACCAGAGATAGCAGAGAAAGCAGAGATTATAGTTTTGAATAATTTCTGGCACACAGAACTGGATCCAACTGTTCTGAGTTCTCTTACTTTTCATGCATTAAGTTCCTTCACTAATGATTTGATTACTTATCTTATAAGGAGTTTTCAGGAACGTATCACCAAGAACATTTCCTAATTTGGTTAAAGAACTCTGGTAAATTTGTTAAAATCTTGAAAGGTGATTTTCCTAGAAATTGTATAATGATTGATGGGAAGAAAATGGCATTATAATATTAGTTCTTCCTCTTGCATGTGTAAGACATAGCTAGAAATTACTAAAGTATAATTGGTCTTTATTTTTAGACTAGATTATAAAGCCAGTTTTACCTGTAACTATAAAATGAAAAAATATTTCACATTATATAATACAATCATAACTAGGCATTACACCTTAAAATAGCTAAACCCAGTAAGGTAGAATATGAATCATTTTATTGAGTTTTAGGGTATAGAAGAGGTCACAAAATGGCAACTGAGGAACATGAATATTTCTCTGTGGTCAGGTGATTTTTAAATTTTTAATTATATTCTTTATTGGTAATTTTATGTAACACTCCAGAATCTGTTTTTGCTTAAGAATTAGAAGGAATAAAAGACCGGAGAGCTAATATGGGAATATCATGTGGCACATGAGTGGTGGCCATCCTCTCCCATTAGGTAGAGTACGCAGTTTCCCCAGATGACCACAACCCCACTCCTTATTGCCTGACACATGGCTTGTTTCATTCATGTTGATTATTTATCTAATTCTGTAAGCATTTGCCTTGTGGACCATGTCCCACATTCAAGAGTGTGATGTAAGAAGAAGCCGCCGAATATTGGAATTCCAAGTAATTAATTGAACTAAAAAGTAGGAGGATCTCCCAAGTAGCATCCAGTCTGAAAATTATTCTAATCCTACCCAAATCCAAAGAATGGTTTCCATATTTCTCTGAATATTTGAGAGGAGGCAGTTTTACAGTATACATTTTTATAAAGGAAGCATTCATTGCAAAAGTGGGAAAGCTGTAAAGCAGCATGCCAAAAAGTCACCGGACTTTACTAGATGGTCTCTGAGCAATAGTAAGATTCATTCATTCTCAAAACGAGTTCTCCAGGAATCTGTTGTCACCTCAGATACAAGTGAGCGGCTAAAGAGGTTTGGTATGGCTTGACATGCAACTACCAAGGGATAAGATGTAACTGACAAATGACAAAGATGATGCTCAGCTCCAACACGACTTATATCAGCTTTACTGGGGTGTGGAACATAGACTAAGAACAATGCCTTTCACATAGTACACATCCAATAAATACTTTTCAAATAAATGGATAACTGGTGGAAAGTTGACTAATTTAAAAATGACCCCCAAACTGTGAATATGCGTTAACTATTCCTCTCAAGGGTACATTTATCCCCAAGTCCCTACTAATTTTCATTGACCATGATAATCACATTGAAGTCTTAGCTGAACATTGTTTTTAGTTTGTTAAATAGAAGTTTATACTCCACCTATTTATTAATTTCTTTATAGTTTATTTTATAATTAACAGTTATATCCTTCTTTATTGTCTTTAGGTCTTGAACTACTCTTACTAGAGTTTTGGTGTACATCTTTCATACTATAAGATTTTGTGGGGAGTTTTTATGTCTCAAGTGATTAGTGTGATAAGAGTCAGGCTTCCCCAGCTTTGCATTCTAGGTCTATCCCTGCGTGCCTGTGTGACCATGAGAGATGCTACAGGTTAGCTGGGAACTGATATTGAAAATAAACTCACCTTGAAGGAATAAAACATTCTGTTGGTAAAATCAAGATTTATAGATCCATTCCATCTGTATCAGAAATTAGTCCATAACACATCTGGTTTGAAAATAAAAGTAACACTTTACACCCATTAAATATGGAATATATATATATATATATATATATATATATATCCATAAAATATATGGAAAAGAATAAGTATTGGGAAGATGTGAAGAAACTGGAATCCTTGTGCCCTGCTCGTAGGAATATAAAATGGGCTGTCGCAATGGAAAACAATATGGTGTTTCCTTAAAGAAAATTAGAAAAAGGACCATCATATGATGCAGCACTCCCATTGTGGGCATATACCCCAAACAACTGAAAGTGAGGACTCAGACAGATATTTATACACTCATGTGCTAGCAGCATTGTTCCTAATAGCCCAAAGGCTATTAGGTAACCATAGTAACCATAGTGTCCATCAACAAATGAATGGATATACATAAAATGGCATATTATTCAACCTTAAAGAAGAAGAAAATTCTGACCTATGCTGCAACATGAATGACCCTTGACAATATTATGCAAAGTGAAATAAGCCAGTCACAATAGGACAGATATTGTATGATTCCACTTATAGGTGGTACCTAGAGGAGTCAAACTGAGATAAAGTGTAATGGTGGCTGCTAAGGGCTCAGGGGAGTGGAGAGTGGGTATTGAGTTTCAGTTTGGGAAGATGAAAGATGGTCTGGAGATGCACGCAATGCCGCTGACTACTCATTTAATATGCTTAAGATGGTAAATCTTATGTTTTACATGTTTTATCACAATAAAAAAAATGGTAAAATGTATGAACTCATGAAAAAATGTTCATCATCGTTAGCCACCAGGGAGATTCAAACCAAAACCACATTGAGATACCACCTTACACCAGTTAGAATGGTCAATATTAGCAAAAGAGTAAACAACGGATGTTGCAGAGGATGTGGAGAAAGGGGAACCCTCTTACACTGTTGGTGGGAATGCAAGTGGTGCAGCCACTTTGGAAAACAGTGTGGAGATTCCTTAAGAAATTAAAAATAGAGCTTCCCTATGACCCTGCAATTGCACTACCGGGTATTTACCCCAAAGATACAGATGGAGTGAAAAGAAGAGCCACCTGTACCCCAATGTTTATAGCAGCAATGGCCACGGTCGCCAAATTGTGGAAAGAACCAAGATGCCCTTCAACGGACGAATGGATAAGGAAGATGTGGTCCATATACACTATGGAGTATTATGCCTCCATCAGAAAGGATGAATACCCAACTTTTGTAGCAACATGGACGGGACTGGAAGAGATAGTGCTAAGTGAAATAAATCAAGCAGAGAGAGTCAACTATCATATGGTTTCACTTACTAGTGGAGCATAAGGAATAACACAGAGGACATGGGGAGCTGGAGAGGAGACGTGAGCTGGGGGAAATTAGAGGGGCAAATGAACCAGGAGAGACTGTGGACTCTGAGAAACAAACTGAGGGGAGAGGGGTGAGGGGCTGGGTGAGCCTGGTGGTGGGTATTAAGGAAGTTACATATTGCATGGAGCACTGGGTGTGGTGCATAAACAATGAATCTTGGAGCACTGAAAAAATAAAATAATAAATAAATAAATAAATAAATATTTAAAAAAATAAAGTAGTGAACTAAGAGGTGTTCAACAGAATCACACAATTCCTTCATTGTTTTTCCTCCTGGCAAGTTTACTTATTATTGTTGCTTAACTTTTGAGTCAATGAGCTTCTATTTCTTTCTGATTCAAACTGAAAATTGCATTTTAGATAGAACTAAGACTATTAATCAAAGACATGCCAACTGTATCTTCTAAGGACCCTGACTTCCTGGATTAATTTCTGATTCCAATAACAAGAACTGCCTGGTGATGTGTGAATTTTAGGGGAGAGTGAAAATGTGCGTTCACATTAACATCTGATCTCTGCTGTGAAAATCATCCGTGGGTTAAAGAAGGACCGTTCTGAGTACTTTCCTACAAACAAGACACACACACACACACACACACACACACACACACACACACACACACACGGGTTTAGCTACAACTGTAATGTTAGAATAACTGTCTCAAAGGCAGCACACATATAAAGAGTAATAAAATAAAAAGTATTTTTTAAAAAACTCTCCCTTCAATGAGTTTCTAGGTACAATGAGAGGAATTTAGGTGGTGCCAGTGGGGAGAAAATGCTATTTGAGGCTTCTCTGCTGGGGAGGTATTTTCTGGTGTTTGTGCTGTATATATTTATCCCATCTGAGAGCTTGTCCCTCACATCTTTTTTTTTTTTCTTTTTTTTTCATTTTTGAAGTAAGTCTAGTAATCTTTTTCCCTGAGGCAGAGAGACAGGAGATTTGTGTTTTCCCCATAGCGTGTATACTCCAAGGGCCACTCAATAATCAAGCAGTTAAAACAGACAGGACTCTTCATTTCTATTTCCTACCCTCCCTGCTAAGTTTCATTTCCCTGGATATCTGAATATCTCTCATTCCCAGCACTCCATTTTATTATCTCCAATAATTTGTTTGACCCCTAAATTTTCCTCCAGCTTTCCTTCATGACCTCTCCTCAGTTTTGGAGACCCACGTTAGCTGTGTGGAGGTCAAAGACATTTTGTCCATCAAGCAGAACGAGGAGGTATCTTGTCCCACACTAGTCATCATAACTGATACAGGAGCTGAAAGTATGTTTTGGAGTGGTGAATGATTTCAATAACAAAGAATTTATAATAAATCATCTTCACTGACTTTCCTCTAGCAGTTAAGAAAGAGCTGGTTTGCTTTATTTTGTTTAATTACCAGATACTCTTTCTTTCTTGAGTATTATTAAAATTACCTCTTGGCATCATTTCCATTCCCCAAGTTTGTTAGAAATACACAAGAATATGGGTGAAGGGCAGTGGTAAAAGGCAGGAGGTAAAGGAAAAGCATTCAGTGATGGGTGCAGGAGAAGCAGAAGAAGGAAGATAAGAATATATGTGGTTCCCAGCCTGGGAAGATGGCAGGAAGGACTAGACATAGCATCCTAGGCCATGGTACTGAGGTGCCTTCTTCCCTCACAGTAGATACACGACATTCACAGAGAAGGGAAGGCAAGCCACCTAGACTCCAGGCCAACTGACAGTCCTCTACTTTTGTGTCTTGGTAAATAGAACTATTACGCATTGTTTGCCACTAACAATAGTTAACGATACTGAGGTTTGTGAATTCTATTCTTTACAAATTAAAGCTGATTCAAGTAATCTCTGCAGTAACATCCCTTTCACTCACTTTCTAGTGAGTTCTTGTGGAAGCAAAAGAGAGGGTGTTAGTTTGCAGGGAATTGTGTTTATACTGCTAAGTATGATATCTCCATGTTCTCAAGACTGAGGAGAGTGAACGTTTACATGACTCACTTCATGACCCACGTGCTTAAAACATGCCTTTAAAAGTATCAAACCCCTTGCCTCATCACCCATCCAAAAGTCTGCAGCTGTATGTTTCTTATTTTCTGAAACACAAATCTTGGAAAATAAATGGGAGTTTGTGGCACAGCTGTGCAGATAGTCCTGTATATCTACAGAGGGGAAAAGAGGTTGGGCCAAGCTCTTCCTGTCTTCCTCCACGCCTCTCCTCCATATTTCTTGTGTATCACATGTGTGATACTTTATGGTTATAAAGCACCACTATAGACTTTGGTTCTCATAACTCTGAGGTAGATGGCTCTTTCCTCATTTTATTGATAGAGAAAGAAATCCTCTTACACAGTGTTCTAAATGGGAGGAGATTTATGAACTACCATTTGTGTGAAAACTTCCTTCAAAAGGACAGCATTTCTTATGCACAAAAATATGCACTCTTCTCATTTCTTGCCATATCAAATCCAAACACCTTTGCCTGGTTTTTAATTCCCCCCAGATCCATGGTGATACCCTGTTTATCCAACCTTGTATTCCACTAGAGTGGAATTCCAAAGAGTCAGGCATGTCCCTAGAGGGGAAAAAATCATTATGTAAAATTAAACACTTAGAGCAATTTAGTGTGCCAGACTTACCTCCATGAGGCAAGTATTATGATCTTCCCAGTTTATCGATGAGATCACACATCTTATGAGAGAGAGAAGAGGGCTTCAAACTGAATTCTTTTTTGTGTTGCTATAGATCTTCCCGTGAGTCTCACACATGCCTTGTTAAGATGTCCTCCAAAATTGTCATCTAATGTTCCCTTGAGTTCACCAGTCCGTCATGACCATATTCCCAGAGAACAGCAGGCAAAACTACATGTTTATGATTATGCCTGAGATAATGGGCTCAGATGTGCCCTGCGATAGCTAACAGTCAGTAGACCCTGTCCAAGAAAAATGTTTTTAATTATATTTTTTAAAGAAATAAAATTAAGCTCGATGAAGTGGCCTCACCTAAGACTAAATCCAGCTTTCAACTAGGCTTATAAAATTGTATTTTCTATACTGCTTTAAGAAAGAAAAAAGCTTTCACAGAATAAAAGATGGGGATTTATTACACTGCTATTACTTTGCTGCTTTTTATTATTATATTTCCTCTTAATTCTATTGAAAAATCCATACTCTGTTTGAAAACAGATTTTTTATTAGATTTTTAACTTATATTAATGTTCTCTACCACGTTTAAAATATCACAGCACTACATTTCACTCTTGGTTGAGGATAAAGGAGGAGAATATATTCTTTTGCAGCTTTATGCATCTATTTCACGGAAATTGGCAAACACAGGAAGTAGGCGAACATAAAACGTCTGTGTTGTTCCTACTTTTTAAAAAATCTAGTTTTCCTAGTACTAAACAAAGTAACATATAAATACAATTATAAATTAATTGAACATGGGTTTTAATAATTCTCTCCCCTATTCTTTCTGAAGTCCAATTTTTTTGTAAAGATTTCATTTATTGGGACGCCTGGGTGGCTCAGTTGGTTAAGCAGCTGCCTTCGGCTCAGGTCATGATCCCAGCGTCCTGGGATCGAGTCCCACATCAGGCTCCTTGCTCAGCGGGGAGTCTGCTTCTCCCTCTGCTTCTGCCTGCCATTCTGTCTGCCTGTGCTCGCTCTCTCCCCTTCTCTCTCTCTGATAAATAAATAAAATATTTAAAAAAAAAAAAAAAAGAAGGCTACCCACTTAGTCTTTAAAAAAAAAAAAAAAAGATTTCATTTATTTATTTGACAGAGAAGGAGAGAGCAAGCACAAACTGGAGGTGGGGGTGGGGTCCAGCAGAGGGAGAGGGAGAAGCAGGCTCCCTACTGAGCAGAGAGCCCAACATGGGGCTAAATCCCAGGACTTTAGGATCATGACCTGAGTCAAAGGCAGATGCTTAGAGGATTAAGCCACGCAGGTGCCCCCTGAAGACCAATATTTTTAAATAGAGGCTTACAGTGAAGTTAGTTAACAGCAGAAAGACAGCCAAAGACATAAAGATGATTGAATCAGTAGAGAATAAAACAGGATGTAGATCCTTTGATATAGTTTAAAGAGGTTAAGTGGAAATAAAAGAAACAGAAAAATTTGATTTTGAACTAAAAAGGCAGAACGTTAAATTAGATCAATATGGATATGGGGAAAAAATGAAAGAAAACATTATATAGAAACAAGATCACTCAACATCCACCTACAAAAATGAATCTTGGCATTTGTATTATAATAAGTAGGAAAGGAGACAATTTCAGATCAATCTAATCAAAACTTACACATCATCTAATGTGGGAAAGATACAGAGGACCCAAGGACCTCTCCTTAAGGTGATCTCTAACACAAGAAGCACTAGAAATACAGAAATACTTAAAATTCAAAGAGGAGTATGTTCAGTGTTCCTAGGAAGACAATGAATAAATGTGATATGGGAACAGTAGTTCCCTATCCATATGCATTATAAGTTAGAGAGTCATGCAGTTGCAGCAGAAAAAGGAAAACAAGAATCAATCAGGCCAACTCCTTCTTTCTATAAATGTGAAAACTGAGGACCAGAGATATTAGGGGCCAAAATTTCTTGAAAGACACAGTATTTGTGGGGCACCTGGGTGGCTCAGTGGGTTAAAGCCTCTGCCTTCGGCTCGGGTCATGGTCCCAGGGTCCTGGGATCGAGTCCCACATCGGGATCTCTGCTCAGCAGGGAGCCTGCTTCCCCTCTCTCTCTGCCTGCCTCTCTGCCTACTTGTGATTTCTCTCTCTGTCAAGTAAATAAATAAAATCTTTTTTTAAAAAAAATCATATCACTAAGTTGGTAGCTAGCAACACAAATTGTTGTGAAGCAAAGAAGTATTGGACGTGAGGAAATAAGCCTAAAGGAAATGAAGACTGTGATGATGAAGAGCCGAACATGATTTAATAAACAGGGAAAACAAACTAGGAGAAAACAATTCATCCCTGAAAGTAAATGAGATAAAAATTGACTGTTTTTCTCTCATTGGATTATGTTTGCCTGGTTATTACCTCATTTTCTTCCTTGGAGATGATTCTCCCGAGGTGGCATTGAGGTAAGGTCTGGAGTATCCAGGGACTGGCCCCTCCCTGAGGGGAAAGCTCCCCTCACAGACAGAAAGCACAGCAGGAGCTCTTGTTACCACACCCAGGGAGCACCCACGGAAAGCCAGGCCAGAGCCAGGAAAAGCAGGGCCGGGCAGGTTTGCCTCTGGCACTCCAATTTCTCCCTCCCTTTCTCTCCTTTTTCAATCCGGTGCCCTTACTCTCAGTACCCGAAGCCATGCCCAAGTCCGGGATCTCGCTGAGGAGTCGGTGTACTATAATGTGAATTTGCTCAGTTTGGGGGAGAATGAGTCTTTAAGAGAAGAAACCCTAAATTACGTAAGGTTTCATAAAAATGATTCAGGGATAAGAGAATATTTTGACCTCCGTGTACCTTGGAGGAGTGACCTTCAAACGTTAATGCGCACACATCCCCTAAAAAATGTTCAATCTGTATGACTTTTTAAACTGAGAGTAAAACGTTTGCTCAAGTCTAAATACTTGCAAAGGATATAATCTCTAGCCTATGGCAGATATTAAAATTTAAAATATATCACACTTTCAGATGTTTATAATAGTAATTTGATATTATTATCAATTAAAAATTTTGCTGAAAACTCTTCTTAATGATAATAAAATTAACATTTCTTTCCTTAAAATTGTGTTATCGTTTCACTTCTGTAGAATTTTTTCTAGTGTAGCATATTATTTTGCTTAAATGTTTATTACTCATTATCATGCTTTCCTACAAATACATATTTCATTATAGGTATATAAAATGTCATTTATTGTCATATATTATTATTACATATGTAATATATTTATAAATATGATAAATATTTTGTGTGTGTGATTTTATTTTCAGAGACTAGAAAACTCTAAATGACAAAAAGAAAAATATTTTCAGTATTGCAGTTGTTGTTGATACACTATTGGTCTGCACCATATCAATATATACTTGGTAGATAATAATTGAACCTAACAGTCAACTTTTATTAAAAAGGCATTTCTTAGTGAGATGTGTGGACTTTCTTTTATTCTTATTTATTTATTTTTAGTTTTTTAGAGGGGAAGGGGCAGAGGAAAAAGAGGGAAAGAGAGAATCTTGGGTAGGCTCCGTGCCCAGCACAGATCCAGCTGGGGGGAGGGGGAGGTCAATCTCGTGACCCTGAGATCATGACCTGAGCTGAAATCAAGAGTCAGTAACTTAACTGGCTGAACTGCCCACGTGCTCCTAATGTGCGGAGCTTTCATTCTTAAATCAGTGCATGTAACCATAGGTTGAATATTACTTACTGATAAAAATGTGAGGATCTAGCATCAATTTGGTTCTTATTTTTCATTTTTATCCATGTAAGCATTTGGTTACATGAACATTTAGGTGGGAATGAAAGGAGTTTTGCTATAATAATGTCTCTCACTAATGTCTCACTACTTCGTCACAACCAACAATTCAATTCGGACTTTCTTTGACACTGTTGAAGGCAAAAAAATAGAATCAAATTCACTTGCAAATGAGTTTGTTACTAAGCAATTAGAATTATTCACTTTCTTACCATCTACATCAATTTCTCCTACAATACCTTTATACAATGCCCATGGGTTTTACATGGCAGAGCGAAGCACCATAGTGTGACTCTGGACAGGTGAGAGATTTTCTTTTCTCTCGTAGTGTGGGAGAAAAGTGGTTGTTGTGAGAGATGGGAGAGGGCACTCAGGGCGACCTCAGGCTTGTTCGACAGGTAGTCAGGTTTAGAAAAGAATATATGGAATTTGAGTAACTAGGAGTTAATTCCTTAGAAACCCATGGCGTCCCTGAACCCCAGAGAAATGTTTGTGCTACCCCAGGGGTACTTACATCCAGTGAAATAACTACTGTCTTATAGTATCACTTAACAAAATGGAGATGGAAGTAACATTTGGCTTTGGTTTTCTTAACCTCCCTGTTTTTGTCTTGTGGTAGCCCTTTCGCTTCCCCCGTGTTCTCTGGGACCAAGAAGACCTCCCACCTGCCCTTTCTTTTTGTTAGGAGAACACCTGCAAACACATTTATTTTAAAGCATGATGATTGATAATAACCCAAGTGGTACATTCTACACTAAAATTTATGGATCTCTATATTAAAAGGGATCAACATCGTAATATTAGGTAAATAAACTTCGATCATATATTTCCAGGCATTCGTCAAACAAGATAGAGCTTGAGCAATAGATCTTCCTCAGAAGGCACTTCACACAGGAGCTTATCTGCTCAAAAATCCCACTTTGACTTATTGGTTTCCTGACGAAAGCAACAGTGATAAGTACCTGCTACAAAATACTAAAGACAACATTACACACCACTTGATATTCAATGCCCAAGGGTACTACTGAAAAGTGAAGGCTTTATAAAGGAGAGGATATTTAAGCTGAGTGCGAAACAATGGTTCCTATCATTTTAAGAGTCACAGTTACCCTTGGACAAATCCATCCACCTATGATCTAATCCCTTGAAGTCTATAGAGAGATCCTCCTACATATCTGTGGCCATGAAGGCTACAATCTCCACATTCTCCAAAGGGAAGTTGTAGAATTGTAAGGTAGACCGGAGGACAGGAGCATCTCAGAGAAGGCAACACACACAAAGACCCAGACCGGCGTGTTTATTTAATTGCCACAGGGTCCCTGTAGAATAGGATGCATTACTGAGAGAGACTGGTTGAAGATGATACCAAGATAATACACTAGACTATGAAGGATCTTAACTGTCAATAAACTGACTTAAAATTTTTTAAAACTGTTTTTATTTTACTGGTTGTGATTATTTTTGGCTTCATTCAATGGCAGAGTTATGGTAATGTTCAAGAAAGAGTAGGAAAATGTTCAGATTAAAAAATTATTTTGGGGGCGCCTGGGTGGCTCAGTCCTTGAGCATCTGCCTTCAGCTTGGGTTGTGGTCCAGGCATCCCAGGATGGAGCCCTGCCTCCGGCTCCCAACTCGGCGGGAAGCCTGCTTTCCCTCTCCCACTCCCTCTGCTCATGTTCCTGCTCTCTCTGTCTCTCTCTCTCTCTCACTGTCAAATAAATAAATAAAACTAACTAACTAAATAAATAAATAAATAAAGACTTTGGTTATAATCCAGTTATAGAAGCTGGATTAAAGGGGAAAATACTGGAAGCAAATGGGGTAGCTAAATACTACTGAAATATACCATGAGAATTTGGATAATGGCACAGATCATACAGTAGCCACAGAAACTATAAGGCAGGAGTGCATTCCAAAATATTAAAGAAGGTAGAATTGTCATGACTGTACAATTAAATACATGGGAGATATGAGATAAGAACAGGAGAAGTAGAAGCTTATCTTGTATCAATATCTCTATGACAATGATTGTATTTACTAAATACCTACTGTTTGTGCAACAGCATGATGGACACTTTGCATTTATTATCTCTGATTGTCACCAGTACCCCACAAGGTCAATTATATTGTCCAATTTTACAAGAGGAAAATTGTGGCTCAAATACATTAAAAGACTTGCTTAAGAACACAGAGTTAGATGTGCCAAAGCTATAATCCAAACCATATTTTCCCAATTCTTTAATCCACTACTTAACAAAGAGTTAAATATTTGGGGCATAAAAAATTACTATATATTTATATAAGGTTTATAATTTTCAAAAAATTTATATACCCATTCTCTCTTTGGGTCCTCAAAAATTCCCTCTTGAGGGGATGTTAGAAATGATATACTATTATTAATCTTCATTTCACAGTGGAAATTGACTTGCTCAGAGTCGATCTGTTCTTAATCCAAGAGTAATGGTGGGTCTTCTTTCCAGTGAAAGAAGTAGAATGGTGAGAATGTAGTTCATTCAGCCCAGCCCCTCACCAACTAGTTTGATCCATGCATGAATGTCATATGAGTGATGGGCATTAAAAGAAGTCTGTAAATTCTCAGTTTCTCTCCATCTCTCTTTCTCTCTCTCTACTTCTCTCTCTCGCTCTCTCCCTGTCTTTTTCTCCCTCTCTCTCTCTCTCCCTCTCTCTCTCTCCCACACACACACCAGTGTCTATTTTTGCCCTAGAGAATGTAAAACAGAGGAACAATAGAACCCAATTTTCTTGAGTCCTTTCAAAAGCCCAGTTTTATTTCCAGATCTCCTTAGGGACTGAGTTCACAGGCTTATTTCTGCATGAGAAATTCAAGTTAAATGTAAGGAAGAATTTTCTGAAATCGGGAATTATAAAACATAAAAATGGCTCGCCACTAGAGATCATAGCATTTCTGTCTTTGAAAGGCTATAAAATAGTGGAGGCTGCCCTTTGCCTGCAGTGGTTTAGATATGGTTCTAAATGGAAGTGGCCTCTTTGGGAAAGTGGTGGACCAGGTGACCTTTCACAGTCTCTTCTAGTCTCTAAATTTCATTACTCTGTAATCTTATTAAAGAGATCAAATACATGCAATAATGCCCACTCATTCAGAGGTCAAGCTTCTGGAAACGTCAGGAATTGATATATAGCCTTAAACTTAAAAGGAAAAAAATGAGAAAAAGGAAGTTCTCAAGCATGGAAAGATATTAACTATTATATTCAGACCATTATACTTATTCTACTGGAAAGGTAGAACCACTCTTTTCTAGACAACTGTGTAAAATGAGACATTGGATAAGGATAACAGTGCAGAAAAGAAAGACTTTTCAAAGAACAAATGAAAGAATTAAGCTCATTTTAAAGAATCCCAATCTTCTATCTACTGGCAGTCCTGTACATATCACTGTAATACATTAGGATGAAATTATTTTTTCATAAAAATTACCTAAATCTGAATGAAAGGCTTGAATTATTTTCACTGGTGGCTGCTTAAGAAGGCAGAGATACATATTTTTATGTACAAAATTTTTCTATTTATAAAAATTTACAAAAATTATTAAAATTTTAAAATCAATACCTTTAAAGGAGTAAGACCAGATGCATAGAAAATTTGCTTGTAGGAAAGACTTTATTTTTTACTTGTGCTGGATCCGTGTAAATGTTTTATTGTCTATTATTTTTAATAACATATTTAAAGACTCTGTTCATAACAACAACAAAAAAATCAATGTAACAAGGAAAAGGAATCTCCAAGATAATGGGTCTTGTTTTGGAAAGTGGTATGGCAGTTGCTTGGGTCACCTTTACCACGAACATTCTATCTCTAGTTATAGTTAATGTGTATTGGGTTGGTTTTGGATACACATTTCTTATAAACTCATTCTTCTTTACTTACCTTTCAAACTCATTATTTATTTATATACCATGTTTCAAAAGAGTTCAGGTGGCTTATAGAAATAAATAATTACAATACAACAAAATGAAAACACACACATAAATTTAAAAAATTAGGATTACAATATAGGGTTGGTAAAGCCTGTTGAAACCAAGTATAAAATTAGAACACAAAGTCTATACTATTAGATCCTGTCCTGTTGCAAGAAGTGAGAAAATGTGTTATGATTTTTTTTTTGCTTCATTATTTATTGGTTCAGTCTTACCACCAGCTCCTCTATGTGTTGAAAATGTATTTCCCAAGATCTCTTTTCCATATTGTCCAGATCAGAGTCTGCTGAGGAGGAGGCCCTCCCCCTCCTCCGCCATGGGTTCAGAAGGCAAAGGGAAAAAGAGGCCATTATGTAGAAGCAGGGACAATTGTGAGAGTCTAACAACTTCTCACTGAGTTTTTGAGGATCACTCACTTTTCTGCTTGAGCTTGAAATCTTCAATAGTGACAATCTTCCTAACCTGCAAGTTTCCCAGCAGTTGTGTGAACCTCTAACTCTCCAAACTATGATTCTTCAAACGTGGAACACATAGAGTGGCTTCCATTTTCCTGTTCAAATCCTGAAGGATACAGTTCCTGAGAGTCCAAAGCAGAGAGAAAACTTACTAAGCACTGTATTCAATTTACTGTTTCTTGCTCAAAAGAAACCCAGTTTGCCCTGTTACAGAATACTGAAGAAATTTTTCCTGGAGATCTCAAAAGGATATATTGAATGAGCAATTGACAAGATTTTTACAATATGTATGTATGATAGTGTCTTTCCTATGGCTGTTTCTTATAATGTCCCTCAATGCAAGCTGATGGCATAAATCCAAAATGTGATTCTGTACAAGCAATTCTACAAGGGACTGAAATAATGCAGACCAAGTGTTCAGTTCTCTGATGGCCTGGTTAAATCCAAACACAAAATTTAGAAGAACTGAAAGGGTAGATTTATAGTATAACCTTAGGGAAATTTCTAAATTATACTATTTCATTCTATAAGAAAGTATTATCAGCACTAGGCATAAAAGGGGGAAAAAAAAATAATTCACGAGGCATACCAGCCCAAGAAAATACCAAACCTATAAAAAGTCAGCATTAAGATCTTGGTGTCAATAACCTCATCTATGAAATCCATCCTTTAGGTATCTATGAAACCTCTGAATCTTTCCTATTATTAGTTTGTTTGAACAACTCATTAATGAGACATTTGTAGTTAGATTTAAACTTGAAGATTTCACAAATGATGTCTTTACTAGCCTTGCCAAGATTTTTTTTTTTTTCACTACCTGGCAATCCATGTCAAATCAGGTATTAAAATAATGACACTAAGTATTGAGTGAATAAAACTGCTACCCATTTATCAATAATTTTTGACACTAATTAAATAGGTAATAATCTCAGATAGCTGAAGATTGGCACCAGATTAAAAGTCCTTCAGATCCTCCCCTTTTCTCGTCCCTTTTATCTCCATCACCATTCCTACCCTTAGAGCAAACTGACTTTGGAATATCTCTGCCAAGTATTCCAGATTAAACTAAAGGGGAAAATAATTACTATCTACACAGTCCAAATTAGGACACTAGGTTACCGAATGAGACTAACCATAGCAAGTTTTATGAATTTGAATTGAGAGAGAAAGAGGAATAAAATATCCTAAATAACTACGTATATCTTATCAAGTTTTTTAAATAAATAAATTTAGTAAGAATATTTGCATGTTGATAAAGTCCTTATTTCTAAGGAAATGACCTCAAAAACTCAGGTCCCTTCCTCAGTAGCTTTCATTATCAAAGTCAATACCACTCCTGGTAGTCAACTGACTACTACCAATTATTTATTTTTTGAGCAACCATTTGTTGAGTATCTACTATATATTCAACATTATTTAAGACAGAAGATATAGTAGTTGACAAAGCTAACAGAAGTCCCTTATTCTTGAAGAGAATACTATATTGAGGGAAGAGAGACAAAACGTAAAGTTCATAGAAGTAAAATGAGGACAGGCCCTATGAATAAAAACTGAGCAACAAAGAGAGATAGAAAGTTTAGAAATTGGAGGAGAGGATGGGATGCAATTTTAAAGAGGGTGGTCAGGGAGAATCTCATAAACAAATACAAAAGACCTGAGAGAAATGAGAGAGTAAGCCATGAGAACATCCAGCAAGTTCCTGAACCTCAGGTGAAGAAAGCATTGGCCAAGTCTTTAGGGTAGACAACTCAAGCCTAGGCCAAGAGGAAGATGAAATCTTTATCTCTGCATTTCATTATTATCTTATAATACTGGTGCTTTGGAAGAATGAAGAGTAAAGAAAGCAATCACAGGCAGGACAACATTGTGCACAGGGAAGCCGGTGGTGGCAAGCTTGCAAGTGAAGATGGGAGGGAGCTGGGCAGGCAGTGGTCAGGAGTTATGTTCTTGGGAAGAAGTGAGCTGCCATGTGGAGTCACCTAGGAGAAGCACACCCCAAAAAACTTGAGAAAGCTCATTTATTCTTATAAGGAAGTCTAACACAAGGCTTTGCCATTATACAAATAGAAGCTCCTTGGTGCAGGCAATGGGGTCACAGTGCTGTTGACAAAGTCAAGAACTTCTTCTCTAATTATCCTATCATCATGCTAGCATTTACTGTGGTTCATACAGAATGCAGTCCCCTGGAGGAGATGAGAGGCCTCGTGGTCCAGTATAGTTCAGGATTACAGAACTCAAAATTCTGCTTTCTAGGCATGGAGAGCTGTGATAAATTGGTGAAATAACTCTTCCTAGGTCTCAATTTCTTCATCTGTAATGCAGACATAAATAAGAAGAGCTTTGTGAACACTATAAATGATGTAAATAAACAGGTTGGCACATGAGAAATGCACTAAATAATTCATATTATAATAAGGTGTTGCTCAGAAATATTTTGAAATTAGTAAAGTTTGTTTGGCACCTTGAAGAGTTCTACTGACCATTCTACAACCTCTCTTCTGATACATTATCATGTTATAAGGAAGTATTTCCATATAGTATTGTTAACACAACTTTTGTTAGAGTCTTCATTCAAAAGAATGACTGGAAGTGGAGATTTTTGACAATTATGACAGGAGGTTAGACGTGATGTGTTTGAAATTAAGATTTAATACATGTCAAGCCATATGCCAAAGCTGACCACCTAATTTGTCTACACATAGTCTCAGCCTCAGGAACAATTTCTTATTATTTCTCCTTCATTTTATTATGGCCAGTGACTCCCCTTTCTATTCCAGTTCTATCTGGCAGTTTTACAGGACCATAAATCACCCTCAAGAGTTAAGTGAGAGAAAGGAGGAAGAGAGTTGCTCAACAGGGATTCAGCCAATCAATGGTTACTTAATAACCTCTGACTATTCTGTTCAATTCAACACACATGAATTATGTCAAGCACTGTGGATGGGTATAATTATAAGAATGTTCTTCATGCTCTAGGGACATACCATCTGGCTGCAGAGATTAGAGTTAACCACATAAATCAGTTAGGGAATAATAATAATAATAGTAATAATGCATATTTTGGGCTTTTGTTATACTAGTTATTCTAAATGTGCTCTGTCCAATCCCTACAAAAAACTTATGAAGCAGATATTTTTATACTCATTTTCTAGGGGAAGAAATGAATTTAGACAGGCTAAGTAGCTTTTCCAGTGTATGATGGTATGTAATATTGAAAGAGTGCATTAACTGTGAACATGACTTTATACATGAGTGCACGTACCATTGATATTCTAAATGGCTACCATGCACAGAATAAATGGCCAAATAAGGAAAAAATATATGAAAGAGATGAATGGTAAGGGACAGAAAAAGAAAAAAAGACCAATTAAATTAATTGATATATTGGTCAATGAACGCACCTATTTTGATTACATCAAATACACAAGTTTTTGTGGTGTCTTAGAATTCTCCAGAGAAACAGAACCAATAGGTTATATGTGAGAAGAGATTTATTATGGGAACATCCTCAAGGGGGTATGGAGGCCAAACAGTCCCATGATCTGCTGTCTGCAAGTTAGAGAACCAGGAAAGCAGGGTGGTGTCATTCAATTGAGTCTACAAGGCTGAGAACCAGAGGGGCTGCTGGTCAAAGGTCTGGCATCCAGTGGCCAGGGAACCAGGAGCTACAATGTCCAAATACAGGAGGAAATGGAAATCTTAGCCTACAAGGAGAGTTTACCCTTTCTCAGCCTTTGTTTTATTGAGGACCTCAACAGATTAGATGGTGGCCTCCCACATTTATGAGGGCAGATCCTCCTGCTCAGTCTACTGATTCAAGTGCCAAGCTCTTCTAGAGTCACGCTCACAGACACATTCAGAAATAATGTTTTACCAGCTATCTAGGCAACCGTCAGCCCAGTCAAGCTGACACATAAAATTAACCATCATATATGGAGTACCCATTGTGGTCAAGAAACTATGTTCAATGCAAGAAACTATGTTCAAAAACAAGATTTTTTTTTTCAAATGCAAGATACTTAAGAGACATTTTCAACCTAGGTAAGATGGGAAGGAGGGCAGAAAAAATTAAATAGTAAAATATTCAAAGTTCAATTTAATACTAGGAAACATGTGTGACAATGTTCATGCAGTCTTGCTAATGTAACAAAGAACTGAAGAAAACCAGTGTCTCTCAATAGAAAATCAGATAAACTGTAGACTATTCATCAACTGTAACATTCTACAGCAACAAAAATGAATTAACTAGTGCTACTTGGTAACAATGCATAAGACCTTTACAAAGAAAATATCGAGGAATAAAAGCCACTTAGATTTTGAGAAATAAATGATACCATTTATAAATGTTAAAAAATAGTAAACTAAAAAACCTATAATTTTTAGCGATACAAATGTGATTAAATTTCTGGCAGAAAATAAGAGGTATGCACTCAGAAAAAGTACACAGTGACAGTGGAGAAGATCTATTTTTTAAGTGTATACTTACTTATATGTATCCTATAATACATATATCAATTATTTGTATATAATATCTCACAGTAAAATGAAATTCAAGATAACAACATATGTATACCATAAGGCAGAACAGAATTAAGAAGTCAATAATAATAGTAGTTGTTAGCAGTGTAATTTGCATACTAAGTACTGGTAACTTAATACATTCAATCTTCACCACACATCCTAAGGTAGATGCTGTTATCATCCTTATATGGTAAGATAATAATGGAGGAAAACAAGGCACAGAGTTTAGACTGTCAGCCTGGGCAAAAGCTGCTATAGGAGTATCAAAGGTCAGGACAAACTTCAGGGAAAGCTATTCTTTTTGCTTCACCGAGAGAAATTTGAGTTTGGGTAAATGGAGTCAGTGATTCACTTCAATTTCTAGATCAAATTATTTTTATTTAACCCATTGTCATCTGTTTAAATGAAATGCATTCTATGAGGAAAAAAAAATCACAAAACCCATGAAAGAAGAATGGCTCTGAAGATGGTGTAGGAGCTTCTCTTTCCTTCAGTGTCTCCTCTCAGCCCCCAGCACTCCCATACTCCAAATGTTCTTCAGAATTTAAAAATAAATGCTCAAAGATAAACTCAAATCTTCTTCTGTATGCCTCGTGACTGACACTATAGGGTTATTAAATTTCATTATTAGCTATTGTTGATCCAAGATACTTAGGGTGACATTTCTAATAGAGGATAGACGAATGTGCATAATTTCTTACAAAATCTAAAGCACCAAGTTATTATGAATCAAGGGAGTCATGGGGAAAGATCCAGGACCAGAAAAGCAAAAGGCATCTGGGTAGGTTCTTTGGCCTGATTCAGTTGACCAGGACTATGGTTTCTTCACAGGAGCTGGGGACACTGTGGTTTCCCTTGAGTATCCGTTCGGCATATGTCTCTTAATTCTGTGGCAGAAAGAAGCCACTAGTATTAAATGGAGCGCAGGAGAGAGAAGTATCTTAATTAGTAAACATCTTTTCATTGGGACCCACAAATACAAAAAAAGGAGGAAGATATTTCTTTTGGATAAAACAATATAAATAGACAAAACAAAACAAACATAAAACAGACGCAGAACAATCTGTACCTAAGAGACACATAGCAAGCCTTTCAAGTAAGGTGAATAGTTTAATAGAGCCAGAAAGGCTAGATGATAGGGAGGAAAGCCAATGAGTAAATATTTATCCAGAAAGCGTGGGAAGATCCTGAGATATTTTTGGTGGAGGAACCTCATGTGATACCTTGGTTTTAGGTCCATGACTGATTTCCCATTCTTTCCAAGAGTGAAAACTTTTACCTATAACTTGAGCCATATTTAGGGTGAGAAAAGGATAGAAAATATTCAAAGAAAAAAAATTGTGAAATCTTGTGAAACCTAAGTCTCAGATGAAAAAATCATCTCCCTTAGATCACAAAGTTCAAAGCCAAGATGGAATTGTAAGAAACGTATCTACTGGCAAACATCCCTTCTTTGTCAAATATTTCAGGGGGGTAGGGGATTATTGCAAAGGAGAATAAAGGTCGTCCTAGACACAATCCAAGAAAACTGCTGTATATTGGTAACTATCTATAAATGCCTTCTCAACATTTATTTAAATAGCAAGTGTTATTTTCAGTGTCAAGTTTATAAGAATATTTTTACGGCAGTGCACTTTTCTAACATGTTTATAAACAATTCAGCATTTGATCTATTTGATGTCAAGCAACTCTGACCTTCACAATGCTGACATCTTGTTTTGTTAAGACATAGGCACAATTTACGCCACAAAAAAGATTTAATTGCAAGTCCTATTAATTCACAATTTCTGCTGTGTTTGGAGATTTTTGCATTTTCTTTGAATTGAAATTAAAAAGGCAGATGTGTGCACACACCATGTTATTCTAAAAGTGGTCCATTCCCCTCTCTGAGCTATAACATTTTAAAAAAGAGAATGTTTGAGAAATGTCAGCATACTTAAAGAATAATATTTCTGAAATTTTCACTATACAGGGTCATGGTGCAACATTAAAACCACCTTCAAAGTGGTTTTATGATTCACTCAAATACAGAAAACAATTGTATTTTGGTTTGTCAGAACAATAAGATAGAAAAATTGAAATTTATATCTAGAACCAAAAACAACTTATATATTACTTCCTTTTAAAAAAAAAAAAGTATTATTAACATTTTGGTATAGGACATTCCTTGTCACAAAATCTGTTAGGATCTTAGATCCCATGAAGAAACAAGATGTAATTTTTATCATCATTAAAGTAAGCAATAAAATGTTAAGAATAAGTCATGTCACACATTACTCACTAATATCTGATACTCTGGCAACAAATATAATTAATTAAGAAACAACTTATTAATACTTTCTTTTTAACTATATCAAAAAAGCAATTTCAAAAACTATCTGAAAACAGATCTTACCTGATTTGTATCATTTAATCTTCATTGTCTGCAAAAAAATAAAAAATTTGAGTTCGATGTATATTTACCAGTGAGTATTCTTACCCATGAGTGTATTTACTAGTATTGTTATAGAATTGTGTGAGACATAATGTAGATGCATATTGTTTCTTCTTGTTATATCATTCTTTTTTATGTTTTTTTTATTGAGATATAATTAGCATAAAGCATTTTAGTTGTTTCAGGTGTATAATATAATGAACGATCCAACAATTCTATACATTTCTCAGTCATATCGTTTCTTAATGGCACATTAGACTAGTTTTATAATACTCTCTTTTTTCCAAACTTGAGTGCTAGGTATCCTAACACGACTGTTCTTTATGTAGTGGCCCCTTCTGCTAATATATGTATCTTTAGTTACAATGTATTTATTAGTGAGCCAGTTGGCTTGAGAAAACAGTAACAGAATTGTTGTAATGACACCTCTGAAATACTGCCAGAGGAATTGGTTTGCAAATCCTACTAGTTGTCTTCAGAAATATACACTACTGATGATAGCATTTAGATTCCTTAAAAATGGGAAGTAGGGCAACTGCAGAGGATAAAATGTTATCCTGAACTTGTATGCCCACCATAGCCAATTGAAATCCTACTAGTTGTCTTCAGAAATATACACTACTGATGATAGCATTTAGATTCCTTAAAAATGGGAAGTAGGGCAACTGCAGAGGATAAAATGTTATCCTGAACTTGTATGCCCACCATAGCCAATTGATGCCTTTAAGCACAATGGCTGATAGACTTGATCTTCCCTACAAAGCCTTGGATGTTCTCCCCATCAGAAGCATCACCATTAACTCAATTTCCTAAACCCAAAAGGTAGAGATCACTCTCAATGCCCTTATTTCCCTTACCTCTTATAGCCTATAGCCAAACACAAAATCATGTCCACTTTACCGCCCAGTTATTTCCAAGATATCCCCAATCTTCTCATCAAGATTCCATTACCTTTGGAATGTGGCCCGGGCCACATGGTTCATAGCGCAGCCTCTTTACTGGGCTCATTGTCCCCTAGTTCATCCTTCTCTGAAATGTTCTCCACATTGTAGCCGTTGTAGGCATACATTTCATTTTAGAAACCTGACCAAGTTGTTCCACTGACAAATGAATCCTAGTGATTGTCCAATGTCCTCAGGATAAAGTGTTCTTGCTGATCTGAACAATCTGGTAGTCAAAATACCTCAGACTGGGTAGCATATAAACAACAGAAATGTATTTCTCACAGGTGAACAGGCAAAGATCAGGGAGCCAGCATGGTGGGATGAGGATCCCCTTCCCAGTTCATAGCTTTCACCCTCTCACTGGGTCCTCACATAGTGGAAGGGACTTGCAGTTTCATAAAATCTATTTTGTAAAATCACTAATCCCATTTATGAAGGTTTCACTTTCATCACCTAATCATCTCCCAAAGGCCCCACCTCCTAATACCATCACCTTTGGGGATTAGGATTTAAATATATGGACTTTGTGGTGATGCAAACATTCAGACCAAAGCACAATCTGATTGACATCTCCTATTTTCTAAACTAATGTCATGTTGAGCCATTGACATTTCTACCAACGGTTTCCCCTCTCTACTCTTTCTCACCTCTAAGCATCTGAATGTGCTGTTCCCTCTGCCTGAACTGTTCTCTTCCCCCTCACACCATCTGCCTAGACAGCTGATGTCCATCCTTCAGAGTGCAGCTTAGAATTCCACAAACCTGTGCTTCCCAGAAATCTTCCAAGTCTTAAGTACTCCCTCTTTGATCTTACATTGCATACTCATAGTTACCTTTGCCATAGAACTTACCATATTATGTTGCTGTTACCTGTTTGCTCCTTTCTCTCTATCCTGCTAGAATGTAAGCCCCTCAGAGCAACTAGACCATATGACTTACCACTGAATCCCCAGACCCAGGCCAGGGTTCTGCATGTAGTGGGCAGTCAACAAATATTAGAAAAATGCATTAAAGATCAATTTATAGCTCAAGGTGACATAATAAAGAAGACTCTTTATAAAAGAATTCAGAAAAAGAAGTATGAGTGAAAGAGAAATCAAACTAATTGTTCAATATTAGGGCATATATCACTAGCTTTTTTATGTGTATGTATTGTTTATGCCTTGCCTTCGCTTAAAAAGAATTGGAGGTAGATCACAAGGCACATATTTATATGCTTTATTTCAGACTGACATTTTTTCAACCCAGCCGATTTTTTTCATGCAGATTACCTATGTTGCTATGTGTAACTAGGTAAAGCAAATATTAGGTTTTAAGAGTTGACTGGTCTTGCTTATTCCTCTTTGCAGGTACTGTAATTCAGTTAATTTGAAAACTAAGACAAGTCGTCCAAGAAGAGAGGAGCATTCACATGGGCCCTAGTACTTAGATTACTCTTAGGAAATATTCTGTCAGGAGCACCTGGGTGGCTCAGTGGGTTAAGCCTCTGTCTTTGACTCGGGTCGTGATCTCAGGGTCCTGGGATCGAGCCCCACATCAGTGGGGAGCCTGCTTCCCCCCCACCTGCCTGCCTCTCTGCCTACGTGTGAGTCTGTCAAATAAATAAATAAAATCTTTAAAAAAAAAAAAAAGGAAATATTCTATCAAATCTTGCCTAAGCACTAGATGATGATGTTTTATGTCTTCAAGTTAGTGAATATTAAAGTGTTTTCTGGTCTTTCCTCTTGATTATTGCCATTCCCTTTCCTCTGCTTATGGTATGATGAGATTCCTTGCAATCCTACCAAAACACGGGCCAGACAGTGTGACATTTCTAACTGGAATAGGCAAATCTTCAAATCTTTATTTTGCCTGGGGCTTCTTTTGTTAATTACTAAATAATAATATTTTATGTGACCACATAATTACAAAGTTTATGAAACTTCATCTTCACAACTCTCATTTGCGCTAAGAAGATGCATATTAAGCATCAAAATGTGACTTCAAAAGATAGTGCTGTAAGAAGTTTATTTCCCCAGTAACTAATTCACCACTAAACCCCCATTTTAATGTTCTCAGCTGACTCAGAATCCCTGGAGAAATCTGTTTCTCATCGAACTTGTTTAGGCAGAGTAAGGGGCTGGCTAGAACCTGCCTGAGCCACTTCAACACAAACCGCATTGAGGGTGGCTGACTGGGCCACGGAATCAAGCCGAAGGTTACAGGCTTTTCTTTTCTTTCTTTCTTTTTTTTTTTTTTTAAGATTTTATTTATTTATTTGACAGAGAGAGATCACAAGTAGGCAGAGAGGCAGGCAGAGAGAGAGAGGAAGCAGGCTCCCTGCTGAGCAGAAAGCCCGATATGGGGCTCGATCTCAGGACCCTGGGATCATGGTCCTCAGAGGCTTTAACCCACTGAGCCACCCAGGTGCCCCGGTTACAGGCTTTTCAATGGAAAAATTCCCTGAAGTGTGTCACGTCTAAAAGTACAGAATTCAATCGTCTGGCTTGGTGCTGGTTTTTTCCTTCTTTTTCCTCTGTTCGGCTATTCGTGATTATATAAAAGAAAACCCAAGAGCTTCCAAACTGCTTACACTGTTTGAGGACACAAACAAAATTAACCACACCATTAATAATCCCAGCACATTTGGGAAGAGATCAGGTAGACTGGCTCTTGCCAACCTTTCTCAACCTTGGCACTAGCTACACTTTGGGCTGGATGCTTCTTGGTGGGGAGGTGCTGTCTTATGTACAGCTGGCTGGCTGGTCAGGAGATTTCCTCATCTCTACCCACTAGATGCCAGGAGCAATTCCTCCTCCAGGTGTGACCAAAAACATCTCCATGTGTTACCAAATCTCCTTGGGCGATGAGGGAGAGAATCACACTTCACCAACAGCCATGCGCTTCTCTACTGACTTTCAAGTCGGGAGGGTTGCTGGTCATCTTCGTCTTTCATAGCTCCTATCTCTTCCAACCTGAATTTAGTTTACTAAATATATAATGCATTGCACCTACAGAAGTATAACATTCCAATCATGTTATATTCTGCTTGCTTGCATCTCTGATCCTACTGTTACATTTACCTGCAATTCTAGGGTCCCTGTTATTTCCAGCAAAGCCAACCTCTCATTCTCATCCTCTTTCACTCATTCAAGGACAATGTTACAATGCCTTGTTCCTCTCTCCTGCATTAAAAATTTCCCTTCCTCTCCTGGGTTATCCTACCCAAATAAAACAGGCTATTTTCATTTCATTTTAAAAACAAATTTTAAGGGGCGCCTGGGTGGCTCAGTGGGTTAAGCCACTGCCTTCGGCTCAGGTCATGATCTCAGAGTCCTGGGATCGAGTTCCGCATCGGGCTCTCTGGGAGCCTGCTTCCTTCTCTCTCTCTGCCTGCCTCTCTGCCTACTTGTGATCTCTCTCTGTCAAATAAATAAATAAAATCTTTATAAAAAAATAAATAAATAAAAACAAATTTTAAAAATACTAAAAAACAAAGCTCTGTCTCCTGACTCTACTCCCCTTACATACTGGTCTGTATCTTCCCTCCTCATTAAGAATATCTCTCAACAGTTCTTTAGGTTCACTGTTTCTAATTCTTTCCTCTCGCACTCTCTTGAGCCCACTCCAATTAAGAACACCTGATGCCTAGGGGTGCCTGGGTGACTCAGTTGGTTGAGCATCAGACTCTTGAACTCAGCTCAGGTCTTGATCTCACAGTTGGGAGTTCAAGGCTCACTTTGGGCTCCACCTGGGGCTCTGAGGCAGGCTAAAATAAACAAACAAACAAAAACAGACAAACAAACAAAAATAAAGACCATCTAGTGCCTAAAACATGGTTGAATAAGTGAACAAATCGACTCCCCTATGTTTGTGCAGGACCCTCTTTCTCATTCCTCAAATGATCAGGGTCTCTATTTTCTTCATCTACAGGAGCTCTGACCCAGCAAGCAAGGGTGGACAGAGCTATGCTGGCCTTCCAGTATATTGTCTTCCTCTCCCAATTCTCTGTAAATTCCTCTGCTCCGAATGTGCTAGATTTTAAAACCTTCCTTCCTAGCAGACAGCCAAACAACTAAAATCCCCCCTCTGCTTTATTTGATATCCTACACCCACCTTATGGTTCCACATGGCTCTGAATCTACCAAGGTAAGTCAATCCCAAAACTACTTCTCTCCCAAGTTTCTGGTTTTTTGCAAATCAAATACATCTTGTTTTCAGACCATAGTGTCTCCTGGGAGATTAAATAAAATCCTTTTGTTGACTTAGTCAAAGTGTCTGTTTTCAACTGTATCTTTCCTCCCCTTCCTATTTTCCAGGGCAATAAATCTCAACTTCACAGCCTAAAGTGAATGGTGGAAGGTTGCAAGAAAGAATATATGAAATGAATTACCCAAGCAAGAAGACTATTGAGGTGATATTTCAAAGTATCATTATCCTGCTGAGCTTCACCACCCTACAATCCTGTTTATCACTCTATAAGGCATCAAGGCATAGAGAAATAGTGAGGGGAAATATTCCTTGGTTCTTGGATATGAGGGGAAGTACAGAAATTTTCAGTTCTGTTCTCTCAATTAATTCTCTGTGTAGCTCTACCTGGTAACTGGAGCTAGAACTTGTAACTATACCATATCCAGTACCCAAAGTGGCCTTCTCTAACCTCACTGGTACCTAGAGAGGCCAAGATCTGTGATGCCTCCTCTTCTTAGAAATCCACAGCCATGACCTTTCATTTGACTGTGACATTCTGATCTATTAATAAATAAAAAAAAAAAAATGGAATGGTCTTTCTCCTCTTAATCCTATATAAACAGAAGTTCTTGAGGGATTTTCTTTTTCAAGCTATTTATAGAAGAAATGCCAAACTCAAGCTGTGGTAGAATTTAACTATACAATTTGCTTGCCTAACTGTATTCTTGACGTGGACTTTGCATGGTATTGTTAATGCAGGGATAGTTATCGTTAGGACTGTCAGGTAGTTTCAACATTAGGTCCAGTTCCCGAGAAGCTGAGCATCTAGAAATGATACCTAAACACATTAGCAAGCTGGAAATTGTCATCCCTAAAAATAGGTGTACATTCCACGGAGACAGGCACTGTGTGTTTTTGTGACAGCGCGTCAGCACATCAAGGGGTGATACAGCGAGCTAAATTTGACTTCCCTTCACTTTAAATTCTCATCTAAAAGAGATCTGCCATTTTCATCATATGAAAATAAATCACAGATTTACTATTTTGTTTGTTGCTGTGACTTGTTAATTAAATCACAATGTGGTTATGTTTATTAAGTTACAAATTATACCTTTTGGGGAAGAACAAGTTCTGAAGTGGAAAGTGTTTACTTGATGTTTTCCCTCCCATCTGCCTTAAGGGAAGATATAATTAAATGTAACAAAGCAAGAGGCAAGTGAATGTGAGGAGAAACATTGTGAGAAAATTTCTTCCAGCTGAATAAAGCTGTAAAGTTCTCAAGGCAGACAAATTGCTATAGATGAAAAGCTAACTTGAATCTAAAATAAGATTTAGAACTGGAAGATTTTACTTTTCAACCTCTTTTCTGGAACTTTCTGAATTGCCTAAAACATAATGAAAAGCCAAGAGCATTGCATTGTTTCTTCCTAATCTAGCCAGCCATCGACCCACTGAACCCCATAGAACCCCCAGGTTTCACAGAGGAGCAGATGGCAAAATAGTGTCTAGCTTCATTTATGGACTCTGATAATTCAAACTGTGTACTATTACAGACCTGTTCTGTCCCCTATAGTAATCACTGGCCACATGTATCTATTTAAAATGTTAAACCATCTCTTTCATGATTTTATAATTAAAATCAAATAAAATTAGTATTAAATTTTCACTAGTCACTTGTTAAGTGCTCATTGGCCACAAATAGCCTACTAGCTACTACTATATTGGATAGCATACATATAAAACATTTCCATCATCAGAGAATGTTCCATTGGATGACACTATTCTAGTTGCACATAAGACTGAAGTTTATCTTTTTTATAGGTTTCTACGAAGCACTCCCCAACAGGACTTTCTGTGGTGAAGGAAATGTTCTATTATTGAAATTAGCTACAATGAAAAGGAGAGACAATAACAAGAAACTGTCCCTGAGGTTGAGACTGAGTAGTCCAGAAAATACCATCTCTGTGATATGACTTCACACATATTAAAATACTCTTTTAAAATGTATCTCCTCTTGCTTGCCTACACAATGTCTAAAAATTTCCAATTTCAGTCAATCTTCTGAGTTAAGACAAAAGTCTTCTCATCTATGTTACAGAGAAGTGATAACCCACACCACCTATTAACACCTTCACACCAAATAGAACTTTCTGGGAAACCAAATGTGACCATCGAACGTGTAAAATGTGGCTAGCACAACTGAGAAACTGAATTCTCAATTTTATGTGATTTTAATTCATTTCAACCAAAGTAGCCACAGGTGGCTCTTTGCTACCATCTTAGACAGCACAGGTCTATAGACAAGAGCTGAAGAAAGTAGTAGGCAGGTTAGGGCATGTGGAAAACAGAATGGAAGATGGTGCCTGAAACACACACACCCTATATAATCCTTCACCCCTAGAGAAGGCACGATGTGGGAATGTAGTGAGATTTCACTCTCGTGGTTACTATCCTGTTAAATTTGAGTTAAGCAAAGGATAGATTGTCCTAGATGGGCCTGACCTACTCAGGAGAGTCCTTAAAAGGGACTATGCTCTTCTTGTAGAGAGATATTTGAGTATGAGAAAGGCTGAGGATGCAAACTGCCATTTTATGGGGTGGGCCGGGTGTCAAAGGACAGTTGGTGGTCTCTAAGAACTGAAAATCATCATCTCAGCCAGGAAAAAAAAAAAAAAAAAAAAAAAAAGGCATCCTACCATTGCAAGGAACTGACTTCTGCCAACAGCCTGAGTAAGTTTGGAGAGGAATCCTGAGTGTCAAATGACATCCCTGCCCTACCAACACCTTGACTGCAGCCATGGGAGACTCAGAAAAGAGGATGAAATTAAACTACACCCAGACCCGGAACCCACAGAAACCTCGAGAAATACATTCCTGTTGGTTTAAGGCACAATGTCTGCAGTACTTGTTATGCAGCATCAGAAAACTAATACGGAGGATTTATGTTTGGCCTTTTTCAGGGAACACGCTTTTTAAAAACCTTCAGCCGAATGCATCGATTTATAAGATAATGTTTTCTATTCTTAACTGTTTCTTAAAGTAGATACTCAGGTATTTCTTGGGCAGATTTTGTTGGCCTGACTTTTGTGAATTGGAGGAGGAAGAGGAAGAAAGAAACTGCGTGACAATGATGATTGTGGGCCTACTGATGACAATGACGTGTTGCGCGTGTTGATGGCGGTGGTGCTGAGGATAAATCATTAGCATGACCACCGAGATTATAGCCTGTATTTATTTCCATGGGTAACACAGAGCCAAGAAAATGTATTTGACATCAATAAAAGAAATACCATTTTCAAATCAGCCATTGTTGTGTTATTTGCTAGGTGATGATCAATATGTAAAACACACGCTCTGAATTCAAAAAATTACATGGTAAAGATTTGAGCCAAAAAAAAGCAGCAGCATTTTAACAGGAATTCATGTTTGAAAATAACCTCAAATTAGCATTTATCTTTTCCTTTAAAAGAAAGGCCTATTTCTAACTACCTTCTTGGATTTGGGAACTAAAAGCATGGGGATAACCTTATCTCTAACCTCAACTAGAAAGAAATATAATGCTACAAAAGATGTTTTGACCTCTGTATTTAGTTTATTCATTTTATAAAATTAAGTGCTGTATCTGAACCAAAATACATAAAAAGATTTCCAGTGTGAATCTATTTCATTATCTGTAGGCTACCTTGACCCAATAAAAACTGAAGATCATATATTCCTACACATGGAGATGCAATCTCTCCTTATAATAAACCACGAGTAGAATACAATGTTCTTTTACATGATAACAGAAAGGTAAAATGTAGGTCAGACATTCAGAGAAATAAAAAAAGAAAACACATCTGTATCACTTTATTCAAAAGAACTAAGTGTACCAGGGCAGTCCCAGTTCTTTGGGACAGAAGGATAGTGTGCAGAGTATAAACAGAAAGGTAGACAGTCCACTAGGAATCAGAATACTGTGATGCCAACCAGATCTGGCCCATAAAGCCCTCTTTGCCTTAAAACTGAGTAGACAATTTCTTGAGGTCCTGAGCTCTTTTTAAATCCCCATCGATCAAAACTTAAACTTACATGGGCACTGGCACTTAAGAAGATTCTTTCAATAAAAGACCAACTGAAGTGCAGAAAATATTTAGGACTGTTTTTCTTCAACCCATAGTGGACTTCAAGCAGAGATGCTCTGTATTTCTAACCCTAAAGTTTGGGGGAAAAACTCGTTCGCCCCGTTGCGTTCTTGTTATTCCAGAGAGAGGCAGTCCTTCTAGCTTGATGAAATCGGATCACACGCAGCAGAGAAGCATCAGCTCCGCGTGGAACAAATGGTCTCTGCTTTTGGACAATTGTCTGTCTCTGCTTCAGAGAAAGGTTGGAGCGCTGCACCCAACAGAGGAAGTTCATGTCCCAGAGTGTTGTGTCCTATTATGGCTAAAACTGAAGGAAGAATGAGGAGGGCAAATGCATCATCTTCCTCCATGACTCAAAGCCAATCTCTTTTTTCTCCAAAAAATATTTCTTGAGGACCCACTATGGAAAGACATTAAGGTAGAGGCACTGGAGACACACAGTGCCAAAACATCATCAGGAAAAATTCTAGCGATTGTACAGCAGTGCGCTTAGACTTAAAAATATTGTACAGCACATTTAAATTTGTTAAGAGGGTAAAACTCATGTTATCTATTCTTACCACATTAAAAAAAAAAAAAAAGGATAGACCTTATATTTGTCACCCTAATCAATATGTATAAAACAAATTAAGCCATCAATACTTTCTGGTAAGTTAAAAAAGAAGAAAAGGACAGTGTCCACTTGGCCCCTTCGCAGACCACAGAGCCATCAGGGAACCCCACATTAACACACAAGCATGCAAAAATAGATTGTTAGACATGTGATAAGTACTATAGTAACACAGAGAACCTACCTTAGATTAAGGAGAGCTTCAGTGAACATTCACAGAGATGCCAACATTAGAGCTAGGGACAAGTCGGTACAGAGAAATGTTCTATGGAAAGAGCAGAATATTCTAAGCAGAGGGAAGAAGGGAAAAGTGTGGGAGGAGCCCTGAAGTGAAAATGAGCCTCACACGTTTGAGAAACTAAAGGGCTAGTGCGGCAGGAGAACAACAGACAAGGAAGCCAAGAGGAGGCTGGAGAATGAGACCAGATCCTGCAGGGCCTCATGGGCTACTTAAGGAGTAGAGGTTTTTCCTGGGAGCAATCTATTTAAGTGCTCTAAGCAGATGAGGTTCATAATTCAATTTATATTTTAAAAGAAAGTTTTGGGGGAGATATTTATGAAGGTAGTAGGGCTCATTAATCCTAAATTATCTTGCTAGTTTAAAAAGCTTCGTAGCAATATATTCTCTAAGCTCATTCGGTTGTCATTACACAGGTTTCTGACTTCACGAAATGAGATTGCATAGGAACCAAAGTGGACTCACATATCATTACCTTTTCCTCAGCCTAGGCCCCTGTCGTGCATGAGCTAGTCGGGGTTTTCTCAACGGCAGCACTGCTGACATTTGGGGCCCAATCATTCCTCACTGGGGAGCCTGTCCTCTGTATTTTAACATGCAACATTTAGCAGCCTGTCTGGCCTCCACACACATGAGATGCCAGGGGAACACTGTTCCCCCCGCCCATTCCCAGCTGTTGCAATGAAAAAATGTCCCGAGATTTTGCCAAATGTCCCCTGCAAAATGATATTGGGAAGCATTGAGCTAATTGTAGTCTAAGAGGCAATATTACCATCTTAACATACGTGATTTCTACAAGAACTGTCAGCTGAAAAGGACATCAAAAGCCATCTCAGAAATCCCTTTACTTGTTCCCACAAACACATAGAAGAGTTCATTTCAGATCATTGTCAGTCACTTTGATATTCTTTGCACCAAAAATATGTATCTCAGGGTACCTGAGTGGTTCCATGGTTAAGTACCTGCCTTTGGCTCAGGTCAGGATCTCAGGGTCTTGGGATGAAGCCCCACATCAGGCTCCCCGCTTAGTGGGGAGTCTGCTTCTCCCTCTTCCTCTGCCTCCCCGCCCCCCACCGCTTGCTCTCTCTCCTCTCTCTCTCTCATACACATAAATAAATAAAATCTTTTTAAAAATAAAATCTATATCTCAAGCAAATCCTTTACATTTGGGAGAAGCATGGTTTGCATGAAATCATTTGGCTTTGTGCAGAGCAACACCATTTCCCTGAGCCCCAAGACCCTGAAGAGGAAAGTGGGGAACAAAGCAGAGCCTGCCACTCAACCAACTTACTGTTCTCTCTCTCTGCTCCAAAACGTTCCACCTGACCCCTTCATTTCAGAGGACTTCATATCTGATTATCATCGGATAACTTATTTAGGAAGGTCTGGAGGCGACTCATATAACAGCTCACCTTAAAGGAGAATTCGGTGGTAAGATATGAGACCTGTCCAGGATCACGCCAGAAGCATGTTCGCTGGTGGTAAACACAAAAGGAAGACCCTTTCCGAATGTTGGATTCAGCATCCTGCCATCGAACCCACCTTGCCAACAGACTGCTTTGTATGGATTTCAGGACAGAGTGTGGCATAAAATTATAGCTACCTATATTTGGAGGCACTAATCTAGGGTATTATATCTGTAGTCTCACTGGCTGAACAGTTTTGACATCTCTTTTTGCTTTTGAGCTATTAGTAGCATTTGCTTATGAGACTTACGTGGTCTTACAACGTGCGGAGGGAATCAATCCCTAAAGGAGGCAGAAGGAGCAGGTGCCTCTCCCGTGGGACCCGTCCAAAGCATTTTCCTCCTCCCACCACAAAGGCTGGAGGGTCCTACTCTGAAGCGCTGTCTCCTCTGGTCTCTAGAATAGTAACTGTGCGAGTTCACTGGACCAGAAGAGTTCACTAAACTCAGAAGGGTCATCAGCTAGGTGAGAAGCAATGTGTACACAGGTAAGTGCAGAGATCTGGAGCCAGACTACCAGGGCTGGAATTCCCATGCTGCTACTATCCATTTGGGTTTGTTTTGTGGGTTTTGGGGTTTTTTGTTTTGTTTTGTTTTTAGTTTAGGGTTTTTGTTGTTGTTGTTTTTTGGGTTTTGTTTTGTTTTGTTTTGTTTTTTCATTTTCTCTGTGCTTCAGTTTTCCCATTTGTAAAATGAAGCTACTAACTAGGCCTGTTCCTGGACTGTTATAAGGGACAAATGAGTTCATATATGTGAATATGAATTGATAGATGTGACAACAGTTCCTGAAACATTCTAAGTCCTGTATCTGTTCTGTATTTTCCTTGTTGGTTCATAAAAGTCTAGCCGTATTAACCATCTTGCATTTAGGTACATATACTTAAAAGGGGATAAATCAAAGATTAGATACATTTGGATAGAATAAAATAAATCAGCAAAAGCCTAGAACATGGGAAATTGCCCAGAGGCCACAAATCAAACTGAAATAAAAATCAATTTGTAAGTATTAATATTTGAGGAGCCCCTATTATATCAATGGTCTTTTTATACATTAAGGGAGAGGGAGTAAAGAACTGGGAAGCCTAATTCCGTTCTCCAGGGGGCCCATACACTACGTAGAAAAGAATTAAATATATATTGAAATAGACGCTAACAGCACCAGGTGCAACGAAGAGCGTAAGAAGGAAGCGGCAGCTTTATGGCACCGTCAGGAAGCCCCAGGGGGGCAAACAAGAGAGTTGGGGGCAGCGCCCTGCTGGTTCTTATTGGGGGTGCTACAGTGTACTAGGGTATCGGGGTGTATTGAAGGTGTGCCCTGGGGACATGAGTGCCTCATAATTTGTAAAAATAAAAAATTTGAAACAAAATGTATGCGTTCGCCCACAAGTGCCCAATTAAATATATCATGGGGCATACTTCCTTTCAAAATGATGGCATGGTTTTTCTTTTTTTTTGAAACAGAAAGATACCCATGGCATCTTATCCTATCAAAATGCAGGCAATAGAATACAATGTTTGTGGGTTTCTGGGTAGCTCAGTCGGTTAAGCATCTGCCTTCAGCTCTGGTCATGATCCCAGGGTCCTGGGGAGCCTGCTTCTCCCTCTACCCCTCCCCTTGCTTGTTCTCTCTCCCTCTCTCTCTGTCACACCCTCTCTCTGCCTCTTGAGATAGATAAATAAATAAATTAATTAATAATAAAAGAGAATGCTTGCCATGGTCCCGCTTTAGAAATTTGTATGTGTGTGCACACGCATTCTCTAAGGATACCTACACGTAAAGAAATATACCAAAGTTTCAGCAATTACTTCTTTGGATGGGAAATCATCTGGGTGACTTCTACACTTTTTTTAGTTTTCCCATCTACTGTTTACATTTTTTACACTGAGCACTGAAAGTCTTATTTAGGAGAGAATTGGGGGAGCATGGGAAAGGATTAAAAGAAAATCTGTTTTTCCTAACCCTGACAAGGCCTATTAATGAGCTGACATGGTGTGCATTTTATTTTGTACATCTCTCAGAAATTATTACAGAGCCACTCAGTGTGCTTTTTATATAATGATTAGCTTACATTATTCAGTTCTTGAGTAGAATTTGGGTCAGCTCTGCGTGCTTATTATTTGTGCAAGTAGCCAGGACAGCCAACTTTCACAGCATGATGAGTATTGATACCACGGATGGATGAAATGTTTTCTAAGCACCGAAATGGCACTTTGCAAGGGTAAGGGGACGCTGCAGGTTTTCTGGTCACTGGAATATATATGAGTCATTCAGAGAATGAGAGTTCCAAAGGCTAGCTCTCTAATCAGAGAGCACAGCTGGAGAAGAAGAAATAGTGGGGAAACACTTGAATTTCATGGCCTGAGTCTTGTATTTAACGTGTAGCTACTCTGCCGCAGAAAAAGTTTGTCACCTCATAAAAAGACAAGGGAACATGTCCCAAACGAGTTAGTGTTTCCCTTTTAAAATGGATAATATCCCCAGTTAAAAATTGTAAAGACTTCCTATTTGGGAGGAAATGGTTCAAAACCCGCCTACACTTAAGGCCAAACTACATTTTTCCTCTGTATGTTCATAGACCAGTGGCCACCAACCAGAGAAGGAGGTGAAATCCCTCTTTTATCCCTGCCTCTGCCTTCACCCATTCTGTCTCTTCCCTCGCCCCAGGAGACCTGGGACTCTCTGGCTCTTGGCCCTTCCTTCTCAGAGAAAAACAATTCACCATCACTAAGTAAAAGTGGTCAACCAGGATACATAGACACAGAGCCATTTCTGAATCTGTAGTTGTGGTTTTGGACAAGTTCCTAAATGCTCTGGGTTGAGACAAGTGAATCTGGAACTTTAAGCTTACCTTCAGCTCCATAATTCCAGGCTTCTGTAATAATTTAATCCACAGCAGTTAATGAATAAAAGTCTTAACCACATCAGGGGGCATTTGTATTTCAGGTCAGCAAAGACTGGAAAAACCTTAGTTCAAACAACAACAACAAAAAAATGTGTCCCTGGAACAAAATTTCAGGCACTGACAACCTGGACAGCAGAGAAAATTTGGAGCCTTTCTAGAATTCTTCAGACCACACAACAAATTGTACCACCACCCCCCCCCCCCCGCCACAGCTCCCCTGCCCATCTGCTGTGCTTAGATGTTGTACTATCCGAAATGCTTTTGAAAAGCCCAAAGAACTCTTAAGTGGATCAAAACACTGACAATCTCATTTAAAATTGTTCTCTTTTATGTTTCCAATGAAATGCCTAAACATTAAAGATGAGATTTGAATGTATGGCTGCTCATCAGAACTAAATCCTTTTAGGATCCTACCCATTACTAAATGGTGCACAGCAAAGTGTGTATGAATTCTTAAGGAAGAGCTCGATATTTTGTAGCACATTTAACATATTGAAGGAAACATTGTTTTGTTTGTGGGAAAATTATATTGACTGTAACTAGTACGTTTATTCTAACTGGATTGCTTCACACATTGCGGTATATAGGAAGAGGCAAATTAAAAACCAAGATTTGATATGAATCAGCAACGTGCTTAGGTGCTCCCACATCTATCTTTCAGTAAACCAACTTTTTCTTCTTGCCTTGGGTTTTTATTCTGTTTTCTGTTCTTCTCTTGTTGAAACTTGTCCCTTTCCCCAAGGCTCTCTATTATTCTGCACCCTCAAGCCTCTTTTTCCTGAAGCCCCGTGTTTTCTCTCTTTAAGCACCCAAGAAGGATGTGTTCCTTTTTCCCAGATGGCTTCAATCTCATCATTAGTCTTTTCCTCTTAGTTTCATGATGTACTTCTTTCTTAGCTAGGAAGCGAGGACAGAGAAAGTCTGTACATATAATTTTGACTTCACTTTACGCTCTCACTGATGGGAACTGTCATCTTTTCCATATGCAGCCCGTAAGTGCAGGAAGCGCTACTAAATTAAGTTACTTTTGCTCAGGTCAGATCTGTCAGTGTGGGCTTTCTAAATCCAAAAGCAGATTATAACCCTTCCCTGTCGAAGTTAGAGGAAGACGGCCGGTGATCCCAAGCCTCCCCAGATGGACACAGTAACTCCTTCCATACAGCATCGGGGTCTATGATGTCTCTGGCCCCTGCTGATTCCTGACGTTGCTCCTCTCAGTTTTCCTGTCGTGCTGTCTGGTTAACCTGCTCAAATCCTGGCGGCTTCCTCCAACGCCACAGTCTCACTCTGCCAGGTCTCTGTCAGCCCCCCACCCGGTCCCCCACCTTGTAATACTGTCCCTTTCCTTTATGCATCTCAAGACTCACCAGTCTGGGAAGCTTTCTTCCCTTCTTCTTCCCTTCTTTCCTCACCCCAGACCTAGGTTTCAGTGGATCCGTAAATCCCCCTGTGTTCCTCACACACAATTACCTCAGGTTTTGTTAGAGGTAGTGGTTTATTTGGCAGCTTTCCCCCGGGGGGACTATAAGCTATTCTGGGAAAGTTGTGCCCTTTGTCTCTTTCTTCATTGGTACCACAAGGATTTAGCGGTCTTGGGATAATGTTTGTGGGAGAAATTTATTTGTGCTTTGACATAACAAATGAGAAAGGCCACTGCAAATCTTAAGTGCCATACAGGAAGATCACCACAGTAAGGTAATATCATCATCATGAGAAGTGGTTACAAGGGAGAGGGTGGTTGGTTTATGGGCATTGGGGAGGGTCTGTGCTACGGTGAGTGCTGTGAAGTGTGTAAACCTGGCGATTCACAGACCTGTACCCTTGGGGCTAATAATACATTATATGTTAATAAAAAATAAAAATTAAAAAAAAAAAAAAAGAAGTGGTTACAAGGGAAGAAGTTCAAGGATGTAGGTCTGCTTGCAGCTTTCGAAAGGCTTGAATCATGGATGGGATACTTCCGCTTTCACTTTGGATTTGTAAGCAAAGGAAACTGCTGGGGCAAAAACCAACTAAGATTAAGATTGCCTACTGTTTCTCCTTTGCATAAGGCCTTCTGCCCTGTATTCAACGTAAGATTTTCTGAACCTAGGAACCTGGGCCACAATTCCAATGGGCTGATTCAGGCAAAGTGCCTCAACCCCTCCCTCTCCCCAAGCCTCCCTCCCTCTTAGATGTCTCTCCCAATAGGCTCCCTCCTCCACCGGTGCTGTGGAGACACTCTGCTAAGCAGGTAAGGTCCTTATCTTATCTAAGTCTCAGGTCAATCCCCTGACATATTGTTTTCCTTTATCTTATCATTAAAGGCACCAGCGCGTGAATCAGTTAATCAACTTAGCTTGAAGTGTGCAGAAAGAGGCAGAGCTGAGATTTGAACCAGGTTCTGATCGACTCCAGAGGGGGAGGTCTTAATCACTGCTCAGCACTGCTTCTTCATTATCTGACCACGGCTTCATCAGACTCTTCACCGGAGATAGACTCCCTTGCACAGCTGGTCTAGAAATAAGCTTTTTTCATTAACACATCTTTATTTTCCTCTTGTGTAAATCCTGTCTTTACTTACCATGCCACCGAGTAAAATATTTTCTATTGGCCCTGGACGCAAAAAGTGTTGATGGGGATGGATGGATACTGAAATTATTGTAGTTTTAATTCCCCAGTTAGGATTGTCACAGGAACAATCATAAGATCAGGATGGACCAAACCTGACAATAAGGTTAATTACAATAAACAACATCTATTAGGCATTTACTGTGTTTTGGTCATTTTGCTCTAAACTTTGTACACTTGTCCCATTTGATCTTTATGCCACTTTTATAAAGTGAATATTGTTCACTTGTACAATGAACATTGTTCATTGTATCCTCTCGTACATTTGGGTATGTTCTATATGCTGATACAAATGAAAAAAAAAAAAAATGAGATGGAGAGCTTACACAACTCACTCAAATTCACATATTTGTAGTTCCTGAAATGGATTTTCAAAATCAAGCAGTCCGACTCGGCTCCCAACCACTAAGCTGTATTAATTCTCAGGAGGTTAGCTTCTCTTGACTCAGCAAGTTTCTGTGGGAAGGGGAGGCAAAGCAGAGGAAGAGACAGAAGCTATTAGAGTATAGGCTGCCTCCTTTCCTGTCAGCAGAGGCAAATGTTAGAATGACAATTATTTAGGAAAGCTGCAGTTAGGAACATTTAGCATTTCAGTGGGAGAAGTCTAAGCTATTCCTCCAGAATAAGAAAGAAAATTGCAACCCTAGAAACCTGGAGAAGCTTTTGATCACTGATGTCCTGACAACCTAGATGAATAATTAGGACAGATCAGTTAAGTTCACAGACAGGTCAGATAGGTTCTTCTGTGATATTGCATTTACCATGTGTATTACAATGATTTCTTTACATGACATCTCCCCTCCTAGACTTTGAGGTATTTGAAAATACAGCTGTCTTAGTTCTTGCTATCATCCCTAATATCAGACACAGTGTAGAGTCTCAGTATACATGTTGGATGTTTCTTCTATCAAGAGAGAGTTTTACTGAAGGGATTGCAGACCAAGACTGTTCCATATAAATGACATAATCCCTGAGTTATAGGATTTGTTTACCTTTTTTGAGGGGGGTTTGGCAATTCAACGTTTAAGAGGTACAAAAGAGCTTGTGATGCAAAAATCTCTCTCCAAATCTTGTCCTTAGTCACCCAATCATCCCTACCCCCTCAGGGACAACCAGAAGTATCAATTATTCATAAAAGCCTCAAAAGGTATTTTATGCACACACTAACATAAATTTGTTTTCCTCCTTCATACTCTTCCTACAAAAACATAGAACATGATTCCCACTGTTCTGAAACTTGAGTTTATCCACAAAAAGAAATCCCAGTGTTCATTTACATGAATTTATAATGAGTTTTTTCTGTTGTTATGCTTTTGTTCATTGGTTTTTAAAAATGTGTTTGTTTTTAAGGGTTCTATCACATCCCACTGTAAGGATGGTCCATTGTTGGTTTATGCGGTCCCTGCCATGGGTATTGAAAGTGTTTTGAACAAAACTGTCTGTTCTTTCTAGTAGAACCTACTGTCTGGGGAGCAGGTTTTAGAGGGCATTTCATTAATACTATTATATAATATTTATTGAAATTATGCATGCATTAATTAAGCAGCAACATTATTCTACAAGGTTTTTTTAAATAAATAATTATGAATTATGACAGAAATTCAACATCAAAATTACAGGTGTTCTCACAAAAGGAATTTATATCCTAAAAACAAAACACACACACACAAAACACCAATATTTCAAGCTGGCATAAACTTTTCTAAAGTGGAAAAAAAGCCCAGAAACTACAGAAGAAAAAGGGTTGATGCATTCTAGGGAAAATTATATCTAGATACATTCTGTCAAAATTTTGTATTACCATAATACAGTTAAATCTAGGCAGATAATATGTTCAGAATAAAAGGGAAAGGTCAACTTAGACTTATAATTCTCTGCAATATAAAACAGTAGAAGTCATGGCTGCAACATTTGAGAAACTCTTAAAAGGCAAATTTTAGTGGTATTAGAAATTGTGATGAAATGTAAAGATTTAAAAAAACCACAAAACCAATGATATAACATATACATCTGTTGTAGAAAGAAACCATGTGAGCTCTTTAAGTAAAAAAAAAACCTTTAATATAAGGAAATAGAGGCTAAAGTCTTTGCAAGACATGGAAGAATGGGCTCCACTATTCAGTACTCTAGAAATGCCACCCAAAAAAGCCATCCTGACCCTCTCCTTAATATATGGGAAACATCTCCCCAGTGACCACATTCCCCAACCCCCCTGAATGCAGGAAAAGTCAGCCTGGCCAGTGGGATTGATCAGAGGTGACGTGTGTCTTCTGTGGGGATTTTAAGAGGTATGGTTACTCTTCCCATAATCTTTTTCTTTTCCTGCTAGTTGGACACAGAAGACACAAAGCCTAGGGGAAGCTAGAGCCACAACATGGAAGGAAAGTGTTGGCCAACGGGAACACTGGCATTGAACTATTATTAAAGGAAGAAATGAAATGTGCTCAGGCAGTGAAACTCTAGGGTTTCTTTGTTACAAACAATTGAAGTACTCTAATTAATAAAATAGTCAAACTTGCCAGTCTATGGACTTGCAGTCAGCATTTCAATGGGGTAGGTAAGGAATTAAGAGACTCTTTGGAACCACTGAAATCAAGGATCTGGAAGGGGATGCTATGGATAAACTGCCTCCAGACAGCTATGAAGCCAGTGACTTCGGGCTGGGATGCACCTGCAGTGGAGAGCCGTCTCTCTGGCTGTGCTCACCTGGCAGGAACAGGAGCAAGGGCAGAGAGTTGCTGCCTAACCTACACCCCACACAACTCACAAGGGGCATCTAGTTGCCGATACTAAATTTACATCCAGCGTTCTCTCTGCAAGAGCATCTAGAAAATATACTTCTTAAGATTTCTAGCCTCTGCAGTACCATAAAGCATACTGGAAAGAAGTGAGGTAAAGGGCTAGGTGGCAATCCACCATAAGCACCACTTCACTAGGCCTTCAGGGTTCTTGAACCTAACACACACACGCATGCATATAGGTCTATAAGAAGATGCACTACAACATTAAGTAGAGTTTTTCCTAAAATGGGAGAATATGGGTGCATGTTCCTTTCTTTTCTATGATTCCCAAGTTTCCAATGATGAGCATGTGTTACTTTTCTCATAAAATTGGAAGAACATTCTTTGAAAGTACAATAATGTAGGAATTGGTGATAACTTATCTTTTTATTTTTGAAACTTACTGTAAGTCCATTCTTTACTTCTACCACCCACAATTAGCCTCACATTGAAGACCCACAAAAGTATAAAAAGAAAAGTATTCTTGATAAATGTTAATCATTAAACATGTCATCTTTCTGCTTCTCCTATGATAGACTACTTGCGTGTGGTTTGCCCTAGTGGCTAAATTGGAAACTATCTTAAATACAGGAACTGTTTCTTTGCACACACATAATCATGTTAGGAAATGGATTGTTGATTAAGCTAAGTAGATTTCTCCATGATTAGTAATGATATAAAAATAACTTATCAACAAAGCTTATCAGGAAAAAAAAAGACAGACTTAAGAAAATATGATGCTATTTTGGTAACAAGTAGAGGAGCAAAAAGAAACAGATAAACCAAAAAATTATATGTATGTGTATGTATATATATCCCATTCACCTTAGAAAAGGAAATGACTTTAACAGAGATTTCCAAAGGGGTAGAAGTCTTGTTTTCTACTCACTGGGCCAGACAAAAAATAAAAATAAAAAATAAAAAATGAACAGTTGATGAAGTGTGGCCAGTTGTAGAGTATCCACTCAGTGAAGGGAATTGTGGCTTTTCAAACAACATTCAGAATCCATCTTTCTGCCATCATTTATCTCTATTGCATATCGAATGTTCTATCTTTCTAGCTAGCTACTCTGATAAAATGTAAGAACCACCAGTGATGTTATAAATGAAGTACTTAGAAGCTTGCAGTAATAGTAGATATTAATAATAACCTTAATGAAAATTTGTAGCAACCCAATTTATCATTTGAAAAAGTAGCAATAAATGGTATTTGGGGCTGTTGTCAAGAGCTCAGAAAGAAAACCTATTAATTAATAATGTGTAAGTACAAAGTCACAATACTATAATCTCCACCAAGATGTATGAGTATAAGTTACCTCTGAATGTTTCTAACTATTAATATTTCCTTAGATTTTTTTTCCTGAAGAAATATACTTAGAAGCCTTCAAGGCAATATATTTACTAAAAACCCTCCCCAGCTGCCAGCAGCTGCAACAATAACTTGTGGTTTATACCCCCCCCCCCCCGCCAAATCTCCCATCTTCTGTGTCCTTCTACAGTGTGACTTCGTCCTCTTTATTGAGCTGTAGAGTTAATTTCTCTTCCTTGGAATTGGGTAGGCATGTGGCTGCTTCACCCATTACACTCTATAACTACAGAGGAAGTGAGTCTATACAGCTTCCACAGCAAGGTCATAAAGAGCCATGCAGCTTCAGCTTTGGCCTCTTGGAAAGCCCATCCTATGGATACTCTCTTGCGACCTTCATGTTGGGAACCAAGCTGCCATGAACAGAGAGATCCAAGCTCAGGTAAAGTTACTTGTAGTGCTCAGGGTGACAGCAGCAGCTGGGTCCAGTCATAATCAACCAAACCGGGCCTGGATCTTGTACCATTCATAAAAATCAACTCAAAATGAATTATGAATGGAGTGGGAAAGAATATTTAGAAACAACATATCTGATAAGAGGCTTGTATACAAAATATATAAGGAACTCATCCAACTCAAAAGCAACAAAACAAAACAAAACAAAACAAATGGGGAAAAGAAAAACCCGGTTGAAAAATGAGTAAAGAACTGAGTAGGCATTTTTCCAAAAAAAAACACCATATGAATAACCAATAGATCCATGAAAAGGTGCTCAATATCACTAATCATCCGGGAAGTGCAAATTAAAACTACAACAAGATATTCCTTCATAGTTGTTAGGATGGCCATTGTAGAAAAAAAAAATTAAATAACAAGTGGTAGGGTATGGAGAAAAAAGAGAACCTTTGTACACTATTAATGGGAATGCAAATTGGTACAGCCATCATAGAAAACAGTATGGCAGTTCTTAAAAAAAAAAAATAGAAATACTATATGGTTCATCAATCCTTCTTCTGGGTATATACCTAATGGAAATAAAATCAGTATCTTGACGAGATATCTTACATGTGCTCATTACAGCATTTTTAACCATAGTCAAGATATAGAAACAACTTAATATCTACCTACAAATGAATAGAAAAAGAAATTGGGGTATATATATACAATGGAATATCATTCCATATTTAAAAAGGGGTTCCTGACTTTTGCCACAACATGGATGCACCTAGAAGACATTATGCCAAGTGAAATAAGGCAGACATAAAAAGAGGAAAAAATGTGTGATCTCACTTATACATGGAATCTAAAAAGTTGAATATATAAAAATGGAGAGTAGAATATTGGTCATCAAGGTTGGAAGAATAAGTCTAGAAATCTAATGTACAGAAATGTTACTATAGTTAAAAATACTGCATTGAATAATGGAAACTTGCTAAGATCATAGACTTTAGGCACTCTCATCACACATACACACACATACATAAAAGTGGTAACTATGTGAGGAGAAGACATGATAATTAGCTTGACCATAGAAATCATTACACTGTGCATATATATCAGAAATCATCACGGTGGACACCTTAAATATATAGTTTTATTTTTTTAATAAAATAAGAAAACAATTTTATCACCAGGTCTCAAATGCTTTGGTTTGGTATACAATGTTCTTTATGATTTCTTTGGCCTTATATCCTACCTCTCAAGACCCATACTTCACTTACTGCTCTAGTAACACCAAATCTGTTGTAGGTTTCATATGAAACTCAGTTTCTCTCACCTCCATTGACAATGTGTCTTCCTCTGCCCCAAGTGTTCCCTCTACACTTGTCCCATTGTCAAACTTGCCTGATCCTCCAAGTGCCCTCTCAAGCAGAGCTTCTCTCAACTTCCTTAAGATAAATTATGCCTTTATTTCCCTCTCCATGTGGTATATGCCTTTATAACTCAAGAGCCTACCACATCATCTAGCACATATTAAGTACCCTGTGAATTCTTGTTGAGTTACTGGATAAAAGGATGAATGAATAGATGGATACATGGATAGACACACAAAAGGACATTGGAGGGAGGATGATTTTTAAAAAACCTTCTAAGGCAATGTATTTTAGTTTCAATATTAAATATTGGCAAGGATTGGAAAATTGTGGTCAAGAATACATTTCAGATGGGTAGAATAATTGTGAGAAGGGTGTGGGGGGAAGGTGAGAGAAAGTTTTGTGTAGACAGTGAGTTCATCTGAGGTAAATCCTTATACAGGAGAAGAGTAAAGACGGCTAGTTATTAAAGGTGTTGAAGGAAACACTAATGTCGTAAATGAAGGCATTGGGGAGAGGTGACAGAGATCAGTGGATAACAAGCTATTACACCTGCATGCAGAGAATGCTGCTAAGTATGAAGAGGTATGAGTGGATTTTATTTGCTTTTAAGATTATATGGGTTGATTTGTGATTAATATTATTGAAGATATTGAGAAGTGTTCCTTCCATTTTAAGGACCTATGCAAAGTACTAGGTAATGTATTTAATTTTGTTATTAAAAATCATCAGATCCAATATTGTATCCACCAAACATACTAATGTGTTACATATTTAGATAGGTATGGATATGTTTTATAAAAATCTTTTGTCACAATATTACTCATAATCCATTAAGATAGAGCATTATCTTGAAAATCTTGAAACATAATATAAGACAACAAAGCTTTAAATAAACAAGGTACAAGGATTTGCTTGCCAACATAACCAGATACACAACCAAATAAATAGAACTGTATGAGAATCCTTCACTCTCACCCTTCTTAGGGAATGAATCTATTCAATTCTGAAGGCTGAACTTTTTTATTTCCTCTGAACAGTGAGCTATGTTTTTGAAGGTAGGCAACGGGGAAGCTTTTAAAATGACTAGAACAAGAACAGCAAATACTAAGTCTTCCAGAGCAATAAGGAAGAAAGTGAAAAAAAAAAGATTTTTTTAAAAGATTTTATCTATTTATTTGACAGACAGAGATCACAAGGCAGAAAGGCAGGCAGAGAGAGAGGGGGAAATAGGCTCCCTGCTGAGCAGAGAGCCTGATGTGGGGCTTGATCCCAGGATCCTGGGATCCACTGAGCCACCCAGGCACCCTGAAAATGAGATTGTTATTCCACATTTAAGAAGTAGCAAATAGAGGGAGACAAACCATAAGTGACTCTTAATCTCACAAAACAAACTGAGGGTTGCTAGGGGGAGGGGGGTTGGGAGAAGGGGGGTGCGGTTATGGACATTGGGGAGGGTATGTGCTTTGGTGAGTGCTGTGAAGTGTGTAAACCTGGCGATTCACAGACCTGTACCCCTGGGGATAAAAACATATGTTTATAAAAAATTAAAAATTAAAAAAAAAAAAAAAGAAGTAGCAAATAGGGCACCTGGGTGCTCAGTGGGTTAAAGCCTCTGCCTTAGGCTCAGATCATGATTCCAGGTTCCTGGGATTGAGTCCCACATCAGGCTCTCTGCTCAACAGGGAGCCTTCTTCCTCCTCTGTCTCTCTCTCTCTCTCTGCCTGCCTCTCTGCCTACTTGAGATCTCTGTCAAATAAATAAAATCTTAAAAAAAAAAGAAGTAGTGAATAGTAGTAGATTTTTTTAGTATTTTTTGTAGATAAACAACAAATTCAAGAAGTTTGGAGGCAAGGTAGTGATGAAAGGAATCTAAAACTTTCATAAGTATTTTAAAGTCGTGGTAGATTATCATATTTCAATATAATAATGATAGCCTAATTTATAGGAAGGCTGTAGACAGAGAGAGGGTCTTAGTGGGTAGGGGGATGAAAGCATTGGAGGAAGAAAGCCTCCTGAACTTTAGTGTTCTCACCTGTAAAGTGAGTAAAATAAAATGTATCTTACATAAATAATTATGAGAACCAAAGAAAAATTACATAATGTGTTTGGTGCCAAGTAATCATTGGATAGGTAATCATTATTGTTAATAGCATCATAGAGTTCAATGTGCAAATTTAAAACTACAAAAGGAAGGAAAATGAGAGCGATTATGGAGACTCCTAAGAAAAGCAATCAATTTCTATGCTAGTAGAATATGGAGGAAAGTCATAAAGGAATCTCTCTTGAATAACTGCGTACACATATTTTCTCAGAAAAAGTTAGTCTAGAGGAAATTAGCAACAAACAGGTAGGTTTACTGGCTCCTCAACAGTCAAAGTCAAAGAAGATGACATTGAAGGAGGGACAGTTTTGTGAACATACAGAACCTGATTCCAGGACAGCAGATATATATGGGAAGCCAACGACTTCCACCGGTTTCATTTGAAAGAAGAGAGTGTAATACGGTATTTCCAGAAAGAGATCTATGCTTTCAACGTGCTGGTTCTTTAAAATGTTTTTCTTATTATAGCTTCACCTGAAAAGAAGAAAAACAAACCAAAAATCTTTGCCCTCCATAGACAAAAACTCACCTTTGACATGAGCCTCACAACTCATACAAAAATTAACACGAAATGGATTATTTTAAAATTTTAAACTTTTAGAAGAAAAATTAGAGAAAATTCTCAGGATTTAGGACTAGGAAAAGAGTTCTTATTGCTGACATCAAAATATGGTCCATGAAAGAAAAAAATGGATCAATTAAAGTTTATCAAAATTTAAATTTTTCCTCTGAAAAAGACACATTAAAGGGATAAAAAGACAAGCTCTAGACTAGGAGATAATACTTGCAAAACATATATCCAAGACTGGTATTTAGTCTTATTATTCAGGACTATCAAACCCACAGGGGGAAATAAATTAATCATAAAATGGGCAAGAAATATAAACAAACATTTTATCAAAACAAACATTGCATCAAAGAGAGTGTAAGATGGCAGATAAGCACATGGAAAGGTGTTCCACATCATTATTAGGCAAATACAAATTAAAGCCCTATTACAATATATCATCTTATAGGCATCAGGATGACTAAAGTAGTGACAACACTAAATGCCGGTGAGGATGCTGAAAAACTATGTCATTCCCACAGTATATGTGGGATTGTAAAGTGTAGTTTGGCAATGAAGAATAGTTCAGCAGTTTCTTATAAAAACTGATATGAATGACCATACTACCCAGCAACAGATTTTTGGGCATTCATCCCAGAGTAATGAAAACTATGTTCATGTAAAAAAACATACATGAATGTTCATGCAACTTTACTCATAATAGTTAAAAACTGGAATCAACTCAAATGCCTTAAATAAATGAACAGTTAAACCATGGCACACCCATACCATGGAATACAATTCAGTAACAAAGAGAAATGAACTATTGATACACATTACAACTTGGATGGATCTCTGGATTATGCTGAGTGCAAAAAGCCAATCCCAAAAATTACATACTATATGATTTCATTGAATAACATTCTTGAAGTGACAAAGTTACATAAATGGAGAGCGGGTTCACGGTTATAAGGGGTCAGGAATGGTAGGGGTGTAGGAGAAAGAGGCTACCACGGATTAGGAGTGAAGTTGAGGGGCTGGAGGAGGAAAGAGGCTGTATTTTCAAAGGACATCCACAAGGAATTTTTGTGGTGATGCAATCATTTTGTATCTTGATGGCGGTGGATACACAAACTCAGACGTGATAAAATTGCGTGGAACGAAATATACACATGCATATAATTGGAGATATCCAAATACAATTGACGGATTATAGTTTTGCAGGATATTACCATTGGAGGAAACTGGGTAGAAAATACACAGAATCTCTCTGAAATATTTCTTATAATCATGTTTGAATATAAATTTATTTCAAAATAAAATTTTTTATTGTTTTTGAAAAGCTTTGACCCGGGGCACCTGGCTGACTCAGTCAGAAGAGTATGTGATTCTTGAGCGTGGGGACTTGAGTTCAAGCCCCACCCTTGGTGTAGAGATCACTGAAAAATAAATAAATAGATAGATAAAGTTAAAAAATTTTTAAAAACAAAAATAAAAATCTTTGGCCTGAAAATAATGAATACCCTTGGTGACTAGGTTATAAGAAGAAAAACATTACTTTTAAACAACTTAAAAGTTTTAATAACTAATATATCACTGTATAAGGAAAAAAAAGTTATGTCATGTAGTTTTCCTCAAGATAACTCTGGACTAATTAAACTGATTTAATAACGTTCGTCTAAAAATCGTTCTCTTTATTTCTCCTGATTTTACAACCATATAAAAACACTGTAAGCACAATATTCTAGTTTATGCAAATCCTGGATGTATTTTCTTATGAATAGTCTGTTTGAATTTCCTAAACTTCCTTCCATGGTTTGGTGTATCAGATAAACTAAAATCACTTAGAAAAATGCAAAATTTTGTGTTTCAATAAATTAAAAACTAGTAAGTAATGTCTTAATCAAAAGAGATCAGTACATATGATACTATAAATCATAATCATTTCATATGGAAGTTAGCCCAAATGTAGAAGGTCTGAGAAGTCAACCTCATTTGCTTGGGTTTATAATACTTAGAAATAATGAGCTTGAGGTGAACGATAAAATGTCTTGAAATTTTTTATGAAATTGGATAAATATGATCAACTTAATTACAAGGGAAAAAAAGACTTGTGAATCCTTTATTGAATGTTGTTGTATAGATAATATTCAAAAAACAAATGTAAAATCTGTGCTTTCTTTGTAAAAAGGCCAATTTATACTCTACACAAACAACAAATGTCCCTTTCTCTCTCACAATAATTGTGTCTTTTTAGCATATTCTTAAATCATTCCAAATGAAGTGTCTTATTCTTTGAAAATGTTTAGTTCATACGAACAATTGCTATCCCCACAGCTTTAAAATATTGCCTGTTAAATACTGTCATTAGATAATGTGATCTATGTTCTTTTCTTTTCTCTTCTGATGACTCTTCTTGACTTTTTCTTTTGCAATTTCAGGTTCCAATTTTAAAATAATAAAACTACTAAGACTTTTTTTTAACGTGTAAATTATGTTTGAGTTTCCTAAATGACCACTAAGTAACAGAGAGATTTATCCCTTCATTTTCAAAAGGAGGCATATTAAAAATAATTAGCTGTGTTTGACATTTTCCAGATGTCCTAGCTGCTCGATACTGTTAGAAGAGCTGTCCTGCTTATTTCTCTTTTCTAGAGAAAAAAGTCAGCCTTCTTAGGTCAATTTTATAGAGGTAGAGGGCATTAATATAAATATATGTAAGTTTTTGTGGTTTTCCCCCACTTAAAAATAAGCATACGCATGTTCATGTTCAAAGACTCACAAAGTTACTGTCAATAAGTTAACTTAATATATATATTATTTATTTATTTATATATAATATATATATTTTTGCTGTCATTCATTTCGCTTGTATACAGCATATATAAGCATATATACTATATATAATATGTATATATTATATGTATAGTTACATAATACATATATCATATGTATATGTTATGTATATCTTTAGATGCAAGCACACACAATCCAATACATTGTTGGCATTACTTTGAACAAACTGTTTTCAGATCAGTACTTATTCAACTAAGAAAAAAGCAAAATAATAGGTTTTATTTTACCTTCACTAATTCCTTCTTTGATGCTTTTCCCTACTTTACTACATAGATCCCAGTTTCTAACCTATATTATTTTTCTTCTCTCTACAGAACTTCTTTTAACAATTCTTGTAAGGCAAGTCTATCAAGAAACAAATTCCCTCAATTTTTGTTTATTTGATAAAGTCTTGACATATCACTTTTGAAGGATAAATTCTTAGGACACAGAATTCTAGGTCAGTGATTTTTTTCTCTTATCACATTAATTATTTCACTCCACTTTTTTGCTTGCATGGTTTCTGAGGGGAAGTTAGATGTAATTCTTACCCTTGTTCCTCAGTAGGTTAGGTATATATCCCCTTGGCTTCTTTTTTTTTTTTTTTTAAGATTTTATTTATCCATTGGACAGACAGTAGTAGCAGACACAAGTAGGCAGAGAGGTAGGCAGAGAAAGAGGAAGGGAAGCAGGCTCCCCGCTGAGCAGAGAGCCCGATGCGGGGCTCGATCCCAGGACTCTGAGATCACGACCTGAGCCGAAGGCAGAGGCTTTAACCCACTGAGCCACCCAGGCGCCCCTATCCCCCTGGCTTCTTTTAGGATTTTTTTTTTTTTAAGTTTGGTTTTCTGAAATCTACATATGATATGTGGATGTGTAATTTTTTGCCATTTTTCCTGTTTGGTGTTCTCTGAGCTTCCTGGATCTGTGTTTGGTGTCTGATATTCATCTAGGAAAATTCCCAGTCATGATTGTTTCCAGTATTTCTTCTGTTTCTTTCTCTTTTTCTCCCCCTTTTGGTATTCCCATTACACATATGTTATATCTTTTGTAGCTGTCCCACAGTTCTTGAGTGTTCTGTTTTATTTTAGTCTTTGTTCACTTTTCCGTTTTGGTGATTTTTATCGAGATTTCCATAAGCTCAGACATTCTTTCCTCAACCATGACCTCTTTACTAAGAAGCTTATCAAAGGCACTCTTCATTTCCATTACAGTGTTTTGATCTCTAGCATTTCTTTTTGGTCCTTTCTGAGGATTTCCATCTCTTTGCTTACATTGTCTGTTCCTGAATGTTGTCTATATTACCCATTATAGATCTTCACATATTAATTAAAGTTGTTTTAAATTCCTGGTCTGATAATTCCAACATCTCTGCCATGTCTGGTTCTGACTTGCTCTCTCTTCAACCTGTGAGGTTTTTTGTCTTATTGTATGTCTTTTAATTTTTCTAGAGAGCCAGACATGATGCACTGGGTAAAGGGAGTCACTCTAGTATTGTGGTAATAAGGTGTGAGGAAAGAGAAGTGTTCAGGGTTCTATATAGTCCTATGATTAGTCTTTTAGTGAGCCTGTACCTCCAGACTGTGCAATTCATTCATTCATTCATTCCCACTCTTCCCCTTCTTACCAGACAGGATGACTAGAGCCTGCTAGAAGTGGATATTTCTCTTCCCTTAGGTCAGTTAGGCTCTGATTAAAAACCCCAGTAAGGAGAGGGAGGTAGGGGGAGGGTGGTGGGGTTATGGACATTGGGGAAGGTATGTGCTATGGTGAGTGCTGAGAACTGTGTAAACCTGGAAATTCACAGACCTGTACTCCTGGGGCTAATAATACATTATATGTTAATTTAAAAAACAAAAAACAAAAACAAAGCAATCAAACAAACAAACAAAAAATCAATAGGCTAGACTCTGGTTAAATAGTTTCTCCTGAGGGCAAACCTTGTGAAGAAGAACAGAACGCTTTGCTGAATTTCAAACTGGCTCCTTTTTCCTTCCCCCTGCAAAGGCACAAGGGAATTTACTGTGAGAATCTGGTGTAGCACCTGGAGGTAAAACTGACAGAAGCATAGGGGACCCTCCCGTGACTGGGTCCCCTTGCTGTTGTTAAGTCTCAGACTTATCTCTGAGGCTCCGGCAAGTCATCAATTACCATCCTGTTTTTCCTATCCTGGTTTCTATTCATGGGTTTCTGTTTGGATAAGTTGGGTTTTTGTGTTTCTGCCTATCTCTCCAATTTGGGGGGTAACAGTTTGCCCTGTGTCTTCACGTCTCTTACAGATCTAAGAAGAGTTACTGATTTTCCAGTTGATCAGTTTTTTACTCGCTAGGATGGTATGGCAACTTCCAGGCTCCTTACATGAGGAACCAGAAACTAGAAGTCCTGTTTCCTTTAAATTTAAATACCTACTTATAGTATTAGAGATGTATTATAGCCTATTATATTATAACCTATTATAATATCATATTATTATACTATAACCTATTAATATTGGTGACATTCATAATGTACTTAATGGTACAAATTAAAGACTCTAAAAATTTAATAATAGCTTCACCCCATCAAGATGATAATTTATTAAAACTTTATAAATTGATTATGTATTATACTTCAACAGAATAGACCATTCTCTTCCATTCTAATATTTTTAGCTATTATAATAAAATAGCCACAGGCATGTAGCCTTATCCACAAAAAGCTTTCTTCTCTTTGTTTACATTAATCTAAAGGTTCAGTTATGGAAATAAAAAAAGTAAGTGTCCTGGAAGAAACACCAGATAAACCTCAATGAAAGACTATAGCAGGCAGAATTGACCTATGTTGATCCAAGGAATAAACTCTTTGTTCAGACTTCCTATATCATCGTCGTGGAAGGGCCCTTAAACTGATTCAGAAAACTGAGTCAGGACCTCCAAGATTGTTTTGGTCTAGAACAGATTCTGTGAGAATCGACTTCTTCACTCAAGTCTGACCAAACAAGAATCAATTACCTATAATTCAACAGACTAAATTAACTGATTTAACTAGAGTAATATTGTATTTTTCATGCCAATTTTTAAGATTCTAATTTTTCCTCTTAATCTTGGTCTAACTGCAATGTAACACTTTATTGACACAAATTTCAAGGAAACACTCAGTGTCAGTGGCATCTTCTTCCAATGAAACCCTCAGAATTCAAAAGAAAAAATTTTTTTAAAAAATAGGAATAGGGACTATAATAAATCATCAAGAAATTAAAAAGTAATTCTGAAGAAAAGAATGATCTATAGGGGTTAACCTTGTCATCAAAACAGTAATAGTGGTTGGACTGTATGAGCAGTAATTTTACTAGATTACTTTGTTCTGTGACCATGTAATTATTTACATGGGTTCAATAAAAATGTATTATTTTTCCTGTCATAATAAAATTGAATAAATTGAATTTGTAACTTTGACCAAGCCAAAAGCCTTGCTTAACTGGGGCAGATAAGCCTACTATTTAGAAGGTAAAAACCTACTTCACCTGTGCAAATGATGCCTTCAAAGTCCTCCCAGGAGCAATGCCTGATAACCCACTTCACGGCTTAGGAGGTCGCCGACTTAGAAGTAGTAAAGAATGTTGCCTGGTAAACACCAGTTTAAAAAATACAATCTCAGAGAAAAATGCCTTCCTTCCAATTACAGGTTCTGCACGAGAAACCTGGTAGAGAATCATAGGGTGGTTCTTCCTTTTTAACCTCTGTAGGATTGATAAGAGCAAAGAAATTCGGGACATCCTGGTAGCTCAGTCAGTAAGCGTCTGCCTCCAGCTCAGGTCATGTTCCCAGGGTCCTGGGATGGAGTCCTGCCTGCATCAACCTCTTTGTTCAGCAGGAAGTGAAGCCTGCTTCTCCCTCTCCCACTCCCCATTCCCACCGCCCCCACACACCACCCCCTCGTGTTCCCTCTCCCTCCGTGTCTCTCTCTGTCAAATAAATAAATAAAATCTTAAAAAAAATAAAAAAGTCAAGGTGCACCTGGGTGGCTCAGTGGATTAAGCCTCTGCCTTCAGCTCAGGCCCTGATCTCAGGATGTGGATCGAGTCCCACATCGGGCTCTCTGCTCAGTGGGGAGCCTGCTTCCTCCTCTCTCTCTGCCTGCCTCTCTGCGTACTTGTGATCTCTTTCTCTCTGTTGAATAAATAAATAAAATCTATTTTTAAAAAAGTCAAGACTTGTTTTTTTTTTTTTAAGATTTTATTTATTTGACAGGAGAGACATACAGAGAGAGGGAGCAGCAGAGGAAAAGGGAGAAGGAGGCCTCCTGCCGAGTAGGGAGCCTGATGCTGTGGGGCTTGATCCCAGGACCTGGGATCATGACCTGAGCCGAAGGCAGACCCTTAATGACTGAGCCACCCAGATGCCCTTCAGTGACCTAAAAGTAAATGACAACCTCAAGTTTTTTAAATATCTCCAGAGAAACACCACCTTTTAAGGCTAAATGCTAAAGGATATTTTAGTCATACTAAAATAAACTGGTCACAGGCAACAAAATGTTACATTAGTGATATCAGAAAAAAAAATTATTGAGCAAACTATGTCGTGAAGTTGGCACTGTCGTGGCGAGCAAAATTTAACTGTGAGAAGTCACTATAGAAAGAAAACATAACACTCTCCACAGCTTCCGATAAGAGTAAACACTTCATATATTCCAGTCAAAAAGAACTCTTTATATTCCAGGAGGAGGAAAAAGTAGGAATTTTAACTGGTTTGAGCCCTCATATAATAAAAATGTGAACATTTCAGATAAACCTGGTTGCCCCAACAAAAACAGTTTTGGCCTCATCTTTTCTATGCACATCTTGAAGCCATATCTTGACTTTTCTGAATAGAATAATCACATCACAAAGTTGCTCCTTTTTACTTCAGACAGATGGATATGTACTCAGAAAACTTCTTAATCTTGCAAAGTATTTTTTTTTTTTAATCCTTGCCATTGTGTTATTTGGAGAACTAGCTCTTCGTTGTAGGCCAAACTTTTTGTGTCTTCTTAGAAGTTTATAACTCTGAGTGTTCCTCTGACAAACCATGTGTTGGTAGAGCTCTAGGCAAACAAATACATGCATGTTTAGTGCCACAAAATGAGCGATTATTTCTGGAGAATAATCTGAAAATATACAATAGTAATAGCATTTAAAAAAATTAAACACAGTATGAAATTAGGTACGAAAAAGTCGTTTCAAAAACAAATGCAGAAAGACACCGAGAAGGGATAAATCAGTCAGGTTGGAATGGTGGAACAATTCTTCATCTTGTCACTAGGGAGACACGTGGTATGTAGAAAAGAGGCCTCAAAATGGAAGGAAGAACAAGAATGAAGGCACAGAGTGACAAGGCACTGACTTTTGTCTCTATGAACCTGTTAGGATTCTCCGTGACTTTTCTAGCCCCTATCTTTCTATCTATCACACTTAACTTCACATGCGAAAAGACAATTCTTAGGATGAGAAAAATTCTAGAGGTCAAAAAAAAAAAAAAAAAAGTCATACCACCTCCTGGAATTTGGGAGTTCCTGGATTTTTGAGGAACTTGAAAAGGTCTTCCTTTATTATCAGTCAAGGTAAAATTAAATTAATTTCTGCCTCTCCAGAGATTGCTAAAAAAACTTTGCATTATTTTTCTAAATAAGTCTACACATTCTCCAGTGAAAGAACAGTAACCAGCAGCCCTTTTGACTCTGCTAAGACCAAAAAGGCCCCGTGCCTCCTCACTGAAGGTTCACCTCTGATCTCTTCATCCTGCTCTCGACATTTCTTGGTGAGATTTTTGCTTTGGCTGCTTTGCTGTCGGTGGATTGGTAGCGGAAGTGGAGTTCATGTTGTTTCCCTATATGCTTAATTTTTAATGACAGGTCTCTGAATTACCAGATTGTGTCAATTACCCCTCCAAGAAATCTAATTTTGTTAATGAAATTAGTTGCTTGGAAGAGAAACATAAGCATTAATTTCAGTGCAGCCGTTTCTCTCTGAGCTGTAGCAGGTGCTATTTGACTGAATTGCCAGCACTTGGTAAAAGGGTTTATCAGGCCTCACACTCAAATCGCATCAATGCTGCCCCATCAGCTCTGCCCCCAAAAATCAGGCACGTCATGGTGGATCTGGAAAACAAACTTTCCAAACCTCAATAAGACACGTAGTCATTTCCCTGAGAAGAACAAGCATGACTTTTTTTTTTCTACTTATCTCAAGGCTAAAACTTTTCCTAAATACAAAAGACAGTGGAAAGTGAAAGAAATTTTACCTATGGCAGTTTAGAACTAAAGCACATTTTTTTGCTAGGGATACGTCTCTATAGAAGCCTAAAATGTAATTTTTATTTCAGTTATCAAGGTGATTGTCTATTTATTGCTTTACTTTACTTTGCTAAGGGAAAACTCTTGGTATAATCCGTGTTCTGACTTGTGATAGCTCTAAGGTATCATGGCAGGGAGAGCATATAATGATCATTCCTCTTTCAGCAAAATCACATTGTTTTCATCCATTTTTATTCCCAATAAATTGAATGTTATTTCCTTGGCACAAAAATACAAAAGAGTCCAGAATTCCACCGAAATGCAACATATTTATTTTTTACCCCCATGTAGAAGGGCACTTAACTCTTAAAGGAGCAAATCTTAATTTCAGTTAAGAGTTTGAACTATCTATCTTTTCCCCATAGCCTGCTAAAAAGACCATCTATCACACAACAAGTATTTACTGAGCACTTATTATATGCCAGGCATTGCTCTGGTTTCCAAGTACACAGCAATGAGTAAAAACCAAGCCCCCCCTCTTTTGGAGCTGCTGTTCTGGTCAAAAGTTTACCCGATACAATTTCTGCCCTGTAGGAACTCTGGCGCACACCGTAAAGAGTGGGGTAAATGTTCCCTGGGATCTTTTTTTTTCTGAGTCCAAAAGAATGGGCACAAGCAAGGAGGAGCGCATCACAAGTAACAGGACAATAGAGAGATGGTCAGGAAAGGCTTTGCTGAGAACGCGATACCTGAGTAGATTTGGCAGAATTAATATGAATCCAAAAGAAATGTAGTAAAAGCAGAAGAAGGTGTCGTTGCTAAAGGCAGGGAAGCATGAAGCGCCCTACTTCAGGCCACAGGGGTTAGGTCACTATATGACTGGTAAGTGGGGAGGAGGCAGGAGCTAAGGCTGAAAATATGGACCGAACCTGATCCTAGTGGGCCTGTGGGTCATCCCCTAGGGGCTGGGGGATCTTTTGCCCCCAGCTCTCTACTCATAAAAGTATACTAATTAACAGAATAGCTTCAAAAAGAGAAAGGAATTGAATCATTAATTCAATCATTTGATTGGATAATTGATTTCTGGAAAGTTTTCTATAATATCTATACTTTTCCTTTCATTACATTTTTTTAAAGATTTTATTTATTTGAGTGTGTGAGAGAGAGCAGGGAAAGGACCGAAGGAGGGGCAGAGGGCAAGAGAGAGAGAGAAGCAGACTCCCCGCTGAGCAGGGAGCCCAACGCAGGGCTCGATCCCAGGACCCTGGGATCATAACCTGAACCAAAGGCAGACACTTAACCAACGGAGCCACCCAGGTGCCCCTCCTTTCATTACGTCTTTAAAGACTTTCAGAGTTTAGTAGTTTTAATATTCTAACTTCAAAAATAACTAGTATGTGTAAACCTTTATAACTTTCTGAAATACTTTCTGATATATCCTCTTATTTGATCATCTAACTAATGCTCCAAGGTAGAAAATGTATGTTTAACTTCATTTTACACTGGAGAAAAATAGGTCAAGAAGTTGTTTTCCCTGGGGTCAGACTTTAAACAGCGCCCTTCTCCCTACCCAACCCTGGGATCGGTCTACCATACCAGCAGACTAGATTTACCATATGTAACATCTGGTTGTTGCATTCCAATAAAAACAATTCCTTTTTAAAGTAATGATGTGAACAATACAACCCTGAGCTTGTCTGGGTTTGTGTTCCAGGAGCGGGACTATCACACACGGTGCAGTACCTGCTGATCTCACGGGCTATCACTGAGGCTGGTACCACTCCAAAGAGATTCCCCAGTTCCTTGGCACCACTAATGGTCCTCAAAGCCTTTGGGCTTACTTCCTGTACAGATTTTCTGACTCCAAACTTGGCTCCAGTTCTGGGAGACAGTTCACCTTTCTGTCAGATCCAGATTGGGCAGCTCTGTGTTCTTTTCCTGCCTTGTCTCCAGGATCTGCTGTGGGGCTGAGCCCCACCTTGAACGCCCGTCTCCTTCCATTTGCCGGAACTGGTGGGTGGGACCCCCACTCTGCCCTCAAGAACTTACAGAGAAATAAAATAATTACCTACATGAAACGAGACCGAATTCAAAATACCAGATGTGTAAAGATTTCCATTAAATATGATCTCCCTTTATCATAATTACAGCTAATTTTTAAAGAAAACAGTTTGGAGAGTTTTATAAAATTCTCATTTGGGGGTTACAAACGTGCCGGTCCATCCGTGGACCCGAAGATTCTCTACTTCGTCGGTGACTTTGTATCGCGAATGATAACAATATTGTGGAAACATTTTTGCAACTAGGTTATTGTAATATTGTTGAATTTCAAGGTAGCACTGGAAATTCGAATTAAAATACCACATACTTATTTCTAGCCCTTTGAAATTATAAAATGTAAATTCTTATCCAACATGATTCTTAGGAAAATTATGAATCTGTCACTACAGTGTGAGTATTTCCCACAGACAGTTTGTCAGTGCAGATACTCAGTAAAATCCACAAAGTGAATTTGGATGGCGAGCAGCCTAGGAACCATTTACTCAGTACCAAGCCCTCCGGAAGTAGGAGGCAGGCACTTCTGCCCTGGGTCATCACCTGTCCATGCCAGAATCCTAACCCTTGTTCCTGGTGTGCTTCAGAACTGACTCTTTCCCTTTTCACCTCACTCCTACAGCTCCTTCCACGTCAATCTGTCTCTCAGGCTTCTTTCTGAGCCTGGGGAAACCCGCTTGAGTTCCCCAGACCCACCTTCCTTTCCTACACGGAAGAGTAACTCTATTTTCTCATACCAGTGGAGTGCAAAAACTCTAAATCAGTTGTAGATCTGTCTGCCTAGATACACTATATAGATATACTAAGCCAGAACTTCCTTTCTGGGGGCGTCCATGAGAAGTATCTTCTGCTCTTCAGTTTTCAGATCTCTGTGGGGAGGTCATTCCTTTCATTTACACCAGGTCCTAGATTCATAGGGACCACAGCGTCTACTCACACCTGGTTTCCTTTTTGTCTCTCCTCCACATCGCTACCAGTGTCAAAGAAAACAGTCATCTAGTCTAGAGGTAGACACGGGTGGCAGACAAGTTGAGGCAGAACTTTATTGCTTTTTATATCCCATTCATCATTTTGCATTTTCCAAATTTTATATTCACTTTCTGAGGTCTGCATTTTTGCAACCTCAAAAATGAAGCAATAACCCCTTATTTTCTTTGCTTTTTACTGTGCTTTTCAATGTTTCCTGAGCCTATGATGAAACATGCCCAGCTGACTAAGTAGGGCGATTATTAGGTAATGGAAGTATAAGAAAAGAAGGAAATATCATAACATCCTTTTAAATCACTGATGAAATCATATACATTTGGTCCCTGACTTATGATTTTTTGACACTATGATGATGCAAAGTGATATTCATTTCTTAGAAACTATACTCCAAATTTTGAATTTGAATCTTTCCCCCAAGCTAGCAACGTGGGGCACTACCCACTCTTTGGATGTTGGGCAGCGACAGCGAACTGTACCTGCCAGCCAGCCACACAGTCATTGGGGTCAACAAGGGATCCCCTTAAAATCATTTTGTACGGGCGCCTGGGTGGCTCAGTGGGTTAAGCCGCTGCCTTCGGCTCAGGTCATGATCTCAGGGTTCTGGGATCGAGTCCCGCATCGGGTTCTCTGCTCTGCAGGGAGTCGGCTTCCTCCTCTCTCTCTTCCTGCTTCTCTGCCTACTTGTGATCTCTCTCTGTCAAATAAATAAATAAAATCTTTAAAAAAAAAAATCCTTCTGTACTTACACAACCATTCTGTTTTTCACCTTCACTTCAGTATTTAGTAAATTCTGTTAGTATTCAATAGTTATTATAAAATAGACTGGGTTAGATGACTTGCCACCTGGAGGGTGATGTAGGTAAGTGTTCTGAGCACATTTAAGGTAGGCTAGGCTAAGTTATGATGCTCTTTAGATGAGGTGTATAAAATGCATTTCTGACTTAAGATATTTTCAACATATGATGTGTTTATTGCAACATAACCCCATGGTAAGTCAAGGAAGATCTATACTGTAGTCCCTCCTTATTCTTGGTTTCACTTTCCACGGTTTCAGTTACCTGAGGTCAGCCGTGGTCTGGGAGCAGATGATTGTCCTGCTGAAGTGTCAGAAGGTCAACAGTACCCTAATGTTCTGTCACAGTGCCCGTGTCCCCCACCTCACTCTACGTCACCACGACAGCATTTCACCATCTCACATCCTCACAGCTGGAAGGGTGGATGCGATACAAGGTATTTTGGGAGAGAGACCACTTTCCCATAATTTTATCATAGGAAATTATAATTGTTCCATTTATTTATTTATTATTAATTTTGCATGTACCTAATTTATAAATTAAACTTTATCATAAATATGTATGTATAGAAAAAAAAACATAGTATGTATAGGGTTTGGTACTCTACACGGTTTCAGATACCCACGGGGGTTCTTGGAATGTACCCCCCATAGATATGGGGGGACTAATGTATGTAACTATTTACCAACCTTAGATTTTAATGGACTCAACAGTCACTTTAGGACTATTTATAAGGTGTTCAACTTTTACATTTATATGCCATTCTTACGGGTTTCAAATTTTTTTGAAGATGTAGAGCAAACCATTCTTTACTAACAACTATAAAATTTTCCCTAATTAGTGGTGAATGGACAGGATATGCATTAAGTGTCAGGAAACTTTTCTGTTTTCTTTTTCTATTTCTATTTCTTTTCTATTTTTCTATTTCTATTTCCTTTTCTATTTTCAGGCTGAGAAATCATCCTGGTGCCTGTGCTCGGAAGGCTGGGCTCTGATGGCCCCTCTATTTGCCTGCCCAGTTTCCCCCTGCACCTCAATCTCTTCCCCACCTTCATGTTCTCCATCTCCCTTTGTTCCGGATTTGAAAAGTGCCCCTCCTCTTTGTCGCAGTGAATGTCTCTCTACGCTGGTCCCAGCCATGACCTTGGGTCTCCTCCGGAGCTCACATTGCAGCCTCGCTGACAGTCGGGTGTCTGGGGTCCCACATGGTCTCCTAGCACAGCTCTGCCCCGTTTACTTGCACGATTCTGCATCCGTTGTTTAATGTCCCACAACCTCAGCTTCTGCCTTTGAAAATGGAATTGTAACAGCAGCTGTCACCTAGTAAGTTCTGGAAAAGCAGGATATGTTCTGTTATCGCCTCTCACTTTCTTGCCTCCTTACTCTTTTCTCTTATCTTGATTCTGTTTCTTCTCCAACAAATCGCCTCAGTTTTTTTCTGAATTGAAACAAAATGCCCCAACCAACCTCATAGCATCCCCTCCTTAACATATCTCCCTCTACCACCAAATTTTTCAAGCAGTAGTATTCTTGCAGTTTTTTCCTGATCACTACAAGTATTTGCCCAGTTTCACTACTGATTTTTTTGAATTTGATTTCTCAAAGGTAACATTGACCTTCTAATCACTGAGTCCTGTAGCTTTTCTCTATTTTTTACTCCTTGAAACATCTGTGCTATTCAGCAATGTTGAATACCCCTTTGTTTGAAATAATTTATCTCTCAGCTTCTATTATTGTGCTGTATCTGTGTTGTTGGTCATTCTTTCTCTTCCTGTCTACAAATGTAGTTGTTTCTTCATTTCTTTCCTTTGCTCTCTCTAGATGTGCACAGTATTTCTAAAATGTCACCAAATCTGGCATACCAATCTGAGTGACCCAATGTCTCTGTGCTTAATTTAAAATCTCATTAATTATCTGTTTGTAACATTCTGTGAACCTTTGAACTCAAAATACCCCCATGAATCAAAGTCATCTCATCCCCTCCAAACCAGGTCTTCTTAACATGGTACTAAAGATACTGGCATTCTCAGGGTGCCTGGGTGGCTCAGTTGGTTGAGCATTCAACTCTTGATTTCGGTTCAAGGTCGTGAGATTGAGCCCTGTGTCAGGCTTTGCACTAAGCAGGGAGCCTGCTTGAGCTTCTCTTTCTCCCTTTCCCTCTGCCCCTACCTGCTGTGTGCATTCTCCTCTCTCTCTCTCTCTCATAAATAAGTCCTTTTAAAAAAACTATTGGCACTCTCCTTGGCAACTTGATTCACAATCTTCTAGTTACTTCCTCTTCTACCATCTCCTACCACCAATCCGTCAGCAAGCCTATAAATTCCAGTTCTATAATATTTTCACATTCATCACTGTCTTCCAGTTTAATTGTCACCTCCATGGTTCGGGGTTTATTACTTCTTATCTGAACTATTATAATAACCTTCTAATTTGTTCTAACTCATCTTAAGTCTCTCCCTCTAGCTTTCCCCCCAACCTTCATTTTTGAACTAATCCATCATCAGTGCCAGATAAAGCCTCAGTTTAATTTGATAAGTGTTTATGAATAAGAAACTTGCAGGAGAAAAAAAAAAAAGAGGAATTGGTATTTTGGTGCAGCAGCTGGTACCAATATTTTACTACGTTATTGTATTTCATATACCAAACAAATTGTGACAGACATACATGACAGCCCAGCAATGTCCATTTTATCCATTCCCCCCTTCCTCCCTTGAAAGGGAAACCTGATTTTATTCAGGTTTCTGTCTCTATCTCTCCCACAGGAGGATCCTAATTAGTCTGTCCTTGTTTTCTGACTGTTATTACTGGTCTAAGTATAATTGCGTGTCCTAAAATGATTCATAAGGAAAGGACTTGTATTTCATGGTTGGCTAAGAATGTCTCATTCTCTCATTAGACAGGAACAGGGAGCATCTCATTCAGTTTGCCACACCCACAAATTTGGGTCCATAGGAGGGGCCAGACAGAGTACAAAATTAACAGAGAAGGGCTGATTCCAGAGAGCAGGAAAGACAGTCAGAGAGTGACACACTGTACTTCCATGCCTCGGGACTGCTGATTCCATAAGATAGTGTCGTTCCTTATTTGTTAAGCCATTTGGAATATTCTGATACTTGCATCCTGAATCTGCCCGATGAGCAGACTTCTGACGTGGAGCCTGATGGCCCAGAGAGATGCAAGTTTACATGGCTGGTGGCAGCCCAGCCTAGATTTGCAACTGCATTTGCCTAACTATGAAGCCATTGCTTTTTCCACTAATCCATATTATCTGATTAAAATTCTCATCAGCTTAAAACCTGTAGAAATATTTCAGACATCTATTGAGACATTACTGTGTATTACGCAGTTATAAGTACCTTAGAGGTATTAACTCATTGACTTCTTGAAATAACTGTATGAGACTCATACGTTATCCTCAATTTGCAAAGACTGAAAGGTGTTCAATAACTTTCTCAGGGTCACCCAGCAAGTAATGATCAGAGCGTGGAATCCTGCCTCCTAACTTCAGAATGCCTGCTCTCATCACTAGCGCCACAAGGTTCTTCGGGGATACCGTGCACGTGCATAAAGCTTAAAAAATAGATCATGTTGTTGGTGCACCATATTCATGAGAAAAGTTGTGGGAAGCTACTGCAAGAGAACACGGGCTCCCACTGCCAGTTTCTGCATATATGAGAGGGAGGCTGGCGGCAGGATGGATGGGGCCTCTTTGAAGGGGAACATGCGATCTGAAATGCAATCATCCTTGGGGTAAGCAGGAGAAAGTCCCTACTCTACCATCAGGGGAGAAGCTGGGTGGTGGCGCTGACAGTGGAAGTTCTCGAAGAAACCTTCACGTATGGCTTAGTTTGAATTTGCAGTGATACACAGAAATCCAGGCCAACGACTTGAGCCGTTCTCCACAGAACCAAAACTAATTCCAAGCCCTCTAGCTTAGCATTTATATTCTGCTTCCAATATCCCTTTCCACTCCCCACCCCCAGCTTTCTCTTTCAGATGTGTAACTTCTCATAAAGCTTAGATAATCAGAACTGTTGTACATGAGTACTGATAATCCTTTCACAGGGAAATTTAACTTGCATAGAGATAATTTTAGGAATACAACAATCATCTATTTACTGGAAACAGAAATAACCTCGGCAGTTGGATGTCTTTGTAATAATGCAGAGGGACATATGGTGAGGGCAATGGTAGAATCCTAGAAAATGAGGTTAGCTCAGTAGGAAACTCTGTTTTATATTTCCAAAAAACTCTGTTCAAGTTCTACCGAACTAACAAATGAAGTAAGGTTCCTGTTCGTGCTATATCATGGAAATGTGCATTATCTGTTCTTGCTCTTAAAGAGAAGCCAGGGGCACAAATTAAGCAGAGCTGGTAGAGCTTCATGCATCTGTAATTTAATAAAATAACCAGAGAAGAACAGCTGCAGGGTTTGTACCTAACTCTTGATTCTTTTTTTTTTTTTTTTTTTTTTTTGCCGTGGACATAAAATATCCCCTCCCTCCAAAGCTTCTGTTAAATGATACCTTGAAAATAAATATCACTTATCATCTCCAGTCAGTAATGATAGATTATTAAGGTCCTGTTCATCACTGGAATAGTAAGCTTCATCAAAAAGTAATATTCCAGTTTTTTCTTAGGATTAGGAGTGTTCTGTTTGAACAAGATAAATATTAAGCATTCGTGTTTCTTCTTCAACTGTCACTAAGATCTTGGGTAGACCATAAACAGAAGGAGAAATGAACAAACATTAAAACTAGGGCACCAGGTTGGCTCTGTCGTTTTAAGTGTCTGCCTTCAGCTCAGGTCATGAGATAGGGGTCTTGGGATTGAGCCCTACATCGGGCTCCCTGCTCAGCAGGGAGTCTGCTTCTCCCTCTTCCTCTGCCTCTCCTGCAACGCATGCTCTGGCTCATGCTCTCTCTCGCTCTCTCTCTGAGAAGAATAAATTAAAAAATCTTAAAAAAAAACGATTATAACTTTACGAACAGTTTTAATAATCAGTAGTATAAGAAAAGGGAAAACTTTTTTAGGTCATTGTCAATGAGAATTCAAGGAAAAACAAGGGAGAATTCAAGGAAAAACAAAGACAAGATTTGGTACGACGGAAAGGTTTTGAATGTTTCATGGTTTTTCTGGCTCCCAAATGAAAGGTAATTCACCTTACAGACAGCATAGAAGCGCACTAAATTTTATTAATGGAAACCTATCATCTATCCAGTTGGAGGAATGTAAAGGGCAAATAGGTTAAAATTTTTCTCTTAACTATTAATTAATGTGACTCAGAAGATCTCCTTCCTATTAATTTCATTGTACTACAAGAAAATATGGTAAGAACATCTGTATATGTTAATCGGTGCTGTTTGCAAAATAATATAAGATAGAGCTCTGAATGTCTCCGTCTAAATCGATAACAATAACACCACCATCAGAGCAACAACTATTAAATACTGCCTGTGCCAGCACATATGCAATGGCTAATTCTACCAATATGTGTTGTCTCCAACTAGATTGGTGTTTATGCCAAAATAACCAAATCAGCAGCCATGGTCTCCATTGAAGTTGTAGCAACAAGAACATAGATTAAAGTATGAAAATAAAATGTGTGTTATATTGGATTTATTTGGCTTGGGAACGTGTAAATACCAAATTTTTTTAGGGAAGGAACAATTTATTAATTTATGTTCCTAACCTGAATATAACACATGGGAATTGAATTCTCAAATAGTCTTTTAAAAAAATAAATAAAAGAAAGATATATTATAACGTTTTCATAGAAAGTGACAGGATTACATTCTATCTGGCATAAGAGAGTAAGGGAATTTATTGCTCAAGTAACAGAGAAAGCGAGTGTTGGACCCAGCTTTAGGGAGAGGCAGGATTCAAAGTTTGTCTTGTAACTCTTTTCCTTATATTTATGTTAAGCTCTTTTTTTTCCCTTTTTCCTTCCTTTTATCCATTTTTTCCTTCTTCTTTATATGTGGTAGTCTCATTCTGTTTGTAATTTTTTTCCAGCTTTACTGAAGAATAATTAACAAGTATAAATGTGTATATTTAATATGTACAAAATGATGACTTGAAATAGATAGGTAAAGAGGAATGATTACCAAGATAAAGATAATTAACATATCATCACCTCACGTTGACCAACATCTCCCCATTTCTCCCTGCCCCCAGCCCCTGGCAACTACCATTTGAGTCTCTGTGTCTATGAAATTGGTCTTCCACATAGATCCCTCCTCGTGTAATCACACATGAATGAACTGTAGCAGAAAACCAAGAATAGAATAGTTGGCGTAAGAAAGGAACAATTTCAGAAAGGGAGTTTGCAGGGGACAAGGGTTGAAAGGATGCTATCACAAGAAGAGAAGAAAGTTGGGCGGAAACTCCAAATAATAGGAATCTTCTACATATGTGATTCCCACTGTGGCCTCCAGAACAACAACACGTGCATTACGTAGGAAACTGTCCGAAATGTGTAATTCTCTAACATCCCTCCTGACCTACTGAATCAAAAACTCTGGAGGTAGGGCCCAGCTACCTGTTTCCCCAAGCCCCCTACGTGATTCTTATGCATGCTGAAGTTTGAGAGGCATTGTTCTACATGAGGATTCCAGAGTATCATTATGAACAGATATCCTGCATATCCAACTATCCCACTTTAATTTGTATACTTAAATTCCAGGGATCGATGATAGAGCTCATCATACTCTGTCAAGGTTGCTCCCCCTCTGATATTTCTGTTCTTGGTTAAGGCCACCGCAATCCATCTGGGAACTGGAGATCCATCCTGGAGTTCTTTTACTCTAGACCCATTTACCGTAAATTATAAATTCCTGCTTATTTGGCCTCCTATATATTTATAACGGTTTCTTCACTGATCTCTCTTGCACCTGCCTTTTCCGTAACCTCAAATTCATTTCTTCTCTATAAACAGAGTAAATACAACTAAAATGCAAATCCGTTATGTCTCACCTCTGTCAAACCATTCTGAAGGCTTGCAAGAATAAAGCCTACAGATTTGCATGCTCCTTAGCTAAGGCACTAACTCGCTGGGTGGGGCCTCTACTTTGCTCTGCCCTATATCCAGGTTGCAACTCCCCAGGATCCCATCAAAAAAATGCTCACGCTGTGTTTCTATGGACATTTTTCTAGGGAGCATGTCCTCAGCTTCCATCAGATTGTTGTAGGCTCAAAAAGTTTAGGAATATTGACACAACAGACAGAGGAGAAGAGTAATCTGCATTGTCAAGGACATGTCAATGACTGAGAGCCTTGTGAAAAAAGGTGAAGATTAATCTAATACATCAATCAATAGGAAGCCATTCCTATGCTCATTAGGGTGACAACATTGGTAAACTGCAATATAGATTTGCTGTGCCGAATTAACCATGATAAGAAGGATTTTTCATAAGAGTGCAAATACCATAGTTGTGTTCATGGTAATGATTAGAATCGTGCGAATTATTGACTAAGAAGACTGATGGAGGAGTTGGAATACAAACAAAACAAACAAACAATGCTTTGAAAGAAGAAATAATTTAATATGAAAATAGATTTGTTAGGGAGAGCAGGTAAAGTCTGCGATAGCTATTTTTAGGGACTACCCAGCACATTTCCCATTAAATCTCATTAGTTTTCTAACATCCCACAGTTCCTCCCTCTTCCATTCTTCATGGTGAACATGGGACCCATGCATGACCAATTGTTGTGACAAATTTTTCTATCATAGTCATTGACCCTGAGGGAAGCATTTAACAAAAAAGCAAGGCAAAACAGATGCCTTCTTAAATTGTTAAGTGGATATTGGAAAGTAGTACTTATTCAGTTGGATGTGCTAAGAAAGGGCCATATAAACCTGACTGTCCATGGCAGTAGAATGAACTTGTGAGAAGGGGAAAATTGAGCCAATAGACGAGGAAAAGCTGAAACAAGAAAAACAGAGAGATAGGAAGAAGAAGCCCTGATAACATTGTATGAACCCTTGAACTCATTTATCTGTACTTGAAGTCAGGTTCACTTTGGACTTCCTAGCTATACAGACTGATACATCATCTTCTATTGCTTGAACTACTTTAAGGAGGATTTCTATCATTTGCAACAGAAACAGACCTAATATATAGAACTCGAACTCGATGCTTTGCTGCCATTCCATTTGTCATTGGGACAGTCTGAACCCAAGTCTGGCCCCAAACCAACCCCCGGCTTCAGAGAAAACTCTCACACTTCACTAGTGATAAAAAGCACCGTGATGATGTGCTTTGCTGTTGACATTCTGAGACCATCACTTGCTACATGTATGTTTTTCTTGCTTCAGTTCTTATCAAATACAATGTTGAAGTGCTATCTGATCTGTACTCAAAGCACCATGGGTGTATGGAGTGATAGAGGCAGAATGGAATCAGCAAAATTGCCAGCCACCAGCTCTTTATGTTTGGACAGGTTACTCAACTTGCTAAGCCCAGTTATACTATTTACCTCAAAAGATTTTATGAGTAAATGAGGTAAATAATACAATCATTACTGTATCTGTCACATATTTGCATGAATAGATATTCTTTGCCACATGTATGCATGCAAATAGAAGACAGACCAGCTGTCTTTCCTCTCTAGATCTCTCCTCTGCCCATCTCTTTGTGACCTGGAAGAATGACCACTACAGACTGCATTATTCAGGCTTCCTTGTCCTCCCTTCTGGCTTCTGCTGGAGAAGCCAGACAATGGTAGACCCCTGCAAGATAATGGAGGATGGGAAGAAGGCAAGTTCAGAGTAGGAACCTAGTCAGACCCCCTCAGACTCATGGCCATGACACTCATTGGTTTCTGGTAATAATTTTCCAATACCTCAAGTCCTTATGGACCTCAACATCTTTGGTAGGTTCCCTATTCCTTCCCATCTCTTTATAACTAGCCCCTCTTTCACTCTCTCCAGTTAAATATTTTGTGTGTACCTCTTTGTTCTCAGTACCCAAATACAGCTAATGAGTAAAACATATGGGGTAAAATTGCATGGTCTATTTAGGAAGTGATAAATAGGTCAATTTTTTCCTCATTTTCAAAATAACAAAAATAAATAAAAATTAAAGAAAAAAAGACCCTTCCTAACATCTCAGAACTATCACCCTTTTTCTCCTTTTCCCACCAAAGGCAAGCCTTGTAAAAACTGAGTCCCCTGTTTTGTCTTTCCTTTTCAAACAAATTCACCCACCACATCATTCCATAAAAGTCTGTAGCTAAAGCTTCTGAACTCTAGATATCCTTTGTTGGATTAAGAAAGTTCCCTTGGATTTCTAATTTGCTGAGAGTTTTTCTTGGAAATGGGTGTGGAATTTTATCAAATATTTATTTGCATCTATTATGACTATCACATGGTTATTACTTTTATTTTATTAATGTGATGAATTACACTACTCAATTTTTTTTTAAAATTTTATTTATTTATTTGAAAGACGGAGATCACAAGTAGGCAGAGAGGCAGGCAGAGAGAGAGAGAGAGGGAAGCAGGCCTCCTGCGGAGCAGGGAGCCCGATGCGGGGCTCGATCCCAGGACCCTGAGATCATGACCCGAGCCAAAGGCAGCAGCCCAAACCACTGAGCCACCCAGGCGCCCCTACACTACTCAATTTTTAAGCTTCAAACCATCGTTGCACTCTTGGAATAAATCTCACCTGGCAATTTTTCTTTCCATAATAAACTAGGTCCCAGTTACGTGTAACTCAATGCAGAATTTTTTAGTCCATGTTCGTAAGGAGCATTGACAATTTTCTTTCTTACTGTACTTTTCAAGTGCTGGTATCAGGATTATGCAAGGCTCAAAAACTTTGTTGAGAGGTGCTCTTTATATCATTCTCTTTTGGCTGACTCCCTAAGTGTTTTTCTCATAGTTTTGTTTCTTCACAGCCATTTTTTTCCAACTTATAATTCTGTGTCTATGCTCTAAGTTTTAGAATTTCCCAAGGTTCTACTTATTGCCTTAGTGCAGAGAAAAAAAATATGGCAGAGTTAATAAGGAGACTGGGTCCAGGTTAAAAAAAGATTAGTATTAAGCCCTTGTTCTATTTCTTCCTAAAACGCTACTCCAGTTTCTATCAAAAGCCTTCATAGATCCCTCAATAGCTAGCAAAATTATATTTGCATTTGGTTCACACTTTTCCCTCCTCCTAATATGTCATGCTCTTTTTCTCTCCTTTTATAAACTTCATTTCTTCCAATGTTCATTTCCAAAGATAGCTCCTACTATGGAGAGTTAATAACACTCTTGGTTTTAAAAGAATGCCATCCCCTCCTATATGGGCTCTTGACATTATGGTGCTGAGCTGATGGCTCTTTTACAAAACCCATTCACTTTTCCTCCTATAATAGTTACATATGTACAAGTTTTATCGCCATCTCCAAACCCGATCAAACTAAACTACTTATGGGAAAAAGAATATCCCATCTGTGTATCTCTTGCTGAATCCAGTTCAATATCTAAAAATTTTTAGACCATTAAAAATCTATTTGTAGCTAATGTAATATTGTGTGTCAACTGGGCGTTAATTTAAAGAAATACTATTTTTTAAAGTGAATTTCAATTAAAATTGGAATGGACAGACCAGGATGTCTGGCCATCTTAATCTGTATCTTGTTGAATAGCTTGCCAACTGAAATCTCCTTGTAGGCAAAGTCCTTGTCAGCACCCTTATTCTTTTCCTATGGCATTTTGAAACCTGCTGTTAAAATAGACATGTTAAGAAAATGTGTTTTTCATAAGTAAATGGAATGTAGATACAATTCTTACAAAAATAGAGCATTGGAACTGAATATCCAATTAGTAAGTTCTAATAAATCCATGAGCTTAAACAAAAGGTATTATAAAGTTCTACAGCAATGCACAAGGGAATTTTTACAGCATTTTATATTTTAAAAAAAAGTCATGGTTATTTTCCCCAATTTATTCTTTCCAAATCTTTGTATCTACACTGGATCTTGATGAAAGGAAGGAAAATAAATAACTAGATCATACAATACTATTTCCAGCTTGTAGTGGGTAATCTGCAATAAAATACACATATCTATTTATATTGACTTCCCAGTCAGGAAAAAAATGATAAACAAACAGCAATAACAAAAGAGCAGCAGACCTTCCATCTCCAAGAGTATTACGAAGGCTCTGTGCTGAAGTATAGAACTCAGCAGTCATTCCATCAAAGCATCGTATGCAAAATCTGAGAAAGCAGTGTATTTCTAAATCAATAAAACATCAAATTCATCCTACTTTGGCTGGAAAAAAAATTCTAGTGGTTTAAATTAAAAATAGACTGAAATACAGAAATAAAAAAGATAGAAGATCAAAGTTTTCCCCCATTTTACTTTTTCTCCAGTTGTTTTTTTTTTTTTTTTCAAATAACATTTGAATACCAAAAAAAGTTACCATGTAAGAATGCATACTGGAAGTAGTAGGGTTGTGGGTTTTTTGGGGGTTGTTTTGTTTTGTTTTGTTTTAATAACAGAAGTATAGTTACCTCTCAGCTGAAGCTGATGTTGACATCATAGCTACAGAAGAAAACTATCGGTAGGATTATTTGAAGTCCCTACATGCTTGCTAAACTTTCATTCACATAACTAACTTATTCAGTACTTTCCCCAGTACCTGTTCCAGATCCCTTTTCTAACTCTTCTTCTGGCTCACACTGTATATTGTCCCAGATTTCCTCTCCCCTCACTTCAGCTAGAAAATTGCCTTGGCACATATTAGTCCAGCCAATGCCTTTATTTTTCAAAGAAATAGGCTTTTAACATGTAATTCAAACCCTGGCCAAAGATCTAAATAGTCAAAAATACTTAGGGAAAAGACAGCCCATTCTTATGTTACTTGTTTTGTGTTTCCATTTCTGCACTTTGGATATGAGCTATCTTATAAACATGAATTGATTTGGTAAATTTAAATTTAGGAGGAACAGGGAATCATTCTGATGACATAGCTCGCAAAGAAAAGAGAATGAAGGAAGGTGAAACGATCATTATTAAGGAGAAGGACATAAGGGAGAGCTATGGGGGGGAAATAAGCTACCAGCCAAAGGCAGTGAGTAGTCTACAAGAAACTATAAAAAAGAGAAACACCAAAAAGCAAGGAAGTTGAGATTTGGAGGAGCAGTATAAAGAAATGGAGATAGAAATAATTAATGGATATCAATGTCAGATATAGATGTAACACTTTTTTTCTAATGTAAGATGTGACAATTCTGCCACTTGCATTATAGAATGTGTGAACAGTGTCTCCTGAAATTATGTGCTGCACAATAGGTGTGACCATATGTGATGGCCCTGGCTATCAAGAAAATGCTTTAATTAAACAAAGAACCCACCATCAAATTACCTTCCATAAAGTATTTTGTTTTGTATGTCACACCAAAAGCCTGGCATGCTAGAAATACCCTTCTCGTAGGAGTATTAAGACCAGGATTTCCACCATCCTACCACTGGTACTTTGAACTGTGTGAAGTCACCATGATTTTATGTTAAAAATAAAAAATGTCAATTTCCAATTGTTCAACCTAATCGTTGCATAATCTTGATAAAGGCATTTTACCTTTCTTGGTAAAAGTTTCCTAGCTATAAAATGGAAATTTTAAACTAGATCAGTGAGTGTCAAACAGTATTTTGCCTTGTCCTTTTTCACATCAGTACGTACCTCTTTCAGCAACTTCTCTCCTATGCATAGTGATTCTTAAGGGATACAGGAGTAGAAGGACTTCATTTTTTCTCTTCTGTAGACAGTTATTCTGATATGATCCTTTATTGAGCCATTCCTTTCTCCTGCCCCACTGAAAACCCTGGAAGGAGATGCTGGAATTGTCTGGATGAACAGAATAGATTTTTGAGCATCAGGCCCTGCAAGTTATAGGCTAGCTCGTGTTCACTGTCCAGAAGTCTAAACCCCACAGTTACATTTTAATCTACCCACACGTTGGTTGAATATTCTGAGATTCTTCTTCTGCAGCAAATGTAGGGCACAAGCCGTTAGCAATGGGCTGAAAGTGTAATTATGCTGATGGTCCATTACATAGGAAAAACTGTGACCAGGAATGAAGGGCAAGGCTTAGCCCTAGGGCAACATGCCAAAGTGGAGAATCCTCTACTGTCCTCTTGCAGTGACAAAAGGAATAGGACCTCCCACACTTAAGAAAAAGCAGAATAAAGCTACTTAGGTCATAGCACTTTTGACAGCATTTTTTAATTCCTGTTTAATATCCTGTTTTCACGGGCAGTTAAAGATTCTTGACATGATCCACATTTGCATCCCATTCATCTTTAGATCCCAAGTATGGATCAGAATGCCTTCTTGGCATTTGGTAAACCCCAGTGTTTTTTCCTTTGTTTTTTAAACCTTATTATTATGAAATAACTTGAAAATCTGAACAGAAAATTTGCAAAAATAGTCTTCCTTTATAAACTGGTTTCATGTGTTGTTAACATTTTGTCATATTTACTCTGCCCATCTCAACCATACTAATATAGGTACAGCTATCACACCCTTTACCCCTGAATACTTCGCATACATTTCTAAAAATAATTCTAAATAAATTATATAGTCACATTATAATTATATTATATTATATATAAATTATATAATCACATTAAAATGATCAAAATCCTATTATAATCCATTTCTGTAGTCCATGATTACAACTTGCCAATAATCTCAATGTTGTTGATAGCAACATTTCCAGTCAATGATATAGATATTACAGCTAATCATTAATGGATTAATAATTTCCAAATAAAAGCCAAGAATATTCTATCCTCCCAACTCTTTTTTTATTAGTACTGGATTTATTAACACCTGGAATTTCATGGACAATAGTGCAAAGAGAATGAGATTTGAAATCAAAAGACTTAAGTTCCCTGGGTGTGTAAACTAGAGAAATATTCTTAGCTAAAAACTTCTTGTTGGTAAAATGCTTATCACCCTCATATTGTGAGGTACCTCATAAAAGGGTTTATAAACAGAAATTATCCTGGTATTAGTGATTTTTTTTTTACCTCTTACTAGGTTTCTCCTGATCATAAAGTAGACACTGTAAAATAGTCAAAGATAAAATACTAGCACTCAACAGCATAACAAAATACACAATGATATAAAGAGGTTGGAAACATATGCAAAAGAAAAAAAAAGATTATTCCAAGCAAATTTGATCACATGAGTCTAAGGGTTTCTCGGCCTTAACACTATTGACAATTTTAGGCATAAGAATTCATTGTCATGGGGTCAGGGGGCTGTCCTGGGCATTGTATGATGCCAAGCAGAATTCCCTTGTAAGTTACCCAACAAATTCCTACTGGCCTCAAAGTTAGTCATTCCCAATGCAATGTGAGTATATGCACATATACATCTACTTTCCAAACATCCGTTTATAGTATGACTATATTTTTACATGTCTATTTTGCACACTGGTCTGTGAGTTCCTCATGGGTAGAAATCATGTTATTTCCAACTCTCTCAGTTCTGTAATATATTTCCTGATAAATGTTCAGGGAAGGAAGGGACGGAGGAAGGAAAGAAGGACCCCAAGGATATAATTTAGTATATAAGAGCTAGTGGAGTAGTTTGCAGAATTAAAAGACAATGACTTGGATCCAAGAATGCTTCATGAGACTCTATCTTGAAAAGTCACTTAAGGGGCGCCTGGGTGGCTCAGTCAGTTAAGTCTCTGCCTATGGCTCAGGTCATGATCTCAGGGTCCTGGGATTTGAGTCCCACATCGGGCTCTCTGATCTCTGGGAGTCTGCTTCTCCTTCTCACTCTCCCTCTGTGCCCTCTCCTTCTCTTTCTCTCTCTCAAATAAAGAAATAAATAATCTAAAAAAAAAAAAAAAAAGAAAGAAAGAAAAGTCACCTGATAATTAACCACCATTTTGACTGAAGAGTATAGAATTAATTGAAACTCATTAAGCAGCAGATACCATATGCACAAATTTCCTAATTTCAGCTTTGCATCAAGAAAGATACAAGTGAGGGACCCATGTATTATCTTCGTATGACATTCCATATGAAGTTCCAAAATGATGAAGTTAATATTATGGTAATTTTGATTCTCCCTTTTCTTCTTCCAAGTAGTACGAGATGCAAATGCGCATATAATTGAAAGAAAATTTTCTCTTACATTTTTTTAAGAAAAGATGTGATGTTGTTCTTTTGTTGTTACTGCTTTCAGTAAATATACCAGAGAGAATGTCAAGATAATGTTTTTCTTTAAAAATCCATATCTAGCAATCATAAAATTATGTTATTAAGTCCATATGGATAATATGGAATTGAGTTAGGTCTTATTTTTATTCATAAAATTCTAAGGAAAACTTAGAAAATTTGATATACTAATTTATTTTATGCCTTTCATAATAAGATAACTTTCTACTCATTCCCTTTGGTCTCGGTATTTACTTATCTAATACCTGTGTTTTAACAAGAAATAAGAAAAAAAACTGTTTAGGTTAAAATACAGTAAGTCATAAAACACAGCTTTACTTTTACTGTATTGAATATTGGTATTTTGACAAGAAGAATAAAATTGTGAAAGGTAAGTGGACTAATTTAACCAGAGATTATTATATACAATGTTGTAAGGAATAGAACCAATACCTAAAGAATGAGTAATTATGTAAATAAATAAATAAATAAAAGAATTCACAGTCTCCAGGCACCCTGCACCCTGAATGCCTATAAAGTAATCTAAAATTCTGAAAACAGAAATCTCTTCCAGTCCGCCTGGGTGGCTCAATTGTTAAGCATCTGCTTTAGGCTTGGGTCATGATCTCCAGGTCCTGGGATTGAGCCCTACATAAGGCTCCTTGCTCAGTGGGGAGTCTGTTTCTCCCTCTCCCTTCGCCGGCTGCTCTGCCTACTTGTGCTCCCTCCCTCTTTCTCTGTCTCTGTTAAATAAATAAATAAAATCTTAAAAAAAAAAAAAAGGAAACAATAAAGCTTTACTTCTGCTCTCAATTATATGCACATAGTACCACAGTAGGAGCTGAAAATAAATTGTTACGAATGCCGGACAGTGAAGGCTTCCTACTGTTTTATTCTACCTCCTGTTCCTACACTTGTCTGACACAAAAGTGTTCATGGAGCACTGGTTATGTGTCAAACACTTTAAGATGCTGGGGTGTACTAATGAATTAAAAGACAAAGATTTCTGGGGCACCTGGGTGGCATAGTAGGTTAAGCTTCTGACTCTTGGTTTCAGCTCGGGTCCTGATCTCACAGTCTTGACATGGAGTCCCATGTGGAGTTTGGAGCTCAGTGTAGAGTCTGCTTAAGACACTCTCTTGCTCTGCCTTTGCCCCTTCTCCTACCCTGCACAGTCTCCCTCTCTCTCAAATAAATAAATAAATAAATCTTTGAAAAAAAAAAAAAAGATTTCAACCGTTGCAGAGTTTACATTATAAGCAGGCAAATAGAGAGTAACAGTAATTGTAATTAAAAAGTAAATGACATATTATATTAGAAGGTGATAAGTCCTATCAATTAAAGAAAAAAGTAGAGAATAATAAGAGGATCAAGCATGGAAAAGAACAAGTTGAAGCCTTAAACAGTATGATTAGGATAGTCCTCAGAAAAGATATGAAGACATATTTAAAATATCTAAAACAAGGGGAATTAGTGAAAAAGATATTGATAGGAGAAACATTCTAGGCAAGAGAAACAGTTAAAGCAAAGTCCATAAAAGCATCCTATTCAGAAAGCAGCAGGGAGAGAAGCATGGCTGAAATTAAACACATGAAGGAGATCAGGAGGTAATGAGGCCAGACCAGGACTTTCTAGTCCATTGTATTTTGTTGGACTTACTTTTTTTACCTGAATGCATGTTGAAATGCACAATTCAAGAAACTGTACATAGATGGAAATACTCAAACCCTTCCCAAATATGATGTAGAACATTTCTATCACTCCATAAAATTCTTTTGTGAACTTTCAATCTCCTCCTCCATAAGTAACTATGGATTTCTTCCATACATAGACTGATTTCAACATAGATTATTTTACCTGTCACTGAAATTCATATAAATAGGATCAAACTGTATGTGGGTGTTTATGTCTAGTTTCTTTCACTTAGGGTAATATTTTTGAGATCTATCTATGTTGTTGTTTGTATCAATAGTTGATTCTTTTTTGCTTCTGGCTGGTACTTCATTGTACAAATACCATAATTTGCTATTTATAATTCTTTTGATGGACATTTGAGCTATTTCTGCTTTTTAGGCAATAAGGAATAGAGTTGTTGTGAACATGCTTGTACGAGTTACTTTGTTCTCAAGTCTCTTAGGTAAATACTTTGTTCTCAAATCTCTTAGGTAAATACCTAGGAGTAGAACTGCTGATTGTTACACGTGTAACTTTTTAAGAAACTAAAAATAGGTTTTCCAAAGTAGTTGTATCACCTTATGGTGCTACCAGCAGTGTAGGAATTCCATCCTTGCCAAGAACAAACACTGAAAATTATTTTTCTGGTTTATATAGAATGGTAGAGTCATTGTGATTTTCATTCTCATTTCCCTGATGACTTGTGATGTCAGCACCTTCTGATATGTTTTTTGACCATTATGTATCTTCATTTGTGAGATACCTATTCAATTCCTTAACTCACTTAGTGGATTATTTGAATTCTTAGTATGGATCTGAAGGAGTTCTTTAAATATTCCAAATAAAATTCCTTTGTTGGATATGTATGTTGTACAAATATTCTCCCAGTCTATGGTTTGGCTTGTCTCTCTCTTATTGGTGTATTTTAATGAGCAAAAGTTATAAATCCTGATGGTCTAATTTGTGATTATTTTATTTCATGTTCAGTGCATTGTTATCCTCTCTAAGAAATCTTTGCCTATGCTGTTGGGCTACAAAAGTATTCTGTATTTTCTTCTAAGAGATTATGGTTTTAGCACATACATTTAAGGCTATAATTTATATTGAATTTATTTTTGTGTGTGGAGTGAGGTGGAGTCAAGGTTCCTTTTCCCCATATATTTATTCAGTTGTTCCAGTACCATTTGTTGAAAATGCAAAGTCCCTCCCTTGTTTCCTGGCCTTCACTGTTTGTGATGACAATTCAGCTATCATTTGTATAATTGTTCCCCTATATGTAATTTCTTTTTTTCTCTCAATGCTTTCAATATTTTGTCATTATGTTTGGTTTTCATAGTAGTACTATGATGAGCCTAGGTGTCGTTCATTTTATCTTTATCTTGCCGAGATTAATCTGAGCTTTTGGGATTTCTGTTCATTGAATTTGGGAAATTTTGGCCAGCATTTTTAAAAAATAACTTTCTTCACCTTGCTTTCTCTTTATATTTGTCTACTTTGAATTTTATTGACCCTTTCATATTAGTTTTGAACTGATGCCATAACAAATTACCATAAACTTAAAGAGACTCAGACCCACATACATGTATTATTTTATAATTATGTAAATCAGAAATCTGACACCGTTTTCATTATTCTAAAATCAAGGTGTCAGCAAAGCTGTGTTCCTTTCTGAAAGCTCTAGGTAAACCCATGCCTGTTGTTGGCAGAGTTCAGTTCTTTGTGGTTGTGAAACTGAGGTCCCTATTTCTTTGCTGACTGTTGGTCAAGGATCATTCCCAAATTGTAGAGGCTACCTGCTTGACTTAGCATGGGATTTCCTTCCTCTGTCTTCAAACCCATCCACATTTAGTCATGTGTCTCTCGAACCTCAAATCTTTCTGTCTTCTTCCATCGTCTCAAATTTCTGATCTACTTCCACTTTTAAAAGACCATGTGATTACACTGGGATCATCAGGATAATCCAGAATAATCTCCCTATTCTCAAGTTTGTAGACTTAATTCCATGTGAAAAATTATTTTGCTATGTAAAGAAACCATAAAGGAAAAATGTGTTTTGTTCTATGTGACTACTTTACTACCCACACTCAGTATTTCTGACACTCCTGGTCACCAAGTGTGTGTGGGCATATGAGAGTGTTTCCATACACCAAGAAATTCTGTGGGACCAGGTAGGTGTCCTACCATTTAACAATTCTGATATTTCCACCTGGAGATAGCATCAGATCCTACCAGGTTAAGGTCTGGGTGGGTCCTACAAGACTACCCCTAATTTGGATGTCAATGACAAGTCCAGGTTGTTACCTGTACTTCTGATTACCAAGGGTACAGATCAGAGGTTTCCATGACCCCCTCCTTGGGTTTGATTGATTTGCTAGAAAGACTCACAGAACTAGCAACCCATTTTCTTACTGAATTATAGGTTTATTACCAAAAAACAAAACAAAACAAAACAAAACAAAACAAAAAACAAAACAAAACAAAACAAAAAAAAACACCCCAGAACAACCAGATAGCAGAGAAGCACAGGACAAGGTATGGAGGAAGGGGCAGGGAGCTTCCATGCCCTCTCCAGGTTACAACTTTCCCAGAACCTTCATGTGATCACCAGCCAGGAAACCTTCTAAGCACTGTCCTTTAGGGTTTTTATGGAGGCTCCATTACTTAGGCATGATAGATTAAATCAGTGGCCACTGGTGATTGACTCAATCTTTTGCTCCTCTCCCCTTCCCAGAGGTCAAAAGGATAGAACTGATAATTCCAACCCTCTAATCAAAGTTGGTTTTCCTAGAAACAGCCCCCATCCTTGAGGGGTTCAAAAATCACCTCATTAACATAAACTCTGCTGTGGTTGAAAGGGACTTCTTATGAATAACAAAAGGCACCCACTTCACCTTTATCATTCTTACCATTTAGGAAATTCCAAGAGTTTTAGGAGCTTCACCAGAAACTGGGATGAAGATTATATATATATATATATATATATATATATATATATATATATATATATATATTATATATAATACATATATATATTTATGACAATAGCACAGTAACATATTCACAAATCCCAGGGATTAGGATGTAGACATTTTAGGGAGGCATTCTTCTGCCTACCACAACTTTTAATGCTAACTCCAAACTGCTGCTAAATCTATCCACAGAACTTTTTTTAGATGCTAAAATTTTCATTTCAAGAATTTCTATTTGGTTTTTTATAGTTTCCATTTCCCTACTGGTATTTCCCATCTGTTCACTCTCTTTAAGACCATCTTTTAAATTAAGTCCTCGTGATAGATACTTTCATGTCCTTGACTATTAATTGTCTACTAATTTTCACAGTCTATTGATATTGATTGCTTTCATTTTTGAGAGTAGCTCACATTTTGCTGTAGGTAATAAATTTTTATTGCACATTTGGTATTGCGCATAGAGACTCTGGATTCTGTTATCTTCCTATGAGAAGGGATGACTTTTTTTTTTTTTTTTTTCCCTTAACAGCCACTTAAATTACTGGCTGATCACACTGAATTTTTAAAGCTCTGATTTTGTACTTTGTTGAGACAATATATGGAGAGGCAGAGACAAAGACAGAGAGTGCATGCACACATTTTTGCTAGCATTTGGGCAAATGAAGGAGCACAGTATTTGCATCTATTGTGAAGAATCTCATGGGTTCCAATGGAAAGCCAAAGGTGGTTTACTTTTTACTTGACAAGAAACACCAGACTCTGTCTTCCCAGTAAAGGTCAACTGCTGTAAGCTATGCTCCGTGTTTTCAAACATCAAGTTGTTGATTTCTTCTGGGCTTTTTAATATATGCTCTCTGTATACGAATTTTAGGGAACCAGCCACAGGTTTGAGGGGGTTATGCATGAGTGGCTCCTTCTCCAGGCTTTCTCCTCCTAACTTCTAATCTTTCTGACACCTCCTAACTCTGTTCTCTGAAATTACAAGTCAGTAAGACTGACTTCAGCTTAGTTTTATTCAAATACACCACATATTAATTACATATTGCCCCCGGAGGGATGGGGGACCTCATAAACATATCTATTATCTGGTATGGTACCCTTCTTTCAAAGGTCAGATCCCTCTCAGTGTCTGTTACTTTGTATAATTCTCTAGTACCTTCAGATGGCTGTTTAAAAAATATTTTGTCCAGTGTTCAAAATTGCTGTCTGCTGAAAGGTTAGTCTAATTCAAGCAACTCTACCATTAATAGAACTGGAAATCTGACTCAAATTTGTAAAGAATAAGGACATGATTTTAAAGGACAACTCTGATTTAGAATATATAGTGGGGCAGGGGGACAAGAATAGAAGCTGAAAGACAATAGAAGTTTCTTGCAATAATCCAGAAAAGAAATGAGGCTGACTTGCAGCAGAGTGGTGGGGAGGTGGGGAGGGGTCAAACCAGGATCTAGTTTTTACATAGAGCCAAAAGCATCTCCTCATAGATTGGGGGAAAGCATAGAACACAGAAGTCAAAGATTTCTTGAAGATCTAGTAACTTAGTAATTTCTGGCAACTAGCAGGGGAAAGTTATGCTGGGGCATGCAGGGAGAAGAGCAAAGAATATAAGTTTAGTTTGAAATATGTTGAAGTTAAGATGTCCGTTAAACATCTGAGTAGAGGTAGAAAGTGGGCAGTTGGATATATAAGTTGGGAATTCACGAAAGAGGTCTGGTTGAAGATAAAAATTCAGGGGTTATATCTGTCACTTACTGCTGTGTAATAAATTATCCCTAAACTTAAGTGTCTTAAAGGGAAAAAATAGATATAGATATAGATGATATAGATATCTATCTCACATGGTTTCCGAATGTTAGAGAACAGGTATGGCTGAACGGAGTGGTTCTTGCCCAGGGTTTCTCAGAAAGTTGTAACGAAGTTGAAGCCAAGGGTGGTAGTCTCTCAAGACTTGGCAGAGCCTGGAGGATCTGCTTCCAAGTTCACCTGTGTGGCTGTTGGCAAGAGGTTTTAGTTCCTCCTTATATAGACCTCTCCATAAGGCTTCTCAGAACATGTCTCCACACAGAGCACTTGATGAAGGAGAGAACCCAAAATGGAAGCCCTGATCTCATAAGTGACATTCCACTACTTAGTCATATTCCACCGGTTAGAAAGGAATCACTATGTCTAGTCCATCCTACTCAGAGAAATGGAAGTAAGCTCAGTTATTTGGAAGGAGGAATATCAAAGAATCTGAGAACACATCTTTAAAACTACCATAGAAATTATCAGCACATAAGTGATATTTAAAGTTACAGGACTGCATGAGATTACCAAGGGAAAGTATGAGATACAGAGAAATCGAAGACCTGATCTCTGGATCATACCAACAGAAAGAGGTCAAAGAGAAGAAAAGAAATAAGTAAGCAAGGTTAAGGGAGAAATCAGTGAAGTGGTAGGAAAACAAAGATTGTAAAATTCTTTTTTGTTTTTAATAAGATTTAATTTATTTATTTGACAGGCAGAGATCACAAGTAGGCAGAGACGCAGGCAGAGAGAGTGGAAGGGAAGCAGGCTCCCTGCTGAGCAGAGAGCCTGATGCAGGGCTTAATCCCAGCCTGATGCAGGGCTTAATCCCAGGACCCTGAGATCATGACCTGAGCCGAAGGCAGAGACCTAACCCACTGAGCCACCCAGGCACCCCTGTAAAATTCTTAAAGCTAGAAAAATGAAGTGTACAGTGTACCTGGCCCAGTGATAAACTCTACAATGAGAAGTAGACTTTCCACTTTTTTACACTTAGTTTCCCAACATTAATTGTACTTAACATGTGCTGTATGATTATTACAGGCTGCAGGTATGTTGGAGCATTTTAAATATACTATTTCATCCAACCAATGAAGATGTATTTATTATTCAGCATCTTAGGATAAGAAACAAATGGTTCAGAGAATTAAATAACTTGTCCAAATTCACATAAGTAAACTGTAAAGCCTATAATTGAATTACAGTAACCCTAATTGACACCCCGAGTTCTAGCACCAGCTTTCAAGATAGTCAGTAAATTATAAATACTTTAAAATGGTTATCTCTTTCATTTACTATTGTTCAGTTAATTATTTTAGCCATGGAAACAAAGTTAGTGTTTATGAAAAATTGACATAATCCCTAAGAATTCTGATGTAATTGCTTTATGTGCAATTTACTCTAACATGCCAAGTCTGCAAATGATAACATCGTATAAAAACAATAAAGCATAATGATTCTTCTTCAGCAATGTCCATTGCATTTAGCTTTTTTCCACCCATTTCCACTGATACCTAACACCTACTTACCAGTTAGTTATTTTATTAGCCTCCCATTTCTCTCCCACAACATCCCTCGCTTGTACATGACTACCACGCTAGCCTCCTAAAACACAAATATCAACCTGGCATATCATGGCTCAGAAAATTCCAATGACTAAATGGAGTCAAGTCCAGACTTGTGATTCTGGCATTTCTTTCTAATCTCATCTTCTTAGCTCGGCATCTAAGACAGCCAGACTATCAATATTTCATGCAGGCCTATCTCCATTCTTTTTTTCTCTACCTTCTTGAAATGTTTACTACCTCTTCCAATCTTCCTCCATATAATCAATAAACCTGTATCTTGCTTGGGGTCACAAGGACTTTTCCATTCTCTGAACTCCTAATATCACCAAGCACTTACCATTCTGCTTTATAGTCTTAATTTCCTTTTTAGTGCCTTTCTTTACCATTGAATACAATGGTAACGAAATATACTATGTCTACTGTATTTGTGAATCCTATATTGTGTGTGAGTATGTATGGGTGTATGCGTGTATTACGCATAATACATGCTTAACATTAATTCGGTATTAACTAACATCCTTAAGTTGACAGTAAATATTCCACATACAGTAATAGCAAATACAGAGGGATTCCTTACTTTGCACCTTGTCCTTTTCTAAGAGCCTTACATATATTAACTTATAAATTGTATCTTTTAACTTTCTTAAAACTTTGCCAAATGTCTAGAATCTATTTTTGCAAAAAAGAACTATCAAATAAGCTAACTTATTTTAAATAACATGGACAAGGGGTGCCTGGATGACTCAGTCTGTTGAGTATCTGGCTATTGCTTTCATCTCAGATCTGAGGTCATGATCTCAGGGTCCTGAGATCGAGCCGCACCTCAGCCTCCACACTCAGCAGGGAGTCTACTAGAGATGCTCTCTCTCTATCCCTCTCTCTGCCTCTCCCCCTGCACTCTCTCTCTTTAAAACAAATAAATAAATAAATCTTAATTAATAACTAATTAATTACTAACATGTGCAATGTAGACATACATAACATGTATATAACTTAAGCATAGTCCCGTCCTATGCTCTTGGCTTCACCCTCAGAGTACAGATGATGACTATTGAAGAGAATGTATCACATCATCACTCCTTTCTTCATAGACCCTCCATTTACCTTAACAAATCATCATCCTTGGCAAGAAGAGGGAGAGAAAGCAATGGAAGAAAAAGAAAATAAATCATCATCTTTATCCCATCTACTTTAAATAAATGTAACCACTGAGTTATGCTTCAATGTACCTACAGCATTATTAATACCTGTGTTATAACGTACTTCATTACCTTGTGCATATAGGCCTAGTTTGGTCAAATTATGTCTCTTATAATGTCAAGTGAACTTAGGGGTCTAAACAATAAAACAAAAATGAAGTTATTCTGTTTTATTGATTGTAGTATCTGAACTTGGCATGATGGTAATCACAGACACAGAAGGGATCAAATAATGTAAAGTAATTGCATCAGCACTATTGGATTTGATCCTCAGAGGTTTATTTTTTTCCACAAAGACTGAGGAGAACAGAAAACTAGCACTCACTTTTTCTCAACAAAGAATAAGTCTGTATTGACAGCTGAGAAAAGAAAATCAACAGAATTATTTTCACAATCAACAGATTGTATTCTATGGGTCTTCTTTCCATCCATTGCCCAAAAAAAGGGCTGCTGATTTTTGTGGGTCTAGCAGTTTCAGAAATGGAACATGTTATGAGTGATATCAAAGTAATACAAAAGTTCCAGAGTAAGATACCTGGAATTAGAAATCCTGATAAAGGAGAAACTACTTTGCAATTTCCTCAAGGTGCTCGTTTAATATTGTTTCCTAGTACTTGGCAGATTCTCTCCCTCATCTCTGTCTCACTGCACCTGAACGCAAAGATAAATGTACCCATAACTCTCCTGTCTCTAAAGGAAAGAGAGAGAAAAGGCATTTCTGGGCCCAGCAAAGAATTGTGCCAGGAAGATTTGACGGGCTCCCCAAAACTCATTCATAATGTTTGCTCTGATTTGGATTTAATCAGAAGCACTGTATGGAGTTCTAATTAAAAAAGAAGAAGAAAAGAAAAGAAAAAAGGAACTATTACTTTCTTGAGCTATTACAAAGGAGTAATTATGTAGTAACATATTGTTTTCACAGAGCCAGATGAAACTTGGGTATATCCTTCCAAATCCCCTCATGATTTAATCTTGAATTGAGCAACACAGAACAAAAGAATCAATTCCCTTTTTAAGAAACAAATGTTTAATCATCACACTGGACCCAAGCCAACCTTCAAAATCCTTAGGACTGGCAAAAAAGCAAAAAATAAAAACAAAAGAGACTTAAAAACTCTTTCAAAGATACTGCTAGCACGATCCAGCATTATTAAATTGTTCGAGTTTGTCTTTGCAAATGCAAGTACTCTACTTCTCTGTCCTTTTTTCACTTGCTACTCTGCATCTGGAGCATCTCACCTTCAGTGCCTAAAGCTATCGAATCTACCCTTGAACCTCAATGTCGGTATATAGTAGAGAAATAAGCAAAAAAAAAAAAAAAAAAAAACATTTTCTAAGAAATGCCAGGGGTATTACTTTTTTCCAGGGTTTTTGCATTTTAAATGCAATTTTAAAGAAAATACCTCCTGAGCACCCGTTCTGTTCCCAATTCTGGAAAGAGTGAAGAAGAGGCGTAGGCCCTGCATATGGGTTTTCACAATATACTAGGGAAGAGAGAATTATAAATGACCAACCTATACTGAGCTAAGCTTATGACAGTATAGTGTGAAAGGTACAGATAAAAAAGACATTTTACTGTCTATTTTGGGGGTCATGGATGCCTTGGGCAGAGTACTGAATTGAGATATTTGTGAGACTTTAATCGAGATATTCAGAAGAAACTCTGTATTTGGGTCTAGGGCTCTGGAAAATATCAGAGCTAAAAACACTATTTTGAAAAACTTTACTATTATCCATCTTTAAAGGAGAGAGAAATGTGTAGATGAGTATTTGGCAAGGCCCAATAATCTCATAAGATTCTGGAGAAAATGGAGTTCCAGGATTAGATAAAATTAAAGAATACTGCATGCTTTACTCCTTTCATTGGAAATTTGTAAATGACATTAACATTTTGAAAGGGCTGATAATTCCTACATTCGGGCAAAATGTAGGAAAAGAACCAGAGGAAATGGTTATTAAGAAAGCCCAAAGAACAACAAATTGCAAGAAGATAAATATGGTCATTTGCATCAATCCTAGAAGTCCCAAAAGTTAAGTACTGGCAGAGAATGTCTTGCTCCATTTGTTGTTCCAGGACCCAGCAGAGACCATGGCATATATTATGCATATTTGGAAGATTAATCAGTGAATAAAAACATGCCATTCCATTTAGCATTCTGCTAAATGCCTACAAAGATAGAAAAAAAAATGGCAAGCATACAAAAAAATTCAGACAAAAGAACATCACTCCATTTTGAAGAAAGCTTCATGAAATCCATAGCATTTAGTACAGATTTCAAAGTATGTTCTTGGACTCTACAGGAATCATTATCAATGGGAAGAAGGGAGGGCAGGTTTGCTCCTCAAGGAACATTTAGCAACTTCTGGAGACATTTTTGGTTGTCACCATGTTGGTTGTGCCTACTGGTTGGAGACCAGGAGAATGCAAAACATGCTACCAGGCACAGGACAATCCCCACCAGTGATGAATTATTAGGTCCAAAATGCCTGTAGCACAGCAGTTGAGAAGTCTGGTTCCACAATGTATGACACAGGATCACATGCAGAGCAACACGGGTGAGTCCAAATCAGGGGCAGCAAAAGCTTTTGATTTACCATTTACTCTTCTTTGTCTGACCTAAACTCTGGGGACAAAAATACACAGTTCAGAAAAACATGTAACTTTTTTCCTAGCTGCTAAAGAATGATTTTTTTAAGCCAGACAGAGCCTGGCCATATATTTGTTCTAGGGCTTCTAACCCCAAAACGATCAGAGGGACATGTTGGGGAGCACTTGCTCAGATGCCTTCCTCCTTCAAGAAAAAAATTATTGAGTCTATCCTTTCTGGACTAATCACGATTAGACTGAAACTTCCTAAGATCTGTGCAAATCGATCTGTCTTTGGTTCTAGAGCCAGAGAATGGCAGTGCCCGGACCCAGGAGAAGAGCAATTCAGGCTCGTGAACACAAGAAATGGAAAAAACCAGGTCTGGATGAATCATGTAATTGTGGTGAGAAAATTTTGCTTGGCTGATCTGTGGCAAATTAAGTGTATAAAAGAATAAGAAAATTTATGATTTTCATATTTTAATAAATAAAATTAAATTAATGGTTTTGCATTGAAGAGAATAAATCTTTTCTAACATCAAATATTACTGATGTTTCAGTGAATTATGTCTTAATCCTGCTGTCTGTCCCCTCTGTGATGACTTCACTCTTTCCCTCCTTTTTTCCAGCTCAAATGCACTGTTGTTTTGGTAAATTTGCTCTTTGAGAAAAAATAAAAAAGTCCTGATTTGCCAATTTCCATGGTGTTGATATTTCCACCATGGCCATTTTTAAGCTGCCAAAGGTTTAACAACCACCTGTCAAGATTTTATATTGTATGCGAGAGCTGGAAATATCCACATCTGTCACACCACTGAGAAATGCTACCTTCTCTGATGAAGCTGCTCATCACTTACCACATTTCATTACGGTTAGGTGTTTGTATTTATGTTTTGACCACCAGACTAGGAATCACTTGAGGGTAGGAACTATAGCCAAAACACCAATAATAATAATATGTCATTAGCTTGGTCAAAAGGGGAGAAATTTGTGGGGCGCCTGGGTGGCTCAAAGGGTTAAGCCTCTGCCTTCAGCTCAGGTCATGATTTCAGGGTCTTGAGATCAAGCCCCGCATAGAGCCCTGCATCGGGGCTCTCTGCTCAGCAGGGAGCCTGCTTCTTCCTCTCTCTGCCTGCCTCTCTGCCTACTTGTGATCTCTGTCAAATAAATAAATAAAATCTTTAAAAAAAAAAAGGGGGGGGTGAATTTGGCTGAGAATCTTGAGTTTTTAACAGAAAGATTATTGGCTTTTCCATAATACAGATGGAAATGACCACTACAAAAGACCAGTAAATACACATATTTTATTACTGAAGTTTGACCTCAAAACTTGGAATGATGGGGCACCTGGGTGGCTCAGTGGGTTAAGCCGCTGCCTTCGGCTCAGGTCATGATCTCAGGGTCCTGGGATCGAGTCCCGCATCGGGCTCTCTGCTCAGCAGGGAGCCTGCTTCCTCCTCTCTCTCTGCCTGCCTCTCTGCCTACTTGTGATCTCTCTCTGTCAAATAAATAAATAAAATCTTTAAAAAAAAAAAAAAAAAAAAACTTGGAATGAAATCCTAAACTCCAGTGAGCTAGAATGGAACCCAAAGAAGTCCCAGAACTCTCGATGAATTCCCAGCCTGTATGAACATGTGTCAGATATTTACCTCGGCTCTTTTTCCTTAAACACAAAACCTAAGTTTGATATCTTTCCACATTAATAGGATGTAGTGTAAAAAGATCATTTCCAGGCCTAGAACAGCGAGCGAACACATCCCCTCAAGTATTACTAGACTGCGGACTTCATCCTCCTGATTACTAGTGCGCTTTCTGCAAAGGTTAGAAAAGGAAGTATTTTTTTCAAAGGAGAGAAGACTTTGGATCCCTGTATGACAGGGACATAAAAAGAGAGAAGCCCAAACAAATCCCAACAAACTTGAAAGCATTTGCAAATACCAGAGATTTTAACTCCTTTGCTCATCCCACAGAAAGTTCTGCCCTCTGGAAGCCTGGTGCCACACTGTCTCTGAGGAATTCCTGTCTTCCCTGATCTGAAGTGTCCAGACCTTAGACGGAATGGAGGGATGACTGGTGTGGGTAGAAAAGAACTTTGAACTCTCACTAGAGGCTGATAGTAGTCCTGGCAGGGGTCGGCCAACTTTCTCTTAAAGGGCCAGATAGTTAATATTTTGACACATAAACAATACAGTCTCTGTTTGCAGAGACTAAGGCATCATAGTTCCCATTTCCTAACAATTAGCTTCTCTTAACTTTAAATAGTGCTAAGTCAGAAAAGAAAAGAAAATATTAGTGATACTGAATAGAACGCTCATTCCACCAAAATCTACACAGGATAAGGACAACGTAATTGCAAGGGTTAACATCCTCTTCAGCATTGAAAGGCAGCAATATTCACTAGTTTGCCCCATTGTTAATCTAGCTGTTAAGGCCACCTATTTTGGACAGAAGAATGCCAAGCAAACCTTTTTCTTATTCTGTGAGCACCTTAAATTATGTTCCATATGGAATTCTATTTTTTAATGTGCAATCTGTGAAAATAAGAATTATTTAACTTAAACTTCTTTTTGGACACTGGCTTACCATTTAAATGACCATTTGAGAATGTGAGGCATTTTAGACATATCCCAAAAGCACTTTCCCCACACCATGTCTGTACAGCCGAACTAACAATTGCACCAGAGTCAATCCAGTATTTGCAGCTGTCTTAACAACCAAATCAAATTGCTACATGGTCAATCAGTTGATCGATGCATAATTGATTGTGAAGATAGCCAGAAATATCAGCCAATTTGTTAACTGTATGGAGATACAGACAAAATCAGTAAGCAAAGTGGAGCAAGGAAATTAAAAGAATGTAGTCAAAATTGCTCTGATCAAAGGGACTATTTGGATAAATGAGAACTAAATTTTATCCCATTTTTTTTCTTTTGGAAAATCCTGAATAATTTATGCTTAGACTACTTGACATTTGTTAACTACCTCCAACAACCTCTTGTATGGAACTTGCCTGAAATATGGAATCTCTCAATCCTCTACCAACATTAGCACTTTGCATTTATTAAAATAAAAGTATGAATCATGTTTTCTGAAATAGACCCAAGTATCAAGGTCATTTAACCAATTATTTTTTATGAACAATAGTGACCATATCAATAGACTACATAAAAAGAATGGGACAAGAGAACAAAGGGGAGAGGAAGCTACAAAAGAAGCTACAGAAAACCAACTGTTAAGAAAGAACATAGAAAAGTAGGTAAGTGGCTGAGAACACAAACTCGAACATGATTTAATAGTTAAGCTTTACTGGGATGCCTGGGTGGCTCAGTGGGTTAAAGCCTCTGCCTTCGGCTCAGGCCATGATTCCAGGGTCCTGGGATCGAGCCCCACATCGGGCTCTCTGCTCAGTGGGGATCCTACTTCCCTTCCTCTCTCTCTGTCTGCCTCTCTGCCTACTTGTGATCTCTGTCAAATAAATAAAATCTTTTTTAAAAAAAGTTAAATTTTACTAATTCATTCCATTTTGCATATAGTATTATATATATATCTAACATGCAAAACTAAATGACATTAAAATTTTATATATACATATATAGATGTTTACATGTGTTTTAATTGATAAAAATGTCTATATAATTTCAAACAAATAGGTTATTTTGCAGGCAGCATACAGATGCTCTGGTTGATTTTTTTTTAAGTTTACATCCAAAATATATGTGGCCATGAGTATGCAAACAGACGTTATCAGACTATAAAAACTTGTACGGAGTTTGTGTTAAAGTCCTAAGGCAAAGGAGCTTTCTATAGCCCATTTTTTTTTTTCCATTCACAATTTCACAATTTCATTCGAGCCTACAGCCCTGCTAATCAAGAATTAGCATCAGTCATATTTGAGAGATGAGCTACCTGCAGGTCCAATGCACCAGGTGACCTTCTGGAGATCACACGAATAGCTAATGGGTGCAACTGACATCTGATCAAGCTGTTCTGACCTTTTCCACTGAACAACTCTGCTTTCTACCGTATCGATACTGAGATGTTAGAAAATAAGTTTGTTTGTTTTTTATTTTATGAACAAGCAATCTTTTCCCCTTGCTGAAAATAGGTATGAACGTTGAGTATCATGCATGATTATCAAGAGAAGTCAGAATAAGTGAAGCTAGCCCGGGGAATTAAATGTCTTTGCTTGTAGAACAATACGGAAACACACCCAGTCTCAGCTTCATTTGAATTCATATTTTAAGAACTTAATTGCCTGTTTGTCCAGACTCACTGTGCTAACCACAGGGGAAGGGAACCAGACTTGTTTCTGTTTCAGCCCAGTTGATATGAGAGCGTAATTCCTTGTTGTTCTAAAACTGTAATGTGAAGTCATCAATATTTAATGGCTGAGATGGACTGGTACACATAATTTCATTGACCTAGGTTTCCCTCTTCTCTTCTTCTTTAGCCATTCTGTGTCATGAAGACAGCAAAACAAATAAAAAATTTTGAAAACACAGTCACAGCTCTAGATTTTTACCAGCAGTGGGGTCTGTAGTTAATCAGCACTAAGAATGAGAAATAAATGAGAGAGAATTTCCAGGAAAAAACTTTTAAAATGTGGATAGAGGGGCACCTGAGTGGCTCAGGTCATGATCTCAGGGTCCCAGGGTGGAGCCCTGCTTTGGCTCCCTGCTCAGCGGGGAGTCTGCTTCTCCCTCACTCCTGCTCCAGCTCGCGTTCTCTCTCTCTCTCTCTCTCTCTCTCTCTCTCACACACACACACACACACACACACACACACACTGTCTCTCTCTCAAATAAATAGTCTTTTTAAAAATGTGGCTAGCAAAGTTTTCCCCCTAAAACCTGCATCCGAATAGTGTTGGAAGCAGGAATTCTAAGAAACAAGCCAACTGACTCCACTGCCTGATTCTCTACCCTCTCCTTTGTCCTTTACCTGTCCCCTTCAAATGCAGCTTGCTTCCCACTTCACATCTTCATGATAATTCAAATTCTGCAGCATTTGTGGAGTGTCTGTCATCTGCCAGGCATTGGGAAAAGCATGCCACATAGTTCATTATTATTGAGCTGTGCAAGTCTATCTTTCTTCCTTTTACAAATGAACAGGAATATGTAGTCTTTCAATGTTACTCATGGTTTTTATCATGACTGTTTCTCCCTACGATTTTATCATTTTGTTTTGCTTCCTATCAATATTTTGACCCCATTATTTATTTTTTGAGAGTCACAATTTCTTGAGTATTTATTATACCCCAGACCCAACATGAATACCTTTATAGACATCACCCTGTTTCATGTTACTTGACTTTCAAAGTTCATAAACTAGGCATCATTATTCCCACTGTGCAGGTCAGAAAAGTAAGACTCCAAGGTCCATTCATGGGAGATCATATACTCATCCAGCAGCAAAGTGGAATCTGAAATCCGTGTGTGTCCGATTTCAGATGTCAGGGTTATAACTTCTAACCAAATGAGCTTCTGCTTCATTATGTTATCACATACATAAAGACAGCACGTATAACTATGGATTAAAATTATACACCTATGGTGGACAGTCCTCTAATTGTTTATATGGAAGAGGAATAATTGGTCTACCTCTCTTACACACATTACTCCCGCATCACACCCACTGCCCCAGCCATTGCCCATGTGAATGTCTTAATTTCTTTCTGTTGACACTGAAAAATTCATCAGGCTCACATTCACAGGACATTAACTTTGCACTCCCCTGGAGAGGGATAGGAGAAGAACATTTCTCCCTGTGAAACTAAAGCCCATTTCAGTTGATGCATATAACAGATAAAGATAAACTCAAATTCTTCCGTACTTTTCCTATTTTCCTTCTCTTCCTTTTGAATCTGGACTGGCCTCTTGTTTGGATCAACAGAGCATAGAGGAGCAATTGCTATGCTATTTCTAATAGGCTCAGTCTTTAAGAGAACTGGATTTTCTCTGTGTTGGTGTCTCAAAGCTCTGAAACAACGTGGAAGAAATCTAACTGCCCTGCTAGAGAAACTTCATGGAAAGGTCTAGAGATTATTAATAAGAGCCAGAGACTAGGCTGAACCCAGTCTTCCACCCATTCCTACCTAATTTCAGGCAGGGAGTCTCTTAAGTCATCTTCTCAGGAGACAGGTTCTGAGATCTGAGATTTGTAAGCAGGAGATTATCAGGAAGTTCTCCCAAGAACAACACTTACAAGGGATAAGCAAAGCAGGATGGGCAGAGGGAGAAGTTGAACTATGATACAATTGCAATAGGCAAGCTTTGTCCTATCTTGAGCCAAAGAGGCAGAACCTTTATCCTTCACCATCGAGGAGCATTTGGTTACAAGCAGGCAGTAGGGGGCTTGCCCTCCGACAACAAGACTCCATCCTGGAAGAGTTCTGAGAAGTGTCGCACAGCATCCACTAAATGGAGTCTCAGTGAAACACATTCTTCAATTGATTAACTTTAATTCATGGCACTCTCAACAGAACTTACACCCTTAACTCAGCTAGACTTGGACCAAAAAGAGCTTTAACTTTGCAATAAGTGTTAAACATTGTTTCATTTCTTCTAGATTTTTTAGATATAAGGAATACCAAGCGTGAGTCCAAAGAAATTATTTGTGAGCCATGTGATCTCAGGCAAGTCACTTACAGGGCAAAAGTTTGAGTTTGTATCCTGCTGAGAACACTGTCCTGGCAGCACATGAAGGAACGAGTTTGCCCCCAGCCTCAGGAAGCACAGGGAGGTGAAGGGACCTTCTCAGTCTTTCAGAGGCATCTTTTGTAGAATGGAAACAATTCTGTCTGCTGAAACTGCATACTAAATTTTTGCCAACAGTAAATAATTGATCATGTAAAATTCTACAAAATGGTAAAAGTAGTGCTTAAAAGAAGTTAAGGTATTATTATTATTATTATTGCTATTTTTAATAATAATGAATTTTTTGTGTAGTCAAATATCTCATTCCAAAAAATTCAATCAAAATGAGTGTGTATTTTTTTCAAGTGGGAAAAATGCTTGAAAAAAATGCTAAAGTTTAGGTTATAAAAAATGAAAAAACAGGGCTGCCTGGGCGGCTCAGTGGGCTGCCGTAGGCTCAGGTCATAATCTCAGGGTCCTGGAATTAAGCCCCAGGTAGAGCTTTCTGCTCAGCGGGGAGTCTGCTTCTCCCTCTCACTCTTCCTCTGGGCTCTCTCTCTCTCTCTCTCTCTCTCTCTCAACCAAATAAATAAATAAATAAAATCTTTTTTAAAAAATGGAAAACACAGCTTTTTAAAAATGACTTTTATTTAGGAGTCTATGTAAATCAGTTTTTGTTGGTTTTTCTCTTCTGCAACGGTATAGCCTCTTTAAATATGTATCGCTAGCATGTAAGTTATACTTTTGCAAAACGTCCTAAAGTAAAACTGACAAGGTTCTCCTTGCAAAGCCTACTCTGATAGTCCTTTCCTGACACCCACAGTCTTCAAACTATTTCAGGGGGGAGGTAGGAAAGTCAAATTAGTATCGGTCTAGTGGGGATAACTGGTCCAAATTCCTTTCAATGCCAGAGTCCTTCTCTTAGATTTTGGCTCCATTTTTTTCCTTATGGAATGTACAGAGAATCAGTTAAAGAAGTATATAGATGAAAAAAATAAAATAAAATAAAAGTCCAACTATGTTAAACTAATAAAACCTTCATTCCATCTGACTCTGATTTTACAACTTATGAAGTAGGGATCACAGACTAGGCTGCATATAATATTATTGTCATAACTATAGGAGAAGGAATTCATTTCTTTTTTTTTCTTTTACGAATTAATTTTCAATTTCAACTGGCCTAAAGCAGCTGTGAGCTCTTATTACACTTTTGATTTATATTAAATTATTAGATGCATGTCTTGATGAAGTGAAGGCCTTCTCTTAAGTCAAAGAAGGAAGAAGAAGGAAACTATTGCCTTTCCCTGGGTCAATGTTCCCGTCTTTGCTGTCATGAAATGGCCCTAAAAAGCTACTTTGCCTGTTTTCCTGTTGCCATCAATCAATAAGGACATGGTTTTGCAATGGTTTAAAATAAAATGACTCCACCCAAGAACTCTACTCATTTAACCGTCTAAAAGCCTTATGACCTATTTAGATAAGCAATGAGATTTTATGCTCACTCAAAATCTCAACTTTTTATTGAAGTGTTTGAATTGTTTACTTCTGTCTTCATAACAGAGGTAGATTATTAGACCAAATACGTCTCTTTACTTCTGGACCTGGCACAGAACCTAAACACCTCAACTAAATAGTGCTCAAGTTCTTATAAGACAAAAAAAAAAAAAAAAAAAAATTAATGAGTTATTTTCTCAGCATTCCCACAGTCCATCTCCATTTGATCGGAAAAAATGCTGCAGCTGAGCTCCAATCAGGCTCTCTCACATGTTCACAGTGGCATGTCAGATCTGTGCTCTGTGCAGCAGGTATCTGAAGCATATGGTTTCTCTTGCTTCAACAAGAATCCTGGCCTTTAGGGCACTCATCGGAGAATTTCCCTAAGAACTGACTCCCTTCCAGCATTTGCCAAAGACTCACTTAAGACAGTGAATGCTTGATACAATGGGGATAAGGGACATTTTAATTATCCATGAATCCCTGATACTGTAAACACAGTACCTTTATCACCAGCTACCCAGAAGCTTATCAAAAGTTTACAGAAATAAGCACTTTTATGTTCTCTTCTTGGAAGCAAAAACTTATTCAAGCTTTCTCTTGAGCACATAACAATAGGAACTGAAGAAAATGCCCATTTGATTTGACCTAAAAACTGCATGTTCAAGTGTTCACTCCAAGCAAATTATTAGATGTTGGAGAAAGTTGCATGGATGCTGACTGAACATTTTCATAATGCAGATAAATGGGAAATTAATACTCATAGACACAAGGTTAATTAATCTAAGCATGACATAGCAATACAACAAAATACCACAAAGCCATTGGAAAGATTAAGGTAATTCTTTATATAGATCTGTAAAGACACGTTGTTAAGTTTAAAAAAAATATAGAAAAGCACATCTAATTTGATCTCTTTTTTTGTCTAAATGTATATAAACATACACGTGCATATAAAAAGTATAGAAGTAATTATTCAATGGTGATGGAAACACCTTCATTTTAGACTTTACACATTTATGTATTTTTTTTCTTAAAGATTTTATTTATTTATTTGACAGAGAGAGATCACAAGTAGGCAGAGAGGCAGGGGGAAGCAGGCTCCCCGCTGAGCAGAGAACCAGGTGTGGGCCTCAATCCCAGGACCATGAGACCACGAACTGAGCCGAAGACAGAGGCTTAACCCACTGAGCCACCCAGGCACCCCTACATTTCTGTATTTTTAACTTTTTAACAATGAGCCTATATTATTTTCTTATTTTAGGAAAAAAATGACAGTATTCATTACAAGAATACTCTAAATGAAACCAGACTCTATTACAGTATCGTAGTTCCCTCTTAATTGGAGAGTTAAAATGTAACATTAAATTTCCCAGATTTATAGAAAAGATGATATAAGAAATTTGAGTAATGTTTCTAAGCAAAACGATAGTAAATCACAATAATAATCAGCAACATCTACTACTATGCTAAGTGCTTTACGTGTTTCTTTTTAATAGCCAGGATTACCTAGAAGAGGTGCTATTATTAAGTTTCTATTAACAATGGTATAATTTTTATCCATATTTTACAAATGAGCAAATTAAGATTTAGATATATTTAATAACTTTGTCGGTTTGCAGTAGAATTGAAACACTAAACTAAATATGTCTGACTCAACAGCCATTGGTTTTAAGCAGAATACTAAAGTACCTCAGTATTTTATTATATTAAGACCATGATTAGGAACAGAACATTCTTCAAGTTCTTGATATGACATATTTAACATAAGGATTCAAGGCTTTAAAAAGGTTAAAGAGCTGCCTGGAAGCGGGGTGGGTAGTCAGAGAAGCCTCCATCCACCAACAGCTAAGTCAGAATGTCAGAAGTCGGTGGCTTTTAATAGCGCACAGGAGCTTCTACATTTCTCAAAATCTCTGGAAAGCTTCCATCAACTATCTTGTCTTGGTAGGAAGGCAGGTGCTTCTCGAAGGTTTGTTGAGGAGGTTCCATGACACCTCACATCTGTTCCTGCATCTGGCTGCAACTGCCTCTATAGGATTCTGGCTTCTTCTCTCCCACTTTCTAATCTCACCCAGTACCTCTCATTGGCAATTCTAAGCTGAAGCAACATGGAACAAATTCCTGGTTTCTCAGCAGTGCAGAAGTGACCTTAGAAAGAGGAGGTAAAATGCTGAGTAGGCAATAATCCAAAATTATTGATTTGCTAAATATTTCCCACATAAGGTGGATATCTACATCTATAAATGTTAGCCAGAAAACCACTGGCCCAACGTGGAGTCACCTGCCCTCAGAGCAGCGAGCTGAGACTTAATTGCAGCTTCAACCTCCCCAGGAGTGGAATTTTAAGCCCATCAAACTGGAATTTTCTAGTCTGCAGGACCCGTGAGGTAATCCATGATGTAGTTCTTCCCATCCACCAAAGGAAGATGAGGTCATCCACCTACTAAGACCCTCCTAGAGAAGGTGACCTTACCTGAAACCCTCTTTGTTTTTGCTAATCACTTTCTTGCCCCGCCTTCCTTCCTATGTAAACCATTCTTCCCATTTACAAAATTGTAAACCATTTTTATACAATTCCTCAAAGCACCCCTCTACTTGCTAGATGGGATGCTGCCCAATCCATGCAACATTTAATAAAACCAATTAGATCTTTAAATTCACTCCGTTGAATTTTGTTTTTTAACAGTAACCATGTATAGGTAGATCGGTACCCCCATGTACATATCTATATACATACACATCTCGTTTAGGTGTATGTGTAAACAGTCTAGCATTCTAGTTAAGGACTTTGACCCTGAATCCCCATTTTTTTTTTAAACTGGATAACTTTGGATAAATTGCTTAATCTCTCTATGCCTCAGCTTTTTTTCATCTTTAAAATGGGAATAATAATATTACCTACTTCATAGGATTATAGTGAGGGCTGCACATATATTTTAAACAGCACACAACATTGTCTGACACTTAGTAGTGCAGTATAATGTTTTAATTTTTATTGTTTTATTTATTGTTGGACATCACATCATTTTTTTAGTCTGTGGGGCTGGAAAAAGTTGGCCCTTTCTAAGACCATGTGAAGCCAAACCATTTTCAGCATATGTTACTTCGTTTTTGTTGAAGCTCAAAGGTAAATGTCGCGTATGTTCAAAATAACTCACGCCATAACATGACTCACAACATCTACTCATTCACTACTCGTGGTAGATGTTTATTCTGAATTTTGTCCTCCACTGTCCAATTTATGTATTCAGTACAGAAGGTCATAGACTCTACAGAGGAACTCAGGAGAAATGGGAAGAAAAGGAGGAAGAAGATGTGCCCTTCCACTCCACACTGCTGGATTTCCACCTCCCCTTCTCTCCTCCCTAAACTTGAGTTCTTCCTTAGACTTTTTCAAAAACTTTTAATTAATTTATAACATCTGATTATTAGATAATTCATTTATAAGGGTTTTTCATATTTCTGATGCATTTCCTTAGAAAATTAGGGCACCTGGGTGGCTCAGTCATTAAGTGTCTGCTTTCGGCTCGGGTCATGTTCCCGGGGTTCTGAGATCGAGCCCTGCATCGGGCTCAGCGGGAAGCCGGCTTCTCCTTCTCCCACTCCCCCGTTTCTGTTCCCTTTCTCATTGTATCTTTCTGTGTCAAATAAATAAATAAAACCCCTTCAGAAAATTCACCAACCATGATTCAAGAACAAAAATAAATATATATTTTTAAAATCCTTGCTGCAATTTCACAACTCACCCTTGAGTAAGAAATAGTTGCTCCTGTGAGAGACAATCTGAATGCAGACCACTTCCTGGAATCCCAGGCATCTGTCCTGTTCTTTGCTAAAACCACTGACTGTTTTCTCCATCCAATCTGTCTTCAAATATAGGATAGTTCGTTCCCAAGGAGAGGCAAATAGACCTGATTTAGATGTGTTTTCAAACATGGGAAGTTAAATTTCTCTTCACCTGAAGTGTTCCTGGATCCCATCGAAACAGAATTTCAAGCATGTCATAGCCTATTTTTTAAAGTCAGATGATCTCCTACATTTCTTCCATATTTGCTGAGAAGTACCCACCTTCATTATCTGTCTCTTTGAGGCGGTCTTCAGAGCTCCCTAAGTGAATTTTGTAAAACTCATGGCTTACATCTTCACATCAGGTCACCCGAAACTTACCCTGTTAATTTGGTAACAGTTCAAATATCCATTTTCTCATGATGCATTAATGAACCAGTAGACAGATTTCACTTTTATATAGTTTTGAAAGCTTAAGCAAATGGAGGTAATGTCTCCCCCACACACAGAATATTTAGATACGATTACTTCTAACTGAAGCTGTCAGTTTATTCTTAAAACTCAGAGAGAATTGGGAAATGAATAAAAGTAGTTTGCATGTCCTTTGAAATCATGAGAGGTTCTTCTCTCTTGACAAGACTGATAATGGATTTGGAATGCATGGAGCAAAATTGCTGACATTAAAAAAATCTATACTGCTAACTCTCATAAATGAAGTTTTCAAATATACAATAGTTCTACCTGCCACAACAGCATTTAACATTTATAAAAATTTAAAACATTAAAAATACCTTCCTCTTTTTTTGAACAGCCCAACTTAGTAGACACCCACATACATGCATACACATTAATTCTTCATTTATGTTTGCATTGTCAAGAAAGCATCAAGAATAAATAAATAAATAATGGTAATCACACTGAAGGGAGAATCTTGAGTTTCCACATTAATTCCATTGAGCTCCTGTTTCAGTCTCATAGTTAGCCTACCCCGCCCCTATCCTTGCTTTATGACTTTGAAAAAGACGAAAGGGGATGATGCAACAAGCTACATTTCTGTGAGTTAACAAGTAATGTTCCAATGCTTGGGCTCCTCTGAGGTCATTGACTCCAAAGTGTTAACCAAGGCCCAAAGCAACACCAGTAATTCCAAGTACATTCAACAATGAAAGAGAGAGGGTGCATTCTGGACTCCTATGGCCAGGCCCCTGTCCCGCTCTTCAAAGTGAGAACAGTGCACAGAGGCTCAGATACCAGTAGCTAGCCTAGAATATTCACAGTCTCTTGGAGCTCCTGGTAGTACTCCTGCAGAGGTCCAATTAGGCAAGAATGAGAGCCCCTGTGTATCCATCCTGAGCACAGAACTCCTAAAACCTGCCTGCACTGAGCTCATAGAAAGGAGACAGAAACCACAGGCTCCAGACCAAGTCACCCTGTCAAGAGCTTCATTTAACCAGGGGATTCTGATGCCACTCTGTACTCCAACAGTTTTCCTGTGTCCTTTACTACCAAACGTCCGTGACCTTGCTTTGCCACGGTCCTCATTCTTGGAGCCCTGGGACTCTCCATTCTGAGTAGCGTTTTCCTGCCCAGCCTGTCCCAACATAGACAGTCATTCTCATGACCGTGACCCTGAGCCAACATTACTGACAGCTGGTGCCCGAACATCTGTTTGTCCTGACTGCTTAGACAAACAACTGTGAATTAAGAAAAAGCAAAAATGTGTAGCCTGCTTACTACATGGCAGGGGTTCCACTCGGAAGCTTCAGGAGCACTCTCTCTCTCGTACCCCTCACAGGCTCTTGGGAGTAGATCCTGAGCGCCCCCGCTTACAGATGGGCTCTGTACCTGGAAACAGAAGCAGGCCAAGCAGTACACTTAACACTCAAAAAAAAAAAAAAAAAAAGAATTATCTTCACCAGTTAAGCTGGTGCTTTTGGATCTGTGACTCTCCACTGCTCAAGTCAGGGATTCTAAATCTCTTCCCACTTGTCTGCACAACCTTTACTCTGAAGGTGCCTGGTTTCAGGAACCAAACGAAGCCCACTTCATTTCATCTCAAGCACATCTGTGCTTTCATCAGCAACTACATGATAATCAAGAAAGGATTGTCTACCCTAGCTGCCCCCAGACGGGTGGGCAGAGGTTTGGGAAAATAGTACAACCCCCCAGGCATGCCTCCTCTCTCTCTGGACTGTGGCAACAGTCTCTCCTCTGAATTCTCGGGTCTTCTCTGCCTCCCCTCAGGTATGTCCCTGAAAAGCAGCCACAATGTTTTTCCAAGAAACCAGTCCGATACTGTTCCTTATCCCAGAGGAGGGTGCCCTTCCCTCTTCCCCTGTTTAGCTTGTATTATTCTCAGGTCAGATGTCAACAACCCCAACCGTCACTTCTTGGGCAAACCTCCGCCAGACTCCTGACCTGCTTAAATGTAAAACTGATTCTTTACATTATTAAACTTCATTTATTTAAAACATTGCATGTCCTTATAATACCAGGAAGCTCTTCTTCATAGGTCGAGTTACCGTTTGCAATCTCACATTTACAGAAGTTTGCTTTTATTTTTCAGCCTATCTCTAACTGCCCATCTGCTGCATGGCACAAAATACAGACTCCTGTGTCAAATGAAGGTAAGTGATCTGAGGCAGTGAGTCTGGAGGTCAATTTGCATGCACGCCTGGACCCGCTTGAACTTGACTCCAGTGACCAGCACCCCTACAAGTTCCTTGATGTAAAAGGTTTATAAAACCTTTATAAATGGTGTCCTTTCCCCAATATTATAAGGACCATAGTTCATACACAATCCTGGAAAAAATGTATATGAGATAAATTATGGTAAAGGAAAAAGCTGTATTTCTTACAGTTGTGAGACACTGATTTAACAGTTTCTGTTTTAAGCTTTCTATCAAACTCACTGTCCAATCAACCTGTGTTTAGGAAAACTAATGCTCCTTGATTATGAGCTTGCGTATCACGTCTCCCTTCCGAGCAAAGATGAATGAATGGTTCATCTTGTCTTGAAGGAATCTAACTGAAATATGCCATGAAGGAATATTCTTGGCTATTTCACTACTTGATCCTGAAGTAGCTATGGATCCCCAAACACCATTCCTTTGCTGAGTTCATGGATTACAAGGTGACAACCCAACATCAGATCACGGTTCTAGCATGCTTGCAACCATCAAGACACACATTCTAGCAACTCTTTTGTTTCTCCCCGTTTTTTCCCTTTAACATGGTGATAATCAGAACAAATTGATTTTGTTTCTCAGATTGCTAAAATCCTCCCAACACTTTCTTCAACACCGGTGCTGAATAAATCATTGTAATGTTCCCCTGAAGTGAATTGAAAATTAATTTACACAACCAAGATGATCCTCCTAATAACAGGGTACATGGAATGGGGAAATTGGAAATCATTACCCAGCAAACATTATCTGCATTATTTTTGTAGCTGCTTTAGATTGCATTGTAATAGAAAATTAGGAGACCGGCTGTGAAGAAGTTTAAGAGGGTCCCCTGAAGAGCGTCTGCTTTAAAATTGATTCTTTAAGAAAGCATTAAAAAGCTATTGGAATTGATTGCCTGCTAATATAAAGGAAAAACTCTTTGCCACCATTTGAGTTAAAAAAGAGCATCTTCATTCATGCATGTTATTAAAACTACTGGCCTGAAAGCCCCTGTAGAAAGATAAAGGATATGGATGGGATATTAAAACAGCAATCTTTACCTTATCTGGGATTTAAACTTAATATGTTGCTTTTATTAATTTAGCAGGAACCATTAGTTAGGATGTCAAAGAGTGGATTTACAATTAAAATGCTATGGAATGGCAATATCTTTAATAAACAATGGACCAAGAGTTCTTCATTAATCTTCCAAGCATGAGGCACACCCCTACAAAGAATAAATCCTGAATTTACAGTTTTCTTTATTGCTAAGTTTTCTGTGCAGCAGCAATAAAAGTCATAGCTGATAACACCCCTGATTAGCTCTTGAAGCTTCCCCTGAAATAGGGTAATGACCAATCAGATCCCAGCAGTTGGCCAGATAGAAAATGGCATTTACCATCTTAAAAATATGTCTTTTGCGTTTAGAGAGGCTTCCACGTACCCGACACAGTGGGCTATTGTTTGAGAAATGATATTGTAGACAGATATACAAACACATAAGCAAACCCAATAGGGTGCCTTGACATTAAATTATTTTCTTTTTATAGCCTTTTGATTTTCACCACATTCAGAGGGAAATTGCCTTGTCTCTTTTAATACATGATAAGTAGGACTACTTAACAGCAAGGAATAATGAGTAAGAAATGCCTTTTCAAATGCAATATATTATCTTTTCCTTTAAAAGTTATCTCCAATTTAGTTAAACTTCACCCTCTCCCCAATCACTCCCTTCATCTCTCTCCCTCTGTTTTAATGGAATAGAAGTGATTTCTGCACAGATGTGCTATATCAGCAATTTGGGGGGAGAGAAATAGTAACCTAGATGTATCATGAGTAAGCTAAACTACCTACATGGAAGGACATTCCCCCTGCTCCAAGACCACCTTGGAACGTCCCTCTTAGTGTTGTCATCAGGTGCTTGGTGAGGCCATAGAAGTCACCTGATAAATAGCCCCTTGAGGCATCTCAGTTATGAACCCTTTGGCGATGACTAAAATGGTCCCACTCCCATTATTCTCAGTTCTGCCGATTATTCAACTAGCCTAATGCCACATATCTCGAGTATTAGCTTCAAGTATTAACGTGAAACCTAAAATGTGTCTTGGACTTAACACTAGAGCAATTCTTTACTGAGAATACTTCTCACATAGATTTCTTAATAAATTTTTTTGTATCCATTTTATTAATATTTTATTTTTAGTTGATTACTAGACTGACGGATGCAACCTACCCTGTTTTAACCGGCACAGTCCCAGGCAAAGCCTGTTGCCTGGAGTCATTATTAATAGAATCTCTTTCACTCTCAGGAGTGCTCTGTTTTAGAAGATAAATGATATGGCTACTCTATATGTAAGTAATTTCTGAAATATGTAACTTTTAGGTCATTTGTCATAGAACCTAGAGTCATTTTTTGTCAAAAAAGTTAAGCTTAAAGTTAAAAAAGTAAAGTTTTACGCTTTCAAAATAAATTTCAGTTTCATTGCCACCCATAAAACTCCTCAACAGCCAGGACCAGAAGTGATCCATAAGTTGTGATTATAGATATTTAATTTTCTTAATGTCGATGATAATAATTAGAATAATTGTTCAAATGTAGAAAAGTACTAGATGGAATTCATACAGACAGTAGAAGTTAATATTATTTTTATTATTGATTTAAAAGAATTTCAGACTACTCAGGCCATATATTATCTTGGTTAGGAAGATTTTAATGAATAAAATAGTAAGTGAAAATTCTCCACAAACTTGCTTCACAAAGGCAGCCATTGTTAACAGCTGTTGCTCTACAGATACAAAAAACAGGATTTTTATTTTTGTTTTTGTTTTCAAATGGGATCATAATATTTTTTAAATGGTCTTTTCAGTCTGTTGCCAGAAACCAGAAAGAAAAGATGTCTTGAATTAAAAAACATAATTATATTTTCTTTATCACGTTTCCTGACTTTGTTGATAAAATAGCATAGGTTGACAGTAAAGGAGCTCTGTAGAGCAGTGTCAGCCTCTATCATGTCTAGGTTCCTGGGCTTCTGGAAGGTTTTGTTTTTGTTTTTGTTTTTGTTTTAATTTAAATTCTTTACCAATATTACTAGTATTAAACACCATACCTAAAACTAAGTTATGAATACCATAACTAAAACTAAAAAAGACCAAAAAAGGGAAATTAACATGAATACTTTGAAGAAAATCTCCAAAATCAACAATCCAGAGTCTTCTTTAAATTGAAATTTCTGTTTATAACATTGATGTTATGTATCGATGAGTATTATAAATAATTGAGGTTTGCTAATGTTTATGACAAAAATAATATATTGTTGACATGTAAACCAAAGTAGGACATTTTCAACAATAAAAATTAATATAAACTCTATCAATATTATTTTATTATTAATTTGTAACTTGTTGAGAACACAGAAGTCCTCTATAATACACGAGAGATCTATATGAAATTACGAAATTAGTCCTCATATGAGCTTTAGAATTTTCTTCTTTCATGAAAGTTCTCATTACTTAGAGATTAGAATTTTTTATTCCAGCCAATATGCAGGCACAAATTACCTCAAACATCATATTTGTTGGACATCAAAATAAATTTAATATTAAATCAGGCAATAAAAATGTTTTTTTAAAAGAAAAACTCTTTCAAAATTACTGATGATAAAAAGCAAAACAGAAAAGTAGGCACATGCAGTTTATTGTCCTAGAATTAAAATGGAATAGTAGCCACCTTAAAAGTTGGGTTTTTTCCCTAAGAAAAAATTTTTTTATTGTTCTCTTAAAGTACTTAGTGTCTCTCACTTTTTTGTGAATTCATATTTGTTGTAGTATAATTTACATATAATAAAATTCACCCCTTTTACCTGTACAGTTTTTCAATGTCTGTCCCTCTTGAAAGAGGCACAAAGCTAGAGACTTGTTCTATGATTCTAACGGGAAGGAATGTCAGTCAACAGGAGACATATGCTTCTGGAAATTAGTTGAAAGTTATTCTAGAACAAGCTCCATGTATCAAAAGGCCAAAGTATATGGGAAAAAAGAAATGAAAGTGGAATGACCTGTACCTCGTGTATCCCACCAAGAGATACAGGTCCAATCTTCCAAAAGGGAGTAAAATTCATTGGGAAATTGTCCGTACCTTTTAATTCGTAAAGCTTATCTTCCCTTTCCTCATTCACTTCTTAACAAATCCAAGCAACTACTCCACCACACACAAAAGGAAAGGCTAACAATCGATCATCAGAAAACCGAGAACATATGTATCTTGTGGACAAGTCTAGAGACGTAGAAAGATGTCAGGATGTGAAAAGGGGAGGAAGTTAACTTTATCTTCCCTGTTCTCAAAGAGTTGTGAACACTAAGTAACACTGCTGGTACACGTCCCACTCCTCCTCTTTACCAAATAGGTGAAAAAATACTGAGAAATACTCTTCACCTTTTTTACCTGTTAAGTTGGCTTGAAATAAACAGTGGGCACAACAGCTGAATTGCTAATCCCTTGGGAGAAATAGTATTTTTACATACACACACACACGCGCGCGCGCGCGCACACGCACACATGCACATGCGTGCACGAAGAAAGCCAAAGCTCACAGAATAGCAAGTATTTCCATCTTCTGCTGAAAAGTCTAGGTCAGTGTCAGGCATCCTGAGAGATCCTTAAGAGGAGAAATGCAGAAGCTGAAACTCTCGCGTAGGGCATCTTCTTAAAGAAAAACACTTCTCTCAGTTTTCTTCCTTCAATTAACGTGTTAAACGAAAATTGAACAAATTGAAGGACGAGCACACAGAAGGACATTCTTTTTAATAAGATCAGACGTCATCCTCCAACTGACTTGACCGGATCCAGAACTGCCCATTACCGCGTCACAACTGGCAATGTCAGAAGCAGCACCGGCACCCCGCACCGCGGCTCAGCCATACTCACCATTCTCTCCATTCTTGTGGCAGCCATCAAGAAAAATCATTTGAACAGCAGCATCTCGAACAGATGGCTCAGAGACCAGTTAGAGATGGAAAAACCTCTGAGAAGAAAATTGCAAAAGTCAAGCCAGACATCAAAGCACAGCCCTCCTCTCTCGCTCTGGAATAGAGAGAGGCAGAGTGTTCCTCTGCATGTGTTAGCCAGACTTCTCCACGCCTTTGGTCCAGGCCAGACTCTGGCCAATTGATTTGTGTGGCTATCCCAACTCCAGGAGTGGTAAAAGGGCAACATTATCTTCATTCTTCTTATTGTGGCAGCCAGTTCTTGAGGCAAAATCCACCCCAGTTAGCATTAGGAGAGAGAATGTCTGCCATTCCTTTCTCTTTCCTCCCTTGTCTATGAGCCAGATCTGCTTTCCTAGCTGGATGCCCCATTTTTCCTGACCACCCAGGGTGACTGGCAGTCATGAGACCAGGCTTTGGAGTTCTCCAGCCACGGGAGGATAATTGGCTCAGGGACCCAGGCTGATGCTCTCTGAATCCACCACGATGTTGGCTGAGCCCAAACTCCCCTCTAGATTTTTCTAGGCAATGAGTGAGTGCAGCAGAGATAGGAAAGCAGGCTCATTTTTGAGAGACCCAAACTCCTCTAACAGGGTCCTTGGGCTCAGGAACGAGGAGTGGGCTGGTTGAAACTTTCTGAGGGTGATTCCACACTCTGTGGCTTTTCCTGTCTAACCTAACCTCCTTTCCTCTTTCTCGAGGGCTAGAACTACAGCAGGATTTGAAAGCTCTACTAGACTCCTTGTGCTTCTTGTGGGACTTCTTCTCTGGGGACCCAAATTAACTCCTGGCGGCTCTGCCCCTTTTCTTATCCTGACCTGCTCTGTGACATACCCCTGAAGGATCAGCTGAGTGATAAGCTGCCAGTCTGACGTGTATCTTGTTACAATTTAAATTATCAGCTTAATTGAATAGGAATGTTACTGAGAGAATTTGCATTCTTTTCAAGTCACTAAAATATTAAGAATCCTAGTATATTGAAAAGCAGTAGCGAGAAGGCAGCTTTCTGATCTTTTAGGCATAAATTCCATTCAAGCTACATCTTGCAACACACAAGACTTTGTAGCCAAAGATGATGGGGTCTTTGTGGAGCGTGGAGTATCTGGACCCTGGCTGGCCCTGTCACTTTGCTTTATTTTCCAGAAATAAAGTGTAGCTTTCCACTTTGGTCTCCATTAGCTAGAATTTGCTATAAATCTTAGGTAGCATTTGTTTATTATCAGCAATAATGATATATAATTACTTATTAAGCATTTTTTTCTACGTACTCAACCTTGTTCACGCATTACCTTATCTAACTTGACACTATGACATTGATGCTTTCATGGATGAGGAAACTGAGACTTGGGTGGTGATATGATTTGATCAAGGTCACAAAACTATTCTACCTGTACTAGAATGTTTGGTTTTGCCAGCACCGTACCCTTTGCCTTCCATCTTGCTCCGGTCCCATGTCCACACTGGATAGGATTCCAGTAGTTGTGTCGCTCATGTAGGCCTGCTTGCTCCCAACATAATTAGCAAGTATGGGTGAGTCCCCAGAATGGATGGTCAGGGTGAATACCGTGGTTGGTCTAAGAGGGACCACTAGGAGATCCCCATAGGATAATAGGCATGGGGCTGTGAGAAAAAGGACGTTTCTGCTTTTAGGATAGCGAGTGTTGGGAGTCATGTATACTCAGGGTACCATTGACCTTCTTTATCATTCTACGAACATGGCCTTTTGCTGAGAAAAACAGACCTAAGAGATGAAAAGAAAGTGAACCAGATGACACCCCCTGAATCCAGGTATAGCCTAAGCTAATGCCAGTCCTTGTACTTGCCTGTGGCAAAAGCCAATAAATGGCTCTTCTGTTTAACTGGAGTTAGATTTCTGTTAATGCAACAGGAAAAGTCCTGGCTAATACAAGACCAGAGCCAGAATTGGACCCAATCTCTCTGATTATATCACCACACTAATTACTATGTCTTCATTAAAAGCAAGTTAGAGATTGATTCATATCATTGTTAGTAATGTAACCAAGATAAAATGTTGAGATTGTATCTACATACCCCGTGCATAAGCCCAATATTAGTAATTAACTTTCTTGTTACAATTACCTTTTATGTTTTTCCATGAATATCTTGATGTCAGGTACCGACTGTGTCTTACCCCTATAATCCTTCTACTGAGCCCAGTCTCTAGGACATAGAACATGCTCAATAAACATCTTTTGAATAAACAAATAGTTATAGTACATTACCAATAAAAGAGATTTCTACCTCTTATTTCAAGTTAATTTGGAATACTCTTGCCCAGGATGGTTGCATGTCCTACTCTCTTATTTCATTCAGATCTTTGCTTAAAAGATCTGACTTTACCTGAGAGTTTTCCCAGCAGAGATGTCTAACACACTTTCTTCTTCATTGCTCTTCCCCCACTTTACTTGCATTTTCTTGATAATAACAATTACCTACTGAAATGCTGATAGTCTATTTCCTGTCACTTCAATAGAAACTAAGCTTCTTGAGAGTAGTGCCTGTATAGAGAAGGTTTTCATAAATGATTGGATGGTTAAATATTTACATTGTTAACAGGATAACTGGGGGTCCATCCAATTCCACATTTCTAGTACCTCCCAACACATTGTAGATATTGTTTTAATATTCCATAATTAAAACATAACCATTAAATTTAATGTCTATATATTCTAATGTAATGAATATATGTTTTAAGATTATGAAATGTGTGATCCTAAGTAAAATATTTTGCCATTGTGCGAACTCTAAATCTAAAAATCTTCTGTTAAATCTATACTGGTGATCATATTGATTAACACAGTATTGCCTGAAGACAATCTGCTAAATCAGCCATCTGTTTGCTCATGTTGTTATGCTAATGATATCTTAGCCTAGATTAACTGTAATAATACGTTGAGGCTTAGTGAAATCTAGGTGTATATCCTGACTGATCCATGTAAACTAGACATATGTTATCTTAAAAAATATTTTCTTTGACTTTAATTTTTAAATATGACCTAATACAATTGTGTACAGTCATCAGTTTTTTAAGTAAATAAGCTATAAACCCAAAGCAATGGTAACTTGCTAGTAATATATTTTGAAAAAACTCAACAATTGAAAAATAATATACTTAAATAGAAAAAAAAACTCAGATAAAAATCTCTATGACAAAATGTGATTAAGGAAAAAGAAAAAAAAAAAAAACCAACATCATGGCAGGTTAACTAGATAAAGTATTCAGTTTTTACCTCTTGTTTCATTAATCTCCCAGTTAGACTGGCTTTAACCTAGAGCTTTAAAAACTGTGCCAACCATCATCGTTCTCTGTCCTGGCTTATGTGCCGAAGGACTGCTCTTCTTGGTAACCTTTAGGGCTATTGAAAATGACATATTTGGTATTTTTCCATGAATATCATGAACTTTTGCAAAATATTAAATTGCAATTACAATACAGATCAGTAGCCCTGTGTAATTAAAATAATGACAGTGCATTGTCTCTTGCTGACTCCAAATGTCTAGCTCCTTCTTGCTCTTTATTTCTCCAGTTATCAGAGAGAACAGCTGTGGTTCTACATGGGATATACCTGGCAGCTTGAAGTACCCAGATGCCAACTCCTGCTTTAAAAAGGAAAAGGAGGGGTGGGGAGAGAGAAGAGAAAAGCATTCCTTCTCAAGATAATGTTTATTTCAGAGGCAAGAAGTATTTGGAGTGGAGATTAAAGGAGAGAAACGGGGGAAAGGAAAGGAGCCAGACTTCCATTTGATTTTCATCTCTAACAACTACAGATGACGTGCCATTCAAAAACCAGTTCCCAGACCAAGGGATCACTCTTTTCTATTTGAAAAGTGTAAGTTAAGTCTCCGCTCATGCCTTTCTGTGCAAATGGGTGACTTGGCTATAGTTTCCCTCTTTCTTCTTAAAATGGAGATTAGCCAGGGCTTTCATCCCTAATGCAGAAAAGGAATAGCTATGTGACATTTCTACCAAGAGGACGGAGCCATAAGAAATACCAGAAATAAGAACCCTAGAAGAGAGAGGGCAGGAAAGGTTTTATATGAATTCAGTGAAAATTATAACCACCTTTGTTTCGAAGCGTTCGTAAAATATTGAGTATAAGCTAAAAGTGTCAAACTCTAGGCTGACCACGTGTTCTTCTTTCAGAGTGTATGTAAAATTAAACAGACAGTGTGATCGCATACTGGAACATAACAAATGACCAGAGTGAAATTAGATTTATTTGTTTTATAAGGATCACAATAAAATGCTGAATTTGCAAATGGCTAATGGAAAATTACCTAAAGAGGTATACCTATTTCTGATTACTTATACTCTTTTTCCATAGAGGGAAGTTTCCAAGTGATACTCATTGTCCAACTGAGAGCAAAAGAAAAAAAAAAAAAGAAGCCATCATAATTACGGTTTTGTTCTGGAAAATAGCATTGTTCCTTGCAGTTTCAGTTTCTTTTGAAACTATCTTTCTTTCCTTATTCTAATTGTAAATTATAACTCAACTGGACTCGATAATTTTTATTAAATGAATTTACTCACTTGTATCAAAAATTCAAGTTCACTATTTATTTCTTCCATTCTCATCTTCTGTATATCTATATTGATATATAGACATTAAGACTGAAGTATTTTTCTTCATTTCTCTGTTAATTCTCATAAGGAATTCCTGGAGGCATTTTGCGCTCTTCTTCTCCCAGTATAACTTTATTACATATATATATAAAATATTACTGTTTGACTCTGTATGTATCTCTAGGTCATGCCTTTTCTTTCACTCTAGTTGCATAACTCTGGAAAAAAGAAAACCTATCTTCTTTCACTATTTAATCCTTGAATCATATCCCCTACAATTCACAGGTTGTACCAGGACAGCTTATAAAAGCCACCATCATAAAATAATCCTGTAGCCAAAAAATTAATAAATAATTCATCCTAAAACTGAACCCAAGAACAGGCATTTAGTCTTTTGCTCACATTCTTCAACTTTTTTTAGTTTACCATTAGGTAGCTAATTCACATTCTAATTAATGATACCAACCATTCTGATTTTAAATTTATTGATACTCAGGGATCTCAGCTCTTACTCTAGCTAAAATCACCTGATTAAGTCGATACCTTCGCCACAGCACCCACAAATTTTGAAAGCCACATCTCTCAAAGTCTAAGAGCACTCAGGAACAACTGCGATCTACAGATTGTCTTATTAAGAACTCTAACAGCTTCCACTTACACGCTAAGCAACAAGAAATTAAAAGCAAAGCAACATTTGGAGAAACTTGAAAAAAAAAAAAAAAAGACCTTCTACAATTCAAGCACCACAGGGTGCCTGGATGGCTCAGTGTTCGACTCTTGATTTCAGCTCAGGTCATGATCTGAGGGTCCCGAGGTCCAGCCCCATGTCAGACTCCACATTTAGTTCAGAGTCTGCTTGTCCCTCTACCACCCCCTCTGCCCTTCCCTCCATGCACACTGTCTCTCTCACTCTCTTTCTCAAATAAGTAAGTAAATAAATAAATAAGATCTTTAAATATAGAGAGATATATATATAGAAAACTCCACAAATGCACAAAAATTCATTAAACTCCCTACAATTGGCTAGTGCTAGTTGGAATACCAGTGGTTTTTAAATTTTTTTTTAAAAAAACAACTTTTTTAAAAAGTGGATTGTTCTATGAAGGATAAATAACAAAATAAAATAGTGGCCTGTTTATGCCCACTGGCAGTTGAAAATTCCATTCCTCACCACCAGGGCTTGAACCAGCTCAAGGGTCTGGCCTGTCCTGTGTACCCAAGTCCTCAAGGCAACCAATGCTCACCTGCTGCCCTCGGCAGTAACAATCACAACCCTCTTCCACAGTCTCGTGGCAAACAAATAAACCCTCCCTGACTCACAGTGTTTTCGTCACACCCTCTCAGCTTTCAGGCCCCGTCTAGTAGTCAGTTTCTCCTTCTTTCACTTGATACTGTTCAACCCTTGGAGGACACAACTATTTTTAAGAAATTGCTTCATCCCATACTCATCCCATTATCTCCACCTTTCCAGCCCAATCTCTATAATGCAAAGAGAATTACTTCCTACTTCCGTGCACAGACCCCATCATTTGGGGAAATACAATTACTAAAAGTACAACCCTCATGGAACTTCTAGTCACAGTGACGGTTAAAAATTTAACCATGACTTAAATGTTGTGCTTCAAATATCAAGAACTAAAGCTGTTCTTAACCTCCTCAGGTCCAGGTCCAATCACTGGTCTTCTTAGGAAACTTTCTAGGTTATTCTAATGTACAGCCAATGATGAGATCCCTTGTGCTGAAGTTTCCTCCCTGATTGACAACTAGCTTTCAGTGGTTGTTTAGGAAATCAGGAGGGTAAAGATATAGATACTAACCCATTGTTTTTCAGACCTCAGCCTGCTTGAGAATTATCTGGGCTTGTATTAAACAAGCAAGGTTTGGGGGCTTAGCCTCCAGAGAATCAGTTTCTGCCTCCTCTGTGGGGACCCAAACTCACATTTTCAATAAAAGGTCTTGATGATGTTGACGCAAATGGTCATTAGACTACACTTTGAGGAAAGCCACTCAAAATCCAGACACTATCTAGACATGGAGTGGTGACACTTAGCATCATAATACAGTAACCCAGAACCAACAAAAGAATTTGAAAGCCTTGAAAAGCTAAAATATTTTACAAATATATTTTAATATCCTTGTATTATTTTATTACTATTCTTTTTTATTTTATTTTCATTTATTTATTTATTTGCTAGACTCTGTGCCCAATGTGGGGCTCAAACTCAGGACCCCAATATCAAGAGTGTGACCCTGAGATCAAGAGTCACACACTCTACCAGCTGAATCAACCAGGCTCCCCTATTTCATTAATAGTCTTATTAGGTAAAATGCATTCTCAAAATCAGTTTTGTTTTACAATCACTAGATAATGTTTATAGTACTTTGAAATTATCCTTCTCCTGGCACCGTCATTGACTTATTTAGGAAAGGAAACAGTTGAGATTAACTGTTTTGAAAAAAATAGAGAAAAGATGAAAAAAAATGGAAGAGAAAAGAGCTTTCTTTAGCTATCATGCACACATATGTCTTTGTGTATGTTTTCCTTGTCTTGTTTTTTTGTAGGGAGGAAGAGAGTTGGGTAGCAAAAGCTACTATTTTAAGATTACTAAAGCTTTCAACTAATGATGTACACATAAGGTAAAATGCTATGACGATTGCTCATTTTAGCTCACTGTAACCAAATTGTCTTTCCTTTTTTTTTTTTTTAAGATTTTATTTATTTGTTAGAGAGAGAGAGAGTAAGCACAGGCAGAGAGAGTGGCAGGCTAGAGGCAGAGGGAGAAGCAGGCTCCCTGCCGAGCAAGGAGCCCGATGTGGGACTCGATCCCAGGACGCTGGGATCATGACCTGAGCCGAAGGCAGCTGCTTAGCCAACTGAGCCACCCAGGCATCCCCCAAATTGTCTTTCTTGAACTGCTAAGAAAACTATTAAAATCATGTCTAGTCCTGATACATAAGCAAAAATAGGACAGAAACAGAATCCTCTCGAAGAAAATGCTCAAAACACATACTTTTACCGTCAGCAAGTAATTGGAAATTAAATATCAATGTACAGGTAAAAATGTAACATTTAACAGGAAAAGGGACCTTATGCTATATAATGAGTAACAATGTTAGCTAATATATAACGAATACACAATAATCACCTCCGTTTTATTTTTAGACAAATTTTCTTGAATGATGTTAATAACAAAATGTAAATTGATACTTTTACATTTCTTTAAGTTTAAGATTATGAGCAAACATCTTATTCCTTTAGTTAGTTCTCTTCTCTTCTTCCCAATCAAGCCTTGAAATTCAACTGCTTTAAACCGTCTGAATCCTCCCTCCCTAAGAACAGGCACACCTGCAGAAGATCAAAGTTCTCATTGACCTTGAAGAACGCAGCAGTTTCAGTGGAATAATCTCATTTAGTAAAAAGAAAACCATATGCGAATCAACATTAACCACTCTTAGCCCACATCAGGGATGATGGCTCCCTTGGCACCAGCCTGAATGTTGAGCTGAGGAATTTGGCCTGAGCTTCCTCTTCCTTAGCCAGGACAGATTGATAAAGAGGTGCAACATTAGCATAATCAGTTGCTCCGCATTTCTGAATTCTTCTAACTATGTCACTCGTACGCTTGCTTTCCACAGAAATACAGAAAGGATGTTTTCACAGACGTTTCACTTCTCAAATCATTAGAAGGACTAGATGAGTCCTTCTAGAAAGGACTCATTAGAGAGGACTGAGCTGAGCCAATGTAAGTAATGACGACCACTAACGCATGTACTGAGAGCATACTCTTTGCCAGACACCAGACTAGCAATTTTATGTACTCTGTTTCTTATATTCATGATACCTCTATCGTAACCCTTATCACCGCCATTGTACAGATGAGAAAAGTAACGTTGAGAAAAGCTGAGTGACTTTCCCCAGGAGGGACTAAGTAAAACCAAGGGCAACCCAACCCAAATGGCACAACGATGACATAACCGTGATCCGTAAGTGTTGAATCCCATGTTGCTAATTTCTGTGCTGCATTGAAAAAGTTAACAGCTCACTTTTATTTGGTTTTTACTTTGCATTAGGCACTGTTCTAAGTGCTTTCATTCATGAGTTCTATCAACATTTCCACTAAGTATTCTTTCCACTTCGCAAGTGATGAAACTGAGGCACGAAGAGGTCAAGTCATTGACCTACTCTCTCAAGTAGGTAAGATACACGGAGGAGCCATGATTTAACTCAGGCAATTATCTTCAGATTATGTGCCTTTAACCTGGATGCCAGAAGAATATTAATAGTTTCCAAATAGCCATTTTTAAAATTTAGTTATTAAAATGTATAGCTACATGCTCCAACCATATTCATCAGTATTTATCATAACAAGACAGAATGTCAATGTAGGTAATCTAGTTCATAAAAAAAAAAAAAAAAAAAGATAAGACTCTAATCCTTTACCTGCCAAAAGGTAGGCAGGGAAGACCTACCAGACATCAGAACTGGGTCTTTTCCAGAAGTCAAGAAATCTTGGAGCGAAAAAGCATTTGGACCTAAATAAAGGTGTCTTTCACAAACTCCTGAGCATATCTGAGTGATACAAGACAGCACACAGGAGGAGGTATGGGTTACAACAGTCTTGTCCTGGGTAAGGTGAGACACTATGTATAATTTCCATCAAGCTGCTTTTTCTGAGTTTTAGCACCACAGTTGTGATGCACAAAGAAAAACATAATAAGTCTTACAGGAAACAAATGTGTGGCACTTCATAAGAAAGGAGAGATCTCAGAGGGAAAAGAAGGGATAATGTCTATAATATTCAGTCATTTCTGGTGGGTTTGTCAAATTTGAGGCAGAGGAAAAGAGATTATTATCAATCTGTCCTATGGGAACTGGTCATGATGTAGCAGCTTGAGTTCTGAGATTTGCTCTACAAGAGCAGTGAGACTTGTTAGCAAATACTTCCATTAAAAGAAGGAGAAAATATGTTTCTACAGAGGAAAAGGAAATTGCAACATTCTTTTACTTGATAAAATAGCAAATATTAACACTGAATTCAGACATATGCAGTGGCCAGATTTTAAATATTAAGATACTCATAAAAATGGAGTCTCTCTGAGCTTTGGTGCTGTTTTTTTCTCACTACCCCCACCCCTGTTCCTCCCCTGGGAGTTCAGCCCATGACAATTACAGGGTTGCTATCACAGCAGCTGTCCCTGTTGCATGGTGCTGATTTTCTGCATGCAAAAATGTGGACTCCAGAGAGATGTGGCAGTGTGAGTTAGCATTAAATCTGATTCTAGTCTTTGGGAAGACAGGGGTTATGTTATAAGGGGGGAAAAATGAGTAGAAATTCTGTTCTTAGAATTTCAACTGTTCTTGTTCTAGTTTTATTTGACCACTAATACTCTGAAATAAATTATTTCTATAGAATTCATGAAGTGAACATATAAATAACTTAAGGAATTTTTTTTAACTCCGGTTTCTGATCCTTATAAAAAATTTAATGAACAAACAGAAAAAGAAAATGACAATAGACTTTGCATTTTAAATGAATGCTTTGTTAAATAGTTAACACCATTTTGAAAAGTTCATATTCTATCTCAAGTTGTTAAACTTACTAAGATTACTTTTTTAAAAAGTCCCTTTTTGCTCTTTTTTCTTAGAATTGTCCCATCCGCCTAAGAGTCAGTTACTACATTTCTAAACTTCCCTATCTTCTCGCTACCAAGAGAAAATTCCTGTATAATCTCTTAGAGACTTCTAAATGCATAGTGTTGGGGAATTAGGTACTCCTAGTGACTACATTCAGAGCTTGGTATCACAGGCTGAATTATTATTTTTTGAAATATAAACACTGCAACTTAGATGGCGTGGCACTATTGAGAACGGCTTGCCATATGTCTTTGATTTCACTGAGAGACATACCATCTGCCACAACATTCAATAGTGATTACAAAAAAAAAAAAAAAAGGAGAAGAAGAAGAAGAAAAAGAAAGAAAGAAAAAATGTAGAAGGAGGAGAAAGAGACGAATGGCAGAAGGCTGTGTCCAAATGTGAGAATGTTGTCCATCATGTGCAATTTGGATCTTGCCTGGTACTGGTTCATTACCTCTAGTCGGAAGTCAAAGTCAGGCAATATGAACTAATTACTCTCTTTTTCCGTAGGCGATGAACTGAGTGCATTGCCGTTCACCCAGCGTGATTATTGATATTAGTTTAGAAAAAAAAGTCTTTGATATAAAGCAAAAGTCAAAGATCCTAGGGCAATTTATATTTTAAAGGCATTTTGGCCCAAGGACCAGGATTAAAACAGGGAGAACTTGCTTATATATAGTTCGTTTATTTGTAAAAAAAAAAAAAAATAATAATAATAATAATAATAATATCTTCATGGGTGGGGGCAGGGGAGGCTGGAGAAAGAAGAAAATGGCAAGAAGTCAGAGACTTTGAGGGAAGGCATTTATATTGAGGGAAATATATAAATCTATTTTGGTACTATATTTTATCAAGTGTAAAATCATCTCAGTGTATATTTTAACTCTGCATAATAGAATTGCTGTGATAAATCCCTTAAGATGATTCCCAAAGAACAGAAGTAATTTTTCTAAGAAGCTTAAAAATAGAACTCTCCTCTAATGCTTCCAGACAGAGCCCGCACAGTCAATATTTTGCCAAACAAACAAACAAACAAAAACCAGCAGAATAAGAGGCAAGTTTTACAGGAAAAAAAAATGTATAAATAACTGTGTGTTTATTTGGTTTTATTCACCTGAAAGAGAAAAAATATTCAAACCCTATGGACCAAATTTTGGCTGAGAAGATAGAATCGGAACAACACAGCTGGATTGTGACCAAATTTTTCCTTGCAAAAGGAAAAAAAAAATAGGTTACTAAACTGTTGAACTGGTCTTGAGAATGAAATGCAAACCTGTTTCAGAAATCTATAGTCAATATTATGAAGTAGATTTGTACCTAGCTTGAGATTTTTTTGCAAAATGTTTTATCTCAGATACTCCAGGGTAAATATGGTTTCCAAATCATCAAATTTCTAGTACTCTTCTAAGAAGTAAATTTTAATAGAAATATTTGCAGCACCCCAAAAATGACTAATTACAAAAAATAATTATATTCAGCCTGAAATTATACTTGGCCTAGAAATTTCATGTCACCATTTATTTAAAAAGAGTTAGTGGGCACCTAGAAAAGCATTATGGGAAGTTCTAAAAAAAACAAAAAAGCTAAAGATTAATATATGGCATTTTTATATTGCTTTATAACTTATTTACAATATGTTTTTTCCTGCTTTATCTCTTCAACATATCTCGATTTTATAGATAAGAAAGCTCAACTTAGCAGGGTCGATCACCTGCTTAAAGAGAGTTAGAATCCAAAGTGAACCTAAGTCTTATGATGCCATGTCAGAGCTTCCTGGGGGTAGGGTGGGGAGGGGTGGAATCCCCTGGAGGCTTCACTCTCAGCCACAGACAGCAGTGCCTCAACTTTCAGAGTTGGATACACAATCCCATACAGTTGCCCTCATGTTTTCCATCTTTGGGTGGAAATGATTTGGAACTGATAATATTTTAAGTTGTTTTTAGCAACAGACTGTATAAAATAAGGGGAATGCCTGAGTGACTCAGTCAGTTAAGTATCTGCCTTTGGCTCAGATCATGATCTCAGAATCCTAGGATGGAGCCCTGCACTGGGAGGGGGAGGTCCCCCATTCATTAGGGAGTCGGCTTCTCCCTCTTCCTCTGTTCCTCCCCCTGCTCATGCTCGCTCGCTCTCTCTCATAAATAAATTTTTTAAAAATCTTAAAGGATATACTAGGAAAAGTGAAGAGGTATCTTTATGTCACAGTTTCACACAAGCTAGTCAGGGGAAGTTATACACACATGAAGTAAATACTGTAGTAAACAAGATGTGCTTGCTAATAATAACATATATTGATATGTTAGAACGATCATTTGATCAGTACAATTAAATCATCAGGCATTATGTAACAGGGTTCACAAAGATGTAAACATCTCAGTTTGCTTCTCTAGGTCCAATTTGTGCATATAATTTATTAAAACTTGTTAGCATAGCACAATGGCATTAGAGAATTTTGAATATTAAATGAATAATCATTCCACAAATTATCTAATAACTTATTTGTGGAGACAGTCTCATCTCAGAAATTCTTTGGTTGCTGTGGAAATAGAACTTGAGATGCGGGGACTCTCTGAACATAGGGTATCTCCCAGGGAAAATCTTCAAAGGCAATATGAGTGGGATAACATAAGAAAAGTTTCAAGTGCACTGAATTTCTTAGAGAAAAAAATTTAAGTCCCTGAATAATATTCCTCAGAAGCATATCCCATCTACCATTTCTAGAAATCTATATAGCTATTAATAGAAAAAAGGAAAAAGAAGCAGTGGGAGCTGAGAAAAGACAAGGAGAGTAAAACAGTTAATAAAACAAAAGCTTTCTTTGCAGTGCAGCTGGGGGTGGGGGAGGGGTGCAGTGAGGGGGGGGGGGAGAGGAGGAAGGGGACACTGAGTTGAGATGCCCAAGCCATGGAAGCGTGGTTCTGTCTAGGTAGGAGGAAAAACCTGGAATGTGGATGGAGAGACTGACAGTCAGGTCACTGACCGTGGCCCCCCACCATCCCTTGTCTCTGCTCTGAAATAGGCCCAGCAGAAAAATGCAAGGACATCCTCATTCATGGGAGCAGGTTCCTTTCACTTAGCCAAGCTACGTTCACAAAACTTCCTATGCTTTCTGTATGTTAATAAAACATTACCCAGACATCATCCTCCAAAAAGCACAGATTAAGTAAGAAGGTCGTATGAGATGATCCTCAAGGTCCCTTCCAGCTTTACCATGAGAACTCGATGATAAGTGAAAAAGCCCTAATTGCATTTTTAAGAATTTAAAAAGTTGAGAATTTTTGTAAAAAATCCATCCCTCTGGGACTCTTATCCAGAGGTTAGGAGAAGGGTGGAGAACTTTATATAATCAATTTTCTGTGCAGTTTGGGGTGAAGTGTTTGACCGTAGAGCATGGATAAAATTCTCCAAATTGAGACTTGTTTTTAGTCCCCCCCCCACCCCCCGCCATTTGCCATTGCTCTTTTTTTCACTTGCTAATTTAAGAATTTGCTTGGCTCTCTTCCTCCACTTAATGACTATATTTAAAAAAGGATTTGGCTACTTGCCTAGAGGCTCTTGGGTATTGGGTGCCATATAAACAAAATTAATTACTTATTTCAGTGCCAATATCAGATCACTGGCAGTGAGAGGTTAGTTGATAAAAAAGGGGAGGGGCAGCAAACAGTAGTGAACACTTCAACTAAGAGTATTATGCTTTTTTGCATAAATCAAGAGTATACAAAAATTAATAAAAGTAATTCTACATTTGTATACATTGATACAGTGTTTTGTGGGGTTTTTCCCACGTTTCCATGTACATTATCTCCTTTAGTCCTTTAGTTGTCAAAGCAAATTCATGTGCTGGGTACTGACGGATATTATTAATTCCATTTTACAAAACTGAGGAAGCAAGCTTCAGAGGTGTTGAGCTACCATATGCATTTTTTTTTCATTCAGTCAGCAAACATGACAACCTACTAAGTGCCAGATGTCACACTCAGGAGTTTCCTGGGAGGCAGAGTTTCAGTGTTAAAACAAGACAGCCCTGGTGAACTGGGATGGTTGCTCACCTTAGTAACACATCATGATTTGAGTCATAAAAGAAGCTCTTTGCCAGAAAAATCCGTGTCTCTCTCTTTCATAATCTTTTCCTCATTCAGGACTTTTCCTTCTAGACCCCCACTCCTAGCTTTGTACTCAAAATTCTCTTCAGTGGGTTCCCAGAAGTACCAAAAATAACTCTCCTGCTCCCTAAGTTTTCTGAGTTATTAGACATTTTAACTACCTGATATTCCCTTTGACTTCACTTTTTCCTCGCCTTTCTCTCTCCTTTAGTAATGCCCTACATGTGCCCATCTAAACTTCCATCATTAAGCATAAATGGCACAATTTTATCCATAGCTGCAGTGAGGCTGATTTGACACAAGAATTTGTCTGATAGAAAGAGCTCTGCTGAGGAGAAGTGAGTTGGGGGAAATTGGAGGGGGAGATGAACCAGGAGAGACTGCAGACTCTGAGAAACAAACTGAAAGTTTTGGAGGGGAGGGGCATGGTGGGTTGGGTGGGCCTGGTGGAGGGTAACAAGGAGGGCACGAATTACATGGAGCACTGGGTGTTGTGCATAAACATTGAATGCTGGAACACTGAAAAGAAATAAAATAAAATAAAATGGAAAAAAGAGAAAGAAAGGAAGAAAGAAAGAAAGAAAGAAAGAGCGAGCTCCACTGCTCCAGACCATACTACCAAGTATTCCAGTGAGCAAAATCCCTCAATGAAAAGGTTCTTTCGTTGTTTTGTTTTGTTTTCTCCACACAGGTTCCTTCACTTGGTTTTCCTATCTTTATAGTTTGGCAACACCCCTAGGGCCCAGGTTCAATCTCAAGTCATCGTCGGTTCTTTTCACCACACCTAATGTGTCACCCGTTTTCAGCAGGCAGTTCTCTAGCAAGTTCTTCCCATTCATCCATTCTTTGCTTTTCCAGCTGTTAGCACCAACACGAAATTTCTCCTTACCTCTCTCTTGGACCGCTGCTCTAGTTTCCTTGATGAACCAGTGACACCCTTTCTGTCCACTTCTCCTCCAACTCGTGGCTTTTTCTTCCCTCCAGTTTAGTCTACACTACTCCAAGGTTCAAGTGCATTTTGATCTTTATCCCTGATGTTCTTTTATATGCACCCCATTCTCCAATCAAACGAAGTCCTTTGCTATGAAGGACCCTTGCCCCTTACTATGAAGTCCTTTCCCCTCTATGCCTTTGCTATTTGTTATTTTTGCCTGTCAAAATCTTACTCATCTTTCAAGACAATCTTAAATTTCAAAGTTTCAGATAAAATTTTTATAGTGGCAAAAATTGTCTAGTGCCTTCCTTCCTTTGAACCCTTTTCCCTTTGTACTCCCAAACGACTCATCTCACCTGTTTTATGTTATAATTTTGGTGCTTCCTTTTCTCAGTCCTCCACTAGCTTGTGTGCTCTTTGAGACCAAGACTGTGCCTGACACATGGTGGGACCGCTGCTTAACACAACAGGCATTTATTAAGTTTTTATTAAAGACTGAAATGCGCTAACTCCTCTCCTAATTCTGGCTTTAGAAATGTATTTTGTGAATAATCCATTTTGGATGTCTGATATTTAGTATGTGTCTTAAACAAATACATAGTAAATGCATGAATGCATAATTTAAAAACAAAAAACAAAACAAAACAAAAAAACCCTCAAGCCTCCAAGGATTATCTACCATCAGCACGAAGTTGGTGAGTACAGAGGCGATCACACCAGGAGCTCTTCTTCAGTGTGAATGTTTGTACAACACACATGTTGCCAGCCCAGCCAGCTCCTTATCAGCTCCCCTGCAGAAAAGGCCGCAGAGAAGAAGAGCTATTCCAGGATGGGCAATCACTTGCATTCAGAAAATAGACTTTAATTGAGTAATTTTTCAGATGATTGAAATTGAATTGATATTGCACCGCAGGAAAAATGCTTGATTTGGGCCTAAATTGTTTCTCCCCATCTAGAGGGGGCCACAACACAAGCATGAAATTCATGCAGTTGGGGAATTATAAACATTTGGATTTCAGGACAATCCCAAAAGAAACCCATCAATTTGGGCCTTAAAGGGTTTCACTTAATTAATCTGGAATCAATTAAAACATTGGAACCGAGAGGGTCACGGTACTTGCAGAATCTTTATGGAGACAATTTCAAAAATAGCAAAGTTGAGGAGAGGTAGAGGCATTTTTCACCATGTTTTCCAATTGTCCTAAAAGCTTTGGGTCTGCATCTGGAGGGAGAAATGTGAGACCGGAGAGAAGAAAACCATATTTAATTTACCGGAGCCACTGCACTCTCCCCTTTAAATTCTCTCCGGGCAATCAGGTGTCTTCAGCCCCCCAGGAAGCCTTCAGGGGCTGCTGAGCACTGGGACCTGCTCTTTGCATCTTAAGTACAGCTGCCGCTTTCCCCTTGTTCGGAGCCAAATTACATCGAGGAAAGGGAGAGATGAATGAGTGACCCGTGCCTCTGACATCTAATATCTGCTACTTCAGATTTGGGGTTTGATTTAGTGTCTCTATCAGAGAGTTTGAGGAAACAAAGTCTTTTATCTTCTTTAAATAAATTCATGCGCTGCCGCACAATTTACCTTCTCTGGCAGTTTTATGACTCAGAACAATGGGCTTTTTTAGTTGTGCCATATTTTGCCTCTTCCCTTCCTCTCACGTTGATAAACAAAAACATTCAGTGTGGCGACTTAAACACGGCTAAAACAGAAGTGATGCGTTGCTCTCCGGCTGCAAAACCACCAGGCAGTCACGATCTCTCTTTCAAATGAAGAGCAGAGAATGAAACGCCAACTAGTCCTCTCTTCTGTATTCAGATGGGGTCTGGAATTCAGTGCATGCAAGTGGCCTCTCCTGCAGCTGCATTGTTGTCGCTACCTTTTTACACTGTGGCGAAATACAAAATTGTACAATTCAGTTTATGAGCCAGGAGGGCCTCCAATCCACACAAAGACCCCAGCCAAGGTGGTGAGTGGGGTCCATGTCCCACCCCCGCCTCCGGGCCCCAGTAGCTGGGCATAGGTGCTCTCCCTTGAAACTACTACTTCCTAAGAGACAGGGCACCTCCTGCCCCACACAAAGGCACCATCTTCTCTATCCGACTATTCCTGGTGCCGCGTTGCCCAACAGGGGTTTGTTTTCCCTGACTGACCTGCACAGAAACAGGCATCTTTCTCTCATTTGCACAAAGGCACCGCATAAGCGGCAGGTTGGCCTGCAGACCTAATGCAGGTTTCTAGAGAAACAGTAGAAAATGGAATGCAATCAGGATGAAGCAGTTTAACTAATAAAAAGATAGCCCACACTTTGGCTAATCTAGCATTTGCTTGCATTGAAAGTCATCTACTTGCCTACGAAGGCAAGGAGGCAAGAAGAGAAACTGGGAAGACTTGCTGATTCTGGCTGAAAGTGTTCAGAGGGGTATGTCCCACTGGAGAAGGTGTTAGGGGGCAAATGGTGACTGGGGGGGAAGAGTATACCGGAACTACGTATATGGCGCCCGGTGCCAAGTCACTGCCAGGGAGAAAAGTCAAATGAATAAGAGGGTTATTACCACACACCTTGGTGAGATGTGCCCCTGGGTACAGTATTCATCCTAAGTCTTAGGTCACATCCTGAGTTTAATAGGGAAATTCCTGAGGCCACAGAGGATAACAAAGACCAATCTCAACTGTAAGGTTGTCCTTGGAAGGAAAGGACAAGCCTAATCACTGTCCCCTTCCTCTCCCTATGGGTACCAGGGAGAAAACCAACCTAGGTCCAACCAATGCTACCATGATTCCATGGTTCTTGCTCTCATCTGGCCTTCAATGACTCGCTTTAAAGCTTGTTTCTCTCTTTGTCACCTTCCTGGGTCTGTTTCAGTGCTTCTCCCCTCGGATCAGTCTCTGACCCCACCACTTCCCCCTTTACTTGAGTAAATGTTAACTAATATTTCACAGAGAAATTGAAGAGAAGTTGCCAACACCTTCATCTACTTTAATCATTCATTCATTTAAGAAATACTGATTGAGGATTCGCTGTGTGTCCGGTGCAATAACAGGTACTATTTATACAGAGAGGAACAAAGAGACATGAACCTGTGCCCTCTGCCCTCACCAGCCTAAACAGAACCACTTGCACCACACTCATTCTTCCCTGCCTCGTGCCTATTTCTTTAGATCTTATCCAATCTTATTGGATCTATAATAGATCCTGCGTTCTGGTTCTTATCCCACAAGATTCCTCACAATTAAAAAAAAAAATTCTCTCTTCTCTTTTACCTTCTGTTTCTTTTCCTTTCAGCATGTAATAATCCGTGCTCTTTTCAAAAAACTCTCCCTTGAGTTCTGGCTACTGAACCCTCTCTTTCACCATCTTCCTCACAGATTTCAGGAACACATGACTGATGTGAAATGTACCTTCTTCCTCCCTCCCAAACCGAAATTGCTAAACTTGCTCTCACCATAGTCACTAAATTCAATGAATATATTTCAGGACTTATCTTACTGACTCCTTGGTAGCATTTTCAATATTAAGCAAACTTACCTCCACTAAAGATTCTCCCCTTCAGTCTTCCAGCACAACCCAAACGCTGGTTTTCCCCTTAAATTTCTGGCCACGGATGCTATCTCCCTTATAAACTGTTCTTCCTCTGGACTTCTGATACATGCTGACATGGTGGGAGACCCTCAACTCTTTTCACTCTGCTCACTTCCCTTGGGGGATCCTGACAGTGAAATGGTTTCAATTAGTTTAACCAGTAGAGTTCAAATGTTAGTACACATAAGACTCAACTGGAAAATCTGATTCAGGCCACGTAAACTGGGGCCAAATCTGGTATTTGGCACTCCAGGCAATTCTGAGGAAAGCAGTCACCACATTCAGATTTTCTTTAAGCGCTGCACTAAACTGTTATTTCTATAAAGTCACAAATTGTGGCTGTCTTACTGATCATGGTATTCCCAGAGCCTAGCAGGGCAACCCACAAACAGAAGTGTGTGTTTAATATTTGTAGAGCAAATAAATGTGGATGTGCATGACTCCAACATCTGTGTTTGCAGCCCAGATTTCAATCTGCATTTCCTACCATCCCCCAATCTCAGTGAAGGTACGTTGTCCACTGATAACTTCACTGATTTCTCCCATCCACCTCAACCCTCCACCTAACTCATTAGTAAGCATACCTACTTCCGTCTGCGAATATCTTGCAAAACACTCCTTTCTGTCACCATAACCAGTGTCCAGGTCCAGTCAGCTCTCATTTCCCAACTGGGTTACTTCAGTGCTTTTCTAACTGGTCCCTCTGCCTCTGTGGTTGCTCCACGCTCCCTTACACAAAGCGTGCATCCTAGGGTCTAAGCACGTGAATATGCTTCATATGACTTTTCATGAGACGGTCTCTGCTTGCCATTTAACAAGCCTGTTTGCAACATTGTTCACCTTGGGGTTCACCCCAATTTATGGTCTACTCATAATAATTTCGGGAAGTATTTTTCTTGCTTTTGATTCTAATTGTGTTTCCTTTTGCAAAAACTTTAAAACATAATATGCAAGTTCCAAGTAGGAAACTTTATTTTAGGTCTCATCTGTATAAGCTATTTAGTTTTTCACATTTTTACTCCTTCATCACCCATAATTTTCAGCCTTTGTTAATTTAATCTAATGTTGTTGACATAGATTATTGTTATTGTTGTTACAATAAACTATTGCATTGTTAATTTAGCATGATGTATCTCTTCTTTCAAGAATAATTTTTTGAAATTTGAATTGTTTCTGTAACAAAATATTTTTCAACTTTTCTCTAACTGCTTTTAGTGAAAATGTTTTCTTAAGCACTTTTTTTTTTAAAGCACTTTTGTGCTTTGTCTTCATCTCTTATTCTGTTGAAGTAGATCACTAAATAACTTTTCAAGAATGTAGACAGATAACATATTTTTTGTAGCCTTAACAAAACCTGAAATTATCTTTCTGTTACCTGAATGACAGGTTGGTCATATAAAATATTCTTAGGTCACAGAATTTTTTAGCCCTCTGTATTGATTTTTGACATTCATTTTCCATTAGATAACCTAAGACTGAACTGGATTTTCTTTCTTTGACGGTAAATTACATTTGTCTGCTTAGATACTTAAAAGGTATTTTAATCTATGTAGTTCAATATTTTTTTATTCTATGATCAGGTGAGGATATATTTTCATTGACTTTTTCGTGGAAGGGAGTGAGGTTTTTAATCCCTTGTTGGATGCTGGCTCCCTAAAATATCACCAAATCAACCTGTTAATAAGGCAAAGTTGAGTCTATTGCTCACCTTGGTAAGGGAGCACACTACCTCCACATTGTTCATAGCACTTCTGGAGAGGAGAGGGCAAAGTTAGGACAGTTTATGAAACTTTGAAGTCTGATTGAAGGTAGTTCTTTTGATGGGGAGGGAAAGGACAGGGTAATTAGGACAGGGTAAGCACCATGATATAATAGCATAGGACTGGCAGGCATAGAAAGGAGAGACTTTTGAGAGGAGAGGTTCAAACTGTCCTGGTGGGGGAAAATAAGACAACAATACCTTTATCATGCCTAAAATATAAGTAGTATTTCTTCTTATTATTAATGTGAGTATTCAAGATTCCCCAAGTTGTCTAATAAATTTGGGGGACAAAAATATCGTCTTGGAATGTACACTTTCCTTCAAAACTTTCTATTGAAGAGTTGATGGGTCTTCCTAGACTTTTCTGGAGCAATCCAAAAAGTTTATTTGTTACTTTTATGCTCCTGAACAAGAGTTTCTGGAAATAGTAAAGCCATGTTAGTGCGGACAATCGCCATGTGGGTGTGGATGATTTCAGTTTTTCATGTATACCCATGTCTGTCTTCTGCTCAGGAAAATATTACTGATTTGGGTGGGTGGTCTCCCCCATTTGTTCACAGCTCTTCTTCAGGATTAATGGTTATTCACATGTTCTCTTTCCATCTCTATCTTCCACATCTACTCCCTTCCTGATTATTTTGACTGTTTTGATTCCTTGTCATTTTTTGCAGCATTCTGAAAGATCAGATTAAGTTTTTTTTTTCCACATCAACATCAACTTCCTGCGGCATCAGCTCTGTTCTTTAGTGCTTTACATTAAATATAAATGTAAAATCTTCTAATTTCTTCCATTTTTAAAACTTCTATTTTTAAAATCTCTAGTTTCATGTTTATCCATTTCAAGATGATCTCTTCTTGCAGAACATGCCCCTACTTCACAGTAGACATAGATTTGGCACTTTTTTGAGCGTTCTGAATAGTTTTCTAAAGTATATTTTGAATTCTGTACTAGATAATCTGCACATTTCATTCATTTTTCTGGTAGCATATGTCACAGGTTCTAGATTGCTATAGCCCTGTCCTTCCTTGTTATTGTTTCTCCCTTTCTTTCTCTCTCTTTGTCACCCTTCTTGTCCTCCAGCAAGGCAGGTTTGTCTATATTTAGTGTTTATCAAAAGATAAAAATGATGAAATCTCCTGATGTCTTTTTTCAACAGCTTAGGTATGGTAGTAAATCTTTCTTTCAGATCTCAACTCAACTCAGTTGAACATCCATTCCTTGAAATTCTTTCTTCCACTGATTTTTACCTGCCTCACTGGTTACTCTTCTACAGTAAGATTGCTGCCTTTTTTTTTTTTTTTTACTTTCAATTTTTAACTCCTGGTGGACCTCAGGTCTGTATCTGAATATTGATGCACATATATTCTCTTTGGGATTCTAGACTCATTTGTCTAAATCTCTATCCAATCTCTCTCTGTCTGGATATCTAATAGGCAAGGTAAATATAAGAAAAACAAAGTAAAACTGTTAATATTTTTTTCTCACTTATCCTCCTCTGGTCTTCTATATTTTAGTATCAAGTTACACTATCTAATCCTTCATTGAGGTCCTTAATTCAGAACAGTCCTAATCTCTCTCCTTCCTTCAGCTTCAATTCTAACCTATTAGCAACTTCTGTTGATCCTAACAGTCAAAGGTAACTGAAACCCTACATGCTCAAGCCCCTCCACTCATATGTTTTCTGGTCCGTGAAGTCCTGGGCACACCCTCAGGTAACTTTTGTGTTTGCAAGCTCTTTTCTCTGTTATCCAACCCCTCCTACAGAACTTTCCATGGAATATTTTTTTTTTCTTTTCATATTCAATCTTAAATGTTGTCTCAGTAAGGTCTTTCTTTTTTTCTTTTTTTTTTTCAAGATTTTATTTATTTATTTGACAGACAGAGATCCACAAGTAGGCAGAGAGGCAGGCAGAGAGAGGGAGAAGCAGGCTCCCCACCAAGCAGACAGTCCAATGCGGGGCTCGATCCCAGGACCCTGAGATCATGACCTGAGCCGAAGGCAGAGGTTTTAACACACTGAGCCACCCAGGTGCCCCTCGGTAAGGTCTTTCTAAAATAGCTTCCCAATTACAAATGATACTTGCATCATCTTATTTTGTCTTTTGCATGTCTCACCAATAAATAATTTTTGTTCTTATTTATTTATTTTTCTATTAGCTTATTTTCTACTTTTCCAAACTAGAATATTACTTCTGTGAGAGAAAGGATCTTATCTGTCCTTTATATTTCTGTAGTCTTGGCTCCTTGAATATTGTCACACATAAATAATTGCTCAGTAAGTTCATTTGTTCATTTTGCAAATGAACAAATCTATGGCACGAGGGTAGATATTAATGTGTTCAATTCCCTATCCAAATCACAGGTTTTGTCAGACTTGGACTAAAGACGCAGGTGCTCAGAATTATTATAAAACATGACAATATATTCCTGGTTTCATTGCTATCAAGAAGCATCTTATATCACTCTCACCTCCTGTCTTTCACTAACAAATGCTAGAGACCTTACCTTCTGGAAAGCTCTGTGTAACGCCAATCCTATCTTCCATTTTCTGCTCACTTGCTTTCTGGGATTTTTCATTATCTGCCTTGGTTGAGCAGCACCTGAGAGGAAGAAGTTCTGGGCTTATGTTTGGCTCATGTTTGGGTTTACAGTTACAAAATAGCTATGGCAGAAGGGAGAAGTATAATATTAGAGTTCATTATTGTTAAGTGATACTTTTTTGTGATATGAGACCAAGGCTTGAAATGACCTAAAACCTGGAAAGATTTTATATCAACCCAGTTTCATTTGCCTAATTATTGTCAACCTCTACCAAATAATTGGCACTTATCTCTGTGATAAGAGGGTTCCCATTTATCCATCACCCAGTTTCATTAATTTTTGTCATCTTACTTTATCACAGAATGTGAAATAAACATTACTAAATGACAAACTTTATTTAGATTTCACCAGTTTTTCCATTAATGTCCTGTTACTGTTCCAGAATCCAATCCAGAAGACCACGTTGTCTTCAGAAGTTGTTTCCTTAGTCTCCTCTGGGCTTTGACAGTTTCTGTCCTCCCTTGTTTTGTCGGTTTTATGATTTTGAAAGTCTTGAATAGGACTGGGCAGGCATCCTGTAGAATATCCCCTGATCTGGATTCAGATCACATCAGAGAAACAGAATGAGAATGGATGGATCTACGAGTGGATAGATAAATATATACACCAAGGAATTGGCTGAGTGACTATGGGGGCTGATTAGACAAGTCCAAAATCTGTTATGCAAGCCATTAGGAGGGGAAGGCTGGAGGCCCTCAGACAGGAGCTGATACTGTGTTCCAGAAAGTCTTCTTTCTTGGAGAAACCTCATTTCTTAAAGCCATTTAATTGATTGATTCGGGTCTGGCACCATCCGATTATACTCAATATTGAGTATAATCTCCTTTGCTTAAAGCCAACTGATTGTAGAGATAAATCGTACTTACAAAATACCTTCCCAGCAACACCTAGGTTAGTGTTTGATTGAATAACTGTACTATAGCTTAGCCAAGTTGAAACATAAAACTGACCATTACACTGAAATTACGGGTTTTTTCAAAGAATGCAGTGGAGGTACATCTCATCATATCAGGAAGTACAAAATATCCACATAACTTCACTGGTGAGATGATGTTCAGCACTGGGTTAAGGTGACATTTGTCACATTTCTCCACAGTAAATCTACCATTTTTCCATTTCCTACTCTAGTCTTTGGAAATTATTCACAAAATCTAGCACAGAGCAGAGCAGAAGGAATGAAGCTTCTCCTCCTTTAGTGAACACTATCACCATGTATTATTGAATTCTTCTGTAAGAAATATTTGTCTCTTTCCCTATTTATTTCTTTATTCAATCATTCATTTTTCTCAGTATGGGCTCATGTATACCCTTTGGATTATAATCAATACTGCATCATTTTGTCGCTCACGTTGTTCCAGCTCTAGCCATTGGGAGCTCTTTCAAGTTGGTTCCTGTGTCTCTTTGAGATGCCCCCAACGTCTGACTTTTTGAGAACTTCCTTACTTTCTGGTACTTAACAATACTCTGGACTCATCTTGCATTTTCTCTGCCTTGTCTTAGAAATAGTCATTTCTCCAAGAAGCCTGTTGTTTTTACTGGAGAACATATTTAGAAACCAAGATCTGGGTGCGCATTGTGCTTGTTGCTACTGGGATGTCATTGCTTCTGGGTCCTCTCAGAAGACACTGCTATAGAATATATATTCTTCTACTATCATGTGTATCTTTAATTGTTCCCATATTTATCCAGGAATATCTATATTAAGCTTAACAAAATGAACTTAATCTGATGTCTCCAACTCTAATCGAACAGTGCAGGGTTTATTCTAGACTTCCTTTCTTGTTTATCTGCAATTTCACTCACTAACAGTGAGAAATGTGTCCCCCACCACCCAATATCCATTTTCTTTGTACAACCCTTCTTATAAAGCAGTTTCAGAATTGTTAGTCCATGGCTTCATAAGAAAGACATCTGTCACTAGAATACAGTGTTTACAAACAGTTTCCTTTTGAGTTTACTTTTTTAGTTTTTTAAACATTTTTTATGTATTAAATGAAATTAAAAATTTTTATATTAAAGTTAATACTTCATTAGGCTCATTTCTTCAGATTTTGACAAATTGAGATGTGTAACCATGGCCCAGGACCATATAGTGTTCTACTACCTTCACTCAGAAATTTCCCCTGTGCTCCCTCTTTGTCATCAATCACTCTCACTACCATAATATGTCTACATTTTAAATAGTATTTTACTTTTAACCTTTTTCTTTATATGTTTATGGTTATTTTATTGAGTAATCACAGGGGGAGTTCAACTGGGGTATACAAAACATAAGGCCTCTTTCTAGTCATTGTATTTGGAACAAATTTTTAACGAGCTCTTCATCTTACCATGCATTGTGATGGGTGTGCAGTATGTACAGGAGGATAGTACTTCCTTATTTAAGGTGATTCTTATTTCAGATTGTACATTTAAATTTTTAATTATTTTATTTCTTTCTAATTTAAGATTTAGTTGGAAACTAAGCAGAAGCTTCACTTTAAGAAACCAGAAATGCTTGATCTGCTCATATCATGATCTCAAGGTCCTGGGATCAAGCCCTGCATCAGGCTCCCTACTCAGCGGAGAGCCTGCTTCTCCCTCTCCCTCTGCTGCTCCCCCCTGCTTGTGCTCTCTGTCTCTCTTCCTGTCAAATAAATAAATAAAATATTTTTTAAAAATGTTTAATGTCATACCAATGAAAATATATTAAGGGAGAAAATAAGATGGCCTTTATGAACTCTACTTGCTCTTAGTCAAGGTAATGGCATATCTGATTCAGTGTTTTAAAACAATTCTACACTAAATATAGCAATTTAAAATGGGTCAACTTTTAACTTAAGAACACATGTGATTATATACACATAAAAGTTCTTTGTCATATTTATTTTATAGTTTCCAAATATCGAGCCAGTAAACCTTGCTTGTTCAGTTTTATTTCCCATGAAGTTAAGAAAGCTCAGGAGACCACTTGGTACCTCAGGCCAAGTATGCATGTGTATATGTGAGTTTACTGGAGGAAGAAGTTGAGATTCATCTTTGAGCAATTCATAACCTCATATTCCCTGCTATCTTCTTTTTTTTTTTTAAGATTTTGTTTATTTATCAGAGAGAGAGAGAGGGGGAGAGAGCGAGCACAGGCAAACAGAATGGCAGGCAGAAGCAGAGGGAGAAGCAGGCTCCCCGCCGAGCAAGGAGCCCGATGTGGGACTCGATCCCAGGACGCTGGGATCATGACCTGAGCCGAAGGCAGCTGCTCAACCAACTGAGCCACCCAGGCGTCCCTCCCTGCTATTTCTGTACTTGACCCCATCTATCTCCGTCGGCTTCGATTTCAAATATTGCTAGAGAAAATGTATTCCGAGAATCCTTAAATAAAGTATAATTATCTTAAAAGAGACAAACAGAATTAGATTTTCCTTTCCATTATAACAATTTCCTGCTGTGGAAAATGGCAGTTAGATGAATTTAAAAAAACTAATGAATTAAGAAAATTTATAGTCCCATTTCACTGTATCATTTTTTAAGACTGAATTCCTAAATTAACAAATCACCTACTAAAAGAATCTCAGAGACTTTTTCCATTAATTTGCATACCTCAAATCAACTAACAGAAAAATATTGCAATTTTGTCTCATCTGTAATTTTGTGGGGAAAATGATGTATCTGTTTTAACCCATATGATCAGATGACTGCTTTCAGAAATATTTTAGGAAGGACTGCTGCCTTGACAAATACGTTTCTGAACTGAGTGCATATAATATATTTTGAACAGGTCAAGCAGTAGGAGAGAATCCAGAAGCATTTATAACTTTGCTAAATAGAATTGAAGGCCCCTCAGGGTGAGGATGATAATTTTTTTGTACAGACCTGATAAAACCTTCCTTTGACTTTACTCCCAGGGCCAGAGTGTTAGATGCAATGATAGAGGTCATCTAGATATCGGGTTTTGTAATTCAATCTTGTGTTTACAGTTGAATGTCCCTTGTATGCCCATTATCTCTTCACTAAAAATAAATGTGGTGGATGCTCAGAGAATCTGATCTCTTTGGGAAACTATTCAACAGAATGATTAATGGAGAAAAAGTTTAGGTAAAAACCGAAATGAAAATAATTCTTTTTAATTCACCATTCTAAAACACATTTGACATTTTGCTGTAAACTATATGTTTCTTGCAGCTATTAGGGTGATTGTTTCACCACTTGCTAATTACAGATGTTGGCAGCTGGAAATTAGAAGCAAGTGGTAGCTTCTTTAGGGGATAGAATTAAATGTGTGAAAACAAGAGATGACATCATGCTTTTTCGGTCATCTTCAAAACTGCTCCTACAGAGGGGAGTTTTAGAATCTCCACTAATAATTGTATAGGTCTGATAACCTTAAGCATTAAAAAGCTTGAAGCCTCTACTAGTTATAAAAAAGCTTGTCATTTTTCATAAGTGAATTAGATGACAAAGAAGTCTCCATGGCCAGTGCAAAGAAAGAAAAATAAGGATTTATTTGAATAATTAAATAAAAGAGGAAGTTGTATTGAATTATTCAGGTAATTGCTCCAATTCTCCCACTTAGCCTTGCCTGTGAAGACCTGAAAAAATGCCCTTTTCTCCTACATTTAGTCTCCAGAGCAACCTAAAAGGATGCTGACAAACATTAATTTTGCATTATAAAATAGTCTCAGTAAGCGACAGCAATTTCGAGATTAATGTGTTGGCCTCCTAAGAACAAATTTCAGGAATGGAAAAGGTCCTCTTAAAACTTTTTCTTTAACTCTTATATAATGTTGGTCACTGTCCTGCAACAATATTTTCCAATGAAGAAAACCCTGAGGATGCTGGTCTCCTGGCCATAGATTACTTCCTCCTTCCGTCAGGAATAGAGTCTATTCCTAGAGGCATAGTTTATGTTGTGCGGTTCACTCTGCTAACCACTCCTACAAAGTCTCTGGAGTGTTTCCTTAAGATTCACATTCAGATATAGGGTAGAGGACTGGGCAATGAAATATGGGGAATTTAAAACATACTGACTCTGTGCAAGTCACTGTTAATAGAATGAACAGACAAGCTACAGACCGGCAGAACTTCTGCACGTTATCCATGTCCCAAAGAGCAGTAACCCAGAAGATAGAGAGCCCCAAAATTCAACAAAATAAATAACCCAAGTGAAAAATGAGCAGAAAAAGTGGGCAGATGCCTCACCAAAGAAGTCTGTGAGTGACAAAAACAAACAAAACAAATAAATGAACAAAGAAGTTCTTGAGCGACAAATAAGGGCGTGGAAAGACGTTCAGCATCACTGGCCACCAAGGAGCATCACTCTGCACCCTGGACAATGGCTACATTTTTAAAATGCCTGACAATGTACCAGCAAAAATGTGAAGCTATTGTAAACCTCACACAAGGCTAGTGGGTGTGCAGAAAGGTGCAGCCGACTCTGGGAACTAGGCAGTATTTCACATTTAAGCGTGCATGTGGTCATAGGACTCAGCAATCCCACTCCTAGGTATTTACCCGAAAACTAAAAGCTTATGTTCATGCAAAGCCTAGACATGAATGTTTTTATAGCAGTTCTGTTCATAATCACCTAAAATGAGAGCAACCATATGTCTTTCAGTTGATGAGTGGATAAACAAATTGCAGTTCATTCATGTAAAGGAATACTATGCAGCAAGATAAAGAAATGAAGATGTGATACACACAACAACATGCATGAATCTCAAAGGCTTTATGTTGAGGTTAAAGGCCAGTTTCCAAAGGAAATGTACTGAATGAGCTCATTCATATGATATTCCAGAAAAAGGAAAAGCCGTAAGAGTGGGAACAGATCAGTGGTTACCAGGGCAAGGAGTGGGAGGAGGGTTTGGCAGGTCTGCATCCTCATTGTGGTGTTGGTTATATAAGAGTCTATGTGTTAGAATGAATGCAACTATACACCAAAAATGTTCATTTTAACGCACATTAAATTAAAAATAAAAATTTAAATATTGGCTTTGAAAAATACTAAGTTCTGATATAATAATCTGCCTTTTCCAAGTTTTGCTAGCTCTCTCACTTTTTTATACAAATTATTCATTGACATTTTCAAATGTGTAAAACTACTCATTCCATGGAGAGCATGACGGGAAGGGAAGATACTGATAAAATGCTCATAATTAATCAAGGTTCCTTGTTCTTTAAGTATAAACGTTTGATATAATGTACCTTTTATCTTATACTATATATCTTATACTATATATCTATATATATCTTCTTTTATCTTATACTATATATCTTATACTATATATCTAGATATCTTATTTTATCTTATTCTATATATCTTATACTGTATACCATACAGGATACTATCAGACCCTCATCTGAAGAAAATCAAGAAGCTGTTTCTGAGACTTTACTAGTTCTGGGTAATGGAAATGGCTGGAAATCCCAAGGTCTGCCTTTCTAGAGTTAATACGTGACATTTGAGAATGTCAGGCTTCTGCTTCCTAAATTCTGATAATTCCAAAGCAATCTAGACATTAGAAATGGAAACACCCCGCCAATGAGGACCTCCTGGCCCTTGGGGCACTAGTAGTCATCTTTGCCACTGTGAAACTCTTAACTTCCTCTGTGGCAAGCATGGTGTTATCAGAGAGCTAAATCCACCCTTTCCCACAAAGTGAAGCCGCCTGCCACATTCACATGGTAATAAGTGAAAACTAGGGTGTCATTTGCCTTGCTTTTCTACATAGTATCCAAAGCTACGGTGCATAAATTGTACAGCTGCTATGCCCTCTACTTCATGTTCTTTTTGTTCTCAATTTCAAGTTCCACTTTCCTGATAACTTTCAAGGATAGGTGTGAGTCCAAAACTAGGCATCAGATTAGACCAGAAACCCCATTCATAGAATTCTAGTCCCTCTGGCTTAGTCTCCAGATCTCAGGGGCAGAGTCAGAGTAAAAAGGCAAGGTTAGCCAGAATACATGGTCACAGCTTATTCCATGGGGATGAGCACACAACCGGGAGGGGAGACTTACCTTGTTAGTTTCCAGGAGCTGTCTTTAGGTTCTACCGCTAATGAGAGTGGTGAACAGCTCTCTGTTGGAAAATCAGGGGTCTTCTGGCCTGGTTTTCACAGGAGAACTGGTGCTCAGTGCATAATGAGCTCTTAATATTTTCTACTTTTAGAACTCCATGTGTCTAGCTCTAAAGAGTTGAGAGTTGAAAAGATTTAAAAGTTTCTTAACATTCTCAAGAAGAAAGGTAAGATACTGGCCAATAGATAGACCACTTATAAATTACCCATCATGATTTCTGTATAAGGGATTATGAGGTCAAACAGAAAAGATGAGCACTTTTATTTTTTTGAGATGAGAAATTTTAAACAAATTTACCCAAAGACCAGGGTAGGATGTTAAGTTAATGACTGAATTTCTCTGAGTGAAGAAGCTATCTGTGTCCTGAAGCAGGTATGCCCATATGCTAAGCTTCTTAGTGTCTCTCATTGACTCTAACCCTCAAAGCATGATATCATGTTACCTAAATCTCTCTAGATCATCCATAAATTGTCCTTTACATATTGCTTATTTTACAATGTGCCAGAGTCTACAGCTTTTGCCATAAATTAACCTATTACTTATGATATCTATTTTTTAAATGGGCACGGTTCATATCTAGATTAAAACAGTGTGTATGGGGGTGCCTGGGTGGCTCCATTGGTTAAGTGCCTGAATCCTGATTTTGGCTTAGGTCATGATCCCAGGGTGCTGGGATGAGCCCTGCACTGGGCTCTACACTCTGTGGGGAGTCTGCCTGAGAATTCTCTCTCCCTCTCCCTCTGCCCCCCCACACTTGCTTGCCCACACTCTCTCTCTTTCTCTCTCAGATAAATAAATAAGTCTTTAAGAAAAAGAAAGAAAGAAAACAGTGTGTATGTTCCCTGCCAACAAGTAGGAGTAAATACAGTTCTTTTCAGTGGTGTTGCTCTATGGAGGAGGAAATAAATGGTTTCAACTAAATGTGTGGCTATCATTGTCTTCCAGAAAGATCAAACTCCTGAGAGCCTAAACTCTCAATTTAAAAGGGTCTCTTGTGTGAAATCCAAAAGGCAAAGAAAAGGTTGCTTAATAGAATGTGGGAACCAGAGACCAGATATGAGTTAAGTCTCTGCCTCAGGAAGATTCATACTGGGTTTTTTTTTTTTTAACTTATCTGAGATTTTTTAAGCTATATACCCCACTGGTTTAAAAAAAAAAAAAAAAAAAAACACCAAAAAACCATCCCCTCCTAAAGACTTTACAGCCTTTTTTTTTTTTTCCTGTTTTGTAGTAGGTAGAAGGGTAGTATGCATCCAATGCCCCTCAGCAAGCTGAGGAAACGTTGTGTCTTCTCATTTTCATTCCCCTAGCCCCACACCAGGCATGGAACATAGGAAATGCTGTGCAGCTCAGCAGATGTTCAATTATTTACTCAACCCATTAAAGACTAGAGACAAGAGTGGACTAAACTGGACTTTGGCTGGTTCTAGTACGAGGGGAACCAGTCGTTTAGCATTTCAGACAAGGGAACTAGTTGAGGAACTGGGGTCCCTTTCTAGGTCATCCCTGCATCTCTCAAAAGACAGGTCCTAGGAGAAGACTGTTTTCTGCTCCCCAAGCCCTATAATATATGTATAAGAAAGTACAAAGGCAACATAATCTTTGTTCTTAAGTAGGTATTTATTCTACTCCTATATATCTTCTAAGCATGAAGTATTGGCATTTGTGTGAATTATCTCTCCTAAACAAGGTAAATGTCTGGCAAAGAGAAAAAATTAATGGACATATATAATGTCTTCTTTCAGAAGCAAAACAGTCTCCCAATTAAATTTATGGGGAACTTATTTAGATTGGTGAATGCCAGTTCAGATAGTGTCCCATGGGTTATTTTGCATTAAAAAAGTACATTTAAAGGAAAAGGTTGCAATCATGTCTATGTCCCCAAAAGCTTTCCCTTCAGCTTTTCTAAAAAAAAAATATTCACTGGTTGACATCAGAGTGAGATTTCTTAATATATAATTCCTTTCTTCTATGACCCTGTTTTCAAAGGAGGAGAACAAGGCCTGTTCAAAAAAGCAGAGTTACATCCACATACCTGCTTTAGAATCTTACTCACAGACACCGTATCACGCCTCTTCCAAAAGCAAAGCCATGACTTCCTGGCAGTCCTGCCTGCTATCTCTTTTATTCCCTTGATCTTTGTTCTCACAACCCTACCAAACTGTTCGAATCACTGTCCTTCTATAATGTGCTTAGATAACTAGTAATCAAAACCCATCTAATTAACACTTAAAAAACAGTGTTAGCAATCTCCACTGGTTATTCTTACTGTTATAATAGAATCATTACCTAAATACCTTCTTTCCTCCCACCAACAAAATTATGAACTTACTTAGAACTATATTAATCTAAAACTAATGAAGTTACACCGTCTGCTTTCCTTGTCGGCAGGAACCATAACTTACCCTTGTCTCTCACACTTGGCACAACGCTACATACAGAATCAACAGTAGAACTTGGTATGAGGTTAACAACACTTGCTATGTGTTTGCTGAGTGAGTGACCAATTGTTATATTTTCCCTGTGTCTGGAGGAAAAAAAATAGTACTTCTGGGGGCACCTGGGTGGCTCAGTGGGTTAAGCCGCTGCCTTCGGCTCAGGTCATGATCTCAAGGTCCTGGGATCGAGTCCCACATCGGGCTCTCTGCTCAGCAGGGAGCCTGCTTCCTCCTCTCTCTGCCTGCCTCTCTGCCTACTTGTGATCTCTCTCTGTCAAATAAATAAATAAAATCTAAAAAAAAAAAAAATAGTACTTCTGATAAGTCTCATGGCTATCTAACATCCATCTTTAGGATCTGAAATGTTCTTCCTTTCCTGCCTGTCACACCTTACCAAGAAATTCCGTCCAATGCTGAGCTATGTTTGTGGCTTTTGATGTAACCTCTTTCTTTTGGAGTGCTCCAGTCCAAGAGTAGGCATCTTCTGAGTTTGTTCCAGAACCCTTTACTGGTTCATGCAACTTCACTTTCTCTACCCCCATCATGCCAGAAACAAACATTCTTGTTCTATTTTTTAATGCTTCTAATTTCATACCAATTAACAAAAGCCATGCTTTTTTGACATTAAAAAAAAAAAGATAAGTGCAATAGTGTATTGCCTAATAAAATAAGAAATGGAACACAACTTTGTAAAAAAAATAATAATAATAACCATCATATATTGAGAACTTACTATGTGCCTGGCTCTGTGCTAACCTCTACCTCAGAATATTTAATTTAATCATCACAACACAATGGGGTAAATATCATTTGGATTCCTAAGTTCCAGATAAGGACGCGGAAGCTTGAAGACGTTAACAGGATCTGGAAAGAAGAGGTAGAGATGCGTGGTAAACCAAGTGATTTTGGCTTACTATCCCCTCAAACTTACATGCACAAACCAATATCTCACACCAAGACTGGGGAGAACTTGAAGCTAGAGCCACAGTCCGGCAGTATGCTCCCTCTAGGTGATTTTCTCCTGCTTCCTGCCAGTGGAGAGAATGGCTGATAGGAACCAACTCTCCAAGCTCCAGGAGAAGTTAGGCCTCCACAGTCTCACCATGAGGCGTGAGGGTCTCGTCACCAAGGTAGGTGGGCAAAAGGAGAGAAAAACGAGAATGTGAAACAAAGAGAAAGCAGATGTATTTCTAAGGCAACTACCTTCATCAGAGGATCTGGGACTTGGGAGTGTGGAGGGGAAAAAAAAAATGGCTAGGGGTCACAAATCCAAACAGGCTGCCAGGAGGAGGAGCCCTGAGCAGGTGGGAGTGTCGCTGGTGGTAGCTGGTTGCCCCCCCCCCCCCCCCCCGTGTTTGCAGTGCGTCTTCGTCCATGGTGGTGCCTCCACAGGAGCTCCCCCAACCTGCCTATTTAATACTTAAATTCCGAAAGTGCATTTTTAAGGACTTGTATCAGATGTCTCCTCTTGAAAAGCTATTAAGCTAGTTACCCTGCAGGCCAGGAGGGTTCTTCTTCCAGTAAAACTGATCGTACCCACACCGTGGCCATTAAAACAGCCGTCCAGAGCCGGCTGCATAATTTCTGTGAAAGGTCACCAATACTTCAACTATGAAGGCCTTTTTCTTTAAAAAAAATTTTTTTTTTTTTAAAGAAAGAAAACAGTACATCAGCTCTTTTCAATTTTTCCAGAACAAAAACCAGCATAAAAAGCCCAGACACATTTTTTCCTTCTCTTCAACACACTTAAAATAACTGCATTCAGTTGCAAAATGTTGGTAGGAAAGTTATCTCGCTGTTACGACCTAAGCCAAAATCCATTTTAATTTCCATTCCTATATCTAGATATTGATTCCATTCTTCAGATATCCCACCTGTAAGTGTGGAATTTTCTAGTATCTGAGGGCATAAAGCAGAATGTAGTCTCTGTGTTAGGCCAATGTTTTAAGGATAAGCCAAACCACTCTGCCGTGCAGTGGTGAATGAGCTCCCCGCAGGACGCCAGCCAGGGAACCACAGTGAGAAACAGCCCGTCTCCTGTGTGACATTAGTGCAAAGCATGTGTCCTACAACCAACCTTTGAGACTGGGGTAGGACCATTTGTAATGGAGTCACACTTGGGAGAATATAATAGGATTGTAAGTGGTATCAAGGCAGTACATTAACATGATCAGATTATCAATTTTGCCTTCATAAATACCCTCCCTTCTCACAACCAACATATCTGTAAGGATTCATCCTTTAAAACCTATTTCCTGTGAGCTGACTTTAAATGAACAATATAGTCAGAGAATGAGAAAGGACACCTTTACTAGACAAGTAAGACCCAAAGTCATGTTCCATGAAATAGCCTTTCGTGAAAAAATAATAATTCTTTAAATAATTAGTGGGTGAAATTGTGGTTTGGTTAATGTTATTTCTTCTGATTGCCTTTAAACGGACTGCTTTTTTTATGGATTTCCTGTGATGTTTAAGGACTTTTATTTTCCCTATTATTTTGGGATTAAAGACAGCTTTTTCCAAAAGAAGACAAAGGACTGGAAAGTTCCAGAGCCGTTGTGAGAAAAAAGACATTGAAAGACAAGGCTCTTGCAAATGCCTCTGCCAATCCAAAATACATAAGGGCAAAAAAATACATATTTTAATATTTAAACTTCTTATACTAATAGTTCCCAAGATGACCATGTTCTATAAATAACTCAGGGAGAAAGCTACTGCAATCACAGGGGATTTTAGTCTCTTAGAAGAGGAATGGGTAGGTGAACTCGGGGGTACCCTGGTGGTGAAGGGTAAGGGGAAGGCAGACAAGGGAATGTAAATGAGTCACAGTCGTCAAGCAGCCCTAGGAATTCAACTTAGCAGCTAAAATGGTTGCAGATTTCCAGCCGGATTCTTGGAGTTAATGCGACAGAGACCCTAATAAAGAGCAAAATCGAGGTATAAATAGATTAAATGGTTTACGTAAGATCTGATTCAAACCCGCACAGCTCTTTCATGTCCCTTACTGGACTATTTGCTTCGCTGTGGTTCTTGTTCCGAGAAAAAATGAAATGTTATCTGAAGTTTTCACTTGGACAGCCTCAACCTTTGGGCCTTCGCAGATGCTGTTCAGTGTTTAAGAGGGAACACTTTACCTTCTTTCCATGATCGCGTAAAAGGCGTTAGGCACCGTACTGGGCAGGAGGGAGGAAAGGACAAGTTCGTGGTGCCCTCCTTAAAAGGGGGCAGAAGACATACCACACACATAGGAAATAAGCGAATGACCCAGGTATATTCAAAGCTTCTCAAACACTTGAAGTGTTGTTGAAGAGAAAAGATTATTGTCGTCCAAGAAACAGAGGCAAAAGCAGGTAGGGCGTGGGTTCTCTAAAAAAGTGAAATACGGTGTTGGGTTTTCTTTGTCCCTCACCTCCACAGTCTGCAAACACTCATAACCATGAAGAAAATAGAGAAGCTTTGGGGCTCCTGGATGGTTCAGCGGGTTAAAGCCTCTGCCTTCGGCTTGGTTCTGGGATGGGTTCTCTGCTCAGCGGGGAGCCTGCTTCCTCCTCTCTCTCTCTCTGTCTGCCTCTCTGCCTACTTGTGATCTCTGTCTATCAAATAAATAAATAAAATATTTAAAAAAAAAACAGAGAAGCTTGAAGTACTGTAAGTACAATAAAATAATGAGAGTGAATTGAACACACATTCAGGAAGTATTAGAAGAACGAATGAATGGATGAATAAATAGTGTTTACAAGAGGCTGAAATAGAAAAAATATCTAAATAATAATAGTAGATAAATAATACCTAAATTTCAATATTCAGTTGTTCTCACCAAAGAAAGGTTGGAAATGGCCTAAGCCAGCCTCTCCTTCTCAGTGAACTATGGGAGTCCCGCCATCCTGATTCCTCAGCAAGCCACCGGAAGCAATAAGAATGGAAGAAAGCAGTTCCATCATTTACTCTGGGGACAACAAAGGGCAAGCTATGGGTATTTTTTATTCAGTTAGGGATGTGAGCCAGAAGCACCCCCATCCCCCATGCCCCCCCACTGCTGTGCAGGCTCACAGCAGAGGCTGTGTGCCAAGCCCTTTCTTGCTTCTACCTAAACCACAGTCTCAGGGGCAGATCCAAATTTTGTAAGAAAGGAATCTTAGCCAGTTTGGAAGGGGGCAATTTCCACAAAGTTACCAATACAGCCTTAGCTCTAACACCCTGGAAGCCGCCCATGCCGGCGAAGGAGCCAGACCAGCCTGAGCTGCAATGGCTTTGTGTACTCTGCCTTTTGGGACGGGATACCCCTCCCCAACCCTTCTCCAGCAGCTGCCTCTTTCCCTGCCCTCACGTGCAGTCTGAGATGTTTGCATCTTCACGTGATCTTCTCGGACACTTGACACCTAAACTAGCAACGTGGTCCCTCTAGAGCTGGTGGGCTTGTGTGTCATGGGTATCGCTTAGTTAGCTGTTTAGTAGTAGTCCGTGGGCATCTTCCAGACCTCTGCTAGACTGGGGACCCTAGGAGGGCAGAGCTCCTGCCTTCATAGTCTTCAGGCCCACATTACAGGGCTCTCGATAAAGGTTAATTGCATGCTTGGATCAATTAGGCTTTTTGTTACACAAATCGCCTATGCCTAAAATGACCAAGTACTCTGATAGTTATATCTGCTTCTGTATTTCTTTACCTGATCATTGCTGTTGATTAAAGAGCAGAGCCTGAGCAGTGCAATCGTCTTCTGGCATTTCTTTCTGATGCCAAGAAGACAGTTGATTTTAAAGAAGTGTGGACAGTTTCAAAAACGGAGACATGCAGGCACTGGAAGCTGCTACAGTTTGGGCATCTCCAAGCAGCCTAGCAGACCCACTTGACCCCTCCTCGCAATTCTCGTTTTCAAAAGGAAAATCTGAATCAGAGTTTTGCAAGCTAAGCAATTCAAGTTTTGATTGAGAACGAGAACCAGGGAAATCTTTGATTAACAAAATATCCTGTGCAAATAACAATGAGGCATTACACATATGATTTAGTGACTGTGCCATAATGAAGTTCATGGAAAAAAAATCATTTTGGATGATTTGTTGGGTTGTGATTTGGATTTACACAGAGGAAGAATAAAAAGAAATTAGAACAGGCCCGAAGTTTTCTTCTCTAAGATTATTCTCTTTGTAGCAAAGCCTAAAGGGACAATTAAATGGGAAAAATAGAAAATGCACTAGCTATTCATTTTTTTTATAAAGTCACAACAAAAAATGTAAACATAGAGATATAATAAACTAATAAGATATAACAAAATCATTTCAAGAAGTATAATATTTTGTGCATCCTTTTACCCCATATTTTTCCCAAGAGATATATATTCTATTTCTGACATTCCTACCTTTATTTCAGCCATCTATAGCTTATGAACGTAATTTAAGATTTGTTATTTTCAATAACTATTATAAGAGATGCAGCTATTATAACAATAAAAAGAGATCAATTATACAGGTGGCTAGATTAGAAACTGCTTAAGGACTAAAGCATTGTATTTAATAGACTTATAGATATAATGAAGCTGTAGAATTGGTGACCTTGTTGTGTTCCTTTCTCTCTCTTTTATGTACAGTTCTCGTATGACAAAAGGGAGAGAAAGTCCAAACAGCGATCTATCTAGACCACGTAGGCTTATGACCATTATCTCATACAAAGGACCTTTTCAAGGATAAGAAGTAATTTATTGGGGAACGATTGAAATTCTGGTATGATCTGAAATAACTTGTGCTCATTAATTTGATCTTCAAATAAGATGGACTTCCAAAAGTTAGGATTTTTTTTTTTTTTCAGCTTCAGCTCTATTTCACAAGATATAAAGAAAGGGTATAGAGAATTAAAAAAAAGTTTATCTTTTCATTCTCATAAAACATATTCTCAGACTGGACTTTTCAGTTATTTGGCAGGAAGATAATCATTTTCAATTATGAAAAAAAATTGTACAACAACAAAAAAGATTTGTTGGCATTATTCTGATTTCATTAAATAAGAAAATTTGGCAGTCATCCGTCAAATTACTAATTTCCCACAACATAATCACCACATATGAAGAAATTGCAAAATTTTAGAAACTATCTTGTAATTATATATTTCACAAGTGTTTTCTGTATTTACACTCTGAAAATGTATTTTTAAAATATATTTATGTAACTTTATCTACTATGTACATACAAAGATCTGCTGTCCTACTTGTTTTGAATTGTATCAGGTACTATCTTAACTATAGGTTTTAGCAGCTCGGTTTATCACTGTAACCATATTATATCAAAAGCAGCTGAAAATTCCACAGATGTGCTTATCTTGTTGACCTTCACTGTATTACAAGAAAGTGGAACAATTTCAAGTTTCTATGCAAGCTCTAAATGTTCATGGAGAAAAGATGAAATTAAAAAAATACAAAATACCAAATTATCAAAATGGAATGTAGTTTGCTTCATTCACATAAGTATTTTCTTTTGAGGGGAAAAAATAAAAGAAGGAAAACACAAGAAAAAGGAATGGGGAAGAAAGAAAAGGAGTGAGGAGGAAGAGAAAGTAGAAGGAAATGGAGAAAAAGGACACGTTTTCTCATGCTGTTTTCAAACGCAGTCGCTTGGTTTGCTTCCAGCCAGAAAAGGACTCTCTAGTCTTCTTTAAATATTTGAAGATCAGGAATGCCTGGATGGCTCAGTCAGTTAAGTGGCTGACTCTTGAGTTCAGCTCAAGTCATGATTTCCCGGTCCTTTATCAGGCTCCCTGCTCAGCGGGGAGTCTGCCTTTTCTTCCGCTCTGCCTCTCCTTACCCCACTCATGCTCCCTGCTCTCTTATCTCTCTGTCTCTCTGTCAAATAAATAAATATAAGCTTTTTTAAAAAATTGAAGATCGGGGTGCCTGGGTGGCTTACAGTTAATCATCCAACTCTGACTTCTGCTCAGGTCTTGATCTCAGGATCAAGAGATGGAGCCCACATAGGGCTCAGCGGGGAGTCTGCTTGAGATTCTCTCCCTCTCCTTTTCCCTCACCTTCTGCCCCGCCATCCACTCTCTCTCTCTTTTTCTCTCTCTAAAAATAAATATAATTTTTAAAATTTTTAAGATCAATTTTAATAGTCAACATTTATCAAGATTGGGTTGTAGAACTCTAAAAATATGACAAAACCTGCAAAAAAAAAGGATGGAAAGGAAAGGAAAGGGAAAGGGAAGAGACTAAGTTTCAATATTTTTTGTTTTGTTTGTTTTGTTTTTTATTAACATATAATGTATTATTTGCTTCGGGGGTACAGGTCTGTGAATCATCAGGCTTACACAGTTCACAACACTCATCATAGCACACACCCTCCCCAAGGCCCATAACCCAGCCACCCTATCCCCCACCCCAGCAACCCTCAGCTACCTAAATGAGCAAAGACTAAAGTGCTACTCAGCTTGGTTGATTCTGCGCTCTCTATTAGTTTACGTCAACAGTAATGTCCTTGGAGTTCCGAGTCTTGTTTTCATCTGTTTGTGCCTCTCAGGTGTGATATTAATACACCCAGTAAGCTCAGCACGTGCAGCTCATGGGAAAAAACGCAGCTCACCGCCTTCTGAGGTCTCTATTACTGGAGTTTCAAGTGGCCAAGCAAGAGAAAACAAATGGACCCCAGAGCCCCAGAGACACATGATCTAAATGATGAGGGAACTACAAATCGATGTCAGCTCTGATGATTAGAGAATGGATATGAGCACAATTTCCAGATGTGTAACAGAGAGGTGTGAGAGAGAGTTGAGAATTATGCTACTCAGTAGGAGATCAGAGCAATTACAGTCAATGAAGAAACACAATCTCCATGCAGAAAATGATGATGAACCAAAGAGCGCAGTGAACTCTGCAGGACAAGTTAAGCACACACGTTCGTTGTCATTTCATTTGCTCATTCCTAGATTAGGCATTGACCATTTAGTAGAATGAAGGTTGGGAGTAGGGGTCCAAATAAAAGAAAAAGAAGTGAAGGAGAGCAGAAGAAAGGAATGGGGGAAGGAAAGAAGACATTGGGAGGTCAATTTCTTAACTCACAGTCAAAGAGTCTTAAAAGCTCTTATTAGAATCTTTCAGTCAATAAAAAATAATATTTTAAATATCCTGTGACAAGAGAATCTATATGAATTGTGATATAATGGAATAAATTTACATTCTTCATCAATGAAAAATTGTGGATTCATGTCACAACCTTATAATTTAAAGTTCCACATACTTAGGAGAATATGTGTTGAATGAGCTTGCCCAAAGAACATATTATGAGTCCTTGAATATCTGCACTCTTGTCATGTAGATTGAAAATTCTTTGTCTCCTAAGTAAGCACTTGGTGCAGAAGTCATGCTAAATAAAGTATTAGTTTCAGGAATATTTTCAATCTCATGATTTAAAAGTTTGGTTAAAGTCTTTAATTAGAGTACAAGATGAAAACCATCCCTAGAAATAGTGTGTGGACTCTAATTTCTGGAATATAATAGATACAAGAATCCTTAAGCACAGAGCTATTGTAGCATAAGAGTTGGTTCTTTTTAACCAAGTATTACTTGAATTCATACTAGAATTGAATTTGCTTTATATGTCTAAAACATACAGCTCTAACCATAAACTCAAATCAAGCCCAATTTTAGTTAAATACACAACAAAACTACAGTGTGTTCCTTCCACATTTATTGAGCTCCCCTGTGCCAGGACTGATGTGTTCCAAGTCCCTGGAACTCAGCAGAGAAGCCCAGTCCTCATGGAGCTACCATCCAAGTTGGGAAGGGACTGACAAAAGCAACCACTGATGAAAGAGGAAACCATCTAGCTTGCTGGAGATAAGAGGTATTACGAAAAAATAATAGAGCAGGGTAATGAACTTTGGGATTCTTGGAAACAGAGTAGGAGATACACAGTGTGGATTTTAAACAGAGTAGTGGTAAGAAGTCACCCAAGTACAGATATATTTTGAAGGCCAAGTTAATGGAATTTCCTGATGAAATATGTCTGTCTTGTCAAAGAGAGCATAAGTCAAGGCTGTCTCTGTGGTGGCGCACAATCCGCGACAATCATTGGCTTACCGATGCATCAGTTTGATGCCCTTCTCTGCTGTCACGTGGCATTCTCCCTCTGTGTCTCTTTGTGGTCCTCTACTCTTCCTATAAGGAAAGTGGTCACATTGCATTCGAGGCCATCCTAATACAAGAGGGCCTCATCTACACATGTCAGATCTGTAAAAACTCTTACTTTCAAATAAGGTCACATTCACAGGAACCTCCAGAGGCTAAGACTTGTGGGGGTAGGAAGACATAATCCAACCCATAGCAACATCTCTCTCAATAATAATACCAATTACTAATGATATTGAGAAAGGAAAGTGAGACTCATTCTTATTTTAATCACATGCCAGCTATTTTTATACACCCGGGCATTTATTCCTTCAGTAACTTGGTCAGTATGAATGGCAGAGAGTGTATAATATAACATGTGTGATAATGTGTATGTGAGAGAGAAAGTAAGAGAAAAAGTGAGCTATCAGAAATTAAGCGCTATCATGAGTCAGGCCTGAGTTAAATTTGGCCACATCCATTTATCCCATTAGTTAAATATACAGTAAATGAGATTCACATTGTAAAACCCAGACAAGGAGGGCTTGGCAGAAGTCTAGCCTCCTTGTTCTTTTAGTATCTACTTTTTTTTTTTTTTTTACTTCTCTGGATTCTTTATCATGTTTGTCTTGCTTTTTGTTGCTTTTAAAATCATTGGTTCTCAAACTTGCAATTAAAAGTTAAGTAAAAGTTTTTGTTTATTTTGCAGCAGTCGCCTTAAATATTGATGAAGGATCTTAAGTCTGACTCGCTTTGAGGAAATATAGATGGATTAATAATTGATGTGGCTGCTTTGCAGAAAATTAAAGGTTGGAAGCACGTGTTAAAAAATTAAATCATCTATGGTTTAGACAGCAGATGCGATTTATTTAAAATCTTTCAAAGAAAAATGTACAATTGGTCCTTTCTTCTGTCCAAGTCAACTGAAAATCTAATGATTCATTCCAACTTCTCAGATTCTAAGATCTGAGGTTAGTCAAAGACTGGACAATAAAGGAGAAAGAGAAATTTCAATTTTTCAAACATAAACTTTTAACCATGCTGCTTATTTACACAGAAATGTAAAGATAGGAAGGAATATTCTGTATGTTCTATAACATATGGGTCCAGAGGCAGAACCAGTAATAGTTTGAGTATTAATTTATGATCACAGAAATCATATTGTTTATTACCCATGATGGCACAAAATGACCTTAAAAAGTGATTGCATTTCTTCCACTTGGATCTTTATGTACTTAAAATAAATAAAATAGTGAAAGACAAAGATGCAGAAAACGTTGGGTTAAAAATGCTTGCCACCACTGGGCATAGGCAATTCCAGCAGCTGGGAAAGGAGCAGCTCACACTTTTGCAAAAGATTTATGGAACTTGCAATCTTGGCTGGAAGTATTATTTAGAGGGCAACCTTTCTATAAAAGTTTAGCAATTTTATTTCTGCCTAGAGAATGAGAGAAGGTCTTACCCGGATACTATCAGACTATTCTAGAGGCAGAAGACTGGAAAGTGTAACCTCTACAAGTCCTTACGAAAGCCTCATTTTCTTATCTCACCCTGGAAAAAAAATAAAATAAAATAAATCACAGAGCAAGTTCAGTGAGCAGCAAACTATACTATTGCTATACCTTTAAGCTATTACTTGCTGTCTAGTCTTTTTGAAGGCATTTTTAAAGGGCATTTATTCATCTAACCAGATTTAGGACCTCTTTTATTTCTTTCCAATAAAACTCCCCATAACTTGATGAATCGTCTTTTATAATTCTGGCTCACCCATCTCTGCTACCGGAGGGTCCCCTGAAAACATTGGCCTTTTAAGGAATGGCTGGTATCATGAACTTGCCACACGCAGGGCAGCTCCTTCACATTAGTTGAAAATATGAATTAGGAAAAACTCTCCTGTGTTCCTTAAAACTGAAGTTTGATATTTTAGTTTAATATTTCTCATGTGAACAGACTTTGAAGGTCATATGTATCCTAGGATATCTAAAGTGTCCTGAAATCTGAAATATTTTTCCCATGAGGCTCCTGAATGGCTCCGTTGGTTAAGCATCTAACTCTTAGTTTTGGGTCAGGTCATGATCTTAAGGTTGTGGGATCAAGCTCCCCAGGAGGGCTTCTCCCTCAGAGCAGAGATTCTTTCCCCCTCTTAGGTCCTCCCCTTCTACCCCCTCACCACCGCTGTCTGCCCCCCCCCCGCAAATAAATAAATAAAATCTTTGATATATTTTCCCAATTTATCAGAATTAACTGTTTTTAAGACTTTATTTCATTCAAACTCATATATATCCACATGGGTCTATCAAATTACTCACACACACACACACACACAGAAACTATGTCTCCATCACAGAATTGACTTGAAATCCTCATGATGTGATTTACACTGTGGTTGGGGGAAACAATTGGGATTGAAGCAGTGATTTCTCGAAGTCTCATGAATGGAAGTGTCAACAAAACACCCTTGCTTCATTTGACGCCTTATGAAATGACCCTTGTCCCTTGGCCACTTGATGGAGGGCACTGAGTTTTCACAGCCCCATAGAGAACTGATGTTCCCACCCATCACCAAATGATTTTCTTTATACAAGTAAAATAAATTAATTTTTCTATTCTTCCCCAAATGTCTAGTGCCTGTTTTTTCAAACTTAGTATGTAACTTGCGATCCTACTTTATGCTCCCAAAATGTGCTTACACATTTTTTTGCCCACAGTTCACCATGAAATGAAAAAACACTGTGCTTCTGAATAGCTAGCCTTCTCCAGATAGTTAAAATTTTAACAGTGTCTTCCAAGCATTGTTTCATAGTGTGTCTTCTTGGTATAATATCTGCCACAATGCTATACAAAATCAATACATTTGTTCCAGATTTAACCAATGTATTCAAGAAAACACAAGAGAAATGCTTTCAAAGCTTAGGAAAGAGTGCACTGGGATTGTTTCTCTGGCTTTCAGTTATAGTAGTAAACTATTTCTGCATCATGATTGAAATATGTAGTCTGTACAATGAAAAGTAGCTACTTGGTACTCCTACATTTAAAAATATAAACTATTTTAATAGGAGTAAGCTAGGTTGGAACTTAAAATAATCTTCCTCATTTTAAAGCTATAGTGGATCAGCCCTATCCCCTTCAGAACCTGAGATAATATGCCCCCAGCTTGTAGAACTGTCCTTAGCTGTCAGTCCTTTCTAGAAGACTTTTGGAAAGTGCCCTGTACTGAAGAGCACTGCCTCCCCCAGCTATACCCCTTTCTCCTGGGAAAAGCAGTATCTAGAGACTGGTGTCAATTATAAAGTAAAACATGTAGCATAAGCTACATATAACTACACAGCATAAACTATGAGTATATTATAGGATATATATACTATCTTACAATATAATATATGTAATATATAATATAATACTATATAGTTTATAATAATATAGTATATAGAATAAAACAATTAGTATACAGTATATAGAATTAGTAAAATATATGTAATAGTATACAGTATATCATTACAATACATAGCATTAAAATAAATATAGCATTGAGTCTGGAATATATATCGTATATGGTTTTCAATAAAAACTCTTCGTTTAATGTATAGTAAACAGAATGGTCATAAAGACCCAGCCGCCTTGCCCAAGTATGGCGTAACTGTTACTCAGCAGTATCACAGCTCTGACTTGTCTCTGCCCACTCCCACTACTTCCCTGTTTCTTCTACCTTCTTCCCTCCCTCTTCTTCATTCCTCCTCCCAATCCGCTTCCCTCATCACCTCTCCCTCCTCCTCCCTTACCACTTTCTTCCTTCTCTTTCCTTCTATGATTGCTGAGCCTCAAACAATCCAGGACAAAGCCCCGCAGGTGATGGCAGTCTCAGAGACAGATTCCCAGGACCAATGTTTCAGAAAGATGAGAAAGGAACCCAAAGGAGTGTGTGAGACTCCTTTTCTGGACAAAAGTTTTAAGAAAGTAAGTGATTATCTTTCTGGAATCACTTAGGTTTGAGCCAGCCTGACATGTTTTAGATTGAATGATGTTGGTGATTCAGTTGTGGAGTGTGTCGAAATAGTTATAAAAAATCAAGGAGTGAACACATAATGATTCAACTGCACAGAATAAGTACAAATCCTATTAAAAATATAATGTGCTTTCACCAGTGATTCATGTCTGTACATTTCTAACATTCTTTTACTTTTCTGTTAACAGCTACATTTTTCTTGTTAATTTTTCTCACCCTGAAGTAAAATGTATATTCATTGTCACCAAAATAAATAAAATATGCTATTTACTCTGTAAATATCTGTATTATATTCCCTTTTGAGAAAAAAACCACAATGACTTTAATGAAGGTCTAGAAACTTACCCAAATGCACCGGTGTCAAAAGAACCACATACAGGGGGCGCCTGGGTGGCTCAGTGGTTTAAGCCTCTGCCTTCAGCTCGGGTCATGATCTCAGGGTCCTGGGATCGAGCCCCACATCGGGCTCTCTGCTAGCGGGGAGCCTGCTTCCCCCTCTCTCTCTGCCTGCCTGTCTGCCTACTTGTGATCTCTCTCTCTATCAAGTAAATAAATAAAAATCTTTAAAAAAAAAAAAAAAAAAGAACTACATACAGTATTTAAAAGCATCAGCAACCTAAAAGTTTGGGTGCTCTCATCAATAAGGGGCCCTGGACAGTAGAGATGGCAAAAAAGCAGCAAGTACAGAGTTGCTCTGTATTACCAACAATCTCTCATCTCTGTTTAAAATAATGAAGTATAAGGGAGCGCCTAGGTGGCTCAGTGGGTTAAGCCTCTGCCTTCGGCTCAGGTCATGATACCAGGGTCCTGGGATTGAGCCCCATATCGGGCTCTCTGCTCAGCAGGGAGTCGGCTTCCTCCCTCTCTCTCTTCCTGCCTCTCTGCCTGCTTGTGATCTCTCTCTCTCTCTCTGTCAAATAAATAAATAAAATATTTTTTAAAAATAAAATAAAATAAAATAATAACAAAGTATAGGGGCACCTGGGTAACTCAGTCTTGGTTCGAGTCATGATCCCAGGGTCCTGGGGTGGAACCCCATATCCCAACAGGGAGCCTGCTTCTGCCACTCCCTCAGCCGTTCTCTCGCTCTTGCTCTCTCTCTGTCTCACATTAAATAAATAAATAAATAAATAAATGATTTTTTTTTTGGATAAAATAAAGTATTATTAGAGAGATTGAGGTGGGGATGGAGTTTGAAAAGCTTTTAAACTTGTTTAACTTGTGGGGCACCTGGGCAGCTCAGTTGGTTAAGCGTCTGCCTTCAGCTCAGGTCATGGTCCTGGGGTCCTGGGATGGGGCCCTGCACAGAGGACCCCAGCAGGTTCCCCACTGAGCAGAGGTCTGCTTCTCCCTCTGCCTCTGCCTCCTCTCCCCGCTCATATTCTCTCTCTGTCTCTCTCTTTCAAATAAATAAATAAAATCTTAAAAAAAAAAAAAACTTGTTTAACTTCTCCATTATTCTAACTCACAAGCTGCAGATTTGCATTAAAGAAATCTTGCCATCATTTCAGAATGGCTACCCGTGTCTGAAACCATGGCACATATCTACATAGCTAAGCTGAAAAAGCGTATTCTCTTTACATTTTAGCATCCCTGTCTCATTACACAGTTAACGTTCTGTTTCATCATCTCATGTAACACGAGATGACAAGTACGATTTGAGGAGAGAAATCATTTTTTATATTAGAGACCTACTTTCTTTTTGAAGAGCCGTTATCAGTCTCTACTTCCCTGAACACACCAAGCGGCACCAAAACTTTGGCCAACATCTGCTTGCAGACACCGGTTCATGAGTTGACGGCTGACTTTTAAAAAATCCACATAACTTGGCACATCACTTTCCACCAAAAAATGATGACATACGATGTTTTATTGCTTCCAATTTGCCTGAAAAGGCTGTGTTTTTCTTGTGTACCATCTTTTCCTGTCTTGTTTATATATTTTACCACCTACATGGATTCACACAAAAATATCGAGTTCCTTTTCATTGCCTTAATTAAGACAAACTACATAATTCCATAAATGCCAATGGAGAAAAATATTGTTAAGTCTTGTTCCTTCGAAGATAAAAACACAGAAAAATATGGGCCAAGACTGTCTTTGCTTCCCATATGTTCCAATCCTGAAGAGAATGCCCTAGCTGATGTGGTGCACAAGGATTTCCGGGTGCAAATATATCATTCTGCCTCCAATATCTCTAATCTCAATCTCTAGATAAGGTTTTCAAGCACTTTTAGAAGATTGACTGTTAAATGATTACTATCTCTTCTGAAACTTTTTAAATTTCATCAGTTTCTTATATAACATCGAAGAAATCTCCTATCAGAGGATCAAATTTTAAAGTATTGACAGTGAATCCCACTTTTTTATCATGCTCTACCATTCTTATTAGTGTGGTTTACATCGCTGCTATTATTAGCTCTGCGTCCATCTTTTCCTTTGGATCTCATGGAGTCTGAGTTAAAACAATGGAAATTTCCTGTGGGAAATGTAAAGATAGTACCTTTAATGGAAAGTAGCAATGGTGTTAAAAGAAAAAAGAAATGATGCCTTAATTTTTAAGAAGTCTGTTTTAACCTGTTTAATTTTTATAAAACATCAATTGTATGGCTTATGTAGGAGAGAATTTTGACATTCTCCTTCCTTAATGAACTATTAATCCAGCCTACCGCCTGTTTTTGCATAGCCCACAAGCTAAAAAGGTTTTTTTATGGTTTTTTTTTTAATGGCTTGTCAATTTCTACAACGACTATTATCACTGGTGTCAAAAACTACTACCCTCACAAAATATAAGCAGTGTGAGTGAGTATAGGAAGAGTGTTTCAGGGAAATGTTTTAGTATATCTTGCCACCTGTTTTCTATTTTTATTTATTTGTTATTTTTTGGTTGTCAGTCCAGCACTCTGTTTTTCTCCATTTCTTCAATACGTTTTTTTCTTCCAGACAGAAATATCATATTTCTTGAGAATATAAATGCAACCCAAATGTCACCTATTTCTGTACAAGTGGGGACCAACTTATCTCCAGTCCACCTCATAAACTCAATGTCATTATGATGTTGACATAAGTGAATAATGAATACACATCAACTATAATTAAAAGAGATCAGGTATTAATACAAAATAAGTTTTTTTTAATTTTTATTTGTTTTAAAGATTTTATTTATTTATTTGAGATAGAGAGTGAGTGAGAGAGCACACCCGAGGGACGGCGCAGAGGGAGAAGCAGGCTCCCCACTGAGCAGGGAGGTTGAGGCAGGGTTTGATCTCAGAACCCTGGGATCATGATCTGAGCTGAAGGCAGGTGCTTAACCAACTGAAATACTCAGGCTCCCCTAAAATTAGGGCTTTTTCTTTTTTTGAGATTTTATTCATCTACTTGAAAGAGAGAGAGCACACAAATAGGAGGAGCAGAAGGAGAGGGACAAGCAGACTCTGTGCTGAGTGCGGAGCCCCACATGGGGCTCGATCATGACTCTGAGATCATGACCTGAGCCAAAACCAAGAGTCAGATGCACAACTGACTGAGTCACCCAAGTGCCCCTAAAATATAAAATAAGCTTTAAGGAAAGGGTGTATTTTTTTCCCTGTAGCTAAGCATTAGATGAGGACATGGGTATAACATTGGTATTAAATGAAAACATGTGAATAACTGACTCGAATTATCAACTTAAACAGGTGTTCATTTGGTTCACCTGAAGAATTTTGATATGCATATTTTACTTGATGGTGTCGATAGGTTTGTTATTGATGCCTCTGACATGGAATTCTGCAAACTATCATCTTTTATAAAAGAACAATTCTTCTGCCTACAAAAAAGACCTTTTTCATGTTTCAGTTCTAGACTGTAAATAAGCAATATTTTAGTACTTAGATAACTAAATGCCTTTCTGGAGTATCAGGTATGCTGTTAGTTTGCCTTTCTAAATGATTTTATAGCAATGAGTTTATAATCATGTTTCAAGAAAGTTGAGTAGTGTGCTGATATTTTATTTTAAGATCCAGAACAAAAAACACATCCCGTATCAGGCAGGTCTGACTGTCCAGGCTATTCAAAAATGAAAAGAAAGAAAATCATATACTGTGATTGGGGGATAGCAAATAAGAGGAATGACATCTGAAAAGTAACCTCGACCCTTGCATTTCAGAAAAGAAAGGGTCCGGGGGGATTAAGGGGAGCTCTGCAGTTTCTTCCAACACTTAGCTTCTGTGATTTTTATTTCTAAATGAGTAAACACGAGCTTCTAAATTTTCACACTTGGAGCAGAATAAAATAGTATCTAATGCAATTCAAAACAGCTTTAGTAAGTCATCCTGTGAGTATCATAACATTTCTGTTTTTGGTACATCTTTCTTCCAAACTCCGTTTTTTCATTTAGCACCAAAAGAGACTACATTGCAGCACTCAGAAAAGAAATAAAGGTTTTATTTTTAAAGAATGTTAAGTCTACAAGTGACTAAAGAGTCTTTGATACCAAAAATACTCTAGGTAAAGGGGGAAATTTCTCAGTTTGAACAGTATGCAGTCATAAATGTGACAGACTATTAGCCCAGACAGTGGGATGAACAGTTGGTGAGGCTGTGGCTCATTACTGAGGAACACAATCCACACCGCAGGGAGTACGGAGGAAGGATGCTTCCTTCTCCCATTTGGATACATACACCTGCACGCTCACACGCACACAGGTGCTCAGCCATTCTCATACACATATATGTCACACGTACACACATACCCAGAAGCACACATGCCCAGTCACACAAACACTCAGAGATACACACCCCCAGACATGCTAATATACACAAATATATAAGTAAACAGATGCAGAGAAACATATAACCAAGCCCCATGGGCACACATACACACATATAAGAATTATTAGTTACCCTGGGATGCCTGGGTGGCTCAGTCCATTAAGCATCTGCCTTTGGCTCAGGTCATGATCCCAGGGTCCTGGATCAAGCCCCGCATCGGGCCCCCTGCTCAACTGGGAGCCTGCTTCTTCCTCTCCCTCTGTCTCTCCCCCTGCTTGTGTTCTCTCTCTCTGTCAAATAAATAAATAAATAGAATCTTGGGGGTGGGGACAAAAGAATTATTAGGTACCCATAGACTTAAGAACTGTAATTTGAAGTATATTCCTTGTAATCATTGTTGGTCCTTTTACAGCTAATGAAATTATCACTTTATTACAGACCATATTGAAAAATAGGATCTTACAAATATGACGGAAGCTTGGTCAACTCAAGAGTGTGTCAACATAATAATATAACAAAAGGAATAAATGAAAAAAATTGGATGTGGAGGAAAACATGTCTTCTCCTCTGTTTCTGAGAAAAGCTAAGTGACTCACTTCTGTCAAGTCATCCTGATTCCTCATTTGGGAATGTGGGTGGTGGACTAGTGCCCCCAAGCTCTCATACTCTGGTAACATATACTTAGATTTGCAAAAGAACAAGAGTGATGAATTCTTATTGTTTAACATCAGATGGGCAGCCCAAGTATTTTCTTAAAACATTTGCTGCACACCTGAACATTCAGTACTACAGAAATTATAGAGCTTTTCATACAAAAAATTTAATGTGTGCCTTAAGTAAGCAAGGAAATGTTTGGTTAGTTGGTTCATACATCTGCCATTGACCTTGACCACATAAATATTGGGAGAGACTTAGAATCCTTAGGAGTTATCAATAGTAAACCATCTATAGCATAGCACCATAAGATAAATCATTCACTGAAGGCATGAATGTCTTGGGTGCTGAATGGACATTACACATGTTAAACATATTCCAAATAATGATGGTGAAAGCAGTACACTGAATATTGAAAGCCACACTTCCCGTTTGAGCCTCTTTAGGACTTAATACCTGACACTGAATTTCACCCATTTGGTATGGCTTTAATGTAGGAATACTTTCAAAATCTTTTAGGTATGGGAAAATTAATGGTGTGACTTAAGTAATATTTTATACTCATGTCTCATATAGAAAAAAAATCAGTGAATTACCCACACTTATAAACTATCGAGTTCTTAATATGATCAGGTGATCTGATATTTTATTTGTCATTGCCAACAATAGACTGCAGTGATTAAAATTGCTATTTCCATCTATGGATACTGTTCTAAAGCTCAGAGATAAGTTAACTTGCCTAAGGCCACATAGCCAGGAAGTAGCAGATCTGAGCTTGGACCCGGTTCTGGTAGATTCTTGACCACAGCACAGCTCTGGCCCAGGTGCATCCAGAGGTCTGTGTGAACAGAGGCATTCTTCGGGAACAGCTAGGAAGACGATCTCATGCTAATCACAAAAAACATAGAGGCTCCTCTCATCTTCTAGAGAGTGGTTCCTGATCCCAACTGCATTATTAGGAGCATGAGGAATATTAGGGCCTCATGCAAAACCAATTTTCAGAGAATGAGGCCTTGGTCTTGGTACTTTTTGAAAACTACCCAGTGGAATTTGACATGAGACCAGAGCTGAGCATCAGCGTTCCCTGGGAGCTTGCAAATTCTCTGGCCCCACAGACCAGCTGAGAAAAAGTTCTGGGGCTGAGTCCCAGCAATCTTGCTTTAAGAATTCCTCTAGGTGATTCTGATACATGTTAAGGTTTGAGAAGCACTGCTCTAGATCAAGGATTCCAGAGATAAGCTTTTCAGAAATTAAAATGCGTAAATGTTAAAATGACAATTACCATTCAAGAGGTCTGAGTGGAGCCTGAGGTTCTGCATTTCTAACAAGCTTCTTCCTGAGGATGCTATTGCTGTCTGCAGAGAATAGTCTGAGTAGAGTTGGCTTCCAGTTTTTTTTTTGTTTTGTTTTTGTTGTTGTTGTTGTTTTGTTTTTGCACCACCAATGCTAACTTTCCGTTCAAAGCACTATTCTGGTGTTTAAAAGAAGGCTTTTGGAATGCTCTCTCCAGTAGTAATAAATAGATAAGTCAGCATCAACTTTCCACTCTAGCACGGAAGATACAGCATATGGAAAAAAGCAACAAGAGGCTTCCAAAGCTAGTCCTGGAGAAGGATGAGCAAACCCCGTGATTTCTCTGCATCTACTTTTCTTCCTTTTTAAAACGAAGTATGTGGAGCAGATTATCTTAGTATTTTTGAACACAAAATTTGTTGTGCATGCAATTAACTTTGTATTCCTCTACTGAGCATCCCCTTTCTTTCCATACTCTTGTTTAGAACATGCTATTGAATGTCAGGACAGTCGCCTATAAATCCTCGCACTCAGCTGGCATCGGGATGGTTCACAACATGTAGTAGGTTCTTCCATCTACCTATGAAAGCACTGGAAGCAAATTATAAATGATTTTCTCAGGAGACTCTAAATGTTAAAACAATAGCTATATTTTCATTTTTTCTTTATGGAGAGATTTCTTTGCCCTAATGAAAAAGATAGATCCACTTGAATTCATGCAAAAAAGCTTGCATGAAGCGTCTGACCTATTGCATCACAAATGGAGCAACCTCTTCGTGCTTGTGCAATCCACACACAGTGGGCACAAAATGCCAGAGGATTTAAAAATACCAACAAGGACTTTTCTCTTAGAATAATGGCATTTTAATGTTAAGCTACAATTTACAGATATTTAAGGTTTCCATTTTGTCCCTCTCCCAGTTGTTGTCAAGCAAAGTAGTCAATTTTTTGGAAAGGGCAACAGCAAATGATCAAAGGAAATGAAATGTATTATTGCACTGGGTTCAGTAATTTTAGTGACACTTGCTCCGAACTCTCTCTTGTCCTTTATTCCTAAAACTGTGAAGGCAAGGTAACTACCTCCCTTGTGGGTTGGGAACCTGAGCCAGAGGGCATCCTTGAGACCCCGAGGGAGGTCAGAAGATTTGGGTAAACCTGAGTGAAATCTGGGAGTCAAAGATTATCAGGAAGCTGTAATCATCAGAATTAGTCCAGGGGCTTGAGCGAGACTCCTTTGGTTGGGTGGAAAAGGAACAAAATACTCTTAAAGTTTTAGGCGGTGGAGTTGAGCTCCTTAGAGAACACGGAGACCTGTGAGAAGAAGAAGATGGCTAATGACAAAGTACAGCCTAGAGAGCCAGGTGCAAAATGAGCACATGAAGGGAACAGAGAGGACTGTAACCCATTCATCAATGTTCCTCTAAAAAACTGATCAGGGTGCAAAAGACAAAGTCCAAATCATAAGCTAATAATAATAACAACAATAACAATAATAATGATGGTGATGCATTTCCTACCCGTATAAAGAAAATTAGCCAGCAGGACAATTCACAGATTTATACAATATATACAAGTGCAGAAGAGACAGGGAAGGATGAAGGATGCTAAAGTAACAGAGGCAGAAAACCAGCATCACCAGTGAAGACATGTGACTTTGGACTTTATCAAAAACAAGCAGAACTCTGGATCAACCCTGAAGCCAGCCTAAGTACTGTCACTAGAGTTAGTGTTGGGGACACAATATTTAGTAAAACGAGACATAGCGCCAGCTCTTATGGAGCTCATCATCCAATGTGGGAGATGTCTATAAAATACTCATGTAAATGTAAGCACTTCCTTGGAAAGGGTGGCACAGCGCTGCCCTTAGAGTGTGTAAGAGGCACTTTGACCTAAAAAGGTATGCTGCAGGACAACCTGGAGGAAGTAAGGAGTTTGAGCAGACCTGAACAAAGAGTGGGGGTGATGGGACGGTGCATATGTTGAGGGGTGGGGAGAGGGTGTTCCTGAAAAAAGGGATGAGATTGAAAATCCCTGAGGAAGGATGGGTGGAGATAGATGACGCTGGGGAGGGAGGTCGAGGGAAGAATGGCAGAGCTGAAAAGGCCATTCTTAAATAGTCAGTATTTATTCTAAAATTAATGAGGAGCCATGTAGTTGTTTCAATAGGGGAAGTTACATTTTATAAAAAAGATCATTCCAGCAGTGGCACCGTGCACAGGTAATGCAGCCAGATTTGAAAGCAATAAAGCAGAAGATTTTTAGAGGCTTTCACAGTGCTCCAAGGAGAAGATGATGGCAGTTTGAACTAGGATGGCAGCAACGAAAACAGAGAGAAGTTGTTGTTTTGAGAGCTATTTACACAGGAAAATCAGCAGGACCCGATGATGGATCAATTGGACATGGCAGATGAAAAAAGCATGTCTTCAAGAATGACTCAGCTTTCTGTCTTGCTTACCTTTGAAACAGCCATGCTAAAAAAAGATCTTCTCTCTTGTTTGGGATAAGAAGGGGATAATGATAATAAGTTCTGTTTGGGATGAGTTCAATTTAAAATGACTTTAAGATATCCACATGGAGATACCAAATGGGCCACTGAACCTACCTGGCCTGGAGTTTCAAGGAGAGCTTGGGGCTGAAGATAAAAGTAGACAAAGCTTGTAAGGCATGGAGATGGTAATCAAAGCCATGGGTCAGAGTGAGATTGCCTGGGAAAAAAATGGATAAAAGGAGAAAAGAAGAGATCTTTGGATGAGATTTGAATAAGTCTAATGGGGAGGGATCAGTGTGCCATGCCTTGCTGTCCCTAACCAGACTTTACCCTAAAACAGAAAACAAATAAATAGAGCAGAATACACCAAATCATCATTTCAAAAGTCAGGGATACACATCAAGAGCAAGAACAACTTATAGTGGTCTCTGATTTAAGTCAACTATGTAAAAAGTCAAATAATCAAAATATATATTAAGGTCTGATTTTCCCCTTACTGAAGGATGTTTTCATTTACCAACTATAGTACATGTTCCATGTCCATAGAAAACTTACTTCTCTCTGAGCATGTAAGATGAGATTTGCATGGAGAAAGAGAAATTAAGAAAACAATCCCATTTTCAATTACACCAAAAATAGTAAAATACCTAGGAATAAACTTAATCAAGGAGGTGAAAGACCTTTACTCAGAAAACTATAAAATGTTGATAAAAGAAATTGAAGGTGACACAAATAAATTGAAAGATATTCCATGCTCATGGAGTAGAACAAATACTATTAAAATTTCCATACTACCCAAAGCAATCTACAGATATAATGCAATCCCTATCAAATACCAATGAATTTTTCACAGAGCTAGAAACAAATAATCTTAAAATCTGTATGGAACCACAAAAGACCCTGAATAGCCAAAGCAATCTTTAAAAAGAAGAATAAAAGAAGGGGTATAATAATCCTACATATCAAGATATATTCAAAACTGTAATAATCAAAACAATATGGTGCCAGCACAGAAATAGACATATAGATCAATGGGGCCAAATAGAGAACCCAGAAACAAACCCACAATTATATGGCCAATTAATCCTCATCAAAAGAGGGAAGAATATGCAATAGGAAAAAGATAGTCTTTTCAACAAATTGTGTTGAGAAGACTGGGCAGCTACATGCAAAAGAATGAAACTGGACTCTTTCTTACACTATACACAAAAATAAACTCAAAATGGATTGAAGACCTAAATGTAAAACCTGAAGCCATAAAAATCTTAGAAGAGAGACTAGGAAGTAATTTTTCTGACATCAGCCATAGCAACATTTTTCTAGATATGTCTCCTGAGTCAAGGTAAACTATTGGGACTACATCAAAAATAAAAAGCTTCTGTACAGCCAAGAAAACAATCAACAGAACTAAAAGACAAGCTACTGAATGGGAGAAGATATATGCAAATGACATATCAGATAAGGGCTTAGTATCCAAAATATATAAAGAACTTATACAACTCAACAACAAAAAACCTAAATAATCCAATTTAAAAATGGGCAGAAGACATGAACAGACATTTCTTTAAAGAAGACACCCAGATGGCCAACAGATGCATGCAAAGATGCTTGACATCTCTCATCACCAGGGAAATGCAAACCAAAACCACAATGAGATAACACCTCACACTGTCAGAAAAGCCAAAAATAAAAACATAAGAAACAACACGTGTTGGTGAGGATATGGAGAAAAAGGAATACTGTGCACTGTTGGTGGGAATGCAAACTAGTGCAGCCACTGTGGAAACAACAGGGAGTTTCCTCAAAACATGAGAAATAGAATCACCAGAGGATCCAGTACTTCCAGCACTGTATGTATTTACCCAAAGAATACAAAAACACTAATTTGAAAAGACACATGCACCCCTATGTTTATTGTAGCATTATTTATCATAGCCAAATTATGGAAGCTGCCCAAGTGTCCATCCATAGATAAATGGAAAAAGAAGATCTGGGAAATTCATACAATGGAATATTACCCAGTCGTTGAAAAAGATGAAATCTTGCCATTTGCAGGAACACAGATGGATCTGGAATGTATAATGCTGAGTGAAGTCAGTCAGTCATACAAAGGCAAATACCACATGATTTCACTCATATGTGGAATTTAAGAAACAAAACAAACAAATGAAGAAAAAAAGATACAAACCAAAAAATAGACCTTAACTATAGAGAACAAACTGATGGTTACCAGAGGGGAAGTGGGTGGGGGATGGGTGAGATAGATAAGGGGAGTAAGAGTATACTTACCGTGATGAGCACTAAGTAACGTACAGCATTGTTGAATCACTGAACACCTGAAACTAATACAATACTGTATAGTAACTATGCTGGGATTGAAATTTTAAAATTAAAACGAAAAAATAGGGACACCTGGCTGGCTCAGTTATTAGACCATGTAACTCTTAATCTTGGGGTTATAGTTTTGAGTCTCACATTGGGTATAAAAATTACTTAAAAACAAAATATTTAAAAATAAATAAATAAAATTTAAGAATAAAATATCAATAAAAAAATAAATTGAGATTTGCTTTGGTATATCAAGGACAAGTGAATCGTCCATGCAGGTACTTCGGACATGAAGATCAGGTTTCCAACACACCATGGGCAGGAGAGATTGGACTGTAGAGTTTAGGAAGCACATTTGGTTTCCAGAGAGGAGAAAGAGTTACCAACAGAAATAGAACAAGAGAATAGCTTCTCTTTTCTCAGCAAATATATATGTGTGTGTGTATATATATATATATATATATATATATATATTTTTTTTTTGCAGATGTCTCCTAATAATCTCCCTCCTTAGTGACAATCAGGAAATAATGATTCGGAAGGGGAAAATTAGGATGTTGTTTGTAAATCACTAAGCAAGAAGTTAAGGGTAACATGGAAGTACAAAGGTGAGTTTAGGAAAGTATTTCTAGAAATAAAATAATGCATCTCCATCTTCCTTTCTATATTTCATTTCTTTAATGGCTGAGTCCACAGTTTTTGCATAGCAAAACAGGCGCATGTATGAGAAATGCATGATCATACGGAAAGTATCTGTAAGCTCCTTGATCATATCTAAGTCTATGCAAGCGTTCACATTTTTTCCATTTTATGAACAATGGTTGTTAAGGGAGCCATGGCAGTACACAGTGAGGCAGAAGAACATACTGAAGAATTTGTGAAATACTCCCAGTTGGTAACTTCATCATGAGAAGAAAATATTCTCTCAAGACTCATAATGAGATTTTTAAATCTTGTGTTTGAGTGATTGTTTGTATCCACTATTTTAAAATTGTTCTGAGAAATGATTTTGTGCTCTGGAGAAAACCAATGAAAGCATAACTGACAATACATGCACCATTTTTTTTTTCAATAACTTTGTAATCTTTATTTTAAATTCTCTTTTTTATATTTCCTTTCAAAAAAGGTATTTTTATTCTGACATTGTCATCCTATTATGAATTTTAATTTTCTTATCCTAGCATTGTCTAACTTTACAGATTTAAATGCCTCAACAAACTTAAAATATAACAAAGGAAAAAAAAAATTCCTGATGTGATGTCGAAGTGCCAAGTGAATGGTATTTATACTTTGTAGTCAGAAATGTTACAATGAAATTGTCTCTGCTTGTGATCTCACATTATGGAGAGTTCTGAGGGTCTGACAACTCCCGACATTATGATATACTCCCGTTACATGGTTAAATCAGACAGCCAGAGCAGAGTTCTCAGCAGAGCATAAGGAAAGATTTATAGACATGGCAAAAGAACACTTTGCCTGTTCCCTTCTTTAAATAATTATGACTTTCCATGAATCTCTTTCTAAATCAACTCCAGAATGACAAATATCTGGGCAAAGAAAAGGCCACAAAAATATCACTTACAGTAAGCACTATTGAGGTTTCAGAAGCTCAGTATTGAATTCTCTGTGGTACGTTCTGCATATGATACATTACGTGGGATGCTCCCTACCTCTCCACACACCATATATTTCTCCCATTACCATTCAAAAAGAACTTCAAAACTGCCCTCTTTCTGTCAAGTTCTTACTTTTCTCCATACAACAGGTCAAGAAGAAAATATTTCAGTGCATTTTGAATGAAACCAGTTGAGAGGATGAGATAAAAATATTTGCCTAATTGATTACATGGTCTGAGGGCTTTGGAAGGACTTTCCAGGATTTGGAGGAAAAAAATTGCAAGTTTATCTGGGATGTCTATTTCATTTAATCCTGAAGATTTACATAAAGTAAAATTTTGAAACGCTGAATTTTTTTAAATGCCCAATTTTTATCAGTGAAGGGAAAGAGAACTCATGTTTACGGAGTATCTGTTCTGCAAGGGCCTTTCCCTACATGGTATCTGTCAATCTTCACAGCAGTCCGTGGAGTGAGGGGAAATCAGCTCCATTTTACAGATAAGCACATTGAGTTTCAGGCAGATTAAGCCTTCAAGACCAGATGGGTATGTTAAAACTGCTTCCTTTAGTTACATAATTGCTACAAATACAAACTGTGTAACAAGCTACTGATAACTTCTCTATTTCCACATTTTTTAAAGCAATATTTGTATTTCATATAAAAACTTCATAATTATTATTTTTAATTACCTAAATAATACATAAATACTGTTAAAAAAAATCTATTAAAAAACGAATGCAGAAGGTAACTTTAAGAAGTCATGTGTGGATCTAAACTGTTGTACTCCCTGTTAACCCTACCTTCCTCCCTAAAAATAACTACCATTCATAGATGAATATCCTTCCGGAGTTCTTCAGTGTATCTTATGAATATATAATATTTAATTATAATTATAAAAATATAATTTTAAGTCATATTATACCTTTTTAACCTATTCTTGGAGATCTTTCAATTTGGGGACACTGAGCTTTATTACACTCATTCTTTACTTCTGAATAGTTTCCCAATGATACAGATAGACCACATTTTTGTTTTCTATTCCACAGTTGATGGACAGCATGCTCTTTTATGGGTTCTTTAACTTTTCTCTAAGGCATCTATCTTGTGCTCTACCCAATTACCATGTCCAAAATGAAATTTATCACCATCCTCCACATTGCTAATCCCCGTAGGGATATATGTTCTCTAGGTCAGTGCTACTGAAAGCATGAGCTATGGACCAGTGACGGTCTGGGGATTATTTGAACTGGTCCATGAAGTAAGTACAGAAACTGAAAGTAAGCATTTAGAAACTTTCACAGCAGTTCGACAATGCTGCAACATCGAACTGCATGCGTCAAGTCATTCATTTTTATTGGATTTCACAAAAGTATACAAAGAATGAGAAATGTTTTTCAAACTAATCCTTCACCACAGAGAATCTGAGAAATAGTGGCCGCTGCAATTCAGTGAAAGGCTCTTACCCAACCAGGCACCTACCCCCGTAATGGGTACCTATCTCTCTGACCAAGAGCACATGGCCAGGCAAGCAGGAGGAAAACCAGGAGAAGGTTTCCAGGGCAAAGGAATTGTTTTCAAACTTGTCTTTACTGCCCCCTTTCCCATTAGGATTAAACCATGCTGATTTTTTCTAATCTCTTAAGTACCCTTTCTCATTGCCATGTGACCCTCCAACTGTCTGTCTGTCTGTCTGTCTCTCTCTCTCTCTCTCTCTTCCCCTGCATGGTAACCCTTTAGTTAAAAAGTTTGGGGGAACACCATGACCCATTCTGTGATCCCCAACAGTTTTGATAACCTACTGCAATGTGTTTTTTTTTTTTTTGACTTCTTTGTTAAACTTTTTAACTTCTTTTTTAAAAATATAACTAAGGATGGCTTTATTTCTAAATCCCTAGTTGACATCTTACCTTCTTTGTCCTCTCTGCAACATTTAACACCATTGACTAGCCTCTTCTTCTTTCTTTTTTTTTTTTAATATAATTTTTTATTTTTTATAAACATATATTTTTATCCCCAGGGGTACAGGTCTGTGAATCACCAGGTTTACACACTTCACAGCACTCACCAAAGCACATACCCTCCCCAATGTCCATAATCCCACCCCCTTCTCCCAAACTTCCTCCCCCCAGCAACCCTCAGTTTGTTTTGTGAGATTAAGAGTCACTTATGGTTTGTCTCCCTCCCAATCCCATCTTGTTTCATTTATTCTTCTCCTACCCACTTAAGCCCCCATGTTGCATCACCACTTCCTCATATCAGGGAGATCATATGATAGTTGTCTTTCTCTGCTTGACTTATTTCGCTAAGCATGATACGCTCTAGTTCCATCCATGTTGTCACAAATGGCAAGATTTCATTTCTTTTGATGGCTGCATAGTATTCCATTGTGTATATATACCACATCTTCTTGATCCATTCATCTGTTGATGGACATCTAGGTTCTTTCCATAGTTTGGCTATTGTGGACATTGCTGCTATAAACATTCGGGTGCACGTGCCCCTTTGGATCACTACGTTTGTATCTTTAGGGTAAAGATACAAATTGCTGGGTCATAGGGCAGTTCTATTTTCAACATTTTGAGGAACCTCCATGCTGTTTTCCAGAGTGGCTGCACCAGCTTGCATTCCCACCAACAGTGTAGGAGGGTTCCCCTTTCTCCGCATCCTCACCAGCATCTGTCATTTCCTGACTTGTTGATTTTAGCCATTCTGACTGGTGTGAGGTGATATCTCATTGTGGTTTTGATTTGTATTTCCCTGATGCCGAGTGATATGGAGCACTTTTTCATGTGTCTGTTGGCCATCTGGATGTCTTCTTTGCAGAAATGTCTGTTCATGTCCTCTGCCCATTTCTTGATTGGATTATTTGTTCTTTGGGTGTTGAGTTTGCTAAGTTCTTTATAGATTCTGGACACTAGTCCTTTATCTGATATGTCGTTTGCAAATATCTTCTCCCATTCTGTCAGTTGTCTTTTGATTTTGTTAACTGTTTCCTTTGCTGTGCAAAAGCTTTTGATCTTGATGAAATCCTAATAGTTCATTTTTGCCCTTGCTTCCCTTGCCTTTGGCGTTGTTCCTAGAAAGATGTTGCTGCGGCTGAGGTCGAAGAGGTTGCTGCCTGTGGTCTCCTCAAGGATTTTGATGGATTCCTTTCGCACATTGAGGTCCTTCATCCATTTTGAGTCTATTTTTGTGTGTGGTGTAAGGAAATGGTCCAATTTCATTTTTCTGCATGTGGCTGTCCAATTTTCCCAGCACCATTTATTGAAGAGGCTGTCTTTTTTCCATTGGACATTCTTTCCTGCTTTGTCGATGATTAGTTGACTGTAGAGTTGAGGGTCTATTTCTGGGCTCTCTATTCTGTTCCATTGATCTATGGGTATGTTTTTGTGCCAGTACCATGCTGTCTTGATGATGACAGCTTTGTAATAGAGCTTGAAGTCCGGAATTGTGATGCCACCAACGTTGGCTTTCTTTTTCAATATCCCTTTGGCTATTCGAGGTCTTTTCTGGTTCCATATAAATTTTAGAATTATTTGTTCCATTTCTTTGAAAAAGATGGATGGTACTTTGATAGGAATTGCATTAAATGTGTAGATTGCTTTAGGTAGCATAGACATTTTCACAATATTTATTCTTCCAATCCAGGAGCATGGAACATTTTTCCATTTCTTTGTGTCTTCCTCAATTTCTTTCATGAGTACTTTATAGTTTTCTGAGTATAGATACTGTGTCTCTTTGGTTAGGTTTATTCCTAGGTATCTTATGGTTTTGGGTGCAATTGTAAATGGGATTGACTCCTTAATTTCCGTTTCTTCTGTCTTGCTGTTTAGCCTCTTCTTCTTGATACTCATCTTGGCCAATGGTTCCTACTCTAAACCTGTGGAGTGAGGTATTGAGATCAACTGTCAACAGGTATAGAAGATCTAAAACCGATCTGATGGAGATTAAGACAGGGCAGTGTCTACAGAAAACAGAAAGACAACCAGGCAGTGTGGAGGACTGGGTCAGTCTGGAGACTATCAGTGTGGATTAGCACCAGCTGCTTTTTCTCTTATTTTCTCTAGTGAGTGCAGCCCCTGGGTGGTTGAATTGACCCAGACATTATTTTAAAGTTTTTGGTGATGGCTAAATGCCAGTAGTGAACAGAAGATCCCCCAAGAAACACATGTTGAATGAGAAGCCATAAAGGACCAAGGATAAAATTCCAGATAATGTTAATATTTAAAGAGTTGACAGAAAAAATATTTACTGGTGAAATTATTAATTAATTAATTAATTAATTAGATTAGTAATTACTGAGAAAAAGTAATAGCCAGATAAAATGATAAACAGAAAAAAGTGAGACCTAAAAATCAGAGAGATTTTCAGAAAGTAGAGATCACCAACAGTAGCAACTGTAAACAGATTATGCAAGATAAGGCAAGAACACACATGATTGAATGTGCAAATTAATGTCATTAGTGATTTTATCGATAGTCGCTTCAGAAGCACCCTGGGAAGTCCACAGGGTCAAAGCTTCTGCTGAATCAGACACAAACACTGCCTCTTGCAGCACGGAGACTCTTACTCATATCGTAGCCTTGATATTCCCAAAGCCATAAAATACATGACCACAATTAGTGGGCAGAAGCAAATCTCCCTGGAAAAATCCTTCCATGCACATTGCCATCCCAAAGGCCTTGACCTAAGAGTGTTATCTGTCATCATCTACTCGACAGCAATACACCACCCAAGCACCTCTGCAGAAAAGGGTTGATCAAGACAAAACTCTCCTTACGTGCATAAAAAACAAATGAAAAAGCTGGTCTTTCCTATTGAGTACCACCCCCCAAGCTCTGTCTAAATTGACTTCTGTGCTCTCATGTCTGATTTTTTTCATAATAATTTTCTCTTCTCCAAGACTCATCCCTTCCCCAAAACAAAACAAAAACAAACAAAAAGTCATATGATACCAAAATCTTCTAAATCAACATGAAAGTTCTTATTAAAAAAAAGACTAATGCGCTTTAGTTCTTCCTCCACTTTTCCATGTCCATTTCTTATTCTAGATGCTATCCCAGGAGCCCTCCATGTTTCAGCACCTGGGTCATGTAAGTCCTAGTCCATCCTAGTCCCACCAGTAACACCCTCAACAGAGGAGTGCACATTTCTCACCATTAAACCTAAGGGAAATGAGGTTGGGAATTCAGAACTTTTTGATGTGTTATAAGACCAAGAGAAGTCTAAGAACCACCCCTCAATGTCAGATATCATTCGGTAAAGAAGGAAAATCTCCTGCTCTTTTCAGAACGCACTGAGCGACAAACCTATTCTAAATGCCACGCTGTTTAAAAGATGAGACAGAAGAAACTCTTCCTTCAGACACACTCCCTGCTCTCTTTGAATTAAGCACTGCAGTGGAAATAATGCTAAGTTTTTTTTTCTACTTCTCTTTCAAGGATGTGATAGTAACTACATATCCAGCTAGCGAGCTTGCCCTTGGATAAGGCCATGGCTTTCGTTTTGGACAAGGAACTGAGAGAGGCAGAGGCAATGGGGCTTGAGATGGGCCCTCCGGCCTGGGAAAAGTGGGGTCCTTTGTGTAAAGATAACAGAGAGACAAGATTCAAGCAGTTTGGTTTGCTGGGACACCACATGGAGGATGGTCAACATTAAGTATCTCTCAAATTGCAATCAGGCTTTTCATGTGGGTTTGTTCGTAGGTTTAAGCCACAAGATTTGGGATTTAATTTGTTATGCCACAGAAACATTTTCTCTTATCTTCATTAATGTATACACGATGTAATTATAGACCTAAGTGGGATTATTTCCCCCAATTTCTTCTTTTGGGAGATGAAGCACAGGCCCAATGAGACTGTGTTGACCTGTCCAAACTCACAAATTTGTGTGTACTGTGGAATACCGAATGCAGGTCTTCTGACATTTATTACAGTCTTCTGTTGTTCATAAGGAATAGAATAATTAAGATGTTAGGAAAATAATAACAGATACATTGAACGCATGCTGTTATTGATAGTTTGGAGAAACAGACACATCTGTATACATGTGCACAATAAATACATATTTAAGTATGCATGTATGTATAAAAGCAGATGCATCTAAGTGACCTTAAGATAAGAGAAAGTTGGCTCCTTCATGACTTTAGTGTCTCTCAGGTGACATGGAATTTGGTTCCACTCACCTTAATACAAGATCAGGGCACCTGGGTGACTGAGACAGTCAAACCTCCAACTCTTCATTTCCGCTCGGGTCATAATCTCAGGGTTGTGAGATTGAACCCCACCTCAGGCTCCGTGATGAGCAGCGGTCTGCTTGGGATTCTCTCTCTGTCCCTCTCCCACTACTCATGCATGTTCATGCTCTCCCTCTCTATCTCTCTCAGTAATAATAATAATGATAATAAGATCATAGCCTTGCTTTGGGGTGCCTGGGTGGCTCAACGAGTTAAAGCCTCTGCCTTTGGCTTGGGTCATGGTTCCAGGGTCCTGGGATCGAGCCCCGCATCGGGCTCTCTGCTCGGCAGGGATTCTTCTTCCCTTCCTTTCTCTCTGCCTGCCTCTCTGCCTACTTGTGATCTCTGTCTGTCAAATAAATAAATAAAATATTTTTTAAAAATCTTAAAAAAGAAAAAACAGTTTGCTAAGATCATAGCCTTGTTTTAACCAGAATATGTCTTAAATATGACATGTTAATTAGTGTTTCCTTTGTTATTGGTAAACAAGGAAACCGAAACCCAGGAAGTAAAACAAAATTCCAAGTTAGTACTATCAGTTGGTGACAAAAGCAGAGCAAGAATTCGTCCCTTCCCCTCCCACCGGATTCTTTGTTTTGTGTTTGAATTGTTGCTCTCAAGTTGAGAAAGTAATTGAAAGTGGAAATGATGTGGTTAAGTTTGAGGAAGGAGCAACAGTTTCCTCCACAAAAGTGATAGGACAAAAAAGTATTCAGAATTGGACAGATGGAGCATTAAGAGATAAAATAAGGAGATTAACCTGATGAGAAATGAGTAGATAACTATGTGGTTAGGAACAAATTGAAGAAGCTGTTCCTTAAGTATTCATGAGTTCATTTGATCTGTGGGCGGGCCATTTCTGAGAAGAGCATAAGCTGGTCTTCTTTAGGAATTCTTTATGACTTATATCTGCTAGGGGTTAGGAACAAAGCAAAATAGCATAAAGAGATTGCTGTCCGTTACATAAGACTGGGTAGTCTCTTGGATGCCTCAGGGGAAAGGTGTGATGAAAATCATGTATTCTAACTCGTGTTTTCCCTTGTGGCTGAATAAATACATAGAATAAATAGTCTCCCACCTATTTTGCCCACATGATGTCTCTGAACAAGGCTTTCCTTCTTGTAGTGCTTTAATCTCCCTTCCTAATGCCCTAGATTCAAATGACCCTCTGTTCTGAACTCCGACTCTAGTCTGTGCGTGAGGCTCTGGGGTCTCTGCTAGAGATCCATTTGATTTGTGATGGTCAAAGAGCAGTGAAATTCTTCTTGAAAGCTACTATTACGAATGACCTCATGTTTTATGAAGTATTCATTAGAAAAGTGAATATGTATGGGTATATATATACAAGTTCAACAACCATCTTCCATGGTAGGGGCTGAGCATAAAAGCTGAAAAATCTGTAAGCCTACCCTCAGTGACCCAGCCCACATAGCTCCCAATTTCTCTCCGTTAATTAGCTTTAACTTTATCTTCACTGATTCACCAGCAGAGGCTTTTTAGAAAGTGCTATGCCCAGATGAAAGAAAATGGAAACCTCAGGGACCATATAATTACTCAGGCAGTACCTGTTACTTCCATCTTAAGAATTGCCTATTTGTCCACTAAAAACAAACAGACAAAAAAATCCCCCCCCCCAAAAAACAACAAGAAAAAATCACATCTGCATTAGAGTATCACAAAAAGGCCAAAAAGGAGGTGACACTGTCCATCCCTTCACTTATAAAATTAAGCATCTAGCACTGCCTCCCACTGGTTAGCAACAATCATATCCTCCTGGATGTCTCCATGATACTTAGATATATGTTCATTATATACTATCTCATTTTGATTTATTCATTTGCATGAATTCCACTTATTAAACTATTCATGCTTTTAGGTAGGGGAGCACTTGGTATGTATTTATATCCCCAACATTGATACCAAAGTTAAAGTTCGAATTTTGTTTCTTTGTTTCAACAAATGAGTAAATTGCTCTGGAAATAACGATTTGACAGAAGAAAGGATCTTACAGATAAAAATAACACGCCTAGAAGGTAAGAAAGCCAGAATCAAATCTGATGCTGACTTTGCTGATTATAAGTTTTACAACGGTCCATCTTTTGTGGGGGTCAGGCTCTCAAGCAGCTTGCCTCCACTTAGGGGAAATATTTTTCTAGATGCATGGAAATATCTATTTTTGAGTTGGGAAATAAGAAGGAAAAACCAGACCTTGTGTAGGAATCATAAACCAAAGCAAGACCCAGAGACACTGTAGCTGATAAACTTTGTTCTCTGACAGGTAGGAGAAATTACCCTCTCTGACTAACCCAGTCAGCTTTAACTCATCACATTTTTTAATAGATGGAAACTACCAAGCAGAGAGAGAAAGGAAGAGATAATCCTGGAGTGTCTAGGATTTGTCTAAATCCTGAGCAGAGAAAAAATACGAAGGCACTCAAAGTGAAAAATCAGGAAGCTCACCACCCCAGACCACAGCATTCAATGGGACTCCTTGTAGCTTGATTTCTGGTTCTGTTGAGAAAACTCAAGAGGTCCCCCAGGTAATATTTACAAGACTTCCCAGTTGAGAGCGACTTCTCTGCTCTCCAGTTCCTTACGCTCAAGCTGAATATCACCATACCAGACACTTATTCACGGGGACAGTAAGCAGGGTGTTCGTAATAAGGCTTTAAAAACCCTCAGAAGAGGCAACTTCGTAAGACAAAGCTGTGATGGTAGGTCTAACTTCCTCATGTTTCCTGTAACTTGCTCTGGTTCTTAAAACTCAATTCTCTCGGTTGACCTTGCTTAGCTTGTATTATATTTTAGATAAGCCCATCTATTAATAATTTACTCATTTCTCATTTACATTATGTTATGTTTGTTTTTTTTAAGGAAGTAAGAGTATTGATTTTAATTTCTATATCATGAAGCAAATTATTTCTGACCTCTGTATGTACAGAAGATATGCACTTAAGCTGCAACTTTTGCTAGCCATAAAATACCCTGCTGAATCATGAATATTAAAACAAATAACTTTCCATCTTGGGGCCAAGAGTGTACACTTCCATTTAAAAAAAAGAATCCATTTAATTTTAAGTAAAAAAAAAATTAATTGAATCATATAGGAGTTGAGAAAAATCTTAAGGGGAAGATGAGAGTTTAATATAAAAATATCTAAATATTATTTCAGTAATTATAATGTTATGAAAGAAAACATATTCAGAGTTGGAGCCTTCCATTTCAATTAAAAGAACTGTATTTTCCTCAGCAAGTGAGTTAGTTGCTGCTTTAGTGATCACTGATCATTACCTTCCCTTTCCAGATATTGTTTTCTTTTTTGTCTAACCACCCCTTGGAATCACTCTTCACATACTCATACACAATATAACAAAAATCTCTGATATAACCAGAATTTTTTAAACTTTATTTTATTCTCAGCTCTCTATATACTCTCTAAGAATTCATAGATAGATAGATAGATAGATAGATAGATACAGATATGATATTATGCTCTTTCCTTAATTTTTTGATTCTTCCCAAAATGTTTAAGCTAGATATGGAAGGAAATATGAATATGCCAATGGGAAAAAAGCAAAGAAGGCTGTGGTTGGGAGGAGGGCTCTCTCTCTCCTAGGATCTCTGTGAAAGTAACAATTAAAGAAGGGTTAATTACGAGATTGATTTGCAATAGAGTCCAAACTCTCAGCATTTCGTTGACTCGTTCACATTACAATACCACAAGCCAAAGCACTTTCTGAGTTGTAGCATTCAGGCATATATTGATGTTCAAGTAAAGAATCTCCTCCTTAGCACCATCCTCATCATTACCCTGCTTCCCTTGATGTTGGAACACATACTGACCGCTACTTTTCATACTCACCTACCTTATCATCTATCCCAAACAATGTATCAGGTTGCTTCTATGTGATCACATTTCCAATTGTTTTCCTGTCTCCCCAGTAATACTGTAAACTCCCTGAGGTCATGGTGTCTTTTTACAGACTCCAAAATATCCAGCACCATGTACGTCTGTTGACATTCCCAGCTTCTACACAGTATATGGTAACAAATGTTAGATAATTTTATCCTTAACTAAATTTTAAATACAGTTATAATAATTAACTATATACTTAAAATAGTTGAATATGGTTATAATAGTTAACCCAAACTATGCCTAAGAATGATCTATATTATTTATCAAGAACCTAAAGATGGTATTTCAATCAGTAGATAGCAAGAATATAGTTAGCTCTTGATCTTCTTTAATATTATTACAATAGAGCTCTGGAAGGGAAAAGAACTTATTCCATGTGGTTTTCCACTCGAAAAATAATCCACAAAGGATCATCAAAACCTCTGGGACAAAGGCACCAAGGTGGCTCAGACAGTTAAATGTCCAACTCTTGATTTCGACTCAGGTCATAATCTCAGGGTTGTGAGACTGAGCCCTGTATCAGGGTCCACACTGTGTGCAGAGTCTGCTTAAGATTTTTCTGTTCCTCCCTTTCCTTCCACCCCTACCCCACCTCTCCCTCTCAAAACAAAATCAACCAACCAACCAACCAATCAACCAATCGACCAACCTCTGGGGCAGGTTTGGGTATACCTGCCTTCCCTTCTGCGCCAATTAAAAACAAAACAAAACAAAACAAAACAAAAGAAATTCTCAGCAACTATAAAGGACAAATGAATAGCAAAATACCAGGATTTGTGATTTCTTGGCATGATTCTCCAATGTGCAGTTTTATACATTCATCCAGTTGATGGTTAAGCACTATTTGTGATAGCTAATTGTTTTTAACATCATTTAGATCCGAGTTCATTGTGCCACCTAGTCATTAAATTCTTGTATCCTTAAAAATATTGAGATAAGGCATCAGTGAACATACTTATGAGGGTTATTATAGTTACTCTTATAAAAACTTAATTTTATAGCTATAAAAGAAAAGAATCAATATATACTTGAAATAAGGCATGCCATTAATATTGAGACGAAACAAATAGCATTTTCCCAATATTGAAACACTTGGCAAGATGGTTCATTTTATATTATCAATATTATTTTCTTTATTTCCTGGAGGCGAAGCTATACAGAGAATTATGTCATAATCAATCAAATAAGGTAAGAAAAATATATGACATGTGGGCTATGCTGGAAAATGTGCTTGTGATCCACCTCCACTTAGATTTAGTGATATGAAATAGACATCAAGTAACTCTAAATGGTTGTCTAGTGACAACAATTACACTTGGGGGCCACACCTTATCAAGCTGATTCTGTATATGAGAATTTTACTGCCCAACTGACAATGCTACAACGGGCCCTTCTCCTTCAACGGATGACAGTCTATTCAAATCCACGATCAAAGCCTGAGCAGTTCTTGGAGTTAGGCTGAAGACATTTTGCAAAATTCACATTTCACAGGTAGTTATAATTTTAGGGATACAGTCAAATTTTGAAACAGAAGGAAATCAGGGAACAATGTTTAGCAGCTGTTTTCACTTCCGGTTCATCAAATTTTCTAGATAAATAATAGAACACCGACCTGAAGAAGTAAATTTTCTTACGACTTTTTAATCTCCACTATCTTGTTCCCTATGTATATTTATATAGCTTCTGTCTTTTTATGCAGGGTCAAAGTTGATGTCCAGCAGCTTCTCTTCCTGGCATTAAATTCACCGCGCATACCGCCACCAGCTCTTGTGTAATTAAAACTTGCTGTTCTTGGCACTCAAGCAAGAAACCATAGAAAATGTAATGGTAACTGTTGTGTGGACGAAAAGGCCTATTTGTCACCATTCCTGGTGCCAATTCAGCTATGATAAAGATTTTATTTATTTATTTGACAGACAGAGATCACAAGCAGGCCGAGAGGCAGAGGGAGAGAGAGGAGGAAGCAGGCTCCCCGCTGAGCGGAGAGCCCAATACAGGGCTCGATCCCAGGACCCTGGGATCATGACCTGAGCTGAAGGCAGAGGCTTTAACCCGCTGAGCCACCCAGGCGCCTCACCAATTCAACTATGATAAATTAACAGAAATGGAATATTCTCCATCTTTTAGCCCCCCTGAAGCCTCAAGGTCTCAAGGCGGAGAGAGGGTGCTCGGTAAGGAAGTGGCATGCATAATGCTGAAATATGTAGCAGCACTTTGCAGGCTGGAGTCTCAGTGGCCTGAATCTGATTTATCTCCTTGTCAAACTTGTTTGGCATTTGGCTAATGGGTAGTTTTGTTTTGACATGAATCATTGAAACTTAAACATGTTAAACTAAATATTTAAATTCTACATAAAACCTTTATTAAAAATCTAAAGTATATATTTGAAGACATTTGAAAAAATCTTAGCTACAGATAAAATAATTATATATAATAGTCTCAAAGATTCCTGACTTTTCTCTTTTGTAAGCATAGACTATTCTGGGGATATTGCTATTTTGCTTTCAATGAAAGGAACATTATTTCAGTATGAACTTGTCTCCTCAGGATGAAGTGATAGGAGAGCTTAGCATTTATTAAGTAAGCTAGAAATCTGACTCATTGGTGACAAAGGATTTTGAATCCGTGAACACCAGAGGACGAATCTCTGAATTATTGAGGTGGATACTGATTTTCTTTTTAGGCCACTTAAAATTGAACAGAGAAATAGGACAGTAAAAACACAAAGTAGTGATTTTTTTTAAAAAAGGGGATGTTTTAAAATAATGAAAAATCATTTTTCAGATATTATCAACATCTGATAATGATGACCTGGAGAGTAGAGTTGTGATATTAAAGCTTAGATTCAGCATATATAACTTTCCACTGGGCAGTAGAGCATAGAAACAAACTCTGAGTGGCGACTTTCTAAATCTAGCTAAGAGACAGTCTCCTGATCTAGTCAAGCAAGTCCTTTATCCAGAACAGGCATTTTGAAACTTACAAACATTATAAAAATGACCCCTTACTTCCTTCATTTTAGGAGAGCTGTTTGTGGACACTATGGGAGCCTCATACTAGTACTGAGATAAAAATGGTATCCCTTAAAACCTGACCTCAACATGCTTCTCCTTCAAGTTAGTTTCCTTGGAACTATCTCTTGACTTAAATTTGGGAATGGCAATAAGGTATTTTTTATGACAAACCATGACCAAATGTTGAAAAAAAGCTCAACTTAATAAATCAAACTAACTTGAAATATGAAAAGCAATACTAGAATATTTAAAAGACAATAGAACCCAGTCCTAAAATACTACTTCAGGTTATAATAAAATGAAATGCTTCATGTGGTAATATAGGGGTACTTGCGTTTCTAATTTTGCACTAGTACCGAAAGAAGATGAGATTAGCCTGCAATAAGGTTACCAAATGCAGAGCCATGGCCCTCCCAGCTATGGTGAGAGCAATGGGCGCCAAGAATGGAATGGCATGAAAGGGCGAAACCCTTTTCCCCTGACAGCTGCTCAATTCTCTCCAGCAGAACTGATTTTTTTTAAATGCCCTTTTGCACTAAACTGACCTTTTTCGTGAATAGGACAGTCATCTAGTTACCAGATGTGACTTCCCATGGTTTCTAAGCCTCAAGAGGCCATTTATCTCTTCTATGAGATAGGACTCCGTGCTAGCAAGAAGTGTAGCGGAGCAGCATTTTATTAGGGTACGCGGGTTTAACAAAACCGTATGTTTTCCAATAAGAAAAGCACTCCAGATGTGCTGTTTCTTTTCATTATAACATCATTATATCATAAAACAGACTTCTCAGTGTTTGGGGAGTAGTATGGAGATGCTTACAAAGCCATTTCTGATGGCCTAAATAATCTCACACTCCTATACAATGACCCTTTCACTTCGTGTAGACTTTTTTTAATGGCTCAAAAACATGTTGTATGACTTATGCAAAGACTTCACGAAACTTGGAGTCTATTAGAATGGCTCATATATCTAGTTGGGTTTTCTAGAAGACCTCAAACCATAGAAAGAATGCTCCTCTACTTCCTTTGGATTGCCCTCCACACCCAAGCTTGGGCATCATCTCAAGCTTTGCGACTCTTTTCCTAATAAATAACACACCCCATCCCTCCTTCCCAACTGAGGGCTGGAGGGGTTCTGATCCCTAAATTTCCATGGCACAGCCCTGAGGCTCACTGGATCCTTAACCTCAACAGATAAACTAATCTCAGCTGCTATTTCAAAGGCCTTCTTGGTGATAACATGTATTTAACATTCCCTAACCTGGTTTTGTTTTTCTTATCTAACTCAGGGTCACCAAAATCTGGAGAGCTCCTTAAAAATGCAGATTTTTATTTTACAAATCTAAGGGGATTCAGGAATCTCTAAATGATTCTATAAAGGCAGCCAAGTTTGAGAAACAGTTGGTCAACTCACTAATGACTTGTGGGAAATTTAAGACCACAGTAATTCATGGGTTGCTATTTCCAAGCAAGGCAAAATCTATGATCTTTGGAATTACACAGACTCAGTTTCAAATCTCTAGTCTGTCATTTACAGAGTGTGTGACATTTTCGAGCTTCAATTTTCTCCCTTAGAAAACAAGGAGGTAATAATACTTGCCCAGATTAAGTGATTTTGTTGAAGATGTTAATATGAGGCAAGAAAAAAAAAATAGAGAAAAGAGAGACAAAATGGTTGGTAGCACAGAATCACTGTTACGTAATATAGTCCTGAAAGAATAGTCAATTACACCACTTTCCTCTTTAGGAAGTCAAGTCATTACCCTTTTCTGGGCCATGGCATGGAATTACCCTGGGTGAAAATTAAGAACTGACATAGGGAGCTTCTCCCCTTGAGCAACCTGAAAATTCTTCCATATAGTGATTCACCATATTCTGTTGAGTCCTTACTCTCTGCCAGACAAAAAGGATACCATATGGAGATGTAAGAAAGAGAAACGTTGTCCATGCTCTGTGGTAGCTTATGTACTAGTGGGAGCAAGACTGATAATAAACAAATAGACAAATGAGTAGTAAATTAATGAATAAGAAAATACCAGATTTGGGGGGGGGCGCCTGGGTGGCTCAGCGGGTTAAAGTCCCTGCCTTTAGCTCAGGTCATGATCTCAGGGTCCTGGGATCGAGCCCCACATTGGGCTCTCTGCTCAACGGAAGCCTGCTTCCCTTCCTTTCTCTGCCTGCCTCTCTGCCTATTTGCAATTTCTGTCTGTCAAATAAATAAATAAAATCTTTAAAAAAAAAGAAAATATCAGATTGTGATAATAACCATGTAAACAATAACAATATATTATCATTATTGGTAATTGGTTATCGTAAATAACAATAACCATGAAAAACATTTAAAAGGTGATGTGAGGGGCGCCTGGGTGGCTCAGTAGGTTAAGCCTCTGCCTTCCACTCAGGTCATGATCCCAGGGTTCTGGGATCGAGTCCCACATCAGGTTTTCTGCTCGGCAGGGAGCCTCCTTCCTCCTCTCTCTCTCTCTCTCTCTGCTTGCCTCTGTACCTACTTGTGATCTCTCTGTCAAATAAATAAAATTCAAAAAAAAAAAAAAAAGGTGATGTGAGATGCAAGACCTGGGTAGATCTTTTCAATTAAACAGGAGTGTAGAGCGTCTCCCCCAAGGTGACCCCTATGTTGAAATATGAAGGGAAGAAGGAGCCAGCCATGAAAAGTTTTGGGGTAAGGGCATTCCTGGCACGGGTCGTAGCTAGTACATGGGTCTTGAGATGAAAGCTTGGCATATTCAAGGAATGGGGAGAAGGTCAGTGTGGCTGAGGCAAGATGGGTGACGGCGAGGGATTAGGACACAAATAAAAACGATAGGAGAGGTCAGAGTGTAGGAAGCTTTGTTTTCCAGAGTCAGGAGTTTGGATTTTATTCAAAGAGGGATGAGAAGTCACTAGAAGTTTTTAACCAAGAGTAGGATCATGGTTAGATGTATGTTTCTCCAGATCAGTCTGGGCTCTCAGTGGAGAACAGGTCCTAATAGGAATAATATCATTGTCCGGTGCTGTTTTCCCAGGATCAATTTAGTGGAGGATGAATTTTATAGGGAAAGAAGTGAAAGTAAACAGAATTTAGGAGGTTACCACAGTGATTTAGGCAAGAGGATAGGTGGATATAGTTTGGAAGACGGTGATAACCATGAGCGTGAGCCTAACAGATGAAGTCAAGACATGTTGTAGAAGCAAAGTCTATAGTTCTTACGATATGGTAGATATGGGACATGACGCCAAAGAGAGGAGTCAAGGAGAAACCAAGATTTGGAACTTGAGTTAGTGGATGATGACTGTTAAACAGCAGGTTGAGAAAGGACAAATTCAAGAGGTTTCCTGGTGATATTTCAACCACCGTAAAACTTGAACAACAGCAAAAACAAGTCAGGAGTCTGAATAAGTCCATGAAAGTCATTCAACACTTTCCCTGGTATCAGAAAAGCCACCTCAGAATGGAAATACTAATAATACAATAATTGAACTTTAATAGATGTTTTATTCTAAGAGATTTTTCAAAAGCATTTTATAACACATTTATACAAAGAACAATTTTTTGAAATTCACCTCCTGAGATGAGATATACACAAAACCATTAAATGATATGACAACATCACATCTAAGTACTGCTGAACTCATAACCTTATGTTAGGACTTGATTAACTTGTTGCCATGAGGTTTAAGGTGTGTAAACTTCCTTTAGAACTAGGTCGGCTATAGCGATAGTGGAACACATGGAGACTCTGTTTACCAGGCACTAGTTAAAAGGTGAACTTTTCAGTAACACTGGGAGATGTATTCCATAATCATGCTCATTTCACAAAATAGGGACCAGAAGTAACTTCCCCACTGTCACGGAGACGGCAAGGGGAAGCAAGGTTTGATGTCAAGTCTGACTCCAGAGCCCAGGATCTTATATCATGTTAGAAAACCAGCTCCTCCTGTGCAAGACATTTCTGTGACCTCCAGCTTCAGTGGGAAGAGTTAACAACTTCATGCCTCAGGCATTCCCTGGATGGAATTCTGTCCATATACAACTGAAGATAAATAATACGAATACCAAAGGGCTTGAAAGCTATGATATGAGAAGATAATTATATCATTAACCAACTAAACTCTCTGTAATTCATATTTAGAAATATTACTTTTCTTCTAAGAGTTCTTTTTTTTTTTAAGATTTTATTTTTATTTATTTGACAGACAGAAATCACAAGTAGGCAGAGAGAGAGAGGGAAGGCAGACTCCCTGCTGAGCAGAGAGCCTGATGTGGGGCTTGATCCCAGGACCCTGACATCATGACCTGAGCTGAAAGCAGAGGCTTTAACCCACTGAGCCACCCAGACACCCCTCTTCTAAGAATTCTTTAGAGTCTTATTTGTAAGCTAAAAAAATCCAGGCTTTTTTTTTTTTTTTTTAAGAGCCATTTTTTTTTTCTTAAAGATTTTAAGTAATCTTTACACCCAACGTGGGCTCAAACTTATAACCCCAAGAACAAGAGTCACAGGCTCTGTTGACTAAGCCAGGCAGGCACCCCAAGAGTCATTTATTTCTGAGGCTAGTAATTAAATTTGTTACCAAAGTATTTTATACTTACGATGCAGTATAAAACAATCAGGGCCTTTTGTAAAGTATAGTTTTTATGAACTTAACTTTATTACTTGTTAATATCCATTTACATCTTAGCTTAAAATATTAACTTTCCTTGAGATTACTAAAACTTCATTTCTTCTCAAATATTTTCTCAGGCAGATTTCTCACTATTATTCCCAATGAATGAGGTTTTAAACTATTCACATTTATGGGACTATGTAGAAAAATAGTAATAAACACCAACTTTCAAAATTATGTCCTTTTTAATTTTGCAGAGACTGTTTAGAGAAATAAAAATGTACATGATATAAATTTACAGTTCTTGATTCACGGAGCAATTCTTCCCAAATTGATGGAAGAAGCCGGCAAATGCCCGTAGCTACATAAGATTTTTAATTAGAGCCATTTCAAACACCACTAGATTTTTGTCACTTATTTTTAGGAGGGGAATTTCCATGTAGAACAATAGGAAATGATGAATAATTAGTTTTGACTGAGAGCTGTTTTTTTTTTTTTAATGATAATTATAGGTCAGAAAACTCACAAAAGCATGACATAGGACAAAGAGTGTTAACTTTTCAGAGAAAGGAAGTCAGTTTGTTAAAAAAAAAAAAACTAGTATTTATTGAGAACTTCCTAGGAGCAATCCCTATATGGAGTATTTTACATAAATTATTGCTTCTAATTTCACAGTATCTCCCTCCAGCCCCCCGCAGGAGAAACTGGCACCCCAGAGGTCATACAGTAGGGGATAACACTGATGTTAGAGCCTCGCCCATCCAACCCTCCCCTGGATCACTTTGCTGTACAGGTGAGCTCTTGAGTTCTTTCCAGAGAAGTGCCAAGCGATCAGCATTCCATCCTTCTTCACAGCCCTACAGCAGCAGCAGGCCCTCATGGTGTTCTCGGTGACTTGGTGGGGAGGATGTGTGCTTGCCCACTGGCTGCCCTTGAGTAATAGAGAGAGGCAGAGAGCATGTAGCTGGAGCCAACAGCCCTGGGACCTCAGGAAAAGCTTCCAGTTCTGTCCAAACAGCCTATTCGTTCACTGGAAGCAAAGCCATCCTCTCAACTTCTCAACACATTTACCGCTCCCTCTGACCTCAGTTTTTTCCAGCAGACATTTCAGAACCAAGTTTTCAATCTGTTCCCCTTTCCAAAGTTTAAATCTACCAGAGGCATATTATAGGTCCGTGACTGCGATTTCCCTACACATTCCTCTCCTGTTCTCTTCTGCCCTCTCTTTTCTGTTCAGTTCCTGCTTTCTTTTGCCTTTCTTCTCTGTTCCATCCTGTATTTCTCACACATGGAGGAGGAGGGACGAGAGGAAGGCAAGAAGGGAGAAAGAAGAGGCAAAGCGTGGTAAGGCAGTTGTGCTTAATATTGACTTTACATGCGCCCTTCTCACCTCCTGAATGTCCACTTCCTGGTTTTAAGTTTTCTATCTTTAAGTGAAATTGTTCTAGAACCATGCATTTTAATGTGGGTGACTTTCTTTTCTTCGCCTTTTGTTTTTTTTTGTTGTTGTTGTTGTTGTTTTTTAATTTTTATTTTTATTTATTTGACAGATCACAAGTAGGCAGAGAGGCAGGCAGAGAGAGAGGGGGAAGCAGGCTCCTTGCTGAGCAGAGAGCCCGATGTGGGGCTCGATCCCAGGACCCTGAGATCATGACCTGAGCCAAAGGCAGAGGCTTAACCCACTGAGCCACCCAGGAGCCCCTTTTCTTCACCTTTTGTGTGCCTCCAGCAGAGAATGTCGGTTCTACCTCTTCCACGTGCGACTCACTAACTTTGGACAAGAGATAGCTTCTCACATCTTCAACTTCACCGTCCATCGGTCGAGAACAGTACCTGTTCCTCCACCTGCACAGGGTGTCTGTGGAAATTTGGTGACGTAGCCGGAAAAACACACTTCCAGGGACCGGTGCTTGTGCTTCCGGCTGGCAGCAGAATGTCTCCAGCCCTTTCTCAGGCTCCGTTCTATTTCCTCCTGCTGTTTTGCTTTTCTCATCCATCACTTCATTTATTTGACACACCAGTAAAGAAGGGGTTCCACTAAAAACAAATGAGTTTTCCACCAAACTAAACCATGGAAATTTACTTTTTTTTTTTTTTTTTAGCTCTAATCATTGTAAATGGAACATTTTTAGAACAAGATTATTCATTTCCACCTCTTTAAACTTAGTTTATTAAGTAGAATTTCTGTTTCCTTGATGATTTAGGACTTTCCTCGCTCTAAATATACAATGCCTCTCCCCCAAGAGACTGTTGACAATCACTCCACGTGGCCACCTGTACTGCCTCAATTACTTGCACACAAATCTGTTGGTGTACCTCTTCCTACCACCTAACTTATGTTTTGTGGTCTTTCTCCCCAAATAATCCTTAGTCCTTCGGTGGCATCATTTTCCTATAATTCTATGTCATAGTTCCTAGCAGTATGAATTATTCAAGCCATAATGTAGTATGAGTTTAATAGGCATTATTTGAATTGACAAAATTTAGGGATTACCAGGGAAATTATTCATCTCTAGGAGGGAGAGAAGAAAAAGGGTCCTTCCCACAAACCTGTTGCTTAACATACCTTTAATCTTCACAACAACTGGGTGGAGAATGTAGTCTTGGTATGTCCATTTTAGAAATGAGGCCAGCGAGGCTCAGATAACTCCAATACCTGCCTGAGATCACACAGTTACTAGCAGAAGACATGTAACTCGAATCTGAACCTGTTTTATGCCAAAGTCCATCCTCTTCCTGCCACACCATATACACTCACTCTGACATTGAATGGGATGCCTGCTTTTTGGTTTGAGATGATGTTCATAAAATTTTACAATTTTTCTGCCCCTCCCTCAAAGTCACTTGTCACCTCTTTGCCCACCATTTATAACATACCCTCTCCCAACCAGTATTTTGCTGTTGTGGTCTGTAATCAGCCTAGAAAATACTAACCATACTTGTTAGACTTGTTTAGAAATAAAAATTCTCAGTAACAACATGAGGAAATGATGACAAATGGTATTCAAGCTGCACACTTGACCCCAAAAGAACAGCAGTAGCTTCCTGGAGTGCTGGGTTGAGGCCATACCCAGGCTCGGCAGGAACGAGGACCCACAGGGAGTAGCAATGTCTGGCAGAGTTAAGAGAAGGGAAAGTGGTGCCACACTTCTGGGGCCTGGGGAGTTTTCAATGAGTAAATTGCAGGAAGGTTATTGTGTGGTCTTGGCACCATCCATCTACATTCTCAGATGTGCTTTTGCTCACTCTTTTGTTCTTAGCTAGAGTCTATATAGTTAGGGAGGCTAGACAAATGACTTTTGGATGACTAAAATGTTAATGACGGCCTTTTCTTCTCTCTCCCCCTTTAGTTTATTTTTCTTGGCCCATGCTCTGTGGTTGAGGTCATCAATTGGGCACCACCACCAACAGCACCCACTGGCTTTATCTAAGTCACTGAGAGCACATAAGGCTAAAGAGAGACAAATCTCCGGTACAGATTAGACAACCACAGGTAAGTAAATTGACAAAGAACCAAATGACTACAGTCAGCATAAGGGATGTTTTTCCAGGAATATTAAGTGTGTGAAGATTTAAGAATACATGGTAACCCGACACCCAGGGGACTACTGACATCAATTCTGTACATCACCCCTGCATCATTCTTTTTCACTGTCTGCAAGACCTAGTGATGTTTCTTGGCCTCCTTGGCTACCATTTCTATCTTGATTACCATTACTGCTCCATGTACAATCTCTTTTGCTTGCTTTCCCTTTCTCTCTGCCTTTCTTATTTCTTATCTTGTTGGATCTCTGTCATGTCGTCTGAGCTTCTTGGCTTCTACATGAAATGACTGACCTTTTAAATACATCATGACCAAGCCAGAAGATTTCTTGCCTCCTGATTGGAGAACTAATCAATCATAGCTCATCCACTGTAACCTTCATGTCTTTGGCTCTCCTTAGCTATACTTGAAATGTGCAAAACTCACGGTTATTTCTTTTTGCAAGAACCATGTTCTTTTTGTCCTTTTGTATCTGACACTGTTTCTGATGCTCAAATGCTAGACTCTGGATAACTGAGGTTGTGTTGCTCTCTATGAAATCCACCTGCTGGAAGTCACTTTGCTGTTCCACACATGCTAGTCAGTGTATGTGTTCCTAATCCCTCCCAAGGGGTACCCAGTTAAGGCTCAAGTCCCAAGTGGCCAACTCTAACAGTTCTCTTTCTCTCCCACTTTTCAACATAGGCCTCAAAGGAAGGGAGATTTTTCTCATTAGAGCAGTAACCTCAATTCTACTAGAAGTGATTTATTTAAATCATTTGCCAAATTCCTTATGGCAAAACATAGTGGGGTTTGGTCCAAATACTAATATCTCCTGATAGCTAAATTTGCTAGAGAATCATCCTAAAAATACGATTGCTCATGTTTTATCATCACTAAGAAATCCAAGTAATCAAGTGATATCTTAATGGACATTATCATGTCACTAGTCTAAGACCAGAATTACTGATACTGCAAATTTAATTAAATAGAATTGTGAAGGAAAGAAAAAATAATAGAAAAATAAGTTCTGGCTAGTAAGAGTAAGGCTTTATTGTTGTTATTTTATTGTGGTGGTTGTTATGTCAGATACAAAGTTTTCTTTACTTATGCTTACCTATTGAAGAGAACCAACAGGAAAGAAGGGGAAATAGAAAATATATTGGTGAGGGGTGCCTGGGTGGCTCAGTCAGTTAAGTTTCTGACTCCTGACTCTTGATTTTGGCTCAGGGTATGATCTCAGTGTCCTGGGATCAAGCCCCACATCAGGCTCCATGCTCAGAGGGAGTCTGCTTGTGATTCTCTCTCTCCCTCTTCCTCGGCCCCTCTCACCCTCTCTCTTACTCTCCCTCTCTCTAAAAGATAAATAAATAAATAAATAAATCTTTAAAAAAATATATATTAGTGAAAGGAGGTTATTCATGGTATAAAAATGTCCAGTATGGTATCCACTAGCCACATGTGGCTATTGAATACTTAAAATGTGGTTAACCGAATTTGAGATGTGCTGAAAGTGTAAAAAACACATGGACTTTTGAGGACTTGGCAGGAAACAAAAGCATGTAGACTATCACGTTAATATCTTTTTGTACTGGTTACAAATTGAAAAGATAGTGTTTGGGTTACCTCAATTTAAAGAAAAGCTATCATTAAAATTATTTTCACCTGTTTCTTTTTACCTTTTAAAATGGCTAGTAGAAAAATTTAAATTATGTATATGACTTACATTTGTGGCTCACATTACATTGTTTTTAGGCAGCACTTTTATAAGGTTTTATCTACTGGGATTAGGTTCAACCACAAGTAACAGAAAACTCCAAAATAACATAGGATTACTCGAGATAAATGCGTATTGATTCCTTACACAATAGAACAAACGTAGACAGGGCTGATAGGGCCTCTCCATATTCATCAGAGACTTGGCTTCCTTTTATCTTTATGTTAGGATCTGAGAAGCATGTGGCCTCATGGTCCAACATGGCGGCTAAAGCTCTAACCAGCATAACCACATTCCAGCCAACAGGAGGAAAAAGGAACCCAATAAAGACACCTTCCATGTGCAGCTTTCTAAAACCATTTTCTATTAAGTACCCTGATAAGTGAGAACCCACACTGGTCAAGATACTGACACCCCTGCAAAACTTTGGAGGAAATCTAACCACTGTGATCTGGTACCATTTTAGTCATGAGGTCACCCACAAACATAAGAAAAAGCTGGACAATGCAGTCTTTACTCCTAACATTCAAATATGCAGCTAAAAATCAGGAGTTATTTTTAGGATGACCATGTGCCCTAGTTAGCCAGAAAGCCTATTTTGTGTGTGTTGTCCTGGCACAATTATTAATAGCTCCCCCTTTCTCTCTCTCAAGTGTCCTAGTTTGGATGATAAATTATATGGTCACCCTTGTTATATTACCAAGAAAAAAGAAAAAAAAAGATGATGAGGTAGACAATTCAGCATTTGCTAGAGATTCTTGAGGAATCACTGGAGAAATTATTGGCAGGTGGGTGTTTCCTCAGCCCACCTCATGATTGCCCTGAAAGTGTGCTTGTGGAGATTATTTGTGACCTTGTTGATAAATTAAAGGACGTTCATCACTATTGTCTAGTCATTGAGATATTCGTGACTTCATGTACTGAGCATTATTTATCTGGGGACACAGAGATAAAACAGAATTTAAGGGGCACCTGGGTGGCTCAGTGGGTAAAAGCCTCTGCCTTCAGCTCAGGTCATATTCCCAGGGTCCTGGGATCGAGCCCCACATCAGGCTCTCTGCTCAGCGGGGAGCCTGCTTCCTCCTCTGTCTCTGCCTGCCTCTCTGCCTACTTGTGATCTCTGTCTGTCAAATAAATAAATAAAATCTTTAAAAAAAAATAGAATTTAAGACTATTAGTTCTCATCCACTTAAACCCATCTCCTATTACAGTGGACTAATGGAAGTCTGAATTGTCTGGAATCTGGAACTATTGTTTCTCCTGCTGGATATCTAAGTCTCTTTCTTTTTCTGGTTCCAGAATATTCTAGTCCATTGTTTCCCAAAATGTCTCCGATATATCACTAGCGCTTCAGGAACGTGTCCTAGTCATAAATCACAGGGGGAGCAAAGCATGAGAGACTGAACTCTGAGAAACAAACTGAGGGTTTTGGAGGGGAGGGGGATGGGCGGAAGGGTGAGCCTGGTGGGTATTAGGTGGGTATTAGGGAGGGCACATATTGCATGGAGCACTAGGTGTGGTGCATAAACAATGAATCTTGGAACACTGAAAAAAAAATTAAATTAAAAATAAAAGAAAGAAAGTGCCCTAGTCAAATTATATTTTCAAGTGTGGTGTGCTTAGAACCTCACAATGTATATTAGCATATTAAAAGCTCTGAGAAGTACTGCAATAGAAATTCCTTTTTAACTCTTTTAATTTGAACTTATTCTAGGGTTGACACCTGCTAATAGCTGATATAACATTTCTTTGGCACTGCTTTGTTTGTCCCAGAAATATGAAGTTGTTATAAGATTCTCTATCCGTAGCTCCTCCCTCTACATTCAGCTTCCTGATACTCACATTTGTTTTCTTAGAAGATGACAATCTTTATTTACCTCATTCCCCACACAAATTAAATGGACATCTCTACTTGAGTAGAACATCACTATCTCAAACTTCATTGTCTTGAATTTAATGACCTAAAATTTGAATTTGCTTTTGGTCCAAAATCATGTCTCCCTTCACATGCATCAATTTTTGGAGTAATACTACCTGTATTCGATATTCTGTTTCTTTTGTTGGTTGTTTCTTTGTTTTGGTTAGGTTTGGTTTTGGCAAGGGTTGGTGTAGGAGTTTTGGAGCGGGCTGAATGGCCTTGTAACTTCATTCCTACTTCTGGAAAAAGTTCCTTTTTTGTGCAGTGTCAGTGAGATATTGTGCATTGCCAAAATGGCTTCTGGCAGTCTTGGCTTGAGCACGTGGTCTGGGCTCTACAAGTGAGCCTCCCACTGGGGACTTTGAATCTTGAGTTATCAGAACAGAGAAACATGAAAAAAAAAAAAAAAAGAACAGAGAAATATGAATGGTTACAATTCACTGACAGTGTGGCAGCCGTGATATATCAGCACTGTTCCTTGACAACTGTGGCCCTGTCATAGTCACTGCAGATGACTCTGATGCATCCTAAAGTTTGACAACCACTGCGTCAGGTCATTCTTATTTATCAGCTGTTCCAGGAAGATTTCATTAGTATCCTGTCCAAGACTAACTCTTCCTTTTCTAGAATCTTATAACCCTTATAAACCCTTAAACCCTTGCTGAACCTATGTTATGTTGTTTTGCCAATACTTAAGTAGGTTCCTTATTTCTAAAACTAGGTTCTAAGCATCTAGAAGGCAAGACATAAGTCACCATGACTTACCTAAAGTAATAACTCACTAAGGAATACACGAATATTTACAAATGACAAATTAATGGCACTTGATATGTGAACAAATTAATTGCACCTGATATGTGAACGTTTCTATTTTCTAGAAAATAAACTTTAAATTAGTTCATCTCTATTCAAGAGCTTCTAACACAATGATTCTCAAATTTGCAATATTTTATTTTATTTTTAAAGATTTTATTTATTTATTTATTTATTTGAGAGAGAGAGAATGAGGTGGTGGGCGGAGAGGGACAAGCAGACTCCCTGCTGAGTGCCGAGCCCCATGCTCCATTCTCAACTCAATCTCAGGGCCCTGAGGTCATGACCCTAGCTGAAACCAAAAGTTGGATGCCTAACCCACTAAGCCACCCATGTGCCCCTCAAATCTGCAATATTTTAAAATCACCAAGAAAGTTATAACAGATACATATACTCAAGTTACAACTTCAGGGAATCTTATTTAATTGATTTGGGGTGCAGCAATCTGGTCATTGTGATTCTCAAAAGTTCCTAAAAGATTCTTTGTTACAAGAAAGGTTGTTTCTGATTCTAATATTCAAGGTGTGGCTCAAACACCAGGAGCAACAGTTAATCTGTGAGCTTCAGACTAGAGTGTAACAAGATTCCCAGATGATTCCTATGTACATTAAAGTATAAGAAGCACTTGGTCTAGAGCAGTAATGGCCAATAGAAACATAAGCCTGAGATATTGTGATTTATAAGAAATATATATTTGGTCATTCATCTGTATTTGGTCTGTATTTGGTCTTTGTCCACAGTTTCTGGCTGACAGATCCCTAAACCCTTGGCATTTCCAAGGAATAAGAGCAATGAGCGCAGCTTTCGTTATAATATTTGGCCTCTCGTCCTCAGTTCCTGAAATCCCTTCAGGCCTGTAAAGGTGAAATGGGTGTCTTGTTACTCATAATAAGTTCTTGTCCAGAACAACTGGGTTTATATTAATGAGATGATTTGGGAAAACACCTCCAAACGGAGGTTGGTTGCAGGAGAACTTTCAGTCTGACTGGATGATTTTCAGGGAGGGGAGATGGACTGTAGGTTGAATCAGTCACCATTGGCCAAAGATTTAATCAATCACACCCATGGAACAAATGCTTGTGTAATTAAGCCATCATACAAACCCAAAGGGAGGAGATTCAGGGAGGGTTTTCAGGTTGGAGAACCAGAATGTTCTAACTTGCCAGGCCCCAAACTCCACAGGCAGAGAAGCTCCTTCATTCGGGACTTTAACCTATGTATTTCTTTACCTCGCTATTGATTTTTATCTTTCAATATCCTTTGCAACCAGTAATCTAGTGAGTTAATGGGTTTCCTGAGCTCTGTAGGATACCCTAACAAATTAATCAACCCTAAGAAAGGGATGGTGGGAACTTCTGATTTTTACAGCCAGTCAAGCACATGTAACAAGGCAGGATTGTGATTGGCTTCTCAAGGAGACAGGGGGCAAGCCAGTCTTGTGGGACTGACCCTAACCTGTGGAGTCTGATGCTTGCTACCTTTGAGTAGATAGTGTCATAATTGCATTGAATTGTAAGACCCCCGGCTGGTGTCTTGAGAATTATTTGTTGGTATGGGGGAAGACCTCCCCCCCCCACACACAACATACACACTTTAGAATTGGGTGCAGAACCCTTTTAAAGTCATATCTATAATTTCAGATCTTCTAGTAGCCATATTAGAAAAGCTTTCAAAAAGGAAAAAATAATTTTAAGAGTATATTTTATATTATCTAAAATATTATCACTTCAGTAATTAATGTAAAATTTTCACTAAACTATTTTATAGGGCCGTTTTTTCCCACTAAATTTTTTCCGCTAAATTCCACTTAGTTTCCACTGAATTTAAAATTTCCACTAAGTTTAAATTTTTTTCCACTAAATCCAAGTGTATTTTACACTTTCAGCATGTCTCCAGTCAGTCCAGTCACATTTCAAGTGCTTCCAACCCACATGTGGCTAATGGCTACCATGTTGAACAGTGCAGATCTAGAGCTCATTCACTTTTCCATCTCTAACACCAACTACAGCTTGCCTTATAAAAGCTTCACGCTATAGTCAAAGGACCTTTTCAGCAGCCCATCAATCGATTCAGTTTCCTGTCTTCGCGGTGCTGTCCCCACTGCTCCTCACAGCCCCGAAAACCCTTCCTCTTCCCCCTCCTGGTCTAGGTTCTACCTTTCTTCCTTTTCTTTCTTTCTTCTTCTTCTTCTTTTTTTTTAATCTTTAAACCCAGTCCAGGTCTATAGTTTCTGGGCAAAACCTTCTTAAAATGATTCCAGATTACACTGGTTAGTTTCTGCTCTAGGTTTTTTATAGGGTAAGAATTTACCTTCTTACCTACTAATGAAGATGGCAAAAGATGATTTTAGAAAACTAAATAAGGGCTGCAACTAGAATTGAAAACAATGATAAAAATAAAACACAGACCTCAGAAAGTTGATATTGGAAAACAATTTCCCAGTAGGGAGGAACAACCTTCCTAGGAGTGCTAAATCAAGCCACAAATTCTTCTCCTGGAGATCTTTCACAGTTACTCTCCCCTACCATTTCCCAGCTCATACTACTAGAAATAAATGACTCATGCTCTACCTTAAGCAGAGACTCAGATGAAAGCAACAACTCCTCTTAATTCCTCCAAAACTAAACTGGGACAAAGATGAACTATTCAAAAATGACTTTATTAATAGTTTCGATGAATAAAGCAAATCTATCAGAGTACAATGAATTTTGATAATATGACTTATAAAATTTAGCCTGTTTTCTGTAAGAGCAAGAACACCCCCTTCCCATGGGACAAGGATGGGGAATCAGGAGAGATCCTGCTAAGTTCCTCCCTTCCTTGCTCTTTTTCTTCCTCCACATAGTGAACATGATCTTTAGCCTAAACCCTAGCACTCCCTAGACATCTTGATTTCTCTTGGCCTAGACCTGTACTATCCAATATGATGGCAATTACCATACTGACTATCGAAAACTTGAAATGTGGCCAGCCAAACTGAGACGGACTGTAAGGGTATAGTGCATACCAGATTTCAAGATTGAATACATGTATGGATTCTCCAGTGCTGTTGTAAAACATCACCATAAACCAAGTGGCATCCAACACCCATTTATTCTCTCACATTTCCAGGGTGGAGAAGTTGTGGTGTAGTGTGGCTCAGACGAATCCCCTGCTTAGGGTCTCATAAAAGGCCAAAATCAAAGCATCAATAGGTCTGTCTTCTTCTCTGGAGATGAATCTGCTTCCGGAAGCATTCTGATTGTTGGCCAGATTCAGTTCCTTAGGCTTGTAGGGGCGGGTCTCATTTCCTTCCTGGCTGTTAGAGAAGAGCCTCTTCCCCTCCTGAAGACCCCCTGCATTCCCTGTCCCATTAGCCCCTCCATCTCTAAAACAGCCACAACATGCTTCTCATGATCTAAATTTCTCCAACGTCTTTTTCATCTCTTTTCTGGCTTTTAGGAACTCTTGTGATTAGATTGGCTCCACCCCAACAATCCTGGAACATCTCCCTATTTTAAAGTCTGTAAATTTAATTACCTTGGCAAAGTCCCCTTTGCTGTGTTAATGTCACATATTCACAGGTTCCAGAGATTAGGGCACGGGAGCCATTCTGCCTATCATAATTCAAGAAAAAAAAAAAAGTGGGGGGATATTTCATTAATACTTTTTATATTTCTCATATGTTGAAATTGCAGTATTTTAGATATTGAAGTTTAAATAAAATGTTATTGAAATTAATTTCACCTGTTTCTTTTTTTACTTTTTAAACTACAGTATAATTGAAATTGCATGTATGGCTCGCATGCTACCTTACATCAAACTTCTATTGGCCAGCACTAGTCTAAACCTAGAGAGAAGTCCTCCTTACCATCTTCATAGCCTGTGACCTGTCCTGTGGACTACGTCTTCTACAAGAAATGCTTCCCAGGATGCCTGGGTGGCTCGGTCAGTGGGCTGGCTGCTGTATGCTCCAATCCTGGAGTCCGGGGATCAAGCCCCCCCATCGCACTGGGCTCCCTGCTCAGTGGGCAGTTTGCTTCTCCCTCTGCTCCTCACCCTTCCATCCCCTTTCTTTCTCTCAAATACATTACCAAAAAAAAAAAAAAAAAAAATCTTTAAAAAGAAAGAAATGCTTTCCTTACAATCATGTATGACCTTACACTTCCAGAATTCTAAGTACTTAAACATAAAATAGTGCAATGCAAAAATCACAACTTTCATACAAGAGATACTCAAGTAGGGTGATAGAGTACGGAGATGCGGGTACAGGGGCTCATTTCCATATAAGGGAAGGACCCCAGGCCACGCTGGACTTATAACCCTGGTGATTTTTGAGCTTGCCCAATGAGGGTAAGCTTTTATTCATCTTTTCATTTCTGGTCGTGGGCACATAGAGGGGTTCTTTGAGTGAATATTTGCTAATCCAGCTGAATCGAGATGTCAGTGATTGGCTAGTTAAAAGGAAAAAAAAAAGATGGGTTTTGGAAAATAGGTCAGCTATCCTCTCTTTCCTAATAATGACTAATACTTCCATGCTTTAACTGAGAGGATCAGCCTCCATTTAAACTATAAGCTGTACAATATTTAACGTTGCATCTATGAGACAAGAGAGTGTGATGATGTTCAGAAAAAAAAAAAAAAAACCTCCTTTACCAAATGATCACTCTAATTAACTGTTTTCATTATTGTGTGCTTTATTTGGCATTGGCAATGAAAACCAAACCAGAATCTATGACTGTTTCCAAAACTGCATTTTTGAAAAGATTTTTTGGATGTGCCACTTTGTTCGGTGTTTAGTTTTGATTTGACACAGTGCCAAAATGTTACTAGTGAATATGTGAGACCCCAACCACCCACCTCTGCACTTCATCTAGCCAGCACGAAGCCCAGGATATCTGTGCGAGCTGAAGAGCAGCACAGAAAAAAGTGCAAATACCCCAATCTAATCCTGCAACCACAGGCAAGGTGGAAAACCTTCTTGGAGCTTTGCTTCTCAGTCTCTGGATCTGTAGCTGCTCCCAGCCCCAGGTGTGATCTTGCACAAGCTAGGCAAAATCACTTGACAATCTCCCCATCCAGTCCGCCCGTCAGCTACTGAGCCAAGGATCCTCTGAGGACAGGCTTGCTGAGAAGCATAGGCTGCTGAGTGTTCCTCTCCTGCCAGACATAAACCCAAAGCAAGACAGAATTATGAGAAACCAGATTCATCTCACCCCATTGTCCTCCTCAGTCATCTTCCTGGCACGAAAGAAAAAGAAAGGATGAATACCAATATAAAGATAATATAAACATTTTAAATAAAGTTTACTAATTGAAAGGATGGATAGATGGAGTGAGACATTCTTCAAAATCTATTGTCATGCCTTTGTGGACTTTATTGCTTATCAGCATTTTTCCCCCTCAAGAAAAACAGAACAGCAACATTTGTTCAGAGAAAAAGCCAATTGTGTTGCTTCCTTTCTTATTACTTTTATTGTTTGAGGTTCCTTTTAGACTAGAATGTGGCATTGTGATTTTGAGATGGGGGAAAAAAAACAATCCCTTGTCTTTCAAACATAAGAATGTGATTGTATGCTATTGTTGCCAACAATGAGCTAAAGAGGTTAATGGATCACATATCTGGCAAACAGCCATTTTTCCTCCCGCTCAATATATTAAACAATATACATTCTGTTGTTGCTGCTGAGCTTATGATTTTGTCTGAGTAGTTAGTAAATAACTTTACTTACATCTAAGTTATCTCTTTCTAGAACTCAGCAGCTTTGTCCTTCAGGCTGTATCCTGAAATTTAAACAAACTGCACTTTGACGTCTGAGCTCAGGAGCTTTAACAGTGATAGTAAGTCTGGGAAAGGGGGTGGGCTGGCTGTTCAGTGAGAATCTAGAAATATTGTGCCTTGTGAATTGCATCAGACCTTTCATTTTCAGATTGCCTGAATTAACAGAGTGAAATTACCATAATAAAAAGAAATGGATACTGGAGAAAGCACCGCAGTTCTTTCTAGTGTTGTTGCCAGTTATCATTCTAGCAGACCTCTAATTAAACGAACAGTCCTCTCTACTGACCCCCAGGTTGACTCAACTTTGCATTCTGTGACTGTCATTTGAAAACAGACAAGCCATCAGAACCAATAAAGTGTGATTCTCGACTAAGACTTTTTTGTGTGTTTCATTTGTACTATGCAGTTAGCAAGAGACCTAAAGCCTCAGTGGCCAAAGAAAGTGGGGTGGGGTGGGGTGGTGGTATTTATTTTTGAAAGGAAACTTCAGAGAGAAGAAACTTTATCAATAAGAAAGGTATTGTCTTCCGGGGACTTTTGGTTGGGTGGCCATAAGCACTACGGGAGCGGACTAGAGTTGAAAGAAAAGCAGCAACACACTAGTTTCAGATCAGGTGGGATCCTTTCGATCTGGTAAGGAGCACAGTAAATAGCACCTAGAGTTCCCTAGTCGCTGTGTTGCTGGGTGCCAGGGGTAGGAGGGTCGCAGGCTGAGTTGGGAAGGCGAGTATGCCTCTAGGGTTTGGGATTTGGACTCGAGAAAAGGCTGAGCGGTGCTGTCTGCTTCCCAGCTAGGCGGTGATCGCCCCCTGTGACTCCCGATGCACACAGCAGTCTGAGATCGGCCGCTGCCGCCGCCCGACCCGTCACAGCTTCCAGCTTTCTTGCCCGGCAACCTGGAGCCACACGCGAGCTCCCCGGACACCTGGGTGTCCCAAGCTCCGCGTCTAGGCCCCTTACTCCCAGGGAGACCGGTCTCAGCTCCTCAGGCATTGGGTCCTTCCGACTTCTAAGTTGCCAGGTTCTGTCACCTTGGTCACTTTCGCGGCTTCCCCAAGCTTCGACCTCAGTCGGCGGGGGAGCCCCGCGCGTCCTCCTCCCCACCGCCCTACTGGCCCGCGGCTCGGACGCCTGGGTGGGACGGGCGGCGGCTCAGCCGCAGGACCTGGGCCGCGGTGGAAAGCCTCTCCTCCCCCTTCTCCGCCTAAGCCCTCCCCGCCGCCCGCAGCGAGCCGCTCCGGTGTGTGCGCCGCGCTCTCGGTGGAAGACACCTGCGCTTCCTTCCCCACCCTTCTCCGCCCCTTTCGCTGCGGTTTCTCACCGCCTTTGGGAGCTCGGGAGCGCCTGCTGTAGGAGGAGCGGGGGGAGGAGGCGGAGGGCGAGGAGTAGGGGCGGGGTGGGTGGGGAGAGAGCCGGGAGGGTGTGGACTGGCAGCCACTCTGCAGCTGGTCGCCGGGGACGGGGTTCCTCCCGCGCGCCCGAGTGATGGAGGGGAAGAGATTTGCTTAGACACACACACGCGCACACAGCTGGGCACGTCTCCGGGAGGCAGCTGCCGGCTCGGGCGCGCCGGGGGCCGGGCGGCGGCCGTGACAGCGCCAGCCGCGGGGAGCGGGGCTCCCGCACCGCTTGGCACCGGCGGCTCCGAGATCCAGGAAGGGAAGATCCCAGCTGCACTGACTGTTGCTCTTTTGGGCAGATCCGGAGGAAGCAGGCTACCCCAGGAGCTGTCACAGAGGACACCGGAGGCTCTCCCCTCGGCGCTCGGAGTCCGGGGCCGCGCCGGCGCCCGCGTGGGGCGAGGAGGATGCGCACCGCCTCCCGCAGAGCCGCTGCGGGCCCGGGCACTGCGTGGACTCGGGCTCCGGCGGCTGCCCGTGCCGTGCCTGCGCCGCGGGAGCGCGCCCTGCCGCACCTGGTTCCAGCTTCCCGGGGAAGTGCAGGCAACGCGCCCTAAACTCCACTACTTCTCGCCCGCTTCCTCCCCCTTCCGGCTCCCCGCCTGGGACCTCGCCGCCGCCGCCTGCGTGTGGGGCCCGCCCGCCTCTTACTCTCACGCGCGCACGCACAGCGCGGTCGCTCGCTCCCTTTCACGCCGACTGGCTCACCGCGGAGCCGGAGCCCGGGCTTCCGAAACTACCGGACCCACTGACGCCGGGACTGAGGGAGCCGACCCCCGGCCCGGCGCGCCCCGGCGCCCGCGCCCGCCGCCGCCGCGCCCCGGACGGAGGTGAGCTGGGTGCGCTGCCCGCCTCGCGCCGGGGAGGGGCTCGGGCGCAGCGGGCTGGAAGCGTGTAGATTTGGGGAGGGAACGGCCAAGGAGGGGAATCGCCCAAGGGAGACCTCCCAGGGGTGCCAGCCGAAAGCACTTCTGGGGGCGCGGTTCCCCTAGGCGCCGCCTGGGGTAGAGTTTTGAGACGTTCCCTAGGGCTCGGGGTTAAACTAGCGCGAGACGGGAAGCGGCGGGGTGATTCCCGGGGTAAATTTGGAGAGTCGTGTGTGACAGTCTCTCAGCCGGCGCCGGGCGCTGCGCTCTGGGCTCTCTTCGAGGGAGAAAGGAAGGAAACACGCGTTAACTGCGCTCCGCAGAGTTTGGGGGCTCGCGCCCAGCCACTTCCCGGGGTGGCGGTGGGGCTGTCCCTTGGAGCGCGCGAGACGGCTTTGGGGGGCCGGGGGGCTGCGAGGCCCGAGCGGAGGGCGGGCCGCGGCTCAGTTAACTTGCGGCTCGGGTGCGTTCTTTTCCGCAGCCGACTCCCACCCCTCGCCACCCCGGTCCCCCCGCAACCCTTTCCAAACACCCACCCCCCAAAACACACGCGCGCGCGCGAGCTGTGTGCAGTCGAGGGGACGCTCAGGTTATTAAGGTTACTAAGAGGTGCGCGAGGTCTCCGTGGCTTCTGACTCCTGAGAACAGGGACTCCTGCTCTTTGGACTTAGGCTTTCGCCTGGGTTTAGGGAAGCGGGGAAGGAGCGCCCAGACTCTAGTGGACGCCTCTACCTGGCGGTTCCAGGTACGCATCGAGCAACCCTCAACTCCGGAGTCACTTCCCCCTGGTGGGCTCGGTTCTCCGGCTCTCCTCCTTGAGTGTTTTAAGGGCGCCCACCCAAGAGAACTGCTCTGATCCGTGGTTACCCCAGTGCTCACCCGGTGGGTCGGTCTCTCTGTCTCTCTCTGCCCTCCCCACCTCTCCTACTTTCCCTCCCTCCCTCCTAATACCACCTTCTTCTTGGAAAACATTGGTCCCTTAAGGGGCGGTTTAATATTTGCAAAGTGCTTTATCTCATATTACTTCGTGGATACATTTAATTGCACTGTAACCCTTCTCTGATTTATGTAAACTTAGTCTGATAAATAGCATACAGGGTCAGGTTGAGGGGTGAGCAGGGGTGGGTGGTCGTTCTTTCCGTAAAGGTGCTCCTTTCTAAACAGATTTGCCAGAAGTGCTCAAGGGCGGTGCACCTGAAAGCTTTGCCTAGTAGTTGTGACATATTTCAGGGCTTTGGACAAATGTACCCATTACAGTTTATTTCAAATTTATTCAGTTTCTATTCCAAAGAAAAAGTTGAAGTGAAGATTAGAAAAGAGATTACAAATTTGGGTATCAAACTATTTTTAAAAATGTTTTTATTGATGTCAATTAGGTTGTAGCAGGTTTTTTTTTTTTTTTTTTTTAATGACCTTAGTGGTTTTTCCAAATGAAGCTCTTCAAAGGAGAAAGGAAAAGAATACTACTTACCTTCCTCCCTTTGTTTGTTTGCAAATGGTCCCTGCTTAAAGTGGGTGAGTGAGCACCAGAGTGGGATTTTTCACTTTTGGAGTGTGAAGTCGACCACCAGTGTACTGATGGAGAAGCAGGGAGATACTGCACACAATAAACATAATGATGGAAGGAAGCTGTTGTTTAAATTTAACTACCTCTAGGGCAGAGTCTGCACGGTGACATTGAAAACTGCTCTCACCCCTTCCAAATTACTCTGGACAATTTTAAAAATAATTCTTTTTTCAATTAGTAAAATGCATGGAAACATTATTAATAATGTGGAATATTTTCAAATAGATGCCTAAATCAGGTTACATGGGAAATTAGGAGCATAGCATTTAATGGAGTTTCACAGAAGTACTAGGATCATGATTTTTAGCCTAAGCCAGACCTCATGCTTAGATTTTAATATTGGGAGTTGCTGCCTTTTTGACATCTTTTGTGAGGAAGTGCTCCTTACAGTGTTTTGATTATGCTTTCATCATTGTCCTTACCATTTTGCAGGCATACACAGATGTTTTTGAATGAATAACCTTGTTACTTGCTGAATTTTCACTCATTCAAAAAGTATTTATTGAGCTTAGGAGCACACACACATGTGCAAAGCTAAGCTGGATGTTATTTTAAATAACAAGGAAGGATTTTCGGTAGAGGCAGGATGCTTACTCCTACACTGTGTAAAAAGAACTGCAAAGCAGTGGCTTACTTAGGGAAGCAGTATCTTGCCCAAAGTAGGTGGTCAACAAAGAGTTGTTGACTCAAAAATCATGCACAATGTTCTCAAGCCAACTTTGCTTTCACCCTAAATTCCACCATTATTCTTAACCCACCACATCATTTAGATATGACTCAACTTCAGAAAATTGATGCTGACTTTAATCTTCTTGCTCTTTGTCTGAACACTTTGGAGAAACATAACTATCCATGCACTGCTCTAGCTTTCTGTGTATGATTTCTGTGGAGCCCTGCCAGATCTGCATATGTCATTAGTATTCATTTATGAGTAAATGCAAATGTTCCTGTTGCATTGAAAAAGTGAACTCAAATTCATAGAACATGGCAAATATTTTGCTCCTTTTCTCCTTTCTTTGTTTTTATAGTCTCAGAAACAGTAACAGCTCTTAAAAATGCAATCATCTGTCCAAGAACAGGTTAATTTAAAAAAAAAGAAGGTTATTTAAGATTGTTTAGAAAAAGGAAAACATTTATGGAAATTTTAGCTGAGGAGAATTTTCTTTGGCTCTCTTGACATGTCTGGCAGGATGGTCTTTTATTTTAGGGACGTTCATTCATGAATGAAATAACTCTCAAGATAACTTCCTAGTAAAGGGAGCTGGCAGAGGAGGGAATGCTTGCTAAAAATGATGCTAACAGCTCTGGGAATAGAGTGTGAGCAGTACCAGTAGGTTTGTGCCACTGAAATTATGTGAATTCTTGTATATTTTATTGGTCTTTATATGCATGGCTTTTTTTAGATTTCTTTGTAGTACTTTATTCAGATATTTTCATGTTTTGCAGTTAGTGCAATCAGGTGAGGAGTTATTGTCTGGTAATGGAATTAAGTTTGTTTTCAGGAAAGATAAATGGTTTGAAAGAAGAGAAGAAGTTAAGAGACTAATTATTCAAACCCCAGATTTATCTTCATTCAGGGTTTGTCCTTTTTTTGGTAGGGAGGGGGACTTCCAAAGTGAAATAACTAAACTTAGGACCTAAACTGCTACTATTTAGAAAAACCTTACATTTTGCTTTTTCTGCAAATTTAATATGAATTCTTTGAAACCAGCACAGGTGTAACTTTTCCCCTGCCAGAATCTACTTTAGTTGTTGATAAATTTTGCTCACTCTAAAATCAGTATTTGTTTCTGAGAGTCACAATGTTATCCTAACCTTTACAGCAGAAGGACAATTAAAGCAAGTTATTTATAACTGCAATTAAAAATCACTGATCTAAGTCAGAGCAGCTAACACTTAACAAAAGTAGAAGCAAAAGATTATACCTGGAGATTCACATAAGGTATAGGCAGGATAAATGAACCTCTGCAGATCTCCTATGCAAGTTCCATTATCATGTCTTAATTAACATTTGGTACAATGGATTATTTTCCATTTTCTTGAAAAGTTTTATGGAAAGAAAAGTATGTCAGTTTAAGAAAGGGTTGAAAAGTTGGTTTGCCCATTTTACCTAGATTGTGCATGGGCGGCGGGGAAGTTTTATGTGTGTACACATGTGCTTTTGGATACATATATGCATATATACTCATGTATATATATGGAGTTTATCTTTATATGTTGATTTATGTTTCTATATATTTATGTGCTTTGTCAAATGACTTCAGGTAATAGGAAGAGAATCTCCTTTGTGGCATACATGGTTTGTGAAATCAAGCATCATCTTGAGAATGGTACTTACAAATTCTCAAATTCTTCGATGTTAAAAATTGGAGTGTATTCAACTTTTTCAAACAATTTATTTAAGAAGCTCTCATCATAATGTTTAACATGTGCCAGCCACTGTCCAAAGAACTCTCCTGGTACTAACTCACTTAATTCTGTGGCTACCTTGCTCTCCCCGGTTTGACAGAGGGAAACTAAGTACGTAAAGTGGGTCTGATTCTCATCCCCGTTGAGAAGGTGAGGAAAGTGAGGTGCAGTGGGCCTCAGGAAATGCCTCCAGCGCACACCTCCTAAATGGCAAAGGTAGCACTCAAGCCCAGGCTGGCCACTACGCTGTGCCACTGCTCTTCAACAGATATTTTTTGTTTACTTAAATAAGGAGCCAAGTAGGGAGCAAGTCAAGCTGTAAAACAAACACATTCTAGCAACTGAGATTGATAACAGTTATCAACTTTGAGTCAGTTCTTAAGGAATTCATGAGGAAGACATTGTCTTGAAGCACCCACATAACCTGGGCCAGAGCAATAACAGAGCAGGACTATAACTTAATGCAGTTTTTAATGGACTCAATAATTTTCTTAGGTTCAGCTACTTTTAAATTAGGTAACTTAAGAACTGGTGCCATATTTAAGTAGTTTTAATAGCTCAGAGGATCTGGTACTGAATGTTTTATGCTTCCCATAATATCCTTATAATGTGAACTTCTTGTGTAGAGGTCAATGTTATGGGTTACTTTATGGTACTTGCCAAAGGAATCAGAGTGTTTTATGAAGGTGTGAAATGAGACTTAGTCTGTTCTGATGCACGGGATATACAAGTAGACATCCAATTAATGTTTACCACGAGAATTGAAACAGGGTATTCTACAAGTTGCTAGTCCAGAGGTTAAAAAAAAAAAAAGCCTTTCATCGCATAGTTGCAAGACTGTGATTTAATATTGAATAGACTTTTTCTTTTGTCATGATCTCAGGACATTACTGTGTATGAAACCCTGTGGAAGAATAATCTTTATGAGACTGGATGGCCCGAGATAGGAGGAAGATGGCATAAGGAGAGTGAAATAATAACTCATTAAAATATTTAAATTTAGAAGCTGACAAAAGGAAAACTGTCATAATTGTACCCTTTATTTAAAAAGAAATATATAAGACATAATGAGCATTAAGTAACAGGATCTTTACACTGCTAATGAGGTAGCAGAACTGTCCTATCATAAATATTAACAATTTTACTTAACGTATAGTTTGGAGAACTATTTATGAACATATTACCATGTCACTGTGCTCTCTCTACTGTAGTGAACTCAAGTCAATGAAAAAAAATCACAATGTTTCTGAATGTGCCTCAACATACATAAGGCATTTATTGTAGTATAAGTGCCGGAGTCCCACAGAGCTGGCTGAATTAGAAGCCCCTGCTTCATGGTTTATTAGCTATGGGATCTTGGGCAGATTACTTAACCTTTCTATTTCTAGTAATATTCTTTTATATGGTTATGGAAATACCAATTCTCGATTTCTGTATGATAATATATGTAAAATGACTAGCATAGAGTGCCATGCACAGTAAAGATTTAGGAAATAGTAATTGGTATTATGGTTATGACCATCACCTTTAACATCACCATAACATCACAGATGTTTAAGCATAATAGGCACATTATTCTGTATTTATGTTTATACGTATGTGTATTTTGTATGTTTGAATTGGTTGTTCTTCATTGTAAAACATAGGTTCTATGGATTCTCTTACTGTTGAGGGAAAGGTAGAAAGAGAAGAAATCTCTGTGTCAGACTTTATCTAAATAAAAGCCTGTATCAGGCACAGAAAGTACAAGATGGCTTTTGGGACAGCTACTTCACTATTTTTTTCTTGCTGGGCCTAGCTATACATTTTCACACAATTCTTTAGAAGATACACCCTCTTCTACAGATACAGTTAGTGGGGAAGAACAAAGGCCATTGAAAAGCATTGCAATATTTTTATTTATCTTTATATCCAGTCTGAGTTGAAGTATTAGGATAAACAGAAATTTCTTTCTCTTTTGTACTTTCTTTCTTTTTTATAGTTTTATACCATATAGAATTTGTGGTTTAAAGTAAAAAGTTGTTTTCTAACTGTCATCATTAAACTTTAGTAATATAATTTAACAGGTTGAGTTTAGTTTTATTCTTAATTTTTTTTTTTAAGATTTGTTTATTTGAGAGAGAGAGTGAGCACATGTGTGTGCATGCAGTGGGGCACAGGGCAGAAGCATAGGGAGAGAGAGAGAGACTTTCAGGAAAACTCCCTGCTGAGCAGGAGACCAACAGACATAGGGCTCCATCCCTGGACCCAGAGATCGTGATCTGAGCTGAAACCAGGACTCGGATGCTTAACCAACTGAGCCACCCAGGCACCCCATTGTTGTTTCTGCAACTTATTTAATTCTGATAGTTATCTGTCTATCAAGCTTAGGATCTAATTTTCCTTCATGTTTAGTTTGTCCTAATGAATATACCTATTTGCCTCTTCCTCTTTGGAAAAATAATAAATGATAACAGATAACTTTTAATTAATATTTACTGTGTACCAAGCATTGTAGAGGTCTGAACACATTTCATTCCCACAAGGTGTTCAATGGGATATATGTTACTAGTATTCCCATTTCACAGATGAGGATATTGAGGCCCAGAGAAGTTCTAGAGCTAGAGGAGGGGAGCCGTGATCTAAACGCATCTGGCCTAGAGTTCACATGTGCCCACACCAACAGACTTCTCAGTAGCATTTAGTCCCAGAGCACCATCCCTGGATTTCTGGCCCTTGAAACTTATGCCTCCCGATTTCCCCGTGTCTTTCCTGCAATAAAAGAGGGATTTATTTTTAATAAAGTTTAATTTCTTGGCTTTGTCCTATCACACTGCTTTCCAATGTATATGCAACAGCCACTAAAGCAAAGAATGAGACCATATTAATTTTTAGCAAACTGTTGGAGCTATTTTTAAATAGATTTAAATAGGTCTGCCAAGATCCTGCTAAATAGTTGTATCCGTGCTCTGTATGCATTGATAGCGAACTGATACTCCATGCTAGTAGAATTTCTTCGTCTGGTGAGCCAGCTGCCTATAGGCTGAACTTCCTAACTGCCTTACTTTTTCTGAGCTGAATGAAATAGTATAGTATCTAGGGCATTGGACATGGGCTTTCTTCCCAGGACACAGTGTGGACAAGTGGAAAGGCCCGAGACTGGGGAGCTACAGGGCTCCCGCAGATGTGGATGGTTCCTTTCTCTTAAGAAGAGCCAGAAAAGGTCCAGAGACCGACCATTCCACTATGCACCTGACTAAGTGCTTCTGAGGTGGAGGGATTACGCTCGATTGTGTTCTTGTTATCTTTATTTCCACCGTGTTTGCCACATGGTGAAATGGGGCAGACACAGGGCTTCTTCCTCTGGGCATTTCAGAACCTAGAAAACAGAGCTGAGGGGTCCAGGCAGTGGGGCCGTGGGAGAGAGAAAACAAGACAGATGGGGAATGCATGAAGCAGTGATGGAGCAGCGGATCGACTGGTAGCTAGGAGGAGTACTTCTTTCCATTTTATTTTTATTCAGGTATGGCTCTACTTCTCTTCCCTCCATCTACACTAAATGTGCCGTGCCCACTTAACCCTGATATCTGACTCTTTCAAGTGAAGGGCGTTATTGCCACTTGTCCCGATAGCAGGATCCAGCTGTACCAGAAAATCCTAATAAATATCAGCTATAATTATTGCCTGACTTTCTTCTGAACTTTAGGATAAAGTTCAAACTAGTTCAACACTCAAAGCTCTGTTTTTTGTTCAGTCAGGTACTTCTCTGATTCTCATACCCTGTCCACTCTGAGATGGGTGACTGGGCAATGAAGGATACTATAGCAGCATTTCATTTTGGAATTGTTGAATTTTTTTTTAAGATTTTATTTATTTATTTGAGAGAGAGAGAGAGCACACAAGCAGGTGGAGTGGTAGGCAGAAGCAGGCTTCCTGCTTAGCAGAGACCAGGACATAGGACTCCATCCCAGGACCCTGGGATCATGACCTGAGCTGAAGGCAGATGCTTAACTGACTGAGCGCCCCAGGCACCCTGGAAGTGCTGAATTCTATAAATACTAGCATCCCTTGAATAAGGAATTCCCAACAATAGGATCCAGGGCTTGGAAATTTATATGTACCATTACTTTCTTAATGTGACCTCTTGTCAAATAGTATCTATTATTTTGCTCATTGATGGCATTATTTATCCGGACACTCAAAAAAAGTGAGAAACCAAGAAGGATAGTTATAAGGATCATAGTAGGAATTCAGGTACCTTGGGATCTTCTTGTAATGCCCCTTCTTCTCCTCCAGTTTGTCACGAAGACATGCCAACTTGACCTCCTGAACTCCTGCCTTTCCCAATGGCCCCAGTGGGCCTGCTTCAATTCAGTCAGAACTTTTCACCTGAACCAGCCTCCTCACTGGTCAGGTCCCTACTCCTTGTCAGGCTTTCTGTAGTTTTTCCCAAATGCAAACCTGATCATGTCATCCCCCTGCTTAATAACCTGCAGCATCTTTGCTTTTAGGGTAAATTTTGGACGAGTTCAACATTCGAAGATCTTACTCTTCCAGGGTCCCAGCCTGGGCCTTCTCTCCCCTTTACTCCAACGTGAAGTCCCTGCAATCTGGAGACTCTAGGGAATGGATGGAGCATGCTCGTTCCCACACCGTCCTCTTGCACATACCACCCATCTGCCCAGAGTGCTCTCTGCTTATCTAACTTCTCTTCCTCCCCGCTTCTTACGGTTTCCTTACTCTTTCACCCACCCCCACACAAACCAGGGTGGGCTGGCTTTCCAGTGTGAGTCTCTGTACAGATCATCCTCTTCAGTGGCTCCCACGCACACGTGTGCTCACTCGCTCCACCGTAGTCAGTGTCTGTGTCTCCGGTGCCTAGCATAGTGTCTGGAATATAGGAAGCACTCATTTTTTTATTGGAGAAGTCATCATCATCTCCTTCCCTCTGTCTTGCTTTTTTCCACCTTTCTCTTACTCACTGTCTTACTTGATTTATTTTAGTACACACTTACTGGGCAATGACTGTAACAGGCAGTGGGTTGGATGCTGAAGAGGTCAGTAACTCAGTCCCTACTCTCAAGGAATTGGCAAGTCTACGAGCAAATCCACCTGGTAAGCAGACAGGTGGTGTTTGGTGTGCTAGATGATGGAGAGAAGATACAGTGAGGACATGGCATGAGGAAGAAGGTCCCTTCTACCTGAGATCAAGGAAAACTTACTCCCCACTTCCGTCCCATTTCCCCTCTTCTCCAGTTTTCTCAGTGCCCCTAAGTAGACATCCATCTAGCAAGACTCTACTTTTGAGAAGTAGATTTAGGCCGCTCCATTTTTCTAATAATGGTCTATAGAGAACCAGGCGGTTTTAATTTTTATTTTCTACCTATAAGACTAAGAAGTCTTCATAAAGTTCCATAATAGTCCGTGAGCTCATTTTTGAGTTTTTCTCTTTTTTTAAAAATTCTTTTAAATATATCTAATAATCATATTATTTATTAATGATTTTTCCCTATAAAGCAAGATACTTTATGTTTAACCAATTATGTGTATCTACATAATGTGAGATAAAAATTTCTCTTCTAAGATTTGAAATGAACATGAAATTAAATTCTTTCACTGTGACCAAATGGAAAACTCCATAAAGCCAAAAAATTAGCTGATAACATATGATAAACACATCAGCTTCTTACCTAGTTCTAAAAAAATAGAAATGGCTTTTTGACCAGTATATATATATACATATATATATATATATATGTATATATATATATATATGTCTGTATATATATGTATGTATATATATGTCTGTATATATGTGTACCTTGGGATCATCTTGTAATGGTAACACACACACACAGACACACATTTTTTGGAGGGGGCACAGAGGAAGGGGAGAAAGAGAGAATCTCAAGCGTGCCCAGCATGAACCCAACATGGGACACGATCTCACAACCCCAAGATCATGACCTGAGTTGAAATCAAAAGTTGGACACTTAACTGACTGAGCCACCCAGGTGCCCCTCAACATATTTAATAGGAAACATTTTTAGATGTGTGTAGCTATTCCCCTGGTGAGTAACCAAATGTACAAATAAAATTAGAAATTCCCTTCAAAAATACAAATATAACATTACCTTCAGAAGCATAACATAAAATATAATACACTATTCTCTAAAAATATTGATGCATATAATATGGTATTTAAGCTTCTTTAGCTGACTTCTTTTAATATGGTATTATTTCTAAAATTAAAAACAAAAACAATATTAAATATTTTATTTGCTTCCCCTGAAGTACATAAAAGGATTAACTGACATTCCCTGGTTGTAGAGACATTACATTCCCACTGTATGCCTTAAAGCTGAGAGAAAACCAGGTGCAGTGTAAAAGTAGAACCATGTTTGCTTTCAGTTATAGATTTACTTTGAAATTTTTATACTGTTGTAAGAATTTAACTATATTCTGTTTTAAAAGTTACCTTAGCTAAGAGTATGTATTATGTGTACATACATGTATGTGGTATTAATTATGTATACCATGATAATGTTCATATTAACTCATGTGTGTACATATATATGCATATATGTATGCACACACAACAGTATATATACATACATACATGTACACACACACACACACACACACATATAACTGGATTACCAGATAATTCTGTTGCCTTGATAAAGGATATGATTTTACTTTTTTGCAAGCGTGAGGTTCTCTAGGTCCTCATTCCAGTACAATAACAATCCGCCATTTTTGGTCTGCAGGTGGTTCCCTAAATACATGTTCCAAAATATGTTTGAAGAGAAAATGTCAGAAAAACCGAATAAAGACGTATAATTGTTTTAAGAAGATGACCACAGAATTTACCATCCAAGCTGGGATACTTTCGAGAGCTAAACAAATACACTAATAATTATGCTGAGAGAGAAGGCTATTATAAGATGCCTACCTGTGGTTGCCCTGGTGCTGCTGTCCTGTGTCCAGTGACCTTACCATCTAGGGAGACTGGCCCTGGGAGCTGGGGCCTGTGCCGTCATGGTTTACCCAGCACAGGGCTAGGGCACGCATTCTGACAGCACGTTACAGTGTTTATGCTGGTAATTCCTCGAATCTTTACTCTCGAAGAGGACTTTTTTCTTCTTTGAGCAGACAGTCCAGTGGGTCTTAGCTCCTTGAGTTGGCAAAAGGGAGCCTGATATAGGAGGGAGTGTAGGCAGAGAAGGAAATGAGCTCTTTGTGCGTGTGTTGCCCGGGGGAACCTGTGGATGCTTACATGAGGACACAGGGCCCATGTTCTCTCCATTCTGTCATCACCAGCCCGCGGGTAGGGAGCATACCTCCGGCCCTGCTGTCTAAACACTTGCCACCACCACATATCCGCCGCTGGCTTCAGCCAGCTGGAGGGGGAAGCAAGTAACAATACCGTGACAATGGTGCTAAATCATCACTTGTGCGTTTGACCGCTGTTTCTTGAGCAACTACTATATTCCAGGAATGTGTCAGCTGACTCAAAGGCTTAGTTTGGCATATGACAGGCTGTTTAAGGATGCAGTGCAATTGTCATAGGAACCCATGAAAGCCAAAAGGTTTTAGAGGTCTTACCACAGTCCTTGCTTATCTTACTGGTTTTTCCCTTTGAATGAACCCTATTTCTTAAGGAGTTGAGTATCTATTTAGTGTGTTCTTTCTTCGACTGAGATGTTGATCACTTGGCATTTTTAACATTTTGGTTTCTTAGAAATATCTGGAGTAGCCTGTGTATTCTCAATAAAGGAGGTAAGAATGTATGCCATGGAAAAGGGAGAATTTATACTATTCCCACTGGACTCTGCATCCCCTACCCAAAGGAGGAAGGAAACCCAGGAAAGAAAATAACAAGTTAGTGTCTTTTGCCTCCTGTATTTCAAAAAATACATTCTACTAGTTTTACTTTTGCTCATTATTTTCCATTGGGAAAGCTTTTTTTCTTTTTTTCCCCTGTCTGGGATGAACAACCAAATTATTAATTGTATTTAAATAATGTGCTGTATGCAGAAGAGTAGCTGCCAAATTTGTTGGGACCTATAACAAGATAATTAATTACCCAGTAACACAAGGACTATTGGAGTGTTGGATATAAAACAGATGGTGGGAGAAGAAGGATGAGGCAGTCAGGATGCCGTGAGGGCTGTGATAAGTCTTTGAGCCTGTGTGGGGTAAAGCCACTTGTGCGCCAAGCCCCCTCGTTCGCCCTGCTGTGTGTTTCCCCATTGATCTTTCCACCACGCCATCCCTTCTCTCCTTCAGACTCCAGCTTCCCCTTCCCGCTGCCCCCACATCCATTTTCAGTGTCAGGGGAAGAAAGGGGAGGTGAGGGTAGAAGATCTGCTCCCTTTGGACCCAGGACACAATGGCCAGCATCTGTGGCAGCTCCTGTACCTGTCCCACGCAGGGAGTTGGGCTGCCCTTACCTTTGTCCTGACACTGCTTATAGACAGATAGATACAGAGCATTAAAGAGCTCTAGGCTCATTTCAAAGTCAGTTCAGATAAATTAGTATTACAAGCAAAAGCCATGAATTTTTTCATTTGTAAATTTTGAAGACGTAAGCTGAAGTCAAACATTTTCCCAGAGAAAACCTTGTTGAATATCATTGAAAAAAAAATATCGAAGAAATAGTTACTATCCCCATTCACCTTGCAGAGTGGTACTTCTCTAATACATTTGTGAGAATTAGAAGGTACATTTAAACTGAGCTCTGCTTGATGGTAGAGAGTATAGTGACTTCGCTATTGATGTGTTTCTTACAGATGACCATCATGATGTATTTTTAACTCTGAAAGTCATAGTACTTGTTGGTATTACAGAAGAGTGACATTTAGATTTCAGATAGGAAAAGAAATATTTAATTGCAAACTTTATTACTCACGTGCTAAAGAAATACAGAATGACCCACTGAAGGTATCTTGACCATAAAGTTAACTCATTCATCGTAGAAAAGAGTGAGTTTCTGATCTGGGGAAGTCAGCAGTCACCTTGCCTCTCTTACCCTCTCAATATCAGGCCCATCTTTTATCATTTAAAGTAGAGCTCCCTAAAATAGATCACACTGACAAGTAGTAATTACTGACAGCTGCATTTAATTAGCAAAGCAGATTCCTTCTCCTGACAATAAAGTATTATTACATGTTTAGCATTAGCACGGCAATAGAAGAGGTGACTTTGCTAACACAGAACTAGAAGACCTGTTTTCTTTATTTAAAAATACACACACACACAGTTTGGCTGGAATCAAGCTTGTGCTGCGTGGGAGTGTCTGTGGTTACAAAGAGAAAGAAAAACAGCAACTGCAAAAGTGGCTTAAAAACAACAACAACCAGAAACCAGGCAGGTTGTACAAGGAGTAAGAAGCAGTCTAGTTCTCAACCACTGGCTTCCAGTCTGGAACAGCGAGTCATTGTTTTTGTGTCTGGGTGGGTGTGTATGTCTGGGAGTGGGGCGAAGGCGTTTGGATGTCAGAGATAGAAGTAGAATTAATCCATGAAAATTAGTAATTTCTGATGACACTAAGACACGGGTGTGGTTCTTTCTTTTCTTCTTAACCCGATACACAGCTCTAGCTTGTAGAGTATTTGAAAAGTGTAGGCGATCAAATTTTGGATTTTATTTACGTTCTGGATTTTAAAGTTGATCGCACTTTCCATCCATCCTTCTGATCATATAGGCTTGTGTTTTATCTTCTACTTTCCCTGTTATTTCACTGCCACTGCCCTGTCTTGTTCTCACCTGGAATTCTTACTAAGACCTTAGAAGGGTGAGGCTCCAAACATTGCAGTAGGTGGTCAGTCTCTAGAACAGTACCACCTGCCCAACCTCACCAGTCCAGAGTGGAGGGCTGGCTTCTGCTCCTGTTGAGGAGGACCCTGGAGAGCACCAGAACTAGTGCTCCTTGGCTTTAATGACTTGTGCTGTTTTCATTATTTAAACTATCACTCGGGATGTAAACAGATGAGCTTATTGTGTTGTTATCAGCAGAAACCAGTGCCAGAACGTAACATATTTTCTCCCACTTGTGGAACCCAATTCTGAAAGTTACTGGAGGTCCCAAGTCTGAAGTAAAAATTGTGATGTTGGGCGCCTGGGTGGCTCAGTGGGTTAAGCCGCTGCCTTCGGCTCAGGTCATGATCTCAGGGTCCTGGGATCGAGTCCCGCATCTGGCTCTCTGCTCAGCAGGGAGCCTGCTTCCCTCTCTCTCTCTCTGCCTGCCTCTCCATCTACTTGTGATTTCTCTCTGTCAAATAAATAAACAAAATCTTTAAAAAAAAAAAAATTAAAAAAAAATTGTGATGTTGCATGTCTGGAAGGTGTTTTTATGAAGTGGCCCAGTATGTTTCTACAATGCTGCTCTAAGTTATCTGGATGGGATTTATTTTTTACGTTGTAAAAATAGACCCAGTATAATTTACTGCCATCTTGTAACTTGCCACTATAAATGCTATATTCCTAAAAACTTATGTATCCATGGCAATAAGAGGCAAAATGAATATGAATCAAGGGATCCTAAATTGATCCTCAAAAAAAACTTCCATCCACAAACTGGTAGCAGACTTCCCAAACTTAATCTTTCTGGCTTTTCCTCCTCTCTCCCACTCACCCTCTAGTGAACATGAACTAAAGAAGTCCTTGGGTGGGGGGCGCTGCAGCAAGAACAAGACAGTCTGCAGTGAGGTAAACAAAGGGAATTGCACAAAGAATGGGGCCAATCCACTAGTTTGATCCTTACCAATATGCACAAGTACACTGTGATCACAGACTGTGTTCACATCCCCAGATTGGGCACTGGACCATCTTTGTTCGCTAACACTACTTATTCTAACTAACAAAAGTATTTAAAAGAAAAAAAAAAACAACAACAAAAAGAAAAACTCAGGAGCCTATCTCTGTTTCAAGAGGCTTTTGCAAAAAGTAAATTCTAAGAAGCAGCATTTGTGTGGATACTAAATATAACTATGTAAGTGAGCATTTAGTTCAGACCCATTAAGAGTTATTTTGATTATTAAACTGCAAAACTTCACTAACATTCTAAATTTAAAGCCCTACTGAATCTTGTAATATATTGGCATTTAAGTCCTATTAAGAATAGAGGTTTATTTTTATTTTGTGCTTCAGAAACCAAGAATAGAGGATTATTCGCTGAAAACAGTTTATTGGATTCAAGGACATTGACTGAAAAGAAGTATTGTGATCGTTGAAATTGCGTATGTTTGACAACTCAATGTTTCAACTACAAAACTTTCCAAAATTAGATCTATAAAATTGGAAACTCTACTACGCATCTGCTCTAATTACTGTGCTAGTTCATAAATTAGTATTGAGGAATAAACGCTCAAATATTCTCTCTTAAGGACATTTTTGACTTTAAAAATTGTCATTACTCAGAAACCCATATTCAGTCATTAGGCAGATACTTATTGAGGGCCTAATGTGTGCCATAGAGATGAACAAAACATAGTCTTCAGGCTTCATGGAGTCAGATGAGAAAGCAAATTACATTACAAATTACATTACAATTAAGTAAAGACTAATTCATTGTCATTTCTTCCCTCCTACCAACTAGAATGTAAACTCCACTGAGAACAAGAATTCTTGTTCATTAGTCTGCCCTAAGTATGCCAGAATATTGCCTGGCACATAGTGAGTGCTCAACAAATATTTATTGAATGAAATTGTAGTTATAGGAGATACTAAAGAAGAAGAGCAGAGGAACAAAAAGGAAAGGAGTAAGAAAGTACTACCCTTGGGAAGTCAACCTTAAACTCAGTCTAGAACCTCTAAATGGAAAATCATTTGAGTAAGCTTATAGGGGCCTTACATACATGCTTAAAGGTGAGTAGGCTTTTTTTCTTTACTTTTCATTTTGTTTTTATTGTTTTTTTTTTTTCTTTTTGTCTTGAGACATGCCTAACATTCAGTCAAAGAAATACTACTTTGACAGCTTAAACAATAAATAAGCAATTTGAATCTTGGGATGCAGCAAAACTCCTTGAGACCTTTCTCTCCAGCCCTCTGTGTATGTTTCACATGCACCACAGCCATATCCGAACTCTTCCTTCTCTGCTAACTCGTACCGAAACCATACTCTAGAACTAACCCACCTTGCCAAAGAAATAACACTTTCATCATGTTTCTGTCCCACCATATTGTTGAGCCAGGTCCCCTAATGTCTCTCAAAATTGATCTAGGGTACACATTTTTAAATTGAAACAGACTTTGTTATAATGCCGGGGTTATGTCGTGGTTTAAACAGGTTCTTATTTTAACCCTTGATCTATTGTACGAAGATAACTAACCCCATCAAGTTGACTTGTAGAATCCTTTCTGCTCCAAGCAATTTGTACTGCAGTGGGTTCATAAATCATCTATGATTTAAATTTGGTAAACCATTCATTCAGAAAGTGGAAGATTGGGCTGATGCATTCAAGGTTCATTCCCTACTGCAGGGCAACCAAAGGTTTTTGTTTTAAATCTTTGTTTAAATTTTTTTTTCTCCACATTATTGGCCTGGAACCCAGTGTAGACATTTCCTGAATATATAACAATCATTTTCTAGTTTCACAATACTTCATTGACTAGTCATATGACTAAAGTTATCCTGTGCTCTAATGTCCCTTATGTTAGATGAGACACTTTATCTGCAATTGGAATCACTAGAAAGCGTAAGAGTGGTGATCCCATAGACTGGTGTAAGTGAACAGAGGATATAATGGGGGTTTGCTCAGGTGTGCAAATCTATTCCTGATCCATTTGAATGCACTTGAATACGTTGACCAAAAGTCTTCTTTCGGAATGTCACCAGACCGAGAGACTACTGATAAGACTCTGTGCATCCACTTGTCTCAACAATTGGCATAGGCTTTGGCTGGAGAAGGCAAAGGACACAAAAATAAGCCAATAACTGACAAATGATGCCTAAATTGCACAAAGAGATAGTTTTCCATGAAATGCCCTCATTTTTTTCCTAAGAGAATTTATTTTGGTGGGCAAATATCTGTAAGAAACTCAGGAGAATACTGAGCCTACATGATTAAATAATTGGGGGGGGGGATGTTCATTTTTTAAAACTGGGAGTCAAAGCCATCAAGCTAATGTTGCATCAAAATGTTTTAGGTCCAAGGATTTTGTTCTATTGTGCCGTGATTAAATGTCAAAAGCCATGTGTAAATGATGAATAAAAGTGATGAGCTGAAACCAGAAACCTACCCATGTTAGGAACCACTTGCCCCTCCAGGGCCAAGTTAGAAATGAAGATTTTCAGAAAAGACATTCAAGGGAACACAGGTATAAGTGTCTTCCCCTGATCCAGAATCTTAGAAGCTTTTTGATTTTTCTCACCAAGGAATTTTATTGGGTGTCTATGATACCTGGTAGCTGTTGTCTAAAGGGAACCAGAATGGGTAGACAATTCAAGAGGGCACATTTTATGTGCAGGAATGACTATAGCAATGCACAGTAACTCTTCTATTAGGTGGGCTTTACCTCCTATCAACTCCTTGTTCTTCCGTTCTTCAGATCTCCCACTCTCAGGACCTAAGCAAGTACAGGAAGAAGACAGTGCCCCCCAGTGCTCCTGATGGCGTCTTCTCTGTATGTCTTTGTGAATCTCCCTTCCTGACTCAGCATCCCTTCAAAACAGCCTTCTAGATCTCATTAGCCCTAGTATTAATATTGTCTTATTCTTCTGAGAACATTCGAAAATATCTTCTGTCCCAAATTAAGGTCCAAAGCCTGAAACCAGTTCTCCTTAATTTACTCTAAGCTCGTCTATAGCTTTGGACTCTCGATAATTTTGTATACTTTAGCTTTCTATTCATTGTGTCGACTTAATATACAGAAGCAGTAAGATTTGTATTGCTTGAGCCGTCATCATATGCCACACCCTATATTAGACTCTTAAAGTGCATTCTCTGTTACCTTCACAATAACCCAAAAGGGTCTCCCATATTCCACTTTTATAGAACAGAAATATCACCTTAAGTTGAATTGCTCAGAGTTGAGCAGCTTGGAAGAGGTAGAAATAGGAATTGAACTCCTGTCTATATGAAAACTGCTTTGATTTCTGAAGATAAAATTTAAGTATTCCTGTTCTATTGGTACTTAATAACAATTGAATGATTTTACCTGTACCCCCTTTACACACTTAAGAGTCATCCAAATAGATGTCCTTAACCCCTTTATATGTATCATTATGTGTGCATCATTATTTATCATTAAATATGTATCATTATGTATCATTAATATGTTCTTTTTCTCTAATCCCAACAGCAGTACTGCTTTATGGTTTTTTCCCCCCCTTGTACCTTCTAGGTAAAAGCACTCCCCTTCATTCTGGTGTATGACTTCTTAACTACATGTGTTAGTCAGGAGTAGACTAGGTTGTGCTGAGGTAACAAATCGGACCAATTTCACACGTTGAACATTCATTTTTCCCTCCCACCACATTTCCATTACAGGCTGGAGGGCTCTGCTCCAAAGGGGTTGGATGCACTCTGGAACCTGGGCTGTCAGAGCACCATCTATGAGGACCATTGCTGATCATTTAATTCAGGGAAAAGAGATCACTGTGGAGGACGTGCTGACTCTAAAAGTTGTGTTTCTCCCTAGAAGAGACACAAGTCCCTTGTATTCATGTTATTGGCCAGATCGATACCTATGGCCAACTCTGACATGAATGAGACAAAGAAATACCACTCTGTCCCAGGGAGGAGAAGCAAATATGTGGCAAGCTTTATACTGTCTATGGCATTAGCTATCAGTGCTTGCTGTTTCTCAAAACTATGGGATATCTAGTCTTTTTAGTGGGTAAGTAGAAGCAAAACAAAACGAAACAAAAACCTTCAGAGAGATTGAGAAGTGTAGAAGGCAAGAACAGAAATGTCTACAAAGAATTTCCTCAAGGGCTATCTCAACAGCTTCTACAGAAATGACCTCCAGGATTCCTGTCCTTTCACAAATAGGTTCCTTCACGTTATTACTTTTGCTAAAATGGATTTGAGTCATTATCAATAGGGAATTTATATGCTTCACTGTTGCCTTTTGAATTTAGAATATATATTTAGAATTTGGAATCGTTTTCTCTGATGTCAGTTCTGCGGCTGATTTTTTTAATGTGTTATATGAGCAAATGTAGATTGTAACTATAAACACAGTGCAATGGAAAAGTGGGCCCATCTGTCTTTTTCAAACTTGATTAGGGAAGGTTGTGCAGATAATACTTTTAGTGTGGTCTTAAAATTAAGGTTAAGTTGCTTTGAAATTAGTTGACTACCATAGATTTATTCACTTTGAGGGTTAGGAGAAATCGAATTGAAAATATATACACATTCCCAAAGACACATTATGTTGCTACTTTAAAATGATGTTTATTTTTTTTTGGTACCACAGGAAATACATTTGCAAGTATAGAGAGCTTTTTTCCTCAGGCTTTGGTGATAGAAATCTTGAAATGGCTAGCAATTCTATTAGAAATTTTGGAATAGCTAACAATTCTGTTACTAACAAGCATTGCACATGATATCAGGGAATAGTCTATGTACTATTAAGCACTGTATAAATGAAAAAAGTTCTATTACATTATCTAAATGGCATGGAGAAAAGTAAAGTCAGTAGTGACTACAAGAAAAGAGTGCCTTTCTCATTTGTTGTAAGTCTGATTTTAAAAATTAATCTGAAACACTGTTCTGTTAAGTCACAAATTTATTAAATTATTAAGTGACCAGCAAGTACCAGGCTAGTCTTGTTTTTCTCCAGCTCCCATCACCATGGAAAATGTCTAAATGCCAGACAATCAAATAAGTAGTCAGATGCTAGGTTAATTGAGAAAGACTGGGAAAACCTTTAGTGACTTTTTTGAAAAACTTCAAAGGAAAAGAAAACAGGAAATTCCAGGTGTATTTATGAAACAGCAAATAGATCTTGACCTACAGAGAGCAGGAAACACAGAGGTCAGGCTGTTATAGTCCTTGTGCTGGGCCTTTTACATTTTCAGTCTTCACAGTGCTCCTGGTTGGGAGTGGAAGATTGATAGGAAGGAAAAAAAGAGGCTGCTGGCAGTTGGGTAACTTGCCTGAAGTTTCTGTTAGTACATCCATGGAGCCAAAGTTAATTAAATTCATACGTCTATTCATTCCTTCAACAAATGCTTATTGACTACTTTCTAGGCACTATTCTAGGCACTGAGAATACTGCAGTGCCCAAGAGAAAAATCTTCCTGTTCTAACAGAGCTGGTATTTCCACAATATTAATGGTTTTCTCTTTTGCTTTTCACTATTGGAATGTTGTAGGATTTTTTTTTATTTTTCAAATATTATGTGACCCTTTTCTCCTACACATCAGGCAGATGAAAGTAAAACTATTCTGTTGAACATGAGGGTAAGGGACTGGGAGCCCTACCAGATCAGTGCCTCCCTTTCGTCCTTCCTCATGTCACATATACCTACTTAGATGAGTACCACAGCAAAGATGTGGTACCTGAGTGGCTACCACAGCAGGGCGAGTATCAGGGAGGGAGGAAGGAAATACGTCCAGATGCTGAGCAAGCCTAAGTACTGGACTGAGAGAGTGATCTTATGACATCATCGAATTAGTATTGGAATGAGTTTATTGGCAAGCGGTGGGCAGGATAAACTTGAGGGAAGTAAGGCAAGGGGAGAAGACCCGGTGGGAGGCTAGTTCGGAAGTCTGCCTGAACTAGTGAGTTAGCGGTGGACGCTGGGTAGACTCGGAGGGATTTAGAGATGTAATGGATCAGCATATAAAGACTGATATCGTGCATTACAGAGACATAGATTTGAGGGCAGTGTATAGGTTTAGGAATTAAGAGAAACCAGGTACAGAGCCTATGCTTAGCAGTCTGTAACTGTGGTCACATTCCTAATTTGACCAGAGCCTCAGTTTTCCCATCTGAAAAATGGGTATAATAAAACCTAACTGTGAATTAAAGATAATGCATATAAAGTCCCAAGAAAAATGAAGTCGCCTACAAGGTACCTTTCCATCACCTAGCAATTTTTGTAAGATTTTCTAGGAAAGTCTTTTCTGTAGTCAAGAACAAGTTGTTATCTTTATTATTACTATTATTATCACGACCACCACTTCTTCCTCTCTAATAAAAGATTGGATGTAGTAAAGAACTGATTGAATCTGATGTGCCAGCTATTATTATGAAGAGTCAAAGAGATAAGATTCTCATCCTGATTGGGATAATGGTGGAGCCATTAACAAAAAATTAGAATCAGGTGCTTACTGACATACACGTGTGCAAAGGAACTGAATGAAGTGTGTTTATTGCAATGTGTATGTAGTAACAAAGGCTGGGAAAACCTGAATTTCCATCATTAAGCGCTGATCAAATAAATTATGCTCTATTCATACAATAGTATACTATTCAACCAAAAGAAAGATAAAAATATGTAATGAATTCCAATACAGCTTTTAAGTATAAAAGGGTGTATACTCTCTCAAAGAATAACATTTAGCTTTCCCACATGATTTTTATATTCAGGGTACTGAGAAAAGAGAAAAAGTAGAATAAAAAATGAACAAATGACATTGTTTTTTAACTAAGGCTTTTGCAGTGGCCTTCATAAAACATCAACATGGTCCAAACCATGGGTAAACTTTGAAAATAATAGCAAGAGCTGGTAACCAGAAGCTATACTCTATAAGTCAAATTTACAAAAAAACTTGAAGGTAAAGATCATTTTCTTAGGCATTATTTATCTATTCACTCTTAGCAGTTAACATCATTGAAGTCAAAGGAAGGGAGTTGATGTAACTCACACGTGTTGCATAATGGTGTGTGCAAATTGAATAATCCAAAAGAAATGTGTTAAGTTTAAGGAAATTAAACAGATTGAGTTCTCACTTTCTCTAAGAGCTTAGAATATATAACATCTTTAGAGACATACAAATACACATGTATCACATTTAATAGAATGTACATAAACAAAGTTAGATGCGTATTTGAAATACGTACTGTGGATGGTCACTGATTTAGGGTTTTTTTGTTTGTTTGTTTTGAAAGCAAGTATAAGAAAGCAAAACAAAAAGACTGTCAAGATAATAGGAAATGCCTAAATCTTGTTTCTCCTTGATAGGAGCTAATAAAAAGGATGTTTTAGTCATTCTTAGAAAAAGATTATGGAGTTACAATAGCTAATAGATACTGAGCACTTGCTGGGTCCAAGCATGATGCTGAGTGATTTACATGTTAGTTAAAACCTCATAACAACTTGATGAGGTAAGTGCTTCTGTTTCCCCAAGTGGTTCATTTACTTGCCCAATATCCCACAGGTAATAAGAGGTCAAGTGGGCATTTGAACCTGAGTCGGCTGACACCAGATCTCTTACTTGTAACTAAGGTGCTGGATTCTCTAAGCTGATGGTGTGACCTCCAGGAGGCAGAGCAGTAGGATTTAGTTAGGTATGCAGAGCTACAGGAAAAACAATTCAAGAGAATAGATTTAGGTATAGAAACAGGAAATAATGACATGCAGACTTGGTGGACAGGTTCAGTGACCTATATTTTACTATTAAAATTTTGCCCAGGACAGCTATTTATTGTCAGACAGTTATTATTATTTTTTTAATCTTAAAGAGTCTGAGATTAGATTCCTGAGTGAGTGAGTGAGTGAGTGAGAAAAAAAACTAAAAATTTGAACAATGCAGTGATGGTAGGTAGATAAATTATAAAAGCGATGCACGTGGTTTTTGAAATTAATGAAGAAGAGATTGAAATTGAGTTAAAGCATTGCTAAGAGTTTTTGCCAAGAAAATAGGCACAATGCTTTTGGCTAGTGTAGTCCTTGCATTTTTTCCTAATTTCCTAATTGGTCGCCTTATATTATGGGCCAGCCATGAAGTGGACAGAATGTAGTTTACTCTCCGGGATGGGGAGTCATGAATAGTGAGGTGTTAAACGGTGGAGATTAATGAGCCTTGGCAGGTCAGGGTAGGGGAGCCTGGGTGGCATCTGCTTCTCATGGCAGTGGGTTTAGCTCTCTCCAGTTATATGTGAAATAGCTCAAAGTTCAGACTTGCCAGTGGAGAGAAACGTCCTTCTTCTAAAACCGTATTCTAATCCCCCCACCCTCCAGCCCTCCTCCAACCCCCATTATTCCTCTGTGGTTCCTTCAGAGCCTTTGGACAACTCATGAGGGTCTTGGTTGACCTGTGTTGGTGGCATTCTCCAAATAGACAAGCTCTGCGAGGACGGGCCCCGTGTCCCTTTCGGTCCCGACGAGGTAGATCCATAATCTACCCCTGTAGGTCCTCCGTGAATATCTGCTGAGTAAACAGGTGGATGCATGAAATGTCTTTTCCATTATACTTGGAATAATCAAAAACATCGTCTTATCCTATGCAGATATCATATCCATAGGTATTGCCCCAAACCCTGAAGAAGCAGTATTTTTCTAATTGTGTGTGTATGTGTGTGTGAGTGTGTGTGTGTTTAAGATTTTATTTATTTATTTGACAGAGAGATCACAAGTAGGCAGAGAGGCAGGCAGGGGCCCGGGGGGTTGGGGGAAACAGGCTCCCTGCTAAGCAGAGAGCCCAAAGTGGGGCTCAATTCCAGGACCCTAAGATCATGACCTGAGCCAAAGGCAGAGGCTTAAGCCACTAAACCATCCAGATGCCCCTATAACTGTGGTTTTTGAGACTATTTTAGGGACACCTAGGTGGCTCAGTGGGTTGGGCCTCTCCCTTTGGCTCAGGTCATGATTTCAGGGTCCTGGGATCGAGTTCCACATCGGGCTCTCTGCTCGGCAGGGAGCCTGCTTCCCCTCTCTCTGCCTATCTTGTGATCTCTTTATGCCTGTCAAATAAATTAAAATCTTAAAAAAAAAAAAAGTCTATTATAGAATTCCTTTGCGTTTCTGTTATCACTTTCTGGAGGGAGATCAGTAACTGGAACTACATGCTTCAGTTTACCCCAAGTGTGTTAAAGATGATTCTTGTGAGTAATGCCGGTGGAAAAGATTACTTGGAGAGGGAGAGGTCACTTCTACATTCGAACGTGACACTTCCTAAGGGCATTCCTTCAAGATTGACCTATATATTTTACCAAAATGAAAATAAAGTTATTTACATTCTTAGAATGCCTTAGCTTTTACAGAGATATTGGACATGAATTCCTCATTTGCCATTTCTACTTTTTAAAGAAACCATGAGTTAGGGAAATTAAATTACTTGCCCAAAGTCACCTCACTAATAATTGGAAAATCTAAGATGTTAAACCAGATCATTGAATCAGACTTCAGTGAGTTTCCCATTAAAACACACTGGAATAACTTGCTTTTACAAGAAAAATCTCATTTTATTCCTCAAACTAGCTGTGTAACTGCTATGCAACTATTTCATTGCATAAGAACTAAATAAATAAAAACCCCAGTAACTCCTGAAGTCACAGTATCAGCTTTTTCTTATAAACTAATCTAACACATTTTTTATGTTATCTAAAATATATTAAAAAAAAAAAACTCTTGCTTTAAAAGCTTAGAAGTAATTGGTGCTGATGATTCCGTGACCTTGTTCATTGAGGAGAGCTTTATTTTTTTCCAGCAGCATTAACTACAGAACACACAAGTAATATTTATGGTGAATTTCTGCCAAATAATATAAATATTTGCTATGTATAATGTGGATTACTCTTACTCTGAGATCACCTGCTTTTATGATTTTTGTTTTCTTTTTGAATCAAGTTTTCACTTGAATACTTTTGGATATTTCTGGAATCATCTCCCTCTTCTCTACATTCCTTGTCCCCTTGGAATTAAAAAATCATCAATTTGATTTCAGTGCTCATCTGATATGTGACAGAATAAACAATACTGGATGTGTTCCAGGCCCACATTACATTGAATGCCATCCCTCCTCCAACAGATGGCCAATGCGGTGTTCGTTTTATGAGCGTCCTTAGATCGGGGCTGCTTCCTGCATCATTGCCTTGTTGCAACTGGTAGCGATATGGTTGGAAGAGTTACTTCCAAAAGCAGATGACATTATGGTATAATTTATACAAATAATTATCTGTACACAGGCAAACTACTAAACTACAAAAAATAATGTCTGTTGCCTTGAAAAAAATAAAAGGTGGAGTTATGGAAGGTCCTTGGGCACTGATGGCCCAACTCACTTTATAGAACAATAAATTCAGTAATTGTTGATAGAAAAGAGTCCCATGCCTGCTTCCCATTTCTCTTGATGGCACTGCGGGGTTAGATTGCAGAGTGAATGAAAAGATGGTATGTTTTCAAAGCCTTGGCAGCCTGCAGTGACCTTCAGGAGAAATGAAATGCTCTGCTGGCTAGAGAAACAATTGAGCTGAAACCAGTGAGGCGCAGAAAACTCAGAGATAGACTTCCCAAATTAAAAGCTGTTAGCAACAGCCCAGACAAGAAGAGGGAGAAAATAATATTCTGTAAGGTGATTTTATGCAAGGATTTAAAAATGGGGGAGAAAACGAAGTGCAAATAAGAGTAAGTTTGGTTTTTGTCTGCTGAAGAGCTTAGCGTCCCTACGTTATCTAGACCTTGGGTATATGTAAGTCTAACCTGTTGAAAAGCGTGCAGAGAAAGAGAAGTCAGACCTTATCATAAAACAGCATGAAAGAATTAGTAGCGGTCACATTATTTTACAATCAAATTGTTTTCTCTGCACTTCGAAGCCACAGAGTATCAGTCGATGGACCAGGTATTTGTAGAAGCTGTTTGACATATTTCTTATGAAATAGGAATACTAAATAAGTTGACTAAACCTGTTGGATGGTTAAGTTCTATGATTATTTGCAATTTAATTTCTATTTTTTGAAAATAATTGATTGTAACAAAGTTTCTGATAGCTTGTTGAAAAACTAAATAAGCTCCGTAAATAAATGCGTGTCTAGGGTAGGTGGAAGACTAAAACTATCTTTCTTTTATCTTTGTAGGGGATAAAGGGAGTTGTAGTGGACAATGAGTAGAGAGCTGTGCCATATTATAATATTATGTGCAGTGGTTCCATTAACGCTTATACAGAATGCAAAAATAGGTAGGAAATAACCCTAGCCATGTTTACATATTCTATACATGAAAATTTATATGCACAAATAAAAATGCTCTTATACCTACAAATGATCTATTGTTCATACAGTATCCGAACCACATAGTATAGTTGTGAATTTTGCATGATTATTTGTTGTTTTAATTACATTGAAACCCAAAAGTGGGGATAGGTGGAGTATAATAACACAAAATTAAGAATATCTTAATTTTAATCTTGCTTGCAAAATCTACACTTGTAAAATGTCTTGCAACTCTGAGAAGCTCTTTCTGTGCTCATTATTTTTCAATGGTGAGCACTTATTCATTCCTCTTCACTGTTAGTGACCTACATAATATCTATGCCAAGCCTTCAATCTAAAATTTATGAGTGCTCAGCACAAATAAAAAAAAAAATGGAGTTGTAAGCTTTCATGTTCACTTACTGTTTATCTTTGAAGAAAACTCATGTATATGAAAATTAAAAAGGGAAAGGATACTCACAGTTATTTTAGTATATCTTAATCTTTTTTGATCATATTCACTTGAAAATTTGATGAAGACTTTGTCTTTTCTCTAGGGAAAAAAGAGCGTGCACACAAAAAATTTGTGTTGAATTTCAGAGGATTTTCCAACTCTATGAATTTCCAGGGACTCCTGGGAGCCATGAAAGCAAATAAAAAGCTCACTTTATTTTTCTAGGAAATTACTCAAAATACTAATTTTTTTTTTTTCCCTTTTCAATTGAGACACATACGTGTGGACTTAAGCCAGTAAAATTGCTCTGTATCTAGCAAGGCCGTCTTGCTGAAATTAACCTATCTAATTGACTCAATTTAGGGATCATTTTTGTCTGCCTCCAATGACGCCCTGGAGAAGGAATGTCAGCATCCCGAGAGCTCGGTAGAAATGCACATTCCTGGGGCATCATCCCTGACTTACTGCATCAGAAACTTGGGGTAGGATATAGCAGTTCCCTTCCAGGTAATTCTGATGCAAGCTGCAGCTTATCAACCACTAGTCTTAAGAACTCCCTTATTTCTAATCTTCATAGCCAAGCATCTATTTTAAATTCCTTGATTGATACATAATTTACATACAATAAAACACATGCAATTTAAGTGTGCGTTTGGTGAGTTTTGACCAATCAATGGACTCATTTAACCACCACTGCAATTAAGATACCATCTTTTCCCCTATCTCCCTAGCAGGTTCCCCCATGTTCCTTGCCAGGTAATCCCTGTCATCTTCTCCCCAGCAAGCTATTAATCTGATTTTTACCACTATTCATTAGTGTTGCCTATTCTAGAACTTCATATAAATGAAATCATACAATCCATATTTCCTCCACATCATTTAAAAAAAAAATTCATCCAGGTTGCCGGGTGTATCAGCTCATTTCTTTTTATGCTGAGTAGTCTATTGTATGGATATACCACAGTTGTGTTTTTCCATTCGTCTGTTGTTGGACATTTGGGTTGTTTCCAGTTTATAGGTTTATTACAAATAAAGGTGTTGTAAACATTTTTTACATGTCTGTTTGTGGATGTATTTTTATTTTTCATGGGTAAATAATACCTAGAAATGGAATTGACACCATTGTCAGTGTATGGTTAATTTTATGAGACTGCCAACCTATTTTCTAGTGTGGTTGTACTCCCATCAGAAAAATATTAGAGTTTCAGTTGTGTTATCACATCTTCATTAAGACTTAGTATTGCCAGCTTTTTGTCTTTTTTTTTTTTTTTAATGTTTGGCGTGCTAATGACTATAAAGTGGTCTCTCACCGTGGTTTTAAATTTCATTTCCCTAATGACTTATGTTGAGCATCTTTTCATGTGTTTATTGGCTGTGAGTATATCTTATTTGATGAAGTGAATTCTTTTGGCCATTTTTAAGTGGGTTGATTTTTTCGTATTATTTAGTGTTCAGATTCTTTTCCTTCTTTTTTCTTATTTGCTTCTGGATATAGGTCATTTATCATGACACATATTAGAAATATTTTCTTCCAGTCTGTGGCTTGCCTTTTTATTTTCTTTCTCTCTCTCTCTCTCTCTCTCTCTCTTTTTTTAAGATTTTACTTATTCATTTGACAGAGATAGCAAGTAGGCAGAGAGGCAGGCAGAGAGAGAGGGGGAAGCAGGCAACCCCTGAGCAGAGAACCCTATGCAGGACTTGATCCCAGGACCCTGAGATCATGACCTGAGCTGAAGACAGAGGCTTAACCCACTGAGCCACCTAGGTGCCCTCCTTCTTATTTTCCTAATGATATCTTTTGAATACCAGAAATTCTAATTTTGACAAAGTCCAATTTATCAATTTTATCTTTTAAATTTTGTATAGATTGTGTCTGGTCTAAGAAATCTTTGTCTCAAGGATCTGTCCTGTGTTTTATTGTAGAAATTTCATAATTTTGGCTTTTATATTTATAAATCTCTTACATTTTTAATTTAGATCTAAATCCTGAATGTAATTTGTGTATGGTGTGAGGTACAGATCAAGGTTCTTTTCCTTTCTCGCCAACTTGGCTATCTGGTTGTTTCAATGCATTTGTTGAAACTTGACACAAATATCTGTTTGCTTGTTTTTTTAATATTTTATTTTTTACTTGAGAGAGAAAGAGCAGGAAAGGGAGACCATGAGTGGGGGAGAGGCAGAGGGAGAGGAAGAAGCAAACTCCCTGCTGACCAATGTGGTGCTGGATGTGGGGCTCCAGCCCAGGACCTCGGAATCATGACCTAAGCCAAGGGCAAATCCTTAACCAACTGCGCCACCCAGGTGCCCCGAAAAGTATTTATTTTTAACTTGAAAATAGTTTACATTCACTTTCTGTTGAAAGTTTAAGACTCTTCTCCATTATTCTTACATTTTTGCCCGAGGGTCCATTGGATAATGTTAGTTTGTAAACATTTTAACAAGAGGGGTTCCTGGCTGGCCCAGTGGGAAGAGCATGGGACTTGATCTTGGAATCACGAGTTCAAGCCCTATGTTGGGTGTACAGATTACTAAAAATAAATAAATAAATAAATAAACCTATTAACAAGAGACCCAGCTATTTCTGAGGAATTCAGTATTAGCTTAAATATTAGTTTGGCTCGAATTCACCTAGAGTGGGGAAAAGACAAAAATGTTCTATATAGAACCCTATATAGAAAGGTGGATATAAAAATAGCAGATAATGTGTTAATAGAGGACATTACTCAAGTAGCAAAATGAAAATACTACAGATTTTCAAAGCAGAATGCTGAATTGAAAGTAAAAGGACTTACATGATGAAATACCAAGTAAATTATTCATTGGTTCAGCAATGACCACAGAAAAATGTTTTGCTTAAGGTTTTTTCCCCCAATGGCAGCAATTTTTAAAATAGCTTTTTTTTTAAATTTTATAATAGAAACATAAGTTTATTCATTAAAAAAGGGAAATTATAGAAAAACATAAAGAGTAATTTAAATAAACAATAGTTCTTCTAGTGAGAAGTAACCAATCTTAAACTGGTGTTCTATAGCAACCATTGTTTTCCTTAAGATATTATAGAACTCTTTATGTCTTAGTAAATGAAGGTTAGAATTCTATAAGATTTTATTATTTGGAAGTTCTCTATCTTGGTGAACTATTTCTCTATAAATGCTTTTGCTGTTTTCTTTTTGAGTTTTATTATTATAAACACTGCTGTGATTAACAACCTAGTATGTATAATTTTGCATTCTTGTCTAATTGTTTTATAAGGTAGTATTTATTTCAATGAATAAAATTGGTTGTTGTGTTTCTTTTTTTATTTAATATATTTCTTGAGCCTGAACATTTACTCTTGATGACTTCAGTGATAATCAGCATATTCAACTTACTGGAACATTTACAACTGGAACTAAAACCAGAAACTTGACAAACTGTTTTTATGTTTTGTGGGGAATTTGAGGCCTTAAGTGAATTTATATATGTAGAAATAGATGAAAAGTTCACCAAACATTCCTATCATTGACATAGTAATGACATATAATGCCATTAAATGAACATATATTAATCAATTCTTTATTGTATACAAGATGCTATTTAGATGGAAGTGGGTGGGGAGGGAGATTTCCTGGGTACCTAGGAGGAGAAAAAGAACTTTGGTGAGCAAATAAAATAATGTCTTGGCATTTTAAATTTAAATTTTATAATACAACTGAATTTGACAGCTTAAAATGCCATTTTAGGAGGAGTTTTTAATCTAGAGTCCTTAAGTAACTTTAATTATTTGATTTCTTAGCTCTGGGAGAAAAAATTTAGGGTTCCAAATGTTTTTTTTCATACAAACTATGTCTCACTGACCATTAGCATACAGTGAAGGCAGATATATCCTTCATTTACTGAGCAGTTATTACAGAACAGATGTTGTAGTAAGCACCCTGGAGGACCTTGGCACCTGCCTGGGAATTTAAAAGTTGAAAGATATTTTAGATATAAGAATATTAGTTTGGATTTTAAGTCTAAGTCTTCTATAGAGACTCTAACTTTCATCGTTTCCCCCAGCATTCCATTACGGGTTTACCGTGTGAACCCTTTCTGCTGTGACATGTGAGAGGAATCAAGTTCATTGCCATATTCCATGGACTCATCCGTCTTGTTCTCTGCACATGACCCTTACGACCTTGATGAAAGGCATGTTCAAAAGTATAAATAAGTATAAAGAAGATCTTTTTCTTTAGATAAGCTTTATGTTTATGAAGTAGAAATTGGAAAAGAGCCCTGGCAGGCAATATTTAGTGCCGACTTAATTCTCTGCTCAAAATGTGAAACAATCTTGGCCCAAAGACAAACGTAGGATGGTATTTTTCAGTGTTTTAGGTCTCGTATAAAAAATGGAAATGTTTAACACAAAAGGCTATTTCAGTGCTTTTAACCTGAGGTTACTTAATTCATTACACTGGGTGGGTATATTGGAAAAAAGTATTATCGATATGCTTTATGGACAAATAAACACCCAAATCATATGAAGTTTTCACCTATTACTGCTTCAGTCTATGTCTTGGATAACTCTGTTTGTACTTTATTCAAGTTTCAGTTATTTTTAGCATACCACACTTTTAGGGATTTCACGTCCCCTGGTGCTTGCGTGTACTCTCTGAAAAGATTTCTTTACTGTGGTCAATGAAACCAGTTTCAACAGCATCCCCTAGGTTTCTTGTAAAGAGCCAGCTTCTTTGGCTTTACCTTTTATAAATCCGATCTCTGGATGAGGAACACGTTGTCTTCTGTAATGTTAACCACATCCTGGGTGAAGGGGACTTTAATAGCCACTATTTATTTATTTATTTGTTTGTTTATTTATTTTGCCTTATCCATGTTTATAGCAGCATTATCACAGCAGCCAAGAGGTGGAAAGAACCCAGTGTTCATGGGCTGATGAATAGATAAAGAAAATGTGGTACATACATGCAATGTAGGATTATTCTCATTCAGACATGTAAAGCAAGGAAAGCCCGTCACATGCTACCACATGGGTGAACCTTGAGGACAATAAGGGAAAGAAGACAGTAAAAAGAGAATATACTGTATGATTCCATTCATATAAGGTTCCTAGAGTCATCAGTTTCATAGAAAGAGCAGGATGGTGGATGCCAGCGACTGGGGGAGGGAAAGAGCACGTCCAACAAATATCGAGTCATGGGAATAACAGCGAGCTGATTAAATCTGGAGACAAACCATTGTGATCCCCCACACAGGTCCTTTGGGTTGCAAATGCTCCTGTAGCCAATAATAGCGGTGGCAACAGAAAGAGCAGCACTATTTTTTACTTGCTAGCCATGGCCAGAGAATGTGGAAACATACTTTACCGTCTTCAGTCATTGCCCAAGTCTACATGCCATTAGGTTTCCTGTTTAATGGTTGAGTCCACTAATTCGCAGGAGGTAAGAAACTCCCTGCGTCTTGCTCAGTTTGGAAGCCAGTAGGTCTAGCTTTGGTACAACGGTGTATGAACATGTGAGACGGCATTTGTTGTGAGCAAATTATCTTTTTAAAAAAGTAAAAGAAGAAGAGAGCTGGAGAGAGAGATGAAGAAACTAGCTTGAGGATCATCACACAGAAAAATTCAGTTGAGACAGAAACCGAGATGCAAGCAGAGAACCGCACTGTCAGCCACTTCTGTTCCACCTCACCTGTCGCCACCTCCAGCGGCTCCGCCCGGAATGAGAGTCCTCCCTTGTTACTTTCTAGTCCGTACACCATCGTCCCTTGGCCACACCCGCTGGCTTCCACACTGAACAAGACCGAGCAAGTTTCCCACTTTCTGCAAGTTAGTTGACTCAGCTGTTAAATGCAGCACTTGAAAGAGCAATGCTTTGTGCGGCTGGTTCTCCTTTCTGCCTCCTACTTGCCTGTTAACATGATTCCCGGTCTGGAGGGAAGATTGCCCTTTACTGGTTTCACACCTGTCTAACTGTCCAAGAACACCAGGTTATCAAGGTCAGCTGTGCCTCAGCTCTTGGGGAGCAGGAATATGTCTGTACAGATAAGGGTTTTTCCATCTCTGGGAAGCTGTCAGAGAAGCACCTCACCTACCATTTTGTTCTCTTACTTCTCCTTCCCTGGGTCTTACTTCCTGGGATCCTGTTCTGGGGCAGTTCGGAGGGTCTTAAGGCATTGCATAGTCACTGCTCTAGTTAACAGTGAAAAAGCTATAATCTCATAGGTAAATGTTTAGTTCACTGGATTACTTCCTGCTAGTCAAGTGAGTCAAACAAGGACAAGAATATCAAGAGACTCATGCTTTAAAAAATTCAGTGTACTTGGGGCGCCTGGGTGGCTCAGTGGTTAAGCCTCTGCCTTTGGCTCAGGTCATGATCTCAGGGTCCTGGGATTGAATCCTATGTCGGGCTCTCTGCTCAGAAGGGAGCCTGCTTCCCCCTCTCCTTCTGCCTGCCTCTCTGCCTACTTGTGATCTCTCTCTGTCTCTTTCAAATAAATAAATTAAAAATCTTAAAAATAAATAGATAAATTCAATGTATTCTTAAGATATTCCTATGTTTATTATTACATAAATCTTCAAAATTTAAAAATTTGTAATAGGCATTTACTATGATCATTTTTTCTATGTTATTCTTGGAATAAAGAATATTTGTTAATTGTTTCTTCTCTGCAAACAATGTCAATGTGTAAAAATTTTCTTTTCAAATTAATGTATCAGCTTTCTAAGGCAATCATTTCTAAGTTCATTATATGACTCAGCTCATTAAATTTTTGACATCAGTCTTAATATTTCACATGGAATAATAACTGTTATAAATTAGAGTAATATGGTATATAGTGATACAGTCAGAACTCTCAAACCACTACAGTCAAAACCAATATGAAACTGGGAAATAAGAATATCTTTGAAAATAAATTTAAGTTCATCTCACGTTGGTATTAATTAAAATAGTATTCCAAATTTTCTTAGATATGTTACTATCAATATTTTATTATCTATTAAAAGAAAGCAAATCACATCCCACTAGAAAATGCCAGTTCATCTGCTTTTTAAATTTAAATGCAAATTATTTCCACCCCTTACCTTTACATTGAGATAAGTCAAAGTAGAAATTGCATATGTTATGCATTACTTTACACAGACTTCAATATCAAAATTATTTTTATCACTGTTCTCCAAAAACTTATTTCAGACCAACAGCAATGAATCCAATTTTTATCCTAGTTTCTATATTACATTTTAATACAATAAAATTCTCAGACATTTATAAGAAGTTTTATGATAGTTCTTAGAAATCTCTATGTAATTTGCAATAGATGACTACGTGAAAAAAATGTGAGGGTACTCGTGATAGTCCTATTTCTAATGTGGCATTCTGTGTTGCTCTCAGAACGGAGAGGGAAATGTTTTTTATCTTATTCCACTGGTATAATGAGTAATGATCTCGAGGATGTCCTAGCACACCTACACTGGGGAATGTCACGGGTCATAGTGTAAGAAGATTTCAGCCATCAAATTTTGGGATTTCCTTCCAGTACCCACAAAGTCTGGAAACTGCAGTTGGACAACAAAAAGCTGTAGCCTTCTGGATCATCAGTAAAGGAGGTCTAGTCCACATTTTGCTACTAATGACATGGGAGGTCTTGCTTGACAAGAATGTAATAAGACGCTCACGCTGCTCCTGTTAATGCAGTTACACGAATTTCCCCCACGAGCCTCTACCAGATGCTGCTACCATCAGAACTGTGCTGGGAAGAACAGAGTTTCAAGAGGAAGAAGGATATATCGAAATGGAAATAGACCCAAAGAAGCCATCTTATGTTCTCATGTGTGTTGCTTAAGTAGGGGGTAGGCATTTAGCACGTACAGCTTCTGTTGGTGATTGAGATTCTTAGCGAAATCAGAAATAGGTAGGATTTCCTACATTGCTCAGTTTAGTGTGTTAAACTGGTTGAGTTCCTGGATTATAAAGCACTTAATAGTCTTCCACTGGTTTAACGTGGTTACCCAAATAGCATCTCCTGAATATAGCTATTTATGTAATAACTACACCTGTGTCCAAGAGAGCACACTGTACCTATCTCCTTTTTTTCCTAACCTGTGAAATGTTGAAAATGTTTTTTAGTCTCTACTCATATTGATGGATAACAGTTCACAGCTAGAATATAGAAACAGAACACTCTGTTAAAAAATTATTACAAACATCATGTCAGGCACTAAAACACCAATATGTTTCAATAATGTTATAATACAGACTTAGCCCTGAGATTTATTCTAGGTCAAAACTATACACTGTTTGTAATTTCATGATAAAACTCTGCCTCTGGAAAATCCATATACTATTCATGACAGAAGTTTTGCCTTAAACGGTCCCTGAATAAACCAGAAGAAAAAAAATGTTAAAAATTTCACTCTTAAAGAAAATGGAGGGGGGGTGTTGAATATTTTTTAAAAATCATAATTGTTTAAGAAATATATTTAGACTAAGAATCTCAGAAATTAAAGTTCTTTCTTAGGGACAAAATGCCGTGGGAATTGCATAGGAACTGTGTGGCCTTCATTGAATCACTTTAACTTCCTAAGCTTAAATGTTTATTTCTGTGAATTCAATAAGCCAACCAGCTGATCTCTCAGTGTCAACATTATAGTCCCATGTATGGTATACTTGCTGGTTCTCAGGCCGTGAGTGGTGGACTCTTAGGATCTTCAAGTCACTGTCAGGGAGTCTCTGAGGTCAAAACTTCCATGATATGAAGGTGTTCCTTGTCCTTTTCACTGTATTGACGTTTGTACTGATGGTACAACAATCAGTGGGGGGTAATATTTCTGAGGCTTTAGCACAAATTGGGGCAATACCACCCAACTGACTAATCTCCACTACCACACACTCACATTAAGAGATTAACAGGGGAGGCAGCTTTACTTAAGAATGTCCTTGATGAAGCAGCCGAAATTGTTAGTTATATTAAATCTCAGCCCTTGAGTGTGGTTTTAATAGCTTGCATGGCAAAATGGGAAGTACGCATAAAGCTCTTCTGCTGCCTATCAAGGTACAAAGTTTGTCTTAGGGGAATCTCCTGTGGATTATTTGATTTGCTAAACCAGCCATATTTTCCATGGAACATGGAGTTGACTTGGAAGAATGACAGGCCAACTACAGTTATTCATGTTTGGGTATTTCATAGCCATTTTCTCAAAACCCAGCAAGATTCAATTAGGCTGCCACTTCAAAAGAAAACAATTGACAGTACTTATAGCCAATGAAAAAAAATTCAAGCTTTCAAGCAAAAGTACTGGAAAACTTATATATGTTGCTATTAGTGTGACAGCTTCCCCATTGGTAAAGACTTCTCTGATGAAATGTGTGGTTATTTTTTGACAGTGAGATGTGTCAACATTTGGTAGATATACAGAATTCACTGCAATATTTTCCAAAAGACCAGTGTATAATGTTAAAATTTATGATTGGTTAAAGGACTCAGGATGTTCAAAGTAACAGACCTATATTTTTTTGGAGGAGAATGCAAAAGTTCGTTGATAAGGTTTGTGATTCCACAATACAACTAAATTCTAAGAACTTGTCAAGTTTTGGTGTAGTATTAAAAGAAAACACCCACAATTACCTGAGAATGCTATGTGAGGCCTTATAGATAAGGTAGTTGAAATGGGAAGGAATAATATATATATATATATATATATATATATATATATAGTTTTTATTTATATATATTTATATTTTATATATAAAATATATATTACATAAATAATATAAATATATTTATACTAATTTATATATAATTTTTATATATTACAAATATACATATACAATGTATATGTATATTACAAATATACATATTTGTATTTATACAAATTTGTATTTATATAAATTTATACAAATGTATACATATTTATAATATATATGTTGTATATTACAAATATATATTAATAAAACTATATATATATATATTTGTAAAAATGTATAATAACAAATCCCTTCATACAATTTTTGAGCATAATTATCTTTTTTAAGAACGTTATTTACGTTAACATTTAATGAGTTTATTAATTTTAAGTGAATATTTTCTTAAATCTCAATTTTGATTCTTAATCTGGTAAATTGTGATATATATAATATGCATAAACAAAATTATCTGAGACCCCAAAGTTTAATAATTGTTAACATAAACCATTAAGGCTGGCATGGGGTAAACTATTCAAATCTAAGAGAGCTAAAATAGTCATTCTTTAGCCACTAGAGGGAGCTTTTATTTTATATAAATGTATAGTGTATAGGCATTAAACATTTACATGAAAAATAAATGCAAAAATTCTAGAATTGCAGGACATATACAACACAAAGCTTTGTGAGAGACCCCAGTTTTTGTGCTTTATTTCTATAGTAGCTCCTTAAACAAAGTGGAAGGATTTTTTTTTTCTTTAGCCATAAGTTTTTTTATTCTGAGTATGCTTGAGAAAATTAAGTTTACATTAAAGTAGACATTTAAGAAAACATCACGAAGTCTTAGTATATGATACCATATGGTTAGAAGTCATTAATTGCTTTCCTCTTTCTAACTACTTCCTTATAAATATCAGGAGTTGGTGTGGTACTTTCTTCTTACTGACCTGTGAGTAATTGCTAGTTGAGTGTAGGTCAGTCAGAAATACTCCTGACATATTGTATTTCTCCCAGAGACATTTGTATCACTTACAGGGAAATGATGATGCATATGGAAGCAATGACTAAGTTCTGAGTGATTTATTTCTTCTCTTCTCTGCGGTTCACATAGAATCACATTGCAGTCGCGGCACTCATTCCTGTGGTGTTATGAACTCTCCTTCAATGACATCTATTTTTAAATAATATTTATTATTTTTCTTTGTCTTCCCAAAGTCTCGGTATGGAGAACCATATCCTAATTCTTAAGAGATGGGTACAGGCATAACGAAAACCTGCTGGATGACTTTTGTAGGTAATTTAGAAATAACTACATGCAATATTGCTTGTATTTAATAAATAATCTTCCGTGCTCAGTGGTATGATATAACTAAAGCTAGGTACATCCACATTTGCAGCAGCTGTGGTCTTCCAGATTCCCTGGAATTTTTTTTTTCAGGTAAGGTATAATGTGCCCTGCCTGATACGGACAAAGGTGACGAAGTCCCTTGCAAGAAATATTATTTTCATTGGGTACTTTTTTCTCCTTACAGAATGTCTTCATGTGTTCATTCAAGCCAGTGGTTCTTAATATATTGAGGTTTTCAGAAAAAGAAAAAAGAACAGAAAGAAAGAAAGAAAACTTCTGAAATCAGGTGAATGCTATGATTCCTCTGCCCCCCAAAATATGCAGTCACAAAATGCTAAATTTTTTGCATATAATCTTGAAGGTTTTTAGATCTCCCAAAGTCCAGCTAAGAATTCTTTTTTAAATCAATAGAAGATCAGGGGCACCTGGGTAGCTCAGTCATTAAGCATCTGCCTTCTGCTCAGGTTATGATCCTAGAGTCCTGGGACTGAGCCCTACATTGGGCTCCCTGGTCAGCAGGAAGCCTACTTCTGCTTTTCCCTCTTCCTATGCTTGTGTTCCCTTTCTTGCTGTCTCTCTCTCTCTCTCTCTCTCTGTCAAATAAATAAATAAAATCTTTTTAAAAAATCAGTAGAAAATCAGCGAATAATAGAATGTGATTGGTTTTGTTTGTTTTGAGCTGGGAGGACAAGTATCTGGGACTAATAAGCACTAATCATCTTGTTTAGGTTGGAATCACTCAAAAGATCTTTGGATAGCCTGAAATACTTTTAGTAAAGTCTTCATAACTTATCTCTATTACAAATGTTACAAAAGCTAGAGCTGAAAGCTGTTAAGGCACCTGGTAACTCCACAATGTAGAAGGTCCACTCTGAGTTTTTTTCACAGATTTAAGAAAGTGACATTTTTAGAAAAGCCAAATTGAGTCATCTTGGTTTTAACAACTTAAACTTTTCTGAGTGATTTAGAGCACACAGTTTCCAGAAACTAAATTGGTCTCGAGAATTAATCAGGAATAAACTATACAAGTTTAAGTTATATAAAGTATACTTATATAAAGTAAGCTTAGAACATTTTAAATACAGGCAAACCTAAATAGTAACATTAAAGTTCTTAATCCATATTCTTTCTGCAGCATTCTCACTTAGTTGAGAAAGGATTGGCATAATATATTGAAACTGTGAATAATGAAGACATAAATGATAACACTAGGAGATAAAGGATCAAAGGTGCCCCCTAAGGATCCTATAAGAATGAAAAAGATGAGAGAGAAGAGTAGAAAATAACTTTTGTTCAGTAATTCCTGGCAGGTGTTGATAGTAGAAGATTACTCAGAAAATGGAATACTTATTTTTTTTTCCAGAAAACAGACCCCAAACCTCCGCTCCCTGAAATTTTTATAAGGAATTTTCATTGTTCTTCATAGCTTTCTGAATACCTTCACTTCTTTTAACCTTGTATCTCTATATCTGAATTATTGCCATTGGTTTTATTAAGTAGCTGATGACAGTTTAATTTTGTTTATATACATGGATATAGCTACAGTAGGGAAATGCAACTATAATGAACTTAAGCATGACCTTGCCTTAGTATTTCACATGTGCTGCTATGTTCCAGTGATCATGAAATAATTTTCTATGACTTTCAGCAACTCTAGATGATTGTTACCTTGATTGTGCCTTTTGAAGGTCATATTGATTGAAATAAGTGATTTTTCTGTCTCCGTCATGACCGGTTGGTCCTAACAAATGTATTTAGGGGTATCCAGGGTCATCACACAAAACTAAAGCACACCTCCTTTATACCTAAGGTTTGTAGGCTGCCGTTTGGCAAGAATAATTTAACAACTTCCTGAGTAACTTCAAATATTTGCAAATCTTGGAGAGAAGAATGGCAGACAGTATGATTTGCAGCTTGGAGAGCAAGTGTAGTGAGTCATCAATGATGTTCAAAGCCAACAAAGATCTGATGAATGCATGCTGTGGTTTTAACATTGGAAATCAACGGTCAATTATCCAAAAGGCTATTTTTTCCTTTAAAAACCTCTTTTAAGCCCTTGGTTGCCCTTTCATTCTTCTAAACTTGGCAGGCATATTTAAGTGGTGATGATGGGCAGATAGTGGTGCATAGCAGGGCTGTGTCATGGTCCTGGGAGACCAACCAATCCTTTTCTGTTAGAGAAACTGGTAAAATAGCCAAGGGTTCTGCCCTATGTCCAGGTTCAGGGAAAGGATGATAAGAGCTAAGGAGAGTATCAGTGTCGCCAAAATTGAGTTCAGGTCCAGGATCCAGCCCCGGGTAGGGAAATATCTTTAGGTATCCTGAAGCAAACTTTCGTAAAGGCCAAAGTAAAGGTTTCTTAGGAAACCAAAGATTTACCATATTTGGGAAAGAGTATGGGGTCAGGAGCCATGGTGTGGAGACAACAGGGAGAAAATTATGGCTTGTTTGGGATATAGATGCCTTAAATGTACTCTAGTATCTAGGACACCGAGGCTGAATGCAGACCTTATTTGCTGCTGGCAATGGGGCTTCTCAAAGTATGTATGCCTTGTTTGGCATTTACTCAGGTGAGCCAGGACTACAGATTTTTGACAGTGGCTCTGTGACTGAGAAGACAAGGATCTCTTTTACCTAGGACACTTGAGCTTTCCAAGGGATGCTAGTGTGTTCTGTGCCTGATCTTTAGAAATCAGTTAACTTCTCATGGAAAAACAACAAAGATGTCAAGATGGTTTATACTTATGCACATCACGCTAAAAATGAACTTACTAACAGATACAACTTTTTTTCTTGCAGAATCAACTCTTGAAGAAACCTGCTCATTATTTTTTAAAAACAACTTTCCTGAGCTAGCATTGCTCTATCATAAAATCCATTTATTTGAAGTGTCAGTTTAAGTGGTTTTTAGTATATTCACAGTGCTCTGTACCCATTAAAGTCAACCCTATCCTCGTTTCCCTAATCCACCAGCCTTAGGCAACTACTAATCTATTTTCTGTCTCTATAGATTTGTCTGTTCTGGACATTTCATCCAAATGGAAGCATGTAATATGTGGTCTTATATGACTAACTTCTTTCACTCAGCATAATGTTTCAAAGTTCATCCGTGTGGTAGCACATATCCACATTTCATTAATTTTTACTGCTGAATTTAATATTTTGTTGTATAAATATACCATTTTATTTATACATTCATTAGTTTATTGGTATTAGGGTGGTTTCTACTTTCTGACTATTAGGACTATCGTCTCTGTGAATATTCATGTACAGGTTTGTGCATGGGCATGTGTTTTAATTTCTCTTGGGTACCTACTTAGGAATGGAATTGTCATATAGTAACTCTGTGTTTAATGTTTTAGGGTATTGCTAAATTGTTTTCCAAAGTAACTGTGCCATTTTATAATCTCACCAGTAACATATGAGGTCACCAATTTCTATACATCCTTGCTAAGAGTTGTCCGCTATCTTTTGTTTTTGGCCATCCTACTGGGGATAAAGTAGTATCTCATGGTTTTGAATCGCATTTTTTAAATTAATAATGATATTGGGCATCTTTTCATATGTTTACTGGCCACTTATAGGTCTTTTTGGAGAAACAGCTCTTCAAATCCTTAGACCATTTTTAACTCAGGGTATTTTTTATTATAATTTACTGTATACTTCTATTGTACTTTAAGCTGGTTTTCTTATATTCTGATGCAAGTTCCTTTTTCAGATAATGATTTGCTTATTTTTTTCTGTGAGTTGTAATTTTACTCTCTTGATGGTGTTCTTTGAGACACAATATAGTTTTTAATTCTGATTAAGTCCAATGTATCTGTTATTTTCTTTTAAATCACTTGTGCTTTTAGTAGCATACCTCAGAAACTACTGCCTAAAGCTACTGGTTATTTCTGTGTATTAAGTCATTTTCTATAGGGACGCCTGGGTGGCTCAGTTGGTTAAGCAGCTGCCTTCGGCTCAGGTCATGATCCCAGCATCCTGGGATCGAGTCCCACATCGGGCTCCTTGCTCGGCGGGGAGCCTGCTTCTCCCTCTGCCTCTGCCGGCCATTCTGTCTGCCTGTGCTCGCTCTCTCCCCCTCTCTCTCATAAATAAATAAAATCTTTTTAAAAAAAATGAGTAAAGCTTATAAGTCATTTTATATAATAACCCTTAGATTTTTAGCCTTGCATTATTTTACATTTTGCCACATGGCTGGCTGTTGTTACCAGGAGGTCAGGACCATTTTTCTGGTGTCGGGTCATGGGAGTGGGAACAATATTCAAGAAGTGCATTTTTTTTTAGTGATCAGTTACTTCCTAGTGGTCACTAGCACTGAACTTGGGAAAGAGCAGGGAAAAGCACAAAACATGTATTTCTTTCTTTGCCCTTTCTTTCTTAGTAGGCAGAATATGTTTCTCATCACTCTTGATAGATTTTAACTAATACCGAATACCTTGGATGACCACAAAATATGTTATTACCAGAAAATTCAGCCATATCCCCCCAAATCAGGTTGTTGGTTACCATTATCTTGTAGGGAACAAGACTTTGTCCTCTGGGGTCACACTTCAAGGATGAATCCCAAGTCTCTTACTTATTAGCTGTGTGAGTGTGAGCGAGTTACAGCATGGTGTTCGAATTCTCATGCATAAAATGGTCATGACAATAGCTTCTACCTTGTAGACTTGTGAGGACTAAATGAGATACAGGTTAACCAATTTGAACAGTGTCTGACATGTAATCTGTGCCCATTAGTGCTAAGTGGCAGTGATGATGTTACAGAATTGGTGTATCTGTGAAAAATTGACCAGAACGAATTCCGATGTGTCCTCTGTACTACTGTTGAAATATTTCAGACAGAATGAAATATAACCTGAAAATATGAACAGCACCAGGTGTGCACAGCTCAAACAGAAAGTGTAATACTCACTCATCTATTTTCTGTGTTTTTTAAAGAGTTTTTTTGTCTTATGAGAATGAATTATATCTTCTAATAGTAAGGAAATTGCCTCCATCAATCTTTGTTGTTTAATTTGTTTGAATTCTGAGCATTAAAATAACTCATTAATTAATCAGTTTTCTTCTAATACTTTTTGGCAATCCAAGATTTCTCAACTACTTTCAGTTGTTACAAATATATTAATACTTTATATTTGACTGTCACAGTTAGGGGAGTTGGGGGAAAGCCTTTATTTTATTTTATTTGCGAGAGAGAGGGAAAAAAAATGGAGGGAGAAGCAGAGGGAGAGGGAGAGAGTGTGAAGTAGACTCTGCAATCAGCCCAGAGCCCGATGCAAGGCTTAGTGTCACAGCCCTGAGATCATGAACGAAGGCAAAACCAACAGCTGGACACTTAACTGAATGAGCCAGTCAGGTGCCCCAAGAGGAGAGCCTTTTAAAAACAATCCTATTAACTACTTTTATAGGAAAGATAATTCAGAGAAAAATTAGTGTCAACTTTCATAAAAGTATGTTCCAGTTACCATTCCCAAAATAATGTGTCAGATCCTTTTGTATTCATTATCTTTATTACTCATTCTGGCAGTTTCAAGTACACCGTCAATATTTCATGAGATCAACTATTTTCCAGTACAAATACTGGGGCAGATGCTTTGTCTCCCAGTTAGACCGCCGGTCCCTGGAGGAAGGCACTAGCCTGACTTATTCTGTATTCCTAGCTTCTAAAATGGTGCTTTGTTTATAGAAAGTATTCTGTAGATTCCTACAGAACTACACAATTTTAAGATTTTTTTAAAATTTATTTTTATTAATGAGAGAGAGGTCACAAGTAGGCAGAGAGGAAGGCAGAGAGAGAGGGGGAAGCAGGCTCCCTGCTGAGCAGGGAGCCCAATGCGGAGCTCGGTCCCAGGACTCTGAGATCATGACCTGAGCCGAAGGCAGAGGCTTAAACCACTGAACCACCCAGGTGCCCCACAATTGTAAAGCTCCAAGAGGAAGGCCTTCATTCAAAATGGGGTAAATTATATTATAAAAGAACATGCTAACTGTACACTGAGAGAACCAGTAAAAGTCTTGAAAGACACTTTTCCCCATGGCCCTACTTCCATTCCTTCCTCAGCAGCTTTTGTCTGGTTTCTTCTCCTCTTAGTCATGTTGCTAACACACAGGTGCCTGAGGAGACTCTTGGCTTGAGAGCCCCTCCAGGGTGTCCCCACAGTACCTTGAACTTCCTCAATGCAGCACTATTCTCCATTTTATAAGTGCTTATTTAATTGCCTGTTTCACCCTCTAAACCAGAGTCCCTGGAGGCAGTAAACCATTTTTGCCCTCTGCCGAACATTGTGTTCTTCATGTGTGTCTAGCATGTAGAAATGCGTGGTACAGAATAATTCTTCCGGTTCTTGCTGAACGATTGAAGTAATTCGTTAGCGTCTACCTCTGCCACTGACTGGTTGTGTGGGCTTGGGGAAGTCAGGAGCCTCTCCAAGTCCGAGTCCATCTACCTCTAAAATGATGGGGTTGGGCTTGGTCAGAGTTGGAAATCAGGTGGTCTGCTTGCTAATTCTGACCCAGAACAGTGTTTTTTTTGTTTTGTTTTGTTTCTTTTCTCTCTCGCTTCTGTTCATTTGTTTCAGAGAACATGCCCTTCCATTTCACCACACCCCCCACTGCATTTCAGGTTTTACCCTCCTGCCCCCTTCACCAACCAGCTCATGAGATGTTCGAAGTTGCCACCCCTGACCTGGGGACCATCTATGATCTAAAAATCTGTATGACTCTAAAATTTTGATTCCATGATGTTTAGAAGAAATATGCAATTTCACCCTTCAACCTGCATTTACTTGTCACAAGGAGCTTTTATTTACACTGGTTTGTTTTCTGGAGTGTCTTTTGTTTTGGCTCTTTCCACCTGGGAACGCTTTTGGATTCCACAGCTTCTAAATCTTTGCTGTTCGCTCTGTCCTTTACTTCAACGGAAGTAATTATATGTATTTGTGTCTTCTCTCTGGATATTTTTATAGCACCACGCAAGGGGATTATCTTTGGGATGATAATGTTACTATGGAAAAAAAAATTACCTTTAAGAATAGATATGTGAGGGCGCCTGGGTGGCTCAGTGGGTTAAGCCACTGCCTTCGGCTCAGGTCATGATCTCAGGGTCCTGGGATCGAGTCCCGCATCGGGCTCTCTGCTCAGCAGGGAGCCTGCTTCCTCCTCTCTCTCTCTCTGCCTGCCTCTCTGCCTACTTGTGATCTCTCTCTGTCAAATAAATAAATAAAAAATCTTAAAAAAAAAAAAGAATAGATATGTGAATTTTAGAAGTTCCCTGTTGTTCATTTGACATGTATTAATTCTCTATTTTTCCTATAGATGATACCCTTATCTCTGTGCTTGTTACAGAGATATATGAACACATTACAATTCTGAACTTGAACAGTCATGTGTAAAAACGTGTGTACATATGAACAAATGGCCATAGTAATTATTTTATCTAATTTTAAAAGAATTTTAATAATAATGACTTCATGTAATTAGCTATCCTGCAGGGTTATTTTTTCATCAGAGCGGAAGCAAATACAAAAACTGCAGATAATCCTCAATGAGTCTTTGCAGGATGTCTGGTTCACAGAGGTATCCTTCTCTACATACTGCTGCTGAATAGAATGAAGTCTGTTTGACATGTACCCCTACTTGCTAAAAATTGAGTAGAACATAACAGGCTTCTGATGAGTAAAAACATTAATGTAGCAGAGTAGTTTACAGATGGTAAGATGAACTACTTTTGGGTTTGCTCGCAAAAAATATATAACAAATCTAATTTTTTTTTCCATACTGAACAGAGCAGCAGACATTACATTGAGAAATATGTGACCATTTGGCCTACTATTACTGCCTATTTTAGAACATTCTGCATGGTTAGCTGCTTGGAGCATAGATTCACAATAGAAGCAACTTTCAAATCTAATAGAAACCCGTGGGACATACACATGGGATTGTTCAAATAATTGAACTCCCTTCCACTTATGACTATCTTATTTGCCACTTGGCACAGGCCTGGAGATTGTACAAGCTGTGAAGGAGCCACTTGGATATGGTCTGGCGGTCCCTAAGCAATCATTTTAGCTTCCGTCACAGTAGACCTAGTTTATATAGCACTAAGGAGCACCGTCCTTAAGAATATTAAGGAAATAATTGCTCATACATGAGTTCTGAGTAGTTTCCTTCCCTTCTGTATATTTTTCACGCTCTTACACTGTTATTCTCAACGTGGTTATCTCAGGTTTAGGATATTTATGGTCACTGGCTAAAAAGGACCTTATTCTATGACAGTTTGATGTTTGAAGCAGCGGTAGCTAGCCTTGAATGAAGTGTTTCTGCTCAGGAGAAGTTTTACTTACCTGATATGTCAGCAAATGTAGCAGAGTTAAATATTACAATAGTCAATACAGTTGTTTTCTGTATTTGGCCAAATTCCCCCTGTCCTACGTCAAGCACCTAATCTGTTATTGGAGAAGGGAACCTAAGTTCTGAGGATTTATTCTGTGCCCGACACTGTTTGTGATAGATGGCTACTCACTTAGGAACTTATTACCTTATGGATAAAAAGTTTTTGATTCATAAAAATATCAGATTTGATGAAGGGGCATTAGAAAAGGTAATTATGATTCATATCCACTTTCCATTCATCTATTAATGTATTTTACTTTATTTCCTTATTTTATTACGTGTGTGTGTTTGTGTGTGTGTGTGTGTGTGTGTGTATGAGAAAACAAGAAAGAGGAAAAGAGACGTGAGCGTGAGTCCATACTCTTTCAGGATAAATTCTTGTGCTTGGATGTAATTTTGTTCTGCTTTCAGGCACTTGGGTTTAGAAAGAGTTCCTAGTGCCTTATTAATTTGTATGTAAATGATTATTTGTGAGATAATTATCTGTGTCCGTTATTAGTATGTAAATAATTATCTGTGAGATTAAGTTTCTCCATCCCGCAAGAAAACTATAATCCTTTAATACACAGACATGCTCACCTTCAGGTATTAGTTCAAAATTAAGAAAAAAAGAAAGGTAAATAGAAGAATTAGACATTTGATCTTTGCAGGAATTTCCAAAAGGCTTTTTCACGTGTTTCAGCCAGTAGGATTGGAACATAATCGGTGACTTAATAGTGCATAATCTAAAAACTGTTTCAAAGTCATGAAGAAAGCTTTTTATCAGAAATGTATGTCTTTAAATAGATTAGATGTGGCAGAAAAGTTTTATACCTTCAAACTTAGCAAGGTTAATTTCAGGAGTTCAAAGAGACATATCTAAAACTATTTCGTCCAGCTTTTTATCAACAGCTAGAGAGCTTGCTATGAATGCCAACCAAATGTAGCAAGGCTCTGCTTGAATACTTCAAAGGCAAGAAGTTTGTGATATGGTCAAGTGTAAGCATTGTGTTCCTGCCTAATTCTAATTTTGCAGGTTTTTTTCTGTATTGAGCTAAGGTCCACTTCCATGTGTCAGTGCTTTTCCTCCCTAATGCTATCTCCTGGGCACGGGGAGCATTTGTCCCACTTCCAGTTCCTTCTCCATGACATACAACTGAGATCCAATGACAGCCTGGTCCCCTTTCTGGATGAAGATTCGCATCCAACTCTTCCCATAGTTTAAAATCTCTCCACGAGTTTGCATCAAGCTTCGCAGAAGAGATGTTTGCCCTCCTTGTTCTTGTTTCCTCGCTTTAAATTCACTCCAGAAAGTGCCACAGTCTGGCTTCTCCTTTGCCTAAATTCTGCTGAAATGTTCGGGGGGTGGGGGGCGGTTATTGATGATCTCCTGAGCACCACATCCTGAATGTTGCCCTGTTGATGCTTGGAGGCTCTTCCCTCTTGTGAGGTCCTAAAAGTTCCGCTTCCATTTCCTCCTGTTTCTGACTGCACCACCTCAGGCTCCTTCATGAGTTCACCTTTTAAAGGTTAGGAGTTGTTTTCCAGTGTGGCATCCGTCATCTCGTCATGTTGTACACATACGGAGCAGTTCTGTCTGCTGCATGGGTCATGGTCCATAGCCCAAGGTTTCACAAAAGCATGTCACCAAGTTAGGTCTTGCTCCTAACTTCTGTAACTCAATTGCCCCATGAACTGCTTTCACCTAGGACCTCCTCATCCCTTGCCTGTTTTTCCACATTATTCTCCTGGTTGGTCTTTATGTCCAATCCATGTCATCATGGTGGCAAGAGGTTCCAGAGCTTTCTGAAACAAAAATCAGTCAGCATCTGTAGTAGAAGGTTTCAAGGACTCTTCTTTGTCTGGTGAGTACTTTTCGAACTCCTTAGTATAGTGTATGAGGCTCTTCATGACTTGTTACTTCTCCAGTGTAACCTAAAATCACTTTCTACCTGAAAGGGAAATTTTAGTCCCAGTTACAGTCCCAGAGAATTCACTTCTGCTTCTAAGCCCTTGAAGCTCTTTCTCACCTCTGGACCATATGCAGCTTCTTCTGCCCGAAACCTTCTTCTTCGACCACTTCTTACACAGCTCAGAGATTCCATTCCACTTGCCTCATGGTTTATTCTTCCCAGAACTCATTTAAATGCCTCTTTGCGTGGTAGCTCAGTTGCTTAAGCAACTGCTTTTGGCTCAGGTCATGATCCTGGAGTCCTGGGATCAAGTCCAAATAGGGTTCCCTGCTCATCAGGGAGTCTGCTTCTCCTTCTGACCTCTCCCCTCTCATGCTCTCTCTCTCAAATAAATAAGTAAAATCTTAAAAGTAAGTAAGTAAATAAATGCCTCTTGGGTATGTTCCTGGAGTCCCAATATATTCAGCATTTACCACACTGTGATTACCTGATTACCACCAAACCGTGAACTTAATAGAGTAGTATGTCTTCTTATGTGTGTAATTCCCAGCACTTTATAAAATAACTTTTGCTCCTTAATTTAGGCCTATTCAGTCAGTCACTCAGTGAATTTTTTTTTTGAAATCTACTAAATTCTGTAATTGATGCTTGGCATATACTGATAAGCAAGATAAAAATGGACTAGCTCTCATGAAACTTACAAACAACTGAACAGCCTCTTTATCCCTTTTGAAGATTGTTTATTCATCCCCTATTCCCATATGCCAGGATCATTTAAAATCTTGATCTTGCCATAAACCACATTAGCTAGTCTTTCTGTGCTTTGTGCAGGTTTGTTCTATAGAACATACCTTGGGGTAGTAGGGACCTACTTCATACTAACATGCATCTACTTTCGTTCTCAAAGTAATTCTGAGAAATATTGTCAGTACTGTTAGCTCTTTGTGCGGGTGAGAAAATAGAAGCTTGCAGAATGTAAATCCCAGACTTGTTAAACCCAGAGTTTCAAACCCAGAGCCCAAGAGCTTCACACTAAGCTGATCAAGAGGCTCTTGGTGTCTTCATTAAAAGCACTGATAACAAATGGTGAATAAGAAAGAACTGAACTCTGAGCCCTCAGGGCTGATATTACAGATCTCCTTCCTAGTGACACCATACATTTATCAGACATTCCTATCAATCTCCCTCTTAGGAAGCTCACCTTCCTTCATTCTGTCCGCAAGAACGTTACAAAGGGCTTACGAAATGCCTTGGAGAAATCAGTATCCACCTTACCCATGGCACTGCCTTTATCTATAAATCCAGTGCCCTCATCAAATGCGGAAATGGGCCCAACACCAGAATTCAAAAATATCTGTCCAATGAATGATTGACTTGACTCTCTTTCCTGTTCTTTCCATTATATCCACTAATGGCTTGGAGCTACATAAATGCTTAGTGCAATTACCCTTTAAGTCCTTAGATGTGCTGCTTTAGTAGCAGTATAAATACAAAACACAAACTCTTGGGAGCCTGGAGGGTTCTCTCCTGGGAAATGTACACAGTTGGGTCCCTGTTTTAATCAGCCTGCTACCTGCTCCAAAGAAGAGATCTCTGAAGGTATGCAGTTCCCAACCCAGAGTTACGCTGAAGTACTCAGTGGCAGAGCAGGTGGGACTGAACCCGGCTACTAAAATGTATCAGTCAACCTTGCCTTGAACGGTGTGGTCTGAGAAGAGCCCGTTCGTTCACCAGAGAGGACAGAAAGAATTGCTCCTGCAAAGAGGCTGAGTAGGGCTGACTCCCCAGAACAGGGTCCTGTTAGGTTCCTATCTGAAAGGGCAATCAGGAAGAATAGTGGAAACCATTTTTTTTTTTAATTTATTTGACAGATCACAAGTTGGCAGAGAGGCAGGCAGAGAGAGGAGGAAGAGGCTCCCTGCTGAGCAGAGAGCCCGATGCGGGGCTCGATCCCAGGACCCTGGGATCATGACCTGTGCTGAAGGCAGAGGCTTTAACCCACTGAGCCACCCAGGTGCCCCCGGAACCATTTTTTAAATAATAGATCATTTATAACCTATTTTGGACAGTTTCCGCCATGGAGGTTAATGGTTTCTCTTTAAAAGGAAAAAAATGAGTCACACAACTCTTGTAAAAAATACTATCTCTCCCCCCCACCTTTTTTTTTTTTTAACTTTCTTAGGCGGATGTGACAGTACCAATACAAATGGCACCTAGTAATTGTGAAGTTGTAACTTTAGAAATAAAAAATGCAGTCCCAAAGAGCCCATGTTTCAAAAGAAAAATTTAGCATCGACTTTGATATACCATCTGGTATTCAAATCACTTGGAAAAAAATTATTCATAGTAGTGTGAATTCTCCTAGGACAAGGCTGATGAGGAATACGAGGCTGTGGAACTGAACAACCTTGAAGAAAGTAAAATCCCTTTTGGCATTACCTCCATCTGTGTGGTCTCTGTCAGGAGTCCACTTTTGGTCTGATCCTGTTCAGAAGGGGCATAATTTATAGAAGAAATTTGAGAATAGGGCTTCTTCAAGTTAATTTATTTTTATTGTTGTTGTTGTTATTTACCTTGTTCCCTTTAAGCACTCTGAATTCTCCCTTCAAATCTAATTGACTACGGGTTGTTCTGGGACTCCAAGAAAGAACAATGAATTGAATCATTGGACTTCTTCAGCCAGCAATACTGAAGGCAATAGCCATTTCATTTGGCACAAGGCACCCTTTTGAAAACCCATCTTACAGTGTTCTGTGTGTCTTTTACAAGATTACATTAGGGGACCCTGGGTAGTTCATTTGGTTAAGTGGCTGCCTTCAGCTCAGGTCTTGATCCCAGGGTCCTAGGATCGAGCCCCACATTGGGCTCTCTGCTCTGCAGGGAGCCTGCTTCCTCTTCTCCCTCTGTCTGCTTCTCCCACTGCCTACCGCTCCCCTGGCTTGTGTGCTCTCTTGCGCGCGCTCTCTCTCTCTCATTCTTGGATAAATAAATAGAATCTTTAAAAAAAATAAATAAAAGGTTGCATTAACATATTAATTAGATTCTAAAAATATAATTACAGTTGAAGCTAAAAAAAAAAACTACCCTTGTGTATAACTTAACCTCTCTATAATTTGATCATTTTCAAATAGTACATAAGTACGAAACAGAAAAATGCCATCTAGAATGGTACTATACTTCATTCACTCCTGAGGACAGAGAATACTTGTAAAAGTTGATGTAGTCTTTTAGGCTTCCTTGTATATCATTGTTATACAGAACATGTGTATCACTGTTAAAAAAACCTTCATCCCTTTTGTTTTCTATTTATCATACAGTAATAGCTACTTTACTGCCCATTGGACATTTTGTGCTTAAGTAACAACTGTTGTGGTCAAGAGAGTTACTTGAATGTAAGATGCTTAATTTTGATTTCAAAGTTCATAGGAAGAAAGTTCGGAAAATTGAAAGTAGACCTTGTTTACTCTTTTTCTGATTTCGGTTCTGTCCTTCTCTTAGGTAATGATACAAAGTATACAATTTGTACTTGTAGAACATGTTTGCAGGGCAAGTGTTAGAAAGTATTGCTCTCCAGGGTCTTCCTGAGAATGAGATACATGACAAGTATAAATGTCCTCAGCTGACAAACTGAAACAAGGTTATGAATGACTCAAGGTTTCATCATCTACAGATTTATAAGGAAACCAGCCTCCTGGAGTAGTTTCTCTACCACTTACCTAAGAGGGAAACAAGATGCCACAAGCAGAGGAGAATTGTGGTGAATTAACTGCATCAGTGCCTACTTACTTGTGGCCGTTTAAAAATAGTAAGAGGAAGGGGTGCCTGGCTGACTCAGTCCATAGGACGTGTAACACTTGATTTCAGGGTTGTAAATTCAAGACCCATGTTGGGTACACTTGGAAATAAAATCTTTAAAAAAAATTGCTCAAAAAATACTAAGAAGATAATTGATTGGTATCTTTCAATTTTAGGTCTTCAATTTTTAAAATAAATACCCAGAGTTAGTTGTTCTTATAGACAGATAATATTTTCATGTTTCTTGGACTTACTGTCTACTTTGCTAATTTAGAAGCAGTTGCAGCATATTTTCCTACTCAAAGAAGAATTTATAAATAGTACTGATGGGTATCCAATGTGTTATTTCTTTAAATGGTGACTGAATTGTCTTTATACATAAAGTATATTTTTAATGTAAAAACTACAATGCTGTATTATGGATACTTTCCATGAAGTAAATTTTAAAATGTGCATATTCCAGGCTGAAACATACAAGATAACATGAAACAACAAAGCTCAGTCAATGGTTAAACATACTCATTCATCCATCCAAATGTTCTACCAACTAGCATTTAGCAAGGACCTAGTGTGTGTCAGGCACTGTTCCAGTGAAGATGTATTGAACATCTTCTCTGTCCCAGGAGCCATGCTAGGCATCTGCGATATCAAGTTCACAAAGTACAGCCTGTGTTCTTAGGGAACTATGGATCTGTGAGGAGATTAATTAGTAGCTGACTAGGTCAAGGAAAAAAGCCCCAGGGTTAGGGCAATGATCTCCATCACTGGACAAAATTACTTTTATTTAAATCCGTGGGCACAGACTACATCTAATATCCCAATTATTTTTGGGGGGTGGCAACCAAAAACAAGTGCAAGATTCTGGAGAAGCATGGGGCTAGAAATAGTATAGGTGCCTTCTTCTCCATGAAGTCTTTAGCAGTCTGTCCGGGCAAAGATCTTTTATTCACTTGAATCCACAAAGCTCTTAGGTCTTTTGTCATATATCTATATATCTATATCTGTATATCCTTATATCTGTCTGTCTGCCTGTCTCTGCAGGGCAGCTCAGGGCTTGAAGAGCAAGTGTGTCAAGAGACAGAAAGTGGATGATACCAGTTAGTGTCTTATGTCCTTTTTCATTAGAGAAAGACAAGGTTTCAAAGAAGTATTTTTTTTTTGTTAAGCCCTGAAATGTTGCTGTCTGCCTGCCTATGATGCCAATATACTTAGTGATATTTTTAGAACCATATTAAATTCTAAATATAATATAGTATGGGTGGTTGATGGGACTTTCAGTATATATAAAACAAAATAAAATATAGTATCGCATTGATTTTCTGATTTGCACTGTAGAGAAACACACTCAAGGTATTTTGCCGCTCAGTAATCGCCCTTTGGTTACCTCCCTTAAGGAGTCTGTTTTTAGGGGTACCTGGGTGGCTCAATCTGTTTAGTGCTAACTCTTGATTTCAGCTCAGGTCATGATCTCAGGGTTGTGAAATCATGCCCCATTGGCTCTGCACCAGGGTGGATCCTGCTTAAGATTCTCTCTCTCCCTCTGACTCCCTTTGAACTCCCCCTTCTCCTCTCTGGCGGGGGGTAGGAATATATATAGATAGATATATCTATATCTATCTATCTATATATATCTACAGTACATTGTTAATGGAGGAAAGGATTATTTCATTGAATGATTTTTACCTGTTGCTTTCACTGGTGTGCATTACCTGCAGATATTTTCTTATAATTGTAATGGATTAACTATGTATGTGCACTTGGTATATTATGTGTTTATAGAAATAGATACAATAATTTCAGAATTTTTTTAAGCTACCCAGGAATAACTCATTTCTTCGTATTTATAGTGCATATATAAGTGTATATGTGTGTGTTAAAATAACAGCATCACACATGACTAGTTTGAGTAGGATAAAATTTCAAGGACTATTCCCTCTAAAGCTTTAAGGTGGGAGAAGATGAGAAACTGGGCGAAGGGGGAATTTTCATCTTACTGCAGTGTATCACACAATTAGGTACTTTATGGGGGATTTTATGTCTCCTACTAAAATAGTCAGCATTGGACATTTTCAGAAATAGGATATTGGACTGATCAGATCATTGGTCAGTTTTGCTATGGTTATTTTTGTTTGCCTAAAGAGGGTGATGTTTGCTTGATTTGAATACATGTCAAAAAAGAGAGAGCATCCTTGTTTGGGCTAGCGACAGACATACTACAATATTTCTTACTTGTCAGTATGCTTCTTTTCCAAGTGCCCTGGTAGGTGATACTTAATGATGTGAGAAGAGATTCGTAGTATGTTACATGGACAAAAAGCAGATTATAAAACAGTATATATAAATTCCGGTTCCTTTTTATACACACAGAGAAAAGCTCTCTGTAGCAGAATTGTGGCTATGATCACAGTCTTTGGCATAGTTCAGAGGGAGGGCCCTTTTCCACTTCTCCACTTTTCAAACATGAGACCTTTGACCCTGAGCAAATTATTAAACATCTCTGTGCCTTAATTTCCTCATTTGAAAAATGGAGATACTGATTTTATATAATCTGTTCTAAATTATATATTTCATTATATATTTATAATTTTATATGAATTATATATTTTGTATTTAATTAAATTATATATTATACTTCATAATATATAATATATATAAACATTTTTATTTTATATATATAAGACTGATACAGAGTAAGTATACAGTGTAGTTAAAAATATATTATTAATGTATAATATTAATAGTGCTTATCTCTGGATAGTGGGCTTAAACAGTTTTTATTTCTTCATTGTAATTGTATTCTCTAAATTCTCTAAAATGCATGAATAAAGGCTAAATATGTGATTTAAATGAGAGTTTTAAAAAGGCTAGTACAATAATTTATATTAGAAATCTTTAAGCATTACTCCAGTCATCTTTAATATCTTCTAAACAGACACTACTATTTCAGTCTAGTTATTTCCTTTTTATCTTCTTCTTAGTGCATTAAAATTGGAATATTACTAAGTTACTAAGATTTTAACAGCTTTATAGAAATAAAGGTATTAGACAAAATGTAAGTAGTTTTTCTTCTCAACGTGTTATTTATAATAAATATTAAGACAGACTTTTAATCATTTGTTATGACATTTTAGGTTTCTTTCCAAAATTATATTTTTCATTGAAAGTGAATCACAAGAAAATATGTAAAGCAAAATTATATACTTGAGGGAAAAGAGTTCAGTAAGTCACTTTTTAAAATTCTGCGTTAGTCTATAAAAAGGAAGGGTGGAAATTAACAGTTTATCTTAGACATTTAATTGGGAAGAGAAACAAGCTTCTTCCCAGCAGAACTTAACATGCCCATTTTGCTCTTTTTATTTTATTATACAAATTAATCAATAGCGTATGATATACTTGGCTAATAACCATTCAGGTATTTACTAGCCAATCTCTCTTATGTTGTAAAACTGGCATATGTATGAAAATGATGCACAAATAGAATATTCTAGCACTTTAGAGAATGAGTCATGTAATAGCATGTATCATTTAACTTGAGCTGCAGACCAATTTTGAATTTTTGACCTACAGGTATTTTCTCTCTTTTTTACCTCTTAATTTAATTTGATAAAATTTAGTAATTTTTCCCTCAACTCTGCTTGTTTGAGTGTGTCTTTGAATAGCATGTATGTGCACATCACAGAAAAACACCTTGAAGATTTACTTTTTACTTCTACAAAAGAAGTTTACTCAGGCTGTAAACTTTTAGTATGGAATTTTGCTTTCCACCATTTATTATGGAAAACGTTACAAGGTTTTGTAACACTAATATTAAAGGAACTTTCAGTTCTTTTTTTCTCTTGCTCCAGTAGTAATAGCCCCAGACTTTTAGGAGCTGAAAAATTCAGTGCCCCTTGGGTAATTGTTGAGGAGGTAACACAGTAGAAAGTGATCACAGAATTTTCTGCTTCTAAGTTATGACTGAGACTAGATGTCTTGGCTCAGGCTAGCTTTTCAACACTTAGCACAGTTCTTTGGTAATGAATGATTTCACAACTGGTTTCTCACCATAAAAAAGGACATACTTAAAGAAGAGAAAACATTAAAAATATATGACTTGCAACAACTCTGCAATTAGCACCCAAAATACTGCCTTTGTAAAGTAATGGTTCAACGTAGTATAAAGCCTCCAGGAGTATAACATCATGAATGGATTTGTCAATGGAGAATTCATTGTTAATGTGACAAATGGAGTTGATATAGATTTGGTGTTAAACTTTAAAATTCTTTAATGAATTTTAAGTTTCTCTTACATGGTGGGCCCAGCATTTTCTACATAATGTTGTATGAGCACAGAATCATTTTGTTATCACCTTTAAGGGTGGGTTTACACTTTTTGTTTTGTTTTGTTTTTCTTGGCCTTGAGTGTTTAAGACCAGATTCCTGGTCAGTACCAAGGCAGACAATAATTAACTTCCAGGACTTAGATGTGCGAAGAGAGAGATCATCCCCAAAGGCAGGATTGGTTGGGTCCTCATCAGCTTTTCCAATCCCAGGGACACATGCAGTATTATTTTAAGTAAGATCTTAATGTCTGTGTTTTCTGCCTAAATGTTCCACCTGCTGCTGAAAACAATTGGGGCATCTTTTTGAAGAGATAATCCTTTTTTTTTTTTTTTTCCTTAAATCCCAAAACAGTTTCGGAGGGCATTTCTCAGGATAGGCAACAGCTTTCACAAACTCTCTGGCTCATTCACTAGAGGACTTGTGAAGCTCCTTAGGAATGAATTTCAGGGAAGGTGTTTTTCTTCACTACCTTCTTTTCTTTTTCCCTTAAAAACAGACTCAGTGTGTACAAAAGGGAGAGAATCCCATGATTCTGCATCGTAAACCCAGTAACTTCTTTTTGTGAGCAGACATAGGAGAAAGGCTTCTAAAACATATTCAGCTGGATGAGTCGAAGTATAAACCAAAGCTGGTGTTTCTCACATGACATGAAAAACATAATAGCAAAGACATCTTAATTTACATATTACTTTTGAGGGGAAAAAAAAAACTTGCCTGAATATAATCCTATTTAATTTTTGTAGTTTCTCAATAGTGTTTATATTGTCATTCTTATTTCATAGATGAGAAAATTAAGCCTCCAAGAGGACTTGCAGGTGGTGAATGATGAACCAAACCTGGAAATCACCCTTAATCCAAGGATACCATATATCTAATCTTGATGCTGACTCTGTTTACAAAGAAGTCACAGTGACAACTCAAATCTGGACTTAAATTTAGAAAAGAGGAAAATTAGGGTTGGTATTTTAATAAGCAAAACCTAAAAACATTAATCAAAGTCTGAATCTAGAATTTGGTGTCAAAACAGCATTCGTATATATTAACTCGTAGCTTCAACAGGAATGATCGAGAATTCGCCTTTTGCTTCTATCCTAGGAGTAAAACCACATTAACAGCTTAATTTGAGGAGAAGTATATTTAAAAGTCCTGGAATTCTGGCTAACATATTCCATAAAACGTATCCCTGTTTCTAAAAGAGGGTTAAGGAACAAAGCTTTATCCTCGTGAAGCTTTCCGCAGAGAGATTCTTTTTCTTGTGACTTCACATGAGCGGTCTCTAAGAGATTAGCTGTAGCAAATTCCAGGAGTCACTCAGTGCTAAGGGTTCCCTGGTTCTTGCCTTTCATGATGGAAGCAAAGGGAATGAAAAAGGGGAGGAAGAGGAGGGAGGAAAGGAGAGAGAGGGGGGGGGGGAAGCAGGCAAGCAAATCTGTAAGGAGAGAACTGTTCCAGGTGCGGCTCAGTGGGCCAAACCAAGCATTCAGTACAGTGTATTAACATGGGCTTGAATAATTCAAATTTTGAGACCACAGGAAGAGGCTTTCCAGTGGGAGGGAAAGGCACCATAATTAAAGCTTCCCTGGCACATGGAGGCAGCTGTATCTTCCGGCAGACTGAGAAAATTGGACATGGCCTAATAGCCTAAGAGAACAGGGAGGCTGTGGTGCATCATTGTTTGCGAAGTGTTAGGTTTATTTTGGGGTTCTCCAATTATAAAGTCAATTCTCTGGATACCAGCGTCTTTTACATATTAATGGCCTAACCCTTGGCATATGGCAAGAATGCAGGATTCAACTCTTGAGACTGCTTGAAAAAGGAAGAGTGAGTTCAAAGATGCCAGTGGCCCCGTATTACATTTTTGAAAGCTGAGCTTTCAAAATAAACAGGAAGGTGGGATTTTTTTTTGTTTTAATCAATATGCAATTCATTTTAGAAAGAGTATTTCTACACTTCATGTCTTCACATAAGGTGCTCAGGGGTTTCAAAATATTTGGTACACACACACATACACAAGCATATGGTTGCTGAATATGCTGTTTTAAAAATAAAGATTATTTCTGTTATATACATTACTTCCCATAACAAATCTAAACTTCCGCCTCAACTCACTGGTTTAAAGCATTCAAGAATTTGAATGTTGATTTTAATTTATCCAAATGCCATGCTTCATCAGCACGCCTTGTCTGGTTTTTCTGTTGTTTTTTGTTGTGTTGTGTTGTGTTGTGTTGTGTTGTGTTTGTGGAAGGGCCTATTTTTTCCCCTCTAGTGTACTTCCTATTTGTAATTTCCTGTCCTCTCCCAGTGTCTTCAGCAAAGGAGGCTAATGCTTGTTTTCTGGGGGTTGAATGCTGCACAGGGCCTATCTGAAATAAACAATTCAGTGTATTCCTGGAGGCCTTGCCAGACTGAGAAAAGCTAACATATTGTGGCATCCCCTTGGGGACTTCACACCATGTCTAGGCTAAAGAAGGTGGAAAAAAGAGAGGAGCGGAGATATCTTCTGTTTCCTCTTGCCCTGGCTGACAGCAGAGTTACAAGCTTACCTTTTCCTTCACATTTGATTTCCCGCTCCCCCACTCTCCGGACCCTCAGTGCACCTAAGAGCTCTTCTCCCGGTGGCTCCAGGGGATTGGAAAACAGAAATGAAAAGCAAGGAAGCTGCAGTCCACTGCTCCAGGGAGAAAAGAAGTTTATTTCTATCAAGCAGTGTAAAAGCTGGCCAGAAAGCTTCTGTGGCCTTTCAGAGAAGCTTTTCATTACTTTCAGCACAACTTAAAACTTTCGTGATAAAACTGCATTATACAGGACTATCATTCTGAGAATTGGATCCAACACCATAGGACTCTATTAGCATACTTTGTAAAGTATAGCTTCTATTTTAATTGAGGGGCCGTGTTATCCCTTTTAGTAGTTGTCTCGGTTTTATTACTGACTGAAGATGATGTAGGATAAAAGTAAGTGAAACACCGAGCTGCATTGGAAGTAGGACCATTGCCGTGACGATGTGATTGTTACTTGGAGAAATGGTCTGCCCTATCTTAGCATACATTTCCTAGTTTGAATTTCCAAATTAGATAATACCTGAACTCTCATTTTCATGCTGAAAGTCTGTTCCTAAGAAGAACTTTGCCAAACCAATGAGACAACTGCCTTCCTGTGATCTGCAGAAACGGCCTTGGCTGTTTCTGTAACCACAGACCCATTGACCTGAAACTCTCACATTTACAGATTGCATTGTTAGTCTGATGATGATGAGATGTTTTCTGATTTAATACTTACCAGTTTTTATGATTCCTTAAAGGCTCTGTTTACAGCCAAGTGTCCTATTTTTCTTTTAGTGCTGAATTGTGAATAAGCAGGTCAGATCAGCTTCAAAGACATACAAATGGAAATCAGATCTCTGAAGGCTCATCCTAAAGGCATTAGATGGAGTGTAATATTTACTGCCTTCAAAAATATCATACTTTGTACTTTTTGCAAATAATTGTAATGAAATAAACTTTAAATACACCATTTACAATGTGGAAGACAGAAGATGCAGTCAGAAATAATTTAATAATTTAACGTTCAGGAAACTCCATGACAGTGCAACTAGAAATGAGTCTGATTTGAGTCCAGTTTTACTAAATGGATTTGGATAGCATCCCCTGGCCCTGACTCCCCTTCCCAGTAATGCACACTGGGTCCTGCTCCCTCTTCCTGGTGTAAGGGCAGCTAGCTCCCAGAAGTCAGCTGTGACCGGAAGTCTCCTTGGATCTGTTGAAAGGCTCCATAATGCGGAGCCAGAGTCTCCTTTCAGACTCAACTCACCATATCTCTGTAAAATCTTCCCGACTCCCTTGGCTGCCTAATGTTGACCTGGATCATTACCTGGAGTATATCCTGGAGTATAGCATCCCGTTGCCCTCAGGAACAAGGGAAGAATCCTTAGCTGGAGGGTTACAAGGCCCTTCCTGGGCTGGCCTCCGCTTGAGTTGCCTCAACTTTCTACCCTCCCTGCTCCATTTACCTCAAACAACTTTCCCCTCGCCCTGTCTTCATGACCTCTTTCCTTCTGTGTGGAATACATTCTCCAACATTTAGCTCTTCCTCTGTCTCTCATGCACACACACGTTTTTTTTTTTTCCCTACAAAACTCCCACTCTCCTCATGGCTCTCATAGATATCATTTGCCTGAGAAGCCCTCTTGGACCAGTTGGGCTGCCCTTCTATACACTTTTCTAGTTCCAGGGCCTTACGGTTCTATTTGGTCCTGCTTATCGTGCTGAATTATCATGGCCTGTCCTTCCTTGTACGGTATGGGAACTCTGCCCTAGCTACTCCCTAATCTACCTGAGACTAAGGACCAGGATTTATTCACCATGGTGTACCTACCACTTTCCCCAGTGTCTGGTACATAGTAATTTCTCAGTAAATACTGGTTGAATAAATGAGAAAACTGGAGTCCGCTTGTGGCGGCTGTCTCCCAGCTGAAAACGAGCTTCCCCTTCTCCCACCAGACCACTGCCCCACCTCAGGAGACATTTCCTATTCCTGAATCCTGCTCTGTCCCATCCCCTCAAGGTACATTCTGCCACACCAGGCTATGCCCTGCCCATCGCGAGGAGGTTCTCAGAAAGCAAGGAAATGAGCACAGTCTTCAGGAGCTAATAATCTAAGATTAAGGATCTAAGAATAATTGAGGAGCACATGTAAACTGCCCAAAATGGAGACCACCCCCTTTTGGTGTTTTTATCATTTAAATCTATCTGCAATTGCAACAAAAATCTGGGACAGCTTCGTTACACTCCATCACTGATAGTCTACATTTAGAACCTTGTATAACACACAAGCACAGAGTCCACCTATTTTTTCCCTAAATAGAAAGAACAGGTTACAAAGTTGAAATTGTGCTTCTGTTGCACTACCTCCTATCACAATTTGCTGCTCCTTCTTTTTCCATGTTCCGTGTTAGAAACAAGCACGACTTTCAGGCCATTTCCTGAACCCGCACTTCCACATTTTAAAATCGCTGGATATATACGCCTGCTTTTAGTTCAACACTGATACACACCCAGCACACGCATCTCAATATTGACATAGGTGCTGATTTTTCTTGCTAAGAAATATGGACTTGGAATAATTCTGAGGTTTTAACAACTTAAGTAGCTCCAGATTTCTTTGTCAAATTATGAAACTAAAGAAATAGATGATTTCTTGTCATGAGAATCTGTCTGGTGTTGATTTCCCATCCTGTGGTATACTGCCTGTTTCTCTAAATGGAATTGATGCAGTAAAGTAGAAACAGAATGAAAAGAGCTTATTCTTATTGTTGGGCTCCAGTCTTTATTAAGCTTTGGAGGTTTTCCTGAGTGCTGAATTCTTGATAAACTGATCTTGTTAGCTGCATTCTGTCATTTGATGTGGAGAACACATTTCCATCTGGTTTTCAAAAGGAACCCTCTGAGATCTGCATGTGTGCATGAAATTTTATGCGAAGAGAAAAGTATGTTTTTCTAGCCTTTGTCCTTTAAATGTAGATTCACTCAGAGGTTCTTATCCCTGCCTGTCTCATCTCTACCTCTACTGTGTGTTTTTTCTGCCCTCTCTACCAACAGCCTTTAACCTTCCAGTGAAAACTGGTACTCAGGAATCTGAATACAGCTGATGAACCATTAAAATGTTGGCCATTTGTTATAAGAGTTTATGGTCTCATTCTTTATGGGATTTTTTTTTAAAGAATACTGAAATAGTGGTATTTTTTAAACGAATATAAAAAGGCCTCACATTCCTCCCAAATAGCTAAATTCACCTCAATTTTTATTTGAGTTTGTTTTATTTTACTGTATATCAGGGAGAGATTTTTTTCCGTTCACTTTGGCTCAAACCTTGTAAGGCTGTTGAATTCGTAAGCAAAATTATGCAGAAAAGGCAACCCTTAGGCAGAGAAATTAGTAATAATGACAAGAAAAAGAATAATGCTTTAAATCGCCTACATTCAAATTCAAGAAGTAGAACTGAACAGCAAGGATTGCTATTGATTTTGATGTATTTTTTTATTACAGCACGGTGTGCATTTATGGAGCTATATAAATCTCCTAAGAATAATTGAGGAGCACATGTAAACCTGCCCCCTTTCCCCTCTGGGTCTCCTCCCTCCTGACTTAACCCCAGAGTCAGGAAGCAGCTGTCAGTCATGGGTCGCTGTGTTTGATCATCTTTTGTTTCTCCTGCTAACCTGCCTGCCTGGGAGCCTATCCCCGGTGGCCTTCACCAAAAGTAAGAAATGAGAGCCTCCATGCTCTCTCATCACTGATAATTAGGGTGACCTTTTCATGTTTGGGGGATTTAAAAATATATTTTAAAACATGAGAGTGAAAAAAAAAAAGTCATCGGTTTGTTCTTCTGTAATTAAAACTGTTACCTGGGCACGGCAGCCCTTGATGAAAGCTTCTTTGCCCTGGCAGGGGTATAGAAATAAACTCCTGAAACTAACCCTTTTAAAACATCCTTGAATAATATCTGCATTTGGCTTTTCCTGAAGTCAGTGAAATTTCCACATACGTACTCAAGCATGGAGCAGTTTGGAATGAATTCCCTTATCAAGAACTGTTCCCTTGTTCCTTTGCCTATGAGACATTTTGTGCAGCTAACATCCTAACCCAGGAATGGATCCGTTTATTCAGCAGATAGAAATGATAAAATTGCAACACCAAAAAGGAAAGGGAAATTAAAAAAAAAAAAACCCGGAGATTTGCATTTATACAAAAAGGGTTTTATTATTGTTCTAATTACTGTTACTGTTTCTATAACTGCTGGTGTAAGCAGCTGGGTATTTCCTATTGGAAAGAAGCAAAAGAAACATAATTCATTTCTCCCTTTTTCCTAGATCTGTTTATTACTTATCTACTGTTGACAGTCGTTACTCTATTGATAATGTAACCCAGGAGAGCCATCTGGGTTACAGAATTTTTTAAAAGAGTAAAATCAAGAATTAGAAATTGATTATGTATCATCCTTATTAGGGATGGAAGGAATTCTGCAAATATTTGCAACTTCAAGTTGAAAAACTGAATCTTGTGGATTTCTTTATATCTTTCTACTCGGTCTTAAAACAAAATGGAACACCAAAACCATTCTGACTATCTACTTTCCCTTGACATAAAGGAAAATCAAATTGGGGGAAAAATAAAGCCCAAATAGGTCTCTCTGATGTTCATTCTTTGCCAAATGGGCCCCTCCCTTTAGAGGGTAGCTCCTTTAACTGGAGATTTGTCCTAATGCAGCCAGAGGCTCATAATGTCTTCCAACAATGTCTAAACTAACCCATACTGAACATCAATCCATTCCATTACTTCCTTATCTAAATAGAGGGATAGACAAAGAACAAGTGCTTTCTCAAAGTGAGCTAAGTGCATCAAATCAGAAGGAGGGAACAAGTGCATGCACTTAGAAAATAGGCCTTTTTGTGCCCATTAGACCCCAATCTTTGCTGTGGAAATTGCCCTATATTTTATGAAATTTGGGCTAAGTAGAAGAAACTTGAAAAAGTAGTGCTTGGGTGCCTGGGTGGCTCAGTGGGTTAAGCCTCTGCCTTCAGCTCAGGTCATGATCTCAGGGTCTTGGGACTGAGCCCCGTTGTGGGCTCTCTTGCTTCCTCCTCTCTCTCTGCCTACTTTTGATCTCTCTCTCTGTCAAATAAATAAAATCTTAAAAAAAAAAAAAAAAGAAAAAGAAAAGTAGTGCTGAGGTCATTTGATGAGTTTCACCTGAGATATGTTTTCTTCCCTCTTTACTCTCACAGCTTTTGAAGATTTAGCTGTGGCAGATCATGGGCTCATTTACCCAAATGGAATTTTTACTAATGCAGAAAGAGTGCTTTTTGCCCTTCAATGGATCCCCAGAAGAGCACCCTTGTCTTGCGTAAATGCATGAGTTACCCATCCGTAAAGATGGTACCGTACCCTTATTCTGTCACTGTGCCAATATTTAAACATTAATTCATTCAACTAATAAATACATATGGAACAGTCTACATGTGGGGCACTAATTGTTAACATGAGTTGCATCACATCGTACCATAGGATGGCCAAGGAAATGAGGACCCAGTAGGTCTAGAGTTCTGATCCCAGCTCTGTCACTTTTGAGATGTGTAGTTTTCAGAAAATTGCTTAATTTCTCTAACTTTTGGTTTTGTAAGGTACTGCAGTAACCATGATAGGATGGAGGGTCTCCAGTCCCCCAGTCTGCCCTCGATGCTACCTTTTCTTTCTTTTTGGTGATCTACCTTCCTAACCCTGTGAATTTTTGACTAGTCAGTACACAATTCTCAGAAAATAGTTTTCAGTTGGTTATGGCATTATAACAATGACCCCAAAGCAAGGGCCATGGAAACAGGAAAGGTACCCAACCTGAGCTTCCACTGACGTTGAAAACTGATATCTAGCCCAAAACCACAAAGACTCTTCTCTAGCCCAGAAGTCAGCAAACTATGGTCTTTGGGTCAGAGACCTGGGACCAGGTTTTATACAACCATTTTTCTTTTAAAGAGTTGAAAATAAATCAAAAGGAAAAGAACATATTGTGACACATGAAAACTATATGAAATTCAAATTTCAGTGTCTATAATAAGTAAAGATTTGTTGGAACACAGCCATACTTGTTTGTTCACGTAGGGGCTGTGACTGCTTCCGTGCTACAATGGTAGAGGTGACTACCAGTACTGACTACCAGTACCAATACTGAAGTATTTACTGTCTAGCCTTTTACAGAAAACTACCCTACTCTGTCAAAACCCTGACCTTGCTTCAGTTGGGAGACACCTGGTTGTCATGGGCTCCCCAGGTCCATGTGCTGACGAAAGCACTCTCCTCCATGTGCGTCAGTGAAATCATTCTCCTCCGTTTCTGTAATGTATTGTAAGCATCAGGTATCTGCAAGAAGGTGTTAAAGTTTAGTAGCATTATATAAGGCACTTGAGAGAACACTAGGCACAAAGAGACAATGTAAACCTCAAATCCTTGCTGTGACTTGCAAGACTGCTCTCACCCCTCTCCAACTCCTGGTCAGTCTCTGTACCTTCTCCAACTCTTAGTTCATGCCACCTTGCAAGTCCTAAAATTCACATTGTAAGGCTTTTGCACTTGGTGTTTCCTGTAACTGGAATGTTCTTCCCACAGGTATCTAAATGCCCTGCTCCTTCTCTTTATTTGGCTTGTTGATCATATGTCATTCTCGTAATTGCACAATCCTATGGATTCTCCCAAGGGAGTCCCAGAGGTCTCAGTGGAAGTCTTACATGGATCCATGGCTGAGAGCCGGGCTCAGGGTGAAACCTCCTGAGACTTAGCAGTGAGTGACTATGGGGTAGGGTAGGGAATGGAACAGCCCTGCGGAGACTTTGATTTTCCATTCTATCCATGTTAATACCTTCTTCACATCCTGTTAACATCCTCAACATCTGAAGCAAGACTAGAAAGGCCATACTTTTGTATTTAAGATCACACCCTGCTCTTCAAAGCTTAAAAGCAGACGTGATCAGATTCAGAAGGAAGATGCTTCAAAGTTAAGTCTTGTCCAGATACAGGGCATAGAAAAACACCTTGAGTTTTCTACAGATCAGCTGTACACAGTGCCAAGGTGATCAGCCAAATAATTTAACTGCCTGCTAGAACAGATCAACACTCCTTGGAGAGAGAAAACAGCCTCTAGAACTTTTATTTTTTATCATTGTCCCATATTTAGTAAACCAAAATAACTATGTGTGTTAGGAAACAGGCAAATATGTGGTAAAAAGGGAAAAAACCAAACTAAACCAAACAAAAACAAGAACAAGTCAATAGAAACTAACTCCTAGATGACCCAGATGTAGACTTTATCAGACAAAGACTTAAGAACCTATGGTAGGGCACCTGGGTAGTGCAGCTAGTTAAACAGCCTGCTCTTGATTTTAGCTCAGGTCATGATCTCTGTCTTCTGGGATCAAGTGCCCTGCATCATTCTCAGTGCTCAGAGGGGAGTCCTCTTGAGGACTCTAGCGTCCCTCTCCTTCTGCCCCTACCCCTGAGTGTGCGCTCTCTCTCTCTCTCTCTTTCTGTCCCCCAGATAAATAAATAAATCTTTAAAAAAAAGAAGCTATGATAAATATGTTCAAAAAATTAAAACATATTCAAGAAATAGGGTATTAGTATGCATTCAAAATATGATTGGTTCAGTGGCTCACCAGAATTATCTTTGATCTAACACTCTGAAATTTTCCTGCTTTTTTTAATATGTTGGGAACCTATTCATAGGTCACCAGGAAAGGTGGGAGATTTAGGAAGGGGAGAGCTTAACAGAGCAACGTCTTCTTATGAGCAGGTGGGAATCAGTTGGAGAGTGGAAAAGTGTAGGATTCATCTTAGAAGATGAGCAGTGAATTCTTCCTCTGAAGTGGGAGAAGAAGAGGAAAATGACAAAAGATGTCTCTGAAGATAAATGTTCAGTTTAAGGTAGAAGACTGCTTGGGACCTTGTATTGAATATGTACATTGCCTCCTGTTCTAGAGGAGGATATTATCTGTAGACAATGAAGGGGCAAAATTTAGTGAAACTGAAAAAGAAAATTAGAATACAACTTAAGGAAAAGAGATAATGAGTCAGCAATATGTTAATTAGAGTTTTGCTTTAATTTAAAGTTATAATTGGTTTTTTAAATATAAAATATATGCATGTTAAAGTTAAGCCTCCCAAAGACCTGGATTAATTATATTTATAATTTAGATTATCTGTTCATCCAGGGAAATTATATTAAGAGCTATTTTACTTCCGTAGCTCTTTACCAGTTTAGCTACTAATTTATTCTCTATATGCATCATCTCCTGTATTTTATTTTAAGAGCTCTAAAAATTATAGCAGAAGGGCACCAAGAAATGACAGGCACTGGTGAGGAAATTTCCACTGTGAATTGTATTGAGTGATAACCTCTGAGGTTCCTTTCTGATTCTAATATTCTTCAATAAATTCTTTTAATAAGGCTACTTGGAACTCTTTTTCCTTAAATGCAGTATCTCAACTAAAATATATTCAATTTTTCTAATCCCCACTTTCTTTGTGATCATTGTTAATTCTTAACAACTCATTCTTGTTCATCTAGTTTAGATGTCATTTATATGGTTAGCTCTTTCTCCCATCTAATGAGCATAAGCTTCTTAACTTCCTATTTAAGGACAAAAATGTTATGATGGAATCAAAGTTAAAATCTGAGAGCAGGGGCAAGCCTTAAAAATCAAACAGACTTCAACATTTTTCAGGAAGAAAAACTAAGACACAGACAGGCTAAGTAATTTGCCCAAGCCCCCACTGTATAGAACTTCCCTGGTCCCCATCTCTGTTGTGCATGAGGTCTCTTGCCTGTTTGTTAATTTAAGTGAATTTTTCTGCATCTGTTTATTTCAAATATCTGATTTATTTTAGTACCGCAGGGACTGTGTCAGATGACCAAGAGCATGCATCAAATTGAACCAAGGGGAAATTTTATAATTCAGTCTAGAAATTCAATTTATTTTAGCACTTTCTTCTGAACACAAAGTCTAAAGATTTTTAAATAGACTTAAAGAAAGTTTCTTAGATTTTTACTGAAAAAGTAATCAGTAGAATCATAATGCTTTCAAATATTGGTGTAGATAAAATGTTTTCATTTGCAACAGACTAATTAACTCACTGATTTTATCATTATGACTTGACTTATATTAGCAAAATTGCCACAGTCTGCCTCGTTAAGTTGCATTTGAGAAGTGCATCTTGTTTTTTGTTTTTGGTTTTGGTTTTGATTTTGGTTTACTAATTTAGAATACAAGAGTCTTCAGCCTCATGTCAACTTTTCCTGACACTGTCTGCAGACCACAATGGTGCCAGACAGCTGCGGTGCCACCATAGCAAATCTGATTAGAACTCAAAAATTAAATACTATTTGGTTATGCTGGATCAATATTAGAACTGGAAGGGACAATTTGAGCATGAGCCCAGGATTTTCTCCTTTCCTTGATTGACCATGGAAGTACAGTTGATGGCCCAAAGTGACCGGCTGCCAGGTAAATGTTAAGTTCATTATCAGGCCAATGAAAGGTCATGTGGCAACGTATGAGTCACTGTAGCCCTCTGGGTCTTGGTTTTGTCATCTGTAAACTGAGGGAATCGGATTCTATGATCTCTAAGGATCTCCCAGTCTAAAATTGTATTAATGAACCTATAGTAGCCCCCGGGGTGTACTGATAACCAGAAATTATATGGAAAGCCGCCAAACAGCACACATAGCTAAATGGATTCTCATATATTTCATTATTATTTAATCTTCTTCTTTCTAAGGTTTCCAGCCTTGTTCTAATCACTGGAGAAAATTGAGTATGTTGGGAATGAGCTCGGGATGCCATATGGTGGAACTGAAAGGGAATATGGCTGTTACTTTCTAAATTCATTGAGTGCAATGGTTTTTCTAATTTTATGGCTTAACCTTTGGGGATTCAATGAGAATTCTAAACTGTCCTTCCAAGAAATCACATAACCACTCGAATTTTGCGTTACCAGAAGCTCATGGATCCCTCCAGAGCCATCCATGTCTGCTTCCTTTGATATGTCCCTGTTTTGATGAGTAGTATATAAATAATGGAATTTTTAGAGCAGTATCATGATGTGATAGAGCTTGAGCTTTGGAATTGGACTTCCAAGCTCTGTTCCACAGAGCTGTGAGATACTAGATAAGATGGTTAATTACAGCAAATCTATTTTCACCTATAAAATAGGAGGATAACTCCTTCACAGGATTTGAGTTATAGAAGATAATAATAACATTGCCTAACACCATGCTTGAAACACATGCCTGTGTTTCTACCCTCAATGCCTCACGCCCTCCTTAAATTATTTGAGCTAAAGTGTTAACAGTGGAGAATAAAATAATCCTTATCACACTAATAACTTTTTTTTTTTTTAAAGATTTTATTTATTTTTCAGAGACAGAGGGAGAGAGCGCGAGCGAGCACAGGCAGACAGAGAGGCAGGCAGAGGCAGAGGGAGAAGCAGGCTCCCTGCCGAGCAAGGAGCCCAATGTGGGACTCGATCCCAGGATGCTGGGATCATGACCTGAGCCGAAGGCAGCTGCTTAACCAACTGAGCCACCCAGGCGTCCCCACACTAATAACTTTTTAACTACTGCCTTCAGTACTTGTTACCCAAAGGAATGACTGCAGTTGACCACTGAATAATACAGAGCTTAAGGGCATCAACCCCCATGCACTCATAACTCTTGACTCCCCTAAACCTTAACTCTAATAGCTTACTGATGACCAGAAGCCTAACTGGAAACATAAACAATTGGTTAACTGTATATTCTGTATATTATATGTATTATATATAATGTTCTTGAAATAAACTAGAGAAAAGAAAACATTAAGAAAATCATAAGTAAGAGAAGATACACTTGCAGTACTGTATTTTTTGAAAATAGTTTGCATACACGTGGACATGCATAGTTCAAATCTGTGTTATTCTAGGTTCAACCATAATTGCATGCAATGGCCTAATCTCCAATTTCTGAATTGTCATTTGACAAACAACTACCTGTGGCCATCCCTTAGTTTATACTTTGGGAAAAGGAAAATAATTGGTCGGAACAAAGCTCATGTTGTTTCAAGACAAGTTTCTTTTTGTTTTTGTGTTAGAATGAAATTTGGGGCGGGGCGGGGGGGGATTGACAAAAGGTGAGAGAGAATCTTCAACAGGCTCCGCGGCCAGCATGCAACCTGACTTGGGGCTCGATCTCACAACCCTGAGATCATAATCTGAGCCAAAATCAAGAGTCAGACTCTTAACTGACTGAGCCTGCCAGGCACCCCTACAATGAAATGTTTTTTTAAAAAGCTTTGAAGTGTTGTTTATAAAAATGTTAGGGAATTCATACTGTTTCCAACCTTCTTATTTAGTTTCTATTCCCCCGAGCATTGAGAAAGACCAGCAAGGGCAGAAAGAAGCTGGGGCTGATCTGAGCAGGCTTCCCTCTTTATCCTTTTCTCTATGAGTACTTCTCACTCCGAGAATAAGAACATATTCTGTGTCAAATCCTTGCCTAGAGAGTTGAGTGAGCCCACACATCTGGTTTGTGGGGGAGTGGAAAGCTGCATACCATGGCATTGAAGGCTACCTGAGAACTTGGAGGTGGTGTAAGTATAGGAACCATCCACAGACAACACACAAGGTCAAAGAAGCAGGAGACCTCTTTCTCTCCCCCCAAATATAGTGACCGTGATTGAGGAAAGTGGACATTCATGATTGTCTGGTAGAAAACTCAGGACCTGTATGTGTTTGCAAACTTAATGCTGTGTGTCTGTACACAAGGAGAGATGATGAAGTTCTGTGAAGTAGATATTTTTTTCCCTATTCGTTAAATAAATGTGTCTATAGAGACATGTATCGTGAGAACTGGAGAAGGGGTGGCAAGTAATACACATAGTTCCAGGAGAGATGTCCAAGAAAGCCACATTTTCTGGAACTCATGAAGGAATACACTGACATGGACCCTGACCAGAAGAGAAATTGCTTGTTCTGTCCAGCTTCTGTTTCCCACCACACTACCTCCCAGATCCTTGGGAATCCTCTGATCTAAAGGCAGCTTGGCCTAATTGGCTATTTGGTTGGTCCTATTGGTTCTCTAGATTGCACAATTTGTTCCTTTGGCCAAACCCTTCCCTAATAAAAATAAATAAGTAATATCCTCGCTCTAGAAGCTAGAATTACATCTGCTGCCCTGTTTCTAGGAAGGGGGTCTCTCCTTTGTCTTCTGTAGGTCTCAATCTCTGCTCTGTCCTATGGGATTGGGTGTCTGCTTCACTCTCCCTCACCTCAAGACCCCCAGAGTCTCACTGAACACAGTGCTTTCCAGACACTCTATTCTCAATATCCTGTATAAGGGTGGGTGGTAAATACATCTTAACTCTAGCTGTACATTACCCTTTGTTCTTTGGTGCTTATTGTCATGGAAAAGTATAGCTAACCCCATCTCAAGTTTTTAATCTTCCTAACAAAGCTGCTAGCTTAAGAGCAAATTTGAAAAACAGTGCCAGTGCCTTTCTTACTGAGGTAGATAGCTGGCTCATTATTGTAAGAATGACTTCATCATACTCATTTTTATCGCTTCCATTCTTATAATTATTAAATTATCCACCAATAAATCTTCAGTTATTTAACTTTTTTCATTCTTCATCACACTTGCCAGTTTTGAGATTTTGTGTCAAGATACACATGACTGGGGACGCCTGGGTGGCTCAGTGGGTTAAGCAGCTGCCTTCGGCTCAGGTCATGATCCGGCGTCCTGGGATCAAGTCCCACATTGGGCTCCTTGCTCCGCAGGGAGCCTGCTTCTCCCTCTGACTCTGCCTTCCACTCTGTCTGCCTGTGCTCGCTCTCGCTCGCTCTCTCTCTGACAAATAAATAAATAAAATCTTTAAAAAAAAAAAAAAAGATACACATGACTGTGACTTTGGACCCAGGCTGCCATTTTTGTGTAGAGGCAAGACAATGAAAATGAAAATAAGATTTGGGAGACAGTGTTTTCTATAGACATGAGAACAACGGGTACCAAAAAGTACATCTAGTAGGCAACTAGACATGTTTTTTGCAATTGAAACTGAATTTTCCCAGTTTATTTTAACTTTGAACTGATATTTGAGTACTGGGTATGGACGAGAAGCTTAGCTTGACCAAATACTTTAATAATTTCAAATACAGATTTTTTGTGTGTGTGTATCCTTTTGATAGCTTTTGATTGGAAAGTTTGGAGCAAACATTTTCTTTGAGGAAAGCTAGTACTTGGGACCCATCAAATGTTCTTGGTGATGTGTCTATGATGCAGAAAATACTGGACATGAATATTGACAAATTGTTGTTCTCAAACCTGAATGATAAGTATTAATGTGGTTTTCTATTCTTCATAATTTGATGTACTTATGAGAACTTTTGGAAAGGAAACCCACACATTGCATTGTTAAATGAAAATGACAAACAGTAATTGTTTTTTCTTGCCTCTCTCATGAACATATACATTGACTTGTATATAGTTAGCTAATGCTTCTCCATTTAACTTAATTTAATAAGTTAAAACTTAGGAAAATTTTGACTTTGTTTATTTTCAAAAAATAACCATTAAACTTTTTTAGGTTCAAATTCTTGCTAACCACTTTCTAATTTATGAACCTTATCTCTGAATTCAAGCATTTTTCCTTTAGGCAAAGTTAGGGCATCAACAAACATGAGAGAAGGGATATTTCAGGCAAGTAAATTCACGGATACCTAAGATATTAAACTACTTGCCTTTCCAATAGATAGCCCTGGTGCCACCTCTGAGCTTGCTTTCTGCCTTCAAGATTGACAACAACTGTGGAATAAGGCAGAGTCCAAAGACTACAATTGGTTGGTTTCATCTCTAATCCATCCTCACAAAGTTTCCAGTGAACTTTAGAGACTATCAGATGAAAATATGCATTTTTTTTATTTTGTTACTAATGTCAGGATAATATCAATAAGCTGTCTCTTTATTCATTGGTCCCAACATAATATCAACATGGTCAGCCCTATTATATTTTTCTACATAGCCCTCTTTTCAGTCTCCTTGACAATATTAAACCTGCACGTACCCCAGCCATCACATCCCAAACATGTTTTTCATCACTCTCTATGTAGACAACCTTATTGATTCAAAAAGAAAGTCAATTCTCCTTTATCTCCTTTATCTTCAAACCTTTCCTCCTCAAATCAACAGTTTAATATGGTTAAACCTTATTTGTGAGTAGAGAGGGAGAGAAAGGATTAGGATATGACCAAGGTATGTGGCTATGGCAGCTAGTAGTTGACAATGGCATTAACTTAGAGAACAGAAGATAGAAAGCAAATCTGAAAGTGAAGTGAGTGTGATGAGTTCGGATAGGGATCCTTAAGTACCTATGGGATATGCAGGTGAAGGTACCCATCAAGTGATTGGATATAAAGTCTATTTGCCAAACTTAGAATTAGGTTGAATGCATGTGCCATTGACTTATAAATAATAGTTCACCCATAAGACGAAAAGAAATCACTTAGGGAGAGGATATTAAATGAGAAGAAATATGAAACGGAGATGGTATCCTGAAATACACAAAGAATAGGAGGGCAGGGAAGAGATGTCCCCAAAAAAGTTTAGAAGATACACTCAGGATAAATAAGAACCAGGAGAGGCAGGTATCACGAAAGTTGAGGAGCAAAGGGAATAATTGGGCCATCATGTTAACTGTATCTAGTATAATGAGAATTGGTCTGAAGGACATTGGTGACCTTGGTCAGAGATATGGACAAGACTTTGCCAGAAAAGTCAATCCTTTTGCTAGAATCCTTTTACTTCCTTAAAAAAAAATCACCTCCTTTGTCTTTCTCATCACTCTCCTTCAATTCAGCTTTTCCTCTACTAGATCATCTCTTTCAACATGAGCTGACATCTCCAAACTTGACTCAGACTCTCCCTCCAGCGACTTCCCAGTCTCTCTGTTCCACTCTTACAACCTTACTACTTGAAAAAAGTGTTTATGCATGCTGCATCTGCCATTTGCAATCCAGTTCACTTATTAACCCACTCCAGGTTGAATTCTGCAACATCACCACCCCAGCCTTCTTCTTGAAAGAACTGCTTTGGTTGAGGTCACCGGTGGTCTTCACACAGCCAAAACCTATGGACATTTTTTAGGCCTCTCAGCAGAATTACATGTCATCAACCACTTTCTCCATTTTCTCCATTTTTTTATTGTGACACTACGTTCTTTCTGCATTCTTCCTGCCTTAATAACAGTTTTTGCCTTTTCTTTTTCTCCCTTTGCCCAACTTTCCAGTGTTACATTTTCCCCAGATTCTATCCTGGACCCATTTCTCCTTGTTTTCTAAACTCTCCTCATAGGTACTCTCTTCTGTTCCTGAACTTTAAATACCTCTCATGGGCTGCACCTCTCAGATTGAGATCACCAGCCCACGCTTATCACTGAACATCTGATAACACACCTACTAAATGGAATGAAAAACATTAAAAACTCTTACAGTAGTAAAGTAGTAAAAAGAAGGAAGAAAAAAAATACCACATTAGGAAATTGAGAGACAAAAAAATGTTAAAATGGCCAATAAATACATGAAAATATGTTCAACCTCATTAGTAGTAAAAATCAAGTTAAAACTTGATTCCATAGAACAAATGAAAGTGAGTTATAATAGGTGTTATAATAAATAATGATGAAATGGACATTTTCATATAACATGGATGAGGAATAATATGGTACATAAAGAAATGCAGTTTATAAATATGCATCAAAATGCAGATTATTCATCCTTTGATACAACATTACCACTTCTAGAAATGCATCCTGAAATAATTCCACAAATGCATGATGTATAGACAGCGTTCTTCATCACAGAGTTTATAAGAACAAAGGTCTGGAAACAATCTAAATACCAATCAATAAAGAATGAGTTAAGTAAATTATGTATTATCTGTATGTGAGATGGCCATATAATAATATGGCTCTTTTTATTTTTAGAAGAAGAGCAATAGTATATTAAGGAAAGCAGTTTTCAAAATAATATTAGTATTATGATTCTTTTTAAAGAATATTTGTTTAGACATCCCTAGAAGAATCTGGAAAGAGACCCAACATAATATTGATAGTCTTTTTGGGTTGTGTTATTAAGAAAACTCTTTATATTCTTCTTTATGTGTTTCAGATATTTTTGCACAATAGAAAGTACTAACTAAAACCATGTTATTAGCTCTTACCTCCTTAATTATAAAAATCTATCTCCCTGCAAATGAATATGGGTGTTATTCTTTAGTTCTTAATTACTGGTTTTATTTTTTTACATTTCGGCTTTATTGAGGTATAATTAACATATAAAATTGTAAGATATTAGAATGTATATCATTGTGGTTTCCTGTATGTATACATTGTGAAAGAATTTCCCCATCTATTTAATTAACACATCCCTCACCAGATGATAGAGATATTTAATTCTACTCTCTCGGCAAGTTTCCGTTATGCAATACAGTGTTATCAACTGTAGTTACCACATTTTACTTCTTTTTTTTTTTTTTAAAGATTTTTTTTATTTATTTATTTGATAGACAGAGATCACAAGTAGAAGAGAGGCAGGCAGAGAGAGAGGGGAAGCAGGCTCCGCGCTGAGCAGAGAGCCCGATGTGGGACTCGATCCCAGGACCCTGAGATCATGACCTGAGCTGAAGGCAGAGGCTTAAACCACTGAGCCACCCAGGCGCCCATAGTTACCACATTTTATATTAGATCTTCAGACGTTATTTATCTTAGAAAGGAAAGTTTGTTCCCTTTTACCAACCTCTCTGTATTTTTCCCACCCTGCCAGCTCTGTCAACCACTTTTCTACTCTCTGTAGGAGTTTGGTTTTGTTGTTTGTTTCTTTGTTTTTTAAGATTCCATGTACAGGTGATACTGCCCAGTATTTTTCCCTCTCTTCTGGCTTATTTCACTTAGTTGATTACTTTTTGACACTTGATGTCTATGGGGTGGGAAGGAGACTATCTCTCCATAACCCATGTTCTCCTATGACCAGTTTTGCAAGTTGGCTAGGTGTGCTGTACCCCACACACTCCATTAGACCATACCTGATGCAGTCAGGGTGCTGTCAGTTTTGTGGCCCAATAAACACTTTTTTATGGAAAAAAAAACACTACTACACACGACTTCATTTTGAGACTTTCGTTATCATCAAGTTTTTTCACTTTTCTTTTTATGTTTGAAACCAGTGGTAGACACTTTAAAAGAAATGAGATTCCATCTAAAACAAGGTTGGCAGAAAGCCACCTGAAAATAACAAATCCCAAAGCTTTGAAGATTAGGAGATACGTTAGAAGTTCAAATAGCTTTTTTCTTATCTGGAGAATTGGTAATTCACTGTTTAACTAGCTAAGAAGAATTTTTTTAAACTAGATTTAATGAGAAAAAGAGAGTGTATAAAATAAGAGTTCAAAGCATACTGAAAATCTTTTTCTTTCCAAGTCTTTTTTATCTGATTTGACTATTAAGATGGAGGTATTAGTTGTCTGAATTAAAGTGATTAATAAAGATCTTAATGTATTTTACTAAAAAGTATGTCTAATAGGCCCATAGTCCTGAAAAATGATTCTAATTTAGATAATTGTTAAATACTTATCTACTAGAAAAATATATATATTGTTTGAATATTTTGTAAAAATCTCAGTCACCTACGGTCCAACAGAAATATCCATTTTTCATTCTTTATTTCCATATCTCCACTGGTGATAATTAAAAGAAAGCAAACTTCCATAAGGTATTTACTGAAAACAATAACAACCTGATACCATTAAATGTTCTTTGCTCTCCTACACTCTCTACATTTTCATAGGCATAGTAAAATCTTTAATTATCAAAGGAAGATTCCCTTATATTTAGCATATTTTGAAAGGAGAAAGGTATTTATTTACTTATTTATTTTCAGCATAACAATATTTGTTGTTTTTGCACCACACCCAGTGCTCCATGTAATCCGTGCCCTAACACCCACCACCTGGTTCCCCCAACCTCCCACCCCCCACCTCACCCCCACCCCCCGCCACTTCAAACCCCTCAGATTGTTTTTCAGAGTCCATAGTCTCTCATGGTTCACCTCCCCTTCCAATTTCCCCCAACTCCCTTCTCCTCTCTATCTCCCCATGTCCTCCATGCTTTTTGTTATGCTCCACAAATAAATGATATCTATGATAATTGACTCTCTCTGCTTGACTTATTTCACTCAGCATAATCTCTTCCAGCCCCATCCATGTTGCTACAAAAGTTGGGTATTCATCCTTTCTGATGGAGGCAGAATACTCCGCAGTGTATATGGATCATATCTTCCTTATCTATTCGTCCGGTGAAGGGCATCTTGGTTCTTTCCACAGTTTGGCGACCGTGGCCATTGCTGCTATAAACATTAGGGTACAGATGGCCCTTCTTTTCACTACATCTGTATCTTTAGGGTAAATACCCAGTAGTGCAATGGCAGGGACATAGGGAAGCTCTATTTTTAATTTCTTGAGGAATCTCTACACTGTTCTCCAAAGTGGCTGCACCAAGTTGCATTCCCACCAACAGTGTAAGAGGGTTCCCCTTTCTCCACATCCCCTCCAACACATGTTGTTTCCTGTCTTGCTAATTTTGGCCATTCTAACTGGTGTAAGGTGATATCTCAATGTGGTTTTAATTTGAATCTCCCTGATGGCTAGTGATGATGAACATTTTTTCATGTGTCTGATAGCCATTCACTAAGGAAATGTTGAAAAACAAAAATAAAACTGGGGGCATCACATTACCTGATTTCAAGCTTTACTACAAAGCTGTGATCACCAAGACAGCATGGTACTGGCATAAAAACAGACACATAGAGCAGTGGAACAGAGTAGAGAGCCTAGATATGGACCCTCAACTTTATGGTCAAATAATCTTTGACAAAACAGGAAAAAATATACATTGGGAAAAAGACAGTCTCTTCAATAAATGTTGCTGGGAAAACTGGACAGCTATATGTAGAAGAATGAAACTCAACCATTCTCTTACACCGTACACAAAGATAAACTCAAAATGGATAAAAGACCTCAACGTGAGACAGGAATCCATCAGAATCCTAGAGGAGAATATAGGCAGTTATCTCTTCGATATCAGCCACAGCAACTTCTTTCAAGATATGTGTCCAAAGACAAAGGAAACAAAAGTGAAAATAAACTTTTGGGACTTCATCAAAATCAAAAGCTTCTGCACAGCAAAGGAAACAGTCAAGAACACAACGAGTCAGCCCACGGAATGGGACAGATATTTGCAAATGACAGTACAGACAAAAGGTTGATATCCAGGATCTATAAAGAACTCCTCAAACTCAACACACACAAAACAGATAATCATATCAAAAAATGGGCAGCAGATATGAACAGACACTTCTCCAAAGAAGACATACAAATGGCTATCAGAGGAAGGTATTTTTTATAGCATTTCCCCAACGAAAACTTACTAGACAAAAAGAGATTCCTGAATCACTGTCAACCTGAAAATATAATAGTTTACAATCTCCTATGCATTCCAAGTATTGGAGTTTTCATATTCCTTGACTTTCATCCGCATTGTCAAGTAACTGCTGTTTTGCTCTTTCAGGCATTTTTAAGGTAGATTATATGTATATGTTATGAAAAAATTAAATCTATTTGAAATATTAAAATACCTTTGCTTTTCACTTTAAAAGTGAGAGGAAGTGTATTGGCACAACTTAATCAAAAATATGTGTTATGGGATAGTTTTAGAAGACATGATAGTAGACGGCTCCAGACACAAGAGACAGAGTTATTGAGTCTTAGAGAAGAGTTTTGTAGTTTGAATAGATCACATCTCATGGGAAGATTCTGAATGTGATCTGTGACCCAATGTTCTTTGAAATAATCTACAAAACAGGATGGTGTAAAACAGACATTTTAAGTCTTTGCTTTCTTGTATGGATCAGAACTACATTATATCCACTTAGTGGAATTTTATTAAAAGCAATATTCATTTTCTAGAGAAAGAAATTTATGATAGGGAAACAGTTGTATGAGGAGAGAATGTATAATAAACAATAAGCTCTATGAGGATGAAAAGTGTCTTCTCATTTTAACATCATCCCTATACTACAGTTCTCACCAGCTGCCGGTCCAGTGAATGAATGTCGAGGCAGAAATACTTTCCTGCAGCGTTTGGACAAGGTTAGGAACCCTGGGAAAGGGAGAGGGAAGCTTTATTTTCTCCTGTACGTGAAAAGACCAGTTGGCTAACAGATTTTATTTGAATTCCTGCCATGTGCAAAACAGGAGGGTCTGTGGGGGGCACAAAACTCCGAGAGATACACTTTGGCCTCATGGAGTTAGTAGTCTGTGAGAGGAGACATGAGGCATATTTATAAAAAGCTGGCATTACAATGATGCCACATGAGTATTAGAAGAATTATGTAAGTAGTCATTAAATTTACTGTATAGAAGTAGAGACTGATGGGAAAAGCAACCATGTTACCAATTATAGATACAGAGACACCTTCCCAAAAATGAGGCATGAGATGATTAATTGCTCATGTTTTTACTGCCTATAGGAAATGATTCTTATGTTACCTAGAACTGATGGCTAATTAGTCAATAACATATAGTAGTCAATCTGTGAAGGATACTGAGGAGAATCTGGGAAGACGCAGGCTAATTTAAAGGTTCAAAGCAATGATAAGAATAACAGTAATATTAATAGTTAATGTCATCCTGCCTACGGATAGACACTGTGATGTGGCCCGTGCACAGGTTACACACTGAGAACATACCCTTACTGTCTCTAGGTGAGATTCTGAGCCATAAAGGAATGAAGTTTCTTGCCTATAGCCTTGCTGTCAATATTTGTTTCCCACATCATCTCCACTTTAGACCTTGTGCCTTTATTAGTTTTATTGTCTCTATGATTTCAGATAACAAGGACCCGGCGATTCATTTGGAATCAAAGAGCCTTATCAAAAAGAAACCAACGTGGGTAGAACAGATCAGAGGCAGGAAGATCAAAAGTAGGGACCCCAGGCAGTTAAAGGAATATAGCAAGAGGTCACGACAGCCAACAGCTTTTAAATTGGGGAAAATTGGGGCCCCTGCGTGGCTCAGTGGGTTAAAGCCTCTGCCTTCAGCTCAGGTGATGATCTCAGGGTCCTGGGATCAAACCCCGCATCGAGCTCTCTGCTCGGCAGGGAGCCTGCTTTCCCCTCTCTTTCTGCCCGCCTCTCTGCCTACTTGTGATCTCTGTCTGCCAAATAAATAAATCTTAAAAAAATAATAATAAATTGGGGAAAACTGTCTGCCAGCAAGGACTGGGAGCCAGGGCAAGGAAACTGGGCAAACAGGGCTTCAATTACAGTCATAGGGCATTGTAAGGGTTCCCTGTCCCTAGATGTCCCCCTACTGCCAAGGCTTGAGGACAAAACCCTACAGCTCACCCTATGCCCATGGCACAGCTACAACACCTTCCTCACTTTCCCTTCTTCCCTTTGACCTTCGCCTCCTCTCAAACTCTTCATACAGCATTGGGCTGCCCTGCTAGTATTTGTCCCGTGCTGCTAATCATGCTGCCAGTGATGGTGGAGAGTTGGTTCTTTAAATGGAATCTTTTTTTTTTTCCTTTTTAATCAGAATTCAAATTTTTGTGGAACTGGTTGGCACCCAGGATTTCAGCAGGGAATCTTGAGTCTTAAAGGTCTGAATCAGGAGAGGAATCTTTATACACTGCCCCAGGGTCAAAATCAGCTCTGCAAAGGAGGCTCCCTGTGGGTAAAGACAGTCCTCCCAGACACCATCTTTTACTTGTGAATAAGGAAAGGCGGCTGGGAGCCTCTCCATTTAATGAGCTCATTGTTAAATTTATTGGAAGACAGACTCAAGAACGTTGTGTTTGGATTTGAAGTTCATAGTAACTTTTTATTTATTTATTTATTTATTTATTTATTTGACAGAGCAAGACAGAGCCAGAGAGGGAATACAAGCTGAGGGAGCAGTAGAGGGAGAATCAGGCTTCCCGCTGAGCAGGGAGTCCGATGTGGGGCTCGATCCCAGGACCCTGGGATCGCGACTGGAGCCGAAGGCAGACACTTAAGGACTGAGCTGCCCAGGTGCCCCTGAAGTTATAATAACTTACGAAAAGAAATCCGCATGTAAGACCTATACCAATAAAGAGATTAAAGCCAAGCACAGAGCATGGACACAAGTTACTTAGTACCAAGGGCTTGATAACAGAGATACAGGTTGCCTCAACTATGGTATTCCTGTAAGTTTCCTGTCAGTTTTCATCCATTCCTGAGTTTCATGTAGCCTGTTACCTGACAGAAGCGGAGGTGTGTGAGCCACACAGTAAACCTGGAATCCCTGGGTTCAAATCCTCCCTTTGCCCTTTCCAAGCTACTTGACCTCCTTAAGACTCAGGGTCATCATATGTAAATAGAGATGATAATAATAATACCTACACCAAAATATGGAGTAAATGAGTTATTTGTCAAGAGCTTAGAATAGTACCTAGCATTACCTAGCTTTTTTTTTCAAAACCTTTTTCTATTTTCCGAGGTCAAAAACTCGTGATATGCCTTGACTTCTCACTTTCCTCAGCCCACTGCCTCCATTCAACAGTCTCTGTCAATTCTACCCCCTGAACACAACCCGACACGGTCTACTTCTCTCTCTAGAAGAGACGCTACAGTACTCAACATTGCTTGTCTTATGATGGCTTTCTCCCTGGGCTCTGTCACCTCAGCCTAGCACCCCTGCCAGTCTAAATGCCAATCGACAAACTCAGGTGTGCATTAGAGATAACACAGTTTCCACAGCCCAGTCTAATTACTGTTCTGAAACCATATTGAGCCTGCCAGGATGGTAAGAAATGGAAACGCACTCATTTGGGAGGTCTGGGGTCTTCCGCGGTGTCATATCACCTGGTGGGGGAGGAACAAATGGAGATTGTGTCCCTGCGCCACAATGAGGCGCCATGAGGCACCTACTACAGTGGTGAGTGTTGTTCTGCAGGCTCTGCTTCGTCCTTGCCACACCTGGGCATAGAAATCTTTCCCAACCTGCCTGTCCTGCCCATCCATCTTCTTGAAGCAGACATTCTTTTTGTGGAGTATTGCCTCTTCCCTAGGTAGTCTTGTGAAGAGGACCTGTTTTCCACGAAGCGGAGCTCAAACCCTGTCTTCTCACTCTGGTTCACCTTTTTCTGTGTCCATGGGACTGCCCTTCAAAACATTTTCCCTGCGCCTCCGCGTTCTCTTCCTGTGACCTATGTCACACGCTCTCCCAACTGCCCCAAGGCAATTTTGGATCAGAAGAACCGAAGAGAACATTTCTGTTTCTCACCTTACCATATGCCTCCCCCAAGGCAACGAGTAGAGGGTCTGCTCTCTGCTTACATGAGAGAGAGAAAAAGAACTCCAGGGAGCGAAAATAGGTGGATACTTCAAATATCATCTCACTACACATTGCAGATGCTGAGGCCACGGAGACTGGCTGCGAGACCCAAAACATGAATTCAGTCATGTCATTACCGTGTAGGAACATGCCCAGTGGCTTCTAATTGTGTGGTGTTTTATGCCTAAACTTACAGACCTCGCTTTCGGGTTTGGACAAGTTTGCACACGCTGGCCGCCTCTTCCTCTTTCCTGTCACTCCCTTCCTCTTCCCCAGGGTGGGCCCATATTAAACTTTTATCCCTTGTGAGAAGAGATATGCCAGCTCCTTAGATTTAAACTATAGCGTTTGAACGGGAAAGTCCACCCACCCCAGACAAAATGGAACAAAACTCAGGAGGAGACAACTATTCTCTGGGTGTTTGTTGAGCCATACAAGTATATGTGGCTATTGAACGCTGGAAATATGCTACAGTCTGGGGGCGCCTGGGTGGCTCAGTGGGTTAAAGCCTCTGCCTTTGGCGGGGGTCATAGTCCCAGGGTCCTGGGATCGAGCCCCGCGTCATCCTGCTCTCTGCTCAGCAGGGAGTCTGCTTCCCTTCCTCTCTCTCTGCCTCTTTGCCTATTTGTGATCTCTGTCTGTCAAATAAATAAATAAAAACTTTAAAAAAAAAAAAAAAAGAAAGAGATATGCTACAGTCTGAATGGAAATGTGCTCTTATTTCAGGTTCCCAAGACGTAGTACCTAAAAAATCCAAAATATCTCATGAGTAACTTTTTTTTAAAAAGATTTTATTTATTTATTGGACAGAGAGAGAGATCACAAGGAGGCAGAGAGGCAGGCAGAGAGAAAGGAGGAAGCAAGCTCCCTGCTGAGGAGAGAGCCTGATGCGGGGCTCGATCCCAGCACCCTTCAATCGTGACCTGAGCCGAAGGCAGAGGTTTAACCCACTGAGCCACCCAGGCGCCCCAATGAGTAATGTTTTATGCTGAGCACAAGTTGAAATGATGGTATTTTGGATATATTGGGTTAAATAAAATAGATTATTCAAATTAGCTTCACCTGTTTCTTTTTACTTGTTTTTAATCTGGCCGTTGGAAAATTTAAAATTGCATCGGTGGCTCAATTGCATTCTATTTCTCTTGACTCTACTCTAGAATGTGACATGATGGAGAACAGCCTAGAATACAGAAGCTTATAAAGAGAGGATAGAGATTCTGCTCCAATCTTATCTGCTGAAGATCCAAAGATAATGGTGCTTTGACACACCTCAAACAGGGTTAACCTTAAGTTGGAGTGACTTTATAGGTGGATTACATTCTTTCCAAAAGAAAGCCCTCCTTTCCATTTCTAAATACCTTCAGCTCACAAACTCACAGCATTCTAAAATTTTGATTAAGAATTCTATGTGTCCCTGCAATTACCATCAAAAAATACAGTTTCCTCTTGCAGTCATCTAGAACTTATACTCATTCCCCTCCACAGATGTTCAGGAAACTCGTAAGGAAATAGTAATAACCCAGCTTTGACTCCCATGAATTCTATGCTCCTAGTCTCCGATGTATGGCTTCCCTTCTGTGGGTCACTATAATTTCACACTCAGGCAGTCAGCTGAGGGAGGAACAGGACCACCTTAACCAACAGCTAAAGAAAAATCCTCAGGGCTAAACTTGCACAAAATTGAATCAATGTATTAACTCTCAAACCTCTGCAAGTTGGCCAAGAAGCAAATATATAAGAAATAATATGCACAAAGGCACAGAGAGACTCATAGTATTGGAGCAGAGATGGATTTTCCGGAAACAATCTGAGCAACCCTTTGTCTTACAAATAAAGGATGTAAGATCTGGGGTAGTTAAATGAATTGTCAGTTAGGGGCAAAACCGGAATTAGGTGCTAGGTATTCTTCTAGGTACTGAGATACAGCAGATAGCAGTTACAGTGTTTTCCTGTTAAAACAACCCAATAGAAAGTTGGTTTAAAGAATGAAGGAAGGGCTTTAGGTTCACTCAGTCCGCAGAGTGTGTGACTTTTGATCTCAGGGCTGTAGGTTCAAGTCTCGCGTTGGGTGTAGAGTTTACTCAAAAATAAAATCTTAGGGATGCCTGGGTGGCTCAGTGGGTTAAGCTGCTGCCTTCGGCTCAGGTCATGATCTCAGGGTCCTGGGATCGAGTCCCGCATCGGGCTCTCTGCTCAGCAGGGAGCCTGCTTCCCCCTCTCTCTCTGCCTGCCTCTCCATCTACTTGTGATTTCTCTCTGTCAAATAAATAAAACCTTTAAAAATAAATAAATAAAATAAAATCTTAAAAAAAAAGAATAAAGGAAGTTCACTGTCGTGTAATGAGAATTCAGGCTGGCTTCAGGCAACTCTTGACTCATCTGAATTCACTGGGATCACTGTCTCTAGTTCTCCGGGCCACTTCCTTCATTGTTGGCTCCATTGGGGGAGCCTTTTCCATTACTGTCACAATGTAACAATCAGCAGTTTCTGAGGTTATGTGCTTTTGGGTACAAATCCAGCACAAAAGAGAGTCCACTTTGCTTTTAAGATTAAAAACAGAAACAACTGAAAAATAAAGACCAGCCACTTGGAATTGATTCTCACAGCTCTGATTACCCAAGTTGGATCCTGTACTCAACCCTGAATCAATTAGTGTGGCCTGGAGATGGGATACTCTGTCTGACTTAAGCCAAACAGGAACCACTTCCAGAGTCAAGAATGGTGTCCAATCCATCCAAAATACATGCTGAGAATTTCAAGGTACTGTTAGGAAGAGGAAATGGGAAAATGATGCTGGGAAGCAACACAAAATTTTAATAATCTGTTCCCTCAAGTGCTCGCAGTGGAGAGTTTTCTGATACCCCAGTTGGTTTTTACACTCTGCTCCGTAGAGCCCTGGGAGTGCTGTAGCGGTATCTCAGGGTGTGCGGGGGATCTACACCACTAAAATCCCCAGCCCTCTCCCTCTGACTGCAAGCAGGGTTAGTCTTCTTTTTGCCAATTGTACATCTTGGGCTCATATACGAGATTTCATTTGAAGAAAGTCCTTCGCTACTGAAATGCAGTTTTAAAACCACTTTCCCACATTAATGCCACAGCAGTGGCAAAGTTACTCCCTTTTATACTTTTTATACATACTCTTCTCTGATTCAAGAACTTATCCCTATTGGCATCATCCTCTTCCAGTGCTAACAGAATGGAATCAGAATGTCAGGAAGGCATTTCTTGGAACCTTGGTCTTAATGCTGAAAATTCCATTTAACAGGCTCTCCTCTCATGCTTCTGAGATTTTGCTGATAGTAGTCATTTCATATACATTCTATGCATTCCCTGCTCCATTTATTTACTCGAAACACTTGAGAAATATTTCTACCTCTCTAACACTTCTAAACATTCAACTTTAAGGTCATGAGTAAGCAAGTGGGATTCTCAACAGATGAGAGAATCTCCCAATGAGGTCCACTAATGTAGATACTAGGCAAATATATTATATGGCTGTCTTTCCGATAAGCCACTTACTATCTTATATACCTTATAGTTTGAAATTAACACTTAAAGTAACAACAAGCCAAACTTAAACCCAAGAGAAGGCAAAAATGTCCCTTCCTTCATGCTAAAGTCGACATTAAGTTTGTTATAATCATGTACTTGGTGAATTCTTATCTTTTGCTGCTAAATGTTTATCTCCATCATCTAGTCAGTGAAATGCAAAATTTGAAAATATATTGCATCCATTGTTAGTTTTGAAAGGATTCACATCTTAACATTATATTTATTTGTATTTAGATTAGTTCCATCCCTTTTCATCAAAATGATGTATTTGAATTATAAAAACTTTTATCCCTGGCACATCTGGGGGGCTTAGTCACTTAGGCATCCGTTCTGGTTGTGGGATTGAGCCCCGCGCTGTGCTCCCTGATCAGTGGGGAGTCGGCTTGAGATTCCCTCTCCCTCTCCCTCTGCTCCTCCCTTCACTTGCACTCTCTCTCTCTCTCATATAAGTAAACTGATCTTCAAATATATATATATATTATCCCTAAAAATATATTTTCTGAGAAGCATTAAGAGAATTCAGAATATTTCCCAAATTTAAGTCTTAAACAACGAATAATAGTTCTATCCTAAGTTTTTGTGGAAGGTACTATTATATAAATAATATTATTTCCTCACCAATTGAATAGGAATCATTAAAATCAGTGAGGTTATAAAAATATTTCAGAGTCTTATTTATTTATTTATTTATTAGGTAAATGATAACTTTTTTTTATAATTTTTTATTTTTTATAAACATATATTTTTATCCCCAGGGGTACAGGTCTGTGAATCACCAGGTTTACACACTTCACAGCACTCACCAAAGCACATACCCTCCCCAATGTCCATAATCCCACCCCCTTCTCCCAAACCCCCTCCCCCCAGCAACCCTCAGTTTGTTTTGTGAGATTAAGAGTCACTTATGGTTTGTCTCCCTCCCAATCCCATCTTGTTTCATTTATTCTTCTCATACCCACATAAGCCCCCATGTTGCATCACCACTTCCTCATATCAGGGAGATCATATGATAGTTGTCTTTCTCCGCTTGACTTATTTCGCTAAGCATGATACGCTCTAGTTCCATCCATCTTGTCGCAAATGGCAAGATTTCATTTCTTTTGATGGCTGCATAGTATTCCATTGTGTATATATACCACATCTTCTTGATCCATTCATCTGTTGATGGACATCTAGGTTCTTTCCATAGTTTGGCTATTGTGGACATCGCTGCTATAAACATTCGGGTGCACGTGCCCCTTTGGATCACGACGTTTGTATCTTTAGGGTAAATACCCAATAGTGCAATTGCTGGGTCATAGGGCAGTTCTATTTTCAACATTTTGGGGAACCTCCATGCTGTTTTCCAGAGAGGTTGCACCAGCTTGCATTCCCACCAACACTGTAGGAGGGTTCCCCTTTCTCCGCATCCTCGCCAGCATCTGTCATTTCCTGACTTGTTGATTTTAGCCATTCTGACTGGTGTGAGGTGATATCGCATTGTGGTTTTGATTTGTATTTCCCTGATGCCAAGTGATATGGAGCAGTTTTTCATGTGTCTGTTGGCCATCTGGATGTCTTCTTTGCAGAAATGTCTGTTCATGTCCTCTGCCCATTTCTTGATTGTATTATTTGTTCTTTGGGTGTTGAGTTTGCTAAGTTCTTTATAGATTCTGGATACTAGTCCTTTATCTGATATGTCGTTTGCAAATATCTTCTCCCATTATGTCAGTTGTCTTTTGATTTTGTTAACTGTTTCCTTTGCTCTGCAAAAGTTTTTGATCTTGATGAAATCCCAATAGTTCATTTTTTCCCTTGCTTCCCTTGCCTTTGGCGTTGTTCCTAGAAAGATGTTGCTGCGGCTGAGGTCGAAGAGGTTGCTGCCTGTGTTCTCCTCAAGGATTTTGATGGATTCCTTTCGCACATTGAGGTCCTTCATCCATTTTGAGTCTATTTTTGTGTGTGGTGTAAGGAAATGGTCCAATTTCATTTTTCTGCATGTGGCTGTCCAATTTTCCCAGCACCATTTATTGAAGAGGCTGTCTTTTTTCCATTGCACATTCTTTCCTGCTTTGTCGAAGATTAGTTGACTGTAGAGTTGAGGGTCTATTTCTGGGCTCTCTATTCTGTTCCATTGATCTATGTGTCTGTTTTTGTGCCAGTACCATGCTGTCTTGATGATGACAGCTTTGTAATAGAGCTTGAAGTCCAGAATTGTGATGCCACCAACGTTGGCTTTCTTTTTCAATATCCCTTTGGCTATTCGAGGTCTTTTCTGGTTCCATATAAATTTTAGAATTATTTGTTCCATTTCTTTGAAAAAGATGGATGGTACTTTGATAGGAATTGCATTAAATGTGTAGATTGCTTTAGGTAGCATAGACATTTTCACAATATTTATTCTTCCAATCCAGGAGCATGGAACATTTTTCCATTTCTTTGTGTCTTCCTCAATTTCTTTCATGAGTACTTTATAGTTTTCTGAGTATAGATTCTGTGTCTCTTTGGTTAGGTTTATTCCTAGGTACCTTATGGTTTTGGGTGCAATTGTAAATGGGATTGACTCCTTAATTTCCCTTTCTTCTGTCTTGCTGTTGGTGTAGAGAAATGCAACTGATTTCTGTGCATTGATTTTATATCCTGACACTTTACTGAATTCCTGTATAAGTTCTACCAGTTTTGGAGTGGAGTCTTTTGGGTTTTCCACATATACTATCATATCATCTGCGAAGAGTGATAATTTGACTTCTTCTTTGCCAATTTGGATGCCTTTAATTTCCTTTTGTTGTCTGATTGCTGAGGCTAGGACCTCTAGTACTGTGTTGAATAGCAGTGGTGATAATGGACATCTCTGCCGTGTTCCTGACCTTAGTGGAAAAGCTTTCAGTTTTTCTCCATTGAGAATGATATTTGCGGTGGGTTTTTCATAGATGGCTTTGATGATATTGAGGTATGTGCCCTCTATCCCTACACTTTGAAGAGTTTTGATCAGGAAGGGATGCTGTACTTTGTCAAATGCTTTTTCAGCATCTATTGAGAGTACCATATGGTTCTTGTTTTTTCTTTTATTGATGTGTTGTATCACATTGACTGATTTGCAGATGTTGAACCAACCTTGCAGCCCTGGAATAAACCCCACTTGGTCGTGGTGAATAATCTTTTTAATGTATTGTTGAATCCTATTGGCTAGTATTTTGTTGAGTATTTTCGCATCTGTGTTCATCAAGGATATTGGTCTATAGCTCTCTTTTTTGGTGGGATCCTTGTCTGGTTTTGGGATCAAGGTGATGCTGGCCTCATAAAATGAGTTTGGAAGTTTTCCTTTCATTTCTATTTTTTGGAACAGTTTTAGGAGAATAGGAATTAGTTCTTCTTTAAATGTTTGGTAAAATTCTCCCGGGAAGCCGTCTGGCCCTGGGCTTTTGTTTGTTTGGAGATTTTTAATGACTGTTTCAATCTCCTTAGTGGTTATGGGTCTATTCAGGCTTTCTATTTCTTCCTGGTTCAGTTGTGGTAGTTTATATGTTTCTAGGAATGCATCCATTTCTTCCAGATTGTCAAATTTATTGGCGTAGAGTTGCTCATAGTATGTTCTTATAATAGTTTGTATTTCTTTGGTGTTAGTTGTGATCTCTCCTCTTTCATTCATGATTTTATTTATTTGGGTCCTTTCTCTTTTCTTTTTGATAAGTCGGGCCAGGGGTTTATCAATTTTATTAATTCTTTCAAAGAACCAGCTCCTACTTTCGTTGATTTTTTCTATTGTTTTTTTGGTTTCTATTTCATTGATTTCTGCTCTGATCTTTATGATTTCTCTTCTCCTGCTGGGCTTAGGGTTTCTTTCTTGTTCTTTCTCCAGCTCCTTTAGGTGTAGGGTTAGGTTGTGTACCTGAGACCCTCTTGTTTCTTGAGAAAGGCTTGTACCGCTATATATTTTCCTCTCAGAACTGCCTTTGTTGTGTCCCACGGATTTTGAACCGTTGTATTTTCATTATCATTTGTTTCCATGATTTTTTTCAATTCTTCTTTAATTTCCCGGTTGACGCATTCATTCTTTAGAAGGATGCTGTTTAGTCTCCATGTATTTGGGTTCTTTTCAAACTTCCTTTTGTGGTTGAGTTCTAGCTTTAGAGCATTGTGGTCTGAAAATATGCAGGGAATGATCCCAATCTTTTGATACCGGTTGAGTCCTGATTTAGGACCGAGGATGTGATCTATTCTGGAGAATGTTCCATGTGCACTAGAGAAGAATGTGTATTCTGTTGCTTTGGGATGAAATGTTCTGAATATATCTGTGATGTCCATCTGGTCCAGTGTGTCATTTAAGGCCTTTATTTCCTTGCTGATCTTTTGCTGGATGATCTGTCCATTTCAGTGAGGGGTGTGTTAAAGTCCCCTACTATTATTGTATTATTGTTGATGTGTTTCTTTGATTTTGTTATTAATTGGTTTATATAGTTAGCTGCTCCCACGTTGGGGGCATAGATATTTAAAATTGTTAAATCTTCTTGTTGGACAGACCCTTTGAGTATGATATAGTGTCCTTCCTCATCTCTTATTATAGTCTTTGGATTAAAATCTAATTGATCCGATATAAGGATTGCCACTCCTGCTTTCTTCTGATGTCCATTAGCATGGTAAATTCTTTTCCACCCCCTCACTTTAAATCTGGAGGTGTCTTCGGGCTTAAAATGAGTTTCTTGGAGGCAACATATAGATGGGTTTTGTTTTTGTATCCATTCTGATACCCTGTGTCTTTTGACAGGGGCATTTAGCCCATGAACATTCAGGGTAATTATTGAGAGATATGAATTGAGGGCCATTGTATTGCCTGTAAAGTGACTGTTACTGTATATGGTCTCTGTTCCTTTCTGATCTACCACTTGTAGGCTCTCTCTTTGCTTAGAGGACCCCTTTCAAGATTTCCTGTAGAGCTGGTTTGGTGTTTGCAAATTCTTTCAGTTGTTGTTTGTCCTGGAAGCTTTTAATCTCTCCTTCTATTTTCAATGATAGCCTAGCTGGATATAGTATTCTGGGCTGCATGTTTTTCTCATTTAGTGCTCTGAAAATATCATGCCAGCTCTTTCTGGCCTGCCAGGTCTCTGTGGATAAGTCAGCTGCCAATCTAATAGTTTTACCATTGTATGTTACAGACTTCTTTTCCCGGGCTGCTTTCAGGATTTTCTCTTTGTCACTGAGACTTGTAAATTTTACTATTAGGTGACGGGGTGTGGGCCTATTCTTATTGATTTTGAGGGGCGTTCTCTGAACCTCCTGAATTTTGATGCTCGTTCCCTTTGCCATATTGGGGAAATTCTCCCCAATAATTCTCTCCAGTAGACCTTCTGCTCCCCTCTCTCTTTCTTCTTCTTCTGGAATCCCAATTATTCTAATGTTGTTTCGTCTTATGGTGTCACTTATCTCTCGAATTCTCCCCTCGTGGTCCAGTAGCTGTTTGTCCCTCTTTTGCTCAGCTTCTTTATTCTCTGTCATTTGGTCTTCTATATCACTAATTCTTTCTTCTGCCTCATTTATCCTAGCAGTGAGAGCCTCCATTTTTTATTGCACCTCATTAATAGCTTTTTTGATTTCAACTTGGTTAGATTTTAGTTCTTTTATTTCTCCAGTAAGGGCTTTTATATCTCTCGAGAGGGTTTCTCTAATATCTTCCATGCCTGGCTTGAACCTTGAGAATTGTCATTCTGAACTCTAGATCTGACATATTACCAATGTCTGTATTGATTAGGTCCCTAGCCTTCGGTACTGCCTCTTGTTCTTTTTTTTGTGTTGAATTTTTCTGTCTTGTCATTTTGTCCAGATAAGAGTATATGAAGGGGCAAGTAAAATACTAAAAGGGTGGCAACAACCTCAGGAAAATATGCTTTAACCAAATTAGAAGAGATCCAAAATCGTGAGGGGGGAGAAAGGGGATAAAAAGAGGTTCAAAAAGGAAGAAAGAAAAAAAAAAAGAAAAAAAAAAGAAAAGAATTTAAAAAAAAGAAAACACCTAAGAAAAATATAAAAAATAAAAAATATATATATTAGATAAACTAGTAAAAAATCCTTAAAAAAGAAAAAGGTAACAGTTAAAAAAAAATTTTTATCCGAAGGCGAGAAAAAAAAAAAACAAAAAATGAAAAAGAAAAAAATTAAATTAACTGCAAGACTAAAAAAAAATCACAGGGAAAAAGCCATGAGTTCCGTGCTTGGCTTTCTCCTCCTCTGGAATTCTGCTGCTCTCCTGGGTATTGAAACCGCACTCCTTGGTAGGTGAACTTGGTCTCGGCTGGATTTCTTGTTGATCTTCTGGGGGAGGGGCCTGTTGTAGTGATTCTCAAGTGTCTTTGCCCCAGGCGGAATTACACCACCCTTACCCGGGGCCGGGGTGAGTAATCGCTTGGGTTTGCTTTCAGGAGCTTTTGTTCCCTGAGCGCTTTCCGTAGAGTTCCGGAGGACGGGAATACAAATGGCGGCCTCCTGGTCTTCGGCCTGGAGGAGCCGAGAGCCCAGGGCCGCACTCCTCCTTGTGCCTTCAGAGAACCGCGCCCTGTAACTCCCGTGTGCCTGACCTCGGGCCGCGCTCCGAGCTCACTGAGACTGCGACCGGTTCAAGGTCACCCTGAGCTGCGAGCTCACTGTCGGCTCTGTCTCTGTAGCCGGCTTTCCCGTTCCAATACCCGCAAGCTCTGCGACACTCAGACACCCCCGATCCTTTTGTGACCCTGCGGGACCTGAGGCCACGCTGACCCCGTGTGGGCTTTACCCCAGGTAGCCTCTGGAGCGATGTCCCTCAGTGGGACAGACTTTTTTTTTTTTTTAATATTTTATTTATTTATTTGAGAGAGAGACAGTGAGAGAGAACATGAGCTATGAGAAGGTCAGAGAGAGAAGCAGACTCCCCGTGGAGCTGGGAGACCGATGCGGGACTCGATCCCGGGACTCCAGGATCATGACCTGAGCCGAAGGCAGTCGTCCAACCAACTGAGCCACCCAGGCGTCCCTGGAACAGACTTTAAAAAGTCCTGATTTTGTGCGCGGTTGTTCCGCCGCTTGCCGGGAGCTGGCCCCTCCCCCCGGGGTCTATCTTCCCGTTGCTTTGGATTCACTTCTCCGCCGGTCCTACCTTTCAGAAAGTGGTTGTTTTTCTGTTTCCAGAATTGCTGTTCTTCTTCTCTTCCATCTGCCGATGGATTTTCAGGTGTTTGCAATCTTTAGATAAGCTATCTAGCTGATCTCCGGCTAGCTGAAGTAGTCTCAGCCTGCTACTTCTCTGCCATCTTGACTCCTCCCCTTATTGATTTATTTTTATGTTAGTTATCTTTGTTTTTAATGGGGTACAGTATCCTCCTACAAATTTTCTAGAACACACTCTATGGGAAATTTGTGTACATGGAATTTGGGGAAGTGTTTGAGAACACTGGCAATAAGGAATTGAAGGAAGCAGAATTGGACAAGGGTGACAACACAGACCCCAGGTTATCATGGGAGCTCTTAACCTAGATGGTCCTCCCAGTTGTCCTAAATTGAGGGAAGGGTCTTGGCCTTTGTATTCCATGTTGACCAGTCACTGGATATAAACCAACTCTTGGGGAGGAACCATACCTTCGGTAGGGCATTTGCCTTTAGTCAAGAGCAATACCAGGAGAGGGGTGCACCTGTGAGCTGCCCACAGTCAATACTCTTAGAAATTGGGGTAATGAAGACTTTAGTTCTGAAGGAGGCATTCACTTACTCTATAGTGCCCTCACCCTCATTGCCAAAAAGGAGCTTTAAGGAGTAGAACAACAAGAATATATTTAAAGAGTGACAAGGACTTCTGTTGCCATTTTATACCTCGTTCACCACTCAAACAAATTATTTCTTTCACTTTGAATGCATGATTGAATAAAGTAAAAGGCATTTGTTGATACAATGAAAGTACAAGTAATAGATGGTTGATAGAAGAAGAAAAACGTGTAAGAGTTTCCCTTGGGCCTCAAAGGTTAATTATTGATTAGCATGTATGTGCTAAAAGAATATTAATAAAAAAGCATAGGCACAAGGCAGTAAATTTCTAGAAGTTGACTTTTTTTTTGATATGTAATATATTTCTTAGGTAGGGAGGAAAGAGAGTAAATCACAAGGAAATTATTTCATGCATTTCACTGATTAAATGGGCTAGTCTTGACAAGACTCTGAAAAGCTGGGCAGCACTCTTACTATCAGCAGGGACCACCAAAAGGAACAGAGATGTGCTCACACAGCATATACACAGAAAAACATTAAAAAACAAATCAGAGTAGATGTAAGATTGAATAAGCAATACCTTCAGTGAAAAACTTCTGTTTTTGGACGGAAACAGCTGGTAGTATGCTGTAGGCAATCCTTGCTTTGCACAGAACCGTTTTAACTGAAATTTGTGCATATCAGAGCTGTGGAAAGTGAGGATTGTCATTAGCTGTGTTATTATTCGGTTATTGCAATTTTTATTTTCCTACAAATTTGGCTCTTTAAAAATGTTTAAAAGTTAAAAAAAAAAAAACTTTTCAAAAGTTTATTTATTTAATTTATGATCCCTGCACCCCTTGTGAGCCTCAAACCCACAGACCCTAAATCAAGAGTTTCATGCTCTTCCTACTGAGCCAGTCAGGTCCCCCAAAATATTTTTAAACTGTCTGAATCATTAGACATTAGCTTCATGAAAGAAGAGGCTTTTATTTTATCCCTATTTTTTATCCCTATTTACTGTATTATTTTACCCCTATTTACCCACTATTTTATCCGTACAGCCTAACATAGTTCCTGGTCCCATAGCAGGTATTTGATGAATGCATGAACCATCAACCAGATGAAATAGTGCATAGCAATCTAGTGACCATGCAGTTTTTCCTCGGGCTGTCTGGTAAATATCTGAGTCATTTGCTGGGTGAATCTTGAAGAGCCAACAGAACTTTCTATAGTAAACTCTTAGTGCTTGCTTGCTTGCTTTTTTTTTTTTTAAGATTTTATTCATTTATTTGACAGATATAAGTCACAAGTAGGCAGAGAGGCAGGCAGAAAGAGAGAGGAGGAAGCAGCAGGCTTCCTGCAGAGCAGAGAGCCCGATGCCTGCTGCCAGGACCCTGAGATCATGACCTGAGCTGAAGGCAGAGGCTTTAACCCACTGAGCCACCCAGGCGCCCCTAATGCTTGCTTTCTTATGTAGAGATTCAGTCTTCATAGCAACCATTCATACTGTGGTATTCTAACCAAAGATTAGTTGCCCTTTCATTTTCAACTATTCACTCTACATCTGGTTCCTAAAAATGTTAGCATCTATATAAATATGTAATCGGTAAGACCCTTAGTAGCTATTTCATATATGATTGTTTGTGAATACAACAAGCCTGGAGTTTTAGTTTTTTGGTTTTTTTGCTTTTAATTTAAGTAAACTCTACACCCAACAAGGTGCTCAAACTCATGACCCCGAGATCAAGAGTTGCACGCTCCTGCAGGTGAACCATCCAGGCACCCCAAGGTTAGTCTTTTAAGTTCAGCTAGGAAAATAATTTTCTGTTGACTTCAAAAGCAAATAATAAAAATTAAAGTTTCTAACTCAGCTTCATGCTCACAGGCCATGCAATCCAGTATACAAAATAGAAAAAAAATATCGATATTACATAAAGGATAGAAGTGCAAAATGGGATGGAGTTCAAGGACACTGGAAAAACTGAATAATGATTAGAAAACAGTTCAATTTATTTTTAACTATCAAAATTTTAAACACGGGACAGTTTCTTTACAGAATATGTTCCAATATTTTGGAATCACCAAATTTGTATATTATAAACTGTTTGTAGAAACTTTGGGGCTTTCTTCAAAACTATACTTCTGTCCATCACTCATTTTTCAGACTCAGCTCAGACCTCAAGTTTCCTGCTTTTCTTAGATGTATCTCTTGTTCTTTGTTTTTCTCCCTCTCATTTATTTTTATTTTTATTTTTTTTGAGATCTTATTTATTTGACAGAGATCACAAGTGGGCAGAGAAGCAGGCAGAGAGAGGAGGAAGCAGGCTTCCTGCTGAGCAGAGAGCCTGATGTGGGGCTCAATCCCAGGACCCTGGGATCATGACCTGAGCTGAAGGCCGAGGCTTTAACACACTGAGCCACCCAGGTGCCCCTCTCTCTCTCATTTCTGATGAAGGTACACAGTTTTGTTTTCATCACTAAGGAACAAGTAGGAAACAGCCCAATAACATTGGTGTCTACTGGGGTAACTCTCATTGCGTGAGTTGCTGGTACTCTCGATTCAAACTGACACCACTACAAAATGACAGAGCACTCTCCCCAAGGTTCTCTACGCTAAATTCATGACCATGGAAAAACTACAGTATTGAAACAAGACTAACAATAGTAGAATGTTACCCTTAGGGTGGTATTTGGAAAGAAGAGGAAATAATAACCCACAGTTGTGTGAATTACCAGTTCTGCGTTGGAGGCCTAGAAATAAAAGAACACATGACTTTATTTTAGGTAGGAACTCTGATTAAAAAGAAAAGAAAATTAGAAAAGACAATGTTGTTGAATCTGTTCCTACCATTCTTATTCCCATGATAACAATAAAGGAAAGTAGGCTGTAGCAGAAGATTGAAATTCACTTTTTGATTCAGAGTTATTGGTGATTTTTTTTTGTTTTTGTTTTCCCTGGGGTTTTTTGTCTATGTAAATAAAAAACTGGGCTAAAAAAAGGGATCTTTTCTCTTTGAAGGTGCTCCTGTTCTGAGAGTAGAACAGAATACCACCTATGTGCTTTTCAGTGACTCTCAATTAGTGAGCCTTATATTGGGTATGCGTGTAAAGTCTAAACAGACACACCGATGGAAAACTTGATTGTGGGCGGGAAGATGGCTTTCCTTAGGGCTATTAAGGCAGCTCAAGGAGGAGAATTTGTTCCTTTTCTCTCTTAAATAGTAGCACTGCTATACTAATGCAGCTGAAGCTGTCATTAAAGCTGCTTGGTATTTGCCTTAGCTTAAGTGACTGGCAGACTAGCTATATTCTCATCTGTTAAACCTGAGAGGAGCAGAAGAGCAAATTATATGAGGTCTGCTTTGAACACTGTTGCTGAAGCCTTCTTGATTATACTTTAAGGCCTACAATATGTGTCTATAGAGCTCAATGGATTACACAGCATCCTTGTATCTATTATCACTTTCGATCTGCACCAAAACACTGTGACTTAAGCAGGGATGCAGACACATCACAAAAGTCACGTGGCTCGGCCATGCCTGCTGGTTTTCAGTCATTCCCCCTGGTAATTTAGTTCATGGAATATTGCTGTGTGACATCTTTCCCTTGGCCTGTCATTGTGGAAATAAGTGAATGCTGGACAAGCACGATTCCTACAAATTTCTGCGAAGACATTTTATTAACAGAGAGTGTAATACAGCACCTGTATCAAGCATGATGTGTTTTAGACTGCCGTTCGCTGCAGATAGCCGCTGAGAACTCTCAGGCGAGGCCCCGTCTGTCAAAATCCTTATTTTGTTCACCGGCACAAGAAGCCTAAAGGTGTGCACTGCTGCATCATTGAAGCCACAGTCATGAGACTTGACTGGTCTATCTTCCCTGGACCCTTTCCCCAAAGCTTTGACCTTTATATCCCTACACAGCACAGACTCTTTTCCAGGACATTAGCTCTAACGTAAGGAACCAGGCTGCGACGTCATCTGTATGCAACCTTCCTTTCCCTCCTGCGTGCGCAAACGATGTCTTGGTCGTGGCTTCTGCGGCTATGGACAGAGCCCTGGATTCTAAGAGTCCGCTCTTCGTGCCAGGTCTCCTTGGTGTTTGTCTTGGAAACGGGGCCAGTCTCCCTGATGGCTGTGTGTCAGAGCAATCTATCAGGTACTCTTCCTTCACAGCAGTCCCCTGCTCTCCACCGTGTGCCTTGAAATTGGGCTTCAGTGTCCTTGCAAACCCGTATCTGTCCTCCGCAGCTTGTGGCTGTCCCCGCCGCAGCTCACCAAACCTCCTCTGCATGGTTATCCTGTTGTCATCTGTCCTTCTCACCTGGGGGGCTCTGGTGTGACGATCTGTGCTGGTGGGCTGGCTGCATCCCAGCACATTATTGTTGATGATGATCCCGACTCACCATTTACTGGTAAGCATTATTCACAAGTGTGCGAGGAGGGCCAGGTGGGTTTTCGTAATTCATCTCTGTCTCGCAGCTGTGGGTGAGGTTGCCCGTCAGTACTTCTGTTCTCTCTAAACCCTCCTTTTGTAAGGTCAGGAGCACGATCCTGTCTTAGTGTTTTCCAATTTCCAGAAGAGCATATTTTTCTTCTTCACCTAATTTATTCTTATATGCATTCATTGCAACCTTGGGCAAGATGCTGCCTATAGCCATCAATTCTGTATTGTAATTTGAAACCATACATTGCCCATGCCTTTTCTATAGGGCTCTGTAGAGCTCATGCAGAGCAGTGTCTAAAACCTAGATACCACCTTGGGATTCGCTGGTTGTATTGCTAAGGAAAACTAGAATTCTGTCCGACCAGCGTCATTTCCTCTGCAGTAACACTCGAGTTTTCACGTTTCACTTCTGGAAACAATATGCGACACAACTTTGATCAAGGGTAAGCCTCTTTTCTCTACTCCACAAAATAACTTTAGGGAGTAATGGAAGAGCATATCAGGTGATTTTTCAAAATTTAAAAAGTCCCCATAAGGGGTGCCTGGGTGGTGCGGTTGGTTAAGCTTCTGACTCTTGATTTTGGCTCAGGTCATGATCTCAGGGTCGTGAGATCAAGCCCCAAGACAGGCTATGCACTCAGTGCAGAGTCTGCTTAAGATTATCTCTCCCTCTGCCCCCATGCCCTAACCCCCCCACGTTTGCTCTCTCTCTCTCTCTAAAATAAAAATAAATAATTCTTTTAAAACAAACAAACAAACAAGAAGTCCTCCTAAGTGCTCATTTTATTGGTTACGCTTTCTAGCATTTCAGTCTGCTCCACCTTGGGAAAGCCTTATCAGTTATGGCTGGCAAGAAGCATAGATCCTTTGGCCTCCCACAAAAGTAACTGTAAAGAAAACAAAGCTGTCTTTGCCAGCTGCTGCTACTGCCTTTGGAGCACAGTTCGGGGATACAGGTCAACTTTTACAGTAACTATAAGCCAAACTTTGAATTTTCACAAAGAAAATACTGTGCTCAACATATCAACTAACATTTAAGTCTAAGCAATGTGATAGACATTTTAATATTCACTGTCTTATTTAATCTTGAAGACAGCCTATGGTCTATATTATGGAATGTATTATTATCTTTATGGTGTAAGTCAAGTAAATGAGTTTTGAAATGGTCCAGCTAGGCAGCTAGTAAGCGATATGGGAAGCGACTATTGCTGTAGGTCCGATGTGTTCTTCTACTCTCTCTGCCGTGTTATGACTCCATTCTATGTTTAACTTTTTGTACGAGATCATCACTGGCAGAAGTTGTGATCCTCAGAAGCCAGTTTCAGAGAAGTGGTATTATTTTTAAAAAACTAATTAATTAACTTGGGTTTTCTACTTACATTGTCAAATCATGGAAGCAACAAAACCTGTAGGAGCATTTGTTAAAACTTCCTTTCCTTTTCTAACCATGGTCCCTTAAACGTCACTTTCTCTGAGTCCTCCCTGCCATTCCTGATCTGCAGCTTTTTGTCTTTAAGAAAAAGACACAGTTCTCCTAATCTTCCCCTTCTATATTTCTACCCATAATTTCAGTTCTCTATCCCTGTCAATATTCTTACTGAGCATCGCAGAAGCGCAAAGAACCCAAGAATCCATCACACACTAGCTAGTAGGACCTTCCCAGGAGCATGTTGAGGGGAGGGTATGAGTGATTCGAGTGGACAGCCTGTACCAACTTCAACAAGCTGGGAGTACTCATATATTAACAGCCTTTTCCCTAACAAACAAACAAACAAAAACCTGGGAACAACCATAGGTGGCACCTCTTTAACAAATCCACTATTTTCTTGGAAAAATAAGAATTATGTTGTGCTATTCAATTCCACTTGAGTTTTAGCATTCCTGCTGAAGCGTCCCTTAAAACTTTCCTTGATAACCAGTGAGTTATACCTCTGGGATGAATTTGTTCAGCTTCTTCTAGAATGTCTTCTCTAGTTCTCATACTAGCTGTTATAGCCAAATATATATATATATATATATATATATATATATATATATATTAAAGATTTTATTTATTTACTGGACAGAGAGAGATCACAAGTAGGCAGAGAGGCAGGCAGAGAGAGAGGAGGAAGCAGGCTCCCTGCTGAGCAGAGAGCCCGATGCGGGGCTCGATCCCAGGACCCTGAGATCATGACCTGAGTCAAAGGCAGCGGCTTAACCCACTGAGCCACCCAGGCGCCCCATGGCCAAAAATATTTTATCTGAAAATTTAAAAAGAGGGGGAATTTCAAATATGACCTTAAGTTTTCCAGTATGAATTATCATATTAAAAAATGAAAGAACTGAGCTTTTACAAATTCATTTTACAATTTCTTTTTTTACAAAAATATGAAAGAATTGAGCTTTTACTTGCAATTCTGCAGCAATTAGGTATTTCAGAAGAGGCTGGATAAAACCACAAGATCATGGCAGCATATATAAAAAAAAGTAAGATAAGCACGTACCTATCTCATGGGTCTGTGAGTCATTTGGAGTTGGCTGATCTAGGCCAGGCTGGGCTGGGTGGCTGTGATGATATCAGCTGTTTGCTCCCGTGGCTTGGAATCTGCTGGGGATTATCCCAGGCTCTACTGGGGCAGCTTAGTTCTGTTCTCCATGCCTCCCATCCTCTTCCTGCCTGGGCAAGTTCTCACCGCAGTAGCAGAAGCACCAAAAAGCAAAGTCAATAGAGCGAGCATTGTTCAAGCCTTTGGTCACATCATGCTCTCTAATGTTTCATTGATCAAAACAAGTCAAACGACCAAACCCAAAGACAGGGAGTAGGGAGAGACATTCTATGTCCTTATCAGGAGATATTACAAAGGCACATAGCAATGCACATGGATGCTCGAAGGGGTGAAGGGTTGGTGACATTGATCAAGTCTATTTATCTATTTATAAAAACCTATTTTTCTTGAGTATCATTCTATCAAAAGCTAGGTAGTGTTCGTTCTGGTAGTGTTAGCTCTTGATGAAGGCACCATTCATTCATTCAAACATGCATTTACTCATTGTTCAGTAACATGTAACACAGAGTTCTTTACACAAGTGCTATCTAGTAGAAATATATTGTGGTCAATTTTCTAGTACCCACCTTTAACTAGGTAAGAATAAGCAGGCAAAAATATATTTAATAATATATTTTAGTAAAATATATCTAAAATATAAACATTTGACATGTAATCACCATTGAAGTTAAGATATTTTATGTTCTTTTCCTTTTTCACAAAATCCTCAAAATCCAGTGTGTATTTCTTACAGCACATCTCAGTTTGGACCAGTTTTATTTCAAGTACTAAAGCCGCAAGTGACTAGTAAGGCTACAGACTATGTATTGAACTTGGTGCTGAGGATACAAGACAGCTGCCCCATGGATCTTTCAATCTAGAAAGGAGAATTAATCTAAATGATGTCACCATTTTCTGTCTTTCTGAGAAGCTCACATTTTTAACTGACTGTTTTGGAAAAATGACTATGTTGATACCTCTTGGATCTGGTCATGACTCTGTGTGGCAGTTTTTTCCCCTATTCTAATAGTTCTCTTTTCCACATCCTCAAACAATCTCCTTAGCCTAGTTTAGTTGGAGATATTTCAACATGCCTTTTTAAAATCTCCTATGAAAAGTCATCATTGTGCTTCAAAGTCTGGCCAAAAAAAAAAAAGATGTGGCTTTTTTCAAAATCAATATAGTGAAGGGATATTACCTGAGATCTTATTACTAGGAGGATAAATTTCCACATTATGACTCTACCTGATAAGAGCTGAGAATCCTTCATGATAGAAAAGTTGAATGGAAAAGTTATCTTTCTCAGTGGATATCTGGGTGGTTGTAGAGAGAATATATAATAAAAGTAGATAAAAAAGGAAAACATTGCTTCAGAAGTAGTACAAGAAATAACAGAGGCAGAGCCTGGAGAAAATGAGAAGGAAAGAAAAAGGAAACATTAATAGTGTTTATCTGTTCTGACCCGATTAAGTATGTAACTGCCCATAAGAACGTTTTGACTTTTCCACACTAAACCAAGCAAAGTTTATCAAAGAGGGTAATTTTTAGAAAGCAGTTATTGTCTTTTGAAGTTGTAGATAAAGGGCCTGGCAAGAATAGGGAGATAAGATATTTTCTTCGTAGTCTACCACAATCTGATGTTTCTTTAAATATTTAGGCATAATTCAAAGAACTAAAAGAGGTCTCTTTCAACTGCTACAGATCACCTTGTGATTTCTTTTTTTTTTTTCTTTTTTAATCCTGTTCTGCTGATTGCATGTCTTTTCAATGATGATTCATGACTTTGATTATGTAACCCATTGATATAAAAACCATTCTGGGTAGATGCCCTCACGCCTCTTTTTTCCTCTGGCAACATTGCAGGCACTAGTGATGGTACTTGGCATAATGTTCTTGGGCAACCCAGGGCACCTTTGATTTTTATCAGTGATTTGATCAATACTTGTGTCCAAAAAGCAAGTGTCTTGGGTAGTTTGGGGTGATGATGCAGGGATTTTAAGCTCTGGGATGCTCTTTTCATAAGATATTACTGAAAACTACAGTATGGTCTGTGTTTTCATACTAGACACTTTAGAAAATGACTATAATTACATAGAGAAGGGAGTCCAGATTACATGGTGGGCTTTTTTTACACTTTAAATTACAAAAATATATTTGTGAGTCTGCTCCCGTTTTTCGCGAAGCTTTTAAATCAGGACAACAACATTGTCTTATGTTTAGTGACAAAGGATGATTTCAATAATTGCAAGAAATATTTTTCACCACCAGCAGATGTCTACCGATATATCTCCTCCCCAATCCCCCCACATCTGACCCTCTTGCTCTTAACATTGAAATATTGTGTGTCATTTCTTTTCATTGCGGTATTTTCAGATGGGAATTAAAAATAAATTGAAAAAAGTAATGCTTAGTAAACTTAGATGGCAAATTAGTGATTTATACATTGGTGATTTATCAATGAGGAGGAAAAGGGGCAACTCTAATGAGATGTACATCATAAGGTGAAAGCCTTCCTCCCCCAGGGTCAGAAAGTAGGCAGGAGCTTTGACTAGAGTGAAAGCTGGCATCAGAGACATCATCATTAATTCAAACCCAGAATGGAAGAGCTCCTAAGGTCACTTTAGTAAAGAATTTTTTTTTTTTTTAAAGTTGCCGGTAGAATGGGGAGTAAAGTAGGACAGGTGTGTGTATGTGTATGTGTATGTGTAAAAGCTTGAGAATTGACTTAAAACCGTTTAATGAGTTTAGAAAATAAAGTTGTCTGCTTGCAAATTAAGAATATTTATATGCTCACGGCTTAAAACAAAGAAGGCACACCATAACTATTTATTAGGTGAACAAATGAATGTCATCCACTTAAATACATTTTAGTGACTGTGGTTTTCCTTTTTTTCTGGATATTAAACCGCGACACCCAGAAAAGAGGATCTAAGAATTGGACAGCCTTTCCGATATGACCGTTCGCATTCTGTCCCTACTGTCATTTCTCAGACAGGAAGGAGTCCCACCAACAGCAGAAATAGAGGCCTGAGGTAAATATAGGTGGCAAAATAGGGCCATGTTTCTCCTATCCTGGTTTCAAGCCATAATCCCAGCCCCTTTACTGTGGCCTGAGAAGTACAAATGGGAGGAGATGAAGGTCTAATTCAGATTATCCTTATTATTTATACCAGATATCCCTCCCTCCCTAACGAAATCCCATGCCAGTTTTAGGTTCAGAGACATTCTGGATCTTCCTTTAACAAACCCAAGCCACTGACATTTTCCTAGGAAAGATCTTTTCCAATCATCAGATAAACAGAAGGTCTACATTTAAGATGTGGGAGAGTTTTACTCATCCAGTAAACAATCATCAAGCATCTTCTTTCTTGAAATAGATTTGTCTCCTTTAATTAGACCAGGCCTCAGTATTTCTGTAGCAGTGAACTTTGTTTCCTCTATCATGATTATCTTTCTGTAGTTGCTAAGATATGCTCAGAGTGGAAAAATTATAAAAAGCTTAGAATTCTTAAGTCTGTATATGATTCTATATGTATATGTATTCTATGATAAGCTGGCACAATATTAGAAAGTTTGTATTCTGATGGCACTTCTGTTTTATTTCTCTGCTTCTCTTTCCTGTAACTACCTTCCCTGTTAATTAATACTTTACCTGATTTGCATGCAGGGTATTAGTTGAAAATCTAGTGCTCAATAATGTAGTTGAAAATCTAGAGCTCACTAATGTAGAAAACTACCATCAGACTAGAAATGAGAGTTCAGATTAATGAACAAATTTCCATGTGTGTGCATGTGTTCGTATGTGCACACACACGTGCACCTGCATATTTAAAAGGGACTTTCCCAGAAATTCCAGAATAATAAACTTCGGGCACTGGAGTTGCTTAGAAGGTATACATTCAGTGATTCTCAACTGAGGTTGCATATTACAATCCCCTGAGGAATTTACAAGACTCTTTTTCCCCTCCTTTTTCTTGAGGATGGGCCCTGCACATGGGTATTTTTTTCAAATCCATGTATATTCTAATATGCAGCCAAGGTTTAAAAAACCCTGGTTTGGTCAGGCCTCCTTTTATGTGGATAGACCAAATAAAAACCCTTTAGGTAGGAACTGAGCATGTCAGGTCATTAGAGACCGGATTAAAAACCACCTAACCAATGCCCATTTCAGAGCGATTTCCATAGTAATCCAGCATTAATATCTTGTTAGTTTGGACTTGTTTGAACTTTCCCTTGAGAACATTAACAGAAGGAATAATGCTTCTTAATTTCTTTTCCCCCAAATACACTTGAGAAAAAAAACCCACCATGCTGTGCAGTAGTATAAATTAACACATGAATTTCCTTTATTTCTCAGTGTCATTGACCTTGCCTTCCACCAAAAATACGTTAGTCTTTGATTGCTGTGAAGAATTTTTGGAACACATTTATAACTTCCATTTTTTTCTACAAGGCCGGAAGATATCTCAAATCATTTTATCATAGGTAGACCCATTTTAAAACTTATCATATAAAGTATGTGTAGTTCACTTCCCAAGAAACATTCTAAGAAAACAGCACTGATAACATGGCCCATAGTTAGCAGGGTTAAGATAGAGATAGTTAAACATTTTCCGGTTCTTTGACATCTATCTTTTCTGTATGGATATATCTGTTGAGCCCATCAAAGTCTAAAATATTTCAATTCCGCATAAAATTGCAGTGCCAATTGTTATATGGCATATATTTTATATTGTGGAGAGATGGAAAAGCATATCTAAATGCATCATGCCTCTACTCAGGAGTAATGCAAATCTTCTGTCTTGCCAGTTCTAGAAATAAATGAAAATGATAGTAGATAAAGACTAGATACATTTTTCTCTTCTGCACTCCTGCAAAATCTTATGTGCTGTGATCATCATCATGCATTAAGCATCTGCTGTAAGCCAGACATTCTACTATGGGCAAAGGAATGTTGACGGCATCGTCTATACCCTCAACTCTTATCAATCAAAAGCAAGTAAATAAATACAGTTTAAAGCAGGAGGGAGGAAAGAATAAACATTTGACTAAGAAAAAACTTGTAAGTACAAAGATATTCTACAAATTATGAGTAGAGCTATGTGCATTCACACAATTTTCAACTTATTATAAGTCTCCAGTATTTACCTAATTAGATAGACTGAACATGTATGCCTGTGTCTTTTGTGAATTGTGTATGATTTATACTAATTATCACCATAATACAAGGAATTCATGAATAACAGGTTTTTTAATGATCACGTGTTTAAAAGACCTGAAAAAATGCCCATGACAGAGGCGCAGACTAAAGAAGATGGGTGTATTAGAAGCAGTGGAACCGATGGCAGCCTATCATGAACCCCGGAATGCACTTGTGGATTTACCACCACTCACAATCTGAATTTCCTCATTATCAGCCTGAGAGTTAAAGTCAGGGAGATGACATCATTCTGGTCAGACTTCCAGGGGAATGAACTATCTGAACCACTCCACTTCTGTGTCCAAACTATTGGTGTCCTTCATGCTTTTCTTCTACAGTGCCTCTTTCTGACCTGGCAGTCGTAGGGGGAGCTCACCAGTAAACATGGATGGTTGTGAGAGAGATGTAATTCAGATCAAATGGAAGTCTGAGGAATCTCCTAAGTAAATGACTTCTCCAGCTGCAAGGAGATCAGGATGAGATCTTAATCAACACTGGCAAATTTTGTTTTTAATAATTTTTTTATTGTGTTAGTCACCATACAGTACATCATTAGTTTTTGATGTAGTGTTCCATGATTCATTGTTTGTGTATAACACCCAGTGCTCCAGGCAATATGTGCCCTCCTTAATACCCATCACCAGGCTCACCCATCTCCCGACACCCTCACCTCTAAAACCCTCAGTCTGATTTCTGGAATTCGTAGTCTCTCATGGTTCACCTCCCGCTCTGATCACCCCCCTTCATTTTACCCCTTCCTTCTCCTAATGTCCTTCATGCTATTCCTTATGTTCCACAAATAAGTGAAACCATATGTTGTCCTTCCGTGTTTGACTTATTTCACTCAGCATAATCTCTTCCGGTTCCCTCCATGTTCGTGCAAATGTTGGGTATTCATCCTGATGGCTGAATAATATTCCATTGTCTATATGGATGACATCTTCTTTATCCATTTGTCTTTTGAAGGGCATCACAGCTCCTTTCACAGTTCAGCTATTGTGGACATTGCGGCTTCATTCATTGTGTACATGTATATTCGAGTACATAGGTCCTTCTTTTCACTACATCTGTATCTTTGGGGTAGTGCAATTGCTGGGTCATAGGGTAATTCTATTTTTAACTTTTTAAGGAACCTCCACACTGTTTTCCAAAGTGGCTGTACCAACTTGCATTCCCACCAACAGTGTGAGAGGGTTCCCCTTTCTCTACAACCTCTCCAACATTTGTTGTTTCTTGTCTTGTCAGTTTTTGCCATTTAACTTGTTTAAGGTAGTATCTCAAATGTGGTTTTGATTTGAATTTCCCTTATGGCTAATGATGTTGAACAATTTTTCATGTGTCTGTTAGCCATTTGTCTTCTTCTTCTTTTTTTTTTTTTAAGATTTTATTTATTTATTTGACACAGAGATAGAGAGGACAAGTAGGCAGAGTGGCGGACAGAAGGAGAGGGAGAAGCAGGCAGTCCACTGAGCAGGGAGCCTGATGTCGGGCTCGATCCCAGGACCTGGGATCATGACCTAAGCCAAAGGCAGCCACTTAACCAACTGAGCCAATCAGGTGCCCCAGCCATTTGCCTGCTTTGAAGAAGTGCCTGTTAATGTGTTCTGCCCATTTTTTGACTTGATTGTTTTGGTTTGTCTCTTTGTTTTGTTGACTATTTCCCTTGCTGTGCAGAAGATTTTTATCTTGATGAAGTCCCAAAAGTTCATTTTTGCTTTTGTTTCCCTTGCCTTTGGAGATGTGTTTTGAAAGAAGTTGCTGTAGCCGATGTCAAAAAGGTTGCTGCATATGTTATCCTCTCAGTTTTTGATGGATTCTTGTCTCACTCATCCATTTAGAGTTTATCTTTGTGTATGGTTTAAGAGAATGGTCAATTTCATTCTTCTATATGTAGCTTTCCAGTTTTCCCAGCACCGGTTATTGAGGAGACGTTTTTCCATTGAATATTTTTTTCCTGATTTGTCAAAGATTATTTGACCATAGAGTTGAGGGTTCCTATCTGAGCTCTCTTTTCTGTTCCATTGATCTATGTGTCTGTTTTTATGCCAGTACAATGTTTCTTAGTGATCACAGATTTGTAATATAGCTTGAAATCAGGCAACATGATGCCTCCAGCTTTGTTTCTCTTTTCAACATCTCCTTGGGGATTAATGGTCTTTTCTCATTCCATAGAAATTTTAGGATTATTTGTTCTAGCACTTTGAAAAATGTCATTTGTATTTTGATTGTGATGATGTTGAAAGTATAGATTGCTCTGGGCAGCATAAACATTTTAGCAATGTTTATTTTTTCCAATCCATGAACATGGGATGTTTTTCCATCTTTTTGTGTCTTTTTCAATTTCCTTCATAAGTGTTCTATAGTTTCTAGAGTATAGATCCTTTACCTCTTTGGTTAGGTTTATTCCAAGGTATCTTAGATCATCTGAGCAGAAAATCAGCAAAGAAAGAAGAGCTTTGAATGACACACTGAACCAGCTGGACCTCATAGATACATATAGAATATTGCACCCTAAAACAACAAACACACATGGGACTTTCTCCAGAATAGACCACATACTGGGTCAGAAATCAGGTCCACCTGATATCAAAAGATTGAGATTATTCCCTGTATATTCTCAGACCATAATGCTTTGAAACTGGAAGTCAATCACAAGAAAAAATTTGGAAGAAATTCAAACATTTGGAAACTGAAGACCATCCTGCTTAAGAATATTTGGGTCAACAGGGAAATCAAAGAACTTTAACAATTCATGGAAACCAATGAGAATGAAAACACATCAGTCCAAAATCTATTGGATACTGCAAAGGTGGTCCTAAGGGGGAAATACATAGCCATCCAACCCTCACTCAAAAAAATAGAAAAGTCCTGAATATACAAATTAACTTTACATCTTAAAGAACTGGAGAAAGAACAACAAATAAAGCCTAATCCAGGCATAAGAAGAGAAATAATTAAGATTAGAGCAAAGATCAATGAATTAGAAACTAGAAATACAGTAGAACAGATCAACAAACTAGAAGCTGGCTCTTTGAAAGAATCAATAAGATTGATAAACCACTGGCCGGACTTATCCAAACAAAAAGAGAAAGGACCCAAATTAATAAAATTATGAATGAAAAAGGAGGGATCATGACTAACACTATAAAAATAGAAACAATTATTAGAAATTATTATCAACAACTATATGCCAATAAGTTAAGCAACCTGGAAGAAATGGATGCCTTCCTGGAAACCTATAAACTAACAAGACTGAAACAGGAAGAAATTAACAACCTGAATAGACCAATAACTAGTAATGAGATTGAAGTAGTGGTCAAAAAGCTCCCCCAAAACTGGAGTCCAGGACCTGATGGATTCCCTGGGGAATTCTACCAAACATTCAAAGAAGAAGTAATACCTATTCTCCTGAAGCCATTTAATAAAATAGAAACGGAAGGAAAACTTCCAAACTCATTCTATAAGACCAGCATTGCCTTGATCCCAAAACCAGGCAAAGAACCCATCAAGAAAGAGAATTGCAGACAAATATCCCTGATGAATATGGATGCAAAAATTCTCAACAAGACCCTAACTGATAGGATCAAACAGTATGTCAGAAGGATTATCCATCATGACCAGGTGGGATGTATCCCTGACATCCACGGGTAGTTCAACATTCACAAATCAATCAATGTGATAGAACACATAAATAAGAGAAGAGACAAGAAACACATGGTCCTCCCAGTTGATCCAGAAAGAGCATTTGACAAAATATAACATCCTTTCCTGATTAAAACTCTTCAGAGTATAGGGATAGAGGGACTATTCCTCAATTTCATAAAGACTATCTATGAAAGGCCCACAGCAAATATAATTCTCATTGAGGAAAAGCTGAGAGCCTTTCCCTTAAGATCAGAAAACGACAAGGATGCCCACTCTCGCCCTGTTGTTCAACATAGTACTAGAAGTCCTAGCAACAGCAATCAGACAACAAGAAATAAAATGTATTCAAATTGGCAAAGAAGAAGTCAAACTCTCTCTTCATGGATGACATGATACTTTATGTGGAAAACCCAAGAGACTCCACCCCCAAACTACTGGAACTCATATTGCAATTCAGGATACAAAATCAATGCACAGAAATCAGTTGCTTTCCTGTAAATAACAGTGTGACTGTAGAAAGAGAAATTAAAGGATCCATTCCATTTATAATAGCACCAAAAACCTTGATCAACACTGGCAACTTCTGATTCCTGGATTTTCTCTCCTTTACTCTCAAAGCTAGTGATGCCCAAACCATATTCCACAAAACTCTAGTGTGCTGTGTAAGAATTGTTTTATGGGAGATGAATCTTCTCAAAAAGAAAACATTTTAACTACTGTCATCTAGCTATCCCCCTCCCTATTATAATACAATTTTAGCTTCTCTGATCATATTACAGTTCTGTCTCCTTATAATGTCATTATTTCCAGATCTCCTTAGTGGAGGATTAGGAGTTTCCAAACTCTTTAGTCACTCCTATTGAGAACATCACAGAAGGTTGATCATCTTGGAATAATCATGGGTGTCTTATATGTGGCTTTTACTTGTTTAATTTTCTAATCTTTGAGCTAGACGTAGGTAAATAAACCTTTTTGCATTTCCATGCAAGATTGAGAGGAAAACCTACATAAAATATGCATAAATGGGTACTCTCATATTCTTTATTTTAGCACTCTAACAACCAACTTTATTCCATGTGTTTTTAAAAATTACACTACAGCAGTATAGAAAGGCAATGACATCCATTGGCCATCTCATACTCTTAACAGAAGAATCAATTTTAAAAAAAATACAAAAGACTTGTACTATAATTTTAGAACAAGTATCAATTTTCATGCAAAAGGACAAATCTAGTCAATCAATAAAGAAATGAACAAATAAGATGGAAATGTTTCTCAAGTGAAATACTTCACAGTTGAAAATCATTATTCCTTTATACAAGAAAGCAGCATATGTAAAGAAGAACATAAGGTTCTGTCTTTCCATCATGTAGTTAAGCTCACCTTTTATTTATTAAAGAGGAGCAAAATAAACAGTGCCACCTCAGCCTATCCCTTGGGACTTAGGTTACAGAAAAAAAAAAAAAATCATGTCTATACCCTGGTAGCATTTCTTATTTTGCTTGAAAAGCAGTAAAATATTAAATCATGTATCACTGCTTTCCTAAAATATCTTTTAATACCCTAGAGGAAAAACAGTAAACTGTCTTGCTCTCTGATTTTTAGAACAACTATTTGTAGTCATTCTCAAAATGCATTCCGTGAAAAAAAGTTGCTTTTCTCTTATTTCTTTCCTTTTTAAAATAATTTTTACAAACTCCCTAACAGATTCAATATCCTGAAAAAACTGGAAGATACTTATAACTGAACAACAGGCCTATAGAAACCCAAAGGCAATTATCTCTTGTATAAATATCCATTAGGCAAACTTCAACTGATTTTTAAGAAACAGGTCAATTCTGCTCAAGAATTTTTTTCAGGTAGAAAATTCACACTGTCTACTCTTTTATGTCCTGGACTTCCCTCCTTCTAGATCCCCTCAATCCTAATTTCATTTATCACTCTCCAACTTAGAAAACATCATCTAGCCACAGGGAATAGATCAGAAGCTTTTGAGAAGCATGCCTCCCTGTCTTCCTGTTTCATTGCTTTTGGGTTGCTCATGTGTGTTCCCATTTTAGGCTACCCTGAGAAATATTTCTCTTATTTTGGGTATTATCAGTTTATAGCATAGTCTAAAATTTCATACCTATCTTTGAATCTCTGAAATTGTTTTTGCATTTTCACATAAATATACAATAACTAAGAATTAATGTATACTTGTGGTAACTATTTTTCAAAATTAGTTTCTACCCAAAAAGACTTCAGTTGTTAATTATTTAAAGTATTGAATTTTTGCTTTTATTTTTCAAAGGTAAAGACTTCTGAAGAAACCTAGAAAATATTTGAAAAAATGACAGTGAAAATTGCAAACACGATGTTTGAATGCTTGTCCACATAACTCAGGGCTTATGTGAAGATTTTCCAAGTGATGCAGAAGAACAGGTCCTTTCTAATTAACGTGTGCAAATTCCATAGAATCGGGATCAGAAACAATTTTTCTATTTTTCACTTCCATTTTTTGCCATAACAAATTTCCCCTTATTCATTTTTAATCTTATAGAAAAGTGATGACTATCCATTGTGTGAGAGGATAAACTTCAAACTTTTAAAAAGGAATCAGAGTAGAAATATCTATAGCAATGTAATTGAATACCTTCTGAACCCCTCCTACTCACATAGCCTTCTGCTGTAGGTTACAGAGAAACATGACACTTCTTATCATCAGTGTACTTACAAGTAATACAGAAAATAAAATATACAAGAAAAAATAACAGTGTGGTTCATGGTTTAAGAGTTACACAAAGCAATTATCCATTTAACAAATATTTATTGTTGTGCCAAACACTCGGCTAAATGTTGGGTTTTTAAAAACATGAGTGTATTTAAAAACAGAAATGGTCACTGTCTTCCAGGGATATGAGGCTGGAGAGTTAGGTAGGGATTGGGTGATGTGGCCTTGTTCTTTACTCTAAGAACAGTGGGAAGGCATTGAAGGTTTTTAAACAAGGGATTGATATTCCACTGTGTAATTTTAAAAGATCACTCTAAATACCCCAAAGAAAAAATATTGGAGGGAAACAAAATGTGAGATGGAAGAAAGAAAAAAAATCTAAGCAGCATTCCAGGCAACAATATCTTAGTGGTGGTGGTGATGGTGGTGGAGCAAGAGAGAGAATTTGGAGGTGATATAAAAAGAAAATGGACAGAGTAGGTAGATTTTAGAACTAGGAAATAAATCAAAAGGGCTTGATGATCAAATCCTGGGGCTGGAGGAGAAAAGAAGAATCAAATCTACTCTCAGTCTGTTTTAAAATGTCAAAGATCTTGAGTTTTGACTTCTCCAACTGATGTTGATGATGCTATTAAAAAAAAAATAGGAAAACTAGAGGAATGCTGTTCTTGAGAGAAAGGTTTTTATGGATTTGGTTATGGATGGATTCAGTTTGCAGAGCCTTCAAGACATCCAAGTTGAGATGTCATCTAGTCAGAAGTAAAAGTCTGGAGATAAAGAGGGGAAAATATGTTAAGCTAAAGATTTGAGAGTCATAAAGAAATGATAGCATCATATATCTTGGTGAGTGCTCTTATTAGTACATACAGTGAAAAATAAAGTGGTTTACAGTAGGGTTCTCTCACTATGAATTAGAAAAATCTGGAAATGTATCATGGGGAAGAGGGCTTTATCTCCTTAAAGAAAGAATAGAAATAAGAAAGAAGTAGATATGATTGAAATGGCAGAGCCACAAAAAAATATATTGCAAAGTTCTTTTTGGTTGTGCGTAACAGGGGATACCAACCCAGATTGGCTTAGTAATAATAATTTTTTAAGAAGAGTCTATAAATTCACACATAGCTAAGAAGTTCACAGTATTCTACCCACAAGCAAAACTCTGTCCAGGGGTGAAACAACATGCTCTGACCCAGCTCCTTTTTTTCTATTTCTCGGCTATTTCTTTGGTGTCGATTTAAGTTCCAGCAAGTTCTCTCATGATCCCAAGATGGTTGCCAGTAGTTCCAAATGTTCCATGATCACATGTTTATGTCCAGCAAGAAAAGTGAAAGTTGTTTTTTACATAATAGGTCAAAGAAGACATCAGAATGGAGATCATTAACCTCTTAAGGTCATGTGCTTATTCCCAATATTGTTGGTAAAGATTGAGATACATAGATTATCTTAAGCTGCTTAGGGTGTACCTTTGCAGTGAAGACATATTCTTCTACTGAACCATGTGGAGTGTTAGGGAAGGAAGATAGGAAATCTAGAAGAATCTATATTTTACTATTAATTTTATCTATATTATGGGGAGACTTAAATGCCATTTAAAGGAGCTTGGACTTAATCCAGTAGACCAAAAAGAGCTCTTAGATTTTGAATGGAAGATGGATCTGAACAAATGTTTTAAGGAGCTAAATCTTAACTTATAGGACACCCTGTAATGTTTAAGAATAAAAAAGAAGAGGTGAATCTGTTAAAGAGTCTACAGCAATAGTCTAAGAAAGAGATAGTAAAAGCTCAGACTGCGACTGAGTAAGAAATGTTGATGAAAAGAAGTAATGAACTGTTGGATGAAACAGTATTTCAAACAAAGAACCCAAAGGACATCACAAGGTAATAAGAATGAATTTTTTAATGGAATTTCAAACTCTTCCACTGCGATTTCAACTAGTGTGATAGCTTTGGCCCTGAAGCAAAGATGAGATCTTTTTATTATCCATGATACTGGACCCTCTTCCTCCAAACCCAGCTCTAGACTAGGCTTTCCATTTCATTTTGGTCTAATTAGTTACCATCATCCTGTGACCCATTGTTCCCCACACGTACAGCTTTCCTAGAAGTAAAAAAGGAGGCAACTTCCAGCCTTAACCAGCCTAATGAAGGCTGTCCTTGACTCCACAGAATGAGAACTTGCAGATAATCATGTAAAAAGATAGATACCGCTTCCATTATAGCAGTGGCATTTACTTTTTAACAAATTTTTTTTTCAACACTTTTTCAAGCAATGATTCTGTTAGCAAGCAACGGAAAACCCAGTATTGTAAAACAAATAGAATTTCAGAAGAAACAGTAGTGTGGGTTCAGCTGCTCATCAACAGAAGACTTAGATCTTTGCATTTTTCTGGGCTTTCATTGTGGTTTACATCATGATGGTAAGATGACTGTTCCGCCTTCAAATATCACAACCTTATCATTCAGGGCAAGCAGTTACGTGAAACAGAGAGGAGGGACAGGAATCTCTCATCAGTAAAGCAAATTTTTTTTAATTTAAATTCAGTTAGCTAACATTAGTCATTAGTTTCAGCTGTAGAGTTCAGGAAACATGCATTGGTGCATATACCACCAATGCACCAATGCATGTTTCCTCCTTATGCCCATCCCCCAATTACCCCATCCCTCCACCCACTTCCTCCCCAGCAGCCCTCGGTTTGTTTCCTATAGTTAAGAATCTTAATTCTTAGCAGTAGGGGGACTGGAAAAGTGAGCATTTTATTTGATTTTCTGTTCTCTATTTGTGAAATATAGCAAGAAGGAAGAAAGTTGGGAAGGGTGTCTGGGTGGCCAAACATTAATGTCTTCTATGAAAAACTTGTTTTGTAGTGTACTCTATGCTTACATGTGTATTACGCTCTTGTCCCTGCTTATTTGACTTTGTATTTATCTGTATATGTCGCTTTCTCTACTCTTTAGGAGAATATTTGCACTGTCAATTACCAGTTTTAAAACGAGATGTTTTAGTCTCTTTTTCCATTAGCCCCTACCAATGTCTGCTTAACTTATTCAGCAAACTGCTAGAATTTTGGTTTCCCTGAGGAGGCAACACATATTGACGAGAAAGATATTATTTTTGTTTATGTCTAATTATCCTGGCAAGCATTACACATGAGAGAAAATATAGCAAAAGTACCAGATGATTCCATTGGGATTTTGTAAAAGTATCGTCGCATTTTATCTTTTATGGGGGTGGGAGAGAGGCTCACGTGAGGATGTATTTCCAAGAGAACTTATCAACCTTGACTTAGAAAGAAATTCAGCACCAAAGTCTAGCATCGGCATATCAAAAATAAAATTGGTAATAACACTTGATACAATGTTTAGAAAGCCACGTGAATTCAACCGGCGTCCTCTGCAGGCAGTAGCATCATGCAATTCTGCCTTCACAATGACGTGAAATTTTAAATGACAACTGTGCTAAATCAGGGAGCAGCAAACCCAGGCCAAGTTTAAATTTAGTAACACTGCCAGTTTACTGAAAATAACCTTCTCCATAGCAGATTCTCTATGAATTTCAGGTGACTGACTACTTATGTTTCTTTTCTGTTCAGAGATAATCAGGTGCCCAGAGGCTCCGGTATTGGTGTCTTACCTTCTCCATGGCGTTTCTGGTGTCTTCTTCTGGGGTCTCGTTGGCCAACCTTGAAATACGTGGAAATTAGAGAATCCACTGCATATAGTCTTCTTGGAAATTTCCATCGTATCTGCTCAGAACTTTCTGAATAAGCATACAGATTTGAAGGTAAGTGAATTTTGGAAGGAAATCACATTGCTATGTACCCTTAATTATATCAAAAGTGAATATTTAATATATTTTATAAGATATACAAAAGTTAAAAGCAGTTACTGAATATGGGGAAAATAGCCATCTATGTATAGTTCCGCAGCAAGAAGGGAAAATAAAATGTAAACTGTAAAAGTTGTTACATCTCATATCAGTGTAATTATAAGCAGGGTTCAGTGGTAAACTTTGATAACTGATCATCAGTTTCACACAAAAAGTCATGGTAATCGCAGTGGCTTTCAAATAGTAAGGTGAGTGACAGTCACATGGTTGGGGGAGAGGGTCTGTAAAATTCTGATTTCCTGGGCGTATTTCGCAGAGAGTTAGATGCACTGCACCTCAGATGTGACCCAGCAACCTGCATTTTATTTACGCACCCCAAAGGATCGTGATGAAAGTGGGTTTGGTCCTTTGGGAAATGCTGAAGTTGACATTCAAAACGATATACTTCTAATTGTCCAAACTTTATACTAACTGGGGTTTTATGTTTGTTTCCTTCAGCTACAAGAATAAATAAGGAAGGTACATTTAGCACAGAGGTGCTAAATTAGTGCTCCTTTTTTGATCCCCCAAACTGAAGTTCGTGCCCTCTGTACAGCCTTTTCAAGTTCAGTGTGATGGGCTAAGTCCCAGGAGTCCCTGCCTTGCTTTCAGAGTGAGCGTGTGCCCATTGCGGTCTTGAGCTGGTTCTCTATTTCCTGTAATGTTTTAATTTATTCAGATGTTTACACTTATTGGATCAATTCTAAGAACTTTCTAAGAAGACAGAAATAATGAGCGAATTACCAGGGTTGGCTAAGCATTTTTTCATTTTTGAAGTTATTTTTTTTCTTTTTTTCTTCATTTGGAAAACTCCGCATTAGATTTTCAAGAGAACAAATCTGCTTAACACACCATTAGCTACTCATTGTCCTTTGCGGATAAAAACTTCTAAATCATGTGATATCTTTATAGCAGGTTATATGCACATTTCTTGAATATCACCTTATTATATTTCCTTATCTCATTTAGCAATTTCATCGTTATTATGTGCAGTTTAAAGTTTATGTAAAGTTTGCTTTTTTGCTCCAGTGGTAAAAGTGATTAGTAGAGGCAGATGCAGAACTGAAATTGTGATGGTTCCTTAAAGGTACAACATGATCCTATTTCTTAGTGAAGAGTTATATTTGTAATTAAAATCCTCCGATTGAATTTCAGGCTAATAGACAGTTTTTGTGTGCATGTGTTCATATTGTAAAGGGTTTCTTGTCAATAAAATATCAAATGGCAAAAATAAATCCTTAATAAAAAAAAAAGTATATCCCCATAGTGGCAATTAGCTACACATATTAGTTATTAGTATTACACAAATAAAATGAATATAGACATGCATAAAACAAGGTAGCACTTTCTTCAAGTAATCTAGACAATTACAGAATTAGATTAGCTGTAATAATGAATTTTCACATCCATTTGTTGTCAGTATTGTTCTCAATAGGCAATGCTCTCACTGCCACATCTGATGATAAAATCCTAAAATTTGTAGCACCCAAACTGTAAAATCCTCAAGTAGGTACCATACAAGTTTATGATTCAAAGAAGTTCTAAAGTAAGATTTAATAAAGCTTTTAGTGCAAATCTTCTGTAATACTTTTATTTCAGAGAAACATAGAAAAATCCTCTTCTGCCTTTTTTTTTCTTTTCCTTTTTCCTTTGCAGAGGAGCAGGTGGAAAGAGAATGAAATAGTGTCCTCAAGTGAGTCACATTCATTATCACAGGCATATTTTTCTGAAGTTGTGACTCCCTAAAGAAAACTTACTGTGCAGTTTCAGGGAACCTGAGTGAGACAGGCTCCATACTCAGGAGGCAAATATACAACAAAAGAATAAATTATAGAAACTTTGTTAAAGAATAGAAGCATAAAGTTTTAGAGCAGAAATGGACCATTAAGTTCTTCCTAGTCTGGTCCCCTCATATATAATCACATGTTTTTCTCTTGCAAGCTTGCTGTGTAAAAGGTTAATACAAAGAGCAGTCAACATCTGTCTGGCAAGGTGTGACTCTTTAACAAGGCAAACCTAGCAAATGTTTTTCAATAATGATTTTTTGGGTAAGGAAGGCCAGAAAGAAATTGTCATCCAAGATGAAGGTTGAAGAAGTAAAGAGAGTACCTGAGTTCTTATTAATATAATTCAACTTAAAATCGTTAATTACTTTCATTGTCAGTAGATAATCTTTCATGTCATTAATCTAAAAATGAAAACACCCAAATTAGGTCTACTTTAGATTTTGGGTTTTTTTTTTTTATTTATTTTTTAATTATTTTCAACATAACAGTATTCATTATTTTTGCACCACACCCAGTGCTCCATGCAATCCGTGCCCTCTATAATACCCACCACCTGGTACCCCGACCTCCCACTGCCCCCCGCCCCTTCAAACCCCTCAGATTGTTTTTCAGAGTCCATAGTCTCTCATGGTTCACCTCCCCTTTGGTCAGCTTTATATGGAACTCTGATATCAAAGGAGGAAAAGAGCTAAAGTCAGATACAGCTTTAGAACAGTAGAGCCATCTGGGGCCATTTTGTACAGGAGAAAGATTTACTGTGTAACAATCTCTGGAGAGTGTTAGCGTTATTATGAAACAGTATAATAATGATATTTGTGAGATACCTGAAAAGATTAAAATGTGTTTATTGTTCTCAATTTAAGAAGTTGCTAAGTCATTAAAATTTATGTAGTAAAAGTATAATTATTGATGTGGGTGAAATACTCATAATACACTGTAAATGAAAGCAACAAGTTACAGACCATGTTTTGATGTAGTCCCATTTTTATTAAAAAAGCACCAGATGTATTGGAAAAAAATTGGAATGATATATAGCAAAACACTATTAATGGTTATGTTCAACTGATAAATTATATTTGATTCTTACTGCTTTTCAGGGTATGTAAAACTTTTTCTAAATTATGTATTATTAATGTAATTTTAAAATATTTTTCAAGGGTTGGGAAAATATTCAGTTATCTGGGAAATTTACTTTTATAGAACTATAAGGTAGTCCTGATAACCTTTGTTTAAAATAGCCATAAAGCAAAGCCCTTGCATCTTGTAGTTTAAACTGATTTAAATGTGAGGATAGTACTTCCAATAAGAGAAAATGATTCTTAGATATAACTCTTCATTTGTAGATATTGCAAGACACTGAAATTTTCAAGTTTCTCTCTTCATTAAATACTGGTAACTTCCAATTATGACAATTAATTCCTTGGAATTATCCTTTATTTCATGTATCAGATAATTCCAATGTGCTTTCAAGAATTTTTCCGCTATAATAGCTTTCTCCATTTAGAGGATAATTTTATATGTTTGGTTGCATTAGTGTTAATACGTCTTTGTTCTTTAAATCTCCAGTGTAACATACGGTTAGTCTCACCATTATTACCACCAGCTGCAGTTGGCCTATGATTTTGTTCATTCTGTCTGAATCCAAAGTAATTAGCTCTTTAGTTTAATGACAATATTTGTTAATGGGTTTTTAGGGCCAAATTCTACTGTTAGAGAGTGGGTGGTGTATTTGAAGATAGAATCTGGCCCTTATGTTTTAAGCATAAACTGTGTAATTTGATTTCAAAATGATGGTTTAGAGAGTTTGGTGAAAGAAAACTAAATCTACATTTATCTGAAGTTCCTCAATTTCAAGAAACAGAAAATGAAAGTGACAATTTATGTAATTATGTAATGTAAATGAACAATAAACCCACTGAAAATTCTCTAGTACAGCTATCCTGCATGAGTCACTCCATACATAGTTAGAATGAGACATGAAATAATAATTTTCAACCAGACGTTAGGTAGATTTTTGTATGTCATGGGACGTACATTAAATTCTTTAGGTGAAATGAAACAATTTTGATCATTGTATCTTTTTTAGCTTTATTGAGAGATAATTGATTTATAACATTATATCCATTTAAGGTATACAACATGATGATTTGGTACACATATATACTGCAAAATGATTACCACAGTAAGATTAGTTAACATATCCATCAGCTCACATAAGAGAGAAGAACTTAAATGTTCTCACCACACACAAAAATTGATCATTGTATTTTTGGAGGAGTTGGTGAAAGGAAAAGAACCCTTGCCTGGCATTCTCTGGGGTTCAAGGTCAGGCTCAGCTTCCTGGCAATGGTATGACCTTGGAGAACTCTCTCTACCTTTCCTTGGGCTTCAGTTTCTTCATCCTAAAATAAGACCTTTGCAGTAGATGATCCCAGAGGTCCCTTTTTTCTCTGAAAGGATTACTCTAACTTGCTTTATTTTTTTTAAGAAGTTTCTTTTTTTTTTTATTTAATTTTATTTATTTATTTGAAAGAGAGAGAGAAAGAGCTCAAGCAGGGGAAGCAACAGAGGGAGAGGGAGAAGCAAGCTCCCTGCTGTGCTAGGAGCCTGATGTGGGGCTTGATCCCAGGACCCCGAGATCATGACCTGAGGTGAAGGCAGATGCTTAACCCATTGAGTCACCCAGGCCCCCTATAACTTGCTTTTTAAAAGATCACTTGGGTACGGCACAAGGAGGAGGGCAAGGAAGATGTAATTCATTACTGAGTAACAAATCATTGAGTCTACTAAAAAGGCTTTTTGGAGACATTTTGGCCTTTAGAACTCTCCTTCAATGACTTGGTACTTTTAGCCTAGATTGGGAATTTATGTGGCAGGGACGACAAGCTGCTCCTTTGGAAGTTCTCAAGGAGACCAATTTTCACAAAAGTTACAAAAAGAAACAAAACTCACCTGGTTACAGTTGAGATATCTAACAATGAAAATACCTTGGGAGATCATGAATTTACTGTCATCATAGGAAAGAAGTGGGTCCCAAGGCATATATGACCAGCCAAATTACCGTTCAAGTGTAAAAGCAAATATTCTGAGCATAGAGGAACTCGGGAACTGCTCTTATCAGTGAGCCCTCCTGGGGACCACAGTTGGAGGACAGAGTCCATCAAACCAATAGGTGACTGCAGAATAACCAATCCAATCATGAGCATTAAACCTATGTCACCGTAAAACTAAATCTGAAATACGTATGTCGATGAGGGGGACAGAGCATACAAGTATAACGTCCTACAGAACTAAAGCAACCAACAAAAATTAGGAGGGTGCAACATGCAAGTTGGTGCATGCAATAAGTTGGCTTATTGCTTTATTCTCAATATCTAGGCATCAGTGGATATCCTTTAAACCTGAAAAATCAAGTTATAGAAGTATTTAAGAGTCCAAAAAAAAAAAAAAAAAGACACTGAGAAGTCATGCTATTGTCCAACACCAGGCCAAAAAGAATGGGGAGAAGAAAGAAGACAAGAAGACAAGAACTTCTCTGTACTCCTCATAGGGAATGAAAAATATTCTAAAGACGTAGAAGATCAAGGTTATTACGTAAAGTTACAAACTCCGTATGTTGGTTATTATGTGAACTTACAAAGTTATAAATTAGAAGAAAATATGCACCCTATTAAATATGCTCAAGAAACTATATATAAATATTAAACAAGGCAAACAGACCATATAATGATTGTCAAAACCTTTAACAGAACACGTAAAATCTTATGAAAAAATATCCTGTCATATCCTTCATATTAATACGTGGAATACATTTATTTCTTTCAAAGAAATTATTATTTTCAATTAGATCACAGTACAGAACTAAATTCTCAGCTTGCATACAAGGATGGGTCCAAAACAAAGTTATTCAAAATTTGAAAATGAAGGTAGGCAAAAGCAATCTAAAGACATTACAAGTTAGAATCTTAGTATGAGAAAAGGCGAAACTTAGAAGACCCTGGCTGGCTCAGTGAGTAAAGAATGTGACTCTTGGGCTTGTGGGTTCAAACTCCATGTTGGGTTTAGAGATTACTGAAACACAAAATCTTTGAAAAAAATATTTAGAAAAGCCAAAGTGAAATTTAGGGTCAAAAAGCATTAATTAAGACAAAAGAGGAACTTTGTAGTGAATGATCATATAATGAACATATACAATTGCAAATAAATAATAGTTTTCAGGGCTACCATAGGAGTTTGTTCAGCAAATAGCCCTAACTTCTAAAAACATCCCAAGAAGTAGCTGTTGTCCACATTTTAGGTGTTGGACTAAGTCCACAAAGTCATCTTTCCTGTTATAAAGCAAAACACTTGCATTGAAATTTAGTTTCAAGAGAAAATATATTTTTTAACGAATTTATTTATTTATTTGACAGACAGAAATCACAAGTAGGCAGAGAGGCAGACAGAGAGAGAGAGAGGGGGAAGCAGGCTCCCCGCTGAGCAGAGAGCCCGATGCGGGGCTCGATTCCAGGACCCTGAGATCATGACCTGAGCCGAAGGCAGTGGCTTAACCCACTGAGCCACCCAGGTGCCCAAAGAGAAAATATTTCCATGTCAAAGACAAAACCACCTATTAACCAAAAATCAAGTACTTGCTTATGACAATAATTTTTTCATTATCAACGTAAGGGAGTTTCAAGTTGCTTATCTTTGGGAGACAAACAAACCAACTGTAGCTCCCACTAAGACTGTACATGTGTACGTTAAACTTATTTGATTTGAAGAACAGTGGACTGTTCCTCTTCCTCAAGCCCCCAACAGGTATTCTTTTTTTTTTTTTTTTTTTAAGATTTTGTTTATTTATCAGAGAGAGAGAGAGGGGGAGAGAGCGAGCACAGGCAGACAGAATGGCAGGCAGAGGCAGAGGGAGAAGCAGGCTCCCTGCCGAGCAAGGAGCCCGATGTGGGACTCGATCCCAGGACTCTGGGATCATGACCTGAGCCGAAGGCAGCTGCTTAACCAACTGAGCCACCCAGGCGTCCCCCCAACAGGTATTCTTAACAGTAGGATATAATTTCAGAGTTTTTGCCATTGAGAGGTTTCTGCTGAGCAAAAATTTTCATTCCATTTAGGAACGCAGATTGTAACAGCTTCCCATCCTCCTTGAAGCAGGTTTCCTGCCCTCGTTCTGCAGACTCCTGAGTCCAGTAGGGCACGTCTGGGTAACTCCAGTTCCAGGTTAACACGGCCTCCAAGCATCGTCCCAGCAACACAACTTAGTTACCATGCAAAGCCGCTTAGCCTCACAAGTGAAATGGAATACAGTTAAATAGCTTTTCTAATGCAATCCCTATTTATATTAAATGCAGAGTGGTTTATGATGGCAAACTTTGTAGAGCATGAAAAATTATATGGGGGGAAAAAAAGCTTATTTTTTTCTGACCTAAAATTGTGAAGAAATGTCATATATGCTAGCAGGTGACACTCCTATTAAAATAAAAAGAGAAAAACACTCAAAAATAAAAATGTAATACAGTGGCCTTTATGATATATTAGTTCAGCAAAAGGATTTAAATGAAATGATTATATTTCAGCAGATCATTTTATTCCTAAAGAGCAGAGTTTTTTTTTTTCTAATTTACATATATTTTCTCCAGTTTAATTTCTTTCTCTCCTACTAAGCCTCAACTATGTGGGCCAAATTTTTTTTACTTTTGTTTGAGAAAGTAAAGATTGCTCAGTTCTCGTCTTTGGTCTGCTGATATCAGAATAACCACCTCTGTAATAAATGCAAGTTGAACTATGGAAACAAGTTGAACTATGGAAACCACACATTACTAAGGTATTGGTCTTCTCCTTTGAATAAGAACATTCTAGATGGCAGTTCCATCAAGTTGGCTAAAACCAAATAGAGGAGAGGAGTGTCTGAGCCGGTATTTTACAACCACAAACTGTCCTACCTCCATGCTCGTGCCCAGGTACTTCTACTCTTTGTACTCTTTGTTCTTCTTTCGTGAGTAAGGTATATAAACACCAAGCCGTGACCGCTGTATTTTCCTCGTGTCTGGTCAACACTGCCAAGTTTAAGGATTGATTTTTTTATAACAAGGGAAGTAAATGTCCAGCCAAGCCCAGTATGAAATTTAGAAACTACACTGGCTTGGAAAGTATTTGTTTTTTAAGCATAGTACAGTGATTCCAGTGAGAAGGATGCCCTGTAGCTGGACAGGTTATAATCCAGTGCAAACTTCATTTCTTTTTCCATTCAAAGAGTCTTTGGTTAATGACTACTAAGTACCAGGCTGTTTTAGGACTTAAGATGCAGTAGTGAACAAAATGTGGCATTTTGGGAGACGGGGGACATGCAGACAACACTAATGAATCGTAACAAGTAAGTGAATTATGTCATAGTATATGGACTCCACAAAGGCCTGAAAGGAAGAAAAGAAAAGGTAAAACAGGCAGGGGGGTAATGACAGAACAGAGGGCATGGCAGTGGGACCACATCTGATACTTTTGTATTAGGACCAGCTCTTCAGGAGATGTTTCTCTATGTTCAGTCTGGCTGACTTAAAATCAGAGTATGTGGATCAGACTTGGAGGGTAGAATCATTCTTCCATGACTCTTCCAAATGTTCTTACGTTAATGACAAGCCTCCATGCGTTGGCACTCACACGTAAGAGCTTTACCTTAGAGTTTAGCCAAACTAAAGCAGTCAACCTTGTGTGTTACCTAAGTGTTAGCACTGGAGTTCTTTGCCCCGGTTTTGTTACGGGCGATCTAATCAATAAATGCCCTCCAAGTAATGCCGTGGAATTTCCAGGGTTCAAATGATGAAGAATACAAAATGACATTAAATTTAATTTTTTTGTCTTTTGTCCTGAAAGCTTATGATTTATGGAGTGACTTTAAATTATGGTATCACTGTAACCGTAATTCTTGTCAGGGGTGTTAAGCAATGCCACATTAGTTCAAAAAGATCCAAACATCAGGTAAAAATATATTAACTTTTAGAATTAATCTGGATTTTTGGAAATATCTAGTTATGGACACTTGAGATAAGATTCTTACTTGAGTCTCAGAAAAATGAGGATCGAACTCTAAATTTGAGTGCATATTTAAATGAAATAATCTATATGGGTGCCTGAGTGGCTTGGTCAGTTAAGAATTTGCCTGTGGCTCAGGTCATGATCCTGGGGTCCTGGAATCGAGTCCTGCTTTGGGCTCCCTACTCAGAGGGGAATCTGCATCTCCCTCTGCCTTTCCTCCAACCCCCCAACTTGTACTCTTACTCTCTCTCTCTGTCTTAAATAAATAAAAATCTTAAAAATAAATAAATTAATAAAAATGTCAAAAATTAAAGAAATAACCTATAGTCATTTTTCACTTATTCATATTGTGATCCCACTTGAAGAATTATTTTCATGTTGATTCTCATATACTATCAGTGCTCACTACCAGTGCTCTCGCATCACAGCCTGTATGAGCTGGAAGGAATCCCAGAAATTGTATTCCACCTGCTTACACTTTGCAGGTGTGGAAACGGAGTCCCAAAGAGGGACTTCATTTGTGCGGGCTAGATGGTATGTCTAGGAAGCCAGTTAGCTGGAGAACGGGGATCAGAATCCTTTCTTTAAAATCCAAATGAAGTATGTTCCCAGGTACATCGCTCTACCTGAGATTTTCCAGTGGTTATTACTAAAATAATGTTTCCTTTAAAAGAAGGAACACTGACCAACCATACCTTTGAATTCCACAAAGTCATCTTACCTGTAAGTGTGCCTGAGCTCCCAGAATGGCCTCCTATATTTGATAACCCCTATACCACTACCAGAGGTGACTTTAAAAAAAAATTAGAGTAATCTTTAGAGAGTTTTTCTTTAAAAAAATAAGTGAAACTATTTATGAAGTCTTGAAATTACTTACCTTTTCATCAGTATATAAAGCACAAATGAAATACAACTGTATTATTTTTCAGTGAATTGTGGAAGGAGAAAGTTATAAATAGTAAAATGCTGAGTTTAGAAAACAGTAGAAGTAGCATCTGGGCTCTAGGTCCCTTGGTGTCTCTAGGAAATGATACAGAGTCATGTGCAAACTCTATGAACCCTCAGAAGGGAAAAATTATGTAACCGATTGGAAAATAATTCCAGTAGATTTAATAGAGCAGGGCGGCAGTATATTCAAAACACAACAAAAAAGCATTAAAAATTCTTTCTGTTAAGCCCAGGGAGTTTCATATGAAAAAAAATATATTAAACAATTAAAGCAGTATCAGTTAATTTTCTAAGACAGCTTCTACTTTAAGCATTATAATACATCTTAAAATGCTGTACATTTGGTTCTTGTAAGTTGATTCTAAATTTGCTTGAAATGAAAGATATAACCATGGTTTTATATAATGACAAAATTGGGGTTTCTCAAGGCACAGAATAGAGTTTTCATAGGCATTTCCAGGCATATCATTTATTAAACCGATATAATTTAAATCTTAAGTAAATTAAAAAGTATGTAAAGCAGTAGGTACAAGGATCTAACTGATTGATGATGATGATTATGAAAAACAGCTGTAAATACCTAGGGTCCAGCAGGCTTAATGAGTACTTGTGAACTTATCAAGGTTTTGATGGTTTTGTCTGATAGAGAATGAAGTTAACTGTACAGTTTACCCAGTTTTTACTTGTTACTGTACACTTGTAAATCCCCTAAGACTAAAAAGCTAAAATCTGGATCTTCTATCTGTTCTGATATTCAGAACACAATTCAGTTAAAGTCTTCTCTAATAGGTAAAGTTAATTGGAAATTATAATTTAAAACTACATCTGGTTCTTATTAATGTGATGGCTGATTATTAGTATTCGAGCATTAAGCCTTTTAGACTAATTGTTTAATATTTTCAACAATGACAGAAAAGGATGTTTAAGAAAACACAAAGCTAATATATTTCAGATTACCAAAGAGGGAGGAAACTGAAAATAACTGATTTATGCTTATTTTTGATTGATTGGATTCATTTTGTCTGAAGCCTTTACTGATGTCCTTGGAAATGTCTATCCCTTTTTTCCTCTCCCCCTTCCATGAATATTTATGTGATTTAGAAGGCTCCACGTTTTTTGCATATTCTTTTCCCAAAGGAATGTGGGTTTTTTTTTCCATTTTTAATCACTTCTTAGATGAATTGTTCCCTGATAACCAAAGGAGTTAGTGAACCAGCTTTCCCTTCTATGTAAGCCTAGGTGATCAGAGTGTCTTAGTTTGCCTCTTAAGGTGAATAAAATTGAATGCACCTTTGCCTTTCATTGTCTTTTCACACATTATGTAAATTGGTAAAAATAAAGTAATATGATTGAAAGTAAGGTTTGACAGACAATATCATGTAATATAATATTCAAATACTTATAAGCTCGAAATAGTGCCTCAAGGCACCACATTTATTGTGAATGAGCATTTGCATTTACACATTTTTGTCTAGAGTTCAGACTTGCATAATAAATCACTTACTGTGGAAAGTAGAATTGTTTTCCACAGGGTAACAAAGAAATACCGAATGCAGTTTCTTCCCACAAACAGCTTTCAATCTAATTGGGGAAGTAAAAACACAGAGGCAAAAGAAGGAAGTCAGATTACACCGAATTAATAATAATTAGGAATTCTATATGGATTGAGATGGCCATTATAAATTCTCTTTCTGTATTTTATATGTAAATAGTTCGGTGCATACAAAAACTTATACCCAAAGTTGCATTCATGTGTATTTCCTAGTGATTTGAACTCAACACAGGCAAGTTAGGTGTTGATTCCGAACAGGGATCAAATAATGTCATCTCAGGACGACTGGGTGGTTTAGTTGGTTAAGCAGCTGCCTTCGGCTCAGGTCATGATCCCAGCGTCCTCGGATTGAGTCCCACATCGGGCTCCTTGCTCAGCAGGGAGCCTGTCTCTCCCTCTGTCTCTGCCTGCCTTTCTGTCTGCCTGTGCTCGCTCCCTCTCCCTCTCTCTCTCTGATAAATGAATAAAATCTTTTAAAAAAAATAATAATGTCATCTCAGGCTAGGCCTAATCAAGGTATCCGTTTCCCATTTCTTCATGGTGTTCTGTGTGAATCCCAGCTCACTCCCAGCACATCAGGAGATGACATCATTCTTTCAAAACTTAATACCTATTGAAAGACTCCAAACGCTTTCAACCAAGCTTTCCTCTTTTCCAAAAGTATCAAAATTTTCAACACTGGGGTTTTGAGTATTATTTCTTTTCTGAAGGAAATTATTCAAACCAATATCTATCTGAGTGAATGTCAAGGACATTTGTCACTGAAGCTAGAGCTGTTTACTTATTCAGGTAATAAAATGAATATATTCTTTCTGATTTTGTTTTCCACCTTGGCATTGAAAACCATCTCATTTTAACTGGGGGTGGGGTGGGGGCTTTCCCATGTTGTCCCTGGTGAGTGGCGGGAGCCATCCCTGAGTGGATTAAGAATATGGGAACTCTGGAATCAGACTGCCTAAATTTAAATCCCTAGTTCTGCTACTCACTCTCTGTATGACCTTGGACACCTTCAGTTTGCTAAGTCCCAATTTCCTCTATGTAAAGTGCAGATGGTAATGTTGCCAGTATCAGAGAACGACTGAGGCTAAAGGGGATGAGTCATGGAAGTACTGCGTAAGGTTCGATCGCTATAGTCACATTTCTACTATCCCACACGGTTTCTCGTCTCAAAAATAAAATCTTGAAATGCAGCACTTTGAACCCGGACCGCTCCTTCATTTTCATTGTTTCCCGAAACTTGGAAATGAAGAAACTATATATAACTTTATATCATCCTACAGCTGTCTACATATTATGTACATATATATATATAAGCATCCAGGAATTGTGAAAAAAGATTCCGTAAGATTGTTTAATGGGATATTTTTGCTCTCAGGATAGTGGTTGCTTTAAATCTGCAGCTTTGGAGCAGGATTTAAATGGCAACTCAATGACTTTGTCATCATAACCACATAAAAGGTCTGGCAAGATGCGTAAATACGGGCATATGGGCATGGTTGGCAAGCCCTTTGAGTTGAAATCGAACCCACCCAACAAGTTGTTTCATCAGACGGTGCCTGGAAATGTTTGCGTTGTGCTGCATGGCGGTTGGCTTTCCAGCAAAGCCCGTGAGTGGCGAATGTGCGCCGTCAGACGAGTGTGGGGCAGGAGACTGTGTCCCTCCAGATTGTTGAGCAGCTGGAGTGAGTCATGCTTAACTGACACTTGACAGCTGTCCATCAGCTTTTAATCATGAGAAAAGCTTGGTGACGCGGCAGCTGCCTTCAGCACCGGAGAACCAAAAGAGAAATCCAACTGCCTGAAGTACCATAGCTTCCCTCCTCACCCACCACTGCTAGGGGAGGGCAGGAGTGGGAGAGGGCTTTCACTGACTCAGGAATCTCTCTCTGGCTAAAAAACGGCAACCTTCGGAATCCAGGGAAGGAGCTCTTGGGAGCACTGCGCTTTCTTTCCTTTTTTTCATTTTCGTTTCATTTCCTTTCCTTTTCCCCTTCCCTTTCCCTTTCCCTTTTCCCTTTCCTTTCCTTCTTTTTCTTTCATCTTTTTTTTAAAATGGAGGATGTTTCTTTTCTCTGCTTCTGGACGCCCCTGAAGTTTTTCTGGGCCTGTTAAACAGTTCATCAGTGACCACGTTGCTGAATAGACTAGCCTGTGTGCACACATTAGCCCGTTCTCGAGCTCCCTGTTTGTAGATCATGAGACAAAGGATATGAGATGGGGGGCTATACCTGTGCCTACTGTCGGGTAGATATGCTGAGGAGTGGTACCTTCCTTTTAGCAAAGATTAAATGTATCAGTGGAATGCCTCCTCATCAACATCGGTGAAGGTTTGCTTACAATTTGGGGCCCACAGAGTGTGGGGGAAAAAAAATTGACAGTCTGCATCATAACCAGAGGATGCTGGTTGTATTTGTGCCTCATTGCACTGGGCTGTACCAGACATTGTGAAGAGACCACGGCAAGTTAACAAGTCGCATGGCTGCATGCATGATTTGATTTACTCCAGGGTCTAGCCAGAGCATTCAGCTTTATTTGTTAACCTAGCAGAACATTATTTATTAATGAGTTCTTCATGCTTTATTAAGCCTAATGTCAAAACACCTCTGTGGGACCCTACTAGGCATGTTTTCCCTTTGTGCTAAGACCTTCCAAAGAAAAATGAAAAATTATGCAGCAATGCTCCGGTTAAAACCCAACAGATATCAGTTCAATTTCTCTTGAACCTGTCAGAAGCTATTTCTGGATCTTTGTGAAAGATCTGAAGCTAATGCAGGGTAGAACTGAAATTAAAGAATTTCAGCTGTCAGTAATTAGAGTCCCTTCAAAACAAAGCAAAGCTTCTGTGGCCCCAGGAGATGAGTGGACTCTTTGGCAGGCAGAAGCTAACAAGTGCAGTGGGTTGGTGGGGGGCGGGGGGCGGACACAGATCCAGTCTCTACAGCACTAACGAGAAAGTGTCAATTTGGACAGATACCACAATAATTTGAAACAAAGTGAAATAACAGCATATCTGAGTCATAAGGGAAATGGGCACGATTCTGAAATATGCTAGGACTCTTGCAGTAGGAACTGGTAGAAAAGGAGAAGAAGCCTTCATGACCAAGGAGGGCAACCATAGGGTATGACAGCATGAAAAAAAAAAAAAAAGCACTGACTTGTCAGCTTAGCTTTGTCGTGGTTTCTTTCTTTATTTTTTTTTTAAGATTTTATTTATTTATTTGACAGAGATCACAAGTAGGCAGAGAGGCAGGCAGAGAGAGAGAGAGGAGGAAGCAGGCTCCCCACTGAGCAGAGAGCCCAATGTGGGGCTCGATCCCAGGACCCTGAGACCATGACCTAAGCCGAAAGCAGAGGCTTTAACCCACGGAGCCACCCAGGAGCCCCCTTGTCGTGGTTTCTTAGAGGAGTGGTCACAGTAGAGCCAGATAGGTTATCACACTCGGGAAATCCAGGGAGCTGGAGATAGCAAAGAGTAGGTGAGTTGTGGTATCATGGTATGGGGCTTCAAGGACATACTGTCAGTCACTTGTAGGGAGAACCAGATAAGAAGCCAGCTGGGATTCAGGGTTCCAGGCAAGAAGATTGGCGTTCTCTGTCCCGAGTCTCTTACCAGAAAGCTACAGGACAGAAACCCAGGTGTTCAGAGAGGCAGGGAGGAAGTACTTGAGCTCAGTGATCTGTGCACAGGACAAAGGACAGATGAGGTCTGTTTTTCGTGAGATCCGACAACAGTTTTGCTAGATGCTGAGACTGAAGCTGCATCTACCCTTCCGGCTGGCCACCAGGGATCCCTGCGCCATGATGAGCTCCAGTGATTTCTGCTCTTGGCACCTGGGGAAGATGGGCTCAGATACAGTGTCTGCAAAGAGAGTTCTGTGTCTTACAATTCTGCAGTCTTGCCCTCTAACTTTTATAATAACTTGAAGTTACCATAGCACACAGCTCACTATTTCATTACATAGATTTTGTTACTATTCTTTCTAATCCTTTCTGGCCCATAGTTAAGTAGTAATTATTGAGTTCTCATCATGTGCTACTGGGAATACAAACATGTCTCAGTGACACATCCTTTCAGGAAACTTAGGGCAGAGTGAGGGAATACACATGTACAAATGTGATGATTTTATATGGTAAAAAGCTATTAAGGTCATAAAGGGTAAGGACAGGCTGAGGAATTGTCACAGTTTGGAGGAAGCCTAGTAGTAGGACAGCTCCATGCAATGTGGGATCCTGAATTGGATCCTGGACCAGAAAAAGTACATTACTAGAAAAACTGATGATACCCAAATAAACTCTAGGATTTAACCATTTAAGTATCGTAGCAGTCTTAATTCCTTCATTTGCCAATATGGTAACGTGAGAGATTCACATTCGAAGAATCTGATTAAAGGATATATTGGGAACTCCAGACTTTCTATAAGCCTAAATTCATTTCAAATTAGAAGCTTAAAAATGGATACATCCTATAGGGAAGGAGTAGATTAATACATTCAGATGTTCCGAGAAGGAAAAAAGTTACTTCCTGACAAGATAAATGTTCATAAAGGGGCACCTGGACATCCAAGGATAAGATAAGGACATGTCCAGGGAGAGAAAATCAGGGTGGTGGGGCAAGACATGAGAATAGGAAGAGTCCTGGGAAAAAGATAAATAAATAAATAAATAAATAAATAAATATAAAAGCACTGCTATCAGTAAAATGAAGAGCAGTACAGCCCATGAGGAAGGCTTGGGATTTAGTTACAGGCAAAGAAAGAGGCAGTCCAGTACATAAAATAGGGAAGAAGCTTAGTGGGCAACTTGACGGGGTTGAGTTCACCACATGGAAACTGAGGTTGTGAGGGAGGAACGGAGGTGGATTGGGAGGTCAGCGAGGTAAAATTGTGAAAGATTTTGCATGCCAACCAAAGGGTTTGGCCGGATTCTCCTAGGCCACAAAGGAGCCCTGTGTTTCAGCTCGTGCCCCAGTAAGTCCTTTACAACTGGAAGTGTATCTTCTCCTGAGATATCTGGGGACAAGCATATAGAGGAAATAGCCCAGACTGGCATGTTATGAAGGAAACGGAGGACACTGCTGAGAAGGCCAGCATCTGCAGGCCGGAAGACAGACAGATGCCTCGGAGAGAAGCTGGAAGAACAAAACAGCTAACAGAAGGGCTCAATGAACCGACTGTGGTGGACAAGCGAAGGGAGTTAAAAACTCCAGGCAATGTATGGCTTAAATGTTCAGAGATAGAGAAAGTCGAGAGTTATTCAATCAAATTGCAAAAGTAAACATGTCTAATTAGAAGCCCCCCAAAATGTTGAATCATATTGAAAATGATTTGTAAAAGAGTTGGATCCAGTTCATGTACTTGTTAATAAGAAATCATAAACCGCTACCACCACTTTTGTTTTTCCCACCAGGACTTAGAGAATATAAAGTTGGTGTCGTGATCTTAGGGTTCAAGAGGAGGAGTGATAGATTAGAGGGGTACCCATAGTGAGAAAAGAGCACAAAACCATCAACAACATCATGTACCTCCCTCCTGCATATCCTAACCCAATGCCAGAAGCTCCCCCTAGGGAAGACCCAACAGAAGTTTGGAATATCCACTGTGACCATGATAATGATTTTGCAGAAGACCAGGCCTGCTGTCCTTGGAAGCAGCTCTGTGGCTCCTGGAGGGGAGACTCCTGCTAATTTGATGTGTAACTCCTGTTAAGCCCCAGGTAAGCAAACAGCTTATCAGTTCATGAGGAGAACCTCCCTTGATACAGATCGGTTTGCTCTGGGATCAGTGAGAGGCAGTTATAGACCATACCCGCAGCCAGGCCTAAAATATTGAATTCCAGTTGCCAGTTCTCACATAAAATCGCTCCAGAGTGTGACAATATGTCTTTCTAACATATTTCCCTTAAGACTGCAAAATAATGTGGGGGACATAACCTATGCACATGTCACTGGAGGGTCTTTTTCTCCCATGCATTATATCTTAGATATTAGCAATCCCTTTACATGATCTTTCAACTATTTCAAAGCCTCTGAGCACTTTGAGTCTAATCTGGATTCTGTTTGATTCTTCTAGCTTCATCTGTTACGCCAAGTATTTTCTGTACCACAACAGTGTCATAAATGGAAATAACATTTTGGTCCTTCTGTGTAATCCAGAAATGAAAGCTGGTTTTTAACACATTTCCTACTGACGTATATAAAGTTAAACACTTGTCTTGGTAAATGAAGTCTTTATTTTGTAGCATAATATTAAGAAATATATTCATAAAACTCATTAAAAAAAGCTTCTGAAGTTAATAGAAAAGAAACTTAGATGGGGATCATATAAAATGTTTGTGTAATTTATCTTTTTTTTTTAAGATTGTATTTATTTATTTGAGAGAGTGAGCAAGAGAGAGAGCATGAGATGGGGAAGGGCCAGAGGGAGAAGCAAACTCCCCGCTGAGCAGGTCGCCTGATGTGGGACTCGATCCCAGGACCCTGGGATCATGACCTGAGCGGAAAGCAGAAGCTTCATTTATTGAGCAACCAGGTGTCCCTGTATAATTTGTCTTTAATTTTACTGTGCTGAAACTGATTCTAGAATGGGTCTTAGGAGCCAGTGACATCCTGGAAATCAGATTTGCAGATGGCATAAAAAACTGAGGAGTAACTCCTACCGTGGAAGTTAGCATCGAGGCTGAGGAAGATCTCTATTGGCTATAATACTGGGCCAAATCTTGGGAAATACCATGAAATGAGGATAACTGCAAAGTTCCATTTTCCCGTCAAAAGAAAAATAAATAAGCAAAGTGCCTTGGGAGGAACTTGAAAACACACATGAAAGATTCTAGCGTTCATTTAATTATTAAAAGTATGAGTTAGATGATATAATTGCCTCCCAAAAGCTCATATGACCTTGGATTCGATTTGTACTAAGAGTATTTGCAGAGCAAAGCAGATGACAGCCTCTCATCCTCGAGGTGGCACACACGCAAAGCCATGCCTGAGAGACGGCGCATGGTGCTTGGAGAGCTGTACTCTAACTGGACCAGAGACAACGTGTGTTCAGAGCAGGGCACCTGGGACTGGGAAAGGCCAAGGAAATAAAATACAGTAGAGGACCAAAAACAGTCTTGAGTATTTGCAGGCTGCATAGGGAATGTGGAGGAGAGGCATAGGACAGAACAAGGGGGAAAAGGTAGAAGACACATGTCAGTGTTTTCTCAGTTCAAGTGCAAATTTTGTAATTATTGCAGCTGAGATGCCTTCAGGTAACACGTTGTCCCTGGATTGGCGGAAGCCCATCCTGGCTCACCATGAGAGCTGAGGGAGCTCCTGTGTGGTCATGGCTCCTGGTCTCTCTGAAGGGCCGCAGCTCTTGGTACTTCCGAAACTACAATCGGAATTACACAGAAATGGCCCAAGCCATTTGGTTCATCTTCTTAGGAATACATCAGGGGGTCCATCTGCCTTCTGGAAGCGTCATGGAACATCAGTTTAACTTCTACAGTAATCCGTTCAACGCAGCCCCGCGTGAACCACTTCTGTCACATAGTTGGTGTTCGCCTTGCCACCACTTTAGCTGGAGAGGTGTTGGTGGTTTTCTTGTCCATCATATTCTCAGCAACAAACGTAGCCGCTGTGATGGCTAAAATAAGCTAAAATTCCTTAAGACATGAATTGTGATCACAGAATTTTTTTTATGCATGTTGTTGTTCATTTTATTGAAGGCCCAAGACGACAACAGGCTCTTGCTTTCCCATTAGGCGATGAAAATGTGGGACATACCAAGAGGGACACACTGAGCACTGGAGCTACGGAGTCCCTTCTGCTCCCACAGAACTTTTGTTTCCTAATTTCAGTTTGTAATTACTACTCGTAATGAATATTTTATCCAAGCATTTTAGCAACCTTTCTGTTTTATTCCATCTGGTCTCCTCACAACACCATCTTGACCTTTTTGCCACGGCTAATGTATCCATTTTGCCACCTAGGTCTTTGACAGAAAAATCGGAGACCATCAACCACCTGGGCGTGATGACGAAATTCTATGAGAATGATAGGTTCTGTGGATTTTAAAGATAGGTCAAAAATTCTCTTTATGCTATTCCTTGAGAATTACCTCAAAAGGAGGGAAGACGTTGAACTTCATGCCGCTGCTCTCCAACTTCATGCTGCTGCTCTCCAAAGTCACTCACCTTTGTTCCTACTTTCTCTTTTCCCCTTCTTCCCTTTCTTTTGCTTTTCCCCTCCTGATGCCCCATCGGTCAGTATTTGAAGTTCTATTCTTCAGTGGATTATTTCTAACCAACTTAAATTCAAACTGGCACTCCAGTTCCCAGCATAGAGGATTTCAGAATATAATCTCTTTTTTTTAAGATTTTATTTATTTATTTGACAGAGAGAAATTACAAGTACACTGAGAGGCAGTCAGAGAGAGAGAGAGAGAGAAGGAAGCAGGCTCCCTGCTGAGCAGAGAGCCCGATGTGGGACTCGATCCCAGGACCCTGAGATCATGACCTGAGCTGAAGGCAGTGGCTCAACCCACTGAGCCACCCAGGCGCCCCGAGGATTTCAGAATAAAAACTGGAATAGGAACGAGTTCTTTTCCTCATCAGGGTGAACAGCTTTCTTTTCATTACAATGAGTACCCAGAATTTGAATCCCAAATTATTGATTCCAGGGCCACTTAGTGAGTTGGTGAAAAGAAAGACAATACTCAGTAGAAAGGCTGAGAATGCACAGGGAGAGAAAATGTAGGACGGGGAAACAAAAAGGAAAAAATGGGCTCAGAAGAAGAAAACGTTTGAGAATTATACGTGGGGAACATATTTTTAAAAGAAAGTTATGAAAGAGAAGATAGACAAGTTTTTTTTTCCTCTGTAATTATAAAGGGCATTAGGAATGCATATTTTTTAAATATTTAAAATACATAGTTAATAATTCTCAAAGCAAAACAGTGCCCAAATTTAATGTATGTTTTTAAAAAGTTGGTTTAATTGAATTGACTCAACTGCAGAGAAGGTGTGGTTTCACTGAAAATCAGAATGAAAGAAGGAACATGATACAGATTTCAATTTGGCAATAATGACGTGATTCTGAAAATCTGTGCAGCCTGCATGATCTCCCTGCCCACGGTTCCAAATTACTGTAAATGGGCTAATTGATGGGCTCTCTTGTGGGTTTTAACTCCATTGTCCCTGTTTGCCCTTAGCTAAATCCACAGTATTCATTGCCCAGGAATATTTATTGAGCTTAGTGTAGGCCTGTAACCACCAAGTATAAACCTGGCACTCCTAACCTAAAGTTGGTGATTAGCAGAATTTATCAGCTGACCCCAGGGCAGCGCTCGCTTGGAAACTTCCTGCGAATGTGTATACAACATTGGGGTTCCCCCAGTTTTCAGAAAGAACACATTATCAGTGCCTTGACAGTGCACTTTTGAGGTAGGGAGGTTTTCAGTTGCTATAATTTCTTATTATACTAAGTCGCCATTATCTATATTGTTCATTATGCACTGTTTGGTTAACTCTGAAGTGTTCAGTGATCCCTACTTTTATGAATAGTATGTTTGACCTATAACTCACAGTAGCTATACATTAAGACATGTTATATGTTGCAGTTCAAAGATGGGTCGTTCCTGCAACCTCTTGCTAAAGTAGATATTTGTACAAACTCCCCTTCAGAAATTACATAGTATAGTATAGTACAGCATAGAATATATAGTATAGAATGGTAAGCTATAAATGTAATAATACTATGCTGCTAGTATAATTTATTATACTCTAATTAGAATATAGTAATTATAATTACTATATTATAATTTTAATTACTATATTATAATTATAGCATTATAGAATAGTACAATATAGTATAGTAATAACATCATATAATGTGGTATGGTATAGGATTGTTATCACCAAGAGTATTTTTTCCATTAGGAAGTGGAAACAGGTGATCTAGGTGAATGATGGGGTCTTTTCTTCCTCCCAAAAGGGCTGCCTAAAACAGAGCTGGTTTAAAATAAATAAATAAATAAATAAATAAATAAATAAATAAATAAAATAAGAGCCACTGAGTTATAGTACAGCATAACCTGAGCAGATCTCAGGAGCCTGGACTTACTCAGAATGGTTGGCATAAAGCAGAGGGAGTGAGTTATCCTCACTATTACTGTCCTTAGGGGAGCCCACTAGGCTGCTCTAATGCAGCTGTTTGTGCCTCTGTATTTCTAATGAAGTGTTTTGAGACCCTATAGCAGAGATAATATTATTTTTGTTTTAATATCAACTGGTACCTTTTGTCTACAAGGCAAAGTGTTTCATCTGTAATATTTATTATCACCTAGTCTCTGGTTTTGTTGTTGAAAACTACATGAGTAGGTTTTTTTTCCCCCCACCACTTTTGATTAAGAAAATATTAGGAAGGAAGCAATAATACGAAATTGCAGAATTATAAAAAGGAAGCTCTTACAGCTAAACTTTAAGATACTCTGAGGGGCAAAAAAAAAAAAAAAAAAAAAAAAAAAGCCACCAATGCTGGGTAAGAAAAATGTGTGACAATGGAAGTATGCAATGTGATTTACTTGGCTGGCCACTGTGTAGGAGAATAAATTCTATAATCTTGCCAAAACCTGAGGGCAATGGGAATTGAATAGCAATAAATAACCTTATTGGGAAGAGTTGAATGTGATATACTGTATCCTCCAGCCTTTATGCAGGAAAATTTCTCATTGATTAGAGCATCAGACCCAAAGTGCACTGAAGACGAGATAATTTTTAATATACTTCGCAATGTCCTCTCTGCTCCAATGCCACAGCCTCCTCAAACTTTATGAGTTGGGGACGGGGGGGTTGGATGGAACTATGTATGCAACTCCAAAATCTTCAGCCTCTTTCAGGATTAAATAAATTCTATAGCTAATTTTTTTCTATGTCTTTTCATTAATATTCTTGTTCCGTTCCAAAGTCAGTCTTATACGTTTATTAATGTTATATATTTAATAACATCTTAATTACTTTTATTTGACCAGTGTTTTAAAGTTACAAGCACTTTTGTGCATCAACTTATTTGACCCTTACACTATTGCTGTGTTTTTAGAGAGGGTGTTATTTTTCATTCAGAATTAGAGCGGTTATGTGACTTGCCCAGTCACATGTAGTGAGTAGGGGCCAGTCTGGGGCTCAGCATCAGGGTTTCTGCCTCCCAATATTTAGTTGATAACAATTTTGTCATATGAATTATTATAATTTATATGATAGTTTCATTTCTGCCAAAATGTCTAGTTCTATCCTATTTGTATTACTGAGCCATATTGTAGACTACTAAAGTGCAGCTTGTTTGCTTCATTCAAGCAGTTGCTCTTTCATTAAAAATTTGTGAGTATTTGAGCTTTGTGTATTGTGGGGGGAGAAAAACAGACATTAGAAATTGCCCCCAGCGAGTACACAGTCCACAGGAAAAGCAGATAAACACATAGGCTCACTACAATACCAAAAACATTTGTAATACAATAAAAAATATATTTAGTCTTTGTTCCCCCTTCTGACAATTCTGGAACAAAGCTCTTAAAACTGTTGGAGTTTTCTGGGTGACAGGACTGTCTCCATGTCTGCTAATAATGACTAAGGGGGGAACAGGGAGCTAGAAAAACTAACCAAGTGATTCAGTGGTTAGAATTTTCACCCCACCCTCCCAATGCCAAGGGAGGGGAGAGGGCCTGGAAACTGAGTTTCATTCCAATGGCCAGTGGTTTAACTAACAATGCCTATGTAGGAAATTTCAATTAAAACCTGAAACAAAGCTAAGAGAGCTTCAGGGTTGGTGAACACAGTGATATACTGGGAGGGGCAGCACAATGGGAGAGAGCAACCCCCTCCCCATAACCCTCGCATTTCGTGTCTTATGCATGTCTTCCATCTTGTCGTTCCTAAGTTGTGTAACAAGTCGTCCTGAGTTCTGTGAGTCACTGTAGTGAATACTGAACCTGGGGTGAGGGAAACCTTGAATCTGAAACCAAGTCAGACAGAAATGTGGGTAGGTTGGAGACCCAGGACTAGAGACATGCATCTGAAGTGAGGGCAGTCTTGTGGGACCGAACCCTTAACCTGGGGCGGGGTTGTGGTGGCGGTTGGGGGGTGGGTGTCTGTGCTAACTCTGGGTACTAGTGCGGTGGTGGGGGGGGTGGCGGGGAGTGGCGCAGTGTGTGTGCTAACTCTGGGTACTAGTGCCAAAATTAAATTGAATTGTAGGATACCTAGTTGGTGTCAGATAATTGAAGAATTGATGATTGTTTGCAAAAACCAAACACCAGTGCTCCCCATGTCTTCTATAAAACACCCAATGTGCCTCGGGCATTTCAGAGTGTCCATGGGCAATGCAGTCATCTCTATATCACTTTGCGTGTTTGTTCGCACCATTTGTGCTGTGTACTTACCAGTAACTGCTAATGTTTGCCCCCAAATTGTTTGTGCTAATCATATTCTATATACTTATATATTTTAATTGAATATTTAGTAATCTTAGGAATATAAATGTGAAGTTCAAAAGTAATTTCTGTGAGGAGCATTAGGGTGGCTCAGTTGCGTAAGCATCTGACTTGATTTCGGCTCACGTCATGATCTCTGGGTTATAAGATTGAGCCTTGCTTCAGTACGGAGTCTGCTTGTCCCTCTCCCTCTGTTCTTCCCCTCATTCACACACACATTCTCTCTCTCTCTAAAATAAATAAATAAATTTTAAGAATGTAGTTTCTATGAAAACTTAGATGAACTCTTTTTTTTTTTTTTTAAGATTTTATTTATTTATTTGACAGACAGAGATCACAAGTAGGCAGAGAGGCAGGCAGAGAGAGAGAGGAGGAAGCAGGCTCCCTGCAGAGCAGAGAGCCCGATGCGGCAGCTCCATCCCAGGACCCTGGGATCATGACCTGAGCCGAAGGCAGAGGCTTTAACCCACTGAGCCACCCAGGCGGCCCTTAGATGAACTCTTTAGGAAGATTCACTAAAGGTGAGTTGCAGAAAATTCTATCGAAGTGGGCATGAGCAAGACAACTCTAAAAGACTTAAGAAAAAATTAAAATCTTAAAAAAATTGAAATATAACAATTCCTAGAATATAAAATTACCCAAGAAATTATTCCAGAATATACATATAAAATCACTTTGAAAAAGCTAATTATGTAAGTATGAGTTGTAGTAGAAAAACTAAATTTAAAAAATTAATCAGAAGACATCTCCAGTCAAAATTCCTCACAAGTGTCTTCAAGGGTTTACCTTAAAGCAATGAAATGAATTTGTAGATGAAATCTGGGTTGTGACCTACCGAGGAAGAAAATAAAGAACACCAGTCACCAGACCCACATTCAGAAGCCCATTATCCTCCTTTAAAAGATGATTTATGCATCTTCAGTTAAAATGAAGTATGTAAAGTGTGCTTTAATTGTCCAATCCATACCTTAGCCAAATAATCAACCAACCATCAGTTTGGATTATAAAATGAGAGAATTGAGCATACCTCAGCTTCATAACTCAAGTCTTCCTTCTGTTTTGGGTTAAGAAATTGAAGTTATCACCTGTGAGCCTTGCATGTAGTGTCAACATTTAAATTATTTGCAACACCACTTTGTCAGTAGGGATTTATGACCCCAGTTTTTGTTCAGGAGGAGTTAATAAGCTCCTACTCAGTCGATTACTCTCAGGTTGACTTTCAAAGAAGAGCATAACCCTCAAGTTTTTTCCTTCCCTTCCCTTCCCTAAAATAATTTATAAAATAGTAGAGCTGTCTGAATCCACCAAAGTCAGCTTCATTACCCTGCCTCCAGGCTAGCTTCTCCTCATTGTGCTAGACTGTTTAGAAATGTACTCTAGACGTATGATTTCCTAGGAGATGATTTTGTGATATTGCTCATTAACCTATAAATGAACCTGACAACCAGCCTATTGAGATTTCTTTTTGTCTGTGCATCCGATCTTCATCTCACCTACTGCTGGCTTTAAACTCTAATTTTTTTAATTTGTTCAAATATTCACTGACTACCTCCTATGTGCCAGGAGCTCTATCGGCACTTGGAATATAACGGTCTTTACCTTCATGGTACTTAAATATTAGAGCTGGGAGGAGAGTCAGAAAATACCAATAAACAAAGGATAAGTACATTACCTCGTGTATTAGAAGGAAGTAAGTACTATGGGTAGGGGGGATGGGGTAAGACACAGCAGGAGAATGGGGATCAGGAACACCACAAATTGGGAAATGAGTTGCAATTTTAAGTAACGTGGTCAAGGTGCATTCATTGAGAAGGTGATGTTTGGATGAAAAGATTTGAAGGTGAGGAACGTGGCCGTGCCAAAGAAAATTCCAAGCAGAGGGAGAGGTCGTTGCAGAGACTCAGGTGGGAGGTACCTAGCATGTTTGAATAGCAAGAAAGAAAGTGCCTGGATGTGTTCAGAGATAACTTATTGAAAGGACTGCCAGTCTAGCTACATGCTGAGAATAACTGGGCAGCAGAGAGGCCAGTGGTAAAAACAGAGAGACTACTAAGAGGCTATTGGAATAACCAGGCAAGAGATCATGGTTTCTCACTCCTAAGAGATGTAGGACAGACCGTGAGGAGTGGCCAGTTCTAGACATATTTAGAAGGTAGAACCAATAAGATTCTCTTAGCAGAAGATTGCCAGTGAGAGTCTAGGATGACTCCAAGGTTTTCTTGACCAAACAACTAGGAAATGAAAAAATTACCATCAACTGAAACAGAACAGCTGTTTTGAGGAACAGGGTGGGGATGAAAGATAACGTCTCGTACTAGATATATTGAATTGAGATGCTTATTAGACATCTAAATAGAAATGTCAAGTCAGGAATTGCCTTATGGATCTAAAGTTTGGAGGAAGAGTCATCAGCATGTAAATTGTTCTGCTTTTAGAGGAGGTGAAGATGAGCCAGCCTCTCTCAACTAGAGTTTCACAAAAGAAGTAAGCCTTCATACCTTAAAGCTCCCTTGTATGTAAATAAATTAAGTTCTGTCCTGTGTATCAAAAATGGTACTGGCTACATAGCATCCTTGAAAGAATGGAGAAATCTTTGTTTTGTGTTTTGTGTTTTGCTGTTCAGATGAGAAAGGCTGCTTGGGGTACCTGAGCAAATTTAAGTTCTTGTCTCTTTTACAAGCAAATTTTCTTAATTCTTCTTCTTTTTTTTTTTTTTTAATATTTATTTCGAGAGAGAGTGAGAGAGGAAAAAAAGAGCTAGGGGAGGGATGGAGGAAGAGAAAGAGAAATAGACTCCTCGCTGAGCTCAGAGCCAGACACAGGACTGGAGCTCACGGCCCTGAGATCATGACCTGAGCCAAAACCAAGGATCAGATGCTCAACCAACTGAGCCACACAGGTGCTCTTCTTAATTCTCATTCTTAAAATAATTAGGATCTTAAGATATTTGAGTCATTTTACAAAACTGTAGCTAGAATAGTATCAACCAGTCCTTCCTAAAATGTGTCCAGTTTTAAACTGGTGTTCATAAAAAGTGTGTGTGTTGTGGGAGTGGGGGTGGACGGGGGTAGGGCTGATAGCTCAGATATGTATGGTGTTGGGGAAAATTAATTAAAACAAAAATCTTTCTAACGACCCAGAAATGCTCTCCAGAAGGGTAGTAGAAGAAAACATGTTTGTTTCTAAGTAAGCATTAAACGAAAATGTAATATGCACCACTGGCAATCCGCTGAGAGATTGCAAAGACAAAAAGGAATTGTATACCCCCTTATGTAGGCAAGCAGATACAACCCATTACACATATGTTTTTAAAATAAATTAGTCTTCAAATCAGAGGACTTGACAGCACTGTTTTTCACACAAAGTTTATCCTACCTTTAACTAGCATCTGTGATTTTCGCCTCCGGTCATGATCTCAGGGTTGTGAGATCAAGCTCTGCGTCAGATTCCTTGAGATTCTCTCTCTCCTTCTCCCTCTGACCTTCCCCCGCCACATTCATTCTCTCCCTCTCTTTCTTTCTCTCTTTAATAAATAAATGCATCTCCTAAAAAATAAAATAAAGAGAGAAGAAATGACAATTATAAATTTTCTAAAGTAAACACTCTTTGGGGAAAAAAAAAGGACAGGAAGAAGAATTAAACCTCTTGTTTTTTATTTTTATTTGTCCTTATAATGGTGAGCTCTTGGTGTAAACTGAAAATAAACAATCCTTTACTATAGGACTTCTCAGGGCTTTTAATTTGCTCGCATGCATTATAACATTCCAAGGGAAAAGCGTTTTGCAATATTTCACAATGTCAATTTCTCTATGGTCAAATATACTTGACCATAGAACTTTTTTTTTTTTTTAAATGAAGTATCTCATGGGACCAGTATTCTTCAGATTAACACACTGGAAAACGCCATGCTGACCTAATACAAACCTGACCAATTCCAGAAAGAGTGGGTGTATGTGTTGTGTCATAATACCTGGCCCTTATTGCCAAACTTACGTTAGTTTTGCACTTGAATTTTTAATTTGTTGTTTGTTCTCCCTGTTTATTTTGGTGTATGCTGTGTTGCTCTTGTCCCTGTCTTTGTGCATGCTATGATATTTTATGTCCCTATGTATGTGTTAGGCTAAAATATAAACATTCTATATTCCTCTTTTCCCACTGTGGTAATAATGGCATTAATATTTTATTATTTTAATGTTTTTTACTCCACCAGTATTTCCTCAATTCCACTCTGGACACTTTGTATCTTAGAAGCATCCAGGCATCTATCTGAAATCACACCTGATGTTTTAAGTCCATAAAATATTTTTTTAGTCTAAAAGCAAGCCTTTATAGGCCAGTTCACTGCTTGAGGGCACTAAGCCTTCCTGCTCCTGGAGATAGGAGGCACAGCTGTATTTGTCATAGACAGGTTTTTTGGTGTCCTCGGGCATAGGGCACCATGAGAATTAGGTATACAACCCATAATTACCTCATTATGCATTTCTTTTCTTTAAAATAAGAATTGTACCAAGTAGCTATTTTCATTAATCTGTAATTTCTACTAAATCTTTCTAAATCCCCATGATTTGCAAAGCAAAGTCCACAATAAATAGAGAATGCTTCCAAGTAAACTCAGTCATTTCTGTAATTTTCTTAATTTTGCACTGAATTTTGGGGGCATTTTTAGAGCTATCCCTGGATTTCTTTATACAGCCCGACCAGTCACTTGTCATGTTAGCCTTGCTGGTGTGTGGGGGGAAAAGGTGTGCTAATTATCCCTTAAAATAACCTCCTGCCTTTCTCCATTAACTCTGAGTGTTCCATAGAATGGAGAAGTCCCAATTCATTTCATCCCAAACTGGCTGGTTCCTGGCCAGCTGGTTGGAGCCCTGGGGCTTCCCTGCTGTCTCCTGTAGCTAAAATTATCTTCTCTTTCCAAGGCCACAACCACCAAAAAAAGAACCTTACACCTTTACTACTTTGCCCTTCAAAAAAACTTTTCCTCCGTTAGTCCTTCCTTACCTCTTGTTAAATATTTCTTTTTCATTTACAAATTCGCAGGGACTTGACTCTCTCCTTGCTATTGATACCAAATCCCCTCCTTAAAAAAAAAAACAAAAAACTATCTTTCCAAACACCATTAAACAGGCAACTTCAAAAAAATACTCACATAGTAGTGTACTATCAGCATACATACTAAAACCTGTCCCTAGTGACTGCCACTTATAGGCAGATACTCAATTCCATGGAATTTGGGATATTTTTGTGGTGTCTCAGCCTAGCTAAAAGGTGCTAGGAAAGACGCTAGTATTTGAGCTGTAAGCCAGAAAGGGAGATTTTCTAAAGGGCCACTCCCTACTTCTTTGGCTTTGTCATTGCAATTTGGGCAGTCTGTTTTCTATTTGCCATTTTAGAGTAAAAAGTTAACCCAAAGAAAGAATACAGTAAAAGAAGTTACTTAAAGAATGTACTGTCTTATTCTGTCACAAAAGCCCCGCTCAGTGGAAGGACAGATGGAGGCAAGATATTTATACTCCTTTGTTCACCCCACCTTAACCCCAACTCACAAGCTAAACATAGGAGATCCTAAAAACAAATTGGCCTGATCTAGGGACTAGAAAAGATCTCCTAACTATGGAACTCGGTTCTGCTAAATTTTGGCTCTGGAGGAATTGGGTCCAATTAAACCTGTTCATGTCATCCGAACAGCCATTCCTGAGTGGCTTTCTAAACTTATAATGACTTAAAACTTTCACATGGAAAGCAATGAAATATGGAATCTAAATGTAAATGTTGTGTGTCCTGCGAACTTTTCCTGTGTCTCTCAGTAATGTCTCTTGAAGTGATCACGATCATTTAATATGATTAAGGTAGAAGGAGCAGTTTTTAGAAAATAAATTTTGTCACGTCTTTCTCCCATTCAAATGCCAAAATTTAGTCCTCTAAGATGTCTAAATCAATTAAAATTAGAGGATTGATTTCTGAGTTATTTGGCTTAAATGAGAACTTGTTCTTCTCAACATGATTCATCTCCCCGAAGACCTTACATGTCTCAACAAATACATAAATACGTTTCTCTTTCTAAAATCTATACATGAAGTATTTAGGGACAGTATGCGTTTCTTGCATGTGTGTGTGTGTGTGTGTGTGTGTATGTGTGTGTGTGTGTGTTCCCATTTATCATTTGACTTCATAAATTAGATCTGAATGCCTGCGTGAGCTATGACCTAGCCGTTCAGGCACCACTCACAATTCCCGAGTTGGGAAGCTGCCTTCTAGGAGTAGCTTTCTAACTGAGAGAAGGGAGGACCTGTCCAAGGGAATCTATAAGCATAATCTAATATTGCTTATTGTTTGCATGAGGACACATATGGAGGAAATTTCATCTTAATAGTGATATGAATTACTTAAGGATTAGTTGTTTCTTTGGGGTAGTAATAATAATAATAATAATATGAGTGTTTACTGTGTGCCAGAAACTTACTAAGGGATTTATAATACAACCTCATTAACCCCCAAAACACTATTTAGGTATTGCTATTTACCCTGTTATCTAGATAAAGAAATCATGGCACAGAAAAGTTAATAAGGAACTTGCTCAAGGTCAGTGCTGGGTTCACGTCCAGCAGAGCGATGACAGAGTCTGCCTTCCTAGCTCCATGTGACGTTACCTCACACACGTGCTTACTTCCCAGCCACTGGAGTCCCCCGGCCCCGAAGTTTGTCATGTAGACCCTGTGTATGAAATGACGTAATGAATATTAGCTCATTCTTGGGTTTCATGAGGTTTTCCCTTTATCAGTAACACCTTTGCTTACCAGGACCATCTTGTGATTTGCTATTTATGCTTCAAAATAGGATTCATATATCACCTTGTCTCTGAGGACTTCCCTGACTTTTCCACAGAGAGTAGTTTTCCTTCCTTATCAAAGCTTCTGTGACTCATACATGCACACATACATGTTCTCTCCCTCCCCCCCACCCCCCACCACGTATCTGTATTTCTCTTTTATCCTGCACCATACTACACAGGCATTGTTCGTTTATGTGTCTGCTCCTCTAACAAAGCTGATTACATCGGGAAGTGGGTACCTTTGATCACCACTCTCCCACACATTAGTGATTCATAGGAGCTTGCTGATTCAGTGTGTTTCATGGGTGGGCATGCAGGCCATTAGCCACTTAGTCCTGGTTCCATTAATACTGCTGTGATGCTGGCAGATAGAATCTGGGGGGGGGGGGGGGAGGGAAGAAAAGAAAGAAAAAGAAGAGATATATCCATTCTATCAGGTTAATTTTTTTTTTTAAAGGGAAGAAAAAACAACTTAATATATAATAATCTTCTATGGAAACTATGGATATGGACAAAAAAATAATCAGATCATCTTCTGTGGCATAGAAGCTCATGATATAACCTTTTAAAAAAGATTTTAGTTATTTATTAGAGAGAGAGAGAGAGAGAGCAGGATTGGAGTAGAGGGAGAGGGACAAGTAGACTTCGTGCTCAGCGTGGAGCCCCACGCGGGGGTACATCCCGATACCCGTGAGATCATGGCCTGAGCCCAAATCCAGTTGGCTGCTTAACTGACTGAACCACCTAGGCGCCCTTTGTGATATAACTTGTTAAAGAAGAACTGTGATAGCATATATGTTTTATTGACATCGGAGTGATTTATTCATCATTACTCTGTAATCCTAGGGTAAAAGCTATAACCCTGGGCCCAATTTTTCCCAAATTATAGAACTCTGAGGTTTCTAGCTGAATCACCTGTGGCCCTCCCTCCGAGCCTAGAGGCAGTCTCCTAAACCTTCAGAAATGGAATGTCACCCTTGCTGCTGCATATTGTCCTTTTCATTGGCACTTTATAATTCCAAGCTTGTAGACCCTGGCCTTGGAGTTTAATTTTGAACTTATCACTATTCAACTTCTTCCCCCACCCCCCCAAAAACAATCCTAGCCGAAAGAAGTAAAGAAGTAATATGCTTTTTGTTTTCCTGTTTGTTTTTTTTTTTTTAAGATTTTATTTATTTATTTGACAGAGAGAGAAATCACAAGCAGGCAGAGAGGCAGGCAGAGAGAGAGAGGGGGGAAGCAGGCTCCCTGCTGAGCAGAGAGCCCGATGCGGGGCTCGATCCCAGGACCCTGGGATCATGACCTGAGCCGAAGGCAGCGGCTTAACCCACTGAGCCACCCAGGCGCCCTGTTTTCTTGTTTTTAAAGAGTAGGCCCAAATGAGTGGAGTGTATCTTAGATAGACAGGTGTTCACCTGGTGTTCTTGCCACTTTGCAGTAGAATGTGGGGCGAGATGTTTGCCTGTCTGAGATAGTTCCCTCTTCTGTAGAATGGGATGATAAGAGGTGTCTAGCTCTTACAGGTACTGGGAGGATTAAATTAGCTCATGTATGTAATTGCTTAGAACAGTGTCTGGCATGTGATCAGGACTTAGAGAGTATTTACAGTCCTCACCAGCAGGCCATGGAGAAATCCATGTGAATACATGAGATCTCAACAGAAGTTCCTTCCACAATTGTTATAATACTGTGCCCTGCCCTTACTGAAGGTGAAAACACTTCTCTGAGTTTTAAAACCAATATCCAAAATAATATCCATTGTGTTATTTAATACTCAATATGTTATTTCTTATGCAAGGATGACACGACAAACTTTGGTTTTGAATTTAGCACCCCAAACCTGTTTTCTCTCTTGAAGAACAGATTATCATTTCTAGAAGATAATGAAAATTATATGCCACCTTTTGCTTTGGAGAAGAATTTGCCTGCAGAAGGCAAGGTTTCGAGGCCTTTGGAAGGAACTGAAATTTAAGTGCCTATTGCAAAGATACATGTGCTCTTATGATAACCAAATGGAAAGAGAATTATATTTTGCTCACAGAAATTAAGGGGTGTATTCAGAGAGCATGCTTCAAAGATGGTCACAGGGGCCTACGAGGGAGATGGGCTGGGGAACCACAGTGGGCAGGACCAAGCTTTTCCTCCAAAAATAGTCCCCACCACACACATCCCAGAATAACTGTCAAACCCCAGGTTTTGATTGCCACAGGTCCTGGAGTGAGTGGGGGTTCAACAGATGATAGCCGTGGGTCCTGGAGTGAGTGGGGGTTTGATGGAGCAGGGTTGAGCGCTGAGGATTCCCCACACTCTACCTACCGCTGGCGTGAAAGTGGAGATAAAGGCTCAGCCGTGAGCCAGCATCCGTTGTTTTATTTTCACAGCCTCGCAGTTACTCAAGACTGATTCTCATTAAATGTGGTTCTCATGTTGTCTTGCTCTGTCCCTAACATGACATTTATTTCAGTGGGAATAAATGCAGTTCAATGGGGCCTGTTTGGGGATCACTCTAACAAAAACAAGACACTTATTGTCATAGGGGTGGTATGCGTGTTAATAACCAACAAGGCAGGATTGAAGGACAGTAATGATGAATTTTCAGGATATTTTCACCTTATCATAATTATGGCTTTGTAACTGAAAATAACATACAGAGGGGGAGCCAAAGAGAGATCACGTCAGAGTGTTTGTGGAATATACATTTTGAAAAACTTCTTTTCAGGGGAAGAAAATGTGTCAGGTTGTATGCACTGGGATCCTTTTGTAAGTCCATGTTTTCCTTTGTCCCATATTTTCTATATTTAATGAGATTAGACCACCAGTAGGTCTGGACCAAGAGCATTTGTCAACAGTTGAAGTCATTTTCTCTTTGGCCACAGCTGCAGTTGGGGGTTATTCATGATGACCCCGTACTCAAAGGGCAGCAATAAAGTGACCTTTACCATCCAAGAATCTACTCAAACAACTAATATACATGTTAAGTGGAAAGAGGACAGATGGCAATATCAGCCCCAGAGTTCTTTGTCCTTGTTGGAGACTGGTATTCAGTTCTAGTCTAGATGATGCATTAGCGCCCAAAAAGAAGTATCTTCACCTCAACAATGAATGTTCTAGGAGACCAAAGAGCTCCATACATGGTTTCATGTTAGAACAGCAACAGATATTTAATATCTCAAAATATTTGGAGACATCTGTATGGAACAAATACAGAGAATTTGTTCAATTGGTAGGCCCTCATTTATATGAGGAGGATGAAAAGAATCACGTGTGGTGATGATTCCTTCACTTAGTTGGCAAATATTTGTGAGGGGCTTTCTAAGTGCCAAGCACTGTCCTCGCTGATGAGGATGCCATGGTGACCATAGTAGTTATGGTGTATTAACTACCTTCCAAACCCTAATGAAACAAGTGAAAAACAATTAGTTTAAAGGCACACAAGTATAAGGACAAAAGCAGGGAATATGACACTAGCAATAAATCATTTAAGTTGGAAAGTCATATAGACGTAGAAACTGATTTAGCAAGACCAAAACTGCTGAATCCTAAAACCAGCAGTGGGCAGAGGCTAAAAGTGATGCAATTTCCACCAAAGCCCTCCCAAAGGCTCAGGAAATGGCCTTTGTGTATATCTCTGGAATTGGGACGTGAACATGAGCTTCATAGAGGAAGATCACTAAGAGCAACACTAGACACCCTCCAGATCCCCTCACTCATCCATGCAGTCAGAACCCTTAAGTTTTTTCCATGATTAGGGCAAAACAGAGAGTCAGTGGACTTGGGAACATTAGGGGGGAGAGAGAACAGCAGTACCACACTAAAAATAATGGATTTAAGTGAGAATCCGCATGTGGAATGTTGAGATCCGCAGCCTTGGTCCCTGGACTCACGGAACCCTGGCAATCAGAATCCTCCAAGGAAGTTTGATGAATCTTTGGGGAAGGAATTGCTTAAGGAAATAGCCCAGCCAGGTCACCCTGGAGTAATGAGCGTGACTGACCAATTTCTGTATGCTCAAAAGCTCTTCACTCTTGTTTGTGAGTAGACAACAATACATCAACACATGTTTTATGGAAGGCATCTAATTTGACATACAGACCAAAAAACAAACAGTAATACCCTTCAGGGAACAGAGATTATATGAAGAGATAAGACAAGATTTGGCCTCATTTTAATGAGAAGAGTGTGCTTACAGAACAGGCACTTTCAGAGAACAACTGAAAAAACATGCCTGGAAGTCAAAATTATAATCGCAGATAGGAAAAACTAAAATAAAGGATTAGAAGGTGACACTGAGGCATTTTCCCAGCAAATACAGCAAAAAGATTAAAGAGATGGACAATGTGAGAGAAGATTTTTTTTAAATTAGTCTAAGGATTCTACTTCTGAATACTAAGAATTTCTCAGTATGAGAAAAAAATTTAAATGAAGGGGAAAAATCATCAAAGGAAAATTCTCAGAATTAACATGAGTTTCCCCACTGAGAGGGCCATGGAGTGCCCAGCACGATGAATAAAAATAAACCACATTCATTGAGATGTTTTATAACACTGAAGACAAAAAAAAATCCTAAGAAATTCCAAAGCAAAAATACAGATTTCACAGATTGGCTATAGTATCCTTATAATTATCAGACCCCTCAACAGCAATATTGGGTAGCTAGAAGACACTAACTGCCTTCAAAAATTAGAAGGAAAATCATTTCTAATCTAGGATCTATACCAAGCGACCTATTGATTATTTGTGAGGATAGTTGTACGTCACAATATTATACTTTTAAATATACAAGATTCAGGAAACTCTACCTTACATGTACCTTTTTGTAAAAAGCCTTTGGAGGATGTACTTCACCAAAGAAGGAAAAAAGTATGATACAAGGGATTTACAGAATCAGGAAACACAAGTAATGATCCAAAAGGGAACTTTGGAAATTCCAGGATATATCTGTGTAGCAACTTGTTTAGAATGAAACCAGACAGAAGGCTCTAGAAGATTTCTCCAAAAGAGGAAAATTGACAGAATTCCTAATATACTTAAACACATGGAGAGATTTGCACAATTAGAAAAAGTTAGGATTAAAAGACTCAAACTATTGAAAACAAACTACACAAGTTTAGTTTACTCAGTCGAGTCAGGATTTGTATAAAGGAGGCCACAAAAATAGTATACTCCATGACTCAGCTGAGAACCCATAATAATCCATAGTAGTATTTCATGATAAAACTCAACAATCACTGTTGGTCTGCGTTGGGAGAATGGGCTCATAGGCTGTGTGGTAAGAGTTCGTGTGGTCCATGTGGCAGGACAGTGTGAAGAGAACCAAAGTCTTCTCTTCCAAGAGGGAACTCATTATTCTATGTTTTAAAACTAAAAACTCAAGAGAAAGTAATATAAGCATGATATTTATAAAACCACTGAAAAAACACCAAAATATTCAGCTGGACAAATTGAAAGTAGCTGTTTTAGAGGTGAAAATGGCATTGGAGTATGTAGAGAGAGACTGTCTTCCCTAACAAGCCCCATACACCTGTCTCTTTAAGATATGTTCACTTGTCACCTTGAAAAAAATAAAGACCAAATTTTTAAAAGGAAGAAAAAAAAAAAAAAACAGCTTAGTCTTAGTTGTCTTAGAATTTACACCCTAAAGAGGGATAGGATACAATTACATAGATGTGTAACTATAACTACTAATTGTGCTAAATGCTATAACCTAAATTTCTTGTTTATCTTATATGAACCCTGAGAGAATGGGAAAGTGCCCTTCTAATGAGGTCTGTGCCAACCCCAGTAGTTGGTGAAAGGTCATTATGAGTAATGAATTTCAGGGAGGAGTAAGGAACCATCCAATGTGGCATCTGTTGGGCTAGAGTCACTAACTGTGAGATGCCACCTGGAGCATTCTGTTTAATAATGGCAAGGCTAGCCACTGTGACCACGTAAAAGATAGCTCTCTCACCTGGAGTAACCTTCGCTATTTTCTCTGTTCATGGAGGTTAACTTTATTGGCTCTAGTAATAGAACAACGACCTGGAGCCACCAAGAGAACCTGTTAGGAGCTCTCTGGCACAAGTTCATCTATTCTTACCTTAGCCCTTCCTCCTGCAGCCAGGAAAACGCAGGCTCCAGAAGGTTTACCAGTCTGCCCCAGGTCTCAAAACTATTTAATGCCAGAGCTAAAGCAGGAACTCAGATCTCCAAGTTTTCTCATATAGAACTCTTCTCTGTAATTATAGAAAAGTGTATAGCTTGGCCTGATAGAGAAGCTGAGATTAAATTAAACAAATTAAAGTAATTATCATGGTGTTGCCCAACAATAGAAAACTTCATTTTCTTTGTTCAATGGTAGAAGAAACTATTGCAAAAAATAATTACTTTTTCTATTTGAATTTTGTAGTATTGTCTAAATTTAGCACCTGATACCCACTTAGGGATGATCAGTCTCTTATTTATAAAATAAATAATTTAAATTTTATATTCATCAGTGATTATGTGAAAATCTAATGATGATAACTTATTACAATATTTCCAAGGAATGCTTATAAATACTACAATATATATTTGACTTACACACATTCTCATCCTGTTTTAAATCGTGACTTTGCTTTTACTGTGGATACTTATATTTTAAAAGTTTCAATCATACATAGAAAACATACTATTGTGTCTGATGCTAATGAAACATTATATAAAGAAGTATATGCTAATGAAACATATAAAGAAGTATCTTCCCTCCGGAGGAACCTTGTAATTTAAGACAGCATGTGCACACACACACACACACACACACACACACAAAATCAGACCCCTGAATTCCCTGAAAAAAGAATGCTTATTTTATCAAACCAAGAAAGCTCTATTTTTTTTTTTAACGTTCGCACTGCTGCACCAGGACTCACGTGTTAGTCATGTCTTCTGTAGTCAGATCTACAGCAGTATTTTGAAATCTTGCTGGGGTCCTGAAACCATGTTCTTGTACTCGTCTATGGGATTCACAGCCACCCCAAGAGAAGCTTGCTACAAATTCAAAGAACAAGGCTATTGTTACCAAGAGAGACTGTGGAAGTCTTCTTCTTTTATTTCCCCCCCCCCTGTAGTAAGGAAACTTCGTAATAATTAGGTTAGAATATGCTTTCTGACTCTGAGGTCTCATTAGAAAATTCCAAGAAATAGTCAGGATATCCCAAGGAACATTTAAGGCTGTATTGACCCTGTGGTCATTGTCCACTCAGAACAGATTCTCAGTGCTACAAAGGAAAATAGCGCATTGTTACGATGAGCATTAGACACAGTTAGGCCACGTGGTATCTATGAAATTTCCCTTTGGGAAGCAGGAAGGATCTATGATTTGGTAGATTTAGACAAACAATATTTTCGAATATATATTTTTGTGAATTTTACCATGTTCTCTCTGTCAATCAGCTAGGAGGAGGGTTGGCACTCAAGTGTATGACCCTATGTCTCTGTTTACCTCCGTAATGCTCTGGAAGACTCTGGAAAGATCTGGGAGCCCCGTGATGGATTACTGTTGGAAGATTGCGTGACTTGAATTTGAACAGTTCTTCAAATCCAGTCCATATTTGACTGAAATATGTATAGTTAATCTCTAGATAACTGAGGCAAACATAGCAAGGACAGAAAAGGTAACAAAAGAGGATGACAGTGTAAGTATGACAGTGAGTCATGTGGTTCAAAGCAAGGAAATGGAGTGTATTTGGTGTTACTGTCCCAGACAGTTTAGCTCAGGACAGTTGCTATGGACTGGATTATATCCCTCAAAAATTCATAATTTGAAACCGTAGTCCCCGGTGTGATGGTATTTGGAGGTAGAACTTCTAGGAGGTAATTAAAGTTAAGCAAGGTCATAAGGATTGCGGTCCTAATCCAGTAGGATAGGTGTCCTTCCAAGAAGAGAGAGAAAGTTCTCTCTCTTTACATGTGCATGCGCCCAGGAAAGACCATGTGGGCACACAGTAAGGAGATAGCTATCTGTGAGATCACCAGAACCTGACTGCTGGCACCATGATCTCAGACTTTCAGCACCCAGAACTGTGCTACAACAAATTGCTTAAGCTACTCAGTCTATGGGATTTTGTTGTGGCATCCCAAGCTAAGACAACACCACAGTAGTGGACTGGGGAGGTTGGAATGTTGAAGCAAAGCCTGTATGAGGCCCAATGCAGGATCCCAAGACCAGAGGTAGAGCAGAGTTTAGATAAGAGCAGGGATCAGAATAAAGACAAGACTAAGACTGTGTGGGGGACAGAGTCATCAACCAAGGAACACTGAACCAGGATTTGGCATAGTGAGTAAGAGCTTTGGCTTTGGACTTAGCTAGGTTAACTTTTTTCTCTACCTTCTACAAGTTGCAAGACTTTAAGCAAGTTACTTAACTGCCTCATTCTAATTCCAGTACCTCACTATACATCCTAAAATGGAGATAATAATGCTTTTATCACATAGCTACTGTGAGAATTAAATGATTAGTATTTGGCACAGTGTCTAGTACAGGCTAATATCTTCTTGAATTGGTAACTAAGTGTAGTAGCCAATGCCAGAGAATTTGAAGTCTAAACTGGTCTACATTCATTTGTTCCTACTCCAAATATTTACTCCATACATACTATCTGCCAGGCAAGATTATAGGTACGAGAGATGTAGCAGTGAGCAAAATGGACAAAACAAAACAAGCAAACAAAAAACCCTCCACTCTCGTGGAGCTCACGTCCTAGGGCATTAATGAGTCTAATTGCAAGAACCTGAGCTTGAGTCCCCAGCCATGTCCCACATACAAAAAGGTCTTGTTCTGGGCAACTCACACAGTTTCTGGTAATAGATAAATACATGTAAAAAGAGACAAAGGAAACATAGGCTGCCAAATAGCTTGTCACAGGTATGATAAATATTGCTCATTTCTTTTTCAAAAATGCATGAAGGACCCTTATTAACATGGCATCTTGCAAAAAGCTATTGTCACTCTTATTCTCTAAAAGCTTTTCTTCTCTTTCATCTCTCCCCTCTGGAAAGACAGGCTTTATATAAAGACAGTATTCTTGTCCTAGAAAGAGGTCTACCTGGATCTTTCCATTGTCCCATAATGTTTCATTTGCTTTCCTGAATCTTATTTCTGGAAAACAAACAAAACAAACAAACAAACAAACAAACAAAAAAAACCTCAGCCTGGCAAGAAGGAAAACAGATTTTTAAACAATTTGGGAAATTAAAGCTTCACAATGATCCTTTCGGAAAGGGGTCCCTTGGTGTAGCCAGCTCCCCTTCTCAACACTTGTGGAAGTCTGTAGAAGTCAGTTCGGGGAACCTCCTTAGCCTCGGGGTGTATGTGTGATCTCCTTTTTATATACATCTTTCCCTCCTGATTCAGAAGGCAAGCTAAAATGTGGAGACCTTGGCTACATAAATAATTGCAGAATGGATTTTGTTTTGTTTAGTGGCCATTTACCATGCTATTTGTTGTGTTTTTCATTCTTTTGTCATTGGGCTGATTGGAAAATGGATTTGGTTACGATTCATAAGCCATTTCTCAGATCTAAAAACCCATTATCCAAGACACTTCACAGTAACAGCGTAGTAAAACAAGTTGTTTCTTTGTTGCTTTGGAAATATACCTTCTTTTCCTTTATTATTTTGAGGCACCCTGAGTTCATGTATACACAATCCAAAATCAAAATAGCTAAGGGAAGTGTTGAGATAAGCTGCCCATCGTTTTCTGCCTAAATAAAAGAAAGGGAAAAGTAAGAGTAAGTGTTTTTGCAAAACTTCAACGAATACACAATTTCAGTCAATAAAGAACCACTAGAAACAATGCCGAAAACAAATTGGACTTGGTCCAAAATTCTTTTCATGTTTAAAAACGTTCAGGATTTCTTTTCTTCTTCCCATGTAAATGCATATGTGTACCAGTTTTGCCCATGAAAGAAAAGTAATGTTGTTTCAGTTAAGTCTCCTTTGTTTGGTTTATCACCTGGATCATGGGAAGGTATGATTTTAGAGTTTGTTGCTTTCAATGCACGCTTACAAATTAACAGGGCCAAATAAAGATAACCCTTCAAATAGCAAATAAGAGAAATTCCTTTTTTATAAAACGAGAACACCTCTCACAGGACTAGGTCCTTTGTTAGTAAGATAAATTCTAGAAATGGATTTCAGAGTAAAGACCTCAGTATTTGTTTTTATTCTTGTGAAACCAATACAGTGCTGACAAAGAGTACTGTAAGGTGTCACCATAGTTAGAAATAAAGCACATTTAAGAGTTCTTTATTGCTTTTTGAGGGTTGGGTATTGCTGTCATTAGCCATGCTACCATTTTACAAAACAGCACTAGGAGGGTTAGATTCGCCTGAGCCCCATCTGAATCTTATAAACGCTCTTTAAAAATGTCAAACCTTTAGGAATATTAGAACGATTATAATACACCATCATTATGTTCCCATAGGTTTAAGTCTGAAATACACTGACTCTAGGAGTAAAAGGATGTATTTTTCCATTGCTCTTCATACCTTTATTATTTCCCATAAAATAACAACCCCATGTCAGAAGACTTAGCTATTTCAAATGTTTTGGGGTTCTTTTTGTTTTTGTTTTTTAAGATAAGAAATGTAAACACTATTTTGATACACAGACTTGTTTCTTTAAATCTGGATGTTAGGGCACCTGGGTGGCTCAGTGGGTGAAGCCTCTGCCTTCGGCTCAGGTCATGATCTCGGGGTCCTGGGATCGAGTCCCGCATCGGGCTCTCTGCTTGGCAGGGCGCCTGCTTTTTCCTCTCTCTTTCTGCCTGCCTATCTACCTACTTGTGATCTCTCTATGTCAAATAAATAAATAAAATCTTAAAAAAAAAAATCTGGATGTTAAAATGTGTAATACCTCCTGTTCGAAACACAGTAAATTTGTGGTGCAAGTTCTGAGCAGAGAAGGTGGGGTGGAATAGGAAAATATAACGTTCGAGCCCTGGTGAAGGGATTACTTGTTAGAGAGGGAGAAGCAGATGCACACAGGTGACTGCAACAAAAATGGGAAATTGCCAAGCAGAAGGCATAAGAGCAGGATTCTCAACTCAGGCCGCACAACAGAATCACCCGGGAGCCACCAGTTCCTGACAGTAACCAGCATGCAAGTTCAGACCACAGAAGAGAGTTGGTATGTAGAAATAAAGAGTAGATTTAAAACCCAGAGCTGTACATATTCAACAATTACCCCTTTCTTTGTTTTGGCGGGAGGCGGGGTTAATGGGTAGACATTTTATCATTTACCCTGGGTAAGCATTCAGGAAATGCTTTGTTACCAGTCTGACTCCATTTCCAGCCGCAACCCTGCGGAGTTAAGTTGAGTAATGTCTATACCTAAGAGTAGGCGTGCATGTATATATAATGCTCTGGGTGAATGAAAAGCAAAATTAGTTCTTTCAGAAATGTTCTCTTGGTTCTGATTAGCGATAAAAATAAAAGCTGTAAGTTTCCACAAATGCTACAAGTGGCTTTTTCTCGCAATGTACCCATTTATATTTTCAGCAGCATTGGTTCATCTCTCCTGAAAAAGTCCTTCATTCAAGGACCACCTTGCAACCAGAGATCATTTATGGATAATTTGGTAGATGATAGACATTCGAAATTGCTGTGACAGGTGTTTTCACATTGTTTTTACTGATCTGATAAAAAGCATATTGCCGGAAAAGAGTGTGAAGAACTTAAATTCCTCAGAATGAATGTGAAGCACCCTTTTGAAATGAGAATTGCTATAAAGAAGCATTTTGGAAAGGGATGAAGGTGGGGGGTGGGGCGAAGTCCTTGAGATGAAAATACAGTTCAGTAAAACAAATGTAACTCTTTGATGGGAACTATGTGAACGGAGCTTTAATTTATTCATCATTGTTATTGTCCTTGAAATTGTTTGCTGCTTACCATCCACATGATGGCCCCGGGAAACCCCGAAGGGAGCAGATGAAAACAACTCCATGTTTATTCCTGGTAAACTATTACAATATATTGCAGAAGAAGAAATAAGAATTTACTAAAGAGACACATAATGAAGGCTGAAGGCTAAAAAATACAGAGAGAGACTCTTTTTTTGTATAAGACGGCCGGTCAGTGCCAACATTAATCTATAAAGCCAGTGGCACCTGTGTTAAGTAATTTATATGGGAATAAAATTTGTTTATATAACTTTTGCTATGGAAACTAATATTCCGTAAGCTCATTGCATTTTTAATCTTGACTTAAGAGAAGTGCTCCTGTGACAGTTTAAAAAAATTAGAGTTCCACTCATCTCTTTGTAAGAGCTCCTTCTCTTCATTCTGTGTCCTTCCCTGCATACCCGCCGGCCCACACCCAACTCCATCCACCCACCCTCTTAGCCAAAGGCGTTTGTGAAATATGGAAGCACTTATGTCATGCTGTTACTTGGTTGGGGTATTCTTTATAAATGCCTCCTGTATTTCAGAGGTGGTTTGAGGAGGTCAGCTAATGCAATTTCACTTTGATTACTTATTTGAATTTTGGATGCAAAGAACCCTGAACCAATTCCCTGGATTTGTCATAATCATAATTTAGTTATCCACAGCTGCTTCATTAGATTTAAGGTCCTTTCAAAAGAATATTGATTATTACAGCTCCTGATTATCTAATAACAATATTCATAAGATGCCCTCTTCCTCCAGCTCCATTCCCCTGACTGGCTCATCGGTCCTGATTTTAACTATTCTCCTTTTCCAGTCACAGCACCCCACCCCCATTCCCCCCCACAGAAGTTACCACATTGTAATGACACAGCGATACAAAGCAAGACTTTCTGTTCTTTCAGATGTTATACATTATTCTCCATAAATCCTTTCTGTCCCCTTTCAGTTTACTGTTACGGTTGCCATCAGAAGTCTGTTATCTTAACGCAAATCCTAGCATGGCATTCCAGAGTCTAACACTCTTCCGTGGCTCCTGTTACCCACTTTGTACTTTCTGTGTAGAGAGAAGTGGTGTAAGAAAGCCCTTGGACCCAAGTGTGAAACTTGTTTTTCCAGCTCGATGACATAATCAAATGGGAACATTAACGTTAACACACGCCAACTCAAATAAATCAATACATTTTTTAAAGTAGTTATATTTAATGATGTGTGTTATCACCAAAAGGGAAAATGTATATATTGTCTTATATGAACTTTTCACTCAAAGGAGTCATTAAACTGTTTAACAAAGTGTTTGAGAACATCTAGAATATTCCAAGCACTTGTCTAAGCAGCTAGAGATTCAACCGTAAACAAGATAGGCATGGTCTTAGCCTTCATGGAGCTTCTACTCTGTTGGCCATCCAGGGAGATAAGGAGGCAGTGACATCACTGTATGACAAGGACTTAGTCTGGAAAGAACAGGATTCTACAGGAGCTAAAGAAAATACACTGAGAGAGAGAGTTGTCAGGGAAATCTTCATGAGGAAAGTGACCTCTAAGCTGAGTTCAAAAAGAAAAGGAGAAATTAGCTGAGCTGATTGTTATAGAGCAAGAACCTGACATACTCAGGGAATTAAAAGAAGCTCTAGATGAATGAATGAGCAAGGGTGTAGGAGAGACAGAAGAGGCCAGAAAACAGTCATGCGGGGTCATAGAGGGACACAGGATAAAGGGCGGGTTGTTGCCTTGAGGTACATTGGGTATCAAAGAGAAGTTTTCATTAGGCAGAGCCTGCATTGCCAAAAAACCAAAGATGATTTGATTTTGAAATCTATGATCTGGTAAGGAACCTCTAAGTTTAATTAAGAGGTAGCTAAATTTCTTGAGATTGCTTGACCAGTTTTCTAGAAAATTCTTTGACTTAGCTCCTGTTACATACTTATAATTAACTGACTACTGTTTCTGTAGCTTTTTTTCTCAACACATTTTAGATTGTATGCTTAAAACATATTTTACTGATGACTTAAAAGTTTCCTATTCTAATTACACACCTTTAATTTCTGGGTTTTTTTTTTCAACCAGAAATTAATATAATTAAAAATGTTGTTGTCTCCGAGGAAGAAGTACAAAATAGAAAATGTATCAGGCTATGGCATTACACTTAGAGCCAATTCTGTGCAAGTTTAATTCCCTACGCTTGTCAAAAGTTGTTAAAACATTGCTTGCCTTTTTTGAATATAAAATGTGGGCAGACATGTACTAATATATCAAAAAATGACACTTTGTCAAAGAGGGCTTTCATGGGAGAATGTTCTGAATAAAATGTTTTCTTTTACAAAGAACCCGACCTGTTTAACATTCCAAAGCAAACACAAAAGAACCCAAAATGCCCGAACTTACTGCCAGTCACAACCGTCAGTTTCATTTACGCTTTCATACTTTTTTTTTAATGTTCCAAAAATTGTTCCCCCAAAGAATTATCAGTTTTATTCCATGATAACCCTTATTTGAAGTAAAATAAAAGTAGCTTAGACCCTCCTCAAAATGGATGCCTTTCAGACTTACTCGCACTTCTGATACTATGAAGATGATATGGTTGCCTATGTCTACCGTTAGACTCAGTGTAATTTTATGTGAAGCAACAACTCCCTTATCTATTAGGAACACTTGCTGAGGCTAACTGTAGTTCACTCTTTGGCAGATGAAATACAGAATTAAAATCTCAAACTAGTTTTCAAGGTTTTTTTCCACAGTCATTGGAAAACCTTTTAACCTAGGGAAAGATGGTAGCCAGAAAAGAATGGAAAACAGATGGCATTTAAAGGCCTTAGCAAGATTGACAAAGCAGATGCGCCTGTCTGTCTCCCTCTCCTCATTCCTCACATAGTACTTCCCTGTTGTGATTAATCTGTGATGGAGCCAAAGCTTTGGATCTTCTGGGGATTTCCAGAATTAGGATAATGGTGGATAGTTTGAATGTCAAACTGAAAATCAATAGCTCATTGGTTTTGATCACAAACTCGTATCATCTTACTGAAATAGGAGGGGTATCTCTATGTGTCTCCCACATCCTTGGCAGAGAGCGCACTACGTCTAACTCTCCAGTGGGGATATCGTTCATTGTTTAGGGTACCAGGGAGAAGGGCTGAAAGAAATAGAAACAGATGGCAGTTGAGGTCATTGAGATACGGTATAGCTTAAGGCATCCTGGAAGGCCACATAATTGTACTAGTGTGAAAAGAAGAGAAACAGTCAGTGTGACTTCATTTCACGTGGAAGCTGAGCCTGCCCAGAATTAAAATTCCTTAAGAGTGGGAGGGATGCAAGAGTTTTGAGCTGATATCAGAGAACGGTAGGAGCAGATTCCGCCGCTAGGAGGGTTCATTGGAGAGTAGGAGACGCAGACCAGGTTTTAATGAAATACCAGAAAATTCTGTGCAGATTGATATGAGAGAAGACTGATTGATATTGGGAGCGCCAGATTTTAAATCCTAATAGCTGAGTCAAATGTGTTGCCTTTGTCTTTTAATTCACTCGCACTATGATTGCAGGGGAGAGGTATTTTGCTGTGGTAGCAGGGCTGGTGGTAAGCATCTCACAACTGAAAATGCTTCTGTTGGAGCTCTGAGCTGGTGAGCTGGGACAGTGAGACTCAGAGCTATGGAGCGCGGTTTTGCATCCGCCCCCATCACCACTAATTACATGGCCCTTGGCAGGTGCCTTAGACTCCCTAGGCCTCACTTCGTTCACCTGTAAAATGGGCCTAATGAAACCGGCTCAGGAGGCATTTAGGTCAGTGTCAACACCTATTTACTAACTAATAAATGACAGCAATATCATTAATAGACAAATTTGCACAGCTGAGAGCAGCACCCCAAGGAGTAGGCTGCGCATGGATGCTGTTGCTCATTGCACCAGGAAACCCACTTCAGTCGTTCTTGTGGGGGGTTAGAATTTCCTCCTATTCTGTAAGCCAGGGAAAACTGGTCCTGCGTTACCACCTGTTCTCTCTGGGTTCCTTAGGTATATAAACTATGTTGTGTGTTTAAATAGAAGTTAAGGTCAGGGGCGCCTGGGTGGCTCAGTGGATTTAGCCGCTGCCTTCGGCTCAGGTCATGATCTCAGGATCCTGGGATCGGGTCCCGCATCGAGCTCTCTGCTCGGCAGGGAGCTTGCTTCCCTCTCTCTCTCTCTCTGGCTGCCTCTCTGTCTACTTGTGATTTCTCTCTGTCAAATAAATAAATCTTTAAAAAAAAAAAAAAAGTTAAGGTCAGAACATTTCCTTGAAAACACATTCTGGTTCCATGGTCAGACTGACTCAAAGATTTTTTTTTTTTTTAACACCAGTTGTTGCACACTTAGGAATTGTTTGCTAAAAACAGTGGTTCCTCCTAAATGAATTAAAGCCAAAATTAGTTTCTAAAATTTAGATCTCTTTAAAGTTAAAACAGTCATATCCTTGATGATATAAACTTTTATTACCTAAGAAGTTAAAGTACATATCATGTGTAACAAAGGAAATGGTAGTGACATATCAATACTGGGTTCTACTACATATTAGCCATTCTGGATACCCTGCGGTCATACCTACCACCAATGGCTCATTATGAGTTACAACTGAAACCAACGCAAAATGCAGAGGAACCCTGATTTATCTTAATATTAAAATTTTACAGCACTTTTTGAGCTATTTTATAAATTAATTAATTTCAAAATGGATGAAGCAGTAACATTGAGGTTCAGCTAATTATCTGTAAATTAAATATAAGCATTTAAAATAACCATTTTAATTAAATACAAGACTCAGGCAACTAATCATTAAAAGTGGAATTGGTGACTTGAGATTTATCATTCTGAAACTACTCGCACCACACTTCTAATGAATTCTTTCCTCTACTTAAATGAAAGACAAAATGTATCTCCCCAATGTGGCAGATAACCCTTTCTTGGGTCATTGTTGTTAATTTGAAATTGATTCAGAGAAAAAAAATTTGCTTTGCTACATTCTCTTAGATACAAAACTGTAGTTACTCATTGCTAAACCATTTCCAACATGACATTTTTAGTTCTTTAAACTAAAGAATTTTAAACTTTAAACTAAAGACATGAATTTTAGTTCTTTAAAAATCTAAGAAAAACCCTAGTCATTATAATAGTGCTTATTATTGCAAAAAAATAGGAATATTTTGTAAGAAAAAAATTATGCTTTTCATAGAGGAGCCTCAGAGGAAGAAAAATCTGAATAACTTGTGATTTAATTTTTTAAACTAAAATAATTTTTTACAACTTCAAGGATAATGAGGAATAATGCTTTGGATAGCTTCATTTTATATACAGTAACAATATACTTCAAACTTTATATTTGTCAGAATGTAAAAATATATTGCTATGTTCAGATTTCTCTATGGAATTGGTATATGTTTTTAAAAAAATAACCGTTGACTAGTTTTTATAGTGCAATGTAACTATCACTTAGCATGAACCATGATGCATGGTTAAGTGCTTAATAAACATTTGTAGGCTGAGTAAATGTATCGATAAGTTTTATAAAGTATCTTTTTTTTTATATAAACATATAATACATTTTTATCCCCAGGAGGTAAAGTATCTTTTAAAAGATTCTCTTTTGAAACTATTTATTGTTATATGATACCTTCTACTTTATTCCAAATAGTGAATAAAGCCAAAGTGCATCTCCTTAGCACTTTGAAGGCGGGATGTTGTTCTGCTCTCCTGCCAAATACTGCTTTTCTGTGTCCTGGAATTAGTATAGACATTAAAAATCCAAAAGAGAGCAGTGCCCCTGCTGGCTGAGAGAGAGTGATGTAAAAGCAAGTTAGCTTGTTTTGTTCTTTGTGCTAAATACCTGCAATTACTGACTGTCACATTTTTCTTCTGTTGTAAAAACTGAACTAATTGAAGGTACTACCCTTAGGGGATGAGTTCTGCAGTGTAACGAATGTTGAGTGCCCTCTTGAGTTTAGCATTTTAATTATTCATAATTATAATGATTTCTGTTTATTTGGGAACTTTAGAAATAATTCTAGCTTCTCAAACAAATTGAGAAGCAGAGTGGTTGAGGCTTTGTTTTCCTCTGTCTCACATTGAGGTCAGCAGCGTATGAGCACGTGAGAGGTTCTCACAAGCAATGGATCTGGTTTTCTGGCTGGAAAGTAGCCACTACCGATGTGTGCCATGTCCTGAAAAAACCGAATGTACTTTTTTTTCTACGAGTTCTCTGGTTTCTCTGGAACTGTTTGGGCAGTGCTGGGATAGTGAGGTGGAGAATGGGATTCAAGTGGAAGAACTAGACATAACATATGAAAGTGTGTTAATCAGAGAAGAGATACAAGAGATTTGGTAGCTGGCAATTAGCATAGTGTATACAATTTTAAAGTCTTTTTCTTGAAAAAGATGTGGGTGTGGGGTGCCTGGGTGGTGTAGTTGGTTAAGCATCTGCCATTTGATCTCAACTCAGGTCATGATCTCCGGGGCCTGGGATCGAGCCCCACATCGGGCTCCATACTCTGTGGAGTCTTCCTAGGATTCCCTCTCCTTATCCCTCTGCCCCTCCCCCCACACGCTCTTGCTCTCGCTCTCACTTTTTTTTTTTTAAGATTTTATTTATTTATTGACAGAGAGTGCATACACAAGCTTGGGGAGCAACAGAGGGAGAGGAAGAAGTGGGCTCCCCACTGAGCCGGGAGCCTGATGCCGGAATCAATCCCCAAGACCCTGGGATCCTGACCTGAGCTGAAGGCAGATGCTTAACCAACTGAGTTACCCAGTTGCCTTTCTTGCTCTGTCTCTAAAATAAATACATAAATCTTTTTTTCTTAAGAAAAGTATATGTGTGTAAAAGATGAATACTCTGGCCATTTGGGACCAGAATAATCTTTATATCTACTATTAAATATATAATCTATATAATCTATAATATATATTAAATATATAATCTTTATATCTACTATTAAATAAATATTAGAAAAGTATGTGTGTGTAAAAGATGAATACTCTGGCCATTTGGGACCAGAATAATCTTTATATCTATTATTAAATATATATTAGTGATAATGATGTATTGGGACTGTGTCCTGCAATCTATTTAGAGGTCATATATACTCTTAATAATAGCCTGAGGAAAAAAACAATGAAATATTCCTTTAAAAAAAAGTTTGGCATTGCAAACCTGTTTCATTGCAGTCTGTTTCATTTTCTCATCTCCTTCTTTCTTTTTTAATCTAATACAACACTCTAGTTTCAGAGCCAAACATGTACTCTGCAGCTAGAGAATTACTCAGGTCTCTTAGTGTTCTATATTCAACTTAGGAAGAAGCAGCAAGTGCTTAATATATTCAAGTAGTAGGAAAGAAAGGTAAAAATGATTGTATGGATAATCATCATACATACATAAAAGACAGTCTGGAGTTACACAATGTGGGCATCTTTAAGGAGAGTACGTTTAACCTCTCTCACCTAAAAAACTTCAATCGCAGAAAAAAGGTTCTGTTGCAGGAACATTATCTGCAAGTGCATGTGGGCAGTCCCCAACTTACAAATCCATCTCTAATCCAAGGGAATTAAGGGTTCCATATTCCAGGGTTAGGCTCCAATGTAAGCTCTGCTATTCATCTGCAAATTGTTTAATAAAGGCCCTGGAAACACCCTTTAAAAAAGAAAGAAAGAAGGAAATCTGATCACCCAAAATATACTTCTTCCCATAACATATTTTTACCCACTGCTACTGAGGAACAGCAACAACAATAACAACAAAAATTAAATTAAATTAAAAAATAAAAAAATAAAAGACGAACTGGAAAATCAGTTTTGCTCCATCTCTACCTACAGGTGCTAACAAGCAGGGAACAAGCCAAAAGGACCGGAGGTCGGTGAGAAGAGGCCATGGAACATCCACCGAGCAGATAATCCTCGCGGGACCCTTGCGAAGTGTCTGAATGTAGGTATGTGTCCTGAGGACTGACATGCTCTCGGTGATGGAACTTTCGGTCCTCCCACCCCATGGGTTACACATCTGCCGCCTCATCAGCCTTTGGAAAAGCCCTACTTGGCATGACATGGCACCGTCCGCGCAGATACTCCGCCTTTCAGAAACCCCTGGTGGCTGTTCCATGAGTGGTCCTTCCTCCTCTCTGGGCTTCTCAAATGTTCTAAAAAATGACTTTAAAGTACCTCCTGCTCTCCAGTCTCAATGATCCCATGTAGAAACCTTCCCACTGACACCAAGCCTAATTTCCCGAACACAGAGCGTCTCTGCCCTTGCTGTCTCGGCTACCTGAAATAACTTTCCCAAATCCTCCTTCCTGGTTTTAGTTCTGCCTTTCCTCTAAGACCTAAGTCACGTTCCACCTACATCACAAAAAGCGTGCCTGCCGATTTTCCATCCCAGTTATGTCCTTCCTTCGAACCCGCCATAGAACTTGTAGTTACACTGTGCTCTGACGTTTGATATCTTGTGTTGTGTATGCCTTTGTCTCTCCCTATGCATGTGCCCTGCGTCCTCGGTGTAACTATTTATTTCTGGAAAGGTGGGAACTGTTGAATTTTTTATACCAGAATCCAGGGTGAGGCGTAGTGGGCAGGTAATGAGCTGCTCTGCCAGCAAGGGGACGAAGCAAGACGGTGAGAACACAGATCCGCAGCAAGACTGCCTGAGCCTGAGCTCGAGCTCCCACTCAGCCAGCTAGTAACTGGCCGAGGCAAGGTTCTTCAAAAAACTCTCTGTGCCTCCATTTCCTTATCTCTAAAATGGGAATAATTAATACATCCATCCCCTGGAGTTATGGTAAAGTTTAAACCAGTTATATAAAAAGTGCTTTGAATAGTCTGATATGTATTTGACGCTCAAAAATTGTTACCAAATAATTACTGTGCGTACATGTAATAATCCATCTCAATTAAGGTTTTCAATGATGTCATAAGGTAGATTGTATTATTCCCATTCGAAAAGGAGGAAATCTATGGCTCTGAGAGGTCTGGTCATGGCCTAAAATCACAAGAAGAGGCAGAATGAGAGCCAACTTGTCTGACCTTAAACACTGCATTGTTTCGCACTGCACATTGCCTCATACATGACTTACTGTTGCTAACGTTGCAATGTATAGCAAACAAAATTATGCTGAGATTTCACTAGCCTTGACCTTGAAAAATCTTTTCAATGTGCCATGTTTTAGTTGCCTATAAATACTTTTCTTATGGGCTCATCCAAATGTGGTGAAATTATAATTACCTTTTTTTGGGTTGTCTGTCTGGTTTGACTCAGAGGCTAAAATTCAACTCAGCAAATATTTCTGTTCCCAGGCACTCAAGGAGAAAGACAGAGAAAATACCAAATGGATAGTTTTGCCCCAGGGTATTTTATAATCTAGGTGACTCAAGTCATGGAAACAAAGCAAAACACCTCACACATTTTTAAGCTTTTCTTTCCTAGGTCCCTTTGAGATTGGCTCTTCCACGCTCCTTTCCTCACCCCCTGTCATAATATGGTCTGAACACAGGACCACTGCCTATAAAAAGAACACTTTGGGGTTTGGCTAAATGGGCCATTCAAAAGTAAACTCTAATATGTATAAGCTTTTAAATCATTTTATTCTATTTGAAATTATTTGGGAGAATTTTCAAAAAGTCCTGTTAAACTTGGCAGATTAGCTCCTCTTGGAGTATCTTTATTTTCTAGAAAATCAAGTCTGGTTCTTGTCACTGCCAAAATTCCTTGGCTGCTGCTACTTCTTTGTGCATCTGTAGTACTTAGCACTGTGCTTGGACATAGTAGATGACTGATAAATCCTTGGTTCAATGAAGTGTTGCCATCCTAGTGATACAGTAATATACTCAGCTCTCCTGGCCTACTACTACAGAGTAACTTCAGAGGTCCTCTGTAGACCTAAAGGAGCTAGCTTTAGGTAAAGACTCAACAAGAGGGGATTGGAAGGACTAACATTTTTAAGCACTTGCCTTATTCTAGAATTTTTATTTTACATATACCATTTCATTTAACCATCAAAGTAACTCTATGATTTAGGTATTGTTATCCCCCATTTACCGACAAGGAAGCTAAAATTCAGGGTCTGGCCAATATATGTAAAAATCACACAACTAGTGAAAAGAATTTCCCACGTAAGTCCAACAAATGGTGAAGTGCGATGGGGGTGAAGTGAGCCCAAATTCAGAGTCAGGACGGCAGTACCCTGTATGGACACTAGCTTCAAGTGACGCAGGCACATCAGATAACGTCTTCATGCCTGTTTCCTCGTCTCATGTCACTTTATCATGAAGATCAAAACATTTGGTTTGTAAAATAGCCTTGAAATTATCATTGATGCTATAAACACAAGCTCTAGTTAATGCGTCTGGTAAAAATAGACACTGAAAGAGTTTAGAAGCCCCCCGAGTGGTTTGATTGATATGTCAGGCAGTGAAAGAAAGCAAAGGCCAAAAACAAGCCAACGCCGCGCCTTTGTAGGGGTTTTGGAGGCAGACCGAGGAAAGACTGCTCTGGCACTAATGCCAGTCCGATGCTGTCAGTCATCAGTCACTAAGTGGCGGTTTCCCATATCATGTGTCACATCATGTTTTAAAATGTAAGTATAACGGCCACAATTACTAAACTGAATAGAGGGTAAAAGGACCGAATAGAGGATAAGACAGTGGAAACAAGAACAGTTGCATCAGGAGCTGTATACCTTGCGTAAAGAACGGTTGTTGTTAGGCTGCTCATCTGAAGGATTAAGAGCAATGCTGTCCTAGGGGGGCCTGGGTGGCTCCGTAAGTTAAGCCTCTGCCTTCAGCTCAGGTCCTGATCCCAGGGTCCTGGGATCCAGCCCCACATCAGGCTCCCTGCAAGGCGGGAGGCTGCTTCTCGCTCTCCTCCCGATTTGTGCTCTCTCTCTCTCAAATAAATAAATAAATAAAATCTTAAAAAAAAAAAAAATAGTAACACTGTCCTTAAACACTTGGTTCTCAAAGTACACATGTGTATGGAACACCCCAGGGGTCTTAGTGGGAACCAGCCTGCTGCTTCTTGAAGCAATCCATCCAAAAGTTGTTCAGAGCAACTCAATACACTTCAGGTTGTGGCTGATGTCTGGCTTTGACCTTGTAAACATTGAGGGAAGTAATGTATTTGGTGAGTTTAAAGCATGTGCTTCAGTTAAGTTACTATGCTGGTAGAAACAACTTCATCTTATGAACTGTAAAGTGCTTTCTATTCTTGAGCATTTTTTTAAAAGATTTTATTTATTTGCCAGAGAGAGAGAACAAGCGAGTACACACAAACAGGCAGAGAGGCAGGCAGAGGCAGTTGAGAGAAGCAGGTTCCCTGCCAAGCAAAAAGCTCGATGCAGGACTTGATCCCATGACTCTGGGATCTTAACCTGAGCCGAAGGCAGTGGCTTAACCCACTGAGCCACCCAGGTGTCCCTATTCTTGAGCATTTAATTGCATGTCTTCTGAGTTTAGATAAGTCGTCATTAATCTCAGCGTCTGATCTAATCCATGATGTAAGAAAATTACCCATATTTTTCCTTTTCATTTGTTTACATAATAAGTTCCAGAAACCACCTACCAGATTTTTTTTAAATTGTATTTTAACCTCAATGACAACAGTGGCATACCTAACTGATACTTTAAACAATATTCAAGAAGTCAAAGAGAAATTAAGAAAGCACTTCTGGAAGTGTCTCTTGTTAAAGCCTGACTAGAGAAGGCTTCCACTGCTGAGATGGTGAATCTGTAACCACTCAGTTTCATCTAACCAAGTTCAGCTGCCAAGGATTTCTAAAAACATAGGCCTATGACATAACACATTTAACTTTTAAGTAGCTGCCTTAATATTTGAAGTTTATCATTATTGTTTGCAATTAAACATCTTGATAGTGGAATGGGTTGCCAGAATAATGATTGGAGTAACCACAGCAGAGAGCGGTTAATTTGGGGAACACTTTTAGAGCATTATCTCGTTATAAAGGTGTTCTTTTTTTTTAAGATTTTATTTATTTATTTGACAGACAGAGATCACAAGTAGGCAGAGAGGCAGACAGAGAGAGAGGAGGAAGCAGTCTCCCTGCTGAGCAGAGAGCCTGATGCCAGGACCCTGGGATCATGACCTGAGCTGAAGGCCAGAGGCTTTAACCCACTGAGCCACCCACGTGCCCCTGTGAAGGTATTTTGCACACTATAAGTCATAATAAAAATATTATTTATAAGAATAACATTTATGATATCAAGTTATGTTTTTCTGCAAAGATGTGAAATATAATGGAGGAAAATTTTCCTACTTTTACTTAAAAAATACTCATGAACATAGGTTCTTTAACACAGGGCAGGATAGCACCTGATAGAAGACTCATAAGAATTACAATCTGTACTGTACCCGAGTGCTTGTTCTATGCTAGACACTGTGAAATATATCACTTTGAATTTTTAGAATGTCCCTGCAAGATTTTGTTTTCTTCATATACCCACCTATGCAACTGGCACTCAGATCCATTAGTAAATAGATTAATAAACTAGCAAATGGTAGATCCCCAAGGTAAAGATGTTTTAGACTGCTGTACTCATACTCTTTAACTATTGGGGAAGCCATCTTCCTCCAGAGGCAATAGGAAATAAGAAGTCAAAAGAAAAGCTCTCAAAACAAAAATGATAATCGTAGCTACCATTTATTAATGTGCCAGATGTGGGGGTAGCTGCCACAGGTGCCCTTGAATTCATTAGCCTCATTAACAGCTCAAAAGGAGTTCATTCATCTCCGGTTTTTCAAGTGAATTGGATATTAATATTTTCTCTTGCCTTGTGAGAATTTTAGAGTTCAAAGGCACTGAGTCACAGATCCAAGATGGCATGCCCAGTAAGCAGCAGAACAGAGTTACCAAGTCAGGTCTTGATGAGTTCCAAAATCCATATTCTTTCTGCAGAATATTATAAACTAAAATACATTTCTGATTTATAAAATAAAGATTCTGCACTGCTGCATACTGTTTTTTCTCTACTTTTTTTTTTCTCTAAATTTATTCTAAGAATGATTTTAGTTTCGTTTAGAAGTTACTGAGCTTTCTGTAGCTAAGGAATTTTCAGAAAATGAGTATTAATTCAATGAATATGCACTACTTTGTGTTTATCCTAATGGTGCCCAAGTTTACATTAAAGTCATATTGTAACATTATAAAATCTCATGTGATCGACTTATATTTCATAATCTAGAATTTCACTAAGAACTTAAATATGAAAACAGATTTATTAAGCTCACATACAGAAATTGCTGCTCGGGAATACCACAAGTTACCAGCACAACTGAGAAGCTTTCATGCTAATCTTGCAGGAAGCCTAGAGAGGCATTTTGCATTCATTCATTAAACAAGTATCTACTGATTGCTAATTATTTTCATAACTTCATGCTAGGGAGATTGGCCGATAATAAGAACACAAACACCACTACCCTTTAAAGAGTTTTACAAATTAATTAAAGAGAAAAGACTAGGAAACCATTAAGCAATGACAACTGAAGTTAAGCCATGTTGCAACAGCGAAATAAATCATTTTAATACCAAAACAAAAAACCAAACAGGGACGCCTGGGTGGCTCAGTTGGTGAAGCCGCTGCCTTCGGCTCAGGTCATGATCCCAGGGTCCTGGGATAGAGTCCCGCATCGGGCTCTCTGCTCAGCAGGGAGTCTGCTTCTCTCTCTGCCTCTGCCTGCCGCTCTGCCTGCTTGTGTTTTCTCTCTCTCTCTCTCTCTCTCTTTCTCTTTTTCTCTCTCTCTGACAAATAAATAAATAAATAAAATCGTTTTAAAAATAAATAAATAAAACAGTGGATGTTCCCTTTTCATGGCTAGAGGTGCTGACTATGGGTTGAAGTAGTGGAAAAGGCTTCATCGAAGGGAGGCAGCCAGCTCGGCAGAGAGGATGGACGGTGCCTGCCCGACGGGAGCTGTGGTAGAAATGGCCGAGCAGCAGGGGCATTTATTATCCCGTAGCTTTGTGCAGGGGAACTAGAAAAGACGAGATGAGACAAGGAGGTGAGGCCAGATAGTCAAAGGCTCTGACTCTAGCTAAAGACTCTGACCTTTGGCCTCCAGGGGGTGCAAACTCATTGAAAATTTTTGAGCAGAAGAATGACATCATTAAAAGAGTGCTCTAAAAAAGATGAATTTGCCAGGAGTCGGCAGGAAGGATTGGTAGAGATTGGGAGCAGAGAAACCACCACCGTAATTCAGTTCTACGGTGATGGGTTGTAGACAGAAGTGACAGTGGGATAGCGGGAAAGAGTAAGTGCAAGAGACAGTGCAAAGAAGACCAGGAGAGAAGGTGACGGTATGTGGGGGAGAAAGACACAACATAGACCAAGTTTACCTTCTGTTTGGGAACTTTTATATTTCACAAAGTATATAGAGTTCCCCGACATTATACACACTGTTCATGGTCTGAGGTGCCACTGGGTGCAGGAACATCTTGCTTTTATTCCCTGTAGCATTTCTTTTAGCAAAATCTGCAGTGAAGTTCTGATTTCCAAGAGATAATAAATATGATTATAAAAATGCCTGAGAGAGTAATTGTAGCTTTATGTTGTACTAGTCCTGCTACTGTGACTGCTAATGGTAACGACTGCAGACTGAAAACTCAACGAAACAATCATGTTTAACTTACCCCCAAAATTTCAATTTCGTAGTTCACCTATTATTGGTTTTTTTTGTTTTGTTTTGTTTTGTTTTTTACCAAATTGACTTTCAAAAAGTCATTAATTGTCTGGAGTACATTATTTTCACAAATATATTAATATGACTCTCTAGCAGTTTAGAGCTTCTTCGGTGCTTTCCTGCTAGGACTAATTCCATTGTCTTTGTAATGTCCATGTATAGTAATTGTTGTACTTTACAAATGGAAAAACTGAGCCATCAAGAAAGTGAATTAATGATTGATCCCAAATACTGTGAGAGCTCAAGAACCTATCTTACTTGTGGGCCCGCTGGACTAGAGAGATCAAAATAAAACTAGGACGACATTGATAATCTTTTTAGTTATCTAGGTTTAGTGAAATACCCTGTGCCAGGCAAATGTAACCTTCTTACCTAGAACACACACACACACACACACACATGCATGGATGCACATGTACACACACACACACACACACATACACACACACACACACTCCTTCTCTCCCTCCATTGCATTACAATGATATATCTTAGTTACTTCAAAAAGCAAGTGTCATTTTAATATTACTTAGATGCTGTTTTTAATGCCTCGAGTAAAACATATTGTAGCTTCTAATATTAATTCATTCCCCACTTAGAATTGTTAAAAATATTTATGATCTGGTATAGAGCAAAGCATTTTGTTATCCATTTTCTCCGGCTTTGATATAAAAGCATTCTTCAGCTGTTTTCTAGGGACGGATGTTGTCAAAGTTTGATGGTAATTTATGTTGTCAGTCCATTAAGTTGATTTTATGGCAACCAACACAACTATTGTCCATTTATGAGAAACCCGAGGACCACTCCGGGTCTCCACGAAGGCCGTTTGATACCTGCCCTCTCATATGGCTGACCTTGAGGGGAGTTGACTTTGGTAATTTATGGCAAACACCATCTAGGAAGACCTATTTGCAAGATTCACTGTCATTTAGTGCTAAATGATCATTGCTGAGTCCAGAGACAATCTGAGCTCCTGACAGAGCAATCCCATAAAAAATATTGCCTACCCACCCAGGTGTCCTTTCCAATTATCTGGAGTAGAAATTAATACTTTTAAAAGCTGCTAGTTTTTGAAAGGTTATTACAATTTATTCCAGCGGTTTCTTTTCCACATTATGATGAATTAGTTTATTACACCATTATTTTCCGTGTCAGCTTTTTAGAAGATTGAACCATAATGTTGAAACATTAGTGTGAATGGCAAACATACTACTTTACAGCTGAGTAATATATTTCTTTGAGAAAAATGTGCTCAGTTTTTAATAACAGGTAATTTTATGTTTATGTTCCCTAATGCTGTTGTCAGGTGTTATTTATTTCTGTTTGGTAAGAACTGGAGAACTTTCTTTTAAAATGTTAATGGGGAGTTTGGACAGATTTTAGAGTCACAGTAAGAATATACTACTTAAAAGTAGAAAATATAAATTCAAGTGGTTTTTTTTTTCCTGAAAGCTAATCTTTTCTAAGGTTTTCTTGACACCAATTTAATGTATGAAGACTTCCAGGGAGAGTGATACTACTCTCAATTTTTTCCTTAAATTCAGTTGGCGGGAGATTTTTTTGGTTCATTTTTCTAAGGTCTTAATGACTTCCAAGTTTTTCTTTAATAAAACTTCTTTATCTTAAATGATGTCTTTCTTCATAAATAATTTACTGATATTCTGTCATTTACAGGTGTTTTGTAAATAATACTAATTAGCACTATGATGGAGATTTATTTTTTCAGTCATTATTCTTTATTATATATTAACTAAAATAGTAAAGAAGTATGGGTAATTTCCTCTTTATCAGGTATTTTAAAAATACTCATTGTACCTGTCTGTGACAAAGATTGATGAGAAACATTCTACCAAATGCCCAGTGGAGTGGACCTTTAGTCATAGAGCAAATATATTTTTAATGCTTATTGTATGCCAAACATTACACAGCTGTTCATATTTGGGACATGGCCAGAGCAACAGTTTAGAAATCCAGTCTTTTTTATTTCTGTTACAATTATTTTTATCCCTATAGTTTAAAAAAAGAAATACAACTCCGCAAAAATTCTGACTCTTGAGTAAACTGAGCAAAGAAGCAAATTCAGTAACAACTTGGAAGTTTTACATTTGCTACCTCCAATCCAACAAATGCTTGCCAAAGGAAATACTGTTTTTTGTTTTCTCATCAAACACATTTGTTTCTTTAGCAAATGTTTTCAATATTGAAGTATTTATTTTTGTTGACATGCCTGAAGCAAATGTTAGTTTTAGCAGAATTAAGATTCACAACATTCTTAAGTTTTTCCCATGTGCCTGAGAATTTCTTGATAATGGAGGAGATGGATAACGGGAAGTGCCAAAGTTTCTCCTTTTGGGGGGAAAGGGGTATGATTTTGCTGACGTATAACAGACATGCAGTAAAAAAGATGCACATGTAATAAGCATATAGCTCAGTGGTTGTCGCGAAGTGAACATACTTAGTAATCGACACTCAAAGCAAGAGACAGGGGCGCCTGGTTGGCTCAGTGGGTTAAGCGTCTGCTTTCGGCTCAGGTCATGACCCCAGGGTCCTGGGATAGAGCCCTATATCGGGCTCTCTGCTCAGTGGGGAGCCTGCTTCCCCCTCTCTCTCTCTGCCTCCTTGTGATCTCTGTGAAATAAATAAATAAAATCTTTAAAAAAGAGAGACAGACATCACCACCGTCAACATTTCCTCTCCCCTGATCACTCCCCAGCCCTCCCCTTCCGTTCTTCCTACTGTTGACATCATACATTAGGCTAGACAGTTTTTTGAAATTTGTATAAACCAAGTCATGATAAAATTATGACTTCTTTTGTTCAACATCGTGTTTTTGAGATTAATCCACATGGTTTGCATGTGATTGTAGTTTGTTTTCATCGCTACGTGGTTTAGTTCATGTGTTCATTTGCCCAGTCTACTATTGATGTTCACTGGATTGATTCCAGTATGGGGTCATTGCAAAAAACAAAAACAAAACTGCTGTGTTAGCATTTCCATCTGTGTCATTTGGTGAAAAATAAAAGCATCTCTGTTGCGTATATTTCTTGGAGTGTTGGGCCGGGACTCAGGGTAGGTACAGGTTCAGGTTTCGTAGATACGGCCACCCAGTTTTCCTGGGTCCTGGCAATCTCTTACACTTACTAGTTATTTTCCTTGGCCCTTAAGCTTAAAAATACTTGGGAGGACCGGGGTAAGTAATTTCTAGGTTTCTATCAGGCCTGGAATACTGTAATTCAGTGCTTGTTTACAAAAGAGAACATTGGCATGGATTTGCACAAAAGGCAGATAATGAGAATCTGCTATTTGGTTTTCCATTATATTTCTCGATTTGCATTTGCATCTGGATTTGACTGTTAATGAACCTGAGCATTCACATGTGGTGCTAAATAATGAAATTACAGTATCTGGTACAGAGAAGCTGGAGAGTTTTCTGATTCACCCAGCCATATTCTTCCATGTATGGAACATATTTCTTGCCAGGCTGATGGTAGTAACTGGCCAAATGCAAAACAGCGCCACTCTTCCCCGTTCCTGGTTATTTTCACTGGAGAAGAGTAGCACAGAGGTTGTGCCGATACATCTATTGTGGCATTTTACACAAAACAACTATTCAGTACATTTTGTTGAATGCATCCATTTTATTGGATGGGGTTTCTTTGGTGGGGGGGCACTTCGGGGATTCATGTAATCTTGACTCTGCCAACTGACTTTGGCCAAATTGTTTATCTCTCTTAGCATCATTTTCTTCATCTGTAATTGGAGAAAATAATGGCCCCTACCTCATAGGTCACTGTGAGGACAAAAGGACAGTGCAGGTGAAGCTCTGTTCACAGTGCCTGCACAAGAGACTCAGGAGCTGTTGGGTGGTGGTGTAGTTTGTTTGTTTCTCTTTCTTCTTTTCTTTTTTATTTTTTTATTATGTTCTGTTTGTTTGTTTTTTTATTTTATGATGAGTGTTCTTCCAACCTCTGTCTAAAGATAATAACGATTCTGTTGCTCATGCTTCTAGAAGGTAGGCAGACATGCTATAAAGTCAATTGGAACTCGACCACTAGATTTTATCCTTTCTTGTATTAACGTTTCCACAAAAGCTTTTGAGTCAAAAGTATTTGACTCAGTTGCTCCACCATAAACAGGTCAGGCAGTACCCCTGGGCACACAAAGCTGACATGACTTGCAAGTCCTTGGGCAGTTCAAGTGCGGTCCGATACAGCATAAGATGGGAGGTTCAGACAGTACCAGTTGCACAGCAGGGCACTTCACTCCAGGAAGGCTTTCTGGAGGAAGTGACATTCCATTCACTGTTGATAGATGCACAAGAACAGACCAGGTAAGAGAGGAATAAGAATGTTGGGACAAAAATATACCAGGCAGTGGAAACAACATTAGAGAGATGAAGATTTTCAGAAAGACTGAAGCTGAGAAGGCTAAGTTGGAGAGGGGAGGTAGGGAGAGGTGGAAAGTGTCAGGAAGAAAGAGGGAAGGCTAAAAAGGCAAGGAGGAACCAGCCCATTAAGGCCACATGAACTGGTCTTTGGACTTTGGACATTAGCCTGAGGGTAACAAAAAGCTATTGAATGGTTTTAAATTTGAGTGTCAGACCAGACATTGAATTTGAGTATCAAGATCACATTTGTATCTTGAAAACACCATTGTTGGTGCACAGTGAAGAATGGATTGGATGGACAGGAGCCAAGTAGGAGGTAAAGAGAGTGAACAAGGTAGAGGGTAACCGTGGTCTGAGGCCTCCACAGTAGGAAAGGGAGAAGAAAAATGATAAAAGCATCACACTTGGAAATCTAGGATCATGCACATAGGCTTAGCTCGGACAATGGGATGGATAGTCATGGCGGTCACTGAAGGAAGCAGTGCAGAAGGAAGAGAAAGTGGAGGTGAAAGATGGACGTGTTCCTCTGGGGCCTGTGAAGAGTGAAGTGCCTGTGTTCTCTAAGTGCCAAAGCCAGTAAGTACTGAATAACTAGCTTAGCATTCAGGAGAGAAATCTTAAATGAAGGTGGAACTAGCATGGGTAATTGCAGCAGCCAGGCCCATAAGGCTGCCTCAACAGACTGTAGAGAGAGAAGAGAGTGGCCTAGACCAGAGACCTGAGGAAAAGCCGTTCTGTAAGATAGAGACGGAAGGAGAGGAACCTCAAGGGACACTGAGAAAGAAGAGCCACAGAAGTGGTGGGAAAATCTGAAGAGTGTGGGTATCATGTTCACCAACAGGATAAAATGTTTCCGGGAAGGCAGTGAACAGCCATTAGTGTCAGATACTGCCAAGGATGTGATCTAAGCTGAGTACTGAGAATTGTAACCACCTGATTTCGTAGTAAGGGGATCTGTGGAGACTTCCCTAAGAAGAGGCTGGTTTTGAGCCAGTTAGGGTCCAAATAATAAATGGAAACAGAACTAAAAGTTGAGGGAATTCCAGATGAATATGTTACTAAATAGCATGTTACGTGCCTGTATTAGTAAGACAGTTGCACTAAGACCTGTTAAATACATACTTTAAGACTTAAAGACCAGGGTGCCTGGGTGGCTCAGTGGGTAAAGCCGCTGCCTTTGGCTCAGGTCATGATCTCAGAGTCCTGGGATCGAGTCCCGCATCAGGCTCTCTGCTCAGCGGAGAGCCTGCTTCCTCCCCTCTCTCTCTGCCTACTTGTGATCTCTTTCTGTCAAATAAATAAATAAAATCTTTAAAAAAAAAAAAAAAATACTTAAAGACCAGATCTACAAAGTACAACAACTACAAAGTACATACCACTTTTGATCCTGCTTTTTTTTTTCTTCATGGGTGTGCATCACTGGTTGGACATTCACCTTTGCATTACAAAATGTTCTGTAGAAGGATATGAATTTTATGCCCTAATAGAATTGTTCGAAATTTGCCTTTTAATGAAACTCAGCTGCAAATTCCAAAGAAACAGGAATGAACAGGGTGAGGAAGAAATTCTCTTTGAATAAGTTCGTTTTGAACATTTTCTGTTCATGCTGGAAAGAATAGGCTCCGGAAGGGTAGCATAGACGAATTCCAAGTGGAAAAACAGTTCCTGTCCTCGCGTGTGCATATATGCAGAGTCAAACTCAGAGAAAGGATAAACTCCAGGAGGAAAAGTCGGTGATTCATTATTGTGAGTTAAGAGGGGACATGTTATAAATCACAAGCAGGAAAAGCACAGTTCTGTTTTCCCTGGTCTGTTCCACTGTTGAAAATTAATTTTCCTCAGGACTTTTTTTTTTTTTTCCTGGTGGCTGTTATTGACAGTATTGTCCACCCAGAGCAGCTCATTCATTCACACAGGCAGTTCCTGTTGGGGCAGCAGGGTAAAGCATAGCAAAGTCGTTTAGGGGACTGTAGGAACTCTAGCTAGAAGCACTGCTTGCAGTTCGATCTGTAAATGGAGGGTGTGTTTATCCTCACAATTTCACACCAAGCCCGAGCCCAGTTTAATACGTGAGATTCGTGTTTAGAGAGCTTTGGGAAGGATAGTGTTTGGGGAATTTTCCTTTAAAAATACCTAAGGTCACTTAAGCGTGTGTTATAATCGGCCCTTTCATAGGCAAGGCACCTTCTCACAGTGGCTCTGTCGCTTAGAGGGTAGAGCTCAGGAGCCGGCTGTCTTGCAGAGCCCTGAAGGGCACCCTTCACCCCTGTCTCCCACCTCCCCTGGGAATGTCTCCCTCTCCAGTCTGAGCCCATGGAGCAGGCAGGCACTGGACTGAGGGCCTCGGTACTCTGGGGTCTCATTTATTCACCATTTATTAGCCAGCACCAGGAGGGAACACTAGAATAATGTCCACTTTACCAAGAGGAAAGTCAGAACCTGAGAAATGAAGTAATTTCCCTGAGTATACAATGAATGGAACTAATACAAACTAATGGAATGGAAGAGTAGTATTTTTGTTTGGTGTGGTTTGGTTGGTTGTTTTTTGCTCTTGTTGTTTTGGTTTTTGCTTTTTGTTTTTTCCCAAGTTGTTGAATAGAGTCCACTGCCTCGAATAGCAGAAGACGCATTATTTTGTCTTCTAATCCCACCACAAGCTTCACTTTGCTATCCTATCCTTTTTTTTTTTTATTTCTTTTCAGCGTAACAGTATTCATTGTTTTTGCACCACACCCAGTGCTCCATGCAATCCGTGCCCTCTCTAATACCCATCACCTGGTACCCCAACCTCCCACCCCCCGCCCCTTCAAAACTCTCAGATTGTTTTTCAGAGTCCATAGTCTCTCATGGTTCACCTCCCCTTCCAATTTCCCCCAACTCCCTTCTCTTCTCCATCTCCCCATGTCCTCCTTTTCTTCTCTATTTTATATATTTATATCTTAATTCTATCATTGTGGGCTGCGTATCATTGAACAGAGGATGATGAGGAGATACTTTATTAAGTCGCACAGTAAAGCAGTATTAAAATTTAGTATCCTAACAAAAGAAAGCATAATAAATCAAGTCAAATATATTAGGGCTGAGCATGAGAGATGTCATTCCACGAGATAATTAGCATAAACTCATTCAACAAATACTTCTTGAGCACCTACTACTCTCCAGGGGCTCCCCCAGGTGCTGGGTCAACAGCAGTGAACAAAGCAGACGGCCTGCCCTCCTGGAGCTCTCATTCTAGGTGGGGCTGGGGGGTTAGGGAGCAGACAGTTACATGTGTAACAAGGGCAGCGGGGAAAGAGAAAGCAAAGGTAAGTGGGTGGGGGGTGCCAAGGGGATGGGCAGAAAAGGGTGTGTTCTTACGCACACAGTCAGGGGAGACTTTTCAGGTGAGATCATGTTTGACAGAGGCCACAGGGAGCAAACCCTGGCCACCGATGTGTGAAGGGCATCTTAGGATGAGGAATCCTGACCAACAACTGCCTAAGAACTCACTTAGTATTTATGTGTCCCTACCCCTGCTTTCCTCCAAGGAAGGAGAGCAGTGTAGCTGGAAGAGAGTAGGACAAGGGAAGGGAAAATGGCAGGCTCCTAAGTCAGATTGGCAGGGTAATGGGACAGGGTGCTCTGTTTCATAGGGCACTGTAAGTCACTTCAGTAAGATTCAAATGCAGGAAGCAACTCACCTTTCCAAGTAATATTGCTTTAATACATCCAATCCAAACTTTACCAATTTGTCCCTCTTTTGTGTTTCTTTTTAGTTATAAATAGTTCCAATTGGATTTTTGTCCTGAATCCAAAAAGAGCAGAAATTAAGCTGTCTCTCCCTTCTCCCCCAGGGCAGGAAGCAATAATTGATCATAGAGTTCTCTAGTCCGCTCAGAAGGTCAGAGTTGGCCAAGAGATGAACCATTCCAGATATAGCCCTTAATACGTGGATCCTTCTACCCCTGTCTTTCTCCTCCCCCTGCTTCATTAATAGACTAAGGTCTAAGACCCGTGCCTCCAGCAGCTGGATTTGCCTTTGTTTCAGCCCAGTTTCCTGAGCCAGAAATTAAAGTGCCCTGAGAACCTTCCTGACCCTATGTGCACTCCCTCCCCTTGGGTCCCCTGGGTAATTCCTCATTGCCCACCGTCGCCCATTTGAAGGGACCTGAACAGCAAAGAGCTAGAGGCAGAATAATCTTGACCTTTCCAGGTCTTAGCTTCCTCATTTGCAAAATGAGTCTGATCTTGCCCTGCCCGCAGGACTGTTGTGAGTATGATGTAGTAGCTATTAATTAAGTGATGATGGCTAACTCCAGTTGAGTCCTTGATCTGATAGAGGAGAAAGAGAGGAGGAAAGTGGGTCCCAGAAACTTGAAATAAAAGAAAGAGAGGTGACAATTACTTGGGTCTTGTACTGGCCTTGTAGTTTTAGTGTATTGCTGCTTCTGTCCTATGTGGCTGAGCACAGAAGAGTTAACTAGAGTGAACTGAGACGGAATATACAGTCCAGGACAGAAGCTTGATGTCTCCATCAATATCATACGATGAGAGTCTGCCCAGTTGAGAACATGAACGTGAATGTGAACACCAGAGAATCAAGAGGGGGCAGAGTTTTCAACTGGTGGGTGAGAAGGAGGAGTGTATCAGTGAAAATATAAAGACAGACAAAATTTGGAAAATGAGGAAGTACAACAGAATTCCAATAGAATATATAAGTATTCCAACCTGTCGTCACTTAATGGGGGATTGTTGAACATTATCCAGTGGCTATACTAAAGCAGGACAAAGGCCGGGGCCTGGCACCCCCCACCACCATAGAACATACTCGAGAAGGTGCATATCAGCTGTAAGTACTCTGACAAAGTGTAGACTAGGAGCCACAGCCTGGTATCTTGACGAGAGTAGTCACCACGTTACCACACCATAAACCTTGGGCAATAAGGTATGTTCTGATGGACTGGTTAGATGGAGCAACTGGAAATATTCAAGCAAATGCGTAGGACTCAGCCATTGTCTGGGAGGTCGGAGGCAAGACTTGCACTCCTTGTAAAGTGGAACAAGAGGGGTGTCGAGGAGGCTAGAATAACATGCAGCAAACTGAGGGGCGTGGAAATTATAAGGCCGATTCGGGCAAATTCAGTTAGTAAAATTGACCCAGTAAATCAAGACAAGGCAGAAGCTGTGGAATCCGCAGGTCATTCTTTTCCGATTCAACACATTCTGTGCCACTTTTAGATCCTATTCTCGGTGGCTGGGTTAACAGTATCCCGGCAAGTTCAAATTTATGTTCCTTAATTTATTCAAATTTATGTTCCTTAATTTATCCGGGTTTCTGAATTTATCAGAAATTCAGAAATACGTCTGAATTTATCAGAAACCCGGGCCAAAGTGCTTAGCAGGAAAGGAGCCCCTGATCCCTCCAGGCTGAGGGGGGGACACACTGATCAAGGGGCAAGCTCCTTGCGAGTCCATTGCATTTGGGAGTTGGGTCACCTGAAGAAAGTGCGTAGAAGCAGAGAAAGGAGCTAGCACTAGCCCCCCTCACCTGACAGAGACCAAAAAACCCATTGTGCTGCAAGATGAAATTCAGAGAAGAAATATGAGGAAAGTAAATCTGTAAGTCACTTGCTTGTGAGTTTCAAGCGCTTCCTTCTTTCTAAAAACTAGCACATGTAGTTACCAAATTATTTTTCACTATCTAAAACTTCAACTCTAACTGGGCTTCAGGGAAGAATGATGCCCTTAGAAACTCAATACTCTGGAGTTGAAAGTAGACATTAAGACTCTAGGTGTTTTAATCACAGTTCCTGAAGTCTTAGAGTGCTGTGTGCCGGGTAGATATGTACACTAAGAGACACACAATTGGGCACTTGCAAAGACGGATTCTTTTTCTTTAAAAATAGAAACTTGTGTGCTAATATTGACAACTGAGACCAAAGTTTCTTTTTGGATAAATTAAGGAACATAAATTTGAACTTGCCGGGATACTGTTAACCCAGCCACAGAGAATAGGATCTAAAAGTGGAACAGAATGTGTTGAATCGGAAAAGAATGACCTTATAAACACTGGCACGAGAACTTATGTTTTTCTATTTTAATTTACAGTTTGCAAAGTGTTGATATAATTTTATACATTTTACATAATTTGATTGTAAGTGTCTTCTTGCAAAGGGGCTCTGAGTATATTGGAATTTATTGGGCAAATGCTTATTCAGGAGTAAATGGTTATTCATCTACTTATTGGCTTCCAGAGAGAGGTTGTGCTGGTTCATTTAGGTGACTGGAATCCTGTCCACCAGAAAGCTAATCAACAAGATGGCCAGTTACATTCATGAGTATTTCTTTTAGAGGCATTTTATTTCAATCCCACAGATGGTGGCTGCAGCCCATTAGTTTGCGAGCCAAGCTTTTCCATGTCCTATTGTACTTAGCAAAATTGCTATTGCAGCAACATGATTATTCCAAATTCAGTGAGACTCAGCAGGGCTAAAACAAAGCGATGTCATAACAATTTAATCCCAGCTCACCTTCCCCTTTACTGGATAAACAACCAAACACCTGCTGAATTCCGTTCCCCATAATGAGAACATCTGAGCAACAGAGATCAAAGAACACTGACATCTGATCTTAAAACCAATCCAGTGGAACCCCTTTTTGGAAAAGATTTTTATTACATGGTTTCAGATAGCTATTCTGTGGGTCAAATTATAGTACCCAGAATAAACAAGACCAAAAATCCTGACTGGACATGGTTAATTTGTAAGGCCTATACCTCATCACCGTTTTTAGGTGCTTCATGCTGTCTAAATCAGCCTTCATTTGAATGACTTGAAAAATGGTCATTTAAAATTTATAAGGGGCAAGAGAATATGTGTTTTCTGATTTTAAAAAAGCAGTAAAAAGTACAAGATGAAAAGCTATTAAATATGTTTATCTTCCCACTTTCAAAATCAAGTAAAATACTCTGAGCTTTGAAAATATCCCACACACAAGTTTTCCAATGTAATTCACCTAAGACACCTCAAGTGACCCTCCTGGGTTTTTTTTCTCCATACTTATAATGAATAAATAAATATGGCTACAAATAACAGTGCTTTCTTCCAGGTGTTTTTTTTTTTTCTTTTAAAGATTTATTTATTGCTTCAAGAGAGGGAGAGAGGGTGTGTGCACATGTGCAGGTAGAGAGAGACAGAAGGAGAGTGAGCAGGGAAGCAGACTCCCCACTGAGCAGGGAGCCCTAAGCTGGGCTCCATCTCATGACCTTGAGATGATGACCTTATCCAAAACCAGGTGGCATATGCTTAACTAAGCGGCTGATCCACGCGGCACCCCTCTTCCAGGGTTTTAATGTAATTACTGAATATGTCTCTCACCCTCAGATGTTCTCTTCTTCTGCGGGTCTTTTTTTTTTAATTGCACTCTACATTGTAGAATGCAGGTCCCCTTATCTTCTCCTAGTGAACCCAAATGTGTGTAAACTCCCATATTCTTTATAAAAACTTTCCCAAATGAACCTGAAATGGACTTTCTACTCCACACCTCCATCTAGGTCCAGTTACAGCTTTCCCTGCACAGGTTCTCTACTCTGTAAAGTGTCCTTGTTTAATTTCTTATATATGAAGTGAGTACCTATTTTGAGGTACTCATTTGGAAGGGCTCCTAGATCTCCGCACATTTGCTTATGAAACTGCCTGTGTTAGAAAACTTTAGGAAGGCAAACACAGAGCAACAGTCACACTGTCCCTAGAGCCTAATGGAGCTGAATGTTGTTTTTATGTTAATGTTGCGTGGACTGGGCTATGTAACATCTAGATCTGTGTGAGTCCTCCAGTGTGTGTAGACATCTGAAGCAGCTCATTGTATTGGAATTATCATTAAATTCTATTTACCTAATAATGATGAGCAAAAGGCTAGTTTTCAACAAGAGTAATTGATGGCAGCCAAGAAAAACATAGTTAGCCATTCCCTACTCCCTGAAGAATATAAATTCTAGTCTCCAAAATAACCTGGGCGCACAGTACCAGAACATTCTCCTGGTACTAGACGTCTCCTTTCTCTTCTAGCCAACGTATTCCTCTAGCCAGCAAAGGAGAACTGTATTTTAACTCTGTCTCTGTTTGATACTGGAGGGTGCAGAAGTACCAGGATTTTGAAGAATGCTTTATCTCCTTTGGGACTACCTTTGAATAGTTGATAAAATGGAACTTTTTTTACATGGAATTTCAGGATGGTGATATACCCCAGATACTAAACTCCTCACGACCTAAGAATTGCTGTCTGGGAAAAATGACTTTGTGGTACCTAGAACTAAAATTCCAAATTCAAATCACTCTAGAAGCGATGTCTATATTTGTTTTTACATAAAATCATTCTGAAATTATGATGTCGTGCACTGGGACAAAGAAGGAGATATTTGCTGTGACAAAGAGAACCCAAGCAACAACAGCTTACATACATCACAACGAGGTTTATTTCCCACCATCCTAACAATCTGGAGTGACCAGTCCAGGTTAGTAGGGTGACTGTGTTCCCACAGGTTATTCCAAGACCCAGGTTTGAAACTTCATGTTGTTTTCAACCATCTTCATCTTCATAATTGAAGGTGCTGGTACTCCCGCCCATGGAGGAGCAAAATGAAGTGTAAGCAACTTTCTTTCAAGTGAGTTATTTGGAAGTGGCATCCATCACTTCCATCCTCATTCTCTTCAGAAGATGCCAGTCATATGGCCACATCTAGTGGCAAGAAAGGTTGGAAAACGTAGCCTGTGGAGTCCTCACCCAACTTCGCGTCTCTGGATAGCCAAATCTCCATGTGCTTTCAAAGTCCCCGCCGGTCTTTGATCCAGCAAAGTTGTGCACGACTTTTTCCATCAGGATGAGAGATATTTGTCATTTGCTGGTGACCTATAAACAAGTTGTCTGCCTTTACCCACAGACCCTCTGTATATGGTATTGATGTAAGAATGGGACAGCTCCAGTGAAGTCTCCCACTCAGAAAAGAAATAAGGCATCCCTGGTCCACACTAGGGCCCAAATGCCAAGGGAGGGACTTCAGAGACTCTCTGCCCTACTAAACTGGTCCCCTTGGGTAGACCCTGGAGGGCTCACTTGATCATCAACCTCCATGACCTCTAACATTTGCCTCTGGGTGGTCCTCCCTTGTCCATGATTCTCCTTAGCCACATCTGAGCTGAGATGGAATATCTTCTTTGGGGTCCAGTGTAGGGATCAAATGACCCCAGTCCTTCTTCTTTCTCTAATAATATGATTCTCTCAAAATTTAGCCAGGTTAGGCCAGTCTCTGCCATAAGAGAAGGACAAAGTTGGTTACTTTTTTGTTCTGTTTTGTTTCAAACAGTAGTCACTCTTTCACAGTGCTCGCAGTTTGCTCTCTCAAATATCCTACTTAGCCACCTTTGTATCGGTCATGAGGATAAGGCTCTACTATCAAGGAATGCTTCTTGTAGAACTATGGTTTAAAGAGAAGAATTCTAAGCAGGAGCAGCTGGATTAGGTACTTTTTGTCATTTCTAATGGAAATGCTGTGGGTAATCTTATTTCCAGATCAGACATTCCTTCTATTGAAAATAATGGAGGCTTTGTACCCATTTTGTTAGCCAGGGTCTCGTAATGGTTCACTTTAGTGCAACCTTAAGAAGGTGTACCTTCCCTTCGGTTGTCCTTCGGTTTAAAGGCGATGAGGCATAATAATAACTCAGTTAAGACCACCTCTACAAATTCTCTAAATTCAGCTTTGGTTGAGTGCGACACTGTTGTCAGAATGGTCAAGCCCAGCGCAGAGGGCTGTGACTAGAGGCACTAATCCTGCATCTGCTGAAGAAAGCCAGGGCCCTCCCATGGCACACCCAGACGAGCATTTCCTCACACGTGCAATTTCCCAGGCAGCAGAGGACTGACCTCTCACTTCTGCATCTGCCATCATCATTTGCTTTGGTGTCCTCGACCCTGCCTGCTGCCCTTAATGGGCCCCTCCCATTCGACCTCAGCTCTTTGGGCAGCCGGCGTTTCCTATCCATATAAGCCACCCTGGCCGCACTCTCTCCAGTCTCTCTCCTAATCGAGCAGGCTCCAGGTCTCCCTGTGAGCATTCTCATCTTTCTTATTCTCTGATCTGGGAATCTGCCTTTCCAAACCTGTTATTTGCTCTCAGCCTTGCCTAAACCAGGATCCATGTAGGCCAGGGCTGCAGCAGGAGCCACTGCACACAACACTGGAGATGAGACTAGAAGCGCGCTAAGCCATTTTTGAGAAAGTATCTTCCATTATAAAGAAACTCTATTCCTGGAAGAATGGTGAAAGGTCAATATGAAGTGTCATATTGTGTTATTTTGCTTTGTTTTGTATTGTTTGGTTAAAGTGAGACAGTCCTTGGACTGTGTGTGAGCCAGGACTGGAAGGCTCCATGAGGAACCTAGAAGTACAAAGCCAAACTCTGGGTCAGAACTTAAAGGAATATGAGCAGAATACTGGAAGCAGAACGTAGTTAGTATGGAAGGTGTGAGATCAGATTCAGAGGCAAGAATCTGAGGGATAAACAATGAGGGATGCCAGAAAGTGAAGGGTAAGTCAGAAACCAAGACCGAGAGGAAGAGGAGCTAGGATGAGGAAGAGGGGAGCAGAGAGAGTAATGTCCATGGGCATCAGCAGAGCGTGCTGGAAGGGCACAGACTGTATGGGGACAGGTGAGACGCCACCTGCTGAAGGCTCGCACTCTTCAGTTCAGGTCCTGACTCACAACCGAGTGGTGAGCCGGGGAGACTCGGATCTACTGGACAACTGTTGTATGTCATGCACAGTCATAGGAGCTATTGCAAGGTTGCTCATTTGATTCTTTGTAACCCTTTGGGTCCTTTTGACACCACTTTGAAGTAAATGTCAACTTAGCATTTTCTAGGTGAGGAGACAAAAGCATGGGTCAGATCCCACAGCCAGGAAGAACCCAGGCTGAGATCATTGCCCAGATCTACCCGAGGACAACGGTGTTGGATTTGCCACTGAGCAGGGCTTGGAACATATTTAAAACAGACCATGGATTTTCTGAGCCTACCAGATTCAGTTCCATTTCTCCACTTGCATATGCAAGATGCATTGAAGTGAGGACGATCTTCTGGTCAGGGAGTTCTCCTGTCATGAAATGGTCATGTTTGGTCAGACCGTAGGAATTCTCAGAGAGTTTAATGTTCAGTCTGTGTCCCATTCTCATTTTATCAAAGACAGTCCAAGGTCGAAACAGATTTCTTTCTTTGTGATGTAAGAAAGAAGGTCTTTGTCTGGCTTCGATTTTGTTTGTGAAATTGCAGCCCCTGACCAATGGGTAATGGAAAATCACATTAATAATGTCATCATCTCATTAAATATATTGGTCTAAGGTCACCCAAAAACGGTGAGAGGTCTTCAGTTGTACCCTGCTGGTGTTTGGGAGCACTGCAGGCTTGTCTTTGCATAGTCCAAAACAGAATGAACATCTTGCAGGCTCAGAATACAGGAGAGCAGCCTTCCTGACGCTCGAATCACCCATCTTGTCGGGAGCCGTTATGTGCCCGTCAGCTCAGGCCACAGAGTGGAGGGGGCAGACGCATTGCCCCTGGGAACACTTCCAATACATCTACATTGTCTGCCAAACTCTGGCCTTAGAACAGCAACAACACTATACCCCAAATCACCTCCTCTTCTGTCTTAGACATGGAAACAGTTCCTAAGAGAAACACAAATATCAAAGAGGAGCGAGGCGATAACTATCCCTAGTGATTTCCCCCTGAATGCAGCGTATGTGTTGTAACAACGATAACCACTGTTTGGCCGTCAGACATTTATAGACTCTTTATTACATGCTGGGTATCATTGTAGGCGCTGCATGGATGGTAACTCATTTAATCTTTCCAGCAGTCTGAGGAAGTAGGTCCTGTTGTTATGCCACCATCAAGGGTGAGGAGACTAAGGCATAGACCCAGTGAGTAACTTGCCCAAGACCACACACCTGGTTTTCACGTTTTAGCCCCTTTTCACTGGCTACTAAAATGACAGCTACTTTAGAATGAGCACATGGAGGAGAGTGATCTCGGGAAAGTCACGCCTAGCCCACGAGGCTTAAGTCCCTACGCTCCTCCCTGTGGCCACCGTCTCTGCCTGCATGTCTCCTGCTCCAAAAGCCTGACAGTTTTTCTCTGTGAATATATTTAGGAGACAAATCTGTGATAACGAGGCAGGGAATTATGAGTGATACGGGAGGATTACTTTTACCTAAAAACAGTTCAAAGGAAATGATAACTGTTCTCTGCAGCCCTCAGCCGTCCCACTTCCTTGTCCCCAGCAAACAGCTAGGAAAGCTTGACTTGGGATGACTCTTTGCATGGAGTTCCTAAGATGAGATCACTTAACTGCCATTATTTTAGCCCCTTTTCTGAGACTTTGAAATAGTTTTATTATACAGAAGACATTTCCATAATGGCATTTACCGTGATGTGATTTCACATGCAAGGGCAAAAAAAGTTTATCAAACTTATTGGTGATATAATTATTCATCTTGACAAATGGTTTTCAAAAACGGCCACATTGAAATTCCCTTTGCCTCCCAAGATGCACATTCCCTTCACCCCCGGCAGCTCCTGCCCCTCCCCGCCGCCAGCGCCCCTCTCGCCCCTGACACGTGACCACGTTCAGTGCTTGCGCGTGGAGTGGATTCTACAGAAAGGTCAATGGCATTCCTTCCTGATGTTATTCCTTTTGACCCATTCCTTCCATTGGTGGCCAGTCCTAAACTTTTTTGGTTTTTTAATTCCTAATGGCAACTGCGCCATGTCTGTACATGGCACGTTCCTCACACCCTCTTGGTGGGAGGTGGGAGGTTCCTCCGCCTTGAAATAACCAGGCGGCGATGCTCGAAGAGAAAAGCTTAAGCAGCAGGAATGGTGAAGAGAGGAAGGCAGCGTCCGGCTTGTGAGAGAGAAACGAGAGACAACGTGGAAACCAAGAAATCTCATGAGCATCACAGACAGCTGGCTCTCGATCATGAAGATTAAAAACCCCGGATCAAAAAATGAAGCTGGGACATATTCATCTTTTTCAGATAATGTAAGGATCTGAGAGCCAAGAGCATAGTCTGGCAGTCATTAGCATGACAAGCCCGCAACTCGAGAAGGACCATCGCAGGTCGATGGGAGGTGGCCGAGGGGTGGGGCCGGGCACGAGGAGCACAGGCGGTCCCTAACCAGTGGTGATGGGGCAGGAGCTCACGGGCAGGAAGGTCAAGCTCACCTTCCCAGCTTCACCTTCCAAATATCCTCTGCTTCCTTGGTACATTCCAGCTGAGTTTCATGTGTTGGGTATTGTACATAGTGTTAAAATGAAAATTAAAGTTGTCTTCCTGGGGTGGCTGGTGCACATTTATAATTTATCACTTTCCTTTATAGTTAAAAAGAACAACCAGGGAAATGCAGCTTATCCCTCACTCACAAACTCTCGGCACTGCATAAAGCATGCTTGGGCCTCGTAGGACAGATATACTGCACACAGTTAGCATATTTCTCCTCTTATGGAACTTCTTCTTATCCCGGGTATGCTTAGCTTTAAATATATTCAGAGGCTATAAATATTACATGGAATTTTGAGATCTGAAAAATAACTTCTTCATCACTGATTTACTGATATGCTGCAGAACAAGTTTAGTATCTCTATTTACATGATAAAAATTTTCAGTTAATACACGGGCTGTTTTTAGCCATCCATGGCAGTGCTATGATTACATTTCAATCCTTGAGTGAAAAGGGAGGAAAAGGAATCAGTTGGGAATGATCCCAGGTTTCTGTCCTTGGTTCATGAGTAAATGGAGAGTCTCTAAGTTTGGGGAGGCAGGAAGAGACACGGGCTTCCTTGGTAGAGTCGGTGAGTACACTTTAATGAGGACGTAAATTCCCTGTCCTTCTGATATTAGAATCATGTACCTCATGTATTTTCAAAATGCCATTTTGGTTCCCATGTGACTAAAAATAATAGCTACCATTTATTACCCAATCTTCTGCAGGCATTGCAACACTCCATGTCACTTAATCCTTATAACAACCTGGTGGGCCTTTTTCTCCCATTTTACAAGTGAGGAAATTGAAACAGGAACACTAGGTAACTTGCTAAAAATCATGCAGTTAATAAATGCAAAGAGCTACCAGGCTCTAAGCCCTGCGCCGTCAGCTCTGCCCAACACAGCTTCCCATCTGGGAAATAGCAAACGTGCCATTTTTCACAGAAGAGTCACCCATCTTTCTGCTGGCTGACTCCCAGAGCAACCCTCTCTCCATCCTCCTTATTGTGCTACCCTGTCCACAGTGCTCTTTCAGACGCCCTGGGAGCAGATGTGAATGTGATCCCAGTGCCCTTTGTGAGGTCCACAGCCAAGGGCAGGGGCGGGGATGCCTTGCTTTCTAAATCTACATTTGCCTTACAAAGGAATCTTAGAACATTGTAACAAGCAAAAGTAGGCAGACCTTAGAGGTTTTCTAATTCAACTCAAACATCTAATGTGTCTCAGATTTCAGCCAGTCATATTGACCCACCACTTGCATAATTATTTCATATACCATTTAAATACACATTTTTACCTTAAACGTATTTTTTATGAAAGGAATTTTGACATCACTGTTATCAATGGAAAACTAGTATCACTTTCCACAAATTGAAGTTAATCATAAAAATACAAACAAAGCAAAAAAATAAAATAAAATACAGACAAAGCAAAGTAATGTTATTAAATTCTAGCCTGATATTGCCCAAACTCTGAAATTGATAGCAGGGTCTTTTTTCTTGGTGCATCTTAGAAATTGTTTGAGAGATACTGAAGACATTGTAGCATCACATGGAGACTTTTCTCTTTGAAGAAACAGGAGGATGAGAAAGAGGATTTAGAAGGAAAAAACTCTTTTCTCCAGATAGTTCAGTGTTCCTTAACTCTGTGTCGGTGCATTACTTAGAGTCATCTCTAGCATAACCAGTGGTTTTGTGTTCATTTGGAACACTCTGGTCCTGTCTATTCCCCACATTTTCCCAAAGAAGAAACCAAGATCCAGAAAGGTGAGATGGTTTTCTGTGCTCACGTATCCAGCACCCGGCCTTTAGCAATGTCAGCACATGAAGGAATGAGCTATTTGGATGTATGTGGACTTTGGAATCGAATGTGGATTCTAATCCTGTCACTTACTGGCAGCACGATCCAAACCCAGCCGGTCTCTCGACCCCAGCACTGTTGATGCCGCCTCACCGGCTGAAGATGACACGTAACAAAGTTAGAAAAAGTTGTAAAGACGCATAAAGTTAAAAGGGCTGGATGCAGATTCTGCCACAGATCCAAGTTCTGCCAGGGAAAGCCTAGCCTGGTGTTGAGAATCCTAGGTATAGTAAATAAGTAACAGGATATGAGTCTGTAGTGGATGGGAGTCTTGTATCCTTCATTCTGAACTCATCAATTACATTCAGCTTCAGTTGATGGGGCATCTTCTCTATTTACCCATAGAGATCAGAATTAAAGATAATGGGGGGCGCCTGGCTGGCTTTGTTGGTGGAGCATCCCGACTCTTGGTGATCTCAGGGTCCTGTTGGGCTCTGTGCTCAGCAGGGAGCCTGCTTGAGATTCTTTCTCTCCCTCTCCCTCTGTCCCTTCCCCCACTCGCATGATCTCTCTCCCTCTCTCTCTCTCAAAATAAATAAATGAAATCTTTAAAAAAAAAAAAAAAGTTAAATAGGATTACTCATGCTGGATTAGCACCCAGAAGATGAAGCGACCTACAGAAGTCTACTCTGCCTGCCTCACCCATTTTTCCCCCTTGTGCCCCATGCCAGTGGCCATTGGGAAGAGTTTTGAATCCAAATTCCTCACACACCTTTCCAACTGCTTTTCCTACTTCCTTCAATATCCTCATCCACATTCGTCCAAGAGCAGCCACCATAAGCTATTACATTAATTCATTCCCAACGGCCTCGTCGTTCAACACAAAGCTCAGGGGTAACTGGAAACTAAACATTTCGGTCACTGCAGCAAAGCACACAAGGCGTGCTTCTCAGAAAAGAGCGGGGGGAAGACGCAGGCAGTGGGGCAAAACTTTTGCTGTTGGGCTGGATTGTGGTGCTCCTGGGAGAGGCCTCTCCCCACTGCCCTCGCTGGTGGCCCGCACAGCCTGGCTCTGTGTTTTAAGAGTGGGGCCCGCAAGTTTTCCTTTAAATTCCTACTCTGGATGTTTATCAGAAGAGCCACATAGGTGCGTCACTGAAGGACTGTGAATTGTGGTATTTCCAGCCCTTCAACCTTATAAACGTGGGACAGGTGAGGCGGGGGAATGCTAGGAAAGAAATTAAAGTGTATATAGAATATCCCCAAATGGTTACTTGCTTATTCCAACCCAGTTTCTCCTAACCCTGGCTTCTACTTTTATTTATTTTTTTTGTAAGATTTTATTTATTTATTTGACAGCAAAAGAGAGCGACAGCAGGAACGTGAGCACGGGGAGTGGGAGAGGGAAAGCAGGCTTCCCGCCAAGCAGGGAGCCTGAGAAGGGGCTCGATCCCAGGACGATGGGATCATGACCTGAGCCGAAGGCAAATACTTAGCGACTGAGCCACCCAGGTGCCCTCAGGTTTCTGCTTTTAAATTTATCTGACCTCTCCCAATGTCAAGACCCTCAGCCCTCTCCAGCATTCCATCATTTTAACCAGGAGTTGGCCTAACAGCAATTACAGACAAGACCTTATTAACCCAAATACCTTCTGCTTTTAACTGTGCTGATACTATACAAGTCCACCCCCCCAACTTTTTTTTTTTTTTTTTTGAAGAACAAAGGAAATCGGAAAAATGAATTTGTGGAAAGAATAATTTTTTAAGTTGGCAATATGCCCTTCATTTTATCAGGTCAATGACTATCCTGTCCCCCGTATATTGAATCTGCTCTGGATCATAATAGATGCTCAATAGGTACTTGTCAAATGAATGAATGCACATTTGGGCATATAATGAGCTTAGGAATCAGATGGGAATGTTTGTTGTCTTTCTTACTGCCACTTACTACTGGTGGGACTTTAACCAATGTACCCAGCTCTCTGCGCCTCCATTTTCTCACCTATAAAATATGAGTGGTACTTTTCAGATTAGGGATAACGTGTGTAGAGCATCTATCCCAGTATTTGGCCCAAAGGAGGACTGTAAGCAATGGTAGCTAAGTGCATCTGTGCTGTGTGCTTATTTGGGAGTTTTAAGGAAGTCTAAAAATGCCTTTTCCTTAAAGATTCAACTATTTTTAGTCAGTGCTACCAATAGGACATAGTATTGGATGCCAAAGGGAGTCATAAGCAGTGGGAAATGAGAGAAGTGGGAGAGATGTCATAGGAATAAAAGAATCAGATATAAAAGGCAGACAAATATAAAAGGCAGGAACAGAGTGACCGGCCAACAATGCATGCCTTGTTAGCGCTTGGGACAGAAGGACTTACCTCTCTAACTTCTCCTTAGAGCATCCACTCCCACTCGACTACAGGAGAAATGAAACTTGGGGATTTTGAATGGTCAGCAAGAAAAAGTCTTATTTCTTGCCACTGTTTCATGTTTGACTCTTTGGTATGACCAACTTACTGTTTGTTTAGTGTATCAATTTAGCAGACATTTGTGGAGCAATACAAAGTCCAAAATGTAGTAGATGGCACTCTAGTAATGAGACACTCAACATTTTTAACAAGGACTACAGACAGTCTTATCTCTGAGACATCCATTGGTGTGCACTTCTATCGCTTTAACAAAAATAAGTGGCTTTCTCATATGCAATGATAATTTTCTCATATCCAAGAGTTAAAGCCAGCATGCTGTGACCTTCATACTTTGAAATTTTTAATGGGATATATGAGAAGAAAGGGAGAAATAGGAATTGTTTTTATTAAAAGAGAAAGTATCTTTTCCAGATAACCTACTGAAGAAGAGCTCATTCTCAGGTTTCTACTTTGGAAACGCCATTATCCAGAAAGTCACTGAAATCAGATTGCTATGATGCATTATATTGTCATACCCACATAGCCAGTTAGGAGAAAAAAATACTTTGGTAACAGGTCCTCAGCAGAATATATTATGTTCTCTGAATGAATATGGTTGAGAAGGCAAAGTATTGAAGAATGACATTCTCTTCAAAAGTAATTCTTCATGAAAAAAAACAGGACTTTTGGCACTCCATAAATACCATTTTTGTAACTATTTTCATTAAAAGAAGAAAAATGAGGCCAGAAAAATGTGGAGCTCGATATGAAAAATACCCCCATATCTTCCTCCATGAAAATGTCCAGAATGATTTTAAGTACTTGGATTATGCAAATGAAATGAGGCATTTTCTACAGTGACCTCCTTTTGAACTAAACAAGGCTTTTAAATTGCCATAAATTCCTTGAATTGTATTTTCAAGTGAGTGAGTCAGTCAGTGCCAAAACCATATAACAAGGACAATACGTCACAGTAGCCAACGACCACACAATGTGGTCCCTTAAGGTGGAGCTGAGGATTTCAAATTAAAGCCCAGTTCAGTTTGATACAACAGATACAGGTGAACTCTTGTGTATGAGGTGTGGTGAGAGAGATGAGGCGGATACAGAACAGTTCCTGGTCTTCGAGGTCTGTAGACAATCGTAGTGCAAGGCAGGATTCAGTCATTCATTCAGACAGTAGTCCCTAGACGCTGACCACACGTCAGTCTCTATTCTAGATGCTGCAGATAAAGCAAAGACAAGTGTCCCTGCCCCTTGTATGAGACTAACATATAGAACGCTAGAATAACCAAGACTAACGTGGAGAAAAATAAAGCAGAGAAGGGAGACAGTGTTGGCTTCCGTCATAAATAAGGTCTCCAGGGAAGTCTTCGTGGAGAAGATGGAATTTGAATAAAGACAGACGAGGAAGAGGAGAGAATTTCTGGAATATTTGGGGAAGATTATTCCAGGCAGGGAAAGAGCAAGGGCAAAGGAAAGAGTGTGGGTACCAGGTGGACGTGCAGAGGGCTCAGCGTGAGCAGGGAGCAGTGGGAGAATGTGCGAGCAGGTAGATTTTCTGGTATCTGACCCTTCTGGTCCAGCTCAGGTGCCGTGGATTATTGGTGTCCATTACCTTGTAAATATCACCTTGCTGCTGCTCTCCGCCCTTAGCCTCCGATCCATCTCTTGGTTTTCCTCCACCTGGGAAGTGCTGTGGTCACGCTGCCCGTGGCTCTGGGACACAATCCCTCCCCCCCAAATCATCCATCCGTTTTCTCACCTGACTTAATTTTTCTGACATCCCCCCCACCTTCCCCCAAAAAAGGTCAAATGAAAGGGCTTGGGGGAGAGGGACAAGATCGGAGGGTTGGCTGGAGATTAAGTGGACCAAAACATAATGTAGATAAGAACAAGGAGGACAGGACAGGAAAAATGGCATTAGTACACACCGTCTTCTTAGCCCACAGTTCTTCTTCTTAGAACATCTCCCAGAACAAAGTCAAAACTCCAGTCCTCCAAAGGTTCGCTGGTTTGAAAGGGAGCCTGAGCCTCAGGTGGTAAATGGGACAGGAGCCAAAAGTCCAGCATTTAGCTCGTCTTTCAGAACTAGCAAACCTAGCCCTGGTTCACAGTTGGTATACAGGCATACTTTGGTGCAGACCTTATTTAATATCTACAGAGCCTGTAGCCATTGACAAATCCGCCTTTTCTCCTTGGACCTGGCCAAAAGTCTTGTTTAAATTGAGCCAGACTGTCTCCATTGCTTTGGGCCATAACACTTCTCTGTTTCCTGTTGCTCTTATATTATAGGTGGACAGCTTGGAAAATGCTCTGTTTGTGACCACTAGCACATTCTTAGAAAATGCCTGGTATTTGGCTGAAATTTGAATAGCTCTCTTTCTAACTACCTTGGCTAGCCAGCTACTGTGAGAATGAGAGAGTGATCTTTGTTCATTTCCAGCAATTACATGGCATAATAAAATATGTCAAACTTAACAGTAAGCCCTGTGTATAGATTGGCATCAAAAATTGATGTGTTGGGTGTCTGAAAACAGAAATCACATTTGCCAATAAATTTTAGTTCAAGAGCAAGAGATTAAATGAAGGGCATTTTTGCAAAGTTTTGCTGGGATTTCATAAAATCATGCAACAATAGTAGTTACAGAATAACGATCTATACCATTCATACACATATATGGTCACTCCCCAGTTCTTGTGCTCATTTTCTCTTGGCATTAGTTAGTGGACTGGTGTTGGAGAAGTTCTGCCTTGGGATAGGAAGCTATGAGAATATTGAGAAGTGACTCATTAGTATGCAGAAGAAAATTTAAAAGCTAGGGTACAAATAAGATAAAGAAAAATTAAGCTGAAGGGGGGAAAAACCCCACGAAATGGTAGTGGAAGAAATTTCCACATGGAAGCCACGCCACTCACTCCCTTGGCCTTGGTGAAAGGGCACATGTTGGAATATCAAATATTCACAGGATTGAGGCCAAAGCTCATGGTGAGCCCTGGTAATAAATTTTATTAGTCAGAAAGAACAACATAGAGGAAAAAATGGCAGAGTAATTTTGCAGAAGTGAAATTTATGGATTTTGATGCATGGAAAGAAACTGAATTGGACAAAGATATTTGGTAGCTTTCTGACTTCTTAGGCTTCCAAGCAAACTTTAAAGTAGAATGTTAAAGTCTTTCAAAAGTCAGCTTCCTGAAAGATTAAAAAATTTTTTAATCTCATATAATTCCCCCCAGTTTCCAATCATCATGTAAAAATTATGTTTCCTAAGAACTTTAAAGAACCATTTTCTCTCCATTCGACATACTCTTTTAAACTACATCTCTCAAGAACTAATACCTTACGTATTTTTATACTTGGAAAATTATTGCCAAAGTGGGAAAATGCTTTACAATTTTTTCCTTCCTAAATGTATAGGGAAAGTCACTAATTTTTTCAAAGTTCATCTCTGCAACATTTTAAGAACAAAATGTGTATTTTCTACTTTGTTTTCCTATTTAAGAAATTCTCTCTTCAAATATGGTCTACTTAAATTTCATTTACCCTTTTCTTTTCCTCTTGATCACCTGTGTGGTAGATATTTGCATTAGATTGCTCCTGAAATATATGGCAATTGGAACATTAAAGTGGTTTCCACCCCATTTCCAAAATTGCATGTGCAACTTTGATGCAGCTGGAAAACTATGCATTCTCTGATGATGCCTGCCCAGTTTTTCCTGCGAACCATCTGTGTCCTGGGGTAGATTTTCCTATGGGCTAGCAATTACATAGGTCATTTTAGAAGTGCATTTGGAAAATTGGGTCATGACCTTAAACTCTTCATTCATTGTGAAATGCTTTTAATAGTGAATAAAAGTTGTTTATCTCTCTCACTGCAGAAAACTAACACAGCTGTCTAATAGAATGTTTGGGGATGGTGAAAATATCTTTATATATGCTGTCTGATATGAAAGCTTACTCGTCACATTGAGCACTTGAAATGTCCTTAGGTCAGCTGAGGAACTGAACGTTTGATTTTGTCCTTAGGTCAGCTGAGGAACTGAACGTTTGATTTTATTTGATCATTATTATTTTAAATTTCAATAGCCACAGGTGGCTAGTGGGCACAGCTGTTGGACAGCACAGAACAAACAGGTGTGGATTGTTGCCCATAGACCTCATTCCACTGAGACCGAACCTGTGTTTGTGTTTTCACTTGACTTTGCGTGCACCTTGATTTTTTCATTAATAGAATAAGTGTGTAGACTACGTGATCTCTAATGTTCTCTGTACCTCAAACTTCTCTCATGTGCATCTCAAAATATCATACTCTTTGCACCCAGCTTTACTTTAATCAGAACCGTAACATCAAATGTAATAATATGAGACTTTATATAGCATCAGGGAGAACGACTGTATACATGAGTTTCATACACAGCTTCAATGATCAACGTTATCACAACCACTTTTTACACAGATGGCAGAAAGTATTCTTTTCTGAACAGCCTTGGAACAATTGCAGTTACATCAAAAGCCAGCCCTGGTGAAACCTTGTCCTGCAAGACTCACCTGATTCTCCCTACCCCCCTCCCTCCCCTGTGGAGAGCTCCCCTTCAGTGACACCACTGATCCCTACAACAGCAATTAGAAGGCTTTACCTGTTTGACATCCCTCTCTGGGCTAGAAGGAAGAGTCTTGTTGTAGGGGTGTGTCTCTATTGTCTTTGTATCCTCGGCTCCTGAAGGGGTGCCTAGCCAATCCTGAGATCAAAGTACCAGTGAAGATACTCAGCATTTCCTGAGAGTTTCCCATGACCAGACATTGTGCTACAAGATTTATATCCTCATTTGTCCTCATAAAATCTATGTGGTACACACTGCAGTCTCTCCTTAATAAATTTCACATTTATTAAGGGACAAAGAAGCCAGAAACTTAGCTTCTCCTTTTCTTGGAGATTACCTTGCCCGTTGCAAGAGAAAAAAATGATAATAATAATTCGTCAGCAGCCTTTTCTACAATGACAAGACCTTAGCAGCCGTTTTTCTTCACTGCAAAGCATATGTGACTACCTAACATCTGTAGCAACTAAACGTTGAAAGAGCAATGCTGGGAGAGCTGTAAAGAGTGCAGGTTCCCTCGTGACATCCACCCTGGACTAGAGCTAATGACTGACTCATTCTCCTGTACTTTTTAACCTGAGAATTGTCTTCATCACTCCGGGGTTCTGCTAATCTTGGTTCAGCACTCTCAACTCAATTGTACGATAAAGATACAAGTAGTTAACAGCTACACGTTTTGTTTTCTTTTTTCTTTTTTAATCTACTCTCAGTCCAATGTGCTGCCTGTTGAGAAGTTTGGGTTTTTTGGGGAAGGGGAGTTTTTTGTTTTTTGTTTTTTGTTTTTTTTTTTAATGAAAACCTGTATTCAGGGTATAGGCATAATGGTCTTCTTTCCAAGGCCCCCCTGCTGGAATGTAAGCTCTATGAGGACAGGAGTTTGGTCTGGTTTGTTCATCTCTACGTATATCTGCAGTCCTTACAACACTGCCTGACATCATCCTTTAGATGAATGACGACCAAACTTCAAAGTATTCATTTAGCTGTCCTTTGTTCCTCTACCCAATATTTTTTGGAGGGTGGTGATTTTGCCTCCTTTTAATCATGTTTTATTATTATATAAAATACTCAGGAACATGAAATAAAAAGGCATGCATCTAAACTGTGATGGGTTTTTAAATTCTTCAAATGTTAATTTTGAGCTAGACTTAGATGTGATTACAGCACATTTCCATTGCTCGACCAGGGGTGTGTATCAGAATTACCTGGAAGAGCTTTTTAAATTAATTCCATAGGCTCAGGTCTGAACCCTGGAGATTCTGACTCAATAAATCCAGGGCGGGATTGGAGAATGTTTGTTTTCATAAAGAAGCCTAGGTATTTTTTTTTTCTTTTAAAATCATCTTTTTGGGTACATTAGTCAGGGTTCTCCAGCGAAAGAGAACTGATGAGAGATACGGAGAGAGATGTATTTTAAGGGATTGGCTCACATATCTGTGGGGCTGGCAAGTCTGAAATCTGCAGGGTTGGCCCGTGGACTGGAAATTTCAGCAAAAGTTAATGCTGCTGTCTCAGTCCAGTCTGGAGGCAGAATTCCTTCCTCTTCCTCTTCAGGACCTCAGTCTTCTCTGTTAAGGCCTTCAACTGATTCTATGAGGCCCACCCATATCACTGGGTAATCTGCTTTACTCAGAGTCTACTGCCTTAAATGTTAATCACATCTATAAAATGCCTTCACAACAACATCGGGTGTTTGAACAAACAACTGGGTACCATAGCCCAGTCAATGCCATACATAAAATTAACCAGCACATAGATGGTATTATGCTTAGTGAAATAAGTCAGTCAGAGAAAAACAACTATCATATGATCTCCCTGATATGAGGAAGTGGAGATGCAACGTGGGGGATTTCGGGGGTAGGAGAAGAATAAATGAAACAAGATGGGATCGGGAGGAAGACAAACCATAAGAGACTCTTAATCTCACAAAACAAACTGAGGGTTGCTGGGTAGGGAGAGGGTGGTGGGATTATGGACATTGGGGAGGGTATGTGCTATGGTGAGTGCTGTGAAGTGTGTAAACCTGGCAATTAACAGACCTGTACCCCGGGGATAATAATACATTGTATTTTAATTTAAAAATTTTTTAAAAAATTAACTAGCAAAGTGAAGTTAAATTTACGTATAATAAAATGTATCCATGTTAAGTATACAATTAGATGATTTTGAAAATGTATATTCCCTATACCTGCCACTGCATTAAAGATATAGAGCATTCCCTTCCCTCTAGAAAGTTATCACCTAGACCTTTTCAACCACTATCTGCTTTCATCACCATGGATGAAGTTTGTCCATTCTGGAATTTTCCATAAGTTGAGCCCTATAGTATGTACTATTTGTGCCTGGCTTCTTTTTCTTTTGTAATTGTCGTAGAATATATATAACATAAAACTTATCATTTTCACTGTTTTTAAGTGTACAGTTCTGTAGCATTAAGTACGTTCACACTGTGAAGCACTATCCCCGCTGTCACCTGCAGAAATTCTCCATCTTCCCCTGCCAAAACTCTTTACCCATTAAACATCAGCTCCCCGTTTTCTCCTCTCTCTAGTCCCCAGAAAACACCATTTACCTTCTGTCTCTATGGATTTGACTACTTTAGGTACTTCATGTGGGTGGAATTATACAGTATTAGTCCTTTTGTGACTGACTTACTTCACTTAACATAATGTCTTCCAGGTTCATCCACGTTGTGTGTATCAGAATTTCCTTCCTTTTAAAGGCGAGCGATATTCCTCTGCATGTATAAGTCAGTTTGCTGTCTGTTCACCCATCAATGAACACTGGTGTGCCTGGCTTCTTTCACTTAGCATAATGCTTTGAGATTCATGCATTTCGTTGCTTATATCTTGATTGTCTCCCCGTGTAATTTTGATGGTTCTCAAATTCTGCTAACCAAATGAAGGCTAGAACATGTGGGCATTTTTTTTTTCTCTTTAGCCAGTCAGATTGTTATGTGCCTCACTGTTAAGAAATCTCTATGACTCTTAGGGCATGTTCGATGGTGGGGACACAGACTGGACTGTGGTAATAATTTACGCTGTGTAGCCCTGACCACTAACAGCACTGAGTTTCATGCCTTGTGTCAGGAATTCCTCTTAATGAGCCCTGTGCTAGATCACGATCCCCACCTTACCAAAGAGCAAGCCTCAGTCATAAAGGATTAAGTCACATTGTGCCGAAGGTCACACATCTGGCAAGGGGCAGAACCGTCACCTGAACCTAATTCTCCTGATCCAGGTTCAGAGCTCACAGCTGCCTGAGCACGTATCTGAGGGGCACAAGGCAGGCTCCCGGACAAAAATGAGCCCATCCACCAGCCTATCAAGATGCCTCAAATTCCTCGAGTAAATGGGCATCTTTGAGCCCTGAGAATTCTGAAATCCTCTAGAAATGCCTTTTCGGATGAAACGCCCTGGGAGAGCTACAGTTACGTCAACTTTGCCTGGTAGGAATCCTTTCACAAAATCAAAAAAGCAGCTGCCATTTTTTTAAAAAGATTTTTATTTCTTTATTTGACAGAGATCACAAGTAGGCAGAGAGACAGACAGAGAGAGAGGGGGAAGCAGGCTCCCTGCTGAGCAGAGAGCCTGATGCGGGGCTTGATCCCACGACCCTGGGATCATGACCTGAGCTGAAGGCAGAGGCTTTAACCCACTGAGCCACCCAGGTGCCCCAACAGCTGCCATTTTTTGAACCTGTCCCACTCCCCAACTCTGTGCCAGGATCCTACGCTCATGAGATACTCACTTCACGCTCAGGATGATTCGGGAAGGGCCAGCATTCTCCTCCCCATGACAGACGGATAAACTGTTACACAGCAGGGAACTAGAGGAGCCTGTTCACCCCAAGACCGCAGGGCTGTGTAGATGGTGCTTCTCACTGCCAGAGCTCCCTGCCTCCTCCTCCCAGCACCTCAGCTACGGAGACCCTGAGCGGCCGGCAGGAACGAGACAGCCAGGAGCGCTGGGGGCAAGGAGCTGGAAACAGGAGTCCGGTTGGACTTTTTGCCTAAGTCTGTCCGGAGCTGCCTTGAATTGCTACTCATGAATGATTTGTTCTAAAAAAACTTACAAATGCCCCCTTAAACTTAAAAATGCATTTTCTTTTCCTCTCCCTCCACGCTCGATTCTTTCCTTGCGCAGAATGTGTACTCGGCACTTTATTCTGGAAGTATCCAGGGAGTGTTTTTGCAACGTTCTCTCTTACCGAGTGCCCTAAGGATCTGCTGATATTAATCGTGGTGAAGAAAGAACAAGAATGTAAGATTCATGCTGCTCTTTGATTAAAGCTTCTTCGATGGGCTTGTACCTCAGAGCTGTGTTGTTTTAATGGCCTCCAACCGGTATGTTTGCTGAGAGGTCTCTAAGGGCGGTTTCCTCTTCCTCCTGGCAGAGCCCAGCAGCTTGCGTTGTACTTCAAAGGAGCGCCAGGGTAATTTGCCTATTTCTGCATTGGAGAGCCAGTCAAACAATAGCAACTGGGCTCTCCTGTGTTGACAAGACGTCAGCAAGAAAGGCCAGTCAGCTAGTCATCAAGTTGATGTATTTGAGACTCTGGGCAGCCACTGCAGCTTGACTTCCCTAACTGCTCTGCCTGTAGCCTGCGAATCAATGAATCCGGAGGAGTTCAATTTAGGTCCCCCATATGCCATTTATTGTGTTAGACCCTTCAACAGGAATATGGGATCTAAGGGTCCATTACTGAAATAAAATCCTACCTAATGACCAGTTTCCTCAGCATCCCCTGTGATCTAGATGATGCCAGAAACGGAGTGTCTTCTGATCTTGCTAAATATTTAACAACTTTCATGAAGTGAGAGAACACTGGTTTTCTAGAATGTAATGATTCTTTTTTTGCCGAACTAAAATCAAGTTTTGTAGCCTTAAAACTATTTTTGATAGATTGCCCTACGTTTTAGAGCTGATTTTTTTTCAGAACACTCATTTTTAAATGACCTTTAGAATGCGCTTTTTAAATTGTAGGCATGGGTAAGGGAATTTCTACCGAGAAACATGAAGTTTCCAAATGGTATGTACTATTCTTAGTTGAAAGGGACATGTTAGTTGCTCTTGACTTATGATACTGGAAAAGCTAAAACGCTAATTCTTTCTAAAGATATTTCGCCTTTAGTAGTGTTTTATTTAAAAAAAAAAAAAGAAAAAGAAAATCATATAATTTATTGACCATATTCCATTCTGCATATTTTAGTAGAATATCATATCTTCCAGAGAAAAATCAATTGCCTTTTATTTACTTTCCCCAGACTGACTTTAATGCCAATCTGAGATAAATAAACCTATATCTTGGCTGCCCGTCTTAAGAAATTTCCAGCAAAAGCAGCCCCCCCCCCAGCAAATTGCTTACACCACACAGCTGGGATCACCCCATGGACCATGCTTTGAAATACTGCATCTTACTTGCTCGTTTTATAGAACATTTTCCTTACCACCATCAAGCAAGATGCTAGAGAGAAATACACTAAATGATCCCCAAACAATGTAAATCTGAAAATCGATAGTTGATTTTTAATAATATGGTTCCTTTCTTTGTCTTTGTCTTCTGAAAGAGGAGAGACATCTCAGTTACACTGTTTCAAATGTACCGAGAAAGAAGGATGATAAACTTAACTCCTTCGTGGTGTTCTTTTTGCCATTATCGGGGTGTATTTTTCATCAGCTGGTACATTTAGATTTTTTTTTAAAGGTTAATCTTGGGCAAATTTGCTTACCAAACAACTGAGCCATAAGGGTAGAAAAGTATAAGTTGGGATGCCTGCCTGGGTGGCTCAGTTGGTTAAGCCGCTGCCTTTGGCTCAGGTCATGATCCTAGGGTCATGGAATCAAGTCCCGAATCGGGCTCCTTGCTCGGCAGAGAGCCTGCTTCTCTCGCTGCCTCTGCCTGCCACTCTGTCTGTTTCTCTCTCTCTCTCTGACAAATAAATAGAAAAAAATCTTTAAAAAAAAAAAAAAAAGAAAGAAAGAAAAGTATAAGCCAAAACCTTCTCAAAACTCATTTACATAAATCAAAATATCAGTCTGATATAGGAACACAGAAACAAACGAACAACAACAACAACAAAAAAAACAACCTAACCCATTCTTTTAACCTCATATGTGGGTGGGCACTAGTGGGTTTGGTTAGTTCAAGCTTTTACAGAGTGAGGACAGTACAAACTTTTTGACTCAACCCCAGGGCTGATTGCCTGGCCCGACTGGTATAACCTGCATTCCCAGTTTCCCCATTCCCTCTGGGCAGAAGGCAGTCTCTCCTGTTCGGCACAATTTGGAGCTGGCATTGAAAGGGATAGCAGCTCTAAAACTCCTGGGTAGCACCAAGAGGATAAGAGTCTGAAGTATTAGGTCCACAGTGGCAAACCCAGTCATGAAACCAGACAAAAAAGCAGGATAGCAGTTGGAAAAAAATCAAAGCTGGGGAGTTCAGAAAGCCTTGCAGGGGTGACTTGAAGCCATGGGAGGAAGTTATAGGCAGCAAGCTTCATCTGGGTGCAAGGGTGCTGTTAAGGCCAGCTCTGACCACCTTAGAGAATAGATGTGATGGTGACCATGTAAAGAGCAGAAGGGAGGCAGCTGGTATCCTTGTGTAATGCTCGAAAAAGAAACCCAGACGGCAGCAACAAATTCTCCCTGGTGCATTCTAGCAAGTTGTAAAAAAAAAAAAAAAAAATGGGGGGGTGGGGACAAAGCGTTTGGAGACATCAAATGTCAACATATGCAAAGAGATATTACATTTCTAAAGTAACATTTTGTACTTGCAAGTAAACGTGTCCCTTACAGATTACATGTGAACCAAAGATCCGTGGACAAAGAAAGACCCATTTGTCTAGGGAAAATGAGGGCTGGGTTTCTGAGCGAGGTGTGAGGAAGGGTAAGGCCACGGATTAGCCCACTGAATGGTGTGATGTATCTACGTGCTTCTGCTAAAATGTTAATTGTGTTCGGGGTGCCTGGGTGGCTCAGTCATTGGATGTCTGCCTTCAGCTCAGGTCATGATCCCGGGGTCCTGAATCAAACCCTACCTCCCCCCCGCATGGGGCTCCCTGCTCTGCAGGAAGGCTGCTTCTCCCTCTCCCTCTCCCCTAGCTTGTGTTCCCTCTCTCACTGTGTCTCTGTCAAATAAATAAAATCTTTTTTTAAAATGTTAATCGTGTTCAAAAATTGACAATTTGGCTGGAGAGAAGAACATGTGTTGGTAGAAAGAGGAAATGGACCTTGAATGTCAAGCTAAAGGATTTGGATTTGATTTAATTGGACAGCTATTAATTAATCTTTATTTTCATTTCTTTGATACTTTTTGAAGAATTTTTCTCTTGGATAGAGACCTTGCTCTTTCACTTTTTTAAGGCAAACTTTAAATTGCTTGTGGATATCCTAACTCTGAAATGAAGGAAGCTCAAGCCATTTAACCTTGGCTGGTGTTCATTTCCACAATGAAAGTCTTGGGCTAGAATAGTTCTTAGATCTCTTTCAATTTACAATTGTGAGTCTAAACAGAGTTTAAAAAAAAAAAAATAACTCTAGGGGCACCTGGGTGGTCAGTGGGTTAAAGCCTCTGCCTTCGGCTCAGGTCATGATCCCTCGGTCCTGGGATCGAGCCCCGCATTGGGCTTTCTGCTTGGCGGTGAGTCGCTTCCCTTCCTCTCTCTCTGCCTCCTTGTGATCTCTGTCTGTCAAATAAATAAATAAAATCTTAAAAAAAAAAATGTATATACTTGACACTGAAATAGGAGAAAGGTTGTTTTCACCCACTTAATGATTTAATTTCTAAAAATAGCTATCTGCAGATTGGAGTTTGGTGGACTAAATGTTATAATCTTCTGTAAAGGAGGATAATATGACCCATGAGTCATCCCTTTTTCTTTGTTTCTGGGCCCCACACTTTACTGTTCAACACACACTCTTCCAAAGGCGGGGGAAGGGGGGGTGCAGTTGGTGGAGGCCCAGTTGGCTGTATGTATGGATGTATGGTAATGTATTTGTAACATATGTTAGCTAAAGTGTAGTTTCAATATCCTAGGTGATTTATTTTCTTCCAAGCTTATGTTAACAAGGATTGTCATGAATTTAAAGGGAAAACCATAGAAAAAAAAGCACATAGGGCTAAAGATATTAGAAATAGCTGATGCCACAATCATTCCAGACTAAACAAAACCTACCACCCTATTGAAGATGAAGATGAATTCCAGAGAGGATTTTCCAACAGGATGCAATAAAGGTGCTTGCTCTCTGCCTCTCTCTGTCTCTGTCTCTCTCCCTCTCTTCTCATAATTCCCCAGAACTTCCGAAACATGGACCCACTCCATGGAGGTGGAGGTTATGTTATTCACAACTATATCCCCAACCTCAGACAATCTTCCGAAAAGTAGGGACTCACTAAATTGTGTGATGGTTGAAAGGAAGAAATGCTGTGAAATGTGAAATGCTGAAATGTTTAGCCTCAATGTCAGCCTCAATGGAAGGCATGGATCCTGCCAAGGGGACTCTTGAGGGATCCAGGCAGTCGAGGCATGATTCCAAGAGCTCATCATACATTCTGGAAGTGGTCAGTCGCAAGCTTGGCTAAGCAGAGGGCCAGAAGATCCCAGCTGGACCTTTCTTTCAGCATTACACAAACCAGGCTTATCCCTAGGGACAGGGCTGGGCTAGGGAAGAACCGTAATTCCCAGAGGGAAGGAAGGACATAAAAGGCAGTGAACCCGGGCATCTAGCACTCAGGCTGGCCTGGGACAGGACTTAACAGCAGGTAGAAGGTAGGATAAGTTCCCAGACTAAGATCTAACACTAAGTCCTTAGTCATTGCCCATACTGTATTCCCACCTCCTAAAGCTTATTTTTAACATGCACTTAACATAAACAAATGTACTGATACATAAATAAGTAAATAGATAAATAACAATTTCTTAAAAAATAAACATTCAATTTTTTCCCAAAGACTGTGGCAAATATCTTTAAGGAATCATATTATGATAATCCAGTAGTAGAGACAACCTTCGATGCAAACCCAGTGATTGGCTTAAAAAACATATGGGATAATTATGCACTACATAAAATGACTTGTAAATATTCTCTTATCATGTTATTAAGTGAAAAATAAAGTAATAAATAATTAGTATCTTTTTTTTAATAAGGAAATTTAATTCGACTACAAAGCAAAGAATTTAGGAAGATTTAAGCCAAGATATTATTAGTGTTTTTTGTTCCGTAACAGGATTACATTTTTTGTTTATCTGGAATTCTGAATTTTTATACAATGCCCATGTATGACTTCTAAAATTTTCAAAAGAGCAACAAAAATTTGTAAAAACTTAATGTGCAGGAAATTTGTCCTTGATGCACCAGCTTACAGAAAGTCATCAGAGTGGACTGTCGTATGTTTTCACAAGTCCTAAGAAATGGGCCGACACTCAGCTGTGTGTGTCTTTGTTTTCGGGAGTGAGCATTACCACAGAAGCCTCCAGCATAAATGTTTCCATCTCTGTTACATCTGAAGAACTTAGAACATTGTTATGTGGCATATAAACTGTTGGTCAAAGCAGTAATACAAAAATAATAAGAGTAGTTTTGCTTCAAGAAATCCAACTTAATTTAAAGTGACTGAATTCCAATTTATAAGCCTGAGGTCCATTAGAGTTTGAATGCTTTTTGTTTCCTTTCAAATATACATTAATATCTGGCTCAATGCTCACAGCGAAGCTATTCAGCACCAAAGGTGCAATTTTTCTTCCAGAATGCTAAAATCAATTTAGCTGTTTGGCTTGTACTAAACGGTGAGCTGTGGTCTCCAATGCCAAATTTCCCTCCAATTATAGGTGTACATTACTGGGACTTCTGGGAAAAAAATATTAAAACCTCCTTTTTTTAATTCTTAGAATTCAAGTCCCCCCCAAAAAGAACTAATCACTCAGAGAAGAAAATTATGACCTCCAGCTATAAATTTGTAAAACCAGTTGGATCACTGCTTGTCTTTTTAGAGAAGATTTTATTATTTTATCTAAGAATATCCTTTTGCTGAAAAGCAACTTAGCATTTTGCATGTGACTGACTAAAAAGATTCTCAAAATATGGTTTATAAATCATTAATGTCCCAGGAGTTTCTAAAACCATCTTCCAGTTCAACTAAAAAAAAAAAAAATAAGTAAAATAACCAAAATGTAATCACATAGAAAGGTAGTTTTTTTTGTTGTTGTTTTGTTCAATAATTCTATCATCCATTTAAAGTACCCATGTGTACACACACATACAGGCACGATAAGATTTCAAAAGCATTTGGTGAGTGCTGTGAAGTGTGTAAACCTGGTGATTCACAGACCTGTACCCCTGGGGATAAAAATATATGTTTATAAAAAATAAAAATTAAAAAAAAAATAAAAATAAAAGAGAAAAACAATACTAAAAAAAAAAATAAAAAAATAAATCACATAAGCTTGGGGCACCTGGGTAGCTCAGTGGGTTAAGCATCAACTCTTGGTTTTGGCTCAGGTCATGATTTCAGGGTCCTGAGAACCAGCACTGCATCAGGCACTGTTCTTGGCATGAGTCTGCTTGAGATTCTCTCTCTCTCCTTCTCCATCTGCCCCTCCCCCTGCTTGCTCGCTCTCTCTCCCTCTGGAATAAATAAATAAAATCTTTTGAAAAAAAAATCACAAAATCTTAGATACGAAAGGCATCAGGGTTAAAAGAACACTGATGTTGAAATCACAGAAAACTGATTTCAAGTCCCAGTTTAGTCAATTTCTATATAAATATAATAAGGCCAAATTACTTCATCTCTCTGAGCTTCAGTAAATAACCCCTACACAGCAAGCTTGTAAAACTTAGGGGGGAAAAATTATGTAAAGACCATGTCATAATCACTAACAAATACTAAGTATTTAATAAATGCTAGTTGGAGCCTTATTGGTTTATTATCTGTTTGTTTGACTATACTGCAAGCTCTTTGAGGGCAAGAACTATACCCTCTTTGGACCCTCAACATTTTAGCACAATTTCTAACTCCTAGCAATTACTCAATGAACATTTATTGACTAAATTAATGGAACAATATAGTATCCTTCAAGGACTGAGTTTCCTCACTAAGATTATTTGTGACTTTATCATAACATAACATACTAGATCTTGCCAGATTTCCAGTCCCTTTTAAATGTTATAATTTCAACATCATGAATATCTTTTTTCTAAGCCTTTTGGATTCATTTTTCTCTAAGCTGGAGTACATTTTTGATGTCTAGTGTTCCCTCTTTGGGTTGCTGTGTAATCTCCGAAGTTTTTCATTACTTCCTTAACATTAAGTGGCTCCTTACTGAGCCAACTTAACTCCCATTTACAGTTCTCCTGACTGCCTCCCCAGCTTTGGAAAATCCCATGGTGCTGCTTTTGAAAGATAGCTGTATTTTCTGGATAAGTCAGGAAATCAGATTCTGTCATTTTATCAGAACAATATTTTTGATATACATCAAATGGTTACAATCTCCCAGTGGGGGTGGTCTGAGCACCAAGCCAGTTTCACCATCTGCGTTAGGAAAACATTTGGCTGATGAATCCCTACGAAGGCACTTCTCTACGGGTCCATTTATCTTCACTCAGACCCTTTGCATTCTACCTTTCTTTTTCAGTTTCTGGGTATCCATTCATTGTATACCTTTTCATGTGCTTTGTGAATCTCTTACTCCCTTTAGTGTATCTGTTCCTTTTGAATAAGATGAACTTATCAGTTATGACAGTATATGTTATCTTTTCATTAAAAACAACTCACAAATCTAAATGGTTTAATTTTTTTTTTTCCCCTTGCAACCCACCACAGATTGGAATGCTCTTCTGTTCCATTTGGCCTCCGTTTAGTACGAGGCAAACAGACGAGCTACTATCTGGAACACAAACTCTAGGCACTGTGGCAGAGGGGGAAAAACCTGTGGCACACAAGCTCTTAAAGCTTCACCTCTAGAGGCAATGTACGAATTTCTGCTCATATTTCAATAGCATGAGTGAGCCCCATACCATGCCTGTCTTAAAAGCGAGGGGGCAGTAGCTTCCTACCACCAGTCTAAAAGTAAAACCAGAAATAACTGGTGAAGAGATTACTACCTGAGACATAGAACTTTCTACCAATGCATTCTGTTTTGGAGTCTTTTCCCACCCACCAGAGCTCATATTTACTTACACATTTTAAAATCTCCAGTTCACTTATTTACTAACCCGAATAGGAAGTTTTCTTGAATAGAAAAATGGAAACCAGCAGCCAAGATAATGGTAGTAACCCCATGTAATTGTCTGATTATATGCAGATTGTTTTTAATACCGTTAATTCTCATCCTTAAGAAATTAGTGGTTTGAGAATCACGAGTCTACTGGAGAGACATCAAACTCTTAAGACAAAGCACGAGTTGCAGTCCTGTTTCTTCTTTGTATTTCCTGCCTAACTATACATCAGTTTCTTTCTATATATCATTTTTCCACTGAAAATTAGGCCTGCCTCCTGTGACATGTGGGAATGACTAAGCCAGCAAGAATTGTATACTTGGCCCATCAAACCCTCAATGGTATCACAAAATCACCTGCTTAAAAGACTGGTAAATCTGGTCATATACGGAAAACCCATAACTAGAGGAATAAAGGACTCCCCTTGCCACCAAGAGAAGGCCCTGTGAATGTTAACTTCAGCTTTAATTCCCTCTATGACTGGAGGCAAATCACTTAGTTGCTAGCTGTCCTCCTTTTCTGGTCCAAGAGTAATATTAACATACTTCTCTAGCACCTTGTGAGGCATAATATATAGAATTGGTAGCAAAGGCGTTTTTCAGAATTTGAGACACTGTAGACATTTAATGTACTCTGGATTCCCAACAGTACTGCTGTTTGAGGAGAATGTCTGGCCAGAGAGAGAAATGTCTGAAGCAAGGGGTATATCTATAGGGCAGAGATGTCTGTTGCTGAATTCCCAGTTAAGCAGAGTCATTTATCTATGTTGTGGATTATATCTGGGCTGCTTGATGTACTGATCTAGTCGTCCTCCTTTCTTTAGGCATTTTTCTGGTTTCTCTCCTAACCAGTTGGCAGAGAAGATAAAATTCAAATTAGTCCTTTTGGTCCAGTGGAGTAACTTCAAGAAAAAGTTGGTTTAGAGAGCTGGTTATAAATAATACTGATGCTTTGGGTTTAGAGTTAGAGTAATGACATATCTGTTTAGCATTTAACTCTTTGCAAAGTGCATTCACAGCATGCATAATCTTATTTTAGCTTTACTGTTACTCTGTAAATTGGGCATCATCCTAATTTACAGAGGAGGAGACCAAGGCCTAAAGGATTCAGTATGTTGCCAAAGCTGCCACATTAAGAAATGACAAACTCAATCCCAGATTTTCTGATTGTGCACAGAGTAATCTTTTGTTCCATTGTTCTGGGATGCCTCAATTTTCTGGCTGAGACAGGTGCCACCCAGCTTTAAACCATAATCAGCTAGAACCAACGTAGAGTAGGAAAGGAGGAAGTTGATTGAAGAAACAGAAAGGAACTAATCATTTGAAGCCAAATTTAAGATTCTTCTGCTTAAGAAGTTAAAGGAACTAACCATTGCTTCAAGACTAATCTTACTTTTATCAGTTATGTCATTCTACTGAGATAAAATTAATCTGGTTAATTAATCAGTTATTCTTCCCCAGAACATTCAGCCAGAATGGGGAGGGAGAGACATTTTTAATTCCCAGTAAAAATGATGACTTGATTTTTTTTTATTATATTCAGTTAGCCACTGTATAGTACATCATTAGTTTTTGATGTAGTGTTCAATGATACATTAGTTGCATATAGCACCCAGCACTCATCACATGCCTCCTTAATACCCATCACTCTGTTACCCCATCCCCCAACCCTCCTCCCTTCTGAAACCCTCAGTTTGTTTCCCAGAGTCCATAGTCTCTCATGGTTCATCTCCCTCTCTGATTTCTACCCCTTCAAATTTCCCTCCCTTCCGCTTTGGTCCTCCGTGCTATTGCTTATGACCCACATACGGTGAAACCATATGATAATTGTCTTTCCCTGCTTGACTTACTTCACCTAGCATAATCCCCTCCAGTTCCATCCATGTCAATGCAAATGGTGGGTATTTATCCTTTCTGATGGCTGAGTAATACTCAGTAGATATGGACCACATCTTCCGTATCTATTCATCTGTTGAAGGGCATCTTGGCTCCTTCCACAGTTTAGCTACTGTGGACATTGCTGCTATGAACATTGGGGTACAGTGCTTCTTCTTTTCACTACATCTGTATCTTTGGGGTAAATGCCTACTAGTGCACTTGTTGGGTGGTAGGGTAGCTCTGTTTTTAACATCTTGAGGAGCCTCCGTACTGTTTTCCAGAGTGGCCGTACTAACTTAAATTCCCACCAACAGTGTAAGAGGGTTCGCCTCTCTCCACATCCTCGCCAAAATCTGTTGTTTCCTGTTTTGTTAATTTTTGCCATTCTAATGGGTGTAAGGTGTTATTCCATTGTGGTTTTGATTTGTATTTCCCTGTTGGCTAGGGATGTTGAGCACTTTTTCATGTGTCTGTTATCCACCTGTTTGTTTTCTTTGAAGAAGTGTCTGTTCATGTCTTCTGCCTATTTTTTTGGCTGGGTGGTTTTTTGAGTGTTGAATTTGAAAAGTTCTTTATAGATCTTGGATATCAGCCCTTTATCTGTAATGTCATTTGTAAATATCATCTTCCATTCTGTGGATTGCCTCTTTGTTTTGTTGACTGTTTCCTTTGCTGTGCAGAAGCTTTTTATCTCAATGAAGTCCCAAAAGTTGATTTTTGCTTTTGTTTCCCTTGCCTTTGGAGACATGTCTTGAAAGAAGTTGCTGTGGCCCATGTCGAAGAGGTTACTGCCTTTGTTCTTCTCCATGATTTTGAGGGATTCCTGTCTCACATTGAGGTCTTTCATCCATTTAGAGTTTATCTTTGTGTATGATATAAGAGAATGGTCAATTTCATTCTTCTATATGTAGCTTTCCAATTTCCCCAGCAACCAGTTATTGAAGAGACTGTCTTTTTTCTATTGGATATTTTTTCCTGATTTGTCAAAGACTTGTTGACCATAGAGTTGAGGGTCCATATCTGGGCCCTCTATTCTGTTCCATTGGTCTATGTGTCTGTTTTTATGACAATACAAGCCTGTCTTGATGATCACAGCTTTGTAATATAGCTTAAAGTCAGGCAATGTGATGCTCCCAGCTATGTTTTTCTTTTTCAACATTCCCTTGGCAATTCAGGGTCTTTTCTGGTTCCATACAAATTTTAGGATTGTTTGTTCCAGTTCCTTGGAAAATGCCAGTGGTATTTTAATAGGGACGGCATTGAAAGTGTAGATTGCTCTGGGCAAGATAAACATTTTAACAATGTTTATTCTTCCAGTCCATGAGAATGGAATGTTTTTCCATCTTTTTGTGTCTTCCTGAATTTCTTTCATAAGTGTTCTGTAGTTTCTGGAGTATAGATTTTTTAGCTCTTTGGTTAGGTTTATTCCTAGATATCTGATGACTTGATTTCTTAATGATTCTATCAGCCAGTGACTAACTCCATTCCCCAACCCAACCCTCCTCACCCCAAAATCATAGCAATAAGGAGAGTTGATTTTCATTCATTAATTATGCATTGATTTAATACTATTTGCCAAGAAGTTTTCATCTAACAAGCGGAGGGAGGGGGAAACAGATAAGTAAATGGATTCTTATAGTAAGTGCTATCATACAACAAAGGATGGTACCAAACCCAGAAGGAAAGGTGAAGAAAACTTCTTGGAAAAGACAGCCAGTAAGGTGAATTAAGCCATTGCTTAATCTCATGAAGTGAGAGTTACTTGGATCAACGGTGGGGGAAATGGAGCTCTAGAAAGGAGCTCAAATGACTCTGCATGGTAGGAGAATGGGAAAGAATTTGGAAAGTGAAGAGGGATGGGCCAAAGAGGTAAGCATGGGTTAGGCCTTGAAAAAGCTGGTATAGCCTGCTAAAAATTACTCATTTTATTCTTAATGCTGTTGGAGACACTGATGATCTGACCAAATTAGAATGATGTGTGGGGCAAATGGATTTGAGCGCCTCGTAGTAGGTCTTTGGGCTGACTCAGAAACATTCGAGGAGGTGGTTCTTGAAATTCAAGCTAGAAACGGCCAGTGAAAAGAGGTTATGGTCTTCGCTGAATGGCATTTACCTTATACTGCAGCAAAGCAGAAGCTAGAACTCAGCTTTTCTAATCCCTTGGCTGGCGATTTTTTCTCTCATCCCACAGTGCCTTCGCTTCTCTTTGGCCTTTTCTTTCTTTAGAGAACTCTTTTCCTTTACGGAATGTGTGCTAAGATGCTAGAACATTTTCAAGGTAATCTCATTCTCTACTAGAACTAAATATTTATCATGGTGATGTTAACATTCAGACACTTCCCACCAGCAACCCCATCCATGTGATCTTATTTGGTTTTCTTCTGAGAATGCCAGAGCTATCTTTGCTTCTAGGGGTAAAAATAAAAATGCTGTAAATTTCTGTAACTAAATACTTTAAACTTTAAGCTTTGACTTTTCTTTATATTAGAGTTTGTGGATAAAACAAAGCAGTTGTTTTGTTTTATTTTATTCTTTAGTATCAAAAGATAACTGCTCAATGTTAATGAGAATTATAGGGCCAGTTCAACTGCAATGATATATGTTCAGAGCATAAAAGATCATATATCAGCATGACCTCACTAACCTTCTCTGCACTCGCTGACAAACTGCTAGAAATAGCCTTTGGATCAGGTCACGGGCACACTAAAATACTTACCCTTCACCACAGAGTTCTATTGAACCCTATCTGTCATTTACCACCTTCAATCACAGAAGCCTGCTTCGATGCTAAACAGAATTTCAAACAGAAAATAAAAGGAGAGACAACTTCCTTCAAATAGTTCAACTTCTGATTTTATTTCACGTCTCTTTGAACTTTTGAGATAATAGGGGGAAAGATCACAGCAGTTACACTATACGTTTTGCATTTGTAGAAGGATTCTGGTCTAAGGGAAAGAATAGGATTTTAGAGTCAGTGGGTTACCCCTTCCATAGAGGTTAGCATCTTATCACTGCTGTTATGATAGGATGGATGTATAACATTACTCTTTTCCTAACAGCAGAACTAGACCCAGCTAATAAAGATTTGGTTAAGCTTTTTAAGAGAACAGTGTGATTAACTCAAGCTGTTCTAAGACTGCAGGGTTCACGTTATACACACTGCACACACTTCATCCCCATCTTCAAATAAACATCGTTGTTCCTTGTTCTGAATGTGTCAAGAGACTTTTCCAATCTATTTAGAAAATCGGGATTTTAAATAAATTATCTTCAAGGAAATAAAAACACTCTTAACCACTCTAATAGTCATGTGTTATTTTCATATATTTTTCATGTGAGAGAGAAACATTTGGGAAAGCACAAAAATTAAAATGTAGCCTCATATAGATGGTTGAACTTCATAGTTCAGCCCATAGGAGGATTATTCTAAGCAGAAGGAACAGCAAATGCAAGAGCCCTGAGGTGGGAATAAGCTTTTCTTAGTTGAGGAACAGAAGAAGGAAGAAAGAGGTCAGCATGGCTGGAGCAAATGAAGAGAAGAATTGGGAAAGATGAAATGGGAAAGTCGACAGGTGCCCAGATACATCAAGTTTTATAGCCCAGGATGGAATCTGGATTTTTTTTTACTTGGGTGTAGTAGAAAGAGTTTTGAGGATTATAAGTGGGGAAATAGTTCAATTTAGTCCTTAGAAAAATCATTAAGATGGGGCACCTGGGTGGCTCAGTCGGTTAAGCATCTGCCTTCAGCTCAGGTCATGATCTCAGGCTCCTGGGATCTAGCCCCACATTGGGCTCCCTGCGCAGCGGGGAATCTCCTTCTCTCTTTCCCTCTGCCCTTCCTCAAGCTCATGCGCTCTCTCTCTCTCTCACTCTTTCTCTCCCTCAAATACTATAGTGCCATGGGGAATGAAGAGAGGGAGGTTATTGCATCTGTCCAGGTGAGAGGTAGAGGGGAACTGCAGTAGACGCCAGTGGGAGGGATGCGAGAAGTCATTGGGCTCAGAGCACACAGATGTTCCTTATACATCTGGATGTGGTCTGGGAGGGGGAAAATGGAATTAAAATGTATGCATGCTTTTCCTAAGCTACTGAGCATTACTGCCATTAAGGAGACCCCTGAGAAGTTAAGAGGGTTGGGATCTAGGACTCAGTGGAAGAGACTGGTTTTTGATTGGCTCATGCACAGTCCATCCACTACCACATGTAGAAGACAAAAGGCATGTGTAGCAATAGAAGCAGATTAGGGAAATGGTAGGAAGAAGCTCTATTTCCCAACTATTAATTTTTTTCTGTGAGGAAATAAGCACAAGTGGAGAGTAAATTGAGGAAAGACAGAGTTGGAGAAGAAAGAAAAGTTGCAAAATCATCATCTGGGAGGAAAAGTTAATTTGTAGAAAAGTGTGACCAGTTTGTCTGGAAGTGTCAAGTGGTCACTTTTGACATGTAGTCAGATTTTTTTTAAGTTTATTTATTTCAGAGACCCTGTGAGCGGGGGCAGGGGGAGAAGGAGAGAGAATCCCAAGCAGACTCTGCCCTGAGCGTGGAGCCTGATGTGGGGCTGCATCTCACACCCCTGAGGTCATAGCTGAGCTGAAATCAAGAGTCAGATGCTTAGCTGACCAAACCATTCCTGTGCCTACACAGTCAACTATAATTGAAGTGAGGCCAGTTAGCTTGTTGTATAATTTTTCCAGTGATCAGCTCTGTGGGTTCTGGCATAGACTAAGTAGATAGTTGCTGGAGTTAGCCATGGGTATCAGTGTGCTACTGCTGCTATAACCTCCCACAAACTTATGTAACAAACCACAAACCAGTGGCTTTAAACAACACAAACTTACCCTAATGCCAGAAGTCAAAAATCAAAAATGAGTCTCACCAGGCTAAATTCAAAATGTCAGTAGGGCTGCCTTTCTTCTGGAGACGCTCAAGGGAAAACGCGTTGCTCTGCCTTTTCTGGCTTCCTAAGCGCATTTCTTGTCTTACTGCTCCCTTCACTCTTCAAAGCCAGCAACATGCCACTGGCCCTCCTCTTCTCCCTCTTCTGCCTCCAGTGTGATTACATGGGGCAAGATAATCTTTCCATCTTGAGGTCCACTAATTAGCAGCATCAATTACATCTGCATCTTCCCCTTTGCCATATGACCTAACAGGTTCATCACTTTCAGGGATTAGGCTGTGGACATCTTTGTGGAACCAGTATTCTGCCTAATACTGTATCTGTCTGCTTTGGCCGCCATAACAAAATACCATAAACTAGGTGTCTTCAACAACAGAAATTTGTTTTTTCTCACAGTTCTGGAAGCTGGAAATCTGAGATCAAAGTGCCAGTGTCGTCAGTTTCTGGTGAGAACTCTCTAACTTGTAGACAACTACCTTCTTGCTGTGTCTTCACATGGTGAGGATAGGGAGCGGTGCTCTCTGATGTCTCTTCTTATAAGGACACAAATTGTATGGGGTCAGGGCCGCACCCTTGTGACCTCGTTTGACTTTAGTTACTCCTTATAGGCCCCATCTCCAAAAATAGTTGGGTTGGAGGTTAGGATTGCATTGTATGAATTAGAAGGGGACATGATTCAGTCCGTTGCATATACCTTGGTTGAAGTTTTGCCAGGTGAAGAATGACAAAGAAAAGGTAAGAGAGTGAGAAACTTAAGAGTGTTTTCAAGGAATGTTTATAGGGCTGGACTATTGAATCCAAGCCGTAAGTAGACAGTGGGGGTTTCAAAAGGCTGATTTAGAAAGGGACAAACTGGTAATATCCAGGAATGATGGATCTCAATGAGATCAGGAAATTTCTGGAGAAGGGAATTGGAATCCATAAGATGGAAGGACAGGAAGTGATGGTCATAGAGCAGCAGATTCAAAAATGGGGTTTCAGAGACTGAGAATTATTGGAAATGGCAAAGTTGATGAGTTTTGAAACTGAAGGACCCAAACAAACTCATCATAAGTCATTTCCCTCTGAATAAGTCAGATTCCTAGTATTGACCCAAGGAGGCAGTTTTCCATTGTACAATAATAATGTACAATGTGATTAGTTTTGACATATGTATGTACCTGTGAAGGTACATCACCTTCATCACCACAATCATCACCACACAATTGTGGTGTGTGTACATCACCACAATCACCACATCAAGATAATAAACATCACAACATCACCACAATCAAGATAATAAACACATCTATCACCCCTACAAGCACCCCCAGTGCTTTTTTTTTTTTTTTTTTTTGATTAGTATCATTTATCCATTTTGAAAAGTAAGCCCAATTTCATATTCTGTCCCTGGCTTTGACCTGTGAGAAGGAAGCTCCTCTTCCAACCTCAGGTTGGGGGTGGGGCGGAGGGGAGGGATTTGTCACCAAGGGAAGCAGAGACCAGAACAGCGATGCAGAAGGCCGGTGCTCTGTGTGAGGAGGGTAGCCATTCTATTCAGGGGCTAGTCAATGGCTTTGAAAACTATGGGTACCTGCTTCCACTAAAGTGTGGCAGAGTCATTTGGGATGCCTTCTGTGGTACCAAGGGAACATTCTGTATCTAAATTGGTAAGGAAGTTTCTATTTTGAACCGAAAACTGTTTCATGGTTTATTTTGCAATACAAATGTGGGTCATCTCATTGCCGTCTTCATTGAGAGAGTCCTCTCTAGTGTACTCTGCCCAGAAAGCATTGAATTAGTTCTGCTCTATTGAAACCAGTACAGAATCGCCTGTGAAGTGCATGGTTTCCATGTCCCGTTATTAAAATATCATTAATTTCTTCCAGGTCTCTGCGTATACTTTTCTCCAAAGTAGTACAAAATGACAGCTTACTGAATGCAAGAGGCCAGATCTGTATGTTCTCTGTAATGTGGAGGTGATTCTGAGTTGGATGAAAAAGCTACTGAACAAAATTGGAGAATAAATGGAATGGCACGGTTATGTGTTCCGAGGTCAATAATTAATTAAATGTAATGATTACAATAATATTATCAGATAATAAGGATTTGCCTTGTGCCTTTTGAAGGGGATTTAGAAACCAATTGCTGTTTTAACTAGAAACTACATCTTTTAAATATGTTGCTAAAATAATAAATGCCACTACGTTATGAATATGCAAATACAAGTTGCCGTGTTAAAAAATTCATCTGATTATTTCCGTGACACTTCTAATAGCCTCACATGTCTCAGCCCACATCACACATTTGTCCGCATTCTCACATCCATCCTTCCTGCTTTCTGCTTCTTAATTTTCTGACCATCTCGCAAAGCCCAAGCTTCTCCACAGAGACTTCCTTGACCATAAGACCCACACACCGCTCCTCTCAGACTTGCTGTTGGCCTGGGGTTAGTACCGCTCTCAAATCAAATGGTCTCTACTGACTAGTTTTAACATTTAACAATTTAACGTCTACAAGGACAAATTAGACCCTGTAGAACCAGGCCAGCTGCAGGCACAGGGTCATGGTCTAAAGCAGGTATTAGTTTTTGATTTAGGGAAGAACTGAAGTGTGTTTCAACTCCCCATGGCACCCTCGCCCATGCCCGCCACGAGCTTGAGATTCATTTAGTGATGACGGTGGGTAAAGTGTCAGGGGAAGTAAAACAATATATAGACTCTAGGCCATAGTCATATATTTCATAAACAATTTTAATTACTTTAGACAGATTAATTTAGAGTAGACTAAGGAGAAAACAACACAATTCCTCCACCAAAAGGTCATCCAAAAAGGTGAATGTTCTATAGGTAGATGGGATGTATGGAAAGGCCATCACTAGAGACCACCATTTCTGGGTCCCTACCCTTAGGAAGCTGATGATGATTCCCGTTTGAGGAATGATGTGACACATTGAGAGTTCCGCTTATACTCTCTACAGTTTCTACTAAATGTAAGCTCCATCATGGCAAAGACTGTGTCTGTATTGTGCATTCCTTAATGACGAACCCAATACCTGCATATAGTAGTCACTAAATAAAATTAAATGAATGCAGAATTGCTCTTCAACATACAGGAGACAGAACATGAGGGGAAGGGGAGTCCGTACTTTCTAAGACTGCAAAGGTGGCAAACACTGCAGTAATTCAGCCTGTGCTCTAAATCGTTGAACGAGAAGCATCCGTGGACACCATCCTCCAAGAGAGCGGGGTCTTCAAGGGTCCAGGGATATCCAGTCACACCAGGACACTGGCTGGGGAGGGATGAGGGCAGGGGCCATGCTGCAGCCAGTAGGTGCTCAGGAGAACCAAGTCCAAGTTGAGGCTGGCCTGGAATGTTTGCAGAGGACAGCTGCTTAATCCCTGGCCCCACTGGACAGGCAAGTGGGGGTTAGTTTTTTCAGTCAAAACTGGCTCCCAAACTCAAGTCACAGTGGGTCTAGAGGATTTTACTCTGAGTGAAGCAAGGGGCTTGATAGTCAGCAACTTTGTCTCTTGATGTGAAAAAGTAATAAATACATACAAGCAAACACCTTCCACTTAAGCTTAAGCCTCTAAAAGATGCAAAGGTTACTTCTATTGGGAGAGGCATAGAGACATGCTGTATACATTTTTGATAGTTTTATTGATGTATAATTGACATACAATAAACTCATGTTGTGATGTACAATGTGATTAGTTTTGACATATGTATATACTTGTGAAGCCATCACCACAATCAAGATACGAACATATCTATCACCTCGCCGCCTGGAAAAAAAACAAAAAACAAAAAGCAAAAAACAATTTCCTCGTGCTTCTTTGTAATCTCTCTGTGCTGTTCTTGATCTATGGCCTTGGAGCTCCAAACACATCTTTGCCTGCTCCATGAAAGTGGACCTGGGCCATTTTTGCAGCTGGCGCCTTGTTTAGCTTCGTCAGTAGAGGGTGCTGGAGAGCTATCACAGGAGGAAAGGGTTTTGCTTCTGGATTCTGTTCCCAGTGCTGGGCCAGGCTTGGGCAGTGCCCAGCAGCCAGCAGCAACAGACGGTCAGAAGCTTCCCCCCGGCGCTCCCTTGGGCACATTCTTAGCTGAGTGCCTCCAGGAAGACACCTCCTATGGAAAGCCCCCCAGGCACCCCAGAGGATGGATCTCGGTCAGGTTGCACCAGAGCTGACACAGCCGCTTTCTTTGCTATCCAGTGAGCCAAAGCTGCCCCCTCTCCAGCAAGATCTGTATTTCAACCTTGGGAGGAGGCGGGGGGGTGATGCTGGGGCCTCCCCCCAATACTCAGTCTCAGCATATAGGTTGATAGTTGCTCCTTGTATCTGCTGTTCCTGTAGAGTTGTTTTTACCTCTTACTAGCCAGCTCTGGTTTCTCCAATCTCCTGGTTCTGTGTATTAAACTTTCTCAGTTTGACTTACTGCCTTACTCCCCTCTCTAGGTTGGACCTGGACTATCCACCCAACTATCTATCTGTCTGTCTGTCTGTCTGCCTGTCTCTCTGTCTATTATCTGCCTACCCTCCTCTGTATCTGCATACCTGTTATAGCTAGACAAACTCCTAACCATCCCTTTTTGCTACTCCTGTTTCCCCTAGGCAAACACCGATGTGTTTTCTGTCACTGTAGATTCGAGTTCATTTTCTAGAATTTTGTATAGATGGAACCCAAAGATTTTGTCCTGTGTTTTTGTTTCTCCTATACACTTGAGGAGTTTCCTATAAACTATAGGAGTTTCTCCTATAAACTTTACAATTGGAGGTCCGACACTCGGTCTAGGATGCTGTGAGCTGATATTTGCATCTGGATCCAAATTCTTTTTTGCGTATAGATATCCAGTTGTTCTAGCATGGCTTACTGGAAGGATGATCATTTCTCCACAAAATTGCCTTGTACCTTTGCCCAAAAGTAGTTCTCCAGATGCATGTGAGTTTATTCTGGACTCTTTGTTCCATGCATCTATATGCCTGTCTTTATACAGTGCCACGCAATATGGTTATATAGTTATATATAGTTAGTTAACAGAGCTTTATAATAAGTTTGGAAATCAGGGAGTATTCGTCCTCTAACTTGTTCTAATTTTTCAAATTTGCTTTTGACTATTGTAAGCCAGTGAATTTCCATTTGAATTTTAGAATCCTCTCAGCAATTTCTACCCCCACAAAAAAAAGCATTCTGAGATTTTGACTGGGATGATGTTGAATTTATAAATCAATTTAAAGAGAATTGGCAGCTTGACAATACTGGGTTTTCCAACCCATGAGTATACATCCCTGTTCATTACTGGGTCTTCTTTAATTTCCCTCAGCAATATTTTATAATTTTTGGTTTACAGGGTTGCATATCTTTTGTCAGATTTATTTCCTAAATATTTCATATGTGTGTGCTATTGCAATGACATTGAATTACACATTGATCACTGCTAGTATATAGAAATATAATGGATTTTTATGTATTGAACTTATATTCTGCAACCTCAGTAAATTCGCTTTTTCTGGTAGCATTTTTAGAGGTTCCATCAGTCTCCATAATCATGTTGTCTACAAGTAGAGACAGTTCTACCTTTTCCTTTTTCTTTTTCTTGCTTTATTATCATCGCTAGAACTTCCCAAACAATGATGAACAGGAAGGGTGAGAACAGACTTCCTTGTCTTCTTGATTTTAGGGAACAAGCATTAAATCTTTCATCATTAAGTATGACGTTAGCTATGGGTTTTTCATAGGGGAGCTTTATCAAGTTGAGAAGATTCCCTTCACTTCCTCATTTGCTGGGAGTTTTCATCAGGAATGGATGTTGGATTTTGTCACAGGCTTTTATAGTGTCTATTGAGGTGAACACACAGTTTTTCTTTTTTAGCCCATTACCATGGTAAATCACATGACTTCATTTTCAAATGTTAAAACTTTTTCATTCTTAGGATAAACCCCACTTGGACATGAGGTCATTTTTTAAAATATTTTGTTGTTTTTCTTCTCAAAAAAGGCAAAAATTGAAACTCAAGAGAAGGGAAAGTAAAATAGGAAGGAAAATGTGGTGTTTTCTCTTTCATTCTTTACTCAATTTTAGTCAGTAATTTGGATATTGGGGAAGACTATAATTTATGTTTGCTGCCAATTAGTTCTCACTGTGATTTCCAACACAAGTCTTTTTGTGCAATTTCTGAGATGTGGTTAATGGAATTATTTTTAATATGCCATCTGCTAGTCTTCTAATTTTAGCACCAGTAACAGAAACTAAGATTTGGTAAAATATGTAACAACCTTATAGAATTTGAATCTTATTTGTAATTTTTCCACAACAAAAATAATATCCAAGTGGTTTTTCTCTGTATTGGGTAAGAATAGCGGGTTGTATACTTTCTCAGAGCCTTATCTTCCTTTTCAACTTTTGCCATGGACCTGATATTTCATAGTTATCATGAATAAGTGAATTCTTGCATAAGCCTCAACTGTATTCAGGTATGAGCTTCAGCTCTAAAGTAGCAAGGAATTTTTTTCGAAAGTTTCAATTTCATCCTAAGTATTCTCCCATACTGTTTGGACATCTCTTCTGGGCAGTCATTTTACCTAGATTTGTCACACATCGGGACAGCATTTTTTTGTACTGAATAAAAGAGATAGTTATAGGTAATCTGTTTAAAATGTGGGTATATGTCCATTATATATATATAGCTTTGGTCATGCTGTTGTTCCTGGCAAAACACAAATAGAACATATTACAAATGGAGAAGGAGGAGTGCCTTTTATGCAAGTCTTTCTCGTTTATTCAGTTCAAGGAGGGTTTGGGGAATGCCAACTCCACACAGGGTTCCTTTGTTAATAGTATTTCTTAATTTGTTATCCCTCTCCTAAATGATGGTATTTTATCATTTCATTCGATAGGTCTATTTTAACAGAGAGATGGCTACTCTTAGATTAGTCATATGATGGATGATCACATAATTTATTTCATTCAAGTAGGGAGAGTTTTTGCCTTTCTGGAAATCCCATTATCCTTAAAACTTTGCCCTATTTTCTTCTTTTCACAAAATTACCTCCTTAGCTTAATTACAAGTGTAGTGTTTTCCCACAGGCAATATAATATCTACTTACCCTAAACACCCCAAAGTCAAGAAAACTTAGAGTGTTAAGTAAAATTGATCTGTTCAGTTCAGATCGAAAACAACATTACAGCTTACTGGTTAATCAATGTAAATTTTGCTAATGCCATAAGGAGTCAAGTCCATTTATAAAAGAACACGTGTGCAACCTATTTCTGTCTCTTTCCTGCAATGTTGATTTGATCTCCCTAAGGTAGTTCTATAAGACAAATAAGAATATTTTCTCAAACTATTCTAGTTGGATAACATGAGATGTGTCCAGATGAGGAAGAAGACATGTGCAGGATTGTATGGAAACATCTGTTGACATGGAAACCTGCCTCTGTTCAGGAATTTCAAACCTGAGCAGCTAGTTTTAATGGCAGATTTACGTGTTCTTCCTAAGGAGAATGGGGACAGTAGAGATCAGAAGAACAAGGGGTCCACCCTCTTCACCAAATTTAATTCTTGAAAAGTAAGTCTAAGCTGACAAAAATATTCCTTCACAGGGGAAAATGTTACTGTGGTTACATTTCCCGACCCAATGAATATAAATAAAAAGTATAATCCATATCATACACAGTAGCAAAGATACCACTAATAGAAACTTCGTTCAGATAAAATAGCAAAGTATTGCTACCCTTTGTATAAGCCAGAAGAGATGGACCACTTACGGGTCCCTCACAGAGGAGGACAGCCCTACCTCCCGATACCAAACAATATCGCCTCTAGCAGCAATACTGGGCTAACACATGCCTTAGTTAAAGTTTTACTCAAATTCCTTTGGCTTAGAATTCAGGAAGGCTTTTGAGGGATCCTGTGGCTTTTTCAACTCCCCTAGAGCCATCCATAGACGTCTGGCTTGCTGCCTCCTTTTTCCTAGCGTATTTTTCCCCCTGCTAAGCAAAACTTTTCATTCCCAATTATCCTCTTAACCTTAAAATCACCTCAACATAATGTAGCCGCTGTTAACAGCTATGAGAGTGGTTCACACTTCACTGGGAGGCCGTAAAAAAAAATTCACGGGGTCTGAAGCACAGACTTTTTAGGCTTTTCCTACAGAGGTTTGCGGAGCTTTGAAAGTGCTCTTAGGAACTGAGGAGGTGAGAGGTGTCGCAGAGAACACGTTCTGGCTGCGAAATCGGTCAGTTTTCAGTGACTGGATGGATGAAGGGTGCCAAAAACGGAGCTCTTCACTCAGCCCGCCGTGAGGAGAAGGAGATTCCAAGCCATGGAAATGTCCTCTGATGGACACTTCATCCTCAGGGGATTTGAACCCAAAGCCTTCTCCTGTTCCTTTGCATTTGGCCCCGTGTCCTAGTTCTTCAGAACTTTCTAAGGAAGGGAAAAGAAGTCAGGTCGGCCTTTGGGAGAGCTTCCATCGCTTTTCAAGACCACCGCCTGCATCGTGCATACCTAACAGCTGAACAAAGTCAAGTGAAGTGAAGTGTCGGGATAAAATCGGCCCCGTTCAAGTGGCACCAAGAGTGGCTCTTGAGAGAAGGTGAAGTGTAGGATTCTGCAGGGTCCGAAAGAGTCTAGGGAACAAGGACCCATCCTGGGAAAACCCCAGACGGAACAAACTGGAGAAAATGTAGAATAAGATGGCTACAGGGGACCCAGACTCAGGGACCCAACACAACTGATGTAAACATTTACAGATGCTCAGAAAAGGAGATGATGAGCGTGAATTTGTAGCTCTCGAGGAGTCCATTCAACCTGTAATTAGTCAACAGAGGTAAAAGGCAAGGAGTGTCCATTTGCCTGGAAATCCAAATGCGCGTAGTTCCTCAGCTGGTAGTACTTTTTCCAAATACACCACACAGACGAGGTACCAGAGAAAGGGGGTACAATTCCAAGCTTTGTCACTTGCTTGTCACAGGAATTTTAGAACTTATCCAAATCTCTGTGGTTTAAGCATTTTTGAAATGCAAGTCAAATGCTTGCATTTGGATCTCCGGGTTGTTTGAAATATCAAAGGGGATACAATGTGTAGGAGTATGTTGGAAATTAGAGTCCTGGATAAGATGCTAAGAATATAGTCAATCAAGGAGTAAGGAATTGCTGACTGTTCTCTGAAGTCAGCTAGGTACTGTGGAATTACAGCTCGCAAATGTGAACACCCTTTGCATTTTCATGAGTTCTTGGTTTTGTTTTTTTTTAATATCCTCCTACCACCTATATTATTTACTTCTATTTTTTCTGTAAATCAGATCATCTTTTGATTTCTTTTGTGATTATTTATGTCTCACCCTAAAAGTGATATTCATTCTTTTTCAGAGGTTGGTGTGCTTCTTACATCATTGTAATACATGTTAAAATAAATGCATACTTATTTTTGTTTTTAGATTTGTTTATTTATTTATTTGACAGACAGAGATCATAGGTAGGCAGAGAGGCAGGCAGAGAGAGAGGAGGAAGCAGGCTCCTTGCTGAGCAGAGAGCCTAATGTGGGGCTCGATCCCAGGACCCTGGGATCATGACCTGAGCTGAAGGCAGAGGTTTTAACCCACTGAGCCACCCAGGTGCCCCAAATGCATACTTATTTTAAAAATTTAAGTTCTCCCTATACCTTGGTTTCATACACATTGCTAGAGAAGAAAGCCTTAAAATTCAGGCAAGAGGTTAAAACTGGACAAAGTAAAAAATGAAAGCTCTCAAAGCTTTTGGCAGTTGTTATTTGATCCTTTTTCAAATATAATCAGTCTCCTCCTAAAAAGTGCTGTATTGATTTTTAACGTACAGTGAGTTGGAATTTTATTTTGAAATGTCTTTACAACAACTAAGTCATCGGAAGTGTAGAGTTCCAAGAAAAATTTTTATTGAGGTTTTTAAAATTCTGTCTTGATCCAGCAACTTCTGTTCCCCAGAAGAAGGGCACGCTGTCACAATCTACAGTTCAGAAGGGTGGGCTTTTCTGAAATGCATGCTTCCGAAGGCAGATTTTAAATTTCTTCACACCGTTCTAGCTGTAGTCCCCCAGGCTGGCATTAAAATGTAATTTTAATGATAGAATTTAAAATAAGGTTATATTCTGTGACTGTTTGGCACAGACATCCAATCCAAGAAACTGAGGGCTCTAAATGGGGAAACCAAGACCGTGCAAATCCACTCAAGCCAGAGTGCCTCACTCTTCCTTTCCAGGGTCTAATTACTGCCATCGAGGTTTATTACCACTTTTCAAATTACCCAGGTCGGCATCACCCTCCATGACAATAGGATTCTTCCGAGGCACCTAAGGCGTACAGGGCCCACCCCCACCCTGCCCAAAATGTGTGGAACACCAGTCAACATGCTCCAGAGGGCAGGGGTGAGGAGATAAACAATAACAGGCCCTGCAGGCCTATGATCTGCTCCCATTTCGGCGCCGAATATAGTGGTTCCAAAACCAGCTTATGTGCCGAGAGAATGCCTGATGTCCTGACATAGGCTGGGTTATAGGCAACCATTGCTGGAAGTTCAATAATATATACCAGGACAGTTAGGCAGAGAGGAAATGCTGCAGTAAATACACAGTCTATTTGACTGAAGGTATTTTTGAAGGCTTTGCTATTCCATTAGGCACTATAAATCACTAAGATGGGGTGTTTCATCTCTCAAACTGATTTTACCGCATACTTCTTTTTTAGGGAGTATCTGAGGAGACCAGTGACCCAAGGGACCACTGCTCTAAAAAGATATCATTGCTATTTGGGGATAATATAAAAATAATCCAATATGATATCGGAGGTTACCTCTTCATATATTTTTAAAACATGTTACTTTTGTGCTGTGGAATTGCCCTAGATAAATATTTCGTAAACCTTTGTGAGCCTCTGCTTATTCAGCTTAATAACCTCTTTCTTTGTGGCTTCTGAATAATGTAAGAATTTGATTCATTATTTAGAAATCTGAGTAGCTACAGTAATGAGGTAGATATTACATTTAATCGAGACTGCCAAACTGCAGAGCCCGCCAATCTCGCAGGGCATCAAACCTAACTGCATTTTCATACTAGCTTAAAAATAAAAGAAACAAAGAGAGAAAGAATTCACTTTCAAAAGTCAGAAAAAACACTTTGTCAATGGCTAGTGACCCTGGAGGTGGCTTTTTGCTTACGGAAAGGCACAGATTAATTGTTTTCAATCCAAATGCCAAGACTCTTAGCTCCCATTTTAATTTGAAACAAATCTTACCCTCCATCTTGTCCACAAGACCCTACCTACAAAGCGATAAGGCTTGTAATGGCTGTCTGGCATGGTGTCGACTTTCGAAGCCGTATACTATATATGTTTTGGAACTAAATATTTCTTCTTCCCATTGACTCTTGACCCCCTCAGAACAACTGTCGCCTCCTTCCAACACTTTGACTAAGTAAGAAGTCAGTTGGCTGTAAGTGGTGATGAAGAAGATGTCATGTGATTAATGCTACAGTTTAGGCTATTGTGATTAGTCACAGGAAAAACAGTTAAACTTCCTCCCTGAGAAACATGGTATGTTAACAGCAAATGGCCTGCCTGAAGCCCCATAGTAAGAAAGAGTTGGGCAGTGTTAAAAGCTGCCTATTGATTTGTGCCCCGACTGAAAGCCATGCGCTGATGTAAATGAAAATGTGTCAAGAGTTGATATCGATTTTTTTTTAAATCAGACCATCTCTGGGGAAATACTGCTAGCCATACTACTGCTCTTGTCTATGAGTGAAATAAGGTTCCTTTCCACAAGACTACACATGTCCAGACATCAAATTTTCCTCTTTAACTGAGGTAGGGTAGGATGCTAGTCCATGGGCTGCAGTCTCTGCTTGGGAAAAAAAAGAAAAAAGAAAAAAAGAAAAAAAGGGCCCAGAATCCCTATATGCAGGAATAAAATAAGAAAGAGAATATAAAGCTTAACAAGGATGTGTATGTGGGAAGGTGTGGGGATCCATGCACACCTACCTACCGACTGGTCTGTTGGTATAGGGCTCATAACATACACATAGGCTAAAGCTAGGAATTTTTACCCCGTGTGTCCCAAAAGAAATCATTTCTGAAAGATATGTTTATTTTTAGAAAATTCGATTTGAAGATAACCATAATATAGGGTGGGAAGTGAAATCTGTTAGCTTACAGACCATGAAGTTAGGGCTTTTCTTCTCCTTCAGTTGGTAGGAAAACTAGCCACACACACACACACACACACACACACACACACACACACACACACCCCGTAGAAATAACTTCCTGAGCAGTGCTTTATTCATAGACCGCAGTGCCTGTAAATATTGATGAACAATATAAGGAAAGGCCAAGACTCATAATAATCATGCAGCTTTGGGTCAGATCTATGGGGGTTTCAGCTGCCCTTCATGATCCAGCTGGAGTAGGGCATGGACTCTAATATTGGGCAATTAAAATGGAAAATTAGTATGGAAGAGGAAAGAGGTCATCGTCTGCCAATATATGTGAACTATTTGAAATCAACTATTGGGATTAGAGAAACCCTAATAAACTGATAAGGGAAAGGCCATTCCCTCCATGGTAGCTTAAAGAGCTAAATCCACTTAGTTTGATTCACTGGGTTTAGGCACACACTTGTGATTTAAAAAACATATATATATTGCCAATTGATTAACTTTTGCTGATTACTCAATGACCTTTGAGATATTCCAAATTTTACGATCTATATACTTTGCCTTTGAGATTAAAGGGAAAACAATAATCTGAAATGGACCTTAGAGAATTACTGTGATGAGATCATTCTGTACTCAATGTCCTACGTTAAAATTTAGGAATGTGTAGCAAAAATTTTCAGAAGACAGTTAATTACTTTGCTCATAACATGGTCTAAGTAGATGGAACTGTTCTGTTTAGGCCCCCTGTCTTAAAACAGTTGAAACTGATCTCTAGCTCTTAAACCAGGTGGCTTGTTGGACCTGTAGTTTAAGAAACTGAGGCTTTTGACTGAGTGTCTGGGGTTTCCCTAAAGAGGCGACCAGGGCAGCCCTCTGTGCAGCTGGGAAAACCAGGGCAGACCCAGAGATCTTTGCCCGTGGTGGTTCGAGACCAGCTCTTGGCTCTTCTGCCTCCTGCCATTCCTGTTGTTGTCTTGTTATTTAACCTTGGACACATGTTCATTAAGTTCTCTCTGACAACACAGTAAGCTCAATAAAGACAGACCCCATGCATTGTAGTTCACTAGACTGCCAGCAATGCCTCACTTTATTATGGCTCAAGGAGTAAAGTTACAAATACACACGCATGTGTACATATACAGACACAGGTGTATCTATGCATGTATTTATTTAAATATGTGTGTAAAAAGTAAGATGATCTAGCCATCCCTGTGACATTAAACTACCTAACCACTTTTCACATTTGAAATTAAAAAGCTATGTACATACCAGTGGCCTTACACAGTTATGCATTCAGGGATAAGCTCAAATCAACTCAGAAAATGTTATTCAGAATGAAAAATGTGCTTCCTTTCTTGTGGTTTTTATATAGCTGTTTAACATACACATTCACCAAATAATTCTAGGATGCCTTTCTCTCATGCTCAGGAATATAAATATCACTTTCAAATATATATACTTGAGGCAATGAGGTAAAATGATTCGAGAATAGCTATAAAGTCTGAAAAAATAGATAATACTAACTTATTATCTATATGTGATATAATATCAATACATCATTTATTATATGTTTGCCTCTTTTCAGATTTAGTGGCCACCCAGTATTTTCAAATGTATTGTCTAAAAGTATACATTTAACAAACTAATAGATCTTCTGATTTTGACTTCAGTTGCCAAATTAAAGGGTTTGGCTTCATTGATTTTTAAGTGTTAAGTTTCAGAGGAAAAAATCTAGCAGAAGGTTGTCACAGCCAAAAGCTTCCAGATTAAGCAAAAGATCATAACTTTATCATACCACCTTGAATGTTTTAGTATGTTCTTCACTTAGGATAAAAATCCGAGTTAGACAGCATATGTTAATATTTAATTCCCATCCTTCCCTTTTAGAAACCATCTTTGCTTTGTCAAGCACTCATGAAAAGAGCTGACAGGTAATGTCTATATATAAGTCATGTATTTGTTTTTTGTTTGTAGAAAAGAAATAGAAAAAAATTCACATGGATAAACCTAAAAATAAGAATGTATTACTTGCCAGCCCACAAAATTTTTGGTTCTCTGGAGATAGGATTAGCTTTAAAAATCTGTATTTAAAACCACCCCCCAAATATTTCTGATTACTTCTGTTCAAAGGGTACATGTTTTCCAGACAAGATCAGGAGTTTTCAGGGTGGTATACGGCTGTAGACCAGAGGGTACGTATTTCCCAAAGCACAAAATGCACTCCAAATATAGTTCTATGTGGAATTTTCAGATATTCACACCACAAGATTTGACAAGACTAGAAACAAACAAGAAATATGTAATGCAGTACTCATAATATGGACACATCTGAAAGTCTGTGCAAACAACCACGAATCACAATATACTATATAAAGGATGCTAAATATCCAGTAGTTCCTTTTCTAGTAATGCTTTGGGTCCCACATATGATTTAATGTTACTGGAAAAAAGTTTTTAAATGAGTTTTTCTTTTTACATGCCTTAGAACAGTAAATCCAATATACCCTAATAATAAAAGTAACCTTTTCTTCTAAGAACATCTATGTAGGATCAAGACTGTCAAAGCTTCCTTTAGTGGGTAATATACTGGTATTCACAATTTAAAATGTTTATTCTGCATATTCTGCTAAATAGAGTTAAACAATCTAATATCCAGTTATGTATATCTATATTTATAGATATTTATTTTATATCAATAAATAGTGACCTATTAATATGGTAGGCTAATTCAGGTGGTAAAAACCTTAATCTTTTTACTCTGTATTACTTGGGAAGAAAAGTAATCAGGAAGCTAGATGGAGTTCTATTTTTCCCCTTTTACTACACTAAAGAGATTGAGTTCAGTGAAGCATTTTATGCCTTTCTCCGTCAGGTGCATATTTACCTTTGCATTGCTAAATTATTTACCATAAATACATTTTTAACTCTAGCAAACCTTAAAATAATAAAGCTCCATTTTCAGGCTTTATACAAACATTCAAATGTTAATGTTACTAAGGAATATACTTTAAATTACAGAGCATTTTTATTCATTATTCTGTTGCCCCTGATGTGCTGTGAGTCAGGTCTCCCAACAATTTTGGAATGTTAGGGGGCCCCCTAGTGGCACCTGCATTCCTAGTAAATTTACAAACTCAAGAATAAAGTTAATGCTTTTCTTAACTAACTCCTTGGACCAATTCTCCTACCTAAACATATTTTTGATGACTTTTTGCCCCCAATTTTTAACCCTAAGTGGACTTCTTTTCATGTCCCGCATATGTGGTGTACATTTCTGGCATCAAAAATATAATAATTCTCGTCTCCAGTTATTCCAATGCGCAACTGCTAAAATCTCTTCTCACTTTTTCTCATCTTGTATAACCTTTCCAGTCCTCTCAGAAGCCACTTAGAGATTCAACATGAAAAACATTTTTTGTGGGAAATAAAATTCCTATATTAAATGATAAAACACACATCCAACCCGAATAGATGTGTGTTTTAATGTTAGAGTGGTACAGAGGCTTATCTTCATTCTACTTTCATCTAGCCAAAGGAAAAAATACAGAAAATGATACCTAGACTATGTTATCATTGGGGCAGCCGCCTAACAGGTTTAGAGCTTTCTAATATTACTATTAAGTGTGGTGATGATTTGATGATTGGCTGAAGAGTGATGTTCCCTTGGATCAAATGAGTAATTTGCAATAGTTCTAATGCCTTTCTAACCATATGCCCACAAAGCCTCTATCCCAGTCTAGACAGATCCTCCTCGATAGGCAAGGGAAGGCTTCCTGAGGGTTATAATATTTGCACAGACTCTTAAAGGACGAGGTGAAATCAGTCTCAGAATTATGGAGAGCATCCCTCACAATGAACACCACTTCAACAGGAATATAGAGATTAAAATAGCATGGATTTGCCCTGAAACTATTATTAAAGTGATCAGTTTCATTGAAACACAGAGGGAGAGGTGGGAATCACTGGAGGCACGTCCAGAGATAGAGCAGGGCCAGCCAGTTATGGAAGGGTTTGGGGGCCACGCTAAGGAGTTGGAAATTTATCCTGAACACAGTGGGAAATATTGTGATATCATCAGATTTGTTTTAGGAAGGGAGTCTAGGATGATAGTAGGGGATAGATTTGAGGAGGAATGAGATCTAAGTCAGAGTGAATATTTGGTCCGGGCAGGCAATGATGAAAGGTGGTGCAGTAAGTTGTAAAAGTGCTTCTGCAATAAAGTGAGGTCATTTCTGGGCCACCAATGCCCCAGGCAACAGTGGAATTAACTGGGATCTGAGCAAAGGCCCTAGCACCTCCCTGCCTCAGCTCAGCAGTCCATCAGTTTTGTCTTTGGTTATTCACCCCTTCCTCTTGGCAATTCCGCTGCCTCCTGTTGTGTCTCTGAGAGTGAGCGCAAGTGGGCCTCTGGTAGCCTTCAGCCCTAAGACAGACACGGGTTGTGTCGTCTAAATTGTACTACTGTGGAGGGTGTGAGGCATGGAAAAGGACGGAGTAAGAGTTGAGTCGCAGATTTTGCATAATGGTTAGATGTTAGATGTTGGGCATTAAAGCTGAGGAGCAGGACTGGCCGGCGGTTGGGGGGTACTGGGAAGATGGAAGCACTCATCACTGGTTTGTAGAGCCAATAAGAGAGAAGGAGCAAACGTGGACGTATCAGTCTTGCAGGATGTGTAACAAATGGCCACATAGTCAGCAGCTTAAAACAACACACATTTATTATCTCCTCATCCCTTTGGATCAGGAACCTGAGCACGGCTGAGCTGGGCTCTCCAGTCTTGCCTGGCTGCAATCAAGGTGCCAGCCAGAGCTCGGTTCTCTGGAAGCTCACCTAGGAAAGTGTGAGCTTTCCTGACAGTCTTATATAATGCAACAAAACCACAAGAAGGCTGTCCCGCCCGTCATCTTCACCATGTTCTTGTGGTTAAGAAGCAAGTGATAGGTCCCACCCACACTCAGGTGGAAGCGATTATACAGCGGCACAAACATCAGGAACCAAGGATCATGGGAGCCAGCCCAAGATGTCCATCATGTGAGCCTTTTATAAAGCTTAAAAATGTGAGATTTCTGGGTGTCTTTACTTCCAACTGTCAATTCAAGGAAATTTCACTATAGTATAACTGTGACCAATATTACACTGGGTTAGGATCATAAGAAAAAGGATATATATCCTGGAAGTACGTACTGTCAAAAGGTGGGAAGAAATATATTCTTTCTGATCTTCAATATCCACTCAGGAGGGGTAATGTCATACATCTAATAAAAATTTGGTCTTTGGACTTTCGTATGCCTCTGAAAAACCTGTTTATTGTTTGGATGCTATAAATGACAAAATCCAGAAACTTCTCCTACCAGATGATGTCACACAGAATTGTTGCTAGTTGCTTCCTGTCCACTCTGAAGTTTGGCTGATGTGAATATTTAGTGAAGCATTAGAACTGACTTTAATTCCTTTCTTTGGGCACCTCTTTCTTGATCTTCCCCTCAAAAAAACCCATGACTTTTTGAAAACAAGAGACAATCCTAAAATGCCTTATATTATACTTCTTCCAACTTCTAATTCTCTTTTCTTCAAAATACCTTCTGTACTCAGCCTTCTCCATTCACATTTCTACCAAGGGTGATGTATTAAGCGTCATGTCTGGATAAATCAGCATCGGTCTCCTGCCGGCTGTCCTTACTCTAATATCTCCTCCCCTCTCGGTCACTGCTATTCCAGACTGAATTGTGCTTCTATATAAAAACTTCTAACAAGCAGTTTTCTCCAATCATTTGTGCTGCTGCTCTGTTTCCTACACTACCATCTACATACACTTAACGTCTGGCTTTTCAAAGATCTGTCATTTAATACACCTTCCATTCAGTCTTACTTCCATTCTTCAGTACAAACCATCTTTACCCTTCCCCCACCCCGAATAATGCCCTTCTGGTCACTACACAAGGCAGGCTTGTTTCTGTTTCCTTATCACTCATATTGTGCTCCCAGCTTGAATCGTTCATACCCTATCATCATGCACGCTCTAAGAACAATGAATAGAGTTCAAACCACCGAGACTCCAGGTAAAGAATGAGGGAAAGGTAACATGTATATAATAGAAAAAAGAAAGAAAGAAAGAACAAATGTATAACATAACTTAGAAGGTAGTGGACAAGGCAGGGCCAGAAGGTTAGAAAAAATTGGGTAGAATGAGCAAGGATGTTATGACATCCTAGAAGTCAAAACCAATCCCTAGAGTCAAGCCAGCTTGGTTAGCCTGGATGAATGTATGTATCAAGAGCCAAGATGAGCAGAAAGGGGTGGACGGAAAGTATCCAAGGAAACAAAATCCCAGGGGACGAGAGAGTTCACGTGCAGGGATTTTCTCAGGCTCTGTAGGGATAGGGGAAGCAAAGAGGGTAGGCAGACGCACATTCACCTGCTTGATAAAACAACAGCTTAATAAGAGATGCACTATTCTGCGGGAGACCCAGAATCTCCCATGACCCAGTGTACCTCCCATGCAGGCAGCTAGGTGCGTCTGAAGATCATGATCTTTAAAGCCAGTCAGTCATGGCTTCTAATTCCTTTTCCATCATTAGTTAGCTGTGTGGCCTTGGACTACACAAGACAATCTTATGGAACTTCCTCGAGCCTTCATTCACTTATCAGCAAAATGTGAATGATATGGTTTTATAAGGCTCAAATATATGCATTAAGTGTATGTATACATGAAATAGCTGACATCTAGCAAGTATATACACATTTATTTTTCTTTGCCTTCGGCCAGAACCAAAATGGCTACCGAATCACATCTGAGATCCGCAGGACCTTCTCTAAGCTCTTGCTATCCATTCAGCCAGCCTCACACATTGTGCCATTTGTCACAGAATGCTCTGTGGGTTCTCTGAGTTTCAATTATTTAAGCTAATTTCCCCAGTGATATTATGAATTCCTTAAGGAGAAGCTTCCCACTGCTAAGCTCATTATAAAGACTCAGACAGCAGTTGCTATTACAATGCATCTCAATGTCCCTCTTCATTTGTTCATTCAGTCAACAACTATTTGTTGAGCCCCCACTATGTGCGATGCACTATCTGGGATTCGTTAACAAGAATAAAGGTGTGGCTTCCTGGAGCAAGACCTGGATTACATCACCACGGCATGGGTTAGATCTTAAAAACAGGAGAATCTGCGAGCGTCTAGCCCAACTCTAATTTTACAAAGGTGCGATTAAGAATTAAAGAGAGGACACTTGACTTTTCACTTATTCTTCACTAACCACTTCTTTGCCTATGAAGTCATTATAATTTTTAAAAATAAAGAGAAAACTCTAGGATTTTTTTAACTGAGTCAGAGTGTGCGAGTCCATTGTTTGCTGTCTGCCGTGTCGCTGTGTCCGTGAGCCCCCACCTCTCAGAACACTGCCAGCAAATGTGCATGCCATAACCTGCAGAGGTCTACCAGAAAACTCTGGCTTCTTTGCTTTTACCCCAGTGTGCAGGGAAAAAAAAAAAAATCCATCACAGAAACAGAGGCAATTACAGAAATATGCAAAGACATTTGCTACTTTCTTTGCTAGGGAGGGCCAAGATGGCGGCTTCCTCCAGTGGCCAATCTAAACCATCATTGATTGATACTTTGAAAAGACATATCTAAGCATTTATATAGAGAGGTACCTTTGAATCAATAATATGGGACTGGCATCTGAAGACTTGGTGGCTTTAATCAAAGTGTTTGCTCAACTTTCTTCAATACTTCAATACTTGATCCACAAACTTATTTCAAGATTAGAATGACAAGGTGAAGATTAATACCTCTCATACAGTGGGGCTAATGAGGCACGACTTATTAATCCTCCAAGAAAATCTTAATTAGACATTGGAGCACCGCTTATTTCATTGTTAAATACTACCCAATCCCTGAAGAATTGGAAAATAAATAAGGACTAAAATAGAAAGTGGTGTTATAATTAGGCCCCCTGAAATGCAAGCAATGCTTATTTTCTTCCACATAGAAAGTGCTCATGACTTTTTTCCCCTAAATAACTCAGTATTAGCATTTGTAACAAAAATATGACACATTCTTGAAACCGCTAGACATGTGGACATTAGAGAAATAGCAGATGATGACTCAACAAACTCCAGTTTTATTGCTGATTTTCAGCTGCAGCAATATTTATCATGTCCGGGTTAATTAGCAAAATGATTCATTATTTACTTCTTGTTCATTTCGTAGTTTCTACCAAGTAAGAGACACTAGGATTTCATAGTGCAAGTCCATGTCTTTTCGAACTGCTTCTTTTTATTTCATCCACACTTTTTCAGTCTGTCCATCAGACTCAAAAGGGAAGCAGGGGGATGGGAGGAGCAGGGCTGCAACCTGCAACGTAAGGCAATAGCAGACATTCACTCCCGCTTCCCAAACAAAATGGCGGAACATAGCATTCCCGTGGTAATATGCATGAGTACCAAGTTTCCATGAGTAAGTTCATGATGAGAATGGAAAGGAAGAAAAGAGAGGAGAGGAGAGCAGAAGGGGGGAGAAGTCTTGGGACATGAATTTACCACTTTAGAGTAAGTCTTCTTGCTGAGATCTAGGTGGGGAAAATGTTGGCATTTTACATACAGTTACTTACAAAGTAGACTAATAAACCAGAATGTCAGATTGTGTCAATCGCATCTAATCCACAACAAGCGAATAGCCTTACACAGATGGAAAATGCGTAAAATGCACAGATCTCCTGTGTAAACAACCTCAACTAAGATCTATTGATTAATGTTGTCTTACTTATCATTCTGTTTAAAAGCATAGCCTACATTCTTTTCACCTTCTTTTTTGAAAGAGAAAAATCATTAACATCTAAGCCTCACATTTCAAAAGCTTCAAGCTTTCACAGGTCTCCTAATCTTTAGCAGAAGGAGAATTGTACAAGTACAGTGTTCCCAAAAAATGTCAATAAATCTCTCCCCATTACTGGAGTTTCAGAAATATAGCAAGTGGACCCTCAGTATAAAGTTTTGAGGAGTCAATTTAACAGTTATTCTGGTTGTTGTTATAGTAGATAAAATTATTGAGAGGTTATTTTCTCTCCACTCATACTAAACCCCAAAAGTTGTTTCTCCTTGTTTTAAAGAGACTATTCTGGGAGCACCGGGGTGGCTCAGTTGGTTAAGCTTCCAATTCCTGTTTTTTGGCTCAAGTCATGATCTCAGAGTCACGAGATCCAGCCCCAAGTCAGGCTCTGTGCTGGGTGGGGAACTTGTTCAAGACTCTCTCCCTCCTCCAACCTCCCCCCCCCAAAAAAAGTGAATGGAATGGAATGGAATAGAATAGAATAGAATATTCTGAAGAATAAGAAATTAACTGGTAAGGCTAAGGTTTGAGGTTGACCCTCTACTCTTGCCTCGAATAATACCTCTTGCCCCAGCTATAATGAACAGGTGTTCTTATTCATAAGTATCTTGTGGTACTCATAAAAGTATCATAGGGGAAGCAATCAGAATATTTAGAAACAATCCTGGAGACACATACAGCCTCCTCACTTCTTAGCTGTATGATCTTTGATCAGATTAAGTTAACTTCTCTGAGTTCTACATTTCAAAGTGTGGGGGGGGGGTGCTAATAATACCTACTAAGTTTGCTTTGAGAATTTTAGGATATAATATATGTGAGAGGAGTTCTCCATAAGATACCAACCAATAAATAAATGCACAAAAGGGACCAGGACAGGAAAGATCAAGGGAAATCCATGAAAACCCATCACTGCTATTTTTCAAGTAGCTGAAGGCTCATATTCTCTTCTGCACAGATCCAGAGCAGCAAGATAAGCACTACCACCTTGGAAGGGTCATCTGAACAGGAAAGAAAGTTGTCATTTACTCTTGTAAATCCACATATGCTTAGATGCTACTGACAGGAAAAAAATAAAAATAAAAAATTAATTTAATGCTTGACTAAGAAGAATGTTTTAAACATACTTCCCTATTGCTTCCCAATTTGCCTCCCCCTTTCTGTGCAGAGTCGAAATCTCGCTACTCTGAATCAGATGGATAATGTAGTTTCAGTTCATTAGGTCTGGTTACCTTGTATTATTCATTCATTCACTGGACCAGTGTTCATTGACTCCTGCCTGTCAGGTCCTGCACGAGGCAGGCGCAGTCTACCTTGCACATGACTTACATCTAGCAGGATCACTCACCCACTCAACTTCTCCCGCTGGAGCTCCTTCATCTGTGAGATGAGGGAAGCGGACATAATGTCCACCACAGTCTCTTCCAGTTCTGATATTCTCAGTCTTTTTTCTCTCTGTGGATTTCCTTCTTCTTTTTTTTTTTTTTAAGATTTTATTTATTTATTTGAGAGAGAGAGAGGAGAGTGCAAGAGAGAGAGCATGAGCAGGGGAGAGGGGCAGAGGGAGAGGGCCCTGCTGAGCAGAGAGCCCAGTACAGGGCTTGATCCCAGGACCCTGGGATCACAACCCGAGCCAAAGGCAGCTGTCTAACTGACTGAGCCACCCAGACACCCTTTTCTCTATGGATTTTCATTCTTTATTCTTCCCCAAAGACTCAGAATCTTCATGGTGATCTTTCCCTCTTCATTAAATTATGAAATATTTATAAGTATGTGTGTATATATACGCATGTATACACACACACACACATAAACATGTCAGTACATATATACACATATGTATATGGAATATAATCTGTTTCCTAAATAGAATTCGCCCATTCCCTTCATGCATCACACATTTTTTGAGTTTCACTGAGAAAAGACACTGTGCTATTATTTGTGGAGGTATATACCCACAGATAGACTTGTTGACCTGTCCCTGTCCTCTAAGCACTTATTTTATAAAGAAGAGACAAATATATTCACAATTAATAAAATATCAGGATCCTCCCTTTAGAAGAAAAAAATTATTTCAGTTGATAGGACCAGAGAGGGTTTCTTATAGACAGTGGAGCTAGCTAACAAGAGCCTGGAAGAAGGTTAAGCAAAATGAAAGCTAAGAAGAAAATAGTCGGAGCAGAGGAAGAGAATAAGGACAGAGTTTCTGGAAAAATTACTGGCCATGATGGACATTTCATGTGCAAAACATGAGCGATGAGATTCTTAGAGGACATTGAGGCCACATGTGAATCACAATGCCAAGTTCAGGTGCTGGAATTTTATGCCATTGGCTAGCGCTGCCTAATGCAAGCCATAGAATTATTTTTTTAATTTTAATTTTTTTTCAGTGTTCCAAGATTCATTGTTTATGCACCATACCCAGTGTTCCATTCAATACATGCCCTCCTCCTATCACCAGGCTCACCTAATCCCCCATCACTCTCCTCCCCTCCAAAACCCTCAGTTTGTTTCTCAGAGTCCACAGTCTCTCATGGTTTGTCTCCCTCTCGGATTTCCCCCAATTCCCTTCTCTCCATTTCCCAGTGTCCTCCATGTGATTCCTTATGCTCCACAAGTAAGTGAAACCATATGGTGGTAATTGACTCTCTCTGCTTGACTTATTTCACTCAGCATAATCTCCTCCAGTCCTGAACATGTTGATACAAAAGTTGGATATTCATCCTTTCTGATGGAGGCATAATACTCCATAGTGTATATGGACCACATCTTCTTTATCCATTCATCTGTTGAAGGGCATCTTGGTTCTTTCCACAGTTTCATGACTGTGGCCATTGCTGCTGTGAACATTGGGGTACAAATGGCCCTTCTTTTTACTACATCTCTATCTTTGAGATTAATACCCAGTAGTGCAATTGTAGGGTCATAGGGTAACTCTATTTTTAATTTCTTAAGGAATCTCCACACTGTTTTCCAAAGTGGCTGAACCAACTTGCATTTCCACCAACAGTGTAAGAGGGTTCCCCTTTCTCCACATCCTCTACAACACTTGTTGTTTACTGTCTTGTTAATTTTGTCCATTCTAACTGGTGTAAGGTGGTATCTCAATGTGGTTTTTATTTGAATCTCATATATATAATTTTTATACTTTAGTGGCCTCATTAAAAAAGAAAAAATGAACAGGAACAGGTAAAATTAATTTTAGTGACACATTTCCTTTTAGTTAGTACAAGCAAAATATCTTATTTTTAAAAAAAAAAAGATTTTATTTATTTACTCATGAAAGACAGAGGCAGAGGGAGAAGCAGGCTCCCATGGAGTAGGGAGCCAGATGTGAGACTAGATCCCAGGACCCTAGGATCATGATCTGAGCCAAAGGTAGACGATTAACCCACTGAGCCATCTAAGTGCCCAAAGAAAATATCTTCTTAACACATAAACAAGAGAAAACATTATTAATGAGATAGTTCCTATATTTCTATACTATGCCTTTGAAACCCATGGGTATTTAACATTTCATCGCATCTCATCTTGTCTTTATGTCTCTTGACTGGTGACTGGCATTCTGTGCAGTGTAGCTTCAGGCTTCTGGGAAGCACTGCTAGGTGTTGAGGTGGACAGTGACTAAGTTAAACCAATTCTCAGCAGCTGAATAAAGTTTTAGTATGTAGAGTGGACACAAGATGGGGAGATGACCTGTTGAAATTATCTGGGTTTGAAGTGATTGGGGGTGGACTATGGTGGTCCACTCACAGATTACACAAATTGAGAAAAAGGTAAAGTCTATGCAATCCAGTTGAAGGACACAGCAGTGATCAATGAACTAATTCATACATTTAGAGAAAAAGCAGACATATTCTTTATCATCACCTGATTATCTTGCTCTTCTCACTAGACCCAAGCTTCTGTTTTATAGACGTGGATCATACTTCTATTATTAATGAACTGTGCCATCTTTGGGGGTATATATATATGTAGAGAGACAGTTGTTTTTAAGGACAGTCATTTAGCAATAACATGGGAAAAGTGAACATTTATTTACACAACAAAGAGCAAAAGCTTTGGGAACACGAGAGGGAATATACAGTTCTGCCTGGAAGAATCTAGAAAAGATTCATGGGGGAAGTGACATGTGAGCTGAATATTAAAAGGCAAGTATAATTTCTGCAAGTGGAAATGGAAGAGTGGAAAGAAGAGCATGAGGAAAATTAGGAAGGTGTCAGGCATGTCCTGGAAATAATAAATATTTGCCAAAGTTACAGTCCATGTGGGCATGTCATAAGAAATGAAGCGGGAAAGGTGAAAGAGAAATCAGGGGTGGGGGAGGTCAACATCTAGGCAAATGCACAGCGTTCTACTGTGCTGCACAGACCTGGAGCATCATCTGGGAGAGAAGCCACTTCAGACCCACAGATGTGTTGGGGAACATGGATTTAGCTTGAGAAAAAGACACAGAGGTGTCCGTTTCTAAGGGAGAAATATGAAGACAGTAGTTTGCACATTGTAACTCAAGAGTACTGACTTGGTGTCAGATATAATGATCTGCCTTTTCACTGCAAGGTATTCAGCATTTCACTAAATTGACCTTTTCTTGCCAATAGCAAACATAATTGCATTATAGTCTCCCTTCAAAGTTTGGTAAGTAAGAGCTAGCATTGTAAGGGGTACAGTGTATCTTTTGAGCTTCTGCTGTTTGGCAGTCAGTACTACCTGCGAAGAAAGCTTCAGGGGAAAGTCACCACTGCTTTTTTGTTTTGTTTTGTTTTTTAAAGCTACAGATGATGGAGAGATATGCCTGTATTAGTTTTTCAGTGCTGCATAACAACTGACTACACACAGTGACATAGAACAGCACCCATTTATAAGGTCACAGTTCCATAGATAGGGAGTGCAGGTGTAGGAGCACCTGTGTGGCTCAGTTGGCTGGGCATCCAACTTTTGAGTTCCGCTTTGGTCATCATCTCAGCGTGGTGGGATCAAGCCCCATGTCAGGCTCTACTCTCAGTGGGATGTCTGCTTGGGATACTCTCTCTCCCTCTCTCCCTGCCTCCCCCCGCCCACTCCACACTTGAGCTCTCTCTCTCTCTCTCTCTCTTAAATAGAAATAAATAAATCTTTAAAAAAAGTAAAGTTGCAGGTGGGTTCAACTGGAGTGTCTGTGGAGAGTCTCATAGGCTGGTATCACTCACTGATACCAGTTCATTGTGGTTGGCTGCATCTAGATCCTTGTGGTTGAAGGAGTGAGGTCACTTGCTCTTTCTGGCTGCTGGTCAGAAGTTGCTCTCCCTTGGGAGAGGCTGCTCTCCAAGTCCTTGCACCTTCCAGCTTCTAACAGCGTGTTGAACACAAAGCTACCAGCTAAGGAGAACTTCCTGCTTTCCAAGAGTTCCTCTGATTAGATTAGGCCCACCTGATAATTTCCTTATCTTAAGGTCAACTGATTAGCAACCTTAATTACAATCCACAAAATCTTTTTGCTCTGTATAATGACATAATCACAGAAATAACATCAGGAGCAGAGGTCAGGGGGAACATGAGAAACCCTTCCCTGCCTATAATGCCCTTTGCTATCTCGTCAGAGCACATCCACATGAATCCATTTCCTTTTCTTCTTAAGTTGAAAGAAATTTTTGGCCACTTTACAAGATGAAACAAAGAGATAACATTTCTTTGAATGTCTAAGAAGGGAGAGATTTTCTGCTGGCTGAGTGATTAAGGAGGTGAGCAAGATATTTGTATAAGTTTAAGAAAAAAGGGATAAAATAAAAGACACTTTCATTTCTGGCAGTATGGTCAAGTAGATAGTCTGTGTCACACTTGCTACTGAAATAACTAAAGTCTATGGTGAAATAACTAAACTATATGTCCATCTCTATAAATCTAGAGCTATATTTATAAGGCTGCTTGAAAGTAAGGAATCAATAGAGTCCCAAAATGAGATAAAAATCAGGAAACATGATTGGCAAGTAAGTTCCAAAATGAGGATTACTCTGAGAATTTCTGCCAAACTATAGGATCCTTAAGCGTCCACTTTGATAGTTTTGTGGGCTCAGCTATGAGGAAAAAAAGCAAAGGCAAGGTCAGTGCAAGGAATCTAAACTGAGAACTCATAAAAATAGTATTCTAGAGGATTATACTGTCATTGAAAGAAAGAATTAGAGATAAAACCTAATTCCATAAGGAAATCAATTTGGACCCAGGATAAAAGGACCAAATTCCCTGAAGATTCATAATCACACATTTTTTTCTCTCTTGAGTATGGGGTTCTCATTCATCCTACACGTATGGTCCAAAAAACCTCAAGCATGACCCCAGAGGACCATGCCCTCAGGCAACTGGCAGAAAGAAGCAAATTTGTAGCTCCTTTCAAAAATTCAACCTCAACCCGGGCCTCAAAGAATACCAAAAAATAAACCTCCTTGGAAAATGAACAACCCAGAGTGAGAATCAGAACAAACAAGGAAGTAAGATATTATGAGTAAAACAACCAACCCAAAGGTCTCAGATAATGAGATTTTGACATCGAGTTTAAACTAGCTGTGTTTAATGAAATTTATGAAGCTTGGAAATATGAGCAGGGAACAGGAGACCATAAAACAATGACCAACCATCTTCCAACAATATTAGATTCTAGAAGTAATATATAATCATTGAAATTTAAAATGCAATGAATATACTATCCAAAAGATTAGATGTAGTGAAGATAGTGAACTGGAGATATCTTAAGAAATAAACTAAAGGGACACTTGGACGGCTAAGTCAGTTATGCATCCAACTCTTGATTTCGGCTCAGGTCATGATCCTCAGGGTCGTGAGATGGAGCCCTGCATCGGGCTCTGCACTCAACAGGGAGTCTACTTGAGATTCTCTCCCTATGCCCCTACCACCATTCTCTCTCTCTCTCTCTCTCTCTCTAAATTAATAAATAAAAATCTTGAGAAAAAAAAAAAGAAATGAACTAAAATTTTGTCCAAACAGGTAGAAAATTTAAGCGAAGGTCAAGGGTTATAGAGAATAGAATGAGACGGTTTGACATAACTTGCATCAGCTTCAGAAAGGCAGTAGAAATAACATAAAAAAGGAATACCCGGTGAGATGATGATTCCTATTTTTTCCAAATTTATTGAAACATATGAATCCCAAGAACCAGGAAACCTAGCAAATCCCAAATCAGATAAATGAAAGTTTTCTTCTACACCAGGACCTACAGTAAAGCTACAGATCTCCAAAGTGAAAGAGAAGATCTTAAAAGCAGAATGAAAAGAGACATTGCTTTGAAAGAACTGACAGCCTGATTGTCAACTTTGAATCAGCACCAAAGGAAACTGGAACACAGTGGCATAATACATTTAATAGAATGTGCTTCAAGAAAATAGCTACTTCCCTTGAATTCTATACCCAGATTTCCTTACAAAAGTGAGCATGAATGATATGTGGAATTTAAGAAATAAGGCAGAGGATCATAGGGGAAGAGAGGGAAAAAATGGAATAAGATGAAACCAGAAAGGGAGACAAACCATAAGAAACTCTTTTTTTTTTTTTTTTTAATTTATGTGAGACAGCATGAGAAGGGGGAGTTTCAGAGGGAGAAGCAGACTCCCCACTGAGCAGGGAGCCCAGTGCAGGACTTGATCCTGGGACCCCAGGATCATGACCTAAGCCGAAGGTGGCTGCTTAACCAACTGAGCCACGCAGGCATCCTAAGAAACTCTTAATCATAGGAAACAAACTGAGTGGTGCTGGAGAGGAGGGCAGTTGGTAAAACTGGGTGATGGACCTTGGGGAAAGTATGTGATGTAATGAGCACTGGTTATTACATCAGACTGATGAATCACAGACCTGTACCCCTGAAACAAATAATACATTATAAGTTAATGAATTGAATTTAAATTTTAAAAATAAAATTAAAAATAAATAATTTTTTAAATAAGCATGAACAAAAGACATTCATATTTAAACACAAAGTCAGTGAATATTCACCTAAAGACGTTTCCTAAAAGCAATTCTCTTTCAAATAAAAGGCAATGATCCAAATGTTTACTGTATTAAACAGTAACAAAGGTAAAAGTGTCCGGTTAGTAGGAGGAAAATTCAGGCTAAGATGATAATCAGGCTAAAACTAAAATAACATCACTGTTAAGAGCCCAGGCTTAGAAATAATAGGGTTCTTGACTCTGCCACTTGGGCAAGTTTCTTTAAATGGTTATGACAGTAACCAACTTCACAAAGCCATTAAAAGGGATCCTGTATGTTAAGTACTTAATACTTAGATCCTGTATGTTAAGTACTTAATACTTAACATACTAACGTAGTGTAACAGGCTATACTAAGTGCCCCATAAGTAATAGCCACCACTCTTACTCTTAATGATTATCCAAGAAAATTTTGGAACCTCTGCTTTGATTTACTAGTCAAAAAACAAACAAACATAGGATTCAACAACGTGCTCATGCAGACCCGTGACCTACCACAAGGTAGAAGCTGACAGAGACTCTCCTTGACTGAACTCCAGTCAGGTTCCTTTGGGCCCTCTTCTCAGTGAGGCCTCCACCTTACTCCATAAGAACTGCAGACACTCGGCACAAACAATTTCATCCCCCCTCCCCCCTACCACCACAGCACACCATACACACAGACACACACAGTCTTGCACAAGCTCCAGCCTGGCTTCAGGCAGCCTCAGGACCTGTCCCTAGGATAACCCCAGCCCTCCTTAAAATGTCTGCCTACAACAGCTCAACACTGTCGAAGGAATTTACTGTTTATTCCACCAAAGCCTGATGTAGGCCCATGAACTCCCTCTTAAAGCAGAAACTAGAAAACTTATCATTATAAATTCTTTCTCTTGACCCTTTGAGATATAAATCCACACCCGGAACTGTCTCCTTAAGGATCTGTAGATGCAGACCTCCAGGGAGGTGGCTCTCACTCTCTTGCCTCCCAGACCCTGGGGGAGAGTAAGAGCCTAATTAGTTGGGTGCCTTGCTCCAATTTGCAAAACCACTTTTTACCCCAAAGATATAAGAAGTTTGTTCTTCCTCCAGATAAGCACCAATTAACAAACCCAGATGACTTAATCACAGTGACGCACCCCCTTCCTACTCAATAATTGTTCACTTTCCCGACTCTACTGGAGCCCCCTCCCTTCTCTGCCCGCTCCCTCATTCTCCCTTTTATTTAAAACTCCCAGTCACCTCTCCCCATCAGAGGTAAGCTCAGTTCTGTACTGAACTCTCTCTCCTGCCTCAGTAGTAGTACTGAAAAAAATCTGTCTTGACCACTTTTAGCTAGTGTCCAATTCTGTTTTCTTTAACACCACTCAATGACATCTCAGTACATTCCCCTGGTCCCAGTGAAGTTGTTTGCCTCTTGGTGCTGACTGCTTCCCCAGCTATTTTCTTTATGTTCTGGAGGTGATTACTAGCCTAAGAACCCCTTACTGAATGCTAATCATCTTAAAGCCCTTTTTTTTTTTAAAGAATAATTTTGAAAGAGAACATTTTAATAATTTGTTATTTTAAATGAAGTTTCAACTCACTACTAATTCAACAACTAAAAAATCCTTAGATCACTAAGGGCGTAAACATATAAACATATAAGGGAGTAAACATATAAAAGAAAGAAAGAAATACTTCCTGTTTTTCCCTTTGGGAAGGAAAAATGGAGGAAGGTATTTCTGCAATGAATATGAAATGTCACAATGTTTATTTGCTGAATGGGAGGAACTTGTACTTCTGGCAAAAGGAAAATGAGATGCAAGAAGGTAGACTAAGGCAAAAGGGGGATGAGTGGTTGCCTCGGGCTGGGGGAGAGATGGGGAGGGGGCTACTCAAAGGCAGTGTTTCTTTTCAGGGTGGGGAAAATGTTGTAAAATTGCTTGTGGTGTGGTTGCACGAGTCTGAATGTACTAAAATCCATTGAATTTATACTTTTAAATGGGTGGATTGCATGGTATGTGAATTATATCTCAATAAAGTTGATAACAATTAAAAAGAATAGTGTCTGAGGATAAAAGAAATGTAGATAAATCTAAACCAACAATAATTATGCAAAACAGTAATAATGAAAATATTGTGCAATTTATAAGGGGTTAAGGAATCAGGCTAGAATGAAAATCCTGACCAAAAATATACATACTAGTTGGGAGAAGGTGATTGGATTTAATGTTCTAAATTCACAATTGACATAATGACTATTATACTCAGGAATTAGCTGGTTTATTTCCTCTTTTTCTATTCTTGATGAGTCTACTATAATATTTCTCCTACCGAGATATTTTTCTGAGGAATTGATGATCCAACCAGAGAGACACAGGAAGAATATTAACACTTGTTCATCACAAATTACCTTATATCTCTTTCCTTTTATCCAAGTCATATACTTAAACAAAAATTACTGTAGCACTCTTTCAAAACCTGTAACATCCAGTGATTAAATTTGCACTAATGAGTAAACATCAGGTCTTGATACTAAAATTAATGCCACATCTTCATAGAAAGAGGATGCATTTTCCCAGCACCAACACTGAAGTTCAATACAGCTATATTTTATTTTGACCTCTGCCAGTCCTTAGCTGGGTGGACATGGGTACCAGACCTGATCTGGGCATTGTTTTTCTCATCTATAGAGTGGAGAAGTAAGTAGGTATTGTTGTCCCTCATGTCTTTGTTGTAAAAATCCAATAAAATAATGTTTAAACTATAACTTTAAAATCTGTAAAATGCCACACAAGTGGATAGTAGTATTATGGACTGTGCTTTTATGATGATTTAGTGGAGAATAGGAACTCTTTCTGTAAAGGTTTCAGGAAGTTGTATCCATTCAAATTTCTCTAAATTTTACATTAAACTTGTTGAATTTTCTGAGTCTAACTTGGTAACTTAAACGTGTACATTCATATTTATGTATAATCAGTCTACTAATGGTTTAATTCTTCACTTAAACTGTTCAATGTTAAATCAGCATCATTTTCAGTCACTATAAAAGAAACGTATGGCAGCGTTACAGAGATTAAAAGAGGAAAAAGTCACTGCAGAGAAGGGATAATGAGAATGCCAATCAAATAAAAAATTAATGATACATTATATGTTAATAAAAAAATTTAAAAATTAATGATAAAAATACCACCATACTTCTAATTTATTTATGACTTTAAAAGACATCATTTCTGGGGCACCTGGGTGGCTCAGTGGCTTAAGCCTCTGCCTTCAGGTCAGGTCATGATCTCAGGGTCCTGGGATCGAGCCCCGCATCAGGGTCTCTGCTCAGCAGAGATAAATAAATAAAATAAAATAAAATCTTAAATAAATAAATAAAATAAAATCTTTTTCAAAATGACATCATTTATTTGATCTTCACCAAAAGCAGAACATTTGTGAGAATGGAAATAAGATTTGAAAAATAACCTTCTGTCTGGTAGTGACTATTACACTTGATTTTCCTGGGCGGGAAGTGGGGGAGGTAATAAGTAGAACTAATATTACTATAAAATTGACATTAGCTATGAAAGGCAGAGGGAAGAGCTTGTCCAGTGAACTTCATCTTTTTAACAGCATGAGCCTAAATTACTGGAATGAGCTGCTTGGACCATGCTATATTAACTTAAATACCAGTATACTTGTTACCTCTCCAACTCACACTTCTCTGTATAAACACTAGATTAGAGAAGGAAAGATTCTACTTCTAAACTCACCAGCAGGACAATTTACTAAACTTCAACAACTATTTAATGAACCGAAAAGAAACTTTCAGGGGAAAGACACTCTTCTTCCATAAACATTAGTTACATATAGCAATGAGATACTGAGATTAAGAGTAATCGGAATTCTATGCCAAAATACAATTCAGTTCCCATCTCTTTCCTTAAGACATTATTCCACTAAATGAGACCCCTGAACAGAAGCAGAATTAACTGGCTCCTTTTAAGTTCGATCATTACAAATGCAAAATGAGTATCTTCCTGCAGACAGAGAGCCAGAGGACCACTCAAGCTAACACAATAATGGGAGCTGCGTGTGATAAATTATGTATGCATGATATCAAAAGCTGAATGGAGGGAAGAAATGGAGAACCCATTCGAAAATTTGGAATTTGCTCAAAGCTGCTCCTGCAGTATTTCCCAGGAGGATAAGCAGCAAACACAGGGCAGTAATAAACTCCGCCATTCTGTATAATTTATCAACTTTTTTCCTTTTCATTTCTAACATTGACCCTTCATGGTTAACTGAAGAAACAAAGAGCTAAATAGCTTCCTCAGTCATTTGATAGAGCAATTATGAGCGTCCTGACTGATACATTTTCTGCTTAATCTGCTAACAAATGGTGTCCATTTTCCTCTTAATCTACACCCTATCTCCACATTCGACTTGACACACGCAGAACACCGCTTCCATGCCCTTGTTCTTGTGACTCTTCATTTGTTTCTTTCTCATTACAGCTCTCTTATGTGATCATTATAATAGAAGAAAAGCGAATTCTTTATGACAATTTTCCTCAGCTGCCCTTGGTTAATTTTTTTTCAAAATGTGATTCCTGTGGGTTCTCTGACAGCTGGGCAAATTGAAAGCTAATCAGTAGAATCTTTCTTAAGTGTCCGTATCTTTTCAAAGAAATTTCATGTCTTAGAACGAGAGGATTGTTTTTCACAGGAATCGGCAGTATAATGTGCTGTAGCCATCTTGAAAGGGGTCAAGCTGTTTAAAACTAGGGGATAATAAGAAAAATTGAAATTTACCTTCGGGCACTAATTTCCCCCCCACTGCAATTGTTTTTACTTCCTTACCCATTTATCTGTCATTATAAGAATACTCATCTAGTGCTCATCTGGTGGCATCCCTTAGATAAGAGAACTTTAGACCCAGAAGGGATTGCTGAACTCATCATTTCAAAGCCCTTTCCTTCTTGCGTGACAAAAACAAGATATGGGAGGTTAAAAGATTGACCCACAGTTGCATAGCAGATGCATAACTTCGTTTGAACTCCCTAGGTTGTGTTTTTTGGGGATTTTGTGGTGGTTGTTGTTTTGTCTTGAAGGGAGGAGGGGAAGGGGAAAGAGTTTTCTGCCCACAACAGGAGCAGATGCCTATAGTCCTTAAGTCTCTTTGTTTTCTCATTTGTTTGTATGTTACCTATGATGATACTGCCCCCTTCATCTCACAGGATTTCCCCCCATTAGTCTATTGTAATGAAACCCCTGTGCTGTTGTGAGTGCAACTGTGTGTGTGTGTGTGTGTGTGTGTGTGTGTGTGTGTGAACATCATCCTTGTATGGCACTTGCCCCATTGTGGATGTTGTACTTAGGACTGTAAAGCTTTGTGTGTCCTGAAGGCAGACGCCATTTTTGGTATTAGGGACCCAGGGAAGATATGGGCCGCAGGAAAAGTCACAGAACTTAAAGAAGTGAAGGGGAGTGGAATTCCCAGCTGTGTAAGATGATCTAAAGATTGGTGTTCTTATGTGATGGGGTTAAGACAATGTCTGCTTCCTGAAGCCAAGCATCTGGAAAAAGGAGGCGCCACTGTAACGAGTTATAGTCAACACACAAGTGATCTATTCTTTGAAGGCTGGAAGATTGGACTGCAGCACTGTGTACATGATCTGTACAGCCCAGCAGAAAACGACAATGTGGGGCCTCTTGTTCAGAAATTGAGGATCTCAGGACTGTGGCAAGAGAGCATTACAAGAAGCATGGCATCCCTCTGAGTACAGAGCCCCATACAGGCCCACAAGTCACACACCCATGATGCTAGCGCTGTTTGGTCACAAGCACTTAATTTGGCCAAGTCTGGTCTAACTACGCTCAGTAAAGTCTTCACTCAGCAAAGGGTTTTGAGAAAAGGAGTCCTGTTAAAGGAAGAATAGTACCTTTTAGAGAGTGGTTTGCCCGTTGCAACTTGGATAGGAGGCAGGAACATTCCACTGGTAAAGTGGGTCTTAGGGCAAAGGGAGGAGTCTCTGAGGTCCCGCCAACCCTGCGCTCCTGGGAATTTTCCTTCACTGCCATTTCAGAGGATCTGGGCTCTTGTTTAAGGGAAGATGCAGTTTCCTTGCACTTTCCTCAAGAATTGGCCCTGACGACTAGAGGACCACAACAGGCATGGTCTGTGTGTCTCTTGTTCTCTATATTATTCCTGGTGTCGGCAGTGCCTTACACGTGGTAGGTGCTCAGTAAACCTGTGTTGTTGACTAGTGATGTACGTGATTATCTTAGTGTCAGAATTTGGTGGAGCCATTCTTGCCTTGAAAGGAATATCTGAGAGTCCAAGGAAAGAGGGATCTCTGATAATAAAAAGAGGAGAGGGGTTTTTGTTTTGTTTTGTTTTGTTTTGTTTTGAAGATTTTATTTATTTATTTATTTGACAGAGAGAGACAGTAAGGGAACACAAGCAGGGGGAGCAGGCGAGGGAGAAGCAGAGAGCCCGATGTGGGGCTCCATCCCAGGACCCTGGGATCATGACCTGAGCCAAAGGCAGACGCTGCATGACTGAGCCAACCCAGGTGCCCGGAGGAGAGTTTTGAAGCGTGTTAATAATACTGCAATTTAAGAAAATGGTAGCCTGCCAAGCCTGGACAGCTTTCGGTATAATCTTTCATACAAACCAATATAGATTGTTTTATAGATCTGTTCAATAGTTTTAAGATTTTTAAGACCTTCTGCTGTACTGTTCTTTCGTTATCAATGTTGCTATAAATAATAGCACTGTATTCTTTTTTAAGTTCTGTTTTTTAAAGAACATAGGCTGTGGCAGAAGCAGGGAGACACTGGGAGGAGGCACTGAGCGCTGAGGAGAGAGACCTAGAAAAGGGAAAACAGTAAGGGGCCTCAGAAATGAAAACGGACCCCTACAGAGCAGCAGGAATACGAGGAAGCCAAAAGAGAAGGGGAATGCAAGAGGGAGGCCCCCTCTCTTTCCCTGACTGCAGCTGGTACCACACTGCCCATGCAGCAGGCGCTCGGGAAAGATCTGATTAATGACCGTGCTCAGGAAAATGAATGGAGTACGATCAGTGGTGTGCCAGTAAATACTTAACAGCCAGCTCTTGGGGAAGGGGATGATTTCTAGTAATTGTCCGTTTCAGTTGTATAACTCCTTTCTCCCTCCATGTCCAATGTTGAGCTACCAACATGAATTCACTGAATGTGAAATTAGAGATGCACAGTAGTATCTTCACTGTACAGAGACAGTGGACTTCATCTCAAAGCATAGATAAGAGTAAAATGTAGTATGATAATTGGGAAATAATGGGGTTTTAAATATTTATTGCCTTTGTTTTAATTTATTTAGTAATGAATTCCTATAATGTAACTCTTAATCATGGCATGAACAACTGACTTGCCAAGTACAAACCAGCCCTGGCACTCCAATGGACGGGTCATCCCTGGATGCTATTGATATTATATTAGGAAGAGATTTTCCAATTCTTTTTTCTTTAAAGAAACTGAGAAAAGTAAAATATGAGACAGGATAAGAAAAGAAATATAAATTATTTTCTGTGCTAACGTTTGTAGATGGAGGTGTTGGGGGTTGTGCGGAGCTGCAGTGGAAAGGGGCATGGAGTCTTTCAAAACCAGGCAAATGACAAGGACACATTAAAGTGTATTAAACTTGGGGTGCCTGGGTGGCTCAGTGGGTTAGAGCCTTTGCCTTTGGCTCAGGTCATGATCTCAGGGTCCTGGGATCCAGCCCTGTATCAGGCTCTCGAAACCCCCCTTCTCTCTCTCTCTCTCTGCTTGCCTCTCTGCCCACTTGTGATCTCCGTCTGTCAAATTTTTTTTTTTTTAAGTGCATTAAGCCTGAGGGTAACATGATCAAATTTCTGTTCAGAAAAACCACTCTGGCATCAGTAGGGAGAACAAACTGAGGCAGGAACAAAAGTAATGATGGGGAGACCATTACTCCCATTTAGGAGGCCGTAATACTCTAAGGGAAAGAGAACATGGTTTGAAGCAAGGCCATCACAGATGACAATGCAGAGAAGTAGGTCGATACTAGTAGTATTTTGGAGGTAGAATTTTACTGGCTGGTTCAATGTTAAGGGCCAGATGGAGTCAAGAAGGAACTCCAAGGCTTTCAGTTTGGGCAACCCAGTGGGCAGACGGGGTGCCATTTACTGAGATGGAACGGGAAAGAACTGAGAAAGGTAGGCTGGGTATGAGGTGATAACGAGAGGTCACTAACAGATTCAACCAAGATCTTATGGAGATCAGACATAAGAATCTGAATCAAGCTGCAATAAAAAGCAATGTTATTTTGATAATCTGCTATAAAATTTATCAAAAGGAAAGTCAGTTGTTAAATTACGAAGAGGACAGGTGAGGTTGCCATGATCTGGTTGGTTTAATGGTGTGGTGAGGAACCTCCATACCTTTTCCACAGTGACTGCCTCAGGCTGCATTCCCACCAGTAAAGCATTAAGGTTCCTTTTCCTTCACATCCTTGCCCACACTTATCATTTCTTATGGTTTTGATTTTAACCATTCTGACAAGTGTGAAATGATATTTTATGGTCCTTTTGATTTGCATTTCCCTGATGATGAGTGATATTGAGCATCTTTTCATGTGTCTGTTGGCCATCTGGATGTCTTCTTTGGATAAAATGTCTGTTCATGTATTCTTTCCACTTTTTAATTGGATTATTTGGGGGTTTTGGTGTTGACTTGTATAAGGTCTTTATCTATTTGGGATATTAACCCCTTATTGGATATATTATTTGCAAATATCTTCTCCCACTCAGTGGGAGAAGTTGGATTCTTGTTTCATTGATGGTTTCCTTCACTGTATAAAATCTTCATGGAGGTTCCTCAAAAAATTAAAAATAGAAGTACCATATGATCCAATAACTTCACTACAGGGTATTTACCCCCCAAAGAAATGAAAAGATATATGCACTCCTATGTTTATTGCAACATTATTTACAATAGCTAAGATATGGAAGCAACTGCAATGTCCATTGGTAGACAGATAAGTAAAGAAGAAGTGGCATATATATACACACACAATGGAAAATTACTCAGCCACAAAATGAATGAATAGTGCCATTTACAAGGATGTGGATGGAGCTAGAAAGTGTAACATAAAGTGAAAAACATCATTCGGAGAAAGACAAATACCATGTGATTTCACTCGTACGTGGGATTTAAGAAACAAGAGAAACAAAGAGGCTACCAAAAAATTGATTCTTAAATATACAGAATAAAGTTGTGGTTACCAGAGGGAAGGTGGACAGTGGGGGGGAAATGGGTGAAAAAGGTGATTAAGATGACACTTATCATCATGAGCACTGAGAAGGGAACTGTTGAATCACTATATTGTACACCTGAAACGAATATAACACTGTATGTTAACTATACTGGGAATAACTATACAAATAAATAAACATTCTAAAATAGAGAAATAATCAATCAAGGACATTATATTGACACATGACCTCACTTCTCCATCAATCCAAGAAAAAAAAAATCTGAAAAGTCTATAAAGAAATTTACAAAAAAAAAAAAAAAAACGTCGTAAGGAGCATAGCAACCAAAAACAATAGAAGAAGCCAAAGTAAAAGAAATTGTAGGGTGAATATGAAAACCACTTTGTAAGGTTTTAAAACCATAATTTTCCCATAGGAGTAGCACCTTTCATTTTCATCTTCATTATCATCACTTATGAATATTTTCCCTTCGTTTTTCCTGGCTCAAAATATCCAAAAATGTCCCTGTCCCCTGTCCCCCGCCATGGGGATTCTTTTCCTCTTTTACTTTCTCTCAACCCCATCTCCTCCTTCAAGGTTCGGTGTCAGGTAATCTGGGTGGCGCTTAGTGGTTTTGTCGGATCTCATCAATCAGGAAACAAGTATTTATTAAGAGTCTCCCAGGGGAGCATCCAAAGCTCCACGAGTGGCATTGCCATCAAGGGGCCACATGCTTTGGCATCAGCTCATGGTGAATTTAAATTCTCCTTCTGCAGTTACCAGCCACATGCCTTTGGGTAAATGACCTGCTCACCTCTCTGCTCTTCGGTTTCCATCAGAAAAAATAAAATAGATCATACTAAACGGTCTCATCGTGTAACATGAGATGATAAATGTGAAAGAAAGTAAGCGCATATTGCCCAGTAAGTGTAGTTCCTGTCCACTTCATAAGGCTCCTGCCCCGTGAGCTAATACTCAACAGACCGTTGTGATTTCCTCGGAATAATTCTGCTACGGGAGTTCAGTCGTTTTTGCTGAACTTCACTGCTACTGTTTCTGTTACTGTTTTTACTGCTACCAGAGGCTTGTGGTAACCATGTCTACAAGCTTTTGAGCAGCACTTGAACGTATCTTTATTATTATTATTTTTGAGTTCCCTTATTTCTTTGTCTCAGCTTGGGAATCACTTCTCTCTTTGCTTAGTGCCACTTTTAAGAAACAGCCAGATGTCTATACAATGTGTCATTTCTGGCCACGTACTCTGTTATTTAGATACTCTGTTTTGTTCAGCTAAGATACAGTGTCTATTAAAGCTTTAGTAATCTAGGGAAACTGTAATTGTACTGTTCTTGGCACACCAGATGAAAAACACTGAGAGATTAAAAACTGGAGATGAAGGAGGGCTTAAATGTCGCTGTAGGTCTTTAACCTTTATTTTGTTCATAAAAGGAAATAATAAACTTTTTAAAAACTTTAATTTTATATAAATTGCCTATTACCAGTATGCTTTCTGTGATGAAAGATTATTAAGATATCCATTAAAGCTGGCATAGCTAAAGGAAAGGAACTTGGGGGTTGGAAGAGCAGTTAACTTTCTCCCCAGTTTAGCACTATTTTCGGTAAACCTTGGATGGTGTGACTTCTCTTTGGCTTGTATGCTCTGACCATGACCAACAACTCCCAGCTTTTCAGACCCCGCCCTGCCGGATGCTGAGGCACTTCATGATGGTCTGGGAAACCAAAGAGGCATCTTGCATGTTAGATCAACCAAGCACCTTTGGTCTTCCCCGAGCAGGGTTTATTCAGGGGCTGCTAGGATACTGTCCCTTAGTATATGGTCTGAGACTGACTACAAAACAGAATGAGATTTTACTTCCTGTGCCCTAGAGACACTTACTAGAAACTATTGGCTTGGACTCTTCATTTCTGAAAAATTCCAAGTGACTTCCGCCTAACATAGTAAATGTTGAGTTTTTGTCTTTGTTTTTGGTAACTCTCTGCTTTGCCAAGCTTTGCCATCTCACTTTGAAGAGAGAATATAGTATTAGGATTCTAATAGTTAACAGTAGTTTCCATTGAAAGTTCTTTAAATTGGGGCACCTGGATGGCTCAGTGGGTTAAGCCTCTGCCTTCGGCTCAGGTCATGATCCCAGGGTCCTGGGATCAGGCCCCACATTGGGCTCTCTGCTCAGTGGGGAGCCTGCTTCCCTCTCTCTGCCTGCCTCTCTGCCTACTTGTGATCTCAGTCTGTCAAATAAATAAATAAATAAATAAATAACTCTTTTTTTATAAAAGTTCTTTATATTAAAAATGTTTCTATTTTTCACAATCTAATTATATTGTTAGTGGGAATGCATTTATTTTATTCTCTTCCTCTTTAAAATGCTCTGCAAGAACAAATATATCACCCTCCTGGTGATATTTGTCATGCTTCATTTTTGTAAAGTACCCAAATATTCATAAAGTTCTTTTTTATTTTTAATTCATAAAGTTCTATCCCACATTGTCTTACTCAAGGCTTATGTCATAATAATCCTGTGAGATAGACATTTCTATCTTTTTTGCACAGATGAGGATACCAAAATTTGGAGAGTTGCCGTTGTAAACCTAAACCAAGATGTTACTCAGGGTCTTTGACTCCCAATTCAGTGGCCTTTGCTCCTCACTGCAGACGACTAGTTCACATGAGCCGAGCTCTTCCATGAAAACTGTTGTTCTCCTCAACATCCTCGGCTGACAAGAGGATGCTTTGGAGGGTGCCATGGGCCTGTCGTAAGGAGAAGAGGGGATGTAAACAAATGATTGGAGATTCCCCGGTGAGCCTATTTAAGGCATCGAACGGAAGCTAGACTGGCAGTAAAAGCTTACCCCATGGAGCAAATCCTCCACGGTGACAGCTGGACTTACCATAATGGGAGGGTCTGTAGGTGGAGTATTGGTGCTTTTGACAGTGAAAGATCCTCCTGGGTGGCGGAAAAAATAGTCGAGTCATATTCAGTAAGGTTTCATAACCTACTGTTTACCGGATGGCCTGTGCATTGCAGTAGAAGGTTCAAAAGCTTGTTGTGATATTTTTGTAAATCTTGGGCTCCTTCCCCCATAGCCTTCATAGCCCCGGTCACTCCCCACCACATGCAGATGTCTCCCCAGTGTTATCCCTAAGCCCAGCTGTAACCTTTCATTTTTGTAATTATCTACACAGTGGACCCGACCCACTCCCACCCACTAATGGACAGCATATTGGGATTTCTCCCCAAGTTGCGCATCCACCAGAATCAGCCTCTCCAGGAAGTTATTAACAGGATCTGGAGGTCTTGAAGGAGGACATGGAGGAAAGCCATTCTGGGCCCATTCTGGAGGAAACTGATCAGAGTGAAGAGGTGTGAGAAGTAGTTAAGCAGCTGACCGGAAGGCCACAGAGGCAGGTGTTGGGGAGTGACAAGAAGGAAGGAGGCGGACCATCCAAGCTGGGCCCTCAGAGGGAAGTACCTGTGCTTTCAAGAAGAGATTGGACTTGATCCAGCAAATAACCAAAAAACAGATGAGGGACAAAACAACCTGTATGAGAAGAATAATCAGACTATACCAGCCATGAGAAATGCACAAAGCGAGCATCCCCAAATGTTAAGAAATAAGGGAGACATTAAGTTTCTCCCTAAGACAAGACAAGAAGAAATTAAGGAGAAAGACTTTGCTAAACTCCGGTGACTCAAGATGGAAAAAAAAAAATAGAAAATGACTATGACTGAGGTTTGTGTGTCATTCACTCCACTGTAAAAAAAAAAAAAAAAAAAAAAAAAGGCAAAACGTGACGCAAGATTAATCCAGACCCATCCAGTTGGAATCTCTGAAGGTGGTGGCAGGTGTGCTTTTTCTGAAGTTTCTGCTCTACCATAGGGACCCCGGAGCCTATGCAGCAAAGCAGAGTGATTCCAGGCTCACCACCCTTCAGTTAGCCTTCTGGTACTTCTGAGCCAGTGAGCATGGCTTAGCCCATTGCTGGGAGATGTCGTGATACCCATGGACGAAGGCAGCCACTCACACTCCTCCAGCACCTACAGCAGTGGAGGGCTCACTGCAGCTGTGACTGCCCAGACCCCCACCATGGGAATGCAGAGGCGGTTGGAGATGACCACACTGGGCTGTCAGCCCAGAGGCCCTGCCTCCGGGAACTGGGAGGTAGCCCCGGCCTTAGACACAGGGTGACCTGTAGCTGAAGACTTACCAGGACGCCAGTGAGCCGGGGAACGTGCCACAGAGTGTGAAGCAGGAGAGTGTGGGCGCTCCGTTCCGGTAGTGGAGGGGGCCACGTGGCTTCCCCAGCCTTCCTCTGAGGTGCTTCTCTGTATGGGGCTGCTGATCCTCCCTAAGGCCACGGGACAGGCGCATTTACCTCTCCTCTTCTCATCTGCCCCATTGGTAGCTGGCCTTCTTCAACTACATAATAGCTCTTTGTTCTCTGACCGCGAATACACGTGAAATTCATTCACACTAACAAAAGACAACACATAATCCCTTACGTTAGTATCATAGCCATAAATCTGTGTCCAGTCATGTTCCTGGTAGAAGCCTTGCTTCATTTTCACCGTGGGCCTACAGAGTGGGGAGGTCAGAGCCTGTCCCCACTTTATAGATAGGGAAAGAGAGGCCCTGGGCATCGAAGCAGCCCCACGGATGATCACAGAGCTACTGGAGGAAACCATGACTAGGGGACCTGAGCAGTTTTATTTTGCATTTCAACAGGGATCAGAGCCCCCCTGCTAATGGCCTGTAGCTCCAACTGCCAACTTCAACATTAGACATTAACCTTGAGACACAAAATTGACTCTTTCGGGGCAGCCCTGAGTCACACAGTGCAAGTTACTGCCTTTGCCTTTGCGTGACCTCTGCCAGTTGTGTGATCACGGGCAAGTTAGAGAAAACTGCCTGAGCTTCACTTTACCTGTTCATAAAGTGGAAATAACTTCATTGAGTTTTCTTTTTATCATCATCATCATCATTATTATTATGTTATGCTAGTCACCGACTATCATTGGTTTTTGATGTAGTGTTCCATGATTCGTTGTTTGTATATAACACCCAGTGCTCCATGCAATATGTGCCCTCCTTAATATACTCATAGGGTTTTCTGAGAATTTCCTGAAATACCTCTTTTCCTTCTCTTCCCCGTTTTACCTACATACAACACAGGATGTGCTCGGTCAGAACCAACAGGCTCACCCAGTATCGCAAAGACCCTTTCTATCACCACCTCTCTGCCTTGGCTCCTGGCCCTTCCTCTGTCCCCCTCAATTCCTGTGTCCAGTCACCATCTTCCTTAAATTCTCAAACTAGCCAAGACTTCTTCCCCGTTGGTATTTTTGTGCACGCCGGTTCCCCTGCCTGAAACCCGCTGGGCCTCGTCCGCTCTCCTTGCTTCTCATCCTCAGCTGTCAGACAAGGTGTCACTTCTTCAGGAAAGACTGAATCACTTCCTCCTATTATCCTTTCTCATTACTTCCTATAATTTTCCTCTGGTAGTACAACTTGTAAGCATATGGGAATCTGATGCTTACTGGTTTAATATCAGTCTTCTCCACTAGACCACAGACTCCCATGTTGGCCACCATCTATCTCTTTAGCACCCGGTAGAGAATCTAGCACATAAGGCACGTTCCATAAATATTTGTTGACTGTTGGATAAATGTTTCTCTGACCTCTCTCCTTTGGGATTCTTCCTAAACTCTCCTCACCAGATCATGCACTATATTCCACAGAAAAAGCATTCCCATGGAACTCACCTCCCCAACCATTTCTTTATTTTCTTTCCTCAACAATAATGTATATATTATCATGAATTGGGTTGTGTTCTCTGGTTGTTTTGCGATTTCTGCTCCTATAATTAGTTTTTCAAGGGCTAAAACTCTTTCAGGATCTTTTTTGGAATCCTCCATAAATCTAATAGAATCGCTGGAAATGTTCTTGGTGGTCGGTAATCTCCTGATGAGTGGATGAATAGACCAGTCCATCAATCCTAGCATATCCCTTTCCACATAGCAAACATGGAAATGCCATTGCAAGAAAATAATTTCTACCCATGGCTCACTGCAGGAGTCCCTCTTCTCAGGTTACTATTTTGAGTTTCAATAAGAAACAAACAATCTTATCTTGAAAGGGGGATTGGATTTACTTTGTAATAAGAAAGACTGAATTGGAAGCTTGCATTTTTTCCCCCAAATTTAATAATAGAACTAGTAAAGCTTTACACTCCTCAGCCAGCCTTACTTCAGGAATAAGAGTACAAAGCTTCCCAGTAAGCTTTTGTCATGATAGAAGAGTGAAACCCATATCACCAAATCTGTGTGAATTCACTGAGAGCCAGCAGGGGGGTTACACAGCAGGGGAATCTAGTCTGCGCATGTTTCCAGAATCAGTCAGTCCAACCCCCGGACTCAGCAGAGGGGACAAGGGGCAACATCAGGTTACTTGGAGCCACTGTCCTCTGACATCCGAGGTCCTGATAGTCATCACTGATGACCTCGGAGAGTAAAGAACTAGCTTTTGACCTCACCCCCTTTACAGTTCGAACAAAACAAAAAATCATGGAAGTAAATACATAGCATAATGTATGCATTAGTTCACTTTGACAATTGCCCAGCAGGTTCTTTCTAGTTAGTAACTTCCCCCCAGTTTAGAATTTGATCTTATACCAATGGCCCAGAAAAAAGGAAGGCAAGATTGGGTAAATACCTATAACTGAACATTTTCAAGGTCAGAATGGGATCTTTTCTCTATGACGCATCACTTAATCGCCTGTGTTCCCCCTCCATGGCTTTGTGACAAACCACAGAGCCTATCAGAGACCATTGTTGATGAGTCCCCCTTCTCTCCCTGTCTCTCAGGCTGCAGAAGTCCTGAAGGTTGATGGAGGGCCATGCTATTCAAACAGCAGGCGTGGCTCAGACAGAAGCTGCTCGTGCTGGGAAGCCTTGCGGTTGGGAGTCTGCTGTATCTAGTCGCCAGAGTTGGGAGCTTGGATAGGTAGGTAATCAACACATTTGTATGCCCGTGTGACTTCAAGTGTCTCTTGATTTAAACTTCCTTAGGACAAAGGGGCGCCTGGGTGGCTCAGTGGGTTAAACTTCCTTAGGACATAATCTTAAATCTATCTATTTGTTTTCTTCTCTCAAAATTCCCAAGAATCAGGCTTTCCTGCAGTATTGATTTTGATTTATTGAGCCTTTAAGAGAAAGGGCTCCAAGTTGCTCAAACCAAGGTGTTCATCAAGATCCATTTGTATTCTGTGTGCCTTGACATTTGTTTTCAGAGACATTTGTACAGTAAAAATGTCATTTAGTAGAGCTTAGTGTGGTCCGTGTGCATCTGGTTGTTGACCTCTAGCCATCACAAAATTGTGATGTTGTAGCGATTTATCTTCATTTTGCAGTTTATGAGGGAGCAATTAATGTGCTACTGTGAGAGTTAAGATTGTGTATGAGCCTGGAGAGGAGCTCATCAAGTTTGGAATCCATTGCCTTGGAAAGATGGCTGCAGGCTTGGGGAGTTTTAGCTATGTAAATTAGGTCTGGTTTCCAGGAGCTGAAAGTACCAGATGAGGAGGCTGCCGGTCAGGGTAATTGCCCAGAGAACAATGGAAAATCCAGGGAAAGGAAATTTACAGAACTAGCACTTGACTGTAAATGAGCAAACCGTTGAGAGATACTAGACTTGCAGAAGTCCAGGCAAATATCAGCTGCCCTCCCACTGAGTACCTCTGGACTGTCTCACATTTGGTATGATTGGAAGAGACAGAAAAGTTAATTTCTGAAATGCGAAGCTCCCTTCTTTGCTCTTTAAAATGAATTATTGCACTGGAAAGACAGAAGTATGTTCTCTATGAATTCAACTCCCATTTTCCATGAAAATCCAGCCACACTTACAATGAAAATATCTTCCTTACAGTTTTCCTTTTCTAATCTATAGATCTTATCACTAGGTTATTTAACAAATAATATTGCAGTGGTTTTATTTTCCTTCAGCCAGTGTTAGGTTTGACTGGTAAAGTGAATCCGTCTGATGCTTTTCAACTCAAAATTCCTAAGTGAACTTCCCACTCACTGGTTGCTAAGTTTGGGAAATGGTATAATCCAGAGCTTGTCACTGACTTTAAGTAGTTCTTTAAAGTGGTACTTGATTATTAGTGAAGAGCCTTGAGGTGGGCACCACTGTCCTATGGCCCTAATGGAACTTTTATGTCAAGTTCGTCCCCCACGCTTCGTTAGCTTCCAGTCATTTCCTTTTTATTGAGTAATTGATTCAATGATCATTAGCACAGTAGTTATTCAGTTGAAGATTCTTTTCATTTTTTTTTAAGACTTTATTTATTTATTTGACAGAGATCACAAGTAGACAGAGAGGCAGGCAGAGGGAGAGGGAAGCAGGCTCCCCACTGAGCAGAGAGCCCGATGCAGGGCTCGATCCCAAAACCCTGAGACCATGACCTGAGCCAAAGGCAGAGGCTTAACCCACTGAGCCACCCAGGTGCCCCGATTCTTTCCATTTTTAACTTGGTGTCTCTTCTCTCTAATGGGATGGGTTTGGGGCTTTCCCAAAACCTCTCATTTGAGAATATGGACAAAATTACATCTGAAATCAGCACACACTTACTTCGCCCTATCCTTCAGTAACTGAAGACCCGCTCTCTGGGTGAGGGGCTGAGCTCTCCCCCTTCCCGTCCTAAGATCCCATGTTTCTTTCCATATCTGAGGCCCATGCTCAGAATCTACTCTTCAGGAAATGGTAATAATGTATTTTCTCCTATGGTGAGTTAGGAAGTCAAAAAGGCAATTGTTCTGCAGGGTTTGAGCTCCCAAAGTGGAAGGTAGAAAGAGGAAGGAAGGACAGAAGGAACGGCCCTTTCTAGAAGTAGAGAAAGTCTTTCCTGCCCTAATAGGACAGAAGTAGTCTATTTCAGCCTCTCTTGGCCAGAGTTCTGCAAGACAATTAAGTCCTTAGAGAAAAGGATTTGACTACTTCCTCAATTCTCCCAAGGATGGTACTACCATCATTCTAGATGCATTGTAGAGAAGTCCATCCTTTACATCCAGTGGATGGTGTGGGGAGCTGGGGCTTAATTCTCAACTACCCAAGAAGAGCTAAAAGATGAATTTGTCATATCCCCATGTCACAACTTTAAAAATATTTTTGACTATGTATGTGTTGCTACTTTTATATCTTCCATGTAGAGCTCTAGCATACTTATTAACAAATTTGTAAAAACAAAATTCATGTTAACCTAAAATATTAAATGTGATTCCCATTTTTATACGATTCCATATTTTCACACTTTTCACGATGAGCATGAATTGTTTCTAAAATCATAAAAAACAAACACCACAAACAAATAATATATAAAGTACAGTTTTCCATAAGCCTTATGATAGATCGACGTCCAGACAGATGGGCAAACTCCTTTCCCTCAGTTCTGTAGAATGCTGTGGCATGACGAAGTTTTCCTCTTCTCCCTTTAATTATAAACATTACAGAAGATGAGAATGGTAGAGTAGGTCTCTCGGGAAAAGCAAGAGACAGCCTCATTAGCTAGAAGCTTCAGCTGCAGGATTGGCTTAGCAGCGTTTTGACTAATCTTATACCCTTTAGCAAGAAGGCTAAAATGCCTTTTCAGATAAACTTGGGGAAGTTATAATGAATTTCAGCTAGGTTCCAGAGTGTTACCCAAAAGGAAACACCATATACCACCGCTAGACATCGGCCATGCCAAATCAAGCCGTAACTCTAATCTAATATCATTACGATTGTTATCATGCCTTTCTCTCTGAAAAAAGCAGTGGTGGTTGTTCATTATTTTGGGCAACGCTGATGTGGAATCCTCCCTTCTGGCTCCATCCACTGCATTCCCTCCTTCCTACGCTTGAGTCCCTGATACCCTTGGGATACTCTTGGCAGTGAGGACCCACAGCTTCTGGCACTGCCAAGGTCTGGTTGATCTCTGGTCAGGCCTGGGAGGTGAGAGATGGCACTTGGGGATGGCAGTGTGTTTGTTCTCACATTCAGTGGAGTCAAACCATAATCCCGACCCCTTTAGACAGAAAGAGAGAGAGGCAGAAGAAATACAGCATCCACCTAGCTGTCCCCAAGGCCCATGGCAGGAATTCTCATAGAACGAAAAGTTCAGCAAGTCCCAAGATTGGATTTTTGCAGGTTGACGATACAACTAGCCACAGGCTGAGACCAGGACCTCTCTTAGATTAGATCTCAGATTTCTAAGAGCCACATGAGTGCTGCAGAGTTGCAAGGAAGTCATACCCCACGGAACCCAAAAGACGTGGCCTCCGAGCCAGGCTTCACCTTCCCAGCTGGAGAAGCTCCTCTTCTGCCTTTCACGATTCCTAAATGATGTTAACTGGTGAGCTGTTAAAAGTCTATTAGCATGGCTCGTGTCACTTGCCTGTCCTGGACTGCGAACATAAGTACACGCTGTAGCCAATTAAGTACTTGACGGATAAAAATTTTAAGGAGCACTAATAAAAATAATCCCATCAATTATGTGTGCTCCATTTAATACTGGGTTGCTTAAAATAAAATTTCCCAAACATATGTTCATTATGGATGGCAGCAGGCTGGGAACCAGTGGTTTTATTTAATGCATTTAAAGTCTTACTCCAACTCGGGAAGCAGAAAAATGACACGTTAGTCACCATGAGCTTCTAAAAGCTTCTGTCTGTTGCTTTCAGGCTACAGCCCATTTGCCCTCTCGAAGGCCGATTCGGAGCCCGCAGCCAGGCCGAATTCCCTCTCCGAGCCCTGCAGTTTAAGCGTGGCCTGCTGCACGAGTTCCGGAAGGGCAACGCTTCCAAGGATCAGGTTCGCCTTCATGACCTGGTCCAGCAGCTCCCCAAGGCCATTATCATTGGGGTGAGGAAAGGAGGCACCAGGGCCCTGCTGGAGATGCTGAACCTCCATCCAGCTGTGGTCAAAGCCTCTCAAGAAATCCACTTTTTTGACAACGATGAGAATTACGCCAAGGGCATTGAGTGGTACAGGAAAAAGATGCCTTTTTCCTACCCACAGCAAATCACCATTGAAAAGAGCCCGGCGTATTTTATCACGGAGGAGGTTCCGGAAAGGATCTACAAAATGAACTCATCCATCAAGTTGTTGATCATTGTCAGGGAGCCGACCACAAGAGCTATTTCTGATTACACTCAGGTGCTAGAGGGGAAGGAGAGGAAGAATAAAACGTACTACAAGTTCGAGAAGCTGGCAATAGACCCCAATACCTGCGAAGTGAACACAAAGTACAAGGCCGTGAGAACGAGCATCTACACCAAACACCTGGAACGGTGGTTAAAGTACTTTCCGATTGAGCAATTTCACATCGTCGATGGAGATCGCCTCATCACGGAACCTCTGCCAGAACTTCAGCTCGTGGAGAAGTTCCTAAACCTTCCCCCGAGGATAAGTCAATACAATTTATACTTTAACGCCACCAGAGGGTTTTACTGTTTGCGATTTAACATTATCTTTAATAAGTGCCTGGCGGGCAGCAAGGGGCGCATTCATCCAGAGGTGGACCCCTCTGTCATTACCAAATTGCGCAAATTTTTTCACCCTTTCAATCAAAAATTTTACCAGATCACTGGGAGGACATTGAACTGGCCCTAAAATAGTAAGTCCTATAACACTATGTGTTGTGGCTGGAGACACACAATGTCTCCTCTAGATTAAAATATGCACTTTTCTTAGACACAACTATCCAAGTCGTTTTTTCCATGTATACTTGTACATACACAGTGTGTGACCAAATATGAGATCAATTCTTTTTCTATTGAAAAGTTACAAAAATTAATTTGCTGTCCGACTAGTTGCATCTTTTAAGCTATTTACAAAAAGAAAAGGTGGTGGTATTGGGGGAAAGTGACTTCAGCTCTTCTCAAAAAGCTTAGTCTTCCTTTGAGTCAGAATTTGTCGCCCGCCATTTTCATAGAGTTAAGCCAAAAGATTATGTGTGAAAACGTACCAATGGCTGTGAAGCTTCGGGAAGTAGAGGACCCACTTATGCATTCTTTTCGAAGGGAAAGCTGACTCTTTAGTTCAGCTACTGAATCGGTGCCGTGAAAACAGAAAATACTGTTTTCTTATTATTTGAAAGAATGTCATATCTCATAAAATTGACATTGTCCCAAAGTTCCTGTGGTGATTTTGCACTATTGTTTTCTCGTATAGACCATGGTGTCACTTGTAGCATGTCAATCACACTTTGGAAAGTTAAAGTCCTTTTACTTCCATGTTCTATGTCAACAAAGAGAAATGCCATGTACATAATGTATATTGTTGTAAATACTGGTTTCACACTAAGTAATTCTATTTTGTAAACGAATATGGCTATTTAATTTATTGTGAAAATTAAATTTATCGTGGTATTTAAAAATGGAATGGATTAAAATTACTCTATGTGCAACCTTTTTTTTTTTTTTTTAAACTCGTTTTGTTTTACACGCCCCCTGCTGGCTCCCCAAATCGAAGCTGTTCCTGTGCGAATGAGCACGCTTGGAAAGATAACGCTTCTCTGCTGGATTTCTGTACCCTTGTGAAAATGTTTTTATGAAGTGAGGTTGAATATATTAAAAAAAAAAAAAAACTCAGCCATCTGGAAATCTAGTCATAGAGCCACCTCAAAGAATACTAGCTCTTCTGCTACAACTTTGTAACAATTAATTTACATGCAATCGCTGCTGTGTCAGGAGAGAGACAGAAATATTTGAACATAATCAAGGCATAGAAGAATCACAATTTTATTTGAACCTCTAATCAGAGTCAGACCAGTGGAGAAATTAAATAAAATAAGATTAGGAAACTTGTGTGGCGTCTGTACTGAAAGCTGCTGATGCTTCACAAATGAATACAAACTCTCAGAACTCCCTCTTTGAGATGAAAAAAAAAAAAATCAGTCTGCTCAGAAATGATCAAATGCATAGTGGTGCTGTTACTAACGTAAACATATGGCTTCTATTCCCATCCAGAGAAATTAATGCTAAATTGGGTGTGTGCTAATACCAGATATTCTGTATCATGCTTAAATATAATTCCGAAAAGCCTGGAAAGAGGTGTGTCAACAGCAACCCAAAGACGGATTTTTTTCCCAATCATGGCTACTTATCCGGTAGAAGATGTTTGAGTGTTTGAGGGAGTTTTGTTCAACATCACCTTGAGTGTGCCTAGAGAAATCAGCGAATTACAATGGGTTCCCTTTTGATTGTAATAAGTGTTGATTTTCTCCATGAGTTGTTTCTCCTGTCCAGTGACTTGATGGTGAACTTTTCTAAATAAATAGCCCTTTCCCCCTCTGGTGTCGGTATATATTGCTTCTCAGGCTACAGCCTTAGTGATCATCTTTCCCCGTTTCCATTAGCCATGATGCCATTCTCCCAGCATGGAATAGACGTGACACCGGCACAGGCTGACAGGCCAGCGTCTCCCTTACCATGCAGCGACTCTGGAGAGAGGGTCTCGGGTCTAGATGCCAATCCCTTCTCCCTCAAGCCATGAATGAAATCAAACATAATGAATGTAGCATTAGATTTCCTTGTGCCTCAACTGTCAGCAAGCTCTGAATACTACACTCGAGGTCGTAATTACATGCCATCATCAATTCTATTGGAACTCTTTCTAGCGCACTGCGTAGCTCGTACCATTATTATAACAGTAACTGTGAAATTATGCCCCACTGGAACACAGGTGTTTCCTAAAGTCAGCCTGAGTATTCCGCCAATAAAACTGATAAATGGCAGCCTTTTCCTAAGGCAACGAGAGAAATTTTTCTAAAACAATGAATAGAAATTTATCAGTGATCATCTTTTATGTTCTACATTTTTTCTTAAATTTTGCTGCAGTTTCCAACAATGTGTCTCTCAGAGTTTATTCAAAGATTCTATTTGACTTATACTGACTTTTCTCATTGGTTATTTTTGGCCCAGGAAGCCAACATTTCTTCAACACACTCAGGAAAAAAAGGGTCTGTGATTTCCAATAGTTCTGCTTCCTGAATAAGTTTGAGAATTGCTTTAAACCTTGGAGCCTCCCCACAGGGGCCTAAATCAGAGGGCCTGGACTGGAAGGATGTTTTGGAAACAGGTTTCACTGCACTGGAAAAAAACAAACAAACAAACAAACAAACAAAACAGCCACAGTCACTGCTGACTGAGCAACATAGAAGTAAAAATCCTATAACTTAGTAGCTGACTTCCACTGGAGGTTTTAAACCTCCTTGTTTAGAAAAATGTTTCCTGTTGTCACCAAACAGGCAGCAGACCTCTAGAGAAATGCTCAGCTCATTACCTTAGCCCTACCAGGGCTCTCTTGAATAAGTCATTCCTTTTACATCATGAAATCTCTGTGTTCCTCCTGGAGGCTTGGTGGCACCATACGGCTTTGTGAAATCGTTCTAACTGCAAAGAGGGAATTTAAAAAAAAAAAAAAAAAAAAAAAAACCTTTAAGCAATGGTGAAGTTTCTGCTGGACCAAAAATGCTGAAATGACACCATTTTGGAAGGCAAGGAATTCTGATTACAAATACACAAACAGGAATGAGAGTCCCAAGGGATCAAAGAGAAAAAGAGACCTACAGACCCAGAGGCACACATCCCCAGTTCCAAGTCTGTCCCCTACTCAACCCAAAATCACCTCCCAGAAGCCCTCCGTTGATGAAAACACTCACTTTCCCTACTAACCTCACTGCCATACAGGAAACACCTAAGACATTAGGGTCCTTACTTGTGTATGAGAAAGCAAAGGCGTGTGAACCATCATAATCACATCTGATCTTAGACTTGGCACCTTTCACGTGGCGAGACCAGCAAGAACCCTCACTGATTGCTGCAAGGTTGACAGGGCCTCACGAGAGCACTGTTGGGCGCTGCACCTGGTAGATGGGCCTGTGAGGAGCATTACCCGGGCCCGGGGTAGGGGTGGGGGTGGAGGGGCATGTTGCTGCTAAGGGAAGGTGGGAACCCAGGACAAGGGAAGGCCACATGCCAGTCCTGCCAGTAAGCGTTTGCTTTCTCCAATTAGCAGTTAGCCAAATTGGATTGCTTCCATAAGCCTGATTTGAGAATTTCCCAGGGATGGAGAATTTCAAATGATCGTAAATAGTGTCTTCCTGCTGAAGTCTCTTGTACTCTTTTGGCACACTCAGCAGCCATTCTCTGCTCAGGAGAACAGTCCACAGTGTAAGCAAAAAAGAAAACTTCGCCGAAAACATTCCCCCTAAAAATGACTAAATACGGCAAAATCCTAGCAACTGGGGCTAACAAGGTGAAAATATAGAATATCTTCAAGCAAACGCATTGCAATTATTCCCAAGTGGATGAGCCGCAAAACTACCCTAACAATATATTGAAAAATATCTAATTGCATCCGCTTTATGGAATAAAAGCCTCTCGATTGGCATGATTTTTTTTTTTCTAAATTGGTGTTCCTCAAGCATTTCAAAACAGTCCGTTCTCTTAAGCAGGTTGCTCAGGCCCTCTAACATCTGTTTATCAATTTTCATAGGAAGCCTTTACAGCGAAGCCAAGGATAAAATTTAGGCCCAAATAGGGTCATTCGGTAAGGTTCTAATCAAGGGTGTCTTATTACACATGTTACAAATACAAATGCGAATGCACTTTCAAAGATTTCTTTCCAATGACATTTTAGGGTACCTTTTAGGAATAAGAGTGCTGTTTAATAATAATTCAAAATGGGGTGGGGAGCAGAAGAGGCAGAAGTGAGCAGACGACAGTATGCATTCCCATAGAAAACCCCTGACTGGTATCCCAAAGAACGAGTGTCTGTTATGTACAGGCAGCTCAGCTGAGAAGAAACACTCTTTCAGGTACAACACGTCAGCAGCAGCAGACTTGGTACCTGACAGGCCTCCTATCCCTCCTGAGTCCATGAACCATGTCTGTCTACCAGGTCTTGGGGAACCGTTGGTGAAAGGGCTATTGTTTCTAAACACACATGCCACCCCCACTTTAACAGCAGTCCGGCTCGAAGGGGAAGGCTTCCTGGTAACTTTATAAAGAGCAGGCTCACCTCCAACATTTCTGAGTGCACAGAATTCTGCTTCTCCTGTCCTTTTCAGACAGATGCAGCATTACTGGCTTGGACGATACAGGGAGGGAGCCGTGAGCCCACGAACGTGGGCTGCCTTTAGAAGCTCGAAAAGACAAGGAAATGGATTGCCCCTAGACCCTCCAGAAAGGAACACCTGCCAACACCTTAATTTTAGCCCAACGGAGCTTGTGTTGGATTGCTAGACCGACAGAAATGTCAGAACAAGTTTATGTCTTTTTAAACGACTGACTTGCAGTGATTTGGTACAGCAGCTGTAGAAAACAATCACAAAATAAGGAGAAACAGAGTCCTCTCCAAAGTGCTGGCATGTTTATACAGCTGATGCTCCTTCGTCTTCACAGGGTAATAGAGCAGCAGGCATCAGTCCCAAAGGGCATTTCCAAACAAAGCAAGCAGAAGTCCTGAAGGACAGGGGCCCCCTTGCAAGTTCCCAAGGGCAAATGCAAGCAGAGTGACCCTTGAGGGGACAATTCCCTGGTAATAAAAACCAGAGCAAACCTCATTCCATCTGGGACATCCCCCTGAAGCTCAAAGGGTACAAAAACAGCTTAATGGTAACTCGCAGAGAAACTTATGATAAGGTATATATTATGTAATAGTGTCTTTAACATTAAGGTTAGTACACTAGAAAGAGAAAATATTTCCAGTCTTTTCACAAGTCCACAGAATCTAGCCTTGATCCAGAATATCCAAAGTCTCCAAAGCTCAGAGCCAGGAGACTTGGGTCTTTTTCAAATTGGTCCCAGGACCTCCTCCAAATGGCCTCAAAAATTATCCTGTAAAGAAAACAAAGAGCTGAGATCCTTTCTCCTGGGATTAATGAAATTCAGAGGCACTTATTGATTACCTAATATGTTCCCAGCTCCTGAAAGATCTAGCAAACAATGACTAAAGGTCACTAGAAAAAGCTAGCGTTAGAGGAGTGACCAGAAAGTTGCCCTCCAGAATTCCAGCCTCGGACTACTTGCTAGGAAGTTTCTAAATGGTTCCCTTTATTATTTATGTCTGCCTACTTCCTAAAAGGATTTGAGGTGGTGATTTTCTAATTAAAATTTGTTTCTAATCTCTTTCTAATCTTGTTTTATTGGCTGCATTTCCTCCCTCTTGTACTTAATCAACCTTGAATAGTAACATGTATTGAGTCTGTATAAAAATATGAATTAGCATTAAAATTAAAATGTACTCACATTTATTACACATGTAATATGTATGGGCATATTTGTATTTGTAAGCTTGTTGAAAGAAGCTAATGATAATGGTTCATTATGGGAATAATCAAAACCATTCTTTTGTTAGCGATTACCTATCAAATTTGCACAGCTGCCTTTTAAAAATTCCATTCCAAAGGTGTCACAGTCCAGCCAAACAAAGTGAATATGCATAAAGAAAAGAAAAACTCAATAAATTCATATTTCACATCAACTGATCTGGAAACAAATACTCTGATAAAAGAATACAACTTGCCTAATTAAAGCGTCGCTACGTCGAACATAAGAAGCATTAATGGTAGAAAGACATATGTCTTGCTAATTCGAGGATACGGCAGGTGCTCACACAGGAAGAATTATTCACGCCACGACCGTGTGCATGTGCATGGACACACGTGTGCATGGCTGTGATTCTCAGCAGTTCTGGAACAGTGTCTCCTCCCCATGTGATTATCGCGTTACTTTGGCTTGATCACCGCCCTGAGTCTTCCACCTGAACTGTATCAAGTTTCTCTGAAAGCACAATTAAACTGAAAGATAACTTTAAGAACAACATGTTTACTTGGCATTATTATCTGTAGCTGTTGTGTTTGAGGCACTAATGTAAAAAATGGCGTGAAATTCATAGGGACACAGAACGTGGAATTGACAACTCCCGGGGGGCGGGGGGGGGGTAGGGGGCATGTCTTTGGGAACTCTCTGTGCTAAAGGTTCAAACAGCAAAGGAGGCAAATGGCATTTGAGGGGAGTGGTCAGAATCACAAGGACAGAACAGCCCCAGTGCTTGGCTTTTCATCCGCGGCCCCCTCAGGGGAAAGACTACAAAGGGAGGAAACTCACACTGAGTGTCATCTGTGTTTATACACACACACTAACCAGCTGAATTCAGCCACACAAACCCTCATTTTGAACAGTATGTTAAATTGGCCAAATTATTGGTGACTAGGATTGTCTTCAAAAAAGTCACTTTAATCTTTTCAAGTTCTCCTTCAAACAATGTCTTTGAAATATTTGGAGAAATAACCTAAAATTCTTTATGCGGGGACACCTGGGTGGCTCAGTGGGTTAAGCGTTTGCCTTCGGCTTTGGCTCAGGTCATGATCTCAAGGTCCTGGGATCGAGCCCCACATCGGGCTCCTTGGTCAGCGGGAAGCCTGCTTCTCCCTCTGCCTGCCGCTCCCCCTGCTTGTGCTCTCTCTCTGTGACAAATAAATAAAAGCTTTAAAAAATGTTTTTAGTTTTTTATGTGAAAATAATTAATTTTTATTTTATGTGAAAATAATGAATAACAATCTCTTTGGCTGGCTTATGCCCGACATGGGTCCCAGCCCCTGCAACGTGCTCTCAAAGCATCCCCAGAGGTCCTCAAGAGTGTCTTAGCTCTGCTGACGAACAAGCCAGCCCACACCACAGAGCACCTGTCAGTTATGGCTCTCTCTCACTCAGCACCTCAGCCAACTTCGCAGGGCATGTGGCTACCCCAGTCAGCGTTGCATACCCTCCACATCCCCGGTGTATGAATGTATGTGAGGGGGTATCCTTCTAATCTTCTATTTTACTGCCTCTTAAAAAGTACCTAAACCTTCCTATGGAGATACCAACAAAGCATCTCTTCCCATTCCAATATTCAGAATCACCCTCTCCATAAGGCCAGGCTAGAGCAGAAGACAAATTTGGAGAATAGTTACCATATTAAACTTAGAATCAATGATTGGTATTCAGTAAAGATTTATGGATTGAATGAATAAATCCTCTTTCATTATGACGATGGAGGCTTTACTGCTGGACTAAGTTTGGTTCTCTGCCAGGAGAGGCTAAGGTCTTCTGTGCAACTAGATCTCTGGTGGCCAACCCACCAAACAGCCGTGGACATGGAGGGCTTTTGCTGGGCTCCCAAATGCCCATTATATATTTAATGTACTGTACGATACAAATGCTAAGTACCAAGGGCTTCCTTCAAACTCTGTTCTCTACTTTCTCCTGCCAGGCACCCGTGAGACAGCTCTCTAAATGTTCTCTATAAAACTGTTAGGTTTTACATTTAATGAAGCACCAGTTAAAATTGTGAATTTCAGAAACAATAAACTAATTGCCACGTTCGTCATAGTAAACCGTGCTCTGAGTTTCACTGTTTAGGAGATTATAATAGAAATAGAGCTCTTTGGTTTTGTTTTCAAGGACACTTGACGTCTACCTTTTTGCATGTGAATGCATCTTAGTCTGGGAATGTGCAGACACAGTATGATGGGCAATATAACGGATGAGACGTAGACAGTTCACGAGCCCCCAGAATACTGGGGAGTAACAGGGATCTACATATACACAATAATGCTCCTGCCTTCGAGCAGGAGAAATACTTCCTTCTATTTACTTTGACATGTTTAGAAAATCATTAATAGATACTAATGAAAGTATTATATTAATTGAACTTATTATTGAAGGCCCTGTATGTACAAGTAAAACAAGCAAATGATAGATGACCCACTTCTTTCTTTTTTTTTTTTTTTTAAGATTTTATTTATTTGAGAGAGAGAGATTGAGAAGGAGAGAGCATGAGAGGAGAGAGGTTGGGGTGTGTGGGGGGGGGAGAAGCAGACTCCCTGCTGAGCAGGGAGCCCGATGTAGGACTTGTGGGAACACAGAAATCCAGGATCATGACCTGAGCCGAAGGCAGTCACTTAACCAACTGAGCCACCCAGGCCCCTAGTCCACTTACTTATGCTAACGGTAAAAATACTTGCAACTTGAAATTGTCATTCTATGAGTCTAGCTGATTCTTGCATCTCGGTTGGTTGGTTATATCACACAGACACGGGCACACTTTTGAGGAATATACTTTGGTAAATGAATGATTTTGGAAAATTCACCAACTAAAGAGGCTGTGACTGTGCATAGAAGAAATGTCTTGACTTGACTTCCTACCCAAGTCAATGGAACCACACCTCTCAAGGCACAATGGGTAATATGGCTAACACCGACCCTCTGGGCTGCTTATTTCAGTATCCCACCAGCAGTTCTGGAAGAGACCGTAAAGAAATGGGTATGTCAGTTCCTATCCCTTGTGGTACAGACAGGCAGCCCAGGTGGAGAACCACTATTTTCTATCCTAAAATGTACATGTTGACTTCCTTGTCTTAATCAGTGCGGCATAATTAAGAGAATGGTGTCTTGACATTTCTTCTGTATCAATAAGCAATTTTAGGATAAGGATTGTGTCATAGACACCTCCCCCTCCCAAGCAGGCCTGAGACTCATACCAGAGCAAATGATTTTTTTTTTAATTGTGAATAAAAAAAATTCAGCTATTTAAATTATATAAAAAATATCAAAAGATCACTGTTTGCTGAAAAGTACTTCTGATGCCCAATGCCACTCAGGGACCCCCAAATACCCTCCGAGATGCACACGTTTGATGTAGGGCTCCTCACTTGCAGCAGGAGGTCAAAGAAGGGCCACAGGCTCCAAGCCTCCCATTGGCAAAGAGGTCAAAGTCAGACCGGCATTACCTCCAGGGAGGAATAGACTGCAGTCCCTGAAAAATCAGACACATATCACATATTTTGACATATTTCATTTTTTAATACAGCCACACCTTCAAAACATGGTGGCAGGCCCCGTAATCTCTGAGAAGCGACGCCCTCATATACCTGGACCTAAACTCCATCACAGCAGGATGGGCAGGACGGAGGGCAGGATCCCTGTGACATACTCATGGGGCTTGACCTTGTCAATCTGTTCTGCAAACCGGAGCGTGGGACTCACAGGTCTGCACAAGAACGCACTTTTGAACAGAGCAAAGGCCAATGGGAGAAGCAGCACCGGAATACTAATCCCTATTCCTATGGAAATGCTTGGGTATTCCTTTTGAAAAACGTAACTTCTCTGGTAAGTTGGTCACACTCCAAGAGGAATTAAGCTTGAAAGATAACAGAACTTCAAAAGCCAAATTGAAAAGACCAGACCCGAGGCTGTGAAGGGCATTCAGAAGAGAGAGGGGTTTTAACTCAGCTTTCAGAGCAGGTTCTCCCTCCTCTTTGAACGTTTCTGACACTCGGAGTGTTGCTGAAGATTTTCCCACCCGCGACATCTTTCATCAGGAAACCATGAAATAACAAAAAGCTGTTTCTAGATAGAGGAGTGGGAATGTGAAAGTTAAAGTAAGTTAAAGTAAGTTGCTTCTTGTGCTGTTAATTCCAGAGGGAGTATGTGTGTGCGCGTGTACACGCGCACGTGCATGTGTGTGTGTGTGTACATACGACTCTGTGTGTGTGTGTTCTGCTTCTTGAGCCTAACAGTCATCTCTGAGAAAGCTCCTTGAGCTTTGCTTTTCTCACTGCAAAGACACACCTTCTACGGCCAGTGGAACCAAGCCCCCCAACATGTAGCCCCCAATGGTAAGTAGAGGTCTCAGCAGGCTGCCGGAAAGGTGTCCCCGTGCCCCACTGGCCAGGGAGGGCAAACAATCTGAAGGGCAAATAAGAAGAGAAAGGAATAAAAGTAGGAGGCGGGGGTCAATACACAACTCAACACTTACATTCCTGCCTCCTTCCGGTTACTTCTTTTACCCAAAATCCTGTTACCTGCATTTCCCTAGGGGACCTCTGCTGCCCCTTTGAGATTCAACTGAGAATCATTCCATTTACTCCTCTGTGCCAGACCTGGTACTAGGCACAAGGAACCTGAAAGTGCACAAGGCGAAATGCAGACCCTCGGGGGAGCTGTGAGCCAGGCTCACAAGCGGGCCCCATGAACCATGTACCAAGAAAGCCATTATTCTAAGCTTATCGTTTGGCACAAAGAATGCAACCGCGCACGATACAAGATGCCTGCCCACAAGGAGCTGAGCACCAGACTCAGCGCTGGGCCCATGGGATACAGCAGTGCACAACCGATCTACCCCTGAGGGGCTGCGAGCTGGCTGAGTCCTGAGCATGAGGAACTGGACGGTACACGACACTGGTGCCTTCCCCCAAGGAGCTGAAGACCAGGCTCCGTGCCGGGCACCCGAAGCCCAACGGAGCAGAATGAAATGTACTCACCTGGAGGGAACGTAGTCAGGCTCCGTGCTGAACACCAGGATGAGAGATGTGTGCCAGCTTCTTTGCTAGCAACAGGAGCAAGGCAGGGGCGCCTGGCTGGCTCAGTCGGCTGAGCGTCCGCCTTTAGCTCAGGTCATGATCTCGGGGTCCTAGGGTTGAGCCCCATGTCTGGTTCTCTGTTCAGCGGGGAGCCTGCTTCTCCCTCTCCCTCTGGCTGCCTCTCCGCCTACTTGTGCTCTCTCTTACACACTCTCTCTCTGTCAAATAAATAAATAAACTCTTTTTTAAAAAAATGAACAAGGCAATGTACAAGGCCATATACCTATCCTCAAGGCACTGGCTTCCTCGAACCCCCTGACCTGATAATGGCTTATACACCTCCCATTTATACCCTGATAAATAGCATCACTTTTGAGTAAAATATTTTCAGGGTCTACTTCCCCTCCATGGACAGTAAGTATATTTATAATTTCATTTATAATTTATTTGTCTTCATGTCCCCAACACTAAGCACAGTGACCCCCAAAAAACAAAACCACTACCACAAGGGATGACACAGATGTGTGTGGCTGGACATAATTACTACATTTCTGATCAAAACAATTGTCAGTGAGGTTTCGGAAAAACAACTCTTTGGTATATTTTTGTTAGTCCGTATGCTTCAGTATGCGTGAGTGATACCGGTCTGCGGTTCTTGCCTCCTGCTGTCTTTATCTGGCTTACAGATCAGCATTAAACTTGTTTCCAAAAACAAATCAGAAAATTCTCCTTCCTCTTCAGTATATTAAGACAGGTATCAACACATTTTTGCCATAACGGGTCGAGAGTGACAGTAAATATTTTCGGCTTTCTTGTCCACATGGTCTCCTTCGCAACAATTCAACTTGTCCCCAAAGCAGCCGTAGACAATGAGGAAACAAGCGGCCGTGACTGAGTGTGACTGTCCAGTTAAGCTTGATCTATAAAAACAGGTGGCAGTGAGCCCAATTTGATCTTGATCTGTGCGACTGGGCTTGTTGACACCTGTTTAGGAATAATTTATAGAGCATGTGAACCGTATGGTCTTTGAAAGTGTGGTAGAAATGCGTCTGTATCTGATCTTGGCAGAAAAACTCTGGTGTTTCCCCAGGAAATAAGATCATAGGGCATCACGGTTCATCTGTAGTATCCCTGCCCCGGTTCTGGAATGACCGACTTTTCCAAGGAGCCAGCCCCAAACTCTCTTATTTATAGAGGACTTACAGGATATTTTAATGTGTGGTAGAGCTAGTTGCCTTTTGTAGTTCTGCTCTTTTCATATTTTGTCAGAGGATCTGCCCTGCCTCAACCAACCACAGAAGGAGGAGGCTAGCAGGATACGTGACCCCGAGGCAAACTGGGAAACAGGCAAACAGGGACTGGGAGGAATCGGCTCAGCCCGGCAGGCCGAAGTTGGGGGTTGGTAGCTTGAGTATGGCAATCTTATAAAAATGGGTGCTGCCATGTCTGGTCTAGAACGCTGAGTCTAACAGTGAGGGCAGGCTCTGGGGGAAGTGAATCCACGTGCAAGTGAAATCCTGAGACTCACTCGTGCTGGGTGGGCAGCAGGTAGCAAAGATCTGCCACCAGCAGGAGGCTGTCCCTGCAGCAGAAGATTGACCTGGTGAGGGCAAGGCAAAGGCCGAACAGTAGAGATTCAGGGTCCTGAGACAGGGCCCCTGGCAGGGCCAGCAGGGGAGATGCCCTTGGCAGTGCTGCCAGGTCTCTGAGGAGTAGAGTGAGGCCCAAGATGAGTTACCAAACCTGGGGCTTGGGACAGAGCTGACAGGGACTCAGATCGTGATCTCATGGGTGGCGGAATTAAGCCCCAAGTTGGGCTTCAGGGTGGGCAGAGAGTCAGCTTGAAGATTCTCTCCCTCTGCCCCTCCCCCAACTTATACACTCTCTAAAATGAATGAATGAATTCATTAATAAATAAACAAACAAACAGATAAATAAATTAATATTTTGGGGGGAAAATGATGAAGACTTTTTTTCACCACCATATTCCGTATACTACACTTGCACACTGCCAGATACTTCACGTACATTAAAGGGAAGAAAACTAACATTTTTTTTGGTTACCAGTGGTGTGTTGGGAAATGTTTAGCCACCAGCTCTTTTCAGGAGGATAGAGGAAAGGGACAGGGTACGGGGGGAGCCCGGATTTGTAGCATTTTCCAATATCTGTGGTACAAATACTTCCACCGAGATTTCAAGTCACACCACCAAGTAGTCATTGAGTGCAGAGCTGGGAAGACAAGTGCAATGGACCATTGTTACATAACATTTCCCTCCTACAGATCCAAGAGATACAAATAGCCTCAGAACATAGATAATAACAAAATACAGTGAAATGATTACAAAGTGATTTGTTTTGTGTATATTTCAATATAACTTATTTTGTTGTAGGTTACCAGCTCTCAACATTCCTAATCATTTATCCATCAGTTCCTGACAGCTGGTATAGGCCACGCGCAACACACAACCGAGTATTGCTTACTGTCTGCCTGGTGCCAGGATTATCATTTGAGATACACTGTTTCATGAATCCTCACTGTGATCTTCTGAAATAGTTGCTGTTTTCCTGATGAAGAAAAGGATCTCAGAACGGTTGAGCGACTTGCTTGGAAGCACGGAGCTCAACAATGGTTGTGTGACCTCCACCCTCCAAATCCTTATAACTCTATTCTACCGCACTGTCACTCAGATGGCAAACATTTTGATTTTAACGTGTTTCATTCTTTAAGAGAGCAGATTGTGTTCCACGGATGCCAAGGTCCACTGAATTCAGCGATTCTGTGAACACGGATGTGTGGAAGGTCATCAACACTGAGTCAGTTTGGTTTCCGAAAGTGTCATTACGCTAGATATGACGACCAGGTTAGGCAGAGCATGACCTGTGTCATCATCTAGAGGAGAATGATAGATCCCTGACACCTCAGGCTCTCTTCTCATTTTCCTTTCCTTTCCTTTCCCTAAATCCATTCCAGTCCACAAAATTAATTTAATTCTTTTTAATCAAGTCAATGTCTTACACAATGAACCTAAAGATGAGTATCCAATAACATTTCAACCACTGTTTTCAACGAATTCAGATTTGCTATGGTTGTGATTTTTGTGATCAGTTACTTTTTCTTGTTAAAATATGATGGTGTTTATTTTTTAATAAGCAACGTCACCGTAAATTTACAATAGGAGCCCCTAGGAACAAAATAACTTTAAAACATGAATTCAGTTATTTCTCACGACAATCCTATGCAACAGGAACTATTATTATTCTAACTTCATAGTAAACTGAAATACAAAGGGATTAATAATTTATCCAACAGCATGTTATTTGTCTTAAGACAAACTCCAGATTCCTTTTTGTTTTCAATCTCCATAATCTGGCCCCAAATGCCTTTTCAGAATTAGATCTCACTCCTAACTGACAATAGCATACATTAGGACTTGCCACATCTGCTTCTTGCCTGTAATCTTCAGTCCCATCACTGTCCCCAACCAAGATGCCCTCTTCCTTGCCCTTTGTCTATCTGGATCCTCCCATCACCAAAAAAAAAAAAAAAATTTGCTCTCGTGTCGGCTTTTCCATGGAGACATCTCTGACCATTCTCACTCAATGACACCCACAGCCCACTCTTGCCCATAGTACCCTTTTTGTTACATAACCTTTTTGTTACATAAGGCCCAGCGTGGGGCTCAAACTCACGACCCTGAGACTGAGTGCGCACTCCTCAGACTGAACCAGCCAGACAACTCCCTCAGTGCCATTTTCATTAATGTATTCTGTGGCTTATGCAAGAGCAATTCTTTTCATCAGAAATGCACTCTGTTCTCAGACTCGTCCATCTCCGGCATAAAAATATTTATATGTCTGAAGATTGTATGCATCCTGGTAAAAAGAATTGGTGAGAGCAATCTTTGAACCGGGATATTTGCTGCCTCAAAGTCGTATTTATATGCTATAAAAAATAGAATATTAGAAAAAATTGACCACTTTAACAAACAGGTTAATGTAACATTAGAAAAACTCACAGCTTAGGCAAGAAAAGAGAAACTGGATATTTTTTCTTTTAATAATGCACAAGACCAAAGGCAAGGCGGGAGTAGAGGAAGTAGAAAGCCACACTCTGCTGGAATTATTTATAATAACGTCAAGGGTCCTTGGAGAAAGGTAAGTTGCAAAAGTTAAAATGAAGAACAAAGGGGTTTTAAATGGCAGATTAATTTGAAAGTTTGGAAGACTGTTCAGGACAGTAACTCACAGCTTTTTGAATGTATTTAAATGAGGTGGAAACTGACAAAATGGAATTGTTTTAGAAAACTTGCCCCAAGCAGATAACGAGCAGATGGGATGGAGAACGCCAGTGAACAGAAAGCTACTTAACTCCAGTTTGGAAATGGACCATTAGGCTAAGGATGAGAAAGAAAAGAAAAAAAAAAGTCTAACTCAAAATGAAAGAAATAAACAAGCTAGCTACTTTCAATGTATTCTGCCTGATTTTACTTGAAACTGCTCTTTAGGGGATCAGAAGTACATCAACTTCCGCAAGCAGGCAGGGGAAACCATCTTTGTGTTCCTCACAAGGCTCATTTGCTCATAAAACAAGAGAATGAACAAGACGGCAGCGTCGACACTTACTGGTCACGTGGTCAAAATTAGTGTTCACTCATCTTTAAAAGTCCTGATTGGCCAAAGTTATAGCACAACACTGAAACACTGAGGTGATTTAATTGGTGTGCTATCGGTCAGGAATCCGAGAGAAATTCTCAAGGAATTGAATCTAGGTAACAATGATAAAGATCCAGGGATGCTCTAGGTTCAGAAAATTGTAGACTGGCTGGTTTAACTCCTGTCCTAAAGAAAGTAGTAGGCTGTATTTTTAGGAACCCATCAGGAATACTAATGGGCAAAGCTTCCCTCTGTTAAGGGGAACTAACCTGGCTGCAGAAAAATATGGTCTTTCACTAACAGAGGTAATACGAGATGTCGTTTCAAGGTAGTAGAGCTGAGGAAGACAAAAAGGAAAAGCCAACATCATAATTAGATTGCCACAAGGAGTATGAAAGCATCTCACACTCAGAGGAAAGGTACAGAGGTCAAAGTCAGCGAACCGCTAGTAATGACACTGCCGGCACTCGTGTTAACCCTCAGATGCAAGACGAAAAGATTCTGTAACCTCCGACTCTTGGAAGGTTTGGGTAGCAGGACCTTACATGGGAACTTATTATGTATGGAGGATCGGTTTTTATTAAATATAAATAATAGATTACAACTAGCTTTAAAGCCCATTATGATGTGATAGATAATATAGTACTAAGACCCATGTAACAATGTAATAGACAATATGATACCAAGAACCGTGACTGAGTAGTGAAAATTCAATCCAATACAAAGCATGGTAAGTTGGGGCTATATTTTATCTGTACTGCTTTCTGGAGAAGACATAAGCAGACAAAAGCACATACATAGAAGCTTTGGAGCAAAATAAGTGCCTTATATTTCTTGTCACAGACTTTCACTCTTGAAAAAAAATACATCTTACTTGGAGCAGAACATCTGGCCAATTCAGTCCAACATTGCCTCCGTCTTAGGAATGTTCCCAGGCAAATTGAGTCATGACCTTTTTTACGTATTGACTCTCCATTTTGGTGTCATGTTATTATTATTCAAGGACATTTTTTAATTTTCTAGACTTTGAACCAGGATATACTACGCTAGATTTGTCAATAACACCAAACATTTATTAAGAAGACAAAATCAAAATGCACATGAACATGAATTAAAACAACAAAGTGGAATAAAATATCTACCAAATGAATGCTAAAGAAAACAAATATCCCGGAAAGAGGTAACACTGGTTTGGAAAAGTCAAGAAAGAATTTACAGAAAGTGAAGACATGAAATGAGTTTGAAAGTCCTGGAAGAATTAAATAAATGGAGAAGAGAATATAGGCATCCAGGGGAAGGAAAATGTGTCAGCCAATCTCTAGAGGTTGTAATTCACCTGGCTTGTTCAATCTAAATACAGTGTAGAATTCCTGTAGCAGGTGTAACGAAAAATAAAGTTGGAAAGGTAATTAAAAGCAAAATGACGTCATCTTTTGAAAGTCAGGCTTCGCAATTTGTACTTAACCTGTGGATAAATGGATTGAAGATTTAGAAAGTTTGAAGGGAGATCTGTGAACAAGATGGGTCAGAAGGACGGAGGTGGAGAAATCAGCAAGACTATTGCAATAATCCAAACCAATCAAACCAAATTCGTACACTGGTAACCCAAGGGCCCCGTCTGGCCCACAACAGATTTTATTTAGACTATGAACTATTTTTAAAATTGATATAATTGGCATATAACATTATGTAGGTTTAAGATGTACAAAGTTTGATTTGGTTCATTTATCTACTGAAGTATGATTACCACAGTAGTGTTAGTTAACACCTCTATCGTGTCTCATAATTATCATTTCTTTTTTGTGGTGAGAACGTTTATGACCTAGTCTCTTAGCAACTTTGTAGTATATAATAGAGTATTGTTAACTATAATTATATTGTGCATTAATTCTCCAGACCTACTTCATCTTCTAGTTGCAGGTTTATACCCTTTGAACAAAATCTCCCCAATTCCCCCACCCCTAGCCCCTGGCAATCACCATTCTAATTCTCTTTTTTATGAGTTCAACTTTTTTTTACATTCCATGTATAACTAGTATCATGTAGTATTTGTCTTTCCCTCTCTTATTTCTCTTAGCACAATGCTTTCAAGGTCTATCCATATTGTCTCAAATACTTACATACATTTTAAAAAAATTCAAACAAATAAGTTGCCAACATTTAAAATGAAAACATTTTCCACTAAAAACTGAATTTCCAACTTCTCCAGAAGAACTGTTCGAGACTATCATGGTCCCTAGGGACTAGGCACTGAATTTGGCAACCCAACCCCATCTTCTGTCAAACATATCCAAGAGAACCCAAATCCCACATTAAGTATAATCTGTACCTCATTGTCTAAAAGTCGATTTGCATTTGATTAGTTGATAATATGTCCGGTTTTGCAGACACTTAATTAAAATACTTATTAATTTTCAGTTCCAGTTTTGTTCTTAAAGTCAAAACCTTGGGACACCTGGGTGGTTCAAGTCAGTTAAGCGTCTGACTTCTGCTCAGGTCATGATCTAAGGGTCCTGGGATGGAGCCCCAAGGTGGGCTCCGCACTCAGTGGGCAGTTTGATGGTCCCTCTCCCTCTGCCCCTCCCCCTGCTTCTGCAGGTGCTCAGCCTCTCTCAAATAAATAAATAAATAATCTTTTTTAAAAAAGGGAGGAATGACGCATTTCATTTAAGTAGGAAAACCAGAAAGAAAAAAGGAATAGAATGAATCATTTTATATGTGTTGAATTTGAGGTATCAGCAAGAAAAATCAAAGTCCAAATATCCAACAGGCCATTGCCGATGCACAATGGGAAGTTGAAACGGATGGGACCTAGAGATTTAGATTTTATAGTCGTTTACACAAAAGAAACCATGGAGTCATTAAAAACAAGCCTTGGAGAACATGAGGATTACAAGGCTGAAGGCAATGGAAGTCAGTGAAAGCGAGGAAAAGGCAAATGAAGCAATGTAATTGTCTAGGGTTCGAAAGCCAGGAGAATACTGAGTTTCTGGGGGAGCCCAGCTGAGCCCAGAAAGGCCCTTCAAACACATTAGCTTATGTAAACTACACGGCAGCTTTTTAAGGGGGTGTTATACCCATTGGATGGGTAATACCAAAACATAGATTTTCTAATTAGCCCAAATCACATAGCGAAGAAGTGGTGAATCTAGCACGGTGTTTCTCAACTACGGGTGATTCCCCCTCACCCCACATGGAACATTGGGCAATGTCTGAAAATTCTGAGTTATTACAGCCTGGGGTGGGGGTTTGGGGGGAGAGGTCACAGAGGGGATGAGGGTAGAATTGCTACTTGTGACTCGCGAATAGAGGTCAGGGATTGTGGCAACCACCCTAGAAAGCACACATCAGAGAAGAGCCCGCCCACACCAAAGAACTACCCAGCCCCAAATATCAATAGTGTTGCTGCCGGGGAGCATTATTTAGCATCTAGTCTTTGAAATATGGTGTATAATCTTTCCACAGCATCATTGTATCCACACCTCAACCAGGTTGCTCCACTATTGCCAACAGTGTAAGGGAGCTTTGATGGAAGTTTCTGGAGTATCTTTTCTGTGGTGTGCACAAGACTGAATAAGAAACTCTGGGAGTAAGCCCCAACTATCTGTGCTTTGAAAATCCTTCCATGGGACATCTGGGTGGCTCAGTTAATTAAGCTGCTGCCTTCGGCTCAGGGCACGATGCCAGAGTCGGGCTCCTTGCTCGGCAGGGGGCCTGCTTCTCTCTCTGCCTCTGCCTGCTTGTGTGCTCGCGCTCTCTCTTTCTCTCTCTCTCTCTGACAAATAAATAAAATTTAAAAAAAAATCCTTCCAGATGATTTTGTTACACTCTAAAGTTTGAGAGTCAATCATCTTTTTTTTTCAATATCTAATGAATGTGGTCATTTATAAACCATCACTGTCTGCTGAAAGTGTACCTTTTGAGAAAGTGCTGGCACCAGAAACTAGGGCAAGAGAGGAGGACAGAGGCCTGTTGCATGGAATGGCTGCAAAAATCCCAGTGCAGACAAAGAGGAACTGCACGGAAAAGATGCTTCTTAAGATCAGAAGATGAGTTGCAAAACTAAAAAAGCATTTGTCCCACGTGCAAGTTGCAAGAGTGCCTTCTGGGCAAGGAAGGCAGAGCAGCAAAAGTTAAAGAGGCCTGTGTCAGCCTGGCTTATGACTAGAGGGCAGCCTGGTAAGTTCTGCAGAGGGTTCAGCTCAGTCTGAAGGGCAGGAGCGAAGAGCTTGGCCGTGGAGGCTGGAGGCCATTTGTAGAGCTAATGAAGGGGGTTGGGGCGTGAAGCTTCAGGCATGGAAATGCCTCGATTAGATATGCATTTAAAAAATGGGACTTAGGGCGCCTGGGTGGCTCAGTGGGGTAAGCCGCTGCCTTCAGCTCAGGTCATGATCTTAGGGTCCTGGGATCGAGTCCCGCATCAGGCTCTCTGCTCAGCAGGGAGCCTGCTCCCCTCTCTCTCTGCCTGCCTCTCCATCTACTTGTGATCTCTCTCTGTCAAATAAATAAATAAAATCTTTTAAAAAAAAAAATGGGACTTAGCAGCTTTGGAGGGTACACTTCAGTGGGATAAGAGGCTAGCAGAGTCAGAAGGATGCTCCTACAGCCATTTCTCTCAGCCGAGTTTTCCAAAACAGGCAGGACGTACCTTGGAAGGGCTGTAGACTGATCCGCTACAGTAAGGGAAGGGACTATCAGAACTTGTTGATAGGTATTTATTATATTGTCTTCTAGAACAATTAAGGCTTACTAGCATTTTTTTTAAAGACTTTATTTATTTGTCAGAGAGAGAGAGATCAAGCACAGGCAGACAGAGTGGCAGGCAGAGGCAGAGGGAGGTGCAGGCTCCCCGCCGAGCAAGGAGCCCGATGTGGGACTCGATCCCAGGACGCCTGACCTGAGCTGAAAGCAGCTGCTTAACCAACTGAGCCACCCAGGTGTCCCTACTAGCATTTAATATATGAATTAATGTGAAGGCCTTCACTTTTTCTGCATGCCAGAGGGCCACGGTTACTGTGATGGAAGAGTAGAGAAAGTTCCATGAGGATCCCACGGGGCCCTCCTCATCTCACACGCTTTAGACGGTATAGTGCACCTCATGAGGGCCCAGTCAAGTGCATTTATGGATTATGTTATCTAATTCCAGTGAAACTAGCCCTGTGAAGAGAATACAGGGTTGAACACACGGTTTTTTAAAGGATTCCTGCAAAGAGACATCAGATTGTAGAGGATACGAATAATTCAAGCCCAAGGAAATGGCACGGCCAAATTTCTTCTAGTTGGAGCTCTCCCTCAGCCATGTTGGAGGCCTGGATCGGGCGAGACGCTGGTCACAATAGTTTCAATGGTCCATAATACTTGAAATATTACTTTATAGCAATAAAGAAAGCCTTACCTAGATGGTAGGTTGTGCTTTGAGATGTTAGCTATTGGTAGGGTGAATTCCTAAAAACTGGTAAGATGTCTCAGGGATGAGAATGAGAAAATACATTGTTACTCACAACATGAATTGTCTCAGAAACTTTCAATTGAGCAAAAGAGGCCAGATGCAGGGGGGGGGGGCACCCTATTGACCTCTTACACCACAATTTGACTACTACATAAAGTTCAAAACAAGTAAACATTGTCTGCGGTGGCAGAGGTCAGGGAGGTCAGGCTAGTGGTTATCCTTGGCAGCGAGGGGAGGCGGACTGTATGGAATAGAGGAGACCACAGGAGAACTTCTGGTTTCTACAAATGTTCTATTTCCTGGACCTAATTTAAATTACACGGTCACACACCTCTATTCACTTTGCAAAACTTCATCGAGCTAGAAACTTAATGATTTGTCCTCTTTTCTCCATGCATGTTAAATAAAACTAAATGAAGGTTTACATGCAAACTTTTTAATGTAAGAAGTTTAATGAAAGTAAACACGTTTCTATAATTTGTGGAAAAATTTGCTTTTTGTGCTGTTACTACATTCAACCTTTAAAAAACGATTGCATCATTCATCTGTATCTAAAATTTATCTTTACAAATGTACAAAATGTTGGGCAAGCGGTGCATGGAGTTCATTTCATCAAGTCTACAGAATAATACACTGGGGAGATGGGATGGCTCCGTTTCCCCGTGCCCTCGGGCAGAGGCTGGTAAGAGCGAGCTCTCAGTGCACTGGGGAGGAGGAGAGGGAAGGGTGAGAAGAAATGACAAGGAGACAGGGTCTACAGGACTGATAACTGGCAGGATTGTGGGACGTTGTAAAGGTGAAAAGAATCCCTGAGGGCTTCTAGGTTGAGGTGTGCGTTTTGGCTCTCAGAGGCTGATAAGCCCGGCTCCAGGAGAGGAAATCGAGGATGACAATAGGTGTGGAGAAGGTACATTAAGAGTATGAAAGGTGCACTATTTTTTATTTCAATCCACAATCACAACCCCCATGTTATGGAGTCAGCACCACAAAATAATTAATCTATTCTTTTCAGAAGGCACACAAAGAAGTGTCACTTGTAAGAAGAAATCCTGACTAATTAATGTTAAACGCTATGGTTATATGCTAAGTATCATTTACTTTTGAGAGAAAGTCTAGGAAAAATTACTCTAAAATCAAGCGCTGAAATGCTTTCTGTAGGTGTGGAAAACAGTGCACAGTATTGTATTATGAGGTCTATGGAAAAGGGCAGTGTAATTAATCCTCAATTATAGTCTTAAAATTCGGCTTCCTTTAAAACATAAAAGTCAAAGAAATGCATTTGTTTTTAATTGAGGTTTTAAGAATTGTTTTAAATTAGCATCATGGAAATGTTATTAGGACAAAAGTCATTTGCATTTTCCACAAAAGACTCATTCTCAGTAACACGCAACAAGTGTGTCCTCTCTAATAAGACTTCACCTTTCCTTGGCTCTTTTTTCAATCCAAAAAGCTTTAATTTCTTTACAGATATTTATCCAGCTCCCAGGTACCTCATTCTCTGAAAGATTAAATGACGAAAGAATGCTCTCCTTTTCTGCCCGTCACACCGTGATAGACAGACTCGGTGGGGCAGGCGGGAAAGGACACGTCAGGCGACACTTCTTGGTAGCCCGTGTTGCTCCTTTCACTACAGAAAAATGTATTCTATGAAGCTATGAAAAGCAGATGGAACCCCCTAAAATGTGTTGAAGAACATGAAAAATAACCCCACAGAAGAAAAAAAACAAAAAAACAAAAAACACTGGAGGAAAAAAGGACAAAGTAGCTCTCGCCTTTGACCCATCACTTTCTGCCACGGTCTCTCACTCTTGTTTGAAGGGCTTGGTTTCTTCGACTTTCATCTTCTGTGCCTGTCTGAAGTCTCCCTCCCTTTCCTCTCCCTGCCTCCACTTTCTCCTTTTTCTTTCTTTTCTCTTCCTTTCCTCTGCTGATCACTGACTATAGGTCGTACCAAGCCCGCACGAGGGATACCAGCAGGTTCATGGTGCCCACCCTTGAGGAGCTCGGAGTTTAGTAAGGCACTTATATCTTAAACAAAGAAAAGCCATGCCTCTTATAATTTTTTTGCCCACAAAGCATGTGGACGCTTTCGTTTGACCAGGAAACTATCACTATTTCGTGAAGTCTCAAAACCCTGATGGATTGGCATTCTAAAAAACAAATGTCTTTTTGGACTGGTCCTCTAGGACAAATCCCTTCTCACAAAGGATTGAAAGGCAAAGAAAGTCTGCTTGTCTTTAGGATGATGTTTTCCCAAGGCTGGAAGTGATTTTTCAATATAATTATTTTTAGTGACATCGAAGCCTGCAGGAAGCATTTCAGCATGCCATCCTAAAATCCCAGGCTCATAGGTACATAGTTTTAAAAATCCTAGTTATTTACCTCCTCTCTCCTCATTTTTTTTTTTTTGTCATTCTAAGACTACCTCAGATAACAAATGACAGACACTCTCAAGCATGTTTTCCTTTTTTTTAAAGACTTTATTTAATTATTTGAGAGAGAGAGAACACACGAGCAAGAGCGAAGGAGAAGGGGGAGGGGCAAAGGAAGAAGAAGACTCCCCGCTGAGCAGGGAGCTCACCTTGGGGCTCGATCCCAAGACTCTGGGATCATGACCTGAGCCAAAAGCAGATACTTAACCAACTGAGCCATCCAGGCCCCCCTGCCTGCTTTCCTTCCAGTGGACCCTGCAACGTTCCCAGACTATGGTTTCCTTTCTTATTCCTCAACTAGCTATTAAAGTTGAGAGACTTGGTTTTCCAGGCATAGGAAAGCCAAGGATTTGTGGGGAGGTCACCTCGCTTTGGGATCTGGGGCCTATATGTGTTTCTTTCTTCATGCAGAGACCACCCTGGTGCTTGCAAGCTTCAAGGCTGATGTGGAAGGCATTGGAATGGCTAATGGAACATCAGACGGTGCTCCCGAGTGTCCTCCCTCAGGGTTCTGGGGTGTAGCAAGTGCTCTGAGGCAGGGGGAGGATGGGAGACCCCAGAGGATGCATCTACTCCCCAGCACACAGTAAGTGTCTTCCAATGGCACTCTCAAATGAAATGGAACCAGAGTCATTGTGCAGATAAAGCGGATTTTTGCCTAGTGGCCTGCTGTTAAAATGTAATCAGAGCTTTCCTTTAATGTACTGAAAATCCAAACCAATTAGAAAACTGTCCGACCCAAACTGTAGTTCAGTTCAGACTATGAGAGAGGCTATTGTCTTTAATGTACTTCACCTCTCCCCCGAAACCAGCTCTGCTACTTTTGAAAAGGTTACAGTTATGCCCATGCAGCAAAACTATAAATGGCTTGCCTGAAAGGCGCAGACATCAAAATGATACCCTGAATCCTTCCCCACAGCAAGATGAAACCATAGACATGGAAAAAGCATGGCACACCATTTTCAGGCAAACGATCTGAAGACGTGAGGAAAAAGAAACTTTAATAAATTGATATTTATTAAAATAATAATGAGGAGATTCAGTTTCAGTGTGTTTTATAGCCCCCCTCAGGAGGAAAGCACAAACCTCTGTATGTCCACACACAGAGAGAGAATCAGTCTCTACTTCCTGACGGGAGATGCGTGGATATCGTGGAACCGCCATGCATCCCGGGGCCTAGAAAATCAAACTGAGGGTCCAGTGTTTGGGAGTGGCAGGGATAAGAGCTCTACAATCCTCCCTTTAAGGACATAAGACTGGGAAGAAATTAACTGTGGAAAAAAATTGGGCTAGGGGCGCCTGGGTGGCTCAGTGGGTTAAGCCGCTGCCTTCGGCTCAGGTCATGATCTCAGGGTCCTGGGATCGAGCCCCGCATCGGGCTCTCTGCTCAGCAGGGAGCCTGCTTCCCTCTCTCTCTCTCTCTCTCCCCACCTGCCTCTCTGCCTACTTGTGATCTCTGTCTGTCAAATAAATAAAATCTTTAAAAAAAAAAAAAAGAAAAAAATTGGGGTAGACTATATTAACCCAAATATTGCTTTCTCCAGCTGAATCATCTGCCGCCCCATCTGGTTACATGGAAATCCTGAGCAGACCGACAAAAAGACTAAAGCAACTGTTCTCTAATTGTATGTGGGAAAAAAATGGACAAGAACAGCTAAGGCAGGTTCTAAGACAGTGAACTTCCCGATGTTGTGGAGAGGAGACACAGGCGCAGTCACTATCACCTGCTTAGCTACGGCCTCCTGGGCCATTCTTACGTTGGTGGGCCAGGTGTTAATGGGTTGTCTCACAGCAAATCCACCCTTTTTTCTTTTTTTAAGATTTTATTTATCTGACAGAGAGAGAGAGACACAGTGAGAGAGGGACACAAGCAGGAAGAGTCGGAGAGGGAGAAGCAGGCTTCCTGCTGAGCGGAGAGCTTGATGCGGGGCTTGATGCCAGGACCTTGAGATTATGACCTGAGCCAAAGCCAGTTGCTTAACCCACTGAGCCACCCAGGTGCCCCTGCTTTGTGACTCCGAAGCAGGTCCCTATAAACACATCTCCTTTGCTGGCTAGCTCATACAGGCTTGGCCAACAGAGGGTACTAGAGAGACTGTGCAAGGGCCAGAATAGGAGGCCAAGATTTTCTTTTTTTTTTCTTTTTTCTTTTCTTTTCTTTTTTTTACCCTGGTGTGAGGTTTCCACTAGGCCATCGGGGGATTTGGCATGTGTGGTGAATACTTCTCAGTGTTCTCCGTGTGCACTCTCTCTCAGCCCAAGGATGGGTGCTGCTTTCTTTCTTTCTTTTTTTTTTTTTTTTTAAGCAGGCAGAGGCAAGCAGAGAGAGAGAAGGAAGCAGGCTCCCCGCTGAGTGGAGAGCCCGACGCAGGACTCGATCCCAGGACCCTGAGATCATGACCCGAGCCGAAGGCTGAGGCTCTAACCCACTGAGCCACCCAGGCGCCCCTGGGTGCTGCTTTCTGTACTGAGTATTTCTTTACCTCTTGGAGTCCATTTTTGCCCCTTTTAGTTGTTAACTACTTTAGCAAGCTAGCGATTCTTCAAATTAACTTTTCCCCCTTCACATTGCTGGTGTAGGGGTGCCTGGATGGTTCAGTCGATGAAGCGTCTGCCTTCAGCTCAGGTCATGATCTCGGGTCCAGGGATCGAGTCCCGCATTGGGCTCTCTGCTTCTCCTTCTGCCTGCTGCTCCCCCTGCTTGTGGCTTGTGCCATTCTCTCTCCCTCTGACAAATAAATAATAAAATGTTCAAAGAAAATTTCTACCTCCATGAAGACTCCATGGAAATAAGGTCCCCAGTGGTCACCATGATCCAGGGTCTGGTACTTGTCTTTGCAGACTTATAAACTCAAAAGATGATGAGGAATTTCAGGTACGCTTTCTCATTGGAAAGACTTGGATTCAAATCTTAGTTCCTCCACTTTCTAGCTTTGTAATCAAGAGCAACTTGTATAATATCAATTCTACTTAGAGGAGATAATTCATTTATTCAAAAAAACATGTTTATTGAGATTCTACCCTGTATCGGGTGCTATTGTAGACATGAGGGATACAGATGAAAAGCCCTGCCCTTGAGGAGCTTATATTCCGGTAGGGGAAGACTGGCAGTAGATAAAAGGAATGTGTGAAATACGGAGCATGCTCTGCGGTCCAAAGTGCCATGGCAAAAGTCTACGCAGAGAAGAGCAATGGGAAGCATTGGGATGTTAGAAGCTTCAGCAGAATGACAGAAAAAAGCCTCTTTGTGAATATAATATGGGAACCAATCTTGGACAGTGATGAGAGAGTTCGCCACAAGGATCCCTGCAGGAAAGGCATTCCAGGCTAGGAATTATTTCCAAACCTGTGGCTTCCGGAGTTCGTGGACCAGTGACAGGAGCAGGACGAGTAAGGGAAAGAATCCTAGGAAGCAGGAACAGAAGGTAACAGCGGGGGAGCCACGAGGCCATCTCTGGACGGTGAGCTCCCAGCAGAGAGATGCTCATCCCAGTCTCTTCGGAATGGCTTGCGCCTCCCGTAGTCTCCAGCTCACAAAAAGTGCCGAAGGAATGATGGACAAATTATTTACTGTAGGGACACTCCTGGCACTGTGACGTGGGGTCAGAACATGAAGCTATTAATGGATAACATGGGATCCCCCACTCCAATGCACTGATGATGTCAGTCGGCTATCCAGGACTCTTCCTACCGGGTATCAAGGTGGTTAGGTAGCCACATGAATCAAGAGAAAACTGTTTAATCAGCATGAAATAAGGTCAGAGAAAGCTAGGGAATCTTAGGGGATGTTACTGTCTTCCCTGCCCTCGCGATTTTACACACCAGAAGACGCGTCAGAGTTCTTTGATCAAAGCAGGAAATGAAATAAGCTCACAATAGGGATCTTGTTGGTTGCCTCTTCAAGACTCATCCCCTCTCCCCATCCCATGGTTCCCAGTTAGCAGTTACTGTCCCTGTCCCTGGAGTGAATCACAGTTGATCTAAAGCAATCACAGTAATCCCCCTTCTCCTTGAAGGGATTACTTAACGCAAAAGCATATGACACAATTCTAACTAACAGGACGTGACCCGAGGACTATGGGAGGGGGAGTGAGTTGGGGGATGGGCTTCTGGAGGAGCTTTTTCATTCAAACACTTTGCAGGAGGAGAAGCTGGCTTTTCTGCTTCTTAATAGCTGTGAGCGGAAGAACACTTGGACTGATAACAGCTCTCCGTGCGTGGACAAGCCTAGGGGTTAGAAGTCAATATGCTGAGCATAACAGACTGGAAAATGGAAAGAGCTTGGCTCCTTGTTCACATTATGGAGTTGTTAATTAGTCAGCCTTGGAAATGTCCTAACTCTAGAACTCTCTCTGTTATATGGGATGATACATTTTCTTACATTTAAAGCAATCTTGTTTGGATCTCATATTTGTTTGCTAGGGCTCTCATAATAATATACTGCAGACTGGGTGGCTTAATCAACCGAAAAAAAATTTTTTTTCACAGTTCTGAAGTCTAGAAGTCCAACACTGAGGTGTTGGCAGGTTTATAGAAGCCTCTCTCCTTAGCTTGTAGATGGCCACCTTCTTCTGTGTCCTCACATGGGCATTTCTCTGTGTGCGCGTGCCTGATGTCTCTTCCATTTCTTATAAGGACATCAGTCATTTTGGATTAAGGTCCCATCTTTATGGCTATATTTAACTGTAATTGCCTTTTTAGAAGTTTTGTCTCCAAATGTAATCACATTTGGGTCAGAGCTTCAACACATAAATGAGGGCTGAGGGTGGGGAATGGGATACCATTCAGTTCATGACAGGTCTCCTCTTACAGATAATATACCACCTCTTGGCTCACTGTGACAATTTTAGGGTGTCAATGCAAGCCTACTGTCACAACAGCTCATGGCAATTATAAGTTGCGTGTCAAACTTTTAATTTGTATAATTGGATAAATTACTTTTCAAGTTCCTCCCAATTCTGAGATTCCATGAAAAAATTTGTTTATTATTAATATTTTAAAAGCTATATACCAGCTGAAGTACTCTCAGCTTCGAGGAACAGAGATATCTAGAAAAATGCAGCTAGAGAAACTTAAGCCACATCACATAAAAAGAAATCCAGAGTCCACAGTCTCTCATGGTTTGTCTCCCGCTCCGATTTCCCCCAGCTCACTTCTCTCCTTCTCCCAATGTCCTCCGTGTTATTCCTTATGCTCCATAGGTAAGTGAAACCATATGATAATTAACTCTCTCTGCTTGACTTATTTCACTCAGCATAATCTCCTCCAGTCCCATTCATGTTGATATAAAAGTTAGGTATTCATCTTTTCTGATGGAGGCATCATACTCCATTGTATATATGGACCACATCTTCTTTATCCATTCCTCCGTGAACGGGCATCTTGGCTCTTTCCACAGTTTGGTGACTATGGTCATTGCTGCTATGAACATTGGGGTACAGATGGCCCTTCTTTTCACTACATCTGTATCTTTGGGGTAAAAATCCCCAGCAGTGCAATTTCAGGGTCATAGGGTAGCTCTAAATTAAAATTAGATTAAATTAAATTAAATTTTTAATTTCTTTTTTTTTTAAGATTTTTATTTATTTATCACAGAGATCACAAGTAGGCAGAGAGGCAGGAAGAGAGAGAGGAAGGGAAGCAGGCTCCCTGCTGAGCAGAGAGCCTGATGTGAGGTTCGATCCCAGGACCCTGGGATCATGACCTGAGCTGAAGGCAGAGGCTTTAACTCACTGAGCCACCCAGGTGCCCCTCTATTTTTAATTTCTTAAGGAATCTCCACACTGTTTTCCAAAGTGGCTGCGCCAACTTGCATTCCCACCAACAGTGTAAGAGGGTTCCCCTTTCTCCACATCCCCTCCAACACACGTTATTTACTGTCTTGTTGATTTTGGCCATTCTAACTGCTGCAAGGTGGTATCTCAATGTGGTTTTGATTTGAGTCTCCCTGATAGCTAATGATGATGAACATTTTTTCATGTGTCTGTTAGCCATTTGTATGTCTTCTTTGGAGAAGTGTCTATTCATGCAAAGACAGATACTTAACTGAGCTACCCAGGCCTACCCCTTCCATTTTATTTTAAGAATGAAGAAATAATTCCATAAAGTTTCCCCCATTAGGTTTCTTCCTAGGCAGACTCCTGTCACATACCTACCATTATGAGTTTAAATCGGCAGACTTACCCTCAATAGTTTTCAGTAAATTAATGACTAAAATATATTCGAAAAATAGACACCTTTAAAACAAGGAATCCATGAAGGAAAAATAACTTTAAAAGGTTATTGTTGAGAAAAACATGAGAGGTCATTGATGTCCAAACATTTCCTTTCCTCAAGGAATTGTAAAGGATTTCAGCTAGTCATAACTCAAGAGTGCTATCCTCTCTAGACAGACAAGAAGTAATGGCTCACAGAGATTAAGCCATTCAATCCTAGCCTGTTCTGTGCCTGCACAGTTATCTTGCACACTGACCATATGCTCAAAAATCACTATCTTTCCACATCATTAACTCATGACACCACCAGAATTTCCTGAATAAATGCATTAATTAATCTAAGTGGAATGGAATAGGCACCCTTATTATCTTTTTTCTAAGAGAAAAGGACCAATCAACAATAAGCATTTAAATTAAACTCTATCAGCAAAATATACTCACTTGATATCATACACAGTCGCATTATATACCCTGCAATTACCATTTGCTAATAGTAGTTTAATTGTTTAATAAATAACACCAAGGAGAGTAAACATTAGTGAAATGGTGAACACTTTATGAGTCCTTCTAGTTTTGTTTCTCAAAAGCAACAATTATACTCAGCAATTTACAAAAGAACATTAATCAAAGCCCGAGAATGATAATGAAGAGTTAGTCGCATGGCTCTTGAAGATTATATGGCCAAAGAAAATAGCTAAATCTGGAAGTGGTGTTTGGGGAGAAGACCTAAGTATAACAACACTTGTCAGGTGTTTTGAGTATGAACCCCGATGTTAACGTCATTGGGTAGGACAAAAAATTGGTTAGGAAGAGAATGCACAGAGATTGTGCACACATGCCTGTCCTCATACCTTTAAGCTGGCACCTCAGCTTGGTGGCAGTTTGCAAGAGGTCTCTTTAGGAGTTATTTACAGAGCAGGCATCGATCTCAAAGATTGTTGAATGATATCCTGGAAATACGGGTTTGGGTTTTCCTTTCTCTTATTTATTTATTTATTTATTTGTTTTCTATTTTTTTAAATGAATGGCTATGGCTTGTACCCACACACTGGTGAAGTGGACACAACAATGAACATAGCTGATTCTCCATCTCAGACTGGAAAGGTCACTGTCCTAAGGAAATTTCCGGCCCAGGTATTGGGGACACACAAACGGGATAAAGGAAAAAGAATGCCATAGGTATACAGAAACAGGAGTCAGAGTAGGGTTCAAGTTCAAGTCTTGGAGAATAAACTGAAGGGTAGGTCTTAATCCAAGATTTCTCTGGAGTCCTCAGCAGCGATAGGTCTTTGCCGCAGTGCTCCACAGTCCACAGAGCACCAAGTCTTCCACTTGCCTTCTGTTTTCTCTTTGCATGAATTCGCTTTTTCACTCTCTAATCTCTGATTTTTTTCTCCGTCTTGAGGTGTCTGCTCATGCATAACTGTAACTCGTGTATAGTTTTATGTCACTCGTGACCTAGCTCTATCTCAACCCCTTTCCATTTTATTTCTTTTCAGTGTTCCAAAATTCATTGTTTATGCACCACACCCAGTGCTCCATGCAATACGTGCCCTCCTTAATACCCACCACCAGGCTCACCCAACTCCCCCCACCCCACTCAAAATCCTGTTTGTTTCTCAGAGTCCACAGTCTCTCATGGTTTGTCTCCCCCTCCAATTACCCACCTCAACCCCTTTCACTTTCTTGCCCTATTGCTAACACACTTATTCTCTTGGCACATCCCAAATGAAATGCCCAAGAAAGACTATCTAATTGTCTCAGATTACCTTTTTTGTGCCCAGGTGACTAATGCATACACTGACTGCCTTTGGGCCAAGTGTCCATCCTACTATGTAACCATTTACATCCGGGACAGAGAAGGATGTATAGTATCGAGTATGACTGCCCAGGGCTCTTTCCTCCCTAGGTACTGAGGATGAGGTGCTTCCCTCAGGAATATCTGAAAGGTAGCCAAGAAGTGTGAATGGTATCTCTAATATAAAAAATAAATAAATATTTTTTTAAAAACAAAACACTAAATCAGGAAAAGTCAGTTGGAAGACACGCCCGTAGGTAGCTCTTATCTCGTTGGCAGATCCTCAGTGAGTCAGTAAATTGCATAACCATCCCATATTTACTTTATGTAATATAATCATAGTCTATACTTTTTCCAATCTGAAAGTAAATGCCAGTAATTACGAGAGATACTTTTCAAGTGCACTGGAGTCCTTCTGATGCAACCAGCTCTTTGAACCAAAACAACTCGAACAGTTAGAGACCCATGGAAATCTACAATCTTCTCTAACTCCCAGGAAATAAACTCCCTTTAGAATCCATGAATCATGACTATCCATTCCATTGTTAATAAATTCTGTAGGAGGCATTTCAAAATAGAGGGCAGTTATTATTTATTGTTTGTAATGAAGCCTATTGAGCCCAGAGGGACATCGTGAGGATCACTGTCAGATTTTGTAAAATGCCTTTTGGCTTTTCAATGGAAACGTACTATATATGATAATAAAAGAAACAGCAATAATATTCTTGCACAGCCCTGACACTGAGTTCATCTTTGTCTTAAAAAATAAGATAGTTCATCTTTAGGCCTTTTGGGGATTACCGAATTCAATTTGCTCTGAGGATGCTAAGGTAGATGAAAAACACTGCTCATTATAAAAGCACTTTCTCCAGCTCCTGTTCTTCTCAATGCAGGTTGCTCCTAAAGTCCATTGATAGTGAAGAGTTGACCATCAGTCGTACTAATTGGAATCTGAACCCTATAACACTTCCGTGGTGACATAAAACGAACTGTTTAAAAAATAAAGCATCAGAAACTTTGCAACTATGCTTGGCCAGATGCACTCTTGGGCTGATGAGGTTAAATATACACACATGAGATAGAGACATGCAGAGGCAAGAAAAGGAGCTCTGTAGTGAGACTTTTTTAAGACTAGTACTTCTTTAAAAAAAAAAAAAAAAAGACAAGTACTTTAATGACACATATATGGGCTTGCCTTGCTTTACCAAGCATTTTGGATACAGTAGTTCATTTGGTTCTCAGTGGAAACCTTGGAGCTAGGTAGAGAGATGAGGTGTGTCCAGCTCCCTTGCTCTGAGCCCTGCGAGACCCAAAGACACTCAGACAATATCCAGAGGACAACAGGACTGCGGGGCAGGAAGAAGGTGCATGGATAGTTTCCTACTGGAGACAAAAGGAGAGATGTCACGGAAGCCCAGACAGCCAGCGAACCTGGACAGTAGTGTTCTCCTGTAGGTCCCGATGGAGATTTCCAATCGATTTTCCTTTAACCCCACACGGGCTGGGGTGAGGAGAAGGATGTATTTGTGAGGCAGTGAGATTTGAAGGGGGTGGACCATTTGGATCTTTCCTTTCCAAGCAGATTTCAGGAACCAGTGGAGATTGAGATAATATAAGCCGCAGTGCTGGAAAGAAGGTACCCTGAGGAAGACAAGAATGAGGGGTCTTTAGAAATCCCATATTCATGCCAGGGTTCGTGCGGTCAGCTCTCTGCGACTAAGTATTACCCGCATAATGGATGTGCAATTAACCTTCTCCAGACACACAAGCTATTTTGATCAAATCACAACAAGGAATCCAGGAAACGTCTCCAGAGGAGCCGGGCCAGCCTTGTCTCTTCAGATCCTCTGATCAATGCCTGCCTCTTATGAAATAATCACCCTTCTCTGGCTTTTTTGAATTCTCACTTTTCAGAATTTCCAGGCTGTCTCAAATGTGGCAGCCTAGCAACTTTCTCCCTATAGAAAACTTCACTTTGTCATTCTGCCATTTCTAAATCCAATTTAGAACTGCTTTTCTAGTTTTTACAACTCTTGCTCGATTTGCTCCTCCCTCCCTCTCCAAACGCATTTCTCCTTATCTTCATCAATCTGTCACCTCCAGCTCCGCCCCCTCACTCCACTTCTTGGCTTTGCAGGCAGTTACCGTTTGAATGAGAAGATTGAAAATCTCATTTATCACTTTTGAGAAGTCTCACAGAAACATATTGCAAAGCTTCCCTCACACCCGACAGAGACAGAGAGAGAGAGAGAAAGCGTGACACCTAAAAATGAATCTCTAGAGAGGGAGGATCCCTAAAATAGAGCAAAATAATAAATCGATGCTGTTCTGCTTTCTTACAAAATGAGACAACCCACAATGGAACTTTCCTTTGCAGATGAGCTATTACCAAGGTGCTCAACACCAGAGAAATTCGACAGATTGCTAAATTCCCTTTAAAAAGGGAATTAAAAAAAAATTAAAATTAAAAATAAAATTAAAATCCACCCCAAAAAAAGAAAGAAAGAAAGAAAAGATAAAGAAAAAAAACATTAAGAATGAAACTAAAATCTTTTCAAAAAAATAAAAATAAAATAAAATCCATGCTCATCAGACCACTGCAATGAGCCACAACAAAATGGCTGCAAAGACGAAGCCCTGCTCTCTGTCACTTTCTCACTCCATACCAACACTGCCCAGGTGTATGTCACACCACCCAGAAGGCCTGGCAGTTCAAACATCTGTTCTAAGGCGCACCCTGTCAGAGCTGCTACCTCAGCTGACTCCTCTTCCTTCCTCCCACAGGCCTGACAGATGGATGTATCCCTGATAGCCCCAGGTTACATCCAAATGGTTGCCACAGCCACTTCCGGCATAGCAAACACTGCTTTCCCCCCAGGCAGCAAAACTGAGAGAACAGGAGAGGGGTATACAGTGCTATAAACTGGGGAGCTGGGCTCGAGACCCAACATCTTCCCTGCAGGCAGCAACACCAGACGGTGGTGTCTTCATCCGGCCACACTCCTCCCACAAGTGACTACAGGCAATGAAATGCAGAGGAAAACAGAAAGATATGCCCCTCAGGGTCTCTCCCCTATGCTGGCCAAGTGTTTTATTTGAACTATCCTGTGGGTAGTTGTGGGAAATGGAAGTGTGAGTTCCAAAGAAGACTGCCTGCCGCCATGTTAGGATCTTGACTGATTATCCCCGAGGCTCCTTTGTCTCCGGAGTGCGGAGTGCGATGAAAAATTCCTCTCCTCAAGGACGGTCGTGTAAACTGGGAAATGCAGACTCCTATGTCAGAGTCCTGTGGAAAGATGTGTTCTGCTAGTGGGCTTCCATTTCCCTCTGTGACTAGAAAGGAAAGAAAGGAAATTTCTAGCAAAGAAAAGAAAAGAAAGCTGCTGCCAGGGAAAGAACTATCACCACACCAACTGGATGGGGTCTCTCCTTGCAGATGGTGGTTCACATAGTCTATGGATTAAACTGTGCTGCCATACCTGCTCCAGGAGTCTTGCCTTCTGTGGACTCTCTTTCCTCTTTTTTCCTCATGGTCTTTTCTTACTCTACAATTCTCCAATTTTGCTTTTTTGCTCTAGGTTGGCCTGAGTCAGATTTCTAAGGGTGTCAGGTTGTGAGGACAGAAACGAATTTCATTCTAATTTATTTTTGTGTTTGAAATTTTTTTTAAAGATTTTTTTTTTTTTTTAATTTGACAGACAGAGATCACAAGTAGGCAGAGAGGCAGGCAGAGAGAGAGCCTGGGGGATGGGGGGTGGGGAAGCAGGCTCCCTGCTGAGCAGAGAACCCGACTCAGGGCTTGATCCCAGGACCCTGAGATCATGACCTGAGCCGAAGTCAGAGGCTTTAACCCACTGAGCCACCCAGGCGCCCCGTGTTTGAAATTTAATATAAATGAAGTATGTGTGCGCCATCTTGAAAGAGGCTGTGAAGAATTTCCTTCCAGTGAAGGCTCTGCTTCCTGGAGCTCTGTGGCCCCTGATGTGATCATAGAAGGTAGTCCTTTGTTATTGACATTAAAATTTATTCAGAGTTTTGGCATGTCCCCTTCTGTGATGTGTCAATATTCTTGTCTTAGCCACTATCGAAACCGACTTAAAAACATTTAGGAGGCTGCGTGCTACTCAGCTTCCACGTTCCCCAGCGACACACTTGTCCTCCACACCACCTTTCTCCTCTTGCCAACTGTTCTTGCCATTCCCATTTGGCTTTTCATTTCATTTTCCCCAGTTCGAACATTTCCATTTGCTTTCTTCCGTCTCTCATTTCCCCTCTACTTCTCTGGAGGGGATGAGATTCTATCCCTGTTATTGTGATTTTCTTTATTCTTCTAAAGACTGGGAGAGCGGAGCTGAAATATTTGGGAAATGACTAGTTCCATAAACATCAAGACAAAGGTCATCAGGGGAAACTGGCCGAGAAATTCTAACTCCTAGATAGTGGTCTATTTTTAGTGACTGGCATTAGATATGGGTGGAGATCCAAAATCCAAGTGCTCTTATTAATTATTCTTCCAGAGTTGAAATCATATCAGGTTTTTCAATTATACATTTATTAGAAAATAAATTATTCCACAATGATAACCAATTGATAAAACTTATAGTTCAGTAAGAAGTTCTCAATAGATTTCTGTAAGTGCCATAAGAATGAAACCCCAAGAACGAAAGTGGTTTAGTTTTGTTAGTAAGATAGAGCTCTCATTTTTTTTTTTTTTTTTTAATAAAAAAAGGAGCATCGTCATGTTAGCTCAGTGGTGTTTCTCTTTAAGCATGAAAGCACAAGACAGCCCCACTGGCAAGCATTCAGCTGCTGCTGACCTTTCTGTTGTCTGAATCAGTGGCTAAAAAAGCTAGTTATAAGCTGCTTTGGTAGAGTTCAGTAGAGGTGATTTTTTTTGTTTTAGTGTGAGATTTGAAATGGTTACTCTCTCCAAGAAAAAGAGGGTATGCTTGCAAAAATGTAAATGCAGAACCAAAGCCCGGCCTCCCAGTGGAGGAGCTGGAGCCCACAGGTGCCCCCCCCCCCCCCGGCCGGTCTCCACTGTGTGAGCGGAGAGCAGAGCGGTGAGCAGACCGCAGGCTGGGAGCCAGCAGTTAAACACAGCAGGTGGAGGGTGACCTCGGCTGGGAGAAACGAGAAGTCTCTCGGGTGGAGGAGAGCTGTGCTGTAGTGCTCTTTGGAGAGCTGTGCTGTAGTGCTCTTCAAAGACTGTTGCCTTTCCAGAAGGAGCAGAGGGCGGGTGTTCTCAGACAGGAGTGAGCCGAAGAATCAGACCAACTTCTTAAAAATTCAGATCCCCCCTCTGCACACCTGCAGACACTTGGGGCCTGGGAATCTTTATTTTATATCATCAACACAAGTGATTCTGATGCATCTATGCCAGGAGCCACAATGTAAAGATCCCTGGCTGGCGTGCAGCATCTATGACTATAGGACACAAAGATGGTGACAACTGTGCAACAGTGCAAGCGACAGGACTACGTATTTCTACATAGGGATCCTGCTTCCTTTGAACCTTTTAAAACACACTGCTTACCCATGGAATTATTTGCGGGTTATTTAATTAAGACACTTCCATTTTCTGGTATTCTGACCTCTTGTCAGACTGTCATGATTTGAGATGCTCTAAATATGATCTTCATTTTTATTTTTTTTAAAGATTTTATTTATTTATTTGAGAGAGAGCGTATGAAAGGGGATGGGGCAGAGAGAGAAGCAGACTCGCTCGCTGCTGAGCAATGTGCCCCATGTGGGGCTCGATCCTAGGACCCTGAGATCATGACCTGAGCCAAAGGCAGATGCTTAACTGACTGAGCCACCAGGCACCCCTACGATCCTCATTTTAGAAGAAACCGTGCTTCTGCTGTTACACCAGTTACTTATTTTTTTGTTGCTGTTTCATTCTGAAAAAGCAAAACTCACATGAAAGGAGATACCACGACACCTGGGTGGCTCAGTAGGTTAAGTGTCTCCCCTCCGCTCAGGTCATGACCCCAGGATCCTGGGATCCAGCCCGACATCAGGCTCCCTGCTCAGTGGGGAGCCTGCTTCTCCCTCTGCCACCCCCCACCCTACTCATGTTCTCTCTTTGTGAAATAAATAACATCTTTAAAAAAGAGAGATACCCAATTCCTCTTTCTCTCAGTTACTTAGAAATAAAAAAATAATAATCTGAGCTATAATTGAGCCTGAACTATGATGAGCCTGTGTGATGGCCACTGATTGAAATGCCTGCACAAGACCTTGAAGGAGAAATTGTTCTCCCAAGGATTCGCTACATATAATGACTGCCATCCTACCTGGTTTCTGCCACTCAGGAATGCTCGTCTTTATTGGTGTCCATTCTACCCATTGTTTAAAGATGGGTTTTACCATAGCACGAGAACACCATCTTGCGATGCACATTTTTTTGTGATCAGATGGAGAAGGATATGAGTGGCACAAGATTTAGTAACTGCTAGAGACAAGAGAAACAAACCAAAAGAAAGGAGGAAAAAAGGTTATATGGGAGTTACTTTAACCATATGCACCAGGTTGGCAACATTTCTTAGGTTGTTGCTGGTGGAAGAGGCAGAAAGGACAGTGCTACTGCCTTCCACACATTTCATATGCTGCTATTGTCTGCAGGTCAAGGTGAAAGTCAGCTCTGAAAGAATCAGCTCTAAATCTAGTAAGTGGCAAAGAAACTTAGATGGTTTTATAGAAAAGTAAGGTTTTTTAAAGACAGCCTGCAAAAAAAGTGCTGACCTAAGATCAGCAATTACAGGGTAATCGTCGAGATATGCAAGAAAAGTATTGAATTTTAGGACTTTTCAGAAACACAGACACAGATATATGAAAGTATCCTTTTTTCAAAGTGGATCATCAGTATATTATCCCATCACTGGGAGATTTAAACACAAACATGAAACCCTGGAGATATGTAAACATTAGAGATTTCTGCTACATTGGGTCTTTGGTCTTTTGGGGGAAGGCTTTTCAACCCGATGTCTTTTTTTTTTTTTTTTTTAAGATTTTATTTATTTATTTGACAGGGAGAGATCACAAGTAGGCAGAGAGGCAGGCAGAGAGGCAGGCAGAGAGAGAGAGGAGGAAGCAGGCTTCCTGCTGAGCAGAGAGCCCGATGCGGGACTCGATCCCAGGACCCTGAGATCATGACCTGAGCCGAAGGCAGCGGCCCAACCCACTGAGCCACCCAGGCGCCCTCAACCCGATGTCTTATGCTGCATCTCCCTTGGCTACCCTCTGGAGCAGTGGTATAGCTAAGGTGATGAGCGAGTGGAGAGAGCAGTGGTGAGAGTAACAAGAGAGATTAGTCTGGGAGGGAATTAGTGTTTCTCCTCTTGGTAATCAGAGAATTGAATGTGCACCCCACTTCCTACGTTTCTTACGGTTGCCATAGACATTGGCCCAGGGCTGATATTCCCTTTCATCCTCACGTTCTCTCTCCCTGAGCACACACAGACTATATCCCAAGGTCGATGCTGCGCCTATGTCCTAATTGTTGACTAGGAAAAGCTGGATGGCATTAGTTTCAAAGGTGCAGTGGTTTGAAAGATACAATGAGGAGTTAAGAAAATGCAAACGCCATCTCTCAGCCCCCTGGTCTCTGGATGGCGGGCCAATGAGCAGCCTCTTCTGGAGGCTACAGAACTGAACCCTTAAGGGAGGAGTAGGAGAGTACATTTAAGGCAAGGAGGTCGAGGATGTAAGGAAGTTACTTAGGTATCCATTAGAGGGATGCTAGACAAATGCTGTAATAAATCACCTCGAAAACGTCAGTGCCTAGTTTTCTCATATTCAGTCCATTGCAGATTATCATCATCTTTAAAAAAGAGAGATACCCTTGTGCAGTGGTCCCCAGATCCAAGCTCCCTGTATCTTGTGGCTCTGCCAATCCCTAAAACGACAGAACCCTCCCATTCAGGTGGGAGTAAGAGAGCAGGGAAGGTGCATATTGCTTTTTAAAAATCACGTGGAGGGTGACATAAGTCTCTTATTCCACTGGTGAGAACTAGTCACATGGCCACATCTGGATGTGGGAAGGCTCTGGGATACAGCTCCTGGCTGGACAGCCTCCCAGTGACATCTCTACCCAATGAAAGAGAGCTGAGTGCTGGAGCATTGACTGTCTCTACCACATAAAGTTTTGAGAGGGGACAATGGATAGGACTGAGCCAGAAACTAGTAACCAAAGAAGCAGAGAACATTGTGGGAACTAGGCAAGACAGTTAACTGAAGGGAATGCCATTTCCCTGGTGGCTTTTTATAACAAAGATGCAATGCATGATTAAATTAATTAGCATTGACCTTTGGGGGCAAGACTGACTACGAAATCAGGTCTGATGAGGTTGAGGAGACACTGCTGGGTGTTCAGGTGGAATGTAATCAAGAACTAGGTCCAGGGTCTCCAAAGAACTTCTTTCCTGATTATAAAAGAGAATTAACTCTTGACTTGTCCATTTCCTGAAAAAAAATTGGCTGTTTGCAGTAGCTGGGGTGCTTGAGGCTTTGGGGGCTAGAACCGGAAATGGCCATAGGCTAGATGAGAGGTGTCCAACAGAAATGTCTGCGATACTAGAACTGTTCCATGTGTGCTGCCAAATACAGTAGCCACCAGCCCCGGGAGGCTATCGGGCACTTGAATGAGACCAATATGACTGTGGTCCTGAATTTTTAATTTTAATTCTGAGAAATGTACATTTATAACGAACCACATGTGGCCAGTATCCATGTTCTGCACAACCTGGCTCTGTTGGTGGTTGGGGGGGTGGTGGGCGCAGCTCACATGTTGTCTTCACTGGCCTCGCCTTTCTCTACCACAAGTTTACTCAGGTGGCTCTGCACAGCCAGGTTCAAATAATTTTTCCTCTTTGTCGGCCATGGTTGATTAAGTCTGGGGTAAGCACTGTACCAACATGAGTCAGTCACTGTCCTCTCCTAGATGCTGGGCAAATGACAGAGAATCAGGCTCTCCATGGGGGGGTTCAGGAGCTGAGGTTGGCCATGGTTCCTGCGGGGGGGATGGGAGAGGCATAAGAAGCCAGTCTTCAGAGAGAGAGATGACTGAGGCAGACTTGAAGAAAACAATGAGATGAGGAAGCCCTAATCCTTGCTCCTGTCCTCACCACCCTTGATCTGGAAGTATACCTAAAACAGGACTGCCACTGGCCCTTTTGTTGGTGACACACCCCTGAATTCTTTTAATAAACTCTTCTTTAGTAGAAGCCCCTGTTACTTATAGTAAAGAAGCCCTAACTGCTGAGAAGCATTTGGGGAAAGCACTCCTTGCTTGGGGGAAAGCACTAGGTAGAAAGGAGGGGTTTGGCCGCCTAGCTACACAGCTACTGGACTCACAGCAGACCCTTCCCAGGGAGGACACCGGAGGCAGGCTCCCAGCACACCCCTGAGGTCGCCACAAATCCTGATCTGCCTCTCTCTGCCTCACACATGGGACTGTTGATCCTTTCAGCTCATGCAGACTTGAACAGGCTCTGAGGACTGAGACAATCTTCCAGACTCGCAAATGACTGATTGCTAAGCAAGAAAAGCCAGAATGCCAACTTCTTAATGGCCTACCTAGGAAATAATGGTGGTGTTAAAAGTCTTTAATGACCTAACCTCATTTATTTATTTATTTATTTGACAGAGAGAAATAACAAGTAGATGGAGAAGCAGGCAGAGAGAGAGAGAGGGAAGCAGGCTCCCCGCTGAGCAGAGAGCCCGATGTGGGACTCGATCCCAGGACCCTGAGATCATGACTTGAGCCAAAGGCAGTGGCTTAACCCACTGAGCCACCCAGGCGCCTCTAACCTCATTTTTTTAAAGCCTTGATTTCCTCCCATATATCCCACTTCCTGCTGCACACAGAGGCCATGAGTTTTTCCTCTATTTCTTTGCTTCTACCATTAACTTAGCCTGGAAGGTCTGACCTCTATCTCCACCTATCAGTTCTACCACTATTTTAGAGCCCATTTCAAAGATCAAATCTTCCCGGCCTTTTGGAGTCAGCAGTCTCCCATTTTTACTTTGTGACTCCTTGAACACACAGTCTACACTGTTGTAGAATTATTTATGAATGGCTCAGAGGTTCAATACTCCAAAACTTTCATCAGACAAATTTTTTTTATTAAAGCAGTCTATAATTGCATTCACTTCTCTGGTAGCTACTTCGTATCTTCATCTCACACTGAGTTTTGTAATCAATTTACAAAATGTCATACTCCTTGAGGATTTTAGCCTAGACTATGCTGGACGTCCTTGGCAGGCTGGTGAGAAAGTAGAAAGGGGGAACCAAACAGTAGGCAGCACAGGAAACTTGGGAGTCACGGTAAGGGTCTGAACATTGACTGGATCTATGGAATGGAAAACTGCAGCAGGTAATTCTGGATGGCTCCAACAGCTGGAGTCACTTAGCTAACCACTCCATAGTCCAGCGGCCCATTAAACTCGAAGAAAAACCTAGCCAGCAGCCAACAGGATTTGGGGAAAGAGATCCAGGCCTGACAAGCTGAGAGTGGCTGTTAAAGGCATGATGGGCTCTGGGGGCTCAGCAAGCAGATGAGTGAAGTAGAAGCACTAGCTTTGGAGCCAGAAACACTGGGGTTCCTGTCTTGGCCCCACCATTCACCTCTGGTGAGACTTGCCACAAGTACTTGTGCCTCTGGGAGCCTCGGGTTTTTTGTTTTTTGTTTTTTAAGATTTTTATTTATTTATTTGACAGACGGACATCACGAGTAGGCAGAAAGGCAGGCAGAGAGAGGGGAGGAAGCAGGCTCCCTGCTGAGCAGAGAGCCCAATGTGGGGCTCGATCCCAGGACCCTGAGATCATGACCTGAGCCGAAGGCAGCAGCTTAACCCACTGAGCCACCCAGGGATAAAGGGAATAGTCCACTCTGGCTGGCGAGGAGTGGCCAGGTGTGACGGTGGCTTCCGGGCAGGAGTCAATGCCAGCCTCAGGGCCTGAAGCGATCAAGAGCTCTACCCGTGACCCATTCTCAGCACAAAGTGAGCAGATCTGGACTCTAAGCCAAGAGGTGTATGTCTTCTCCATGGCCATGTTACCAGTTCCGGGTGGGCCTGTGATCTAGTTTGGCCTAGAAAGCTGATGAGAAAGATTTACAGCCCATTGTGTCTTTTTCTCTCCCACCAGATAAGAGAAAGGAAGCCCACTGCCCACGCTGATGCCAGCCTTAGGATGGGGGTGGCTTCAGGGAAGGCAGAGAAAGTGAACAAAGGAATCTGGTCTCTCACCAAATGGCTGAATTGCTGAATCAACCAACCCCAAAGGGTGCCCTTTTCTGGATTCCCTATTTAGGGAGGGATAGTAAGTGCATTTATTATTTAAACCATTTTTTTGAGTTAGGATTTCAGTTACACCCAACACAAAACATCCTAACGCATTCAGTGTCTTGCTCTATTTTACAGGTTTTCAAACACTGTTAATTCACGAAATCTGACTGAGAAATGCAAAGTGTCACATGTGACTTGAGTGATCAGTGTTATGGGCCACAGAACTCAGATCATTGCAAGGGTTTATATTTGGGTTTTCAGAGGAGGATCCCTTCCACGGCAGAGATTTCCAACTAAACACTGCTCCGTCTTTACCTCATTTAGATTCTGGTTTTCTTTTTGGTGGACTCAAGTGTCCTCCCACAGGTCTGGATCAGTTCAGGGCATGAACCACTGGGACCTACAGAGTCACTGTCTGTGTCAACTGGTTCCTTGGCTAGCCCTGGGGGAGCTCGCTCCTGGAAATGCCATACCTACTGTAGAAAGACTGAAGTTCGTGAAACTCAGTAACCTGGAGGACATGGAGTCCCTGCTATCTAGATGGCCCGTGACTGACTGTGCTTCCTCTGATGCCGTGACCTTCTTGAAGGGGTCACAGGTGCATGACGGTGGTAGACGGGAAGAAGCCAGCAGGGCAGGCACAGGGGGCATCTCTAAGCTGCCCACGACTCTCCTGCCTCTTCCTCAGCCTGCTGCCTGGCGTCAAATGTTTGGGCAGGAATGGAAGCTGAATCCACGGAAGGAGCAGCTGGAGGATCTCTGAAAACCCTCTTTACCCCCACCGTTTGGGAGCCTCTCCTAAGTGACAGAGGACAGGTGACGGGTTCTGGCCCCAGCAAGGGCCCAGCAGGTGAATGTGCGCCAGAAAAGAGCACGGCACCAAGTTGACACCCTACACGGAAGGGCGGCTGGAACCGTGACAACGCAATTCTGAAGCGGAGTTCACACTGTCCCTTTATGTGGAGGCTACTCCAGGTGACAGATGGCAGCACACACGTTTCCAGCCCTGCAATCGCTTAAGAGACTCCTTCCTCTTCTCCACCAACTGAATTTATCCAGAAGCAGCCCACTAAGGCATGAGAAGGACTCCTGGCAGCGGCTAGTTCATTCCTACACTCTCCCTACTGCCTTTGTTTTTATTCTTAGTATTAGAAACATTTAAGATCTTCAGAGCTCTGCAGACCACTGGGCTCCCCTTAGCTGGCTCAACCCCTGGAATTTAGCATCCACACAGCACCTGCCCTGGGGAAGGGTGACCGGGATGGGTCAGGTTCTGGGAAACTTCACGAGGACCTCTGAATTGCAACACTTGAAGGTACAGACAGCATGATCCTCCGCCAATCCCAAGGCCAGTTCCAAATTTTTGACCCCGTAGTGTGTGATGCTTCTTCAAGGAAAACTTATTAAAATATTTACTTTTCAACTAGGGAATGGCTTTTGTGCAGTTAATTGTAATATGAATAGGTTTTAATTCACTGGTTAGAGGATAAAAATGGCCAAGAAAAGCATTGCTATTAATTGATAATATAATTTGATGTTAATTGATAATATAATTTCATATTAAATAACCATAAAAGAAGGCCACCACCTAAATTTCCTTTTACTGAAAACCTTTTCTTCTTTATTTTTTGAGGGAAGATTGTGACTAACTCTACACTCAATCGATGCGCAATTTCAGTTCCTAGAGATGAAGACACCATTACCTTTGGGTTTGCTGCCATTCATTTTGGAAAACTTCAGGGGATTATTTACACAAAAATAAAGCTAGCTAGTAACCATCCACTGTCCTCAGAGATTAGTTTGAGGTCACCTTAAATCTGTGACAGATGTTACAGCCTAGGATTTTAAGGATTATAAAGAACAATGCGCATCGATTGAGTGTAGAGTTAGTCACAATCTTCCCTCAAAAAATAAAGAAGAAAAGGTTTTCAGTAAAAGGAAATTTAGGTGGTGGCCTTCTTTTATGGTTATTTAATATGAAATTATATTATCAATTAACATCAAATTATATTATCAATTAATAGCAATGCTTTTCTTGGCCATTTTTATCCTCTAACCAGTGAATTAAAACCTATTCATATTACAAACATGTGTAATGGGTATATACATTAGAGTACATAGTACTCTTTATTTTCCACTTAGAGATATTAATCAATGAACACAAAACTGTATATATTCAAAGTATACAATTTGTTTTTTTGTTTTTTCTTTTTAAAGATTTTGTTTATTTATTTGACAAGTAGGCAGAGAGGCAGGCAGAGAGAGAGGAAGGGAAGCAGGCTCCCCGCTGAGCAGAGAGCTTGATTGGGGCTAGATCCCAGGACTCTGGGATCATGACGTGAGCCGAAGCAGAGGCTTTGACCAACTGAGCCACCCAGGCACTCCCAAAGTATACAATTTAATAAGTTTTAATCTATGTTCTATGCCTTGAATAGGAGGAGACTTTTCCAATTTCCTCCAAAAGCTTCCACTACTTTAGGAATTTCACAGCATGGAACTTAGAAGGGCTTGGGGAGGAAGGTACAAGAAGTCAATTGTTAGATACACACAGACCCCAGCACCAGAGCATAAAAGTACGTATAATGGGAACTGAAAGGCAAGGAGATGAAATACCAACCATTCTCTGTCTGTGTTCTCTTCTTTGCCAACATGGCTCAGAGGAGTGTGCCACCTCCTCCATCTGGATGACCGCACTGGGTGGCAGCGAAGGGCCCACAAGATGACTGGATCCCCAACAAATCCACTGGAGGTTAAGGCCAGGGTTCTCAGAGGCCTAAATGGACTGACCACACAGTGGGAGGGCTGGTACTGCTTGGAGAAAGGGCTACGAGTCAGTAGGCATGGTGCTGTCTCGTGTGCCACACAGCATCTTCCAAAAATTGCTGCCAAGACTTGCAATCCATTTTTGTCTTAAAGGTGACCTTGACATTCTACCCATTGTGTAGTGGGCTCTATATCCCCTGGCCTTGAATAAGGGTGCACTTTTGTGGTTGTCCCATGCAAGTTGCTGTAGAAGTGAAGAGAAGGGACTTCGGAGGCAAGATCATATATATATATATTTTTTTACTTTGTTCTCTTGATATATTCCTAGAACTCAGCCACTATGCTATAAGAAACACCGAGCAGCCACAAGGAGAATCTCAAACTACCTCTTCACAAATAACTTACTTACAAGGGGAAAAATAAAAACTATATAGTGAAGGAACCCAGTGGACATTACCTTAACCAAGTTAACAAACCAGTTAACATGACCTCTAATGAGGAAAATAGATATTATGTGTCTCCAGACATAATGTACTTGACAAAGACACAACATCACTTCAATGGTATTTCTGCAAAAAAAAAAAAAAAAAGAAAAAAAAAGAAAAAAAAAGAAAAAGAAATTTAATAACAAGAGACATCAGATAAACAAAGAGAAAGATGTTCTATAAAATAACTGTTCTGTACTCAAAAGTGGCAAGATGAAGAAAGATAAAACAAGACCAAAAACTGTTTTGAATTAAAGGAAATGAAACAGGCATTTTAACTAACAGGATATGATCCTGGATTGCATCTTAAACTGGGGCAGGGAGGGATGAGGGAATAACTATAAGAATATTATGGGGATATAGAAATTTTAACATAGATGTTGGATTAGATAATAGCATTACATAACTATTGTTACCTCCTAATTTTGATATTTCTACTTTAGTTGTGTAAGGGAATTCGTAGTCCTTAGGAAATATAGATGCGAATGTTTCCAACCTACTCTTAAATGGTTCAGAAAAAGGAAAATGTATGTGGGAATAATTGGCAAATTTGGAAGAACGGTATATAGAAGTTTCTCATTAGATCCTTGCAACTATACTGGAAGTTTAAAATGATGTCAAAATACAAAGCTCTTCCTGGACCCTGCCCCCCGCAAAAAAAAAAAAAAAAAAAAAAAAAAAAAAGACGAAAGGACATCAATGTTTAGGGGATGGGGTTCATTTGGGCACAGGCAATACTTGCTTCTAGAAGGTTCTCTGAATCCCAACAACACTTACAAGCTGGTTGTGCTTTAGGAAACAATGGGTGATCGCAGGGAATGGGGATAAACTACGGAGGATGTCATGGATGCTGGACAGGAATCTGGACCAGCACGGACTCCCAGAGCAAAGTGATGAGTGTGTGCAAGCTCTTCCTTTTGTGACACCGTGTGGCAGTGAAGAGCTACTGCAGACTTGAGCGCCATCTCTGTTCGCCAGGATTAACCTCTGAACTCAGTTACCTCCCACAGTTGGGGGACAATTTGGGAGAAAAGACCTTAAGGAGACATTATATTTCCTATTAAATATAGTAGGTGAGTTTTCAAACGACAAAGTGGGGAGAAAAGAGATGTCACAGCGTCTATATCCTGAGTTCATAACGTGATGCCAGTCCTTAGCTTTGTCGGTTCCTTTCCCACAACTGTGTCGCAACCAGAGCATGCGCCAAGAGAAGATGACAAAAATACAATTGGATAAGTTCTCATGAATGGGAAAAATGCAACCGCAAAACAAATTATGTAATAGTCCCTTGGCATAATGTTGTGTTCTTGAAAAGTTATGAGTAAACTGAATTTGTATAATTGAAATCATATTTTCTTTGCACTGAGAAGCATTTAAAAAATATTATAGAATAACATTTTTAAAATGTAAAGACATTCAAACTTTCTAGTTTTGTAAGCCAAATTTTCAGTCTCTGAAAACATCATGTTTCTGTAAAGGGCAGTATTCCTGCAAAGTCGGATGTTTAAAATAGATAGAGACTAGTGATAAGCCATGTAAGCTTGACAGCAGAAATTCTGTGTTTTAAAATAGTGGAGCACATGATAGAAAATAAATGTGTGTATAGCTATTACAATAATTTATTGATAAGACTGGTAAGTCTTTACAACTTTTATTTTTTTATAATGCTTCATGTATTGTCAAGACTGTTTTGGTTATAAAGTGAAAAAGATCCAAATCACCTAGTTTAAGCAAGACACAAAACAAAAAAGGAATTTATTGGCTTATACAGCTGGCGAGTCCAAGAGGTGGTTCAAACTCTCGGGCATGGCTAGATACAGAAGCTCAATATTTCCTTCCTTGTCCTCCCTTCGCTACCCCCTCCCTTGTTTCCCTCTGTCCTTCCTTCCTTCCTATCATCTATCACTGTTCTATTTTCCTCTTTATTTCTCTCACTCTTTGTACAAACAGCCTTCTCCTTAATGCCAGGGAAGACGGCCAAGAGCAGATAGAATAAGTCTCTCGATGTGCTCTATCAGCAATGCCTGGGGTAATAGTCTGGTCCAATTTGGATCACAAGCGCATCTCTGGGAGGGGAGGAGGGAGGCCATGTGACTTACAGCCCTTCCAGGATCCTGGCTCTAGATGGGGGACGGAGTAGTAGGTTACTAGGCATAGTTCACTTAAAGAACCAGGAGAAAAAGGGGAAAATGTAGTACATACATAACGATAGCTAAAAACCCCCATGTTTGATAAAGGCAGAGTTTTATAATGTAATTCTAATGGACCTAAACATAGGTAACCATGTATCAAAAGCTCTTTAAGGTAAATACTGAGCAAATGTATAAAGATCCATTATAATAGATTTAAAGAAGGCACAGTTTTATAAGAGCCAGAGATTTTTTAAAAATCTAATGGAGATTTGGTTAAACAAATCTTACTTTATTCATGAAATAGCTTTGCCATTTATTTATATGCAAATGCATTACTGAGAGGAAAAGGTAAGTTTAAAACAGTATACATGTATAAAACAGTATATCAACAGTTTTATTTGATAAAACTATTTTCGTTTTATAATGTATTTTCTTCCTGCTTACATAGCTTTATGTGCATTTACAAAGTAGGACAGTATATACAACAAAATGTTACAAAAGGCTATTTCAGGCCAGAAAGAGATGAATGATAGATGATTTTTTTTTTGCCTCTTTATATTTTCTTATTTTTCTATAGAACTACATGTAAAACAAAGCTTAAATTCTATATAATTCCAAAGTTTTATGCATCAACTTTAGTTGCAAGTGCTAATCGCTTTCAAACGAGCATGGGGCCTGGAGGCAGTCAGTTTCACAACAGGTCGGTGTCAGGCCTCACTCCTTCACCTGGTTAATTTGGACAAAGTGATTTGGTCAATAAGAAATTGTAACTGTGCTGGGGCAACCTGGGTGGCACAGTCGGTTAAGCACCTGCCTTTGGCTTAGGTCATGATCTGCAGGTCCTGGGATGGAGTCCACTTTGGGCTCCCAACTCAGCGGGGACCCTGCTTCTCCCTCTGCCTCTTCCCCTGCTTGTGCTCTCTCTGTCTCTCTCTCTCAAATAAATAAAATCTTAGGAAAAAAAGAAGGAAGGAAGGAAGGAAGGAAGAAAAAGAGAGAGAGAAAGAAAGAAAGAAAGAAAGAAAGAGAGAGAATGAAAGGAAGGAAGAAAGGAATAAATTATAATTGTGCTGACAAGAAAGGATTGTCATACATCCCAGGGACTTTATATTATGCTTATTATCAATAGCACAGATCTTTTTTCTAACATGAACACTGATCAGAAAATTATGAAGTTGTCATTAAACATCTTTGACTTGAAAAATAGAATAATCATATTACATAAATGGCTTCAACATTTTTTTTCCAGTAGAATACTTCCAAATTTTTCGGGATCAAAATTCATAAAGTGCACAAAAATTCACATTATAGAAATCATTCTAGGATTATAACCATGATATTAGCAAAACAGCCTTGAAAGAATAGATAATTCAGAAAGAAAAAGAAAGAAAGGAGGAAGGAACAAAGAGGGAAGGAAAAATTTACTAGAGTTTTGCTACGTGCCAACTAAGCTCCTAGGGCAAGCACTATTATAATCAGAAAATGCCATCATGGTTACTTTTTAATTATTTAATATACAATTTTAATATGCCAAAGTTCAATTTGCAAATTAACTTTTGGGGAATCTACAATTTTAAGTTATTTCTTATTATCTTAAAATTTTAGTAGAATAATTAAATGAGGAAATAAAAGCAAGGTAAATAATTAACCCAGCTTCCATTCTACCTAGCCAATGAGTGTTTGCAAGTAATGTAACAGAAAGCGGTAAGTAATTAAGGAAATAATTTAGTGGGGAAAATGTGTTTAATAGAACAAAATAAGCTAAGCTAAATTCTGATAAATCTTTATTATAAAGATGCTGAATAATTTTTCCAATGGCAGTAGCAAAAATCTTTATTGCCTGTTATAAGTTCTTGGAAATACAGTGTAGAGGGAAATTCAGCAAAATACAAAAACTGAATTATCTATTCAGTTATTTTCTTCTTTGGTTTCTATTAGTGTCCTAATAGCTTAAAGAAAGCATCAACATAAGAGAGTTGTGGTCGGCCAGATTTCAGTCATGTAACACAGTGACATAGGATTCATTCTATCTTTATGATTTTATTAGTCAGGGTTCTTCAGAGAAACAGAATGAATAAGATGTGTGTATCTATAAACAGAGACTTATTTTGAGAAATTATCTCCTGCAGTCATGGAGGCTGGCATGCCCAAAATCTGCAGGGTAGGTTAGCAGGCTGGAGACCTAGCGAAGAGTTGATGCTGTATTTCAAGTCCAAAGGCCATCAAGCTAGAGACCCAAGAGGAGTCAATATTGCAGTGCAAGACTGAAGGCCATCTGCTGGCAGAATTTCCTGCTCAGGAGGAAGTCAGTCTTTACTCCCATTTAGAAACCTCAACTGATTGGATGAGGCCCACCCACATTATGGAGGGCAATCTGCTTTCCTCAGCTGACTGATCCAAATGCTAATCCCATCTAGAAACACCCTCACAGAAAGACCCAGAATAATGTTTAACCAAATATCTGGGCACCCTGTGGCCCAATTAAGTTGACATGTAAAACTAACCAGCATTCAGAAACATCCAGAATATTGTCTGGCCACATCTCTAAGCACTAAGTCCAGCCAAAGTGACACACAAAATTAACCATCACAATGACAAAAGTTAGATCTGATGCCTGAGATAAACAGTAATTTTTCTTTAGTTCCTAAACAAATGGCTTAGTTTCTCATTGAATATAAGAAAAATTAAGTTTTCCAAGTTATTTTATGAAAAAAAAAAAAAAAAAAAAAGGAAGACCTTCAGGATAAGAGAAAACCATCAGAGTTACTTATATAAAAAGGCTAACATCTGAGATGGACACTTTTGGGGTGACCAGCATTTTGACCTTCTTATGTTTGGGCAGTCTGCCACTCATGCATTATGGAAGCCAAATTCTCATCTTCTACTGAAATGACACACTTGGCTCCCATTGATTCCTGATGGCTAGAGCATATAACCTAAGAACCATTTACTGGATGCTCCTCCTCACGACTTTTGTATTGAAGTAAACACACAGAGAAGGCAGAGAAAATGCATGACCCTGGCATGACAGTGGCAGCTGACTCCAAGGTCTTGAGCTGGTATTGGTGATGGTAGCAACGACAGTTTCCAATGCCCACTGAGGAAGCAGCAACGTAACCAGACCCCTCTCATGAAGATATTTAGCTATGTTTCATCGTCTGTCTCACTGGTTGATTCCTGTCAATTTTTCAGGCCTGTCCTCTGGCTTTCCCACCAACTTTGTGAACCACCTATACCCATTTATTGTATTTCTTTTTGTTTATAGTACATTTCTTTTTGTTTATTGTAATCAGAAGTAGCAACCAAGAGCCCTGACCCTTGTAATCCCCTTTCTAGGAAATTTCAAAGTAAATTGTTTTGATATGTTTTATAGAGTAGTTACAGCCTAAGTGGGGGTATTCTGATGCACTACAAAGCCTGGATTAATTTTAGAACATAATGGTGTGTGCATTTACATCAGTTATCCAAAATCTGCCTTCATATAAGACAAGATTCCCTCCTGTTGTGCACTGACTTGTGTTCCCTCAAAATTCTGAAGCCCTAACTCCCAGAAATTCTAAATGCAACTGTATTTGGAGCTAGGGCTTTTCTTTAGAGAGGTGACTGAGTTAAAATGGGGCTGTTAGGGTTGGTCCTAATCCAATATGACTGGTGTCCTTACAAAAGAATAGGACGTTAGGACATGGACAAAACAAAAGGATGATCATGTGAGGAGACAGCAAGAAGAGAGCCATCTGCAAGCCAGAGGGAGAGGCTTCAAAGAAACCAAACCTACAAACATCTTAATCTTGGACTTCTAGTCTCCAAAACTGTGAGAAAATAAATTTCTAGTGTTTAAGCCATCCAGTCCATGGTATCTTGTTATGGCGGCTCTAGTAAATTAATATACGTGCCCTGAAGTACCTTATAATTTTGTAAAGAGAGATAAGCATGAATAAGAAAAAAATACAGATGCTAAGATATAAATTGCACATGGCATGGTGGAGGATAAAAGAGAGTTAGGGAAGAAGGGTTAGGAAAATGCTATGTGAATTTAGATATTATTTGTCTTATTTTTAAGCAAAATCTTTTCTTGAGCCAAACCTCATATAAATACTAGTTGCTTAAGCTTAAGAAAAATGAAAATGTGTTTGGCTAATTAACATACCATCACAAATGAAATGCAATAAGAGCAAATTATAAAGCAACTGATGGAGGGAAAAGAAGAAGAAAAAAAAAAACCCAAACACCAAAATCCAAGCCTTAACATCCTGTTTTTAAAGCTTTGTCTGATGAATTTTTTTAACATATTAATATACCAACAAATGTAAATATATATTATACCAACAGAAAAACTATAAATCTAGTATCAACTTATTCTTGTAAAGCAAGGTGGCAAAATTTGGTACCAGGCCATCAGCTGTGAACATCCTATGAAGCAAATCTCCCACTAGGTCAACTAAGACCAGAATCTATAGGGATAGTTTAATGCTTCAGAAAACGAGACTTCACTGTAGAGGAAAGGAAAGCACTAAACAATGCAGTCTCTGCCATTATGCCCACTCAGGTGGAGGTCACTGCGATGTTAAGGGAAGTGTGGTAATCTCTTGGGGCACGGCAATGTAAAATTTGGATGAAAAAGGTCATGGGTCCACTCTAGCTCAATGGAACTAGAAAAAAAGAAAAAAAAAAGGTCAGTTAGAAAAGAGCAAGAGAAGGTGGAGAGAAAGTCAGTTGGCATTATCTAACCTTCACTGCTCCTACATAATATCTGTTCTAGGTTGTTAGCATTCCCTGTCCAGGTTCATAGGAAAAAAGATACTGAAGTTTCAATAATTTGTGGTTCTAATTAAGTGCTTTTGTTTAATACCTCAACTTCCTTGTATTCACATTAGCACAAATGGGATAAAAGTGTATCAGTTTTTCTCTGCTAACTACCAATTGGATGCAGTTTCCCAATTAAACCCATCTGGAGCTAATATGCAGTTTTCTAGGAATTTTCACATTTCTCCCTCAAGATGGCAAAGAAGAATCTAGAACTCACCCTAAGCTGGATATATCTGTGGGTTCACAGTGTAAGGAAACATTTCTCAGTGCTAACAACACTTCATATTGGTCACAAACTCTGGAGCCATGGAGATTTTATCCCGTCTTGCAAGCTAATTAAGTTAACTCGTTAGTTTCACGGACTCTGGCTACCTCAGGAGATTCCTGGATCGGACCCAAAGTACTTCACTTCCCACAGCACAGTAAGCTGCCTGAGCATCAAGTTGCATGAGCTGCAACATCAACTGGTGTCTGTTGCTTTTGCCCCTCTAAGTCCCAGAAAGAACACATAATGGACCCAGAGGACAACGTGCACACACAGTGGGTTGTACAGCAGAAGTGAAACCCACAACTAAGGGCCCAGATTTCTTAGCAGGCAACCAGAAGCCAGTCTCTCCTACTCTGAGAGTGAGTCGTTAGTACTGACACATTAGACAGGATATGGTCACCATCCTAGTTAGGCATCCATTGCAACTAGCTTTCGAAACTCCCCAGTCTCAGGAGACAGAGAAGCCTGGCCATCTAGCATATTCAGCAAGAACGTGTGGGACACTTGCCAAGAACGTGCAGGGGCCAGCCTCTTCTAACAATCTGCCCCACGAGTTCTTCACTGAACTGACATTTTCACATGAATTTACAACCCTGTTGACCACTCTGATTAATCTGACTGGCAGAGGCCTCATTCAATCTGTTTCATACAGCATTGAATTAAGGCCCTGTCACCAATAGCCAAGTAGCAGGATGAGACTAATCTGTCATATTGATCTCAATCATGTCCCTAGGTTCCTGGAATCTCATATGCCATTAGCATCTACCTTAGAAGGCCACTGGCTTTCTCCTTATGGCTCTGATTTGACCTTCTTGTCTGCTCTGAGGCATTAATCCAAGTTCAGGTGATGCATTGAGGATGGTCCAAAATCTGTCTTCTAGAGCAATTCTAGTATCTAGAACAACTCTGGCCAGTGAGTTGAGACAGACCTGCCTTCTAAGGCTCAGATAGCATCACTGATCACTCTAGCTAAACTCAGGGACAGATTTCTTATCATCTTTTCTAACCGACTGACTCACATCATCAGGATAACAGAGTGCACATAAATGAGTCCATTACTCCTCTGGTAACTAAGGGTGGCTCTATTTTAGAGAGATCTCCACTGTCTTCTGGAGCCTATGCAATCTATTGGTGCGTCCCTAAATACTTGAAAATCTCTTATGACTACAGCGAGGGTGCAAGTTACTGTGATCTTGGAAGCAGTAAAATTAATGCCTGGCTTCCATACCATAAGTACAGTCCTGGGAGTGAATAGGGTATCCCCAGAAAGAAAGTGTTGATTACAGTTGTTTGGGATCCCTAGCGAGATCACCCTACGTCTCAAAGGACAGGTCAGGTTGACAGTGTCTCTGACATGGTGAAGAAGTACCCCCTACCAGGAGGAAAGTTACACAAGAAGGATACTGTCCAGCCATCTGTCTATAAACCTACTTCTTGGTTGGTGTTCCTGGGTCGTGCAGTCAGTTAAGCATCTGACTCCTGGTTTTATCTCAGGTCATGATTTCAGGGTTGTAAGATTGAGCCCCACATCTCCGGAGTCTGCTTGAGATTCTCTCTCCCTCTCCCACTGCCTCTCTCCCCACTTAAAATAAACAAATCTTTAAAAACAACAGCAGCAGCAGCAGCAACAACCCTATTTCCTGGTATTCAGCCTGAAATCCCTTGTTTCCTCCTCATTGAAAGGCAATACACTGTAGGGCCATTTAATTCCCAGTTGATTATGCAACATGGTCAGATGTTTGCCACCGGTTTCCATGGACTTCCCTCAACTTCCATTGGTTGACAAAGCTCTTATCTTTCCATGTTTAGAAAGTTATGTCTTTCTCAGCATCCTAACCTCATCACCAAAAACTAAAGAAATGAGAAGGGTCTGAGATTTTACCCTATTTGCAAGCTAACAAGCTAGCCAACCACAGTTTCATAGATGCTAGTATAAGGCACAAGACTCCTGTGCTAAAGACAAAGATAATTTATTCTTCACAACCATAGCAGTGACCAGAGTATAAGTATTATTTTGGGGGGGCTGCCAAGCCTCAGTTCCTACACTTGTCGTGCATTGCATTATAAGAGATGAATCCTGAATTCAGAGAAATTGAATCTTTTATAATGGGTAGTAAGCAATCCCTACCTTTGCTCCAGAAGAAGCCATTTTCTCTATCTTCCAAAGCTGTCCTCTATACAAACACTTTGAATAGACTGTTTGGAAAGAAGGATATTTAGTACCTCCACTCAAAACATTCAAAAACCCACAGAAAGCTAGCTCTCAACAGAGATCTGTAATTTCTTGGTGGAAATTACCAGAAGCCACTAACCTCTAATTCCTATTTCATATGAGGTAGGATTGTACTCAACTGCATTTAACAAAATCTTGACTACAAAGGTTTAACCAAATGTTTGTTTTGAATTGGGTTCTTTTTCCCCCTGCAGGTAACCAGAAGTCCGGAGGTGGACAGTACAGGTCTAGTACAGGTATAAATGAGGTCTGCAGGACATAGGTCCCTATCCTCCTGCTTCACTATCTTCATCATTTGTCTTTCCACCTGCTGGTCCCAACAAGCATACTCCCCCTCCATTTATAGAATGCAGGTGCTCAGTTGAAAGAAATAATTATCACATTTGAAGGAAAGTTAAAAAATTTGACATAGGAAAAATGAAGAATTAAGATACACATGCAGGGTGACTGGGAGATACCAGCACGTAGATCTTTCCCAGACACAGAATGGTCTAGAATTTTACTAGAAAATTTGTTTAAGTGGATCAAAGTAATACTTTGTTTTAAGGGACAGGAACAAAGCATTGATCGGTTAACAGGCTAACAGGGATTACTTGAAAAGTTCAATGCAACTGAATAATTCGGCAAATGAGCTATGATTCAAAAAAATATGTTTTTAGGGCTCCTGGGTGGCTCAGTCAATTAAGGGTCTCACTGTTGATTTCGGCTCAGGTCAGAAGAGTCTGCTTAAGATTCCCTCTCCCTCTGCCCCTACTCCCTACCTCCTACCTCCTCCCCCCACACATCATGGGCACACACATTTTCTCTCAAATAAATAAATCTTAAAAAACAAAAAACCATAAATATGGTTTTTTTGAAATATTTTATTTATTTATTTGACACAGAGAGAGAGAGAGATCACAAGCAGGCCGACAGTCAGGCAGAGAGAGGGAGGAAGCAGTCTCCCTGCTGGCTAGAGAGCCCAATGCGGGGCTTGATCCCCGAAACCTGAGATCACAACCTGAGCCGAAGAGGGCTTAACCCACTAGCCACCCAGGCGCCCCCCAAAAATGTGTTTTTAATAAAATTTGGAAGTTTTAAATTTTATTACACAAATGCACAGTTCAAATAACACTGTAATCTTTGTTCGGTGCTACTGTTCAGATGACTGATTTATGGCTTATAGTACTGGGTAAAAATAGGAATCACACTTCTGAGGAAATCAGAATTCAGCTTGAGGCTGGTTTAGCTTGTGACAATACCCTAGTGTTAGTTATTATACTTATCCACCTTCTGTATTACCTTATGGAATTGCTACATAGAATTTAACACCAAGAAACCTAAATTTCCTTAGAGTAGAAATAAGCTACTACGAACAATTCCTTTATAGTAACTAAAAATTAGAGTATCTGCTACAGTTAGTATCAGGGTTTCATTTTCAGCATAAGCTGAGGCAATCGGTTTCTAAATAGTTTCTAAACACTTCGTCGGTTCTATACAGTCTAAATAACCCATTTATGTTTAACAGATCCTTTCACTGAATAATCCCAAAGCACTTAACATCTTCGAGATTATAAACTCATATAGACGGAGAAGGAAAATCGTTTGAGAATAAAGACAATCCTCAATTATGCATTCTGTGAATTAACATGTTCTTAACTTGTTCCCTTCCCCTGTATACTGTCTAAAACTCTTTTATCTAATGGTAAAAAGGGTTGATAGAGACGAGTTTGAATATGGTAAATGAAATTAGAACTTGTCATTCGGTTTCAGTAACTGTATGTTAGCTCTGATAATCTCAAGTTCATTATAGATGTTTAGGCACATAATTCTCTTGGCCTGCTCCTATCACCAGTAAGATATCCTTCCCCAATGTCAGTTTCTAAGGGTAAAATAATTGCTTCTAATAGTTTAAAATTATTAAATAAGGGCGCCTGGATGGCTCAGTCATTAAGCAACTGCTGCCTTCAGCTCAGGTCAGGATCCCAGGGACCTGGGACGGAGTCCTGCTTTGGGTTCCCTGCTCAGCTGGGAGCCTACTTTTCCCTCTCCCTCTGCCCCTCCCCCTGCTTGTACTTTCTGTCTCTGGCAAAAAATAAATAAAATATTTTTAAAAATAAGTAAAATTATTAAATAATAAATGACAAGTTCTTCAACAATCAAAATATGCCCAGGCCCTTCTCACATGTTCAAGGTTAGCTACTGTGGATGCAAACAATAAGTATTATTACTAATACTGTAACAATAATCATAATAATTCCGTATATTTACATGGTTTTTCATTGTTTAAAAACAATTCCATATTTTGAGCCACTCAATATTTATAAGAGAAAATATTCTTCAAATAATACTGCCTCATTTTACATATAAGGCAATTTAGACCAAAAAAAGTTTAAGGGACTTGTCCCATGTCATAGGCATAGAGATACAATTATATCCAAGACAGACATAGTCCCTCCTCTTGTTAAACTATTGTAATGAGAAGTTCAGAGGAGTTGTGAGCAACCTTAACATGGTGTTGAGCTAGAGTCCCAAGGACAGACAACGTGAAGGACAAAGAAATAGACCTGGGGGCCGAGTGGTACCCAAAGGATGGGAAATTTTCCTGAAGTAAATAAAGTCTCATTTCAAGACTTCACTGTGTTGGTTCTGAGAATATTAGCTTCTTTTCAGAATCTATCAAGTTGATTTGGGACTTTATAGAGTAAAACTGTGAAAGTCAATACCTCCTAATTAACTTTAAGCCAGTGTTTTTCACACTACTGCTCTGGTACCAACCATTATCAGTTACATGGGGTGCTTGTTAAAAAGATCTGGCAGGAGGCGGGGGAAGAGGTTACTTCAGACCTAACCTTCTTGGGGTGAGAGCCAAGAAAATTGCTGCTTTAACTATAAATTCCTTGGGGATTTTGAAGTCAAATAGCAAAATAAGAAATTTTTGGTAGTGGCTCCAAAGGCTCCTGCTTCCTGCTTCAAGACGACTCCCCCCACCCTTTTTTTTTTTTGGATGGGTATGGAAGAGAGTGTGTATTTGGCTATTTAGGAAAAATTATAAAAGGTATAGTTGGGGTAAGAGTACTATATTGCAAGCTGTCAGTACCCCCACCCTTCACATGCAATGTTGTTGGCTTGGAATAGGTGCTTGATAAATATTTGTTGACTTGATGAGACACAGGTATTTTTAACTTCCATGAGTTTTGAAAGTGCCTTCTTTTAGCTTTCTGCTCCAATCTTCCAGTGTCCAGCCAGCAGCAGTAGTGTAATGGAGAAAGGGTGTGCAGATTTGGGGGAAAGACTGAATGAATTGAAACCCCAGATTCTCAACAGTTGAGAGGACGAGGTTCCTTAATCTGCCCCCATTTATAAAGAAGTAATAGAAATAACACATCCCAGAGTTTGGAGGAATCGTAAATGAATTAACAGATATCTACCATATATAGATATCAATGAAAATACTGTAAGCGCAAATGCTCAGAACGGCGCTTTACGCCCCAATGCAAATGCGTTCTATAAATATTCAAACCCAGGCAGGACACTCTACAACTCCTTATCTGTAATACGTCCCCTTAACAGGTCAGAATCTCGGAGCAATTACCAGCAAAAAAAAAAAAAGAAAGAACAAACGAGAAACCTGAAGCGACCCGGCCCAGGGACCGGGGGCTGCACGCTCGCGCGTTCGAAGAGGCCGGAAGGGGTGCAGTAGTGGTCTCTCCCCGCCCGGTTTGCGGCACGTGGTCCGCTCGGGCGGGAGCTTCGCGACAGTGGGGGAGGGGAGCGGCGTGGGACGACGCGGAGGGGGTCTAGGCGGCCAAGGCTACGGTTGGGAAGACGCCACTGCGCAGGCTCCGGATAGGCGCAACCACCGCGCGAAGATCGAGAGGGGGGGAGCGTTCCCTCGGCTCTGCGCTCCTTCGATCTACTTGCGGAGCAACAGACTAACCGTTTTTTTTTTTCGTTTCACGACTGCAATTGGCGTCGCCCTATGCAAGGGATAATCGACAGAAAGCCTCTTATCTCAAGATTGAAGAGACTTCTTTTTCTAGTCGGACCCCTTTGTCCCCTGTAAAGGCCACAGTGGACACGTCCCACCTCCCCTCGGCCTCCGGAGGTGGTTTGGCTGCCCCCTCCCCCTCCCCAGTGTCGCGAGTTGGCGCCGCTGCCACCCCCCGCTCCGAGCTCTCGGCCCCTCGGCCGGGCGGTACCGAGTCCTCCCGGCGTCCCCTCCTCTCCTCCCTCCGGCCAGCCCTTCCCTGCGGGACTGCCACCCCCACCTTCGCTCCAGCCCTTTTCTCTCCCCGCCGAGCCGCGGCGGCCGCAGCAGCAGCAGCAGCAGCAGCAGGAGGAGGAGCCGGAGCCGGGAGGCGGCGGTGGCCGGGGAGCCCATGGCGTACAGTCAGGGAGGCGGCAAGAAGAAAGTCTGCTACTACTATGATGGTGAGCGGCCCGGCCAGCAGGAGGCTGGGTGGGCAGGGCTGGGGGTCCAGGCCCGAAGCCGCGCCGGGTTCCGCGGCCGCCGACGCGAGTGGGCGCCGGAGCTGAGGGGTGGGAAGGAGGAGGGACCGGCGTCTGGCCGCATCTTAACCCATTCCCGACCCGACGCCATCCGGGGGAGCCCCTCCGCGGCGAGCGGCCCCCGCGGGTTCTGCGGCGGGAGCCAGGTGGACGCCCCCTTTTCTGTCCTGCCGCTCTGCTCCTGCAGTCCGGTCCGCCGCCCCGCGGGCGGCCGCCTGTGGGACGGTGCCGGCCTACCCCGGCTTCGTGGAGGCGGCCAAGGGGATGGCCTGCCGGCTCTCTTTGCTTGCCACTTGCGGGGGCGGAGGTGCGGGGTGCCCTGCTTCGGCTCCGACCCCTCCCTCCCCGGAATCAAAATATCTACCCCGGCCCGGACTTCACACAAAGCCCCGCGGCCGCGGGCGCCCCGCCCCCAGCCCCCTCTTCCCCCTCCCCCGCCCCCGCCCCGTCAGCGCTCGCTCCCGCCCCGCCCCTCCCTTCCTCTCGGTCTCGGGCTGCCGGGCGGCCTCGGCTCCTTTCTCCGCCTCCCGCTTCAGCCGGGACCCCTCGACCGGATCGGTCCTGGCGAGTAGTTACCGAGGGTCGGGGCCTCCGTCCGCCTTGGGACACACGGACTCTGCCGTTTCGCCCGGGCTCCATCACTCTCCTTTGTTCGCCGGGTTCTTTGAGCGCCACTTTCTCAGGATTCAAATGAAAAGGCTTCACTTCCTCGATTAAAAAAAAAAAAATGGGGTTTTCGAGTTTGAGGTAGTTCGTCTTCGCGGGAAATGGGACGGTGTTGGGGAAACGTGGAGCCGTGACTGCTTGTGTTGCAGAGCAGACTGGATGGGTTCTGGCTTGCCTCTGGGAGAGGCGGTTACCACCCACTTCTTTGTGGCTCTTTGTTCGATCAGGAAATAGACCCTGCTTTGGAGGTTTAGGGGAGCATGGGCATCTTGTTTGTGAAAGCTGTTCCTAGGTGTTGGGAGTTTTGGTGTAGGAAAACTTCAAGGAGTAATGCAGCAGTACTGAATAATCAGGTAAGCTGGAGCTTGCGGTGCAGAAATTAGGAAAGAGAATGTAATTCTAGGGGTTCTCTGATTTGAAAGTTGAGCAGTAACATTAAATCTCTTGAATCCTGTTTCCTGTGGAAATGCAGTAGTAACCTGTTTTTGCAGATTTCTCAAAGACATTAATTTGGTAAATAGTTTTTACTGGGTTACTCTCGAGAGAAGGATTTCGAATATTTTTCTAAGAACCTAGGCTCAGTGACCTGCAAGTCCTATTTGGTCTGTTTGAAGCAATACGCATCTTGAAAGATGTTTCCTGCATATGGTGTATTATCTCTATATTACAAAACCTTAGGTAGAGAGACCTTAGAGGTCTAGGTCAGAGTAAGTCTGATTTTAATTTGAAAATGGCCATACCATATTATTTCACTTAACAAAGATGAATCTTTTAATGCCTGACTATAAAATGAGCACCTGTGTCATTTGTGAAAGAACTTAAATTCATACAGAAGAAATCTGAATTGTTTGGTATTTAATGGCGGTACTAAATAGTTAACAGCTGTATTTTTAAAATATCTTTTGAGAGCACTACATATATGTGTAATACAAATCGCAATTATGCCGTCCTGGAGGACTAAAGAGTACATTTTAATTTAATATGAATTATATTTGGTAAAGTCATTCTTTTAAGTTCTCATGCATATTTTGAGACAATGGTAAAATCCAATCCCTGCATTCCCTGACCAGATTGAAAAGTAAATAACTGTATGTTTGAGTTAATTTTTTAAAAAGATGCTGTTCCTAATGTTTAGAGACTTGTTCTTGTCGGGTTGGGGTAAAAGAGAAAGGTTTGAAAAGTTGGGGAGGTTGGTGCCAGGGCTCTTCCTACAGCTGTTGGTTGCTATTGATAGTGATAGGCTCTGATGAAGTAAGCTGCTTGTAACTTCTTCTTACCAGACTTGAATTGTAGAACCCAGGGGTACACTTATGTAGCAGTTTTATGAATAGCTGTTTGTTTCTGGGCCTCTTTATGATGAGTCTTTGCTGAGGGAATGGAATGCCTAGGGCAGGAAATGTACTTGATAGGTAGAGTGGAAATATCCAGGTCCAGTGATTGTCCCTTAATACTTTATTCTAGACCATTCAGATACTTTATTGATGGCCAGCACTAAATCTTTCATTGGAAATCTTTCACTAGGTTATATGCCTAAGGTTATATGTCTAAGGCTCATGCCTCATTTTCAGAATGGAATTTTTAGTTGCTTTCATTTGGACTATTCTTTGGGTTTCGGGGAGCTAAAAAAACCGTTTTGTAGAAGTTATTAAATGGGTTGGGTATCATTATTGCCAGTTATTAGTATGTGATAGTATATATACTAAACTTTGAACAATTCTAAAAGCTTACATTTTCATTACTTAAAAAACCCTATTTTGTCATCTTAAAAAGGTAGTGGTATTTTTTTTTCTTTTTGGCGGGGGTCGGGAGGAGTAGATGTAAGTAAAGCAGTTTCTGCACCAAAGAAATTGGAGATTTGAAGGTAAACTGTGGATTGGGTTAGAACTAAAAATCTGTTAGCCTAGGGTGCCTGGGTGACTCAGTTGGTTAAGTGGCTGCCTTCCCCTCAGTACAGGATCCCAGGGTCCTGGGATCGAGTCCCACTCACATCTGGCTCCCTGCTGAGCAGGGAGCCAGCTTTTCCCTCTGCCTGCCTCTTCCTCTGCTGTACTTTCTGTCAAATAAATAAATAAAATCTTTTTAAAAAGTAAAATAAAAACCTGCTAGCTTACTAAATTATTTTGTTTTAGCTTGATAAAGTAGGAAAAAGAAAGATAAATACAGGAATGAAATAGTGGGTTCTATAACCATAGGAGTTCTACCTTTAGGCTTAGTGGGACCATTAGGCACACTCTTGGCAACACAGAATATTTAGCAAATGAAAGGAACGTCTGAAGACATGTATTCTTCTCTGCGTGCTTTAACAGTGTTCAGTATTAAACTTTAGATGACTGGAATGCTGGTTCCAGATGAACCTTCAGGCATTGATGGATGAGGAAGTATACTTATATGTATCTTTGAGGAAAGTAAGAGAAGTTCACTTTTCTTACTGTAGATATTTAACCCATACCCCCACAAAGTTTTCAAAAATTTAGTTCTAAATCTTGGTCATCTTTTATATATTGCATGATTATTGGTACTCTGTAAAATGATATGCCTAGTGGCTGAGATACCTTCTGACTATATGTTGTGAATTCTGTACTTAAATGTAAGTAGCAAACCAACTGTGTTATGTGTTAGTCCCGTATTACAGTACTCAAAATTGTATTTTATCTAGGGGGCGCCTGGGTGGAGTAGTCCCTTAAGTGTCAGACTCCTGAATTCAGCTCAGGTCGTGATCCTCAGGGCCTTGATGGAGCTCTGCGTCTGGCTCTGTGCTTATTAGCACAAAGAGTCTGCTGGAGATTATCCCTCTCCCTCTGGCCTTTCCCTTGCTCCTTCTCTCGTGTGCTCTCTCACACATAAATAAAATCTTTATTAAAAAATAATTTATAATATTTTATCTAGAAATGTTAAGTGTACTTTATTTTGAATTAAGCTTTAGGCCAATCACATTTAGTGCCTATTTTATAATGTATACAACATAATAGGGCTGTATATAAACATAATTTATATAATTGTACAGATACTGCTCTGTGCTTTTGTTTTTTCCTCTTTCAATAGGGTGCATCAAAATGTTTGGAAACCAGTGGTGCAGTGAAAAACTCTGAACACTATCCAAAGAATATAAAAGTTACCAAGATCATGCCTCCCAGTATACCCGTAGTTTAGGAGAGTTTTAGGAGATTATAAGAATTTATTTGGCAGCCCAACTAATTGACAGATTTTCCTAGACTTTTATTTGTAACAGCGGTGCCAGTCTTTTGGTAGATAGCCTTTAATAAAATTGCTTGTGTTCTTAGCTGTAGTGTAAATATCATCCATAAAATAGGTAATCATTTCTTCCAAAATAGGTAATCAGCAAAGCAGAGTGCTGAATGACTTACAGCAGCAGATTATAAATACCAGAATTTTTAAGATTTTATTTATTTGAGAGAGAGTGTGCGAGCAAGCGAGGCGGAAGGAGCAGAGGGAGAGGGACAAGCAGACTCCGCACTGAGCATGGAGTCCTTTGTGCCAGTAGTCTTAATCACACATCATTGTTTAAACATAGTAGGGTGTAATCCTCAAATAAAACAGCTTTTCTTATATTTGGATCCTCTTCCCTAGCTATACTTCACTACTCATTTCCTTCAGATTTCACCTAATCAGACTTTTTTCCTGTTACCTTAATGCTGATTATTGCTTTTCTCCTTACCACTTGTACTTTTACCCTATTTCTAACACGAAAATTTTGTCCTCTTCACTAGCATATAAGTTTGAGGACAGAGTCTGTTTTGCTTACATCTGTATCTATACCATCTAAGTAAAAATTAAAGATTTTTTGAATTATTGGTAAATAAATGATTTATACCTTATCTTTATGGATCGAGCACTTTTATATAACACTCTTCTGCTTACAACCACTCTGAGTTACAGACAGGTTAGGATCAGAGTCATTTTGTCTGTTTTATAGATGAAAATAGATTAGTATCCCTGTGTGACCTCAGTCCACTCCTTATCCTCTACCATACTGACTGGTTTTAATGTCCAAGAAGAGGTCAGTATCTTGCATTTAAGATTTTTCTTCTTTCTTTGGTGACACAAGAACGGAACTCCTTCCACTGATACAAAAAAGAAGTATTAAGTAATTATTTCTTTCTCCTAACAAAAACTTGTAAATGCTTCAGTTGACAATTGCTTAAGGAAATAGATGGAACTGGTAACCTCTTAGGGAATGATAATAGCATTGAAAGACAGATGAGATCAGATTTAGAAGTTAAAGTATAAAGGGGCCCCTGGGTGACTCAGTTGATTTTGTCTGCCTTCAAGTGTCTGCCTTGTGGCTCAGGGTCCTGGGATCAAGTCCCACATTGGGCTCCCTGCTCAGCGGAGAGCCTGCTTTTCCCTCTCCCTCACCCCTGCTTGTACTTTCTCTTGCTATCTCTCAAATAAAGAAAAAATTTTTTAAAAAGTCAAAAGTATAAGGATGTTTGTACTGGCTAATAAGACTTATTCCTCTCTAATTCAATAAGTTAGTTTATACTTGGTCATGAAATCAACTTCGGGTTTATCTTTGAGGAAAGTAAGTAGGGCTTAAAGTCCTTACTGTGTGCCAGCTAGACAAAAGATTATTTAAGTCCTAAGAAGGAAGTCAACTGTATGCTAGATAGAAGAGTGGGGGGCCTTGTAGTGTGTTCAAGACAAGGAAGGCCTGAAGGAAGAGAATGGGCCAGCCTTAAAAGAGTTGTCCTGTAAGATACTGCAACTACAAAGGCCACGTAGTTAGGATTTGGCACATTAAACAAAAAGGAAGACATGGAGGAACAATGGGATGCTAGGCTAAGGAAAGGGCCAGATCACAAAGACTTTGTAGTAAGAGATTTGAACTTGGTTCAGGGAGTAGAAAACAACAGAAGGATTTTGAAATAGACTCCGGTGGAGAAAGGATGGTGAAGAGTGATGAATGGAAGACCGAAAGCAAGAACTGAACGCATGTTGGTCCGCATAGAATACAGTGGTGTTGTGGCTAACAGAATTGGCACACTGAGGCGAGGTTTTGGGAGTACAACAGATAGAACTTGCTGATGGATTAGAAGTGGAGCTGGAGGTGGTTGATGGTGGTACAGTATAAAGGGTGAACAACTCTAAGTTTATGGATTGAAGAGGTAGGTGGCTTATTGCAGAGAAGAGGATTTTTAGGGCATCACCCTTGTTCACTGACTAATCCAGCACCTAATAGTGTGTGGTGCACAACAGTCTCTTAATTTGTTAAATGAATGAATGAACGTGAGAAACTTCTGATATTTAAAGGTTGGTGCAGAGTGGCTATGCAGTAGGAATACAGTCCAGGACAGTGGCGTTATGGAAGCCAGTGGCCAGTGTTTAAGCTAGTAGTGGACTAAGTAAGTAGTGTGTGGAAGGTAAAAATAATACTATAGCTTTTTCTTGCTTCCTTTGTTTTTTTTTTGTTGTTGTTGTTTGTTTTGTTTTTTTTCCCACTGGATAATTTTTGTAGCCTGCTTATCTTTTCAGGGGAAAGTCACATTTTACAATCTTAAAATTCAGAATTATCTGAAAATGGGAAGAAAAATCTAACTCATTTGGAATCAAAAGCTTAATCTGAATTAATATTTATAGTCTTTATTCTGCTGACTGTGAATATTCACACACTTTTGCTGCAAAAACATTAATGTTTGATTATAGAACCCTGTGCAGACCCCAGGATACCACATAATATACAAGAGATGTAACATACTACATTTATAAAACCTGGGGAAAAAACCTAAATAAACTACATCTAGTCCCAAGTACTTTGGATAAGAGAGTATAGACCTTAGTAGCCATTTCATTCTGTTAGCTTCTTTTGAAGAGTGAGCAATTTCTAAAATTTTGCAGGTACCTAATTCTCTATGGTAACTTCTTCACATTGAGAGTTAAAGGTTGTTATATTCAAGGAACCACTTTGCGCAAATTTTTCCGGATGTATTTGCTTCCTTGGTAATGCATTCTTGTGTATTTTGATAAAAATCAAGATAACATTTAAAATGCCCAACTTATGTTACTAACCATTTAAATCATGAATGGAATGTGTAAGTTCTTAAACTAAGAAAAGAAATTTTATATTTAATAAGAAGTGGATAGCTACAAAGCAACTTGTAGAGAATTTTGAGATATGAAAATGTTGGGAGAGGTTTCTTTTATAACCCCCTTACATTTTGAGGGAATTCTTGATAAATGAAATAGCACTTATCTTTGGCTTGGACACGTGTCATTTAGGAAATGCACATATTTTTGATGGGCCTGGGACCCTTAATTATAGCAGAGAAACTTGTTGAAAACTATATATTTTCATACAAAATTTGAAGACTCAGTTGGTTTTAAAAAAAAGTGAGTTACTTTCATGAATTGAATAGGTAGTTTTCTTATATTCATTTTCTCTAAAATAACAAAGATCCTAAACCTTGATTAAAATATTTGTATTACATATTGCATCCTTTTCTTGCCAGGCTTTTCCTTTCTTTTTAGTGACTGAAAATGCCATTGCTTTCCTAGTATCTACTGCTTACGATTATTTTCATTGCGCTGCGTGTGTTTGAATCTAGCTCTTCTGGCTTGCGAGTTAGGTTACTTCGGCAGTGTTCCCGGACTCAGCTATACCTCACCTTTCTTCACTACAGGAACAATAGTAATAATATCTACATCATAGGGTTAACTGAGAAGATAAATAGATAATACATGTAAAGTGCTTGGAATACACTCAGTAAATTTAACTACTGCGGTTGTCGTTCTTTTTTTTTTTAACAGTCTTGCAGAGAAATTCCAACTGTAGTCTCCCTTCTGTAGGTTATCATCTTTCATATTTTATAATTTGTGGCTTCCCACTGGATTCTCAGTATGTCTATAACTAGAAATTTGGTCTTAAAATGTAATAGATAGAGACATTCCCTATCTTACACAGAGGTATTTGGAAGTTCTGTGAAGACAGTTTCTTTATTCCAACTCTTGGGATTTCTTCTGGTAGTGATGGTAACTTAGAAATATCTCCCTGGCATTAACTTGGGTACATGATGCCTTGTAATTCTAGTGGGCTTTCCATACCTTAAGAATTTGAAACCTAGCCTCTTTCAAGGAACTATGTGTAGTGCCAGCCATGTAGAGAGGAGCTTTGCAGCCGAAGCTCTTACAGGTCGCTTGTTTCACCCAAAGCCTCTGGACTGTCCTAAATGCAGAGGAATGTTGCACCTCCCCTTAGCCCTGCTTAGCTACTTGTCCTAGTGTTGTCATTGTCTCTTGTTTTGAGAAAGATGGCTTTCCCTTAAAATGACTGTATGTATTGTTTTCAGAGGAGAATTTGTGTTGGAAATGAAGAATTAAGTAAATTAGTGGTAAACCAACAAACTCAAGCAGTGATGGTAAAAATAGGTAGGTTATGCAATAGGAATGTTTATCCTGGATTATTATTATCAAATATATGGAAGAGAGAGAAACAGTTTTTGAGTTCTCAGTTTCTGTTAAAAAAAGGGGTGTATTTAGGCAGGATTTTGAAAGATTTTTTTCTTATCCTGATGGTGGGGAGATGACATTATTTTTTTTTTTTTTTTTTTTAAATTTATTTACTTATTTGACAGAGACAGAGAGAGAGAGATCACAAGTAGGCAGAGAGGCAGGCTGGGGGGGAGGGGGGAGCAGGTTCCCTGCCCAGCAAGTGCCCGATGTGGGGCTTGATCCCAGGATCCTGAGATCATAACCTGAGCCGAAGGCAGAGGCTTTAACCCACTGAACCACCCATGCGCCCTGGACCCCGGGAGATGACATTCTTTATACCTCGCTTTTATATCAACTTGTGTTGGAATGATTAATATCAAGCTGTTAAAATCGGGTTGACCTAATAAAATCTTGGAATTACTTAAAGACTAGAATTAATAACAATGGTGATTTCTAATTTAATACAGGTTGTTGCAAAAAGTGCTTGTTACGTTTAAAAAACAGTATATTTTTAAGGGTTTCCTTAATATTATTTTATAAAAACACAGGGTCCTTACCTAAAAGTATTGATTTCTTGAAATTCGATAGATGAAAATTTGGTTTAAAACACTAGTATATAAGATGTCACAGAAAGATAGGCTGGCAGTTACAACTTTTAATCATGAAGAATGAGACAAATTATCCTTACTATCTTAAATGTCATGAGTGTGTCTTACCAGAGCAAAACTTTATTTAGGATCTAAGTTTCATTTGCCAAAAATTTCCTCTTATAGACCGTGATGGATGTGTAGAACATTTTAACCCCCATAATTCCAACTATAAAGAATTTCTGGGATGCCAGTAAATGTTCAAGAAACAATATTTGCTCTAAACTTTTTAAATAGCAACAGTGAAACTCAGAATTTACTTTAGGCATCTGAATTTGCTCATAAATATGGAAAAAATTATCAACTTAAGTAACTAAAACTACTTTTGTAAGTGTCTATAGAGTATTTTATTAGGGTTAATATAAAATTTTGGTAAACTGAAAATCAGAAAAGCTTGCTTGCTTTAATTTATAAATAAACATACATTAATGGAGTTATTACATGTAAATGTGTACATAGTATTTTTGGTTTTCTAATACAGTTTGAAGGTTGAAAAATCTAAAATCATTTAAGGTTTTAAATCTTATTTAGATGGTAAGTACCTTCTAATGATGGGTATACATAAATTTAGATTGTTAAGATTTCTTAACTGTATTGTTCAGTTTGTATTTTTTCTATTTTAGGTGATATTGGAAATTATTATTATGGACAGGGTCATCCCATGAAACCTCATAGAATCCGCATGACCCATAACTTGCTGCTAAATTATGGCTTATATAGAAAAATGGAAATATATGTGAGTATACCTTTTGATTAATACATAGCAGTGTTTTTTTTTTTTCCTTAATCTGCTTTGAAACTTGTTTGTTATTCCTTTTGAAGGGCATGTAGCACACGATGTTTTCTAGAAGAAAACAGAAAATCCTCTTTTTGTTTTACTCTTCAGAGGAAACAGAGGGTGGGAGCGATGATCTCTCTGTCCCTCTTCCTCAACCATTTTTTGAAAAGTTTCTCATACCCCATCTTTTCACATTCTAGAGAACCAGCTCAGTTTAGCATACTAAAATATCTTTGTTAAAGTAGTGGTTGATCTGGCCGTGCTGCTGAAGAGTTGACCTGGGTAGTGATTACGAGAAAGAACTATGTAGAAAATTCTACAAATACTTATGGGCATATGGGACAGTGTGTTAGTGATCATGCACTGTACAGCTAACATTTAGGATACAACTGCCTTAAATGTTTTTGCACTGATGGAATTATATATTAACTTTGGGGTGGATAATGGATATTGGTGGGGAGACCTTAACCTTCCCTGTTTTGTTTTTTTGTTTGTTTTTTAAAACACAACAAGAGAAAGGACTTGAAGCAGTTAGCAATACTGGGTGTGAATGAGTTACTTTCTTTCAAATATAAACATTTACAGAAGAGGAGTTGGATAAATCTTCCTGCAAATCTGGGAGAAGTATGTCATAAATGAAATTGAACTCTTGGGAACAAGAATAATTAGGATAGACAAAGGAAAGGAAGAGTGACTGTGGACAAAGACTTATAATTGAGAATGAATTTCATTCTCACTGGACATAGAACAGGTTTATGATGGGAAAAGTGAAAGTAGTTTCTGAACACAGATTCAACTTTGTAAGTGTTGAGCAATTTCTACTAAAATAGTAGGAGTAATAGATAGTTGGAGTCAGACCTGTGTAATGCTTTTAGAGGAGTAGGAATTAGCTTTGGAATTGATTGCTGTTTTCTAAAACACTTGTATAAATTTGGATTAGCTTTGGAATTTATTTTGTTCTGGCAGACCTAGTTCTTTTGAGAGGACTGTTAGGGGAAATCGTGTACTTTGTGTTGGTAACTCTGATATAACCAGTTATAGTTCCACAATTCTGACATATGTTTTTCTTCACAGAGGCCCCATAAAGCCACTGCTGAAGAAATGACAAAATACCACAGTGATGAGTACATCAAATTTCTACGTTCAATAAGACCAGATAACATGTCTGAGTATAGTAAGCAGATGCAGAGATGTACGTTTCTGTGTTAAAAGTATATATTAGTATTTATAAGTATAAATGAGTATTTTTAGAAGCATATAATTAGAGTTATCCAAATCTAGGTATCTAGGTATTCTGCCTGATCTAAAATACTTTTTTAAATTAGTTGTTGGTTTGAAAAGTCAGTGTAAAAATATTAAAGCTACTTTATCTTTAAAAAAATTTTTTTTAAAGATTTTATTTATTTATTTGACATATAAGAGAGAGTACAAGCAAAGGGAGCAGCAGGCAGTTCCTGCTGAGCAGGAAGCCTTGATTCAGGTTCGATCCCAGGACCCTGAGATCATGTCCTGAGCTGAAGGCAGACGCTTAACCAACTGAGCTACCTATACCTAGGTGTGCCCCTCAGAGCTATTTTAAATAACAGAAAAGGGGGGGTGCTTGTGCTGCTCAGTTGGTTAAGCGTCTGACTCTTGATTTCACCTCAGGTCATGATCCTCAGGGTCTTCAGATAGAGCCCTGCATCAGGCTCTGCACTCAGCACAGAGTCAACATGAGATTTTTTTCTTTCCCTCAAATAAATAAAGAAATAAAATCTTTAAAAAACAAAATCTACCTGAAGCCTATTGGTCTGCCAAACTGCCACAAAGCTATTTGGATGTTCCTCTATTCTTTTGTTTTTGTCCCTTTTTAACTTTGGGGTAATGGATATTGGTGGGGAGACCTTACTCACCTGCCTTTTTTTAAAAAAAAAAAAAAGTAATTATACTTCGATTGGCCTTAGCCTGTGTATATATTTCTCATTTTATATTTGTTTGTGTGCTTTAGTTAATGTGGATTGTAATATATAATCTGTTCCTTCCCTTTGTGAGTGAAGCTTTTGATTTTCTTCTATATAGTATTCTCTTTTATATAGATAAAAAGTATTTTATTATTAGCAGTGGTTGGCTTGAAAGTGGAATGCAAAGTGTCATCCTAAAATGTTTGGAACAGAGTTTTTGAAAGCTGGATACTAAAGTTCATTCTCATCATGTTTCTGTTCTGTAGAGTATACTTCTATAGTCTTCAGTGATGAATTTTTTAAAAAGAACAATTTTAATAATACTAAAGTGTAGTTGCTAGACATTGTTAACATTTATAGAACTTTGTATGCATTTCTACTATAGATTATTTCATTTACTCAGTAAAATGCTATAATGTAAATAGAGCATATTATTTGTCCCTGGTTTTTTGATGGAGAATCAGGCTTAAATTAAAAGTTATAGGTAGATTGGGCAAATGAATTAACAGGATTGATTTACTACATAACTATATTAAGATTATGATTATATCTGAGCAGTAAGAAACTCAAATGCATTTGTTATATGCTAATAAATTATGAGTTTAAAATGCTATGTAAAATAATTACCCTTATTTTTTAAAAGGTTATAATTGGGGGTGGGAAGAGGCTGAGAATGGGTCATGTATATAATAAGTCCATTTTATCCGGTCAGTACTAAGGAACTAAATATATTGCCATGTGTCAGGGATCTGTATGTATTGTTTCATTGTGCTTTATATACCCCTTCCTTCTATGTCTTGGGTGTTAACGAACCTAGTTAATTCTTACCGTCCTTTAAGATTGGGTAGGCAATCAGCTGCTTTATTTTTTTTAGTACTCATTAAAATACATTTCAAAGTTAATGGATGTTCTGTGCACTTAAAGATTTTTGAGAAAGTAAATCATAAAGGGATTAAACTTGCTTAAATTTTTTAGAATCCTGATTAATTTATTGTATATTTAAGGAGAAATGTCTAAAATGTAAGTGTATGTTTTAATTAAATAAATGCCTTTTATATTTTGATGGCTATTAATTTTTTTAGTAATAGAGCAAAGATGTTTTACAAATAATTCTGGTAAGACTTGGTGGTGGTGTTTCATACGTAACACTTTAATTACCTTGGGTAAAATGACAAATTATTTTTAAATATCAAAATTTAGATTTCTTCTATGATGTGTGTTCAGTGGTTGTATCAAATGTAAAAAGTGTTTGTAAGAAGTAGTTTTTGGAAGGAAACCTGTAATTCATAGAGTGGATTCTAACTGAAATCCGTCTTTCACAGTTAATGTTGGAGAGGATTGTCCAGTATTTGATGGACTCTTTGAGTTTTGTCAGCTCTCAACTGGTGGTTCAGTTGGTAAGTGTCCTGATTCAGTTCTAAAAGTTGATTTAAATTTGGTATATAACTTTTGGGTTATTTGTTTAAAGCAGAGCTTTCTAGTGGTAGTGGATTTTGGAAACAAAAAGTAGCCTGTGTGTTTATAGTAGTACAGTTGTCTTTAAAAATCCACGTTTGGGGCACGTCACAGGCTCAGCTAGTAGAGAACGTGACTTGATCTGGGAGTTGTGAGGTCAAGTCTCACACTGGGCGTGGAGCACACTTTAAAAAATAATAATAAATAAAAGTAGTTCCCTTCTTTCTTTAAAAATAAATAAACCCCATGCTTTATGATCATAATGACTTGAACTTTTTGTTTCTTATTTCTGTTGTATTTTCACGTAGAGATTTCTCTCTATATCTCTTCTAGCTACCAGTTTCTATATATACTCTCTTACTAAAATCAGAACACAGCTATAGGAATACATTTAAGAAAAAACTGTTGTCAGTGTCCAGATGATGAGCCTTATCTTTTTGTAATTTTAAACTCTTTTACTCGTACATGGCATTCTCTTTCCTATAGGGCTTTTGTCTAGTTGTATTGACTTTTTATTTTAAACTTCCGAGTCTGCCCTGTCTTGCCTTTTAGCTGGGGCTGTGAAGTTAAATCGACAACAAACTGATATGGCTGTTAACTGGGCTGGAGGGTTACATCATGCGAAGAAGTCAGAAGCATCCGGATTCTGTTACGTTAATGATATTGTACTTGCCATCCTTGAATTACTAAAGTAAGTTAATTTATGTTGATATTTTTCTTATGAAAAAGTTTTATTTAAAACCATAAAAATCTGTAACTTCTAAAAAATATCAAGGCAACATTGTAGGTTAAAAATAGTTCAGAGATGAGCCTTCTTCATTACAAACCATTGTAGAAATACAGGACATTTTCCCATTCCTTGGATTAATAAAGAGAAATGCATATACATGTTTAAAACTCCCATTAATATCCTTTTAAAAAAGACCAAAAATAGTTTGGAGATTTAGAGTTTGAGTTACAGTTTCAACTAATGAAAGATGACAGGACCCTGAAAGTTTATGTCCTAACATTTTATAAGTTAACTTTTGAAGGCAAAAATTTGAAACCTTGTGTTAAAGGAAATTTGTTCAGGGAATGAGTCTAGCTAATTGCCTAGTTTCCACATGGAATGAGGCTTTGTTCTCTACTAACAGATGTAATTGTCTCTAAGTAACTAACGGAATTAGAGGTAAAGTTATCCTTGACTGCAGTTGGAGAGATCTCCATAGAGGGACTTAAAAATTCGGAAATTTACAGGGTTTTTTTGTTTGTTTTTGTTTGTTTTTTTTAACCATGATCAGTTATAACATGTCTTAGCAGATGCCACTTCAGATTATAGTGAATTAGTTTTTTCTCAGTATCAAAATGTTCTTGCCTGTAGTAATTCCATGAACACTGTTTATAGAGGCTGCTTTTTCAGTCATTTAAAATTTGGTATTCACTCCTCAGATAAAGAACTAAAATGTTTCCGTTAACTCATTCAGAGCCAAGGAAACCACTTGAAATGGTTTTTAATTCCCTGTTGATTTTGGTTCTTGTGTCTTCATCTGTGGGCAGTGGTTTTGCTCACATGCTTATAGCTTTAAACAGGTTTTAATTTAATTTGTATAGACAAATTTCTTTAACTGGTATGAACAGTCATAATTTAATTGACTGTTGATAAGCCACTTAAACCACTTGGTTGACTAACAGCTTTTTAAATTATTTTTGAGCTTTTTAAATTATTTTGAGAAGAAAATCTACTATAATGAGACAGTCTTTTTTCCTCATAACTTTGCTGAATGTTGCTTTCCTGTGAGTTGAGAATATTCTAATGAGTGCTTAGTTTGATAATGTCAGATTATATTATTTTCTTTTAACGTAGTGGTGGTATCATTATATAAAAAACACACAAAGGTCTGCCTTTTAATTTAGTAACAAAATAATCCTCAGTTCACCATGCCATGAAAGTATGACATTCAGAGTTCATTTCATTTTCTCTGTTTTGACATGGGTATGTACTGGTAAAAAAAAAATGTCACAGTCTAGTGATATACAGGATTCCTAAAACACATTTGAGCTATAACGGTATCACAACAATTTGTAGTGCTCCAGGCAGCACTAGGAAATGATGAGAGTACCAGATGTGGTTTCTGTCACAACTACTCTACTTTGCAGTTGAGAGCACAAAAGAAGCCATGGATAATTTGTAAACAAATAAACATGGCCATGTTTCAGTAACACTTTATGGACACTGGAATTTGCATTCCCTTGTCACATATGAAATATTCTTGTTTTAATTTTACTTTTCAGTGGTTTAAAAGTGTAAAAACTATTCTTAGCTTAAGGCTTTACAAAAAGACTTTATCACCAACCATTGTTTTATAACACTGAAAATTTACCAGAGACATGTTTTAAAGTAATAATTCTCTAAGTACAGTATAATCTTTAGTTGTTAACATATAGAAACATGTAGTATGTTTTTAAAACTTGGAGAATTGGACAGATTTCAGAGGGAGAGTAAATACGTTTTCTTACCTAGAGTGGGGCTGAAGGAAGGACTTAAAGAGCTAAGGGCCAAACTTCTAACTTTAGATATTTGACTGATCTCTTAGGCTGGAAATAAAGAAAGGGGATAAACGTTTTGAAATGCAAGAGCTCAAAAATGGGTTTTCTGAACCCATGGTGGTTCTTTCATCTTTTAAAAACTTTTAGAAACTTAACTGATGGCATTGTTTTCAGGTATCATCAGAGAGTCTTATATATTGACATTGATATCCATCATGGTGATGGTGTTGAAGAAGCTTTTTATACAACAGATCGTGTAATGACAGTATCATTCCATAAATATGGGGAATACTTTCCCGGAACAGGAGACTTAAGGGTAAGACTGAATTTCTGTCTGAATAAGTATTGTGATATAAAAATTAGGAGAATGGAGGAAGCTAATAATCATATCTAAACTAATACTGTTCTTCAGTCATTCATTTGAAACTTGTATGCAGAATTGAGTCATTTTATATGCTATGTAACATTTGTTAGAATTCACGTTTGTTGACTATAAGCAAAAATTTAGTGAGAACTGAGAGAACTTTCTCTTGCTCAGCCATAAATAATTTCTTTGGTTGAGTAATTATTTTTGAACATCCCTGAAGCACGAAGAAGTTTTTTTGATGTTTATTTGCATCTTTAAGACCTACTTGGTAGTAGCCAGCATTGCTGTTGATGGTAAAAATTGGGGGAAGAAGATAACTCTTTATTGGGGTTCTTGCCCTCCTTCTGTGATGAGTCTTCATTTAATAGGCGTAATTTTAATCTCTTTTTCCTTGGGCTTCTGAAATTTGTAGTCTATATCATTTGGAGAGAGAAAGAATACCATAACTTATCCTGCCTGCCTGTTACATTAAGTGCATTTCTTTCTTTTATACTTCTGTTATCTTCAGTTTAGTGCTTTTTTTAATCTTATGAATGTGAAAACCACTGGTCAAATCTTGTTTGTACAAAGTTCTGAAGCTTTTTGCTTTGCTGGTTTTTCTTAAACCAAACTACTTACATGTTGAAATTTAATCATAAATTTAAATAGTCGTCTTAAATTCAGCCTGGAATTTCTCCTATCATGGCATTCAGTATTCTAAGTTATTTTATTAAGGTTCTTTTTCGTATCTGTGGTATGTAGTTCGAGCTATAGGACAACCAAATGAAAAGTGGCCTTATTATATGTGAGTTTTTTTATTTGACCACAAGATGGTGCTCTTTCAATAAGAGTTGTGATGGTGAAATCTTTTTTTTTACTTATAAATGGATGGAAGGTCAGTTGTTTTATTTGAGTTTAAATTATGTGGCTTTTAAAATTGCAAATATGTATTTTCGGTTCCATGGCTTTTAGCTCCTTTAGTGCCTTTGCCTCTTGGTCTTAACTTTACATACAGTGATTCTTAGTATATGACTTTCAAACTAGCAGTTTCACTGGGAATATCCTGTCAGGCCTCTGAAACTGATTCTGCACACTAACGTTTGAGAACCACTGCTCTAAACCGGTAGAATTCCTTGGTCTACAGCCATTGTACTCGGTGGAAATTCATTGAAGGCTCTTCCTAGTTTTAAGCTTAAAGAAGGTCTCTTTTCAGTATAATCCTAATTAATGTCAGAATTAGTAAAACGTGGCCTCTGTTTTCATTTCTGACAATATTCTTAGGATTGATTGAAGTTGTTAGAAAGTATTGGAGAATAGGTGTTTTTTAAAGATTTCAGAATGACGTTGAATTTCTCTTTTACTCACTAAAGATTTTACACTTACTGTGTGAAGTGTCATCATAGTAATTTCCCTTTGGTTATTATAAAGGTGTCCCCAAAATTTTGTAAGGAAATCAACGTCAGTCATTATGCATGGAGTTATATTTGGAATTTCATAAAACTTTTGTGTATCTTTGATGTTAATTTAATAAACATCCTTTTTTTTTTTTTTTAAAGATTTTACTTATTTATTTGACAGAGATCACAAGTAGGCAGTGAGGCAGGCAGAGAGAAAGGGGAGGAAGCAGGCTCCCCTCAGAGCAGAGAGCCTGGTGCGGGGCTTGATCCCAGGACTCTGGGATCACGACCTGAGCTGAAGGCAGAGGCTTAACCCACTGAGCCACCCAGGTGCCCCTAAACATTCCCTTTTCTGCCTGCCAGTTCATTCGAAATTAGAAAAGAAAGCTACTTCGAGTTTAGGTCACTGTTAAAACTGCTTGGCTTTATTAGAGCAAGAGTCTAAGGGAAAAAAGGGTATGATAAAAGTAGCAGTTAAGAGTAAGAACTAGAGGGGATAAATCTGAGTGCAACAAGGGCAACAGCTGAGGGGCCAGCTTTCGGCTGGAGTTGAGAGGTGCTGATCAGCTTTCCGTATTCTGAAATCTTACTGTCAAAGTATATTCCACATTTAGTTTTTAGAGCAGGATTTTAGGGATTCACCATGCTTTAGTTTACCGACATCTGAATTTTTTTAATTTAGGTATATATAAGCATTTAGATTACTTCAGGAAAAATTGTTGGGGGAGATAAGCTAATTCCACTTTTTCTTCATTGGAAGTTGGATCATGGAAACTCTAATATTGAAGGATAAATTGCTTTTTTAAAATGAATCAAACTCAGATCGTTATATGAGAGTTAAAAGCAGTAGTAGTCCGAAAGATTCCATGTTTACTGAGACATAATTTAAAACACATTAATAATCAGTTACCACCAGTTCTTTGGTGTTACAGTTAAAGAACTATTTTGTCTCAATTTTTGTGCTATACCATTTCTTCTAGGAATTATGTGTGTGTACTCAGGTACATTTACACACATCCATCTGCACATGCATAATAAATAATGCAAATAGTATATATAGTGTGTGGGTGTATATATATTTTTTAAGTGTATATCTTGCTGAACCCAGCTCTCAGTTTCTTTTGTTGCTTTGGGAAGTGTTAATGCCTAGAGTGGTTTTAATTCAACAAGTAGAAACAAAATTTATTTCAAGCCCAATTAAAGAGCAGATTTTGGTGCTTTAGACTGCAGTTGTCAAAACTTGAGGGAAGTTGGAGCTTTTCTTTCATCATAAATAAACTTACACCAGAGCATGAGCCACAAGAAGGATTCTGCATTATAGAGACAATTACCCTGCATGATTCTTTTGCTCAGAGTATTTATTTTCTGCAGTTTTACTCATAACGTTGTCTTACATATTCTGTTCATGATTTATTTCTTGGTCTCTTGTGTAATACTGCCTTTAATTGTTAAATTTCTTTCTCCCCAAAATAGCTGTTACAGATTAATTGGAATTGGTTCTGTTCAGCTTAATAAAACAATCCATTAATAATGGAATTTACACTTGCTCCTATATTTAAATTAAAAGAAGAATTCAGAATTGGATATTGTTACCTAGTTTTTTAATCTTGTAAAAAATTCCTTAATAAGCATGTCAGGCATTTTTACTATGAAATAGTCTCTAAGAGCTGTTTAATTGTATATTTTAGGATATTGGTGCAGGAAAAGGCAAATACTATGCTGTCAATTTTCCAATGAGAGATGGTATAGATGATGAGTCCTATGGGCAGATATTTAAGCCTGTAAGTATTTTTATTTTTAAAATCAAAATGGAGTTTTGTGAAATAATTTTACAGGTATTAACATTTGTTGTCTTGTACATAGATTATCTCAAAGGTGATGGAGATGTATCAGCCTAGTGCTGTGGTGCTACAGTGTGGTGCAGACTCACTCTCTGGTGATAGGCTTGGTTGCTTCAATCTGACAGTGAAAGGTAAGTGGTTTTAATGGGTGATAGTCCCAGGAATATGTTTTCTTTTTTTTTTTCCTCTCTGAGAACTTCCCATTACAGTTAATTATAATTTTTTACCTCTACTATATTAACACAGAATCACACATTCTGTATTTTTCATTGGTTTTTGTCGGATGTATATATATATGCATTTGGAATGCTGTTTCAGTTAATTAGGTTTTTTATTTTGTTGTTGAATTCATACGTGAATAGTTTTATAAAGCTTCTTGCAATCCCAGCCAAGGCAGCCATTTTCATTGTTTTTTGTTGCTCGTTTTGGTGTTTATCTTTCTCCAAATAACTTGCAAACTAACTTTGTTTTATTTTTGTTTTTGTTTTTATTTTATTTTTAATCTCTGCTCCCAACATATAGGGCTCAAACTCAAAACCCTAAGATCAAGAGTTGCATGTTTCTCAGGGCGTCTGTCTGGCTCAGGAGGCTGAGCATGCGACTCTCGATTTCAGCTCAGGTCATGATCTCAGCCCTGGGATAGAGCCCTGCTCAGTCCTGAGGTAGAGCCCTGCGCTGGGCTCTATACTCAGCACGGAGTCTGCTTGAGATTCTCTTCCCTCCCCCAGTTCATGTTCTCTCTCAAATAAATAAATAAAATCTTCAAAAAAAAAAAAAAAAGTTGCATGCTTCTTCAACTGAGCCAACCAGGTGTCCCAAACTTTGTTACTTTCAGTTTTCGCATTGTATATTCAGTTCCTATAATGGAAGAAGAGGGATTTAGCTCTTTTTCACCACTTTGTCCCCAGTACTTGCATACACCCTTCAAGTATCTTCATTTTTATAGCTTAAATCTGGTAATTATACTAGAATTTTGGTGTGGCATTCAGTGTTTACGGTGTCATCAACATTAAAGCACTTTTCAGCTTATCAGATCTTTTATTGTATAAGTTGTTTTTCTTGTCTCATTTCTAGTTTTCTCTTTACTCATTATTTTTTTTTTTTTTAAAGATTTTATTTATTTATTTGACAGAGAGAAATCACAAGTAGATAGAGAGGCAGGCAGAGAGAGAGAGAGGGAAGCAGGCCCCCCGCCGAGCAGAGAGACCGATGCGGGACTCGATCCCAGGACCCTGAGATCATGACCTGAGCCGAAGGCAGCGGCTTAATCCACTGAGCCACCCAGGCGCCCCCTCTTTACTCATTATTAAATCACCAGTATCTACATAGCTTCAAATGTTCAGTTGCATCAAGTATTCCATCATTTTTACCTTTTTGAAGAATAACCTTCTGAGGTGTTACTGTTTGAACAAGGATCTCCTAAAGACTTGGTGGGAAAAGCGCTCTTCGTTTCTCTTTTTTATATGCCTCCCCTCCCCAATTGCTCTTTCCTCTGTCTTCCTCTGAATTTTTGTCTTATTTTGTTAGAGCACATTCTCAGGTAGCTTTCTGAGAAAAGATGTGTGGGGGATTAGAAGGATAGCACCAAAACTTAAATTTGATCCATTGTTGAAATTAACATGAGACTTAAGTTCAGACCAAAGTGAAAGCTCACCGTCATGTAATGAACTTCTAGGGTGTAAGAATAAATCCTAAATTTTATTTAATAAGTTCTTAAAATTTATTCTATGGGGATCAGTAATGATGAATATTGTACATGATTTTGTAGTTATTTTCCTTCTGAATCTTCAGTTGACAAACGAATGTTTTTGCATTGAATTGCCTCTTAAGATGTGAAGAATTCTCAAATAGAACTTTTTAAAAATGACTAGGCTTAAGTGGAATTAAATACCTAAATCTAGATATTAAAGTCTTTTATTTAATGTTATGATTGCCTCTATACCAGTTAGCTTTAGAATTAATGGTGCAATCTGTTCTACTTTTATTAGGCTGAACCATACAAACTTGATTGCCCCTTTTCTTGGTAGGTCAATAGTGGTCAAATAGCAGTTTCATATTGTTGAACTTAATGTGTTGTTAACCATCTGTTCACTTCAAAACAGATATGATCTTCCTAATGTATAAAAAGGGTATTAACAGTCCGTTTTCATGTCCTAGTACTTCAAAAATGCTTTGTTTTCATACTTAAAAGTTTTAACATTCATAATCATAAACTGTAGTGTTTTACTTTTACAGTAATTTACATTTCTGCTGTTAGAATTTCAGTTATATAAAGCGCTAAGGATATTTTCACCAATCCCAGATCTTAAGCTTGATTCTAAGTTTTCTCCATTGCCAGCTTCAATTTAGATTTCTCAGGTCTTTTAAAGTCTGTTAACCTCTTGTCAATCTCTTTTCTACCTTACTTTATGTTGTTACTGTGTGTTCTCTGCCATTCTTTATTTTTTATAGGTTTTGGTTTTATCCCTTAAAAAATACCATTAGTCATTTTTATCAGGTTTTAAGAAGAAGGAAAAGTGTTTTTGTTTAGCCAGCTAGCCGTCTTTACTCATAAGTCTATGAGTTAACTTTTTATTTTGTCTTTAAAAATACGAAAGTGTGGGGCACCTGGGTGGCTCAGTCGTTAAGCATCTGCCTTTGGCTCAGGTCATGATCCCAGGGCCCTGAGATGGAGCCCCGCATCGGGCTCCACTCGGCAGGAATCCTGCTTCTCCTCCATCTCCAACTCTCCCTGCTTGAGTCTCTCTTCCTGTCAAATAAATTTAAAAAAAAAAAAAAAACCTAAAGTGTTTTTTTTTAATCTATTATAAGAAGCTCATGTTTTTCTAGTAGCAGTAATAGAAATTGGGTTATGAATTTTATATTGCAACCGTTGAATTCTCAATGGAAATGCCCACAAATACACAATTACATGAAAAAAATCATTAAATCTTACTAAATCAGAAGGAATTGCAATGAAATACTTTAAAAAAAACTGTCTTTGGATAATGGAGTTTTAAACAGTTTCGTCTTTGTATTTTTTTGATTTTTTTCCAAATATTCTTCAGTAAGCATGGATTTCTTCTATAATTGAAGGGTGTTTTTCTTTAAAGATTGATTTGTATGTCTGAATGATAGATACATCATTAATACTGGTGACTAACTTAAAACTAATTATTAAACAATTACATTTATCCAAAGAAAGTATTTTGTTTTTATATTAGGTTTACTTTCCATTTAAATTTCTACACATAGATATTTGTTGAAGTATTTTTTAATAGCAATAGAGAATAATTTTATAATCTTAAATAAGTTAAGAAAATTATTCATAGTACTGCTACCTGAAGATAACTTACAGTTAAACTTTGTTGTATAGCTTTTCATGATTTGTCTGCATTATGTTTATATGGAAAAGTGGTAAAATTTTGATTGTTCATGGGGTTTTTTTTGTAAGGATTTTATTTATTTGACAGAGAGAGGTCACAAGCAGGCAGAGAGGCAGGCAGAGAGAGAGGAAGGGAAGCAGGCTCCCTGCTGAGCAGAGAGCCCAATGATGCGGGACTCGATCCCAGGATCCTGAGACCATGACCTGAGCCGAAGGCAGAGGTTTAACCCACTGAGCCATCCAGGCACCCTGTTCATGGTTCTTTAAAGATTTTATTTATTTACTTGACAGAGAGAGAGGGAACACAAGCAGGAGGAGTGGGAGAGGGAGAAGCAGGCTTCCCGATGAACAGGGAGCTGATGCTGAGCTCGATCCCAGGATCCTGGGATCATGACGTGAGCCGAAGGCAGACACTTGACAATTCAGCCGCCCAGGCACCCTATGATTGTTCATGTTTCATTGTAACCTTTTTTCCCCCCATGTAATGTCACATCAACATAGAATCTTCATACCACATAATGTTTTCCTATGTTAATAAAATTAGGTGTTCTGTTCATATTTTTTATGTTAATTTAGTTGTATAATTCCCTTTTCTGTTAGGGACACTTGTTAAAATAGCCACTTATATCTTACTGTGTTCTATATATCATTGTGTGAAAGATATTTAAATAAAAATAATAGACTAGAAATTTCTTGAAATTTTTACATACTCTAAATACTTAGAAAAGACATTTTGGTTGAGTAAAACTTGTTGTTTGCATCCATTATCTTTTTAAAACTTACTTGTCAAACTGTCAGAATATTTAGATTTGTTGTTACCCAAATCCTTTTTTTTTGTCTCAGGTCATGCTAAATGTGTAGAAGTTGTGAAAACTTTTAATTTACCATTACTGATGCTTGGGGGAGGTGGATACACAATTCGTAATGTTGCTCGGTGTTGGACTTACGAGACTGCAGTTGCCCTTGATTGTGAGATTCCGAATGGTAAGTAGTCATATTGTGCTGTCTGTATGGTACGAAACTGTCAGTGTATACAAATGGACAGATGAATGATTAGAGTAGATTCCAAACTATGTAAGTAAGAGAGCGGTCACTCTTGAAAGTTTTCTTAGGGACTGTTTCACAGCTTGAATCTGGATTTTGTGCATGGGTTTGTGTGAAATTGAGCTTTTAATATGTTGCTTTATTTCATTGTTTTTAATAGAATTGCCATATAATGATTACTTTGAGTATTTTGGCCCGGACTTCAAACTGCATATTAGTCCTTCAAACATGACAAACCAGAACACTCCAGAATATATGGAAAAGATAAAGTAAGAGATCATTGAATTGATTTGATAAACTTTTTATTTTTATTTTTACATATCAGATATTTCTTTTGTCTTTTTCAAAAGCATTTGAAACCGTAAGATCACTGGTTATTTTTTTCTGAGATAATGAAAATGTATGTGCTTCATAGCTCAAAAATACTTCCATTTTCTTTTAAAATGGATTTTTAAATTTCAAAGGGCACTGTAAATTGTATACTTTCTTGCCTTACTTGAAAGTGAAATTTTCCTTTTCAAAACATTTGGTAAACTTTATCTCCAAGAGCAAAGTGTTTAGAGGGCTATTGTACACACCAAGTTTGTGTCCTCTCTCTGTGACACAGCTAGGTCTGTGATATTTGCAGGTTAATTTGCCTTTAGGCTTATATTTTCTTATCATTGAAATGAGGGATGAAATAGTACCTATGTTGAAAATTTTGAGTATTAGGTGAGTTAATGATAGTCTGTGAAGTATCTTGCTTTTATGTTATTATTTTAACTCAACGGTTAAGTCAGATAAACGATGAAATTTTTGCTTAATGTTTTTTCTTACGTTTAAGAGAAACTTGAAAAATGAATTTTGTCTAACAAATTTGCATATGTAATTTAGACAGCGTTTATTTGAAAATTTACGCATGTTACCTCATGCACCTGGCGTCCAGATGCAAGCTATTCCAGAAGATGCTGTTCATGAAGACAGTGGAGATGAAGATGGAGAGGATCCAGACAAGAGAATTTCTAGTAAGATAATGCTTTGATGTGTACTGTTACATTCTTCTGATTTGTTAAAAATAGCACTACAAATTAAGGTTTTGTTGGTCCAAGAACTTCACTATGGGTCATATTCCATGAGGACACTATTATTGTTGTTCTTTTTCCCCATTTTTAATCTTACATAATTTGACTTTGTTTTGTTTTGTCTTTTTGTTAAGAGAGAGAGCACAAGCAGGGGGAGCTGTAGGCAGAGGGAGAGGGAGAAGCAGACTCCTCACAGAGCAGGGAGCCTAATGCAGGGTTCAGTCCCAGGACCCTGGTATCATGACCTGATCCAGAGACGGACACTTAACCCACTGAGCCACCCAGGCACCCCTCTTGTATCTGAAAGCCTCATTTGAGTGTCAGTGTTTTTAGTTCATGTGACTCTATATATACAATCAAGGAGCACCTAGGTTCCTCAGTTGGTTAAGCGTCTGACTCTTGATAATGGCTCAGGTCATGATTAGAGGGTCATGAGATCGAGCCCCGCATTAGACCCTGCACTGGTATTTGGGAATGAATTGGAAAATTATGCCATTTATCCAATGAGAATGAGTTCAGTAACATTAAGCACCTTCTGTTTGATTCTCTTGTCTCTCATTCCACTTAATATTGGTTGCTAGAGTTGTAGCATAATATGGTATATGTTGTGGTGTAGACCTTCTAACATACTTGGTATTAATGATATTTTTAATGTTACTGTCTACATCTCCTTTTAGCTCTGAAATAAATGGTCACTCTTTATATAAAGATAGTATCCCCCCCTCCTATTAGTAAAACATAGTTTTTCCCTCCAGATTTTTTTTGGTGAGCTCCCCAAGTGCTTTTCCTGTTTCTTAGAATTACTTCTTCCTAGATCAAATCTAAATTTTCATTTATTGAACAAACCATGCATTCAGTTCTAATCTTAGGATTATTAAGCATCTGTTACCCTGTACTTTTAGATGTGGAAATTGGTTGGTACATTTGTTTATGAATGTGTTACAGCAATTATAGAACCTGTGACTGACTGCCTTGTCAACTTTCATTAACATTTTTATATAATCAGTTAGAGCATCCGACAAACGAATAGCTTGTGATGAAGAGTTCTCAGACTCTGAGGATGAAGGAGAAGGAGGACGTAGAAATGTGGCTGATCATAAGAAAGGAGCAAAGAAAGCTAGAATTGAAGAAGACAAGAAAGAAACAGAGGACAAAAAAGCAGGTCAGATTTATTTTTCTGTAAAAGTATTTTAATTTCTGTAAAAGTTTTTAAAATGAGCTTCACTGCAATTTTTTAATGAAATCCTGAAGTCAATTGTGCAAGTATTAAAGGGAGATTATGACTTTTTTCCATGTGGTAAAGGGGCTTACCTTACCTGCTCTGTTAATGTTACTAGTCACATTTGCTCTTACAGTATAGAAAACCTTACTGTCTCTTGCTGACACAGCCATAGAACAGCAGATGTCACACTGTGGTACAGACTGGGTAAAGACACAGTGGTTACACATCCATTTGTAGTCTCTGAGCAGAGCTCAAATTCTAAGATAGTTTGTAACTACCTAACGTTTATTTGATAGGAATAAGACACAAGAAAAGAGTTATCCTTAGACCAGTTTCAACATGGTGAAAAAGCTGAGAGAGAGTAGGCTTTGCTCAGAAGTTTTGATGAAAACATAAAAACTCTGAGGAAAGACAGGAGGGTGGAAGCTGGGTTGGGGGGGTATAATACTTTGATGCCATAACTTTAAAATGTTGGTAGCTTATTTTTTGACGAAATGATGCCTTAGGCAGTAAATTTACTACCAGAATCTCTTATCTCAGTTCCCAGAGTACTTATACATACCTTGGTCATTTTATTTAACATATATTATAAATGCCTCAAAATAGGATTTTATGTACTTCCGTGCTAGGTTGAGCGGCTCGTGGTTAGGGAACACAGTAACTTAAGTATGTTCTTAATATTGGTGCGTTCCTTGACGGAAGGGATACCAGATACCTGATACCTGTATACAAGTAATGGTGATAAACTTGAGTTTTGGTTGACTGTTAATTTTGACCCTATTGCATGTGGAAAACTGATAGGCCAGCATCCTTTTCCTTATATCTGTCAACACTGAAGTTTCATGAGTAAGCTGGCTGTTATGTTCTTTTTTTTTTTTTACTAGAGAGGTTAGATTCCCCAGCACATCTGACACTTGCAGTTCGGTTCTTTTACTCGTGATTCACTCCTCTGTAGGCTACCTACCATTCTCTAACTTTTAAAACTCTAACTTTGAATGTATCACAATGATGGCTCCAGTCTGCTCTTAACGTACCGACTGACATCCAGAAATTCCACTTACGTTTGAGGTAAGGAGGGCTTAGCTTTAGCTCTATTGCTTTTCTAGTATTTTTCAATCTTTCACCATCAGTACATACTATTGTCATTTGTGAAGTTTCTTCTCATTTTAAAAATTTTTTAGCTTTTTTGTGCTTTTTTCCCCTCAAATGGGAAAGCACCTTCACTAGGGTGCTTCTTGTCTTCATTGCGCTTCTAGCGCTTCTTTTGATTTGGCTTAATGACCTTGTAGTGGATTGATCTCTTAGTAACTTTTACTGCTGATAATGATAATTTTTAAAAATTTGTTTTATGATGGGGTGCTTCTTAGAAGGTCTTCCATTTGTTTTAAATTGCCTTGTCTTACATGAAGAAATATTACTACAGAAAACTTTTAAAATCTGTAAATCAAAACCTATTGGGGCTGTTTCTTTTTTCTTCCTCCATTTCTCAGTTCCATTTTGGTACTTTGAATTACTAAGTTTACATATCCCAAGTTAAGGTAGTAGTCCAAAAAAAGTCATAGTATCCTTATTGTCACACACGTTTGTATTGTCAGAGCAGTCCCCTGAAATGTCTGTGTAGCATGTGTAATAACAGTGTTTTACAATCAAGGATCTTTATTGTCAGGTCATTGCTTTAGAACTTTGGTTCATATGCTGCTTTGAAGAAATTCAGCACACGTGGGCTAATTTGTTTTAATAGTCTTGAGTTTGTGGTGTTCATATTACTATTTTATTGATTTTTATTAGAATTAAAAGCTTCAGGGTTAGAGGTGAATGGTGGAAGCAGTGGGATTTAGGCTCTACTGTGCCTCTGAGCTTATCTTCCCTACTTCTCCTGTCTCCTCACGGTACGGCATTCCCAGTGGCTTTCCGTTCTTCCTCCTAATCTGTTAGTTCTGTCTTGGGGTGCCCGGCTGGTCCGGTCTCTGTTGAGCGTCTGCCTTTGGCTTAGGTCATGATTCCAGGATCTCACCTGCCTCTCTCCCTCTCTCTTTCTCTCTCATGAATAAGTAAATAAAATCTTTAAAAAAAATTCAGTCTTGCCTCAAAGTCCTTTTAAGTTTTCCTTTTCTGTTCAGGATGCTTAATCCCTTTTCCCACCCAAAACCTATTCATTTTTAGAACACCTCTCAGATGTCTCTCTCTGTAATAGCCTTTCCCAGCCTCCCTCAGTGCTGTGCCTATGTCTGTAGGCTGAACTTCCCCACAACACAAGCCCAGCCGTAATACTGCAGTCTGAGTGAAACAGAACTTCAAAAGGGCAGGACCTCGGTTGTTACATTGACCTTTGAACCTAGCAAAGCTTCTGTAGTTAACTGAATTCCTGAATACTGTTTATATATGACAGCTTTTTATATTGTAAGGAAAGTATATTTTTAAAATGTATATATTTTGTATTTTAAAATAGGCTTTTAACTTTTCCCAATTTTTGTTTTTAGATGTTAAGGAAGAAGATAAATCTAAGGACAGTAGTGGTGAAAAAACAGATACCAAAGGGTAAATTATATTCCTTATCTAGTGATTTTTATATACTATAAAAATAATACATTTACTTTGGGTGTATATTTTGGGAAATGCTGGACTGAACTTGCTTGAGAGCATGAGTAAGTTGTATGTGGCGCTCTAAATTTTCGTCCATATTTGTGGGTGAGGTAATATATGCCATCTTAACCATCCAGTTTATTTGTTCATCTGTTACTTACGTAGTTTGCCTTAAAAAATGATAAAGACTATAATAATACTGTATAACTCAAAATAAATTCGTTTGTACTTCTGTACGTAATGTATTTGAGACCTTTTGCTAGTAACTTCATGTGATCTTTTCATGGTTCTTTTAATTTCCATATATGAATTTTTTTAATGTTGGGAGGTAGATAAATTTAAACATGGGGCTAGCATAACACAATTCATAATGCAATTATGTTTAGCAAAATCATAATTGAGTTTTTTATAATCATAAAGCAAAGAAATACTTGACCACGTATAATTTTGTGCCAGCCTTTATGGGATAGCTTGGAATCGATTCTAAAAATCACTGGAAAGATTAAGGGAGTCAGTACCCCCAAAACAAGGCATTATCATGTGTTTCTGGGCATGACCCTATAGAACCCTAATATTCTATGTTGCCTCTTTTAACAGAGCCAAATCAGAACAGCTCAGCAACCCTTGAATTTGAGTGTCTCACCAATTTCAGAAACCATAAAAGAGAAAATATTGGGAAGAAAAATTTTTTCTTTTTGAAGACTTCTGGCTTCATTTTATACTACTTTGGCATGGACTGTATTTATTTTCAAAATGGCTTTTTTTTTGTTTTTGTTTTTCTTGGCAAGTTTTATTGTGAGTTTTCTAATTATGAAGCAAAATTTCTTTTCTCCACCATGCTTTATGTGATAGTATTTAAAATTGATGTGAGTTATTATGTCAAAAACTGATCTATTAAAGAAGTAATTGGCCTTTCTGAGCTGATTTTTTCCATCTTTTGTAATTATCTTTATTAAAAAATTGTACTTGGATTGTCTTTTGTCTGTTTATTACAACATGAAATCCTTTTTGGGGGGCTAATACCATGACTTTCTGTACAATTAGAATACATTAGGAGTGAAAGATAACTGATTAAAACTTCAAGGTTATCCATTTACTGTTCAGGAAAGAGTATTTTACAGTACTTATTTCTTAATGCAATAGCAGTTCTGCTGTCTTGGTTTTTATAGTTTGGCCAGTCACCAGTGAAGATTGGCACCTCTTTATAGTAATTTATCTCTAAATTAATAATATTAGCAATGCGATTGAAATCAGGAATTATATTTGAGCTGAACCAAAGATTCCCAAAAACTGGAAATGAAAATTCTGAATTGAAAGAAGAAACCCTAATCGGAGAGGGAAACTGTCTTCCATACTGAGCATATGTGACTTCGTTGCCATCCTCACTATGTACGAAGTAGAAAAGGAATTGTATGGTTGTGTTTGACCAGAATTTTCCTGTATTCATATTAACTCTGTCTAAAATAAAACCTATTTAGACAAAACCTGGTCCTTTTACTGCATTTTGCATAACATTCAGGTTCCACTATTGCACACAAGTTTCCAAACCAAGGAAATAAGCAGTTTATTTTTCTGTTCATTGAGTATTTGTTCATTTTAATGCCTTGGATATCCAACTGAAGGTAATGGAAGAACGCCTGCAGCCACAGCCTGCATCCTTGGGGTAGGGAGCAGACAAGTGGGTGATTTATACTTACTCTAGGATATGCAACAGAAAAAATAACGTTTTAGGAACTTGTCATAATGAGTGAAATTACCTTTTTGCCAGACCTAAAGTGATTGTTTTGAAATAAAAATCATAAAATTCTAGAAATGATGTGGAATATGTTTCTCTGTAAGCCCCTGTGTTGAGAAATACTTTAGACATTCACAGAAGCACCCGATTTAGGTAATGGACAGCCATGGACCAATTCAGATTTAACACTTTTCTTCACTTTTGCCATATTACCTTCAAGTGTTTTTTTTTTTCCTTTAAATATATACCAGTATGAAACATCTTGATACACTTTGCCATTTAACTCCCCTTTCCCAATTTGCAGAAGTAACTTTCTCTGAAGTTCGTGGATATTTTATCCATGCTTTTACTCTTGCTGCAAATCCAGCATCTGAGCCTTGATGACATTAGGTATTAACTCAGTCCTTTATTAAGGGACTAAGGTAATGTGTTTAGTGTTCCTGAAACACAAAGTATCACATACATACACTTCTGTAACTTGGTTCTTATATTGTGATCTACACCATTGTGCAAATGGTAGTTCATTTTAGCTGCTGTGTATTACTGTTCTATTGTAAAGACACATCAAACATCTGTTTCAGTACTGTAATGAACCTCTTTGGGCATGTTTACCTTTTTGTTTTCCTATTTACAAATAGCATTATATATAACTGAAGCTTTAAGAGAATTGTGCAACATGCACATTCAGCCCAAGTGACTTGGTACAACCTCCAAACAACTGTGGAAAGACCAAACGCTCTGTTTACAATAGCAGTAACAATTTCTAGAAATGAAAGTGTGGAGAAGTTCTGGTGTTTAATGAGAAAAATCAGAATAACTAGGTAAATATCTGTACATTTGGAAATTAATGGATAAATACTTCAGATTGGGGAGAGAAGAAAAGGGGGTTATTCCTAAAGGAGTGTTGGGATGGTGGTTAGTCCAATGGGAAAAGTTTCCTACCTTCCACTAGAAAAATAGAAATTGGAAAGAAAATGAGACCCTAAGTACTAGAAACTGTTTAAGAGACTTAAAAGAGGAATTGGAGTAGAGAAAATCTGACTCCAAACTACGGGAGAAGCGATACATTTGACAAAAAAAATTGAGGCTAACAAAATAACTTGAGCGAAATGACATGGCAGGTGGCAGTGTGCAGAATTACAACTTGGCCGCAGTTGAAAAGGCTAATATCTGAAACTAGTAGAGAAAGACGGAAAAAGTGCATGAAGGATGTGAATACTGGGAAAGAAAAAATATAAAGTTATTATATACAGAAAGATATCGGGGCGCCTGGGTGGCGCAGTGCGTTAAGCCTCTGCTTTCAGCTCCGGTCATGATCCCAGGGTCCTGGGATGGAGCCACATGTCTGGCTCTCTGCCCAGCAGGGAGCCTGCTTCCTCCTCTCTGCCTGCCTCTCTGCCTACTTGTGATCTCTGTCTGTCAAATAAATAAAATCTTTAAATACAGAAAGATCTTAAACCACTTAGGAAATGCAAATTAAGATCTATGAAGGTAATTTTTTGACCTTTTTTTTTTTTTGAACCTATTGTAAATTTGAAAAATGTTGGCGAGAGGATGAGGAAATTCTCATACACTGTAGTAGAGAGAGAGAGTCACTATAAGCTAGAATGACGTAATTTAACATCCTTTATCAAAATTACAAGTAAATCTGGAGTGCCCTGGGTGGCACAGTCAGTTAAGTGACTGACTAGGTTTTGGCTCAGGTCATGATCTCAGGGTTGTGAGACGGAGCCCTGTGCTCTGCCTTTCCCCCTGCTCTTGCTCATGCATACATCTTTTTTAAAAATTAAAAATCTGATTCAAAATTCCATTTCGAGAAATACACTTGTGCAACTGACTTTCAGAAGTCCTCATGCAACATTGTTTGAAATAAAAAGATTTAAAGGACTTAAATGTAGAGGAGGAGTTGAGGGATAAGTTACGAAAGAATACAGCCATAGCAAGTATGAGAAGTACACACTACTATGGAAAGATCTCAAAATCGACCATTAGAAGAAAGAAGGAGGAGGTGGAATACGTGCCATACTATCTTTTTTGAGTGTAAAAAGAAAAAGATAAAATTGATGGTAATATCTAGCAAAGATGATCATGAAATGGAGCCCCGGAGCATTGGCTGCTTCCATGACGATTTGAACGTTGCACCAAGTGAACATTACACAAAAATGATTAAAAAACACAAGCAGGTAATTTCTAGGCAAAAGGATAGAAATTTTTGCACAACCTTACAGCTTCCTTTTCCTGTCTCAAATCATCTTTTGTAATGACTTGCAGATTCATACAGTTCAGTTGCGGGGACAGTAAGGACCATCTTAGTTTAATTTCTTTGAAGAAGAAGGAAGGTGTGCCATGTGGCTAAAAGCCATAATCGGTCGGGGTTTCGTACGTAGCAGAGCAGCTCCCTCGCTGCGATCTATTGAAAGTCAGCCCTCGACACAAGAAATTAAAAATTAATAATAAAAAAAGCCATCGAGCCTAAGGCATTGAGCCCAAGATGAGGTTATATAAACCATCTGGGAGAATCATGTTCCTGATCAGGGTGGAGTAGCTATCAACTATCACTAGCATTTCTTTTTTAAAATATGCACTTTGAAAACCAAGACTTCAACTCAGGGAAAAACAAAACAAAAACGGTCCTTTTAATTTAATGAAGATGTTGCTTTGTTCTTAATTTTTCACATTTCCTCATGACATAGGTGAGTGCTTGTTCCAAGTCAGCATTGGTACTGTTTAAATACCAATAAGTACTATAATATAATTAATCTTTGTCCTTCTACTAAAGCCACTAGCATTCTGTCAATAGAGGAGAGTTTTGAAGTTCTTGCATTGAAGTAATTTATCCGCAACTTCTGGTTCCAGTGCCTTCAGTAAAAATCTTCCTGAAGCTTCTCTGTTCTCTGGGATTCATAACATTTCTGAACTTATATGGTGATATAAATGACATAGGTTTTCAAGGTTTCAGATAAAAACTTTGATTTGTGTGCTATCACGAGTAGTGCATTTCAAAGTGTACGATCTCTTTTTCTTCACCATAATATTGAGTTTACTAACCTCTCTGTGCCTCCATTCCTATTTAATTTAAATGAGGAGGATGATAGTCATTCTTATGTCATAGGGTTATTGCAAGGATTGAGTTGATACATACTTAATGTTCAACAAGCGTTGTCTGCTGCTGTTAAGAAAGCCTGGCTAGCTCAGTCCATAGAGCATGTGATTTGGTTTCAGGTCATGAGTTCGAGCCCCATGTTGGATGTAAAGATTAAAGAAATACAGGAATCAATAAATGTTAGCTGCTATTGTTACCATGTCAGGTAAAGAGTGATAGACGGGGCTGAAAAGATTCAGGAGAGTCTTAGATCTTCAGGTATTTATTTATTTATTCATTTATTTTAAAAAGATTTTATTTATTTCAGAGAGATTGGCGGGGGGGCAGAGAGAGAGAAGGAGAAGCAGTCTCCCAGCTGAGCAGGCAGCCAGATGCAGGACTCCATCCCAGGACTGAGCCGAAAGGCAGACACCCAACCAACTGAGCCACCTAGCTGCCCTTCAGGTATTCTTTAGACATCACATGGGTTGCCTTTGAGCCTTTTGGTGCAGTCTGATGCTTTTTAAACCTCCTAGGTCATGGTAAATAGAGAATCTTTTGAGAACTGATTTTAGCAAGAAAGATAGTAAGATTTGGCAAAATTAGGAAGATCTTAATGCCCCTGCAATTTACTTAAGGATAATCTGTCAGGCACAATTGCTTTGAATGGGTTATAGAAAAAAAATAGGACTTACGTTGTTATTGGCTCTTCACATGAGTAGCATCGTTAATGTGAAGAGATGATGCTCTGGAGAGTCACAGTATTTAAAACTGCGGGACAATTGCTGCATTTCCTCACCTCACCACAAGATGGCACATTTCCATTGTTTAAACGCTCTTCTCTTTGTACATTTTCTCCTGTAATCACTTGGTCCATTTAACAAGCAGAGTAACACATATTAACAGACTCTTTTGTATGCAGTATTGTCATTTGTACTTTTCTTTAAGTAAAACAATTATAACACTAACTCCTGAACTTTCTGTCCATAACACACAAAAGAATGTATTTGGTAGTAAATCATGACTTCTCTCGTAAAAACGAGGACAGAAATGAATATTAGAAGAAGAATAATTTTCTATTTTTCATGGGGGTTTAATCATTTAATATACATAATAGAAAAGGAGAATTGAAATTTATTTGTAGGAAATGTAGCTTAGTATAGTGAGGGAAATACGCGGGGGACGGGGCATTGGATTCTTGTTCTACAACTTCTGCTCTAAACTGTGTACCTAACCTCTTTGATCTTTGGTACTTTACAGAGTTATGATTAGGATCATTAATAAATTCTGGTGGAAATCAACATTTCAAGGGTGACCTCCAATCAGGTGGCCTATACTTATACACCTCCCACCGGGTGGTCTATACTTATTATTGGCTGATGTATAGGCAAGTATAGATAGGCATTCTCAAGTTAAAAGAGGAAACGTCAGAATTCCTTGGGCTTAACAGATACCAGCGAAATGTCACGATGGCTTGGTAAACAATAAACTGAATGATTTAAAGAGACAAGAATTTATCCCTTTGCCTTTTTAAACTGTACTTATGCTGTGTTTTAGGTAGGAAAGACTTCAAAAATCCCATTCTGCAGGATAGTAGGAAAGTTCAAACTTTCTTGCCTTTGACTAGGTTGCAAGAGAGAGTGAGACGCTCACAGGTACTGTTGTGTGCTCCAGTGGTGGCCAGCAGCCCTCTAGATGCAAGAATGGGAGCGTTCTCCCGAGTATTTCCGGAGTCAGCCTCTTCTAACCTCTAACTGCTAACTCCTCAGATCACCATAGGACTTGCCTCAAGTGGAAATACAGTATTTTTCCTGGAAAAGACTTTCTCTACAATCCATAGTCCAAACCATTATTAGCTCTTCTCCTCCCTATCCATCAAATGCAAATAAAACTTCTTTTTGGTGAAGTAAAAGAAGAAGGTAATATGTCCAGGCACATTTATTTGTATAGTTTAATATTGACATGCAATAGACTTAGGTGTGATTTTTGTGCTATTCACTTCAGTGGTGAATACCCTTTTAAGATCTGTTTGAAAATCAAATTAACATAAATCTTTAAGTAAATGGTAAGGCATTGGGCTTTCTGAATGCCCATTCTACCATCCTTCTCTCATTAATTATAACATGATTAAAGTAAGGAGGGATGGCCTAGTAAAAAAAAGAAGAGAACGTTTAAAAAAAAAAAAATACAGGACTAGCAGATGTAAGGAGCAGCCACTACCCCTAACACTGAGAGAACCCATAGAAGAGCCACCTCCCCTACTCAAGACTGAAGAGGGCGCATTGGTGGCTCACCGGATGGCAGAGAAGTCACTGGGGTACTGCGTAGTGGGGCTTCCCGGAAATCCGCCCTCCGACGCTTGCCGGAAATCCTCCCTGTAGGTGGGAGCGAGAACTACTCATAGAAAGTTGTCTTGTGGAGGGCACTCAGCCATAAAACTGCTGAGCTGCCTGGCTAGGTACAGGTGAAACGACTAGCCGCTGGGTGCTGCTGATCATACACTACAAGGGCCCAGTGCTAGAGAGCTGACTGGTGATTCAGGAGCCAAGAGCTAGAAGAGTTGCCCAGGCTCTGGCCGTGAGGTGCTGGACAAGCCCTGCACCTGCAAAGACCCGCTAAGAGCGCATCAGAACCAGAAAAGCCACGTCACCCTCTAGCGCCCTCTACTGACAGAGCTTAGTATTGCGCCAAGTGGCAGAAGAGAAATATCTAAAAAGATTGAATTCTCACACTGCAGTGCGTCCGTCCGTATGTTTGGAGCTGAGAGGCAAATACACTGATAACTGCCTGTTCCTCTTTCCAGAGGACTCTTTGGTGTTGGCTGTTGTGTGCCGTGGAGTAGGAAATCATCAACCGTTATCTGTGGACTCAGGTTGCCCAACGAGTCACTTTGGCCTTGTCCTCCATTCCTTAGAAGTGAATCCATTTCTTTCTTTCTTTTTTTTTTTTTTTCCTTGCACGACTACCAAGCATCTTTCAGCCACTCTCACTCCCACTTGGTTTCCTCTTTACTGCCTTTTGAACCGTTGCTGGCAATTGCCTAATAGGATTCCTGTGTCTAGCAGTATTGAGTATGAGTGAAGGTTAAAATAATGAATCTGTCTAGTCTTGGGGTTATGAGCACTAGGAGGATAAACTTGTTGAACTTTACTTAGAGAACATGGGGAACTCTAGAACAACACTTGTTTTAGACACTTGCTGGAATCAGATGACATTGGAGCAGATTGTGTCTACTTAAGCTTGATGAAACTAGACAAGGTAGTATAAAGATTCCCACTTAAGCTTGATGAAACTAGATAAGGTAATATAAAGGTTCCCACTGAAACTGGGATCCATCGTTTACTATCTTTGTGACTTTGGACAAGTTTTCTAAACTCTCTGAGCCTCAGTTTCCTCCTCTATAAAATGGGTATAATATCAATTTCAGATGGATATAAAGATTAAACGAGATATGACTCTATCTGTGGTCCTTCCCAAAGCTTTCCTAGTATATCAAAAAGGAACAAAAATAAATCCAGAAGGGGAATGTAAGAGGATACTATAGCCGAGAAGAGAAATGATCATTTTTGGAAAGTTACAGAAGAGTAGTAACTGAAACCTTCTCTTGCAAGGGTGAAAGCCAGGAAGCAGTCAGTTCCCTGCCAGAACTTCCAAAAGGCTTAGAATGGGAGGCATCATGAACGCCGCAGTGCGGATTAGAGGTGAAAATGGGAAGATTGGTTGATGTCTTTAAGAGAAGTGATTAGATCCCTAGATTACCTTTCTCTGCCCTGAGAAGCCTGGCAGGCACCCCTCCCCTACCCCAATTAGCAGAGGTTTGCCCTCCACAGAAATTGAACCAGATTGGTTCTGGGCTCAGAAACACAGGAGGTGAGGTAACATATTGAGAAAATGAAAGCCTTCATACCAAACTGAGACCCTACTGAGTACAAATCTCTTTGAGGACTCGTAATTATTTTTTTAAGATTTTATTTTTAAGTAATCTCTACACTCAGTGTGGGTCTTGAACCCACAACCCTGAGATCAGGTGTCCCGTACTTCACTGACTGAGCCAGCCAGGTGCCCCATGAAGTCATAATTCTGGAGTTCACTGAGCTTCACGGGTTTGTAGATTCATATATTCGTCAAATTTGGGAATTATTTGGAGAGATCAATAAAACGGACAGACTTTTACCTAGACTAAGAAAAAGAGAGGACATGCAAATAACTAACATCAGCAGTGGAAGTGGAGATATTACTACCAACCTTACAGAAATAAAGCGATATAAGAGACGACATGAAGAATTGTGGGCCAGCAATTAGAGAAGCTAGATGAAATGGAGAAATTCTTAGAAATACACAAATTACCAAATGACTCAAAAAGAAACAGAAGTCTCAATAGACCTAGGACAATTGAAGTTCTTTAATAAAACCTTCCAACAAAGAAAAGTCCAGGACCAGATGGCGTCCCTGGTGAATTCTATCCATTATTTAAAGGGTTAACGCCAATCCTCAAACTCTTCCAAAATTGTAGGTGAGGAAAGAACATTTCCTAACTCATTTGATGAGGCCAATCTTTTCCTGATACCAAAGCCAGATGAAGATGCCCCAAGGAAAAAACTATAGACCAGCTTCTCGTATGTAAATATGACCCCTTACTCAGACATAAAAAGAATGAAATACTGATACATACTACAGCACAGACAAACCTTGAAAACATTACACTATGTTAAAGAAGCCAGAGACAAAAAGTCACCTGTTTTAGGACTGCATTTATATAAAATATTCAGAACAGGTCAATTCTTCTTCTTTTTTTTTAAGATTTTATTTATTGGAGAGAGAGAGACCTAGAGCAGGAGCAGGGTGGGCGTGGGGGGTAGGAAGAGCAGAGGGAGAAGAAGTAGCCAACTCCCCAGCTCAAGGCTCAATCCCAGGACCCTGAGATCATGACCTGAGCTGAAGGTAGATGCTTAACTGACTGAGGGGCCCACGTGCCCCATTTTCACATTACTTATTATTAATACTTAAATTCTATCCTATAGATCAGAACAAAATTTGGCAATTAAGGTTAATCTGTGATTTCTGGATTCACTTAGTTTTTCAATAGTATACCAATGTAGAGATTCATTGTTGCTAGAATATACTTTTAAAAATTAAATATATCATGATTTGGAAACTTGCACATCTTGTCATAGGCTAAAATAACCTTGTCTCCAAACACTTGCCAGGTACAAAAATAAATAACAAAACTATACGTGGGATTTGAAGACAAGAGTTAGTGAATGAAGATATGAAGGTCTTTTTTTTTTTTTTTAAGATTTTATTTATTTATTTGACAGAGAGAGAGATCACAAGTAGGCAGAGAGAGAGGGGGAAGCAGACTCCCTGCTGAACGGAAAGCCCAATATGGGGCTCGATCCCAGAATCCTGAGATGGTGACCTGAGCCACCGAGGTGCCCCAGATATGAAGGGACTTTGAAAGCAAGTTGCAAGGTTTTGATGACAACAATTTGACTGTTCTGTATCATGGTCCCCAGAGATACTGGCTCCCGGGTGCCTTAAATATACAGGGAAAACACAGCTGAGGAGAAGGAAAAGCCTCGTCCCTTTTCCTTCTTTGATCAGAAGCACGAAGACTAACGAATCTTCTTGTGTCATGCTCTCCGAGAGAGGATGGTGCTTGTAAATATGAAGAATGTGTGAAACTGTAAATTTTTATGTGGTTTTAAGCCTGATTTAAAAAAACTGTTGGCATGGGGCGCCTGGGTGGCTCAGTGGTTTGGGCTGCTGCCTTCGGCTCAGGTCATGATCTCAGGGTCCTGGGATCGAGCCCCGCATCGGGCTCTCTGTTCCGCAGGAAGCCTGCTTCCCTCTCTCTCTCTCTGCCTGCCTCTCTGCCTACTTGTGATCTCTGTCTGTCAAATAAATAAATAAAATCTTAAAAAAAAAAAAAAAACTGTTGGCAAACATGATAAAATTACTTCCAAGATGTTCATTGGAGTGGTTTATAATACAACCTAAATAGTCATTCTTGTAAATTTCTGTAAGGAAATATAGTTTATTAATTCACTGGAATACTTATTATCTCATCAAAATGATGATCTAAACCTGTATTCTTGACATGGAAATATGTTTAGAGATATTAATTAGTGAGGGGGAAGCAGGTTACATAACAAATACATAATGTCACTACATTTTTGTTCAAGTGATAAATACACAGGTACAGAGGACAAAAGTCAAAATATTAACAGTGGTTGTTTTTGTATGATGGGATTAATGTGATTTTTAAAAATTATTTTTTTATTAACATATAATGTATTATTAGCCTCAGGGGTACAGGTCTGTGAATCGCTGGGTTTACACACTTCACAGCACTCACCATAGCACATACCCTCCCCAATATCCATAATGTGATTTTTAATTTCTTCTGTTTATTTCTATTTTTGAACTTATCTACAATGAAAATATATATTAGTTTGATAAAATAGTTTCTTAAAACAACTCACTGACCACAAAATGTGATTAATTTCACTTTCTTTCACTGAAATATTGTTAACATTTTCTAGCTTTCAGATAATGGGGGGAAAGCTAGAGGTAAAAAAATCCCCACAGAGAAGCAAACTTTGAGATTCACTTTGTTTTGTTTTCAATAAAATCTTTTTCTTTTTTTTTTTAAAGATTTTATTTATTTATTTGACAGAGAGAAAGATCACAAGGAGGCAGGGGTCAGTGGGGAGCCTGATGCGGGGTTTGATCCCAGGACCCTGAGATCATGACTTGAGCTGAAGGCAGAGGCTTAACCGACTGAGCCACCCAGGCACCCCTTCAACTAGAATCTTAAGAAATAACAAAAGAACATGTACAGAAAGCCCGAACCTGTTGTTGAGCCAGCGTGATGAAGGCTTGCCACAGAACAAAGGCATCTGCGCTTTCGGGTGGCTACAGACCAGTCTCCAGGGGTGCCCTCCAGTTAGCTGATCTGAATTTCATTTAGACAAGTTGAAAATCCGTAACAAAGCCCAGGATCCACATTTAAGCGTGTGTCTCCCGTAGTCGGTTCTGCGGACTCTAGTTCCATGGCATCTTGGCACTTGATAAAACAAGAAAAATGCCCCACGCTCCAACAGTTTGGGGAAGCCTTTAAATGTCGACAAATTTATTTTCAGGAGCTCCTGCACAGAGTATGGAAGGTGAAGTTGTGCTTGGTGATCTCTGAACAGGTATCATGTTCACAGGTCTTTAACCAGTCAGTGCCCTCTGAGATTCCTTGTGGGGGAAAAAAGTGTCCTGTGGTCAATAAAATAGAGAAATATGTGTCAGTGGGCTTGATAGCTTCTCATGTAAATCTTTTTTCTTCATTTCTGTATTCAATCCACTAACATTCATTTGTTTCTCCCTTCACAGTCTTTTTCAAATGTGTCCATTTAAAATCATATACTAACATTGGGCTTCTATTAAATATGAGCATTTGGGGGCACCTGGGTGGTTCAGTGGGTTAAAGCCTCTGCCTTCAGCTCAAGTTATGATCTCGGGGTCCTGGGATCGAGCCCTGCATTGGGCTCTCTGCTCAGTGGGGAGCCTGCATTCCCTGCTCCCTGCCTCTCTGCCTGTCTCTCTGCCTACTTGCTATCTCTCTCTCTTTCTGTCAAATAAATAAATAAAATCTTAAAAAAAAATACTAGGCATTTAATATGGTGAGCACTGTGTATTACATAAGACTGATGAATCATAGACCTGTACCTCTGAAACAAATAATACATTATATGTTAATTTAAAAAATACTAGGCATTTAAAGATCTTTATAATTAAGTTCTTGAAACAATTACAAATGCTAATTTCACATCTGTTTTCTAAGTGGAGAAACGGAGGTGTAGAGAGATTGGGTCCAGGGGCTCCTAAGGGACTGAGCTTTGCTTCAAGTCCTTGAAGCACCAGCTTTACCCACAAGCACGTTTCAGTTCCACTTCAGTGACCTTTCTCCTTTTCCCCATGGACAACAGCAACAGTGTGCCTTCCTTCCCTCCAGTCTCTTTTGATCCTCCAAGCCCTGTCCTGTCCCTGCTTCCGGGCTAATTTCTGTCACACACATGTATCCCAAAGATCAAGGGCCCCAAGAACTTGTGCTTGAATCTGGCAGGGGAGGGAGCTGTGAGTGTTCAGTGACGTCACAGAATTCACCTGTGCGAAAACTTTTTCTGCTGCCCTTAAAAGTGTCAAGGAAAAAAAGAAGGTTATAAATTATCGAAAAAAGGTGAGACAGTTCTAACTTCAAGAGTTATTTGAATATGAGGTGAGTGGAATCTGGAGAGGGGCAGAGTATGGAGAAGGGATGAGCTAACGGCCCAGCTCTCGCCTGACTTCCCTCTGTTGCCCCCCTACACACAGGGAGAGGTGGGTCCTTCTCCAACGCAGAGGAGACTGAATCTGGGAAACCGACCAACAATCCATGATGGAAACTGGAAAAGGAAACTGATGTTTTGATTAAGCAAATATTTGAAATTATTTCATTCCAAAGGAAAATATCCCAATTAAAGTGCCAAGCATTCAGTGTTCCCAAACAGAAAACAGATGCAACATGTGTTCAGTTTGAAAGTGACTTGGGAATAACTCTCCTGAAACTGAGTGTGGACATATTTAAACAATATAATTCATAACAGAGCTCTAGAGGGGTTTCTAAGAGGAGACAAAGGAATAGTACAGACACACATTTAGTTATCCCTAGAGCACGGGCATGTACCAAATGTAATAAGTATATGTCTGCTATTTAGCTCAGCAATTTCCACATGCTTTTTCAGTGACTGCATTACTGATTACATAAGACACTAAAATCTTTTTTAGGAATATATATAGTGGTAATGTTTTAAAACCAAATTATAAAAATAATTAAACAGTGGAAAAAGGGTTTTTTTCTACTTCTCAGGTTCAATATTTTCCTAAAAAAAAATCTTCTGCTTCCTGATTTGGAAAATGAACTTGGAACCAAGACTTACTTTCTCTTAGAAAGGAAACTTCAGTAAAGTTTTGTCATTCTTTGATCCTTTTAGAAAAATGAGGCTTATTAGTCTTCAGAAAACAAAATTCTCGATAATTTCTTGCATTCTTTTGCATAAATGTAGGACTGTTTTTGGAGGGCAAAATAATATCACAGTTAAAAATAATTGCTATCAAGATTGCTAAATTTTAGTCAGTCTTCCACTGAAGTGAATAAAAAGTTTTAGCAGTTCCATAAAATGCTTCCATGTATTTCTAAGCAGAAGGCTGATGGTGGATACCAAATTTTAATATTATGCAGTTAATACTGTCATCAGTATTTTGTATGTTTTTTTGTTTTCCTTTGTTTAACAAATGAGATTTCTCACATTTTTTAATGTGTTATTTTAGCAACAGTTCTCACATTCAAAATAAATTTACAAAGAATCTACTCAACAAATATATATTGAATGCTCACTATGTACAAAACATTATACTGTGTTATTATGAACTTCCCATTTGAATTAAACTTGTATGTTGGTTAATTTATGTGTTAATTTCATAGACTGATGGTTAGAAGCAAATTGAAAATTTGCTTTTATTCTAGTTCCTCACTAACCTACTCTACAATTGATTCTGTACCTGTGTAGTCCTGATTAATGAAAAGAGTGGGTTTAATGTGGTGTATTATACAGCCAATGAAATTGAAAATTATTAATCCCGTTAAAAATGTGGAATAAGAGTAAACATTAAATGACATTGGAAATATATAGATAGAGTAGGCAATTTCAGATCATATAAACATATGTGAACATCTAAGACATGATAGATTACACTATTTGCCCCAATTCCCTCCACCCCCCTTTCTCGTTGGAATATCCATACTTTGTGTGGTGCCACTTTGCAATGCTCTCCCACAGTAGACATACTTCTTAGGGACTCTAATTTACATTGTGTTTGATCTCTACCTTTGGCTTAGTCACGTGAATTGCCTTGGCCAATAGAATAAGGCGGAAGTGATAGTGTGTTAGCTCCAGAATGAAGCCTTAGGAAATTTTGCGTATTTCCACTTACCCCCTTGGGTTCCTGCCATCCATGAAAAAGATGAGCCCAGGGCTAATCAGGTGCTTGAAAAAGGAATTTGGACATGTGGAGATGAGCTGCCCCTGTTAAAACAACCTAGCCAAACTCGCCCTAGAGCAAGAGCTCCCAGCCAACCTACAGCTGGAGACCGACTCCTGTCAGCTCTATTAGTTTGCCAAAGCTGCCTAACTCAATGCCATGGATGATGGGGCTTAAACAAGAGACATTTATTTTTTCACAGTTCTGGAGTCTAGAAGTCTGAGATCAAGATGGGTTGGCAGATTTGGCTTCTTCTGAGGCTTCTCTTCTTGGCTTGTAGGTTGGTTATCTTCATGTTCACATAGCATTCTCTCCCTAGGCATGTCTGTGTCCAAATTTCCTCTTCTTGTAAGGACACCGATCACACTGGATTAGGCCCACCATAATGACCCAATTTTAACTTAATTACTTCTTTCAAGAGCCTTTCTCTAAATGCAGTCATATTCTGAGGTACTAGGGTTTAGAACTTCAACATACGAATTTTGAGGGGATGCAATTCAGCCCATAACGTTAACCAAACTCAGCCTAGATCAGGGAATCCTTAAATGTCAAAGAGATTCATTAGGTATCATAGCATTTTAAGGCAGTTGATTTTGTCGTGCTTTGTTACTAAAACATTACAGCTAGCATGAAAAAATTTTAAACAATTGTTGGTGATGAGGTTTTGAATAATTAAAAAATTCTTTAACTTTATTGCTACATATTCTTTTAAATTGGCTGTACCTTTTTTTCTGTGTGTAAAATGATACTTCTCCCTTGTTATAAAAACATGTGGTAATATATACGAAATATATAAGAAAATGTGGTAATATATAAAATACAAAAACAAGAATCAGTTGTAATGTGTCTGTCCCTTTCCCCCATGCATGGTAGAAAACAAACATTAAATACCTTTTAATTACTTTCCTATTGACAAACACACACACACCAAAACATATTTTTACAATAAAGATATCGTATTTTAGTATATGTGCTGCCAAAGCGAGCACTGTGGGGTGTGTGGACCTGGCGATTCATGGACCTGTACCCCTGGGGATACAAATATATGTTTATAAAAAATAAAAAATTAAAAAAAAAGATATCGTGTTTTTTTTTTAAGATTTTTTATTTATTTGTTTGACAGACAGAGATCACGAGTAGGCAGAGAGGCAGGTAGAGAGAGAGGAGGAAGCAGGCTCCCTGCTGAGCAGAGAGCCCGATGTGGGACTCGATCCTAGGACCCTGAGATCATGACCTGAGCCGAAGGCAGCGTCTTAACCCACTGAGCCAGCCAGGCGCCCCGATATCGTATTTTATATATTTTAAATGTCTTTTATTTTTTTAAATAAAAAATTTTCCAAGGAAAGTGTTCTGTTAATATAGAGCTATACCATAATTTTAATGACTACCTAGTATACCATTTTATCAATTACCATAATTTATTAACTTTTTATTGGCTATGATTTAGATTGCATTCATTTTTATGATTACTTTATTTTTTCCATTAAAAAATGCAGTAGTGTTTCTTTCTAAAATGCTGTGAGATTTGGGGTTAAAAAAATAAAATATATGTGGAGATGATTACGAACTCTAGTTTACTGTAGGTTTTTCTGCCAGTTTTGCATAGATGGCTCTAACAAAGTGTAAAGATGATAATGTATTTGGACTCAGTATAAAGGTTGGTGAATTGAACTAAGTAAGGATAATGGTAACAGTGGAGATGATGGTTTCATTTTGAAACGCTAATTCCTTCAGTGTCTACTGAGTTGCCTACAAAGTGTGTTGACACTAGCCTACACACTACAGAAAGGGAACAGACACACATGTGGTTTCAAATGTCTTCCTGTGGAACAGAGAGAGCACACAAGGATGTGTACAGGTGATCCTAAGAACTTAAAAAAATCAATCCAACCTTTAATCCACAAGGTTGCATATGCGATGATGAAGGAACTTCAATATAAGTCTTGGCAAGAAAGAGGTTTCTACTTTTATAATGAATAATTTGTTCTTAAGGGCAATGCTTTTCTGCTTGGTGTTTCTTTCTGTATAAGAAAAAAGTAAAATTCTCATTTTCCCAACATCAGGATACATTTAACAACCTTCAGCATCATTCTAAGGAAGAGCCTCCGGGGCAAATATTTTCTGTGAAGTTTCTGAGGTGGTTATTTTCTCCCCGGAGCTTTGGCCGATCCACCATCTGTGGGTCTGGTTTCTTTCCTGCCTTCTGTCACCCCCATCTCAGTGGGCCAGACCACAAACAGGAAGTCCACATTGACCATGCAAGGACACCCTCTACTGTCCACTCTCCCGAGGCTGGCTTCACCGGTGCCATCTGTTCTGTCCTTCCGGGGACCCCATGTTGGTTTTGACTCGATGCCAGAGAATCTTTATTTCTGGAAAATGTAGTGGTGACGTTCTTGTGTAATTTCTCCTCCAGCATGCAAGACCACTCACAGTCTCAAGTAATGTACTTCACAGAGGCATTTTTGTCTGCAAAACTGGGAACCTCATGGGAGGAAACAATATTTTTATCTGAATGCACTGTTTGCATTTAGGTTAGTGTGATCCAGAAATTGTATAAAATCCATGCCAACTTATTTTCTTCACCTTCATCAGTAAATTTAGAAGGCACAGATTAGTGTAACTATATCAACTCTTATTTGATGCTTTTAGCCATGCTGTGTGTTTTCAATATCAGGCTCCTAGGAAACAAATACTCACACTGTCAGATAATGTAAATGACAAGTGTATTGGCCATATCCTTCTTTACCCCCGGATATACACCTGGTCCAAGTTCCGAGATGCAGAAGAACGTGACTGGGGACCAACAGGCATATGTATTTTCATTCAAGATCACAAAAATCTGAGCCAAGCTGGCCATCAGATTTTGTGCTGTGTGATTTGTTAAGAGATTAAATATGGGAAGTGGAAGATAAACTAGAGTCATAATAATATTAATAATAACGATGGGAACAGTGATGGTAATCACGATGACAGCTAGAGTTTATTGGAAGCTTCCTATTTCCCAGGATCATGCTAAACACACTATATGCTTGCTTGTTTCTCTCCCCAACAACATTATCAAGGAAAATACTATTCTTCCTTTTTTTTTTAAGATTTTATTTATTTATTTGGCAGACAGAGATCACAAGTAGGCAGAGAGGCAGGCAGAGAGAGAGGAGGAAGCAGGCTCCCCGCAGAGCAGAGAGCCCAATGCAGGGCTCGATCCCAGGACCCTGGGATCATGACCTGAGCCGAAGGCAGAGGCTTTAACCTACTGAGCCACCCAGGTGCCCCAAGGTAAATACTATTCTTACCATTATTAGTCTATTTTTGAGATAAGATGATTGGAGTGCAAAGTGATAATTTGGCTTCCATCTCTTTAAGGGTAGAAAGTGACAGAGCTGAGATTTCTTTTCCCAGATCCTGGACTCTTAATTACTGCCCCACACTGCTTGTGGGCCCTTATCTTTCACTGTTCTTTTTAGCACTGGTGCAAGCTATTATTACTTTATAATAAGATAATTCTATAAACATTTAAGGAGGGACAAGGCTATTCAGGGCTTCTTATTTGAAGAGGACCACCACTGCAAGGGGTTCAAACCCAGGCCTGCCAATGGGCTTTATTACACCCATTACGGCCACTGCCACATTTCCATGTCCAGATCTTTCTAAACTCATGATGAGAGAGGACTTTTAAGGAATCGCTTCGGGACTTTTACACAGAGTTTCCTATGACAAAGTGTACTGTATGTCTGCTCTCTCTCTCTCTCTATGGCATAGGTTAGGGTTAGGCTTAGGCTTAGGCTTAGATTTAGGGTTAGGGTTAAGGCCTGGCAGTGGGGGGGGGGGCTTGAAGTGCCCTATCTTTCTCTCTGTCTGCTTCTCAGAATCATTAATAATGGCTTATGTATAATGACCCTTATACATAAATATGCTCACCACTGTTCTTCCTACGCCTACTCCTAAATCTCCCTTTCCTCCCTAGCTCATCTCGACCTGGCTCACTCTACAAATGTGCCTGGTGCCGGCTGTGGCCTCATCCACCTTTGCATCCAGCCTTCTGGATTAAGAGTCTTACCTTTGCTCCCCCGATGATGCGTGCTGTGATCCAGGCCGCCAGGAAGCTGGAAGGAGAAGACAAGAGACACCCTGCCCCTGTTTCACCTGCTTTTACAGGAAGCTGCCTTCTTAGGAGCTCAGCGAGATCACTCACCGGTCATGAGGGAGTGTACGGTGTCTGTCACAGCTGTAATGAAACTTCAGAATGGTGAATAGCTTCAACATGTCTTACCGAGGCCGTGTCCACACTCAACCAAATCCTCGCTGGTTCTTACAAGTTGTGAAACTGACGGAGCATCTTGGGTAGGCATTGCCTGGCCCAGTAATTAAATCGATCTCAGACCTTCTCATTAGGGCCAGTAAGGTCTGTTATACCTTTTTCATTAACTGCAGAGGAGTCTTTCAAAATTCTTTATCATTTGTCCCTCTGTGCATCTGGGCAGCAATCAACCACAGGTACAAATTCTATGTTCGTAACCCAAAGCTTTCAGTAGTAATCGACTCTTCCCCTGTCGAGGGCCAAAAGTGCACGAGCCGATGGGCTTGGCTACTGGACATTAGAATTAATATAATAAATGAAGAAGGAATTCTAAAGTCATGGCCTCTTGCCCCTGGCCTAGATTTACTCACGTGTCTATAGTCACGTGCAGAGGTTTTGAATTTTAAAATGTTATAAGAGGAATCCTCTGGAGACCCAGATGATTCCTTTTTCTCTTTCTTTTGAAGAACCGTTAATAACCATTTCCTTCATAAGTGGGTAAACTATTTTTCTATTGATTTCTAATACATACCATTGTCCTAAATAGGGGGCTTCATTTTTCTTTTTACTTAATACTTTGATGTAGTACATAATATGTTCACCCGGTTCAAAAATAAAAGATACAAACACATGAACTCTCTCCTACTTTGGTTCCCCAGCTTTCCCTTAGGATCATGGCTAACCATTCTTTTCAGTCTTTTGTATTACTGCGGAGATTTTCGTGCATAGAAAGGCAATCACTAATACACATGAACACACACACATAATCTTTAAGAACAAAGAAGGCAACATTCCCCCACTCATTGGCCTAGTCATCCAACAAAGGGAGGCATCATAATGTGTCTAAGGACATGGACTGTAACGTCAGACAGACCCAGGTTTGAATTCTAGCCCCCTCCCTTTCAAGTCATTTAACTGATGAACTTACTAAACCTCTTTGTCCTTCATTTCCTCAGCATCAAAATGAGGAGAAGAATGTCCACCTGCAGTTGCGTGACAATTAAATGCAAAGAAACATAAAAACACCAAACATAGTGCCCACCACATAATTAGTTGCCAGTCTTCTTATCCTATGTTTACAGGTACCTGTGATGTGCTACGCACTTGAAATCCCTGCCCTTATGGAGTTTGCAAATAACAGAGAGGATGGACTTCATTACATTTAATTTTTTTTTCATGGAGAAAAAACAGCTAAGGCATCAAAAAGCCAAGCCACAGAGTAGGAGAAAATATCTGCAAAGCATATCTGACAAAGGACTTCTACCCAGATTTATAAAGAACCCTTACAGGGTTCCTGGGTGGCCCAGTTGTTAAGTGTCTGCCTTGGGTTCAGGTCATGTTCTGGGGTCCTGGGATCGAGCCCCGCACTGGGCTCCCTGCTTGGGCAGGAAGCCTGCTTCTCCTTCTGCCACTCCCCCTGCTTGTGTTTCCTCTCTCACTTTGTCTCTCTCTGTCAAATAAATAAAAAATTAAATTAAATTAAGAAGTCCAATGCTGCTTCATTGGTTTTCTTTAAAAAAACTAAATAAATAAAATAAATAAAAGTAAAAAACCCTTACAACTGAATAAGATGAACAACCCAACTTTAAAGATGGGCCAAGCACATAGGCATTTCAGGAAGGAAGCTCTACAGATGGCTAACAGACACGATGAAAAGAAGCCCACTTTTTTGCACATCACAAGGGACATGCAAATGAAGACTGTAGTGACATACCACCACACCCACTGGTGTGGCTAACAGTAAAGATGACCAACGGCTAGTAGCACGTGAGCAACAGGAACCCTCATGCGGCGATGGTGGGAAACAGTCTGGCATTTTCATACGACCCAGCAATCCCACTCCTAGATATTTACCAAAGAAAAGCGAACACACAGGTCCACACACAGAGTTGTATGCAAATGTTCGCAGCAGCACTATTCATAGGACTTAAAAGCAGAAGCCATTCAGATGTCTGTCTTCTAGCACATTTTGTGATACAGCTTTTTAAAAGGGAACAAAATGCTGATACAAACAGCATGGATGAACCTCAGAAACTTGATCCTAATTGAAAGCCATATAAAAAGACATACTCTATGATTCCACTTATATGAAATTCTAATACAGGCAAAACTATAACCACAAGAAGACCAGAGCCTGCCTTTGGCCAGAGTTTGGAGGATCGGGTTGACTTCCAAGGGGCACAAAAAAAAAATTGGGGGGAATAATAGAAATGTGATGGTGATTATACAGCTGTATGCATCTGTCAAAATTCATCAACTATGGGGGCGCCTCGGTGGCTCAGTGGGTTAAGCTGCTGCCTTTGGCTCAGGTCATGATCTCAGGGTCCTGGGATCGAGCCCCACATCGGGCTCTTTGCTCAGTGGGGAGCCTGTTTCTCTCTCTCTCTGCCTGTCTCTCTGCCTACTTGTGATCTCTGTCTGTCAAATAAATAAATAAAATCTTAAAAAAGTTCATTAACTCTGTACTTACAATAGGTGAATTTTAAGGAGAGGGACAAAAGAGCCTCACAGCAGGTATGAGAGAAATAAGCCTTATGGAAATTGAGAAGGGAAAAGTGGCTCAATGACTTCAAAAGTTGTGGCATATGTGAGCTGACTCTGGAAGGAGGAGCCGAGTGTAGACATGGTATTGTTTTTATGGGAATAGTCCGTGTGATGGGAACAGTGTCCGCGTGGAACAGGAGCATGGGGGACTGTTGAGGGAGTACCTAAGACCCCAACTTGATTCAAACTGAAATTGTGTGACTGAGGAGCAGAGGAGAAAGATGAGATTGGAGACATAGGCTGGGGCCCCAGATCCTGCAGCGTTGTGAATGGAAGGGAAGGAGACTGGACTTAATTTGGCAAAAAGAATAAACACATAAAATAAAGGTTTTTGAGCAGTAGCAAAAAGGATGTCGTGAGTTGTTGGGAACATAACTTGATTTGTGCTTTTGATGAGGAGGCAGCTAATTACGGTCTATGGACCAAAGGCAGCCCACTGTCTCTTGTCAGTAACGTTACATTGGAATATGCCACGCTCACTCTCTTAGGTAGCTTCTATGGCTGCTTTTACTATCTGTGTTTTTTTTACAAAGTTCACTGACTTCTACTCTACTTTGGATAAACCAACCTGTCAGGCTCTTTGGAAAATGAAAAACTTTCTTCTCCTCAAAATAGCTTGAATTAATAGAGAATTTATACTTACACCTTCTTGTCAAAATTCTTGCATGAGTTTCTTTAACTTACATGTAGAAGCTCGTGACCTGAAATATAGGCACGAATTGCACATTTTAGTAGGATTACAAGATAGGTATTCTTTTGTGACTAGTATTTTTTTACCTAACAGTATGCTTATAAGATTCATTCAAGTTCATTCAAGTCATTCATTCATTCAGTACATTTTCATTGTATCACAGTACTCCACTACACAAATATGCCACAATGTGCTTATCCTTATCACCTTTATGTAACGTATAAGTGATATTACTAAATATATTCGTATAGTCTGGTGCACATAGTGATTGTGTCTTTAGGATGTGTCTTTAGGAATGGAACTGCTGCTAATCATAGCTTATGTATGTATTCAACTATATTAATAAATATCACTTTTTTTTTTTTAAGATTTTATTTGTTCATTTGACAGAGACACAGAGAGAGAGGGAACTCAAGCAGGGAGAGTGGAAGAGGGAGAAGTAGGCTTCCTAATGAGCAGGGAGCCCAATGCAGGGCTCGATCCCAGGATGCTGGGATCATGACCTGAGCCGAAGGCAGATGCTCAACGACTGAGCCACCCAGGTGTCCCAATAAATGTCAGATTTTTTAAAGTAATTTTTGTGGGTGAATTGTGTCCCCCAAAGAGATATGTTGAAGTGCTAATTCCTGGTACTTGTGAATGTAACCTTATTTCAAAATTGGGTCTTTACAGATGTGACCAAGTTAAGACAAGGTCATAGTGGATGAGGGTGGATGCTAAAGCCATTGTCTAGTGTCCTTACAAGGAGAGAGTGATGTAGAGCCAAGCAGACACACCCAGAGGGAAGTCAGCAAAGTCGAGAGGCAGAAGATGGAGAGACGCAGCTACATTGCTGGCAACCACAAGAAACTAGCAAAGACATAGAAGGATTCCTCTCTAGAGCTTTCAGGAGGAGCCTGGCCCTGCTGACACCTTGATCTCGGACTTCTAGCCTCGAGAACAATGAGAAAATAATGTTATTTTAAACCACTCCAATGTGATAATTTGATACAGCATCTCTAGGAAACGAAAACAGTGATTGTACTGATCCTATTCTCAATAGCATTTATGAGTATTTCTTTTCCTGTGCATCCTCATCAACAATTAATAGTATCAGACTTTTACTTGTTGTAATTAGGAGCATATAGGATTGGTACAGGAATAAAAATTATACCAATGGACCAGAAAAGAGGACTCCGAAACAGGTTCTCACATATATTAGCACATGATTTATTATGACAATATACTTCATAGCAAGGGGGAATATAGAATGGGCTTTTATAGTAAATAAGGCTGGCACAATTAGATATCCTCATGGGAGGGAAATGCAATTGGACTCTAAGTTCACACCATAAACAAAAATGAATTCCAGGTAGATTAAAGATTTAAAGACTTAAAGAGGGGAGGTCATGACATAAACCTTTTAGAAAATGACATGAAGAGTTATCTTCACAAGTTGGAGTAAGCAAGAAACAAATTAACAAATTTTACTACTTTAAAATTAATAGTTTCTTGTGGCACCTGGGTGGCTCAGTCAGTTAAGAGCCTGCCTTCGGCTCAGGTCATGATCCCAGTGTCCTGAGATTGAGTTCTGATTGGGCTCCCTGCTCAGGAGGGAGTCTGCTTTTCCCTCCCAAATAAATAAAATCTTTAAAAAAATTAATAGTTTCTTAAGAAATAAAAAAAATAAATAAAATTAATAGTTTCAGAATTTTATTTCTAGCCAAGACAATGTAACAGGTACCAGATTTAAGCTCTCTCCTGAAAAAACTTAAATATCGGATGAAACATATGAAATAATAGTTTCCAGATATCAGACAGTAGAGTGATCCATGACAGACAGAAAGCAAACGTTGCTCTGGCTAAATTGTGTCCTCCACCCCCACATATTCATATGTTGAAGTCCAAATCTCTAGGAATCTCTGAATATGACTGTATTTGAAGTTAGGGCCTTTATTTAAAGGGGGTATTAGATTAAAATGAAGCAAGTAGCATAGGCCCTAATTTAATATGACTTGTCCTTATAAGAAGAGAAAATTGGGACATACCAAGAGACACCAGGGTTGTGCATACACACAATAAAGAAAAAAGACTATGTGAGGACACAGCAAGAAGGCAACTATCTGTAAGCCAAGAAGAGATGCCTGAAGAGAAACCTATCAGCACCTCGATTTGGACTTCTAGCCTCCTGAATTATGAGAAAATAAATTTCAACTGTTGAAGCCACCCAATCTGTGGCATTTTGTTAAGGCAGCCTAGCAAATCAATATAACCATAATTGCCCCTACTTACTTCCTAGAGGGAGTTTTTAAGCCACAGTTCAGGAAAGGGCAAACACAAGTGGAGTTCAGCCATCTCCCTGAGTTGAAAAGATGGAGCTGGCAGTAACAGGACATCAGGTGACTAGAGTTCATAGAACAGAGCATATATATACACATATATGTGTACAAAGAGAAAGCCTCAGAGAGCTGCATCAAGTTTTCAGCTACATACAGATCAGCATATGCTTGTGAGAAAATACCTGAGATCAGAGAAAGAACTGTCCAATAGAAGCAGAGAGAATAATGCTTGGAGCTCAGACAGGGGCAGAAGTAGTTTGTGTTTCTTTCAGCCAGACTAGAAACCCACATAATTCATGCAGCATCAGGTAAAGTCATCAGAAGGGCATCACCACAGTAATGGCCAAAATCAACCCCAGACTACTAGCTGCTTGGTGTCATCTAACAAAGTTGAAAACAAACCTTGAAAAGATCAAGTTTTTTCCATAAACTACGTCTCAGAGCAAAGCTTAAGATTGTTTATTGGAACAGAAAAATCTAGTCTCTAACGAGGTACAGTTCATAATGTCTAGCAAGCAAGAAAATAAAATTAAAATAGTAAGACACAAAATGAAAATAAAAATTAATCATGGAGACACACCCATAAACTATACAGATAAGAAAATTAGATGTATAGACAAGAGATTAAAACCATTATTATAACCATGTTCCACATGTCTACAGTGGTAGAAACAGGATTGAACATGTTTTGTGAGGACATCAAAGATATGAAAAAGATGCAAGTAGAACTTCTAGAGATGAAAAAAATATAATGTCTTAGTTGAAAAAATACTGGGTGGGAGTAAGATCAGATTAAACACTGCGGATGAAAACATTAGTAAACGAGACAAGCAATAGAAGCTATTCAAAATGAAATATAGAGGAATAATGGAAAAAAATGAGAATTTTACTGTACTGTAGGACTGTGTTAAGTGGTCTAATAGACCCATAATGATAGTCTCTGAAGGAGCAGAGTGAGAGTAGAAACAATAATTAATAAAATAATGACTTCAATAAATTTAATTTGTGAAAAACTATAAGCCCACATATCCAAGAAGTTCAATAAACCTCTAGGGAAAGAAACACAAGGAAAAGGAATTCACCAAGGAATATAATAAACAGATTGATTACAGCCAGTGATAAAGATAAAAATCTTGGGGAACCTGGGTGGCTCAGAGGGTTAAGCCTCTGCCTTCGGCTCGGGTAGTGATCTCAGGGTTCTGAGATCGAGCCTCACACACATCAGGCTCTCTGCTCAGCAGGGAGCCTGCTTCTCCCTCTCTCTCTGCCTGCTTGTGATCTCTCTCTCTCTGTGTCAAATAAATAAATAAAATATTTTAAAAAAAGGTAAAAATCTTAAAACAGCTACAGAAAGAAGGCACATTATTTACAGGGAAACAAAGATGAGGATGACAGTAGACATCTCGCTAGAAACAATGCAAGCCAGGAGAGAATGAAGCAGCATCTTTAAAACATGAAAGAAAAACTGTCTACCTAGAATTCTATACCCAGCAAAGATACCTTTTGAAACAAAAGCTAAATACTTTCTTCAGACACTAAATTAAAAAAAAAAATGTCTATTTAAAAACTAACAGACAGAAACAGAATGGAGATAGTATTTAGAATACAAAGAACAACAACAAAAAGCCTGGTATCTGGAATGTTAAATACTAGTACAAATCAAAAAGCAAAATGGCCAGAAGAACTGAACAGGCTCTTTAAAAAAAAAAAAAAAAATCAAATGGTTGATAAATACATAATAGATATCAAAATCTCTAAATAGCCTGAGAATCACAAATTACAACCATATGATTAAATACCTATCTGATTGGAGAAAAATATAAAAGTGCATACTTTATCATTCTTTTTCTGATTTGTATAAAGAGAAAAAATTTTTAAAAATATTTTTATATTCAATAAAAATATTCTTATTTCCACCCCGATATAATGATAACAATGTACTGAGATGATAGAAGTGTTTACATAAATATGACTATAAATTGATTTCCTTATTAGTAAGTTGCCAGATGTTCTTAACTGGAACAGATGAACTAGAATATTGGATAAATTAAATTATATTACTTTTTTTTTTTTTTTTTAAAGATTTTATTATTTATTTGACAGACAGAGATCACAAGTAGGCAGAAAGGCAGGTAGAAAGGGAGAGAGGAGGAAGCAGGCTCTCCGCAGAGCGGACAGCCTGATGCGGGGCTCGATCCCAGGACACTGGGATCATGACCTGATCCGAAGGCAGAGGCTTCAACCCACTGAGCCACCCAGGCGCCCCAAATTATATTACCTTTTATTAATAATATTAACAATCATGAAACTAAAATATTGAAAAAATATTTTTAATCTAGTCATTAAATTCTAAAGAATTGTTATAGAAATGTTAATTAATTAATTTAATAAGCAATACTTGATTTTATGATTAATTATTAATTTAATTTAAGGAGCAGAGAGAAGCAGACTGTGGTGAGTGCATCTTACCAAAAATAAGTGCTTCCTTTAAAAAAAGATTTTATTTATTTATTCATGAGAGACAGACAGAGAGGCAGAGGCAGAAGAAGGAAGCCCAGGATCCTGGGATCATGACCTGAGCCAAAGGCAGACGCTTAACCACCTGAGCCACTCAGGCGCCCCCAAAATAATTGCTTTTATGTTTGAAAAGGAGAAAAAGAAAGAAATATTCTCTTTAGGGTCAGAGAACCATCTATTCTTCATTTCTTTGTCCCCTGTTGTGCTTCTGGAAGCGCTCAAAACATAGAAAGTTTGTTGGATAGAATTTTGATGTGCCATGGTATTTGTAGTTACTTTAGAAAAGACAGGGCAAAGGCTTGACTAGAGAGTGAAACTCCCTGCCCTTTCTCTTACAGCGTCTGATAATGCTTATTGACATTGATCAATATATATAACACTAAATAATTGTCCTGTAAATTCAAAGAAAGGGAGCTGTAACTGAAGTCCATCACTTGTTTGTATCACTTGAATCTGACTTTAGAAACCCAAGGAGGTCCAACTATACTCAGGAAGATGGACAACGAATGCCTTCATTGATGGAGTTGACCGATAGGCAAGAGAACCATCTGTGAAATGCCAACCAGGAAGACAGGAAGAAGGTGGCCAAATTCTTTTCTCCAACTTCACAGTGAATATGTGAATATGGACCTAAGGGGGAAAAAAGTTCAGACTTAAATCCAGCAGACATTATTGAGCACTTAGGATCTGATAACGACAATGCAAGTTACACTCCTCTGTGACCTCTGGTTTGATCATTACAACAGCAGCAGTGCCTCTGCTCTAAACTGAAGGAGCTTAGAACAATGAGTAAAGTAATTTACGAAGTTGAAGAGAAGTTGTGTTAATACAGAATGAAATAAGCCACGCAGGCAAGCAGGAATATTTGGAATTTCCCCCGATTGCCCCATTCACTGGGATTTGACAGCTATCTTAAAGGCAGAAGGGATCCAGTACCCACTCATCTGCATACAGACGCTAATTCTGTGTTCTTCATAGTCTAGCTGAGTCGTTTTTACATGTTAGGTTTTCTAGGATTCGTGGTACTGGGTGAACGTACAGATCTTCATTTACATGGACCATTTTATGGATAACTTAAGGGAGTTTCAAGGGTAATTTTGACTACATTCAATTTTTAGCTCTCCTGTTCACTTCAGGTCTTCGCTGGCTACCAGATGCGGCCATGTGGGCCATTGTGTCTGAGTGAGGTGGTTGAGTTAGAACTTACGGTCCCCATCTGAGGCTGGACAGCCTTTGAGGGGAAGAGCCACCCCTCTTTGCACTCCCAAAGCTAACTCTTTATTTTCATCGTAAGTGGCTACCAAACCACTTCTGGTGTCTCCTTTTGCTGGAAACAAATAACTCTGGCCATTCTTACCTTCAAAGATGGAGGCATGTTCAGAGGTGGGCCGTGATCACTTATTTCTGCATCAGCACCTCCTGCCACTCACCTTGATCCGGGCTGTCATTTCCCCTCAGTAAGAAAGGTCGAGGTGAACAGCAGGCAGCGATGCAATCACGGGGGGCCCACTTTTGTCTTGGCAGGATTCTTAATTACCATCTCAGAGTGTCAAATAGGTCATGTGGAAAATGGGAGAGTAATCATTCACCCACGCTCTAGGTGTCAGCCAACCTGAACTAACGCCCGTTCTGACTCCAGGCCTTTGGACCTAGTGTCCTTCTGCCGGGCCAGCTCCCCAGTACCCTTCAGGATTGCACTTGGGATCCCCCCTCCGCCGAGAAGGCAAGTCTTTCCTGTTGCTCCCCACCCTCCGCTGTAGTTGGGGGTGGAGAGCCACACCTGGGGTTCTTCCAGAGCTCTGAGCACCCCGAAGGAAGAGACGGCATCTACTTTACTTTGCTGCCTTATTATGACTTGTAAGAGTCTGAAAATGGTGTGTTGAATACCATATCTCTCCAGGGCTTCAAACGAAATAGCAAACGCAAATTGTAAAACCTACTACCTGTCACAGAGTCTGTGCTCACGCTTTCTTTTCTCTCCCCCCAACCCTTACCAGTGTCTTCTTCTCAGGTGCTTTGCCTGACCCTAGTCCCTCGAGTGAGAGGCGATTTCAGTGGAATCTGCTGAGCAGGGCCGCTTTCCGAAGGAATTCAGATGGGATTCAGTTGGGAAATATTTATTTTAGGAATCGTTTCAACTTGAACTAGTTGTGAGAGGATATGGGCTCTTCAACGAAGACACTGTATAGAGTGATAAATGATGACTTCTCTTTCTTGGGAAATTTAGAGTAAATGAGCTTTTACATTAATTAGGTGATAACTGTGTTTTGGTGTGGTCTGAAACTCAATAAACACATTATTGAAAAGTGATCATTACAAATTACAACAATAATAGTAGATGTTGAGATTCGCCATGAATATTATGGATTCTGTTCAATACAAAGCAAAGAAAAATTTTAAAGTGAAAATTCAGTTCCAGAGGAAGTTAAACTTTACTCACAGAAATTATTTAAATATAAATTGCCTGGGGTAGATTTGATCACATTTTGACCACGAGAGGGAGCTCATACTTTAAAAAATGTTCGGAACAACCCCATTGTCCCAACAGGGGCCACTGTGGGTTTTGAAATCAGATGCCATTGCCCTGATTTTTCTGGGGTGGAAGGGGCAGAGGGGGAGGGGGAGGTGTCTAACGCTACTAACATTTCAGAGGGATGAATAAGTGACAAAAATTGTATACCACTGTGTATATATATATCAGAAGTGAGCAAAAATGTTCAGAAGAACAATCCATGATCATATATTCATTAACTTATGGATTCAATGTTTTTCTTTTTTTCTCCCAGAACATAAAGTATTTTTTAAAGATACTTTCTTTAAGAAAACACACACACACACACACACACACACACACACACATTTTCTTCAAAAGCGAAAGCTGTGGAATTATTGGTTTTGTTTTCACTTATTCAAGGAATGGGGAAATTTGTGTTAATGATTTTATTATCAAATGTATGTGAAACAAGTAATGTTTCCGGGTCATATCAATATTTGGAATGTTCTTTAATCTATTCTCTTTACCCTGTTCTCACTACTAAAGCCTTGGCTTAAGGATTTGTTCTTCCCTGGATTTTCATGATAGCTGCTTTTTTCCCCCTTTTATTTATTTTTGAGGTGTTATTTATTTGAGAGATAGAAAGAGATCACAAGGGGAGGTGGCAGAGAAAGAAAGAAGCAGATTCCCCATTGAGCAGGGAGCCTGAATCAGGGCTCGATCCCAGGACCCTGAGATCATGACCTGAGCTGAAGGCAGATGCTTAACAGACTGAGGCACCCAGGCACCCTTTCATGATAGCTCATTTATTGGTCTCCCCAACTACACTGAACAACCCTGTCTTGTGTCTCCCAAATGCAATTGACTTTTTACATCACTTTCAGATTCATTTTCATGAAATGTGTTTTTGATCACATCACCTTTCTGCTCAGAAACCTTTAGTAGCTCCCTATTTCTACAAAACAAAGCCACACATGGCATTCAAGACCCAATTCAATATTACCCCCTCTTCAGGCCCACCAGCTTTAGACTGCAATAATTCTTCCCATCTCTTTTTTTTTTGAGTTCTTGTGGCACTTTTTTTCTGTACTGACCTTTATTTGATAGTTGCTTGCGAGCATATCTTACCTGCAAGTCAACTCCCTTAGAAGCATGAATCCTTGCTCAGAAACTAGAAAGCAAGCTTTACCTTAACAAGTAAATGGTGTTGAAGGTCTGACAAGAGAATCAGATTGGGGAGACATTCGGAGGTGGAATTGATGGAACCCGGTATTCTGGTTGTCTATTGCTACCTCAGAATGTAGTGGCTTTAATAATTTATTATTATCTCTCAACATTCTGAGGGTGACTAGACCCATATAGGTGGTTTTTACTTAAGAGTCTCAAATGCAACTGCAGTCAGAAGGGAGCCGGGCTAGAGTCACCTGAACGTCCAGCCAGGCTAGACGTCTAAGATGGCTTCCTCATTTACGTGACGAAGATGGCCGAAATCACCAGGGGCTGGCCACACATTTGCTCTCTTCCCGTCGTTCCTGCATGTGACTCCTTTCCTCAGAGAACGGTGGGCTCAGGTTAGACTCCTTATCCTAGACTCCTTATCCTGTGACTTACTTTCCCCAGAATGAGCATTTCAAAAGACCTAAGTGGAAGCAGCAAGGCTTCTCGGGACTGAACCCCCAAAGTCACACAGGATCATTTCCTCCACAGTGGCAGCCCATAGTCAGAGTGGAAAGGGACTGCACGAGAGCACAGTACTGGCCTGGTTCTTCAGGCGGCCATCTTTGAAGCCTAGTTACCTCACCTGCTAACATTTCCAGTGTGGAAAAAGCCTTTATTTGAGGTGTAGAAGGTGGAAGCTTGAAGAAAGACCACTCAGAAGAATTGGAAAAGCTCAGGATGGAAACAAAAATTGCAGAGAGGTGGTCAGTCAATATTGTTTAATACATCCACAAATCCTTTCATACTCTTCTCATCAGGAGCATCTATGTTCCCTCCCCCTGAAACCAGGCAGGTGTTCCTGACTGTTTGGTCTGAGCATAGCAGAAGTGATGCTGTGTAACATGTAAGGTAAGGTCCAAAAAGGATGCCCATGAGGTTTCCATCATCCTTGCTGAAATTCTTGCTTCTAAATCCTTCAGTTTGAGTATAAGCAGTCCAACTTTATCAGGACTGTGCTTCGGGGAGGTCTGGCTTAGTTTCTGAGGGACACTGAGTATACTGTCATCTGTGGATGTCACACAGCGTGGGGCATGGGAATTCCCATTTACTCGCTCTGGAGAGACGTCTGCGTTCTCAAATGCTCAACAAGGCCAAAGGAGTTGGTTGGGGGAGCATCGGGGTCCCTAATGACCCTTGTGAAATGAGACTGAAGGCTGGCTTAAGATGTAGAGTGGGCAAGTGTAAAGTCGTAGGCAACCATCCAGTAACTGTGGACACTCTGCTTTTCACTTCCATGGGAGGCTACGTGTTCAGTGCCTCGTTCTTTTTTTTAGTTCAGCCTTTGACGCTCCACACGCCCCCCCACCCTGTCCCCCACCTCCACCCAAAGCTCACTGGAAAGGTCAAGAGCTGACCTAGGCCATCTATGGGTGAAAAGCCTGGGAGGAAAGGGTATTGTCAGGTTTGAGGGAAGCTCAGGTTGGAGGGAAGCCAGTGCCGGGGCCCCCGCATGGATTGCTCCGGTCTTTCGGCGCCGCTCTGCAGCACAGGAGAACATTCTTAGGGAGAACAACGTCCACTGACCTCATTCCCGGAGAATCAGCAACAACATCCCGTTGTCTTTGAGAAGTAAAGAAGACACTGAGACACGGGACAGTCAGCAAGAGGGCCACGGCCGGGCACCCCAAGGGGGGCCTGGCGCCTGGGATGACCAAAGGTGCTGGCGGGAAGGACAACCACACAGCCGCGGACAGACGGACGGACCGCCGCCAAGGCAGGGGCAGCGGGACGCGAGAGCCCGGCTGACGCCCTGCTTCTCTTCTCCAACCACGTTTAGGCCCCCGTTTGTGAAACAAGGGGCTCCAGGAGGACGCAGGAATGGGGGGCGGGGGCGGGGGTGTGGGTCAGGCTGAATCCCCCCCCCTCCCCCCCGCGAGCGGAGGATGCAGGTTTGCACTTGCAGCGGGGAGGACATGGGTGACCCCGGAGGCAACCGAGGCTGGGGGTACAGAGACCTTCTTGCCAAACCCATTCCCAGGCTTTCTGACTCTCTAGGAACCGAGAGAGAGACAGAGACAGAGAGTGTCCAGGCCAGTTTCCTGTCCTTCATCAGGGAGCCCGGCCCCGGCAGGCGGGCCGCCCTCGGAAACCCCCCGGGCCGGAGAGAGAAGGACGCGCAGGAGGAAACGCGTCTCGGAGCCTCCAAAGGGCCCCGCGGCTCAGCTCCCGCGCAAAGCGCTTCCGCGCAGGAAGGCGGTCAAGCGCAAACAGGATCCGAGCGAGGTCGCCGGCCTCGGACGCGGGACCCAGGCGGAGGGAGGGCTGCGGCGGGAAGGGGCAGAGCCCGCCCGGCCGCCTCCCCTCCCACCCCTGGGGACGCCCCGCCCGCCGCCCCCTGCAGACTAGCCCCTCGGCCTCGGGGCGGGGCGACTGTGGATTCCCGACAGACCCTGGGTGATCTGCTCAGAATATTCTCGCAAATTCTTTTTTTTTTTTTTCTTTTGATTCTTGCACATTCTTAAATGTATTCAGTAAGTTTCCTTTTCATGAAAATGCCATTCCCTGGCCAGATGGCACTGATGTCTCAGAGTACCCTTTTCAGGGCCCTTTGGCTTTATGAACTTGAATAGCTAACTTTTTGCTTGTGGTATTTTTGGCTGAACAATGGATAACCAGAACTTTGCCATGGATTGTTTTGCTCAACACCTGACTTTTCTAGAGACAATTTTAGGAGCGTGAGGTGTGAAAGAATATTAGTATGGTGTTACTACATGGTATCCAGTATCAAAAGATGAATAAGTTTAGGCATTAGAAAGAAGAAAAGGTACCATGGGATCAAGAATCCAAAGTTCTATATAGCTCACAGTTCTTCGAAAATTGGGATTTTTTTTTGTTTGTTTGTTTTTTGGTCCTGTGTGGTATTTCCTATTGTTTTCTTTTGACTTAATTTCGTTCCTTCTTTCCAGAACTCCAGTGTAAGGCAGAATTCATTAACCAAAAAGTGTGTGTGTGTGTGTGTGTGTGTGTGTGTGTGTTTGTTGGGAGTGGAGGTGTCAAATGCATTGATTAAAAAAAAATACCTCTAAGGCTCCTGGCTGACTCAGTCAGAAGAGCATGAGATTCTTGATCTTGGGGTTGTGAGTTTGAGCCCAAAGTTGGCTGTAGAAATTACTTAAAAATAAAATCTTAAAAAAAAAAAAATTCTATCCTAAGGACTCTTTAGGTGGATTCAGCTATTGTATCTCAGCTGATAACTACTGCCTTCTCTGGCACCTTCTACTCCGTGGGCTATGACAGCCAAGTCACATCACCCCATTTCAGCTCAGGAGTCACCTGTGTGGTGTTAGGAGGGACTGTGGGAGCACTTCTATGCAGTGAAGAGCCTGGGATGGGGGAGCCAGGGTAGGGGCAGCTGGGCCCATTCGACAGGCTGTCTTGTACCTAGGGAATTTACAGACTGCTTCCGGGTAGGATGCAACACAAGGATCTCTACACAGTCCCTGCGCATTCCACAAAGAAGGCCAGCTCTTTTGCCATTTTTCTTTATACATTTCTTTCCCTTGCTTGAGATCCTAACTTAAATTTCTTTTTTGCAAACAATCACCTGGCAAGGATTAGTCCTAGCTATCACTGGGGAGTCGCTTGACACAACTGGGTTCTTACAGTGGCAGAAATGTGTCTTTTAAATGGAGTATCCTGAAATGATTCACGGGGAATTCAGTGAACTATTTGTGGTCAAAGCCTTTGTTGCATAGCTGTTGGTCAAGGCATGCTTTTTCAAAGTGGTAAAAGTTACAATGGAAATTTAAAACAATTTAAAATCTATCACTTATAAAATGGATATCTGTGCAAAGGCGCTTAAGGCAGCTGCCTAAGAGAGACTCAGTTTTAATGTGTCAAATGTGACTGCATTCCCTTTTTTAAATGCCAATATCTGTCTTCACTGGAATTTCCTAATACAGATCTCCCTCAACTTCATATGGGGTTTATTCTAATAAACCCATAGTAAGTAAAAAATATCGTTAATTTGAAATGCTTTTAATACACCCAACATATTGAACATCATAGCTTAGCCTAGCTGACCTTAAGTGTGCTCCAAACACTTATATTTGCATACAGTTAGGCAAAAATCATCTACACGATGCTTTTATAATAAGTATTGAATATCACATGCAATTTATTGAATACTGAACTGAAAGTGAAAACAGAACGGGAGGAGGTAGCATCATTTCACCCTTAAAGCGCAGCCGTGCTCTGTGATTATTCAGGCCAAAGGATATTCTGTTGACTATTTTTGACTCGGTATTCACTTCTAATCTACTGATGCGCTGACAAATGCGGAAACATATATCCACAAGACTATTCATTGGAGCACTGTTTGTTTATGAGAAGCTACTTACTTGTCAATCAAAAGGGGAGTATCAGCTATGGTAACACGATGGAATAGTATACAGATGTAAAAAGAAATGGAAGATAAATCTCTATACACTCTCATGAGAAGATCTATGGGACAGGTCATCAATGAACTAAATATTAAGACATAATCACGAAAAGGATGAAAGGAAAAATTGAACCTAATTGGGGATTGAGTTGATGGCACATCCCCTCAGTGACAAAATATTTCTTTTTTTGTTTTTAACATTTTATTTATTTACTTGAGAGAGAGAGAGAGAGAGCACTAGCAAAAGGAGAGGCAAACAGAAGGAGACAAAGAAAAACTCCCCACTGAGCAAGGAGCCCAGCAGAGGGCGTGATGCCATGAGGCTTAGATCATGACCTGAGCAGGAGGTAGATGCTTAACTGAGAGAGCCACCCAGGTGCCCCAGGGGAGGAAATCTTTCAAGTGATTTTAAAACATGGGAATTGAGTGTAGTTCCCAACCAGGATATATCCTTAGAACAAAAGGAACTGGGGGAAAAAAAAAAAACCTGAAAAACTTCAAATATTTCCTGTACTTATATTGTGGCTCTTGTTATTCTGCGACTATTGTATGTGTTTTGTGAGGTAAAACAGATGAGTAATTACGTAGGTCTCATTGAGAACCAAGACTGAGAGTATGAAAGGAGATGTAGACAGAAGACTGACAAGATCAAAGAAAACCCACGCAGTCATGAACTAGAATTTGCAGTGGAAACATGAGTGTAAATGTGTGTGATGTTTTCTCTACCTCCATCTATCGACCTGCCCGTCTGCCTACCTACCTATTGTCTGTCATCCGTCCAGCTCTAATCTTCTAGCTTTGTTCTCTGAAGAGGCCCGGGAACCACGAGCAACCCCTGAGGAATGGACAACCCCACCACAGCGATTATGAGCTCTTCAGAGCTGGGGCTCCTCTGATAAATACACAGCTCCTGGTCTAGGTCAAGAAATTGTCAAGGTGAACCTCTAATGGCTGATCACAGCTGAAAACACTACTGACGACTACTATGATTGTATCAGAAGGAGTCAGGAGCCCACTGGCAGGGCCTTCCACTGGATTATCCATAAAAATAATACTTGCAGTAAGCTGAAGCCCATCAGCTACATTGAAATTTGTGAGTTTATAGTGAGTTTATCAAGAAAGAAGTTCCTGGGAACTGAGGTCAGGGTGGCCGTGACCAATCCCAAGGGCAGGTAAAGGATGGCCCAGGTGGTTAAGGGCAATGGGGTGACCGCCTCACTGACAGCCACAAGGCAGCAGAGCGCAGGTTAAGGATGGGCCCTGGCACAGCTGGCCCCCACTCCCTGCCCCTGGCACTGGGAGGCTGGAAGGAGCCTGGGTGTGCCAAGCTACTGACTGGCCAGTGGACAGGAGGCCGACAGAGGCACTGTGGGTTGTGGTCCAGAGAAGACCGATGAAGACAGGAAGCCGCAGGTAGCTCTGGCCATCACATGTTCCTGATGCTCTGACCCTGGAAATTGTACCCAGGAGTATTAACATGTAGGAAATGAAGTCAGTTACCCTGAGAGTCTCATATTATTATGGAAGAAATCTAAACTCAGGGTTTTATTATGAAAATCAATCAATTTTATTAGAAATCAAAATCGTTTTCGCTTTCTTATTTCCAGTAGAAAATTTGTCTGAAAAACGAAGATCCTCTGCGGCCATCTTGCTGGGATTCACATCCGAGAAGGGGTTTTTATTATCAGTTGAAACTCTCCACAGTCACGAATAATTCCTCTTCACTTCTGCTCTCCAAGAGCTAAGTAAGTGACTCCGCTCAGTTTGGGTTTAAATTGTAGATGCTATTGGTCCGTCTGTGGGGGGTATGTTTGAGCAGAGACTGAGGCTAAGCTTATTTGGCTCCCGAGGCCTGAGGCTTTTCCTGACTGAAGTGCTATGATTGAATTTATGTGTTTTTTGACTGCAGGCTTATTTCCTGGTTTCTCAGATTTAAAGAAACGATTTGACACAATAAACTTCCTTGTTCTCATGATTGAATCTATGGTGGTAATTAAAAAAAAAAACACCGTCTCTCCCTCTTCTTCCTCTCTCCAAGAGTACCCTCTGGCCCGCTAATGAAGTAAATCTTCCAACACCTGGCCTCACCTCAGACGGCACACATGAGTGTGTTGAACAGCATCTTAAGGAAAGCATATAAAGTCCTTATCTTATGTAGGGGAATGTAAAACACATTAAAACATTTTTATTCTTTGATTAAAATATTCAATTTGACTTGTATCTAGCCATGTGCTTTATTATTGTATTGGTAACTGCATCTTAAAAAAAAACAAACAAACAGGGTTCTGGAATGCCATTTTGGCATACGTGTTTTGATTGCATGAATGGTGTATAGGAACTGAAATTCTGGCTCATTTCCCCTAAACTTGCACTGGTTATGCATGGTTTTCTGAAACTGAGCACAGCCAATTTTTGATGTCTGCCAATGGTTCGTATTTACACAAGGCTGAGGAGATTGCTGAAATGGTTGTACACTGGGCAGGCTTTATAAGAAAGAAGATTTTTTTTAAATTTATTTTTTTATTAAAATTTAATGTATTATTAGCCCCAGGGGTACAGGTCTGTGAATCGCCAGGTTTATACTTCACAGCACTCACCATAGCACATACCCTCCCCAACGTCCATAACCCCACCCCCCTCTCCCTCTCCTCCTCCCCCCTGCAACCCTCAGTTTGTTTTGTGAGATTAAGAGTCTCTTATGATTTGTCTCCCTCCCAATCCCATCTTGTTTCATTTATTCTTTTTCTACCCCCAAACCTCCCACGTTGCATTTCCCCTTCCTCATATCAGGGAGATCATATGATAGTTGTCTTTCTCCGATTGACTTATTTCGCTAAGCATAATACCCTCTAGTTCCATCCACATTGTCGCAAATGGCAAGATTTCATTTCTTTTGATGGCTGCATAGTATTTCATTGTTTATATATACCACATCTTCTTTATCCATTCATCTGTTGATGGACATCTAGGTTCTTTCCATAGTTTGGCTATTGTGGACATTGCTGCTGTAAACATTCAGGTGCACGTCCCCCTTCGGATCCCTACGTTTATATCTTTAGGGTAAATACCCAGTAGTGCAATTGCTGGGTCGTAGGGTAGCTCTACTTTTAACTTTTTGAGGAACCTCCATTCTGTTTTCCAAAGTGGATGCACTGGCTTGCATTCGCACCAACAGTGGAGGACGGTTCCCTTTTCTCTGCATCCTCGCCAGCATCTGTCATTTCCTGACTTGTTAATTTTAACCCTTCTGACTGGTGTGAGGTGGTATCTCATTGTGGTTTTGATTTGTGTTTTCCTGATGCCGAGTGATGTGGATCACTTAAGAAAGAAGATTTATAAGAAGTGTTCAGTGAAGGAAAAGGACGGTGGAGAGGAGAGGCCAGAGTGAAGTTTGTAGAAGAGCAGAGTCGAGGCAATGCAAGGATAGGTGTCAAGTGACGAGGAGGGTAAGTGCGATTTACTGGCTGGAACAGAGACATCTTGCCTGTGCAGCAAGGCAAAGGGATGTTGATCGAGGAAGTGCCATTTGGTAATGAGCCTTAAACTCGTGATGAGAGGCTCTAATTTAAACCAGTGGAAAACTTGCAACTTGGATCTGTGGAATGATTCAGTGGGGGCTGTTGGTAAGTTTCTGAGTGAAGAATGATGTCATTAAAGAGGACATGAAAAAGATCACTCTTAGTCTCTAAAATCTGGAGGAAAGGAGCCCAAAGGAACTTGAGGAGTCCACCATGGGGGACAATGGACCATGACTTGGGTCAGGGATTAGCAAGGGAAAGGTTCAAAGCAGTGCATGTGGGGAAAGAACCACTGTGAGAGAGCAAATTCAGGATTAGAGGTGAGGCGGAGAAATATTTTGGTTGAAGGGAAGCCTGAGGTAACAAGTTGAAAGAATGTGAGGGAAGGAACGCCACCGACAGCAGCGGAGGAAGTAGGAGGGCAGGGGGCTGCTGCAGGAAGGAATGCTCTCTGCTGTAGAACGTGACATGCGATAGCTTTCTGAGGGGTCAGAGTTGGCAGACAGTTGTGGTGTATGAATCCAGTTGTTGATGTTTAGAGACCATGTTTAAATTCTCTGTGGATTATATAAGAGAATTCGCAGGAGGTTGTTTATTTGGGTGTTGACTGATGGTGGTTTGGCCCACAAGCGTGTCATGTAGCAGTTGGTGGTTTCTTCCAGAGAGTCAATTCCTGGGGGCTGGGAGGCACACTTGGAGAATTGTAAGGACCACAATATGAGAGCACGGCGGGGGTGGGGGGGCAGGGGGATGTAGGTGAAACTGGAAAAAGGAAGATTAACACAGAGAGAGTGTAGATACTAATGTCCAGAGGTTTAGTGTTACTCAATGAGTACTGAGGAATCAGTGATGGTTTTTCAAGTCAGGGAATGACATGGTCAAATGTACATGTTAGAAAAACCTGGGGCGCATGGGTGGCTCAGTGGGTTAAGCCTTTGCCTTCAGCTCAGGTCATGATTTCAGGGTCCTGGGATGGAGCCCCATGTCAGGCTCCCTGCTCAGTGGGGAGTCTGCTTGATTCATTCATTCTCTCTCTCTCTCTCTCGTCTGCCTCTGCCTCACCCCCTGCTCATGGGCTCGAGCTCTGTCTCTCGGTTTTTCTCAAATAAATAAATAAAATATTTAATTAAGAAAAGGAAAGGAAAGAAAAGAGAAGAGAGGAATAAACCCCGCTGGCATCGGTAAGGATGGCAGATTGAAAGGAGATAGTAAAAGCAAGACCACTACCTAGAAGGGGATTATTTAAAGAATGGCCAGAAATCCCATTTGCCAGGAAATACTAGTTAAGAGAACACCAGGTTTGGGACAAGTCAACAACATGGGCTAAATTCCCATGATTTTTAGACTTAGTGCTATGCTATATATTGTACAGTTCAGAATACTTAGGGAGGGTCATAAGACAGTTAGGGATTAATTTACTCTAGAAATTGCAAAGAAAGCAAAAAACCATTTGAGTGAAAAGAACCTTAAATGGAGAGGGGATCAAGAGTATTTTGAGTTAAGACATATATTCTGGGAACTGCCTGCCTGGCTCAGGGTTCAGTCAGAGAAGCAGAGACACTTGGATGTGTATGTATGTACAAAGAGAACTGGTTTCTACAACTGCAGGGGCCGGCCAAGCAAGCCTGATGCCTGTCAGACAGGCGGGGGGAAAGAGAAGGTCAGGAGCCATCTGGGAATCCATGAACTTGAGCCTGAGCTGAAGCTGGGAGTCTCCGAGCTTCGAGAAAGGGCCAAGTCACTCTTGAAAGGGCTTCTCCTGGTCTCAGTCAGACCCAGCCACGATGATAGCCCTTTTTGATTAACTCAAAATCAGCTGACTTGGGACTTTAATTATATCTGCATAATCCCTCGGTGGCAGAACCTAGATTAGTGCTTGATTGAATAATGATGTGTGCACACTATAAAACGGCCCCTGTCTGCTTGCTTCTTCCAGCTCTCATGATGAATACCCTTTGTAACCCACCCGATCCAGAACCACGTTAGACGGGGAATTTGTACGGAGAGTTCAGACTAGCTACCCTGACAGATCACAAAGCCATGAGCTGTCATTCTAAGGCAACTTTTCAGGTGGAGAAGACTATTCTCGAGACAGTGAGAGCTGGAAATGCAAATTATATTCCTTCTGCTTTTAACAGCCACGAGGCTTCCGTGTCTCCATGCAGTATTGCCGGACTTCACTGCTATTCAAGGAGAATGTTTTCTTTCAGAAAATGTTAGCATTTTTGTTCCATTTTCTTCTGTGTTAAATAATGTACACATTCATTTTAATAAAGTAGAGTAAATATCTATAACTCAAATAAGGAATATTCATATTTTGAAGCCAAACTTAAAATCAGGACACCTGACTTTCCAAGAAAAGTCAAAAGACTTCTGTTTTCTTCCATGGCTTAGCTTCTAATTAGTTTAGTCTCCTTGGCCAAATCCTTTACCCCAAAACCCACCCCTGAGTTTTCTCATGGGTATCATGAGGTAGCTGACTCTAAGGTCTTTTAAGATCTAGAAGTCTATCGGCCACATTCATAAAACAAATAATAGTTTCTTAAAAATTGTCTGTTTGATATTATTGACAAAATTGCTAATAAAGAAGTCAACTCAAATAATCCAAAATCTCCTACTAAGTTAGCAGCGTTATCTATTGTTTTTTATGTCTGTAACATTCTAGAAATCTGTATTTCATCACGGACTTATCAATCTCCTACAAGTTAATCTCCTTAGGGCAGTTTCAGGATGCTTCCAACCTCACAGGATGGGAAATGTGAACTATAGTGGGTTCTCTCTGTCAAGACGGAGCTGACAGACATTATACATCATGTAACAGCTACAGGGTAAGAGAAGCCCATCATGGCAGTTCCTAAGTTCTAGACTACTATGCATCACAGACCTGATCATTGCCTGGCATACAGACGTGAAGACCATTTACTGTTTATTGTAATGACATTCTGGGATGAACTTTTCCTGATTTGTTTCAGGATCACAATACTACAAATTCATCAGCATTATTTCCCTGGAGAGAATGAAGACGGCTGAATAAAGCTTCACAGCCCTGATTTCCCTTTGCATGAATAATTTTTTTCCCCCCCTTGGAGGCTATCTGTCCATCAGGGATTATGATCATCACTATGTTCCCAGGATGGGGTCTCCGGACAGGCTTTTCTGAGAACAATCAAAGATCTGAGGGTTCTGAGGCAAATTCTATCAAACTGTTACTCCCACTTTCAATGGGAAGAAACATGAATGAGCCCCCAAATAGTGTTAATTTCTCATTCTTTTCAAAAGCGATCTTTTTGTTTTGTTTTGTTTTCTGACAAAGAAAATGAATGTAAAATACCACATCAGGCAACCTATTAAAGACCTCTAAAGATTAAGACAATGTAACCCAGGAGACAGCAGGAGACTGATGGAGGAAGAGAAAGAAGGGAGGGGCGGGGTCCAGGACTGCCTTCTACTCAGTAGACCCCCACCCGCTCTCCGAAATCTGCATATTGCTACCTTCAGGCAGACAGGACTTCTTATTGGAGAATTGGAAATAGATACACAGTCCTCGCCTTACATTTCTAGAGCAATTCATTCACTCAACAAATACTGCGCCTGTATAACTGGGAAATAGCCGTGAATCCAGGAACATATCTTGTAGTTGATTCTCTTATACTCTGCCTTTTCTCAGGCCCTGCATGATTTGAGTAGGAATAGATATTGGAAATATGAGATATTTTTGCCTCCTAGCATAAAATCAGAATCTGAACTCAAAGAAAACACAAAATCTGATTACCCTGATGCTTTTATTTATTTTTTTATTTTCGTAGAAGAAACTAATGCTTATTATTTCTTTCTAGACTTATCTCCAGTCAGGCATTTTACAATTTGTCCAAAATTATACTTGGCTGGGAAAAAACAAAAACAAAAACAAAGGATGTCTGGGTGGCTCACTTGGTTAAGCATCTGCCTTCGTTCAGGTCATGATCCTGGGGTCCTAGAATGGAGTTTTGCATCCGGCTCCTTGCTCAGCGGGGAGTCTGTGTCTCTCCGCCCCCCTGCCCCACCCCCACCCTCTTATGCTCTCTCTCTCTCTCTCTCTCTGACAAAAGAATAAATAAAACCTAAAGTGAACAAACAATCAAAAAACCCCACAAAACAAAAAGAATCTTTGCATAGGTAGCCAGCAAACCTTGTTTACTTGTTCATATAGGTAACAAGCAAAGCCTTCAAGCAGAATGCATTAATGGTGTGATTTCTTGATGTCAAAATTTGTGCAGCAGTAATTTCCCTTTGGCCTTCAAGAATTGAATCTGTTTAAAAGGGTATAACTACCTTAGAAGAAGCCTTGTCTTTTAAATAGGTAGACTTAAATATTTACAGATGAAATACTGTGATGACTGGCATTTTCATCAAAATAGCTTTGGGGCAGAGAAGGTATGTGAGGGTCCAGATGAAACAGGATTAGCCAGGAGTTGATCGTTATGAAAACTCGGTGATAAAAAACATGGCATTCCTTTTACAATTTCATTTACTTTAGATCTGTTTGAAAATGCCCATAGTAAAACACTTTTTAAACTATCGTATGTTGTAATACATAGATTACATATAATAACGCATGACGTATGATATACAATATGTCTAATATGTAACATATAGACTATTGCATGACTTTCTTGAGTGCCTGGAATCAGAATGTGAATGACAGATGAATTCAATCTACAGAGTAAAAACACTCCCTGCCACAATAATCCTTCAACAGTGTTTTCAACCCTCTGAATGAACACACCGGTGCGATTTTAAGAGTCAGATCAATGGTCTTTATAACAGTATGTCATGTGTGAGAGCCTTGAGGGTGATCGTCTTGAAAAAAATTGGAGAACTAAAAAAAGACAAAGGGAAAAGGAGAAAGGAAAGAAATACCTGTAAGATCTCAGCTGTTTAACTAATTTGAGAAGAAAATAAACAAAAGTATTTCAAGAGCCAAGCTGAACATTTGGTGTCCATGTAGAAATGAAAACACTCTGTGAATTGAGATCGTAGATACAAGACAAACAATGTTACTTACCAAATGGAAAATTGGGACTGTGAGTTGTCACTCTGCAGGTTTTGTGAGTGCTCTTCCTTGATGAACTCACAGGCCATATGTTTAATAAAAGTATTTATGTCAAGTGATTCCATAAACCCAGAGTATATGAAGAACCGTGGCTGAGGAGACAGCGTCTGTACAATAACACATACCTGATTGGAAAGTTTCAGTAATAATCAGTGCTGATGTTTTAGAACATCTGGACTTCTGGTATCTTGCATTCATTCAACAAATATTTACTGGATCCTGACTATGCTCCACACACTGTTTTGGGAGCTAGAAAAACAGAAACAACTAAGCAAAGTTTTTGCCCTGTCCTGAAGCTTTTATTCTAATGGAAAAGATCAGACAATAAACATAATAAAAGTTAGAGTTGGAAGTGTTACAGAAGCAGAAACAGGCAGTCGGGAGTACAGGAGTTGGAGGGAAGGATGTGGTCATTTTTTGAAAAGGTACTCCAGTAGGAGCTCAGCGAAGGAGAGAGGTATGAGGAAGCCACACAGAAGTGTGCTGGGGGGAAGGATTCCCAGTGGAGTGCAGCAAGTACAAAGGCCCTGAGGTCTGGGGTGTTAGAGAATCACCAAGGAGGCTAGTGTGCCTGGGTCCGGGTGAGCACAGGGAAGGAGTGGGAGACAAGGGGGAGATGAGACCATGACACAGCTCTGACAAGGTCCCTCCCTTGCTTACGGGGATCTCTGCAGTAAGGACTGCCCGTATGGGTGGTCATGGGCTGGTAGAAAATGATGACGCTTCTGTGCTCCTGTCTTGGTTGCTGGTGGGGGCCACTGAGAAAAGACCAGGAGCTCCCTGGAGGGCTGGGGTGGGCCCTACTGAACCAGCAGCAGGAGGCTCTCAGTGCAGCCCCCTCCCCCACCGCGGAGCAGTGACAGCTTTCTTGAAGAGAGATCTGAGCAGCTCACATCCTTTCAGACATAAGCAGAGGCTAATTTCAGCAAATAAAATAAAATGTCCAAGCTAACAGAGTAGCTCCAAATTCAAGTCACACTGAAAGCTCCACCTCTCCCTTGGCTAAGGCCTGCTTTAGGCTTGCAGGCCTTCAGGGGAGGAGATGAGGGAACACAGCTGGCTTCTCTCTCCTTTGCCTACCTCAGCCTGAGGGGAGAAGGGGTTAGAAGAAAGAAGTGTCCATTCCAGTGGAATTGGGGACCCTTAGGTCTAGCGAGCATTCAGCACTGATGGTCTCAGAAGCAGGGAGAATGAGGCACCTGCCTCAGGCAGAGATTTTAAGGAGGCATCCAGAAACTCAATAATCAAGATAAATATTTTAACAGAATTTTTTTTAAAAAAATTAATTTTTTGTTTATTTATTTTTATTAATTTGAGAGAGACAAAGAGAGAGAGAGAGAGAGCACAAACAGGGGGACCCATAGAGGGAGCAGCAGAGGGAGAGGGAGAAGCAGACACCCCCCCCCCCCCCCCCCGGAGCAGGGAGCCGGATGTGGGCTTGATCCCAGGAACCTGGAATCATGACCTGAGCAGAAGGCGGGCGCTTAACCGACTGAGCCACCCAGGCACCTCCAGAATGTTTTAAACAAAAAGTAATGCAAGCACCCTAGGGTGAGTTGCTATCACATTTTCCCCAGGCGGCCTAGGAGCTGTTGAGGCTTATCATTACCGTCTCTAATCATGGGAAATGATGCGTAGCTCTGCAAATCAGCCTTGCCTGCCAATCCAGACTTCTGTGAGCAAGGCCTTCCTTACCTTGGCAACCTGACGTGCCTCTCATTCCTCAGGATCCAACTTAAGGATCTCCCACTCATCGAAGCCTTCCTTGACTACGGTTACACACTAAATGTGTATATTTCCTGAAGTTCCCAGGTTGAAGCTCTAACTTCCAAAGTGAGGGCTTTAGGACGTGCGGCCTTCGAAAGGTGATTAGGTCACGAGACTGGCACCCTCCTTCATGGGTGGGATTAGTGCCTTTGTGAGAAAAGACCTGAGAGAGCTTACTTCTACCTCCCCACCACAGAAGGAAACCGAGAAGAAAGCCATCACCAGACGCCAGATCGGCTGGCACTCTTCACTTCCCGGCTGTGGTGTTTTGTTATAGGCGCAGAGCTAAGATGGCGCCCCCACCCGGAAGGATTTCTGCGTCTTCCGGTGTGCAGCCCTTGTACCTCCCATAACCTCTCGGAGATACTTTCTCAGTCTTGGCAAACGGTGATCTCCTCTCAATCGCGAACACCTTACCTGCGTTTCCTAGTGCCCGGCAGAGGACCAGGCTCTTCACAGATCCCTTAGATTTTTCTGGCAGCAACCCTTTCCACATCACTGTTTCTTCTTTGGAACTAAGTAAACTCTTTCACTGTATCGATGTATCATAGTTTGTTAAAAGTCACCTTAAGGCGGTTAATTAAGTTTTAATATCTTTTGCTATAAAAATAATGCTGCTATCAGTCTTGACGTATCCACATCCCTTTGTACTTGAATTGGGTTTTTGATCGAGAATCCAGAGACAAGGAAGAATCACATTCGAGATTCTGTTCAAGCTTTATGTTTTGCTAAGAGATCGTAAGCTTTTAAATATTCACTATAAAGCACTCTTCTTAACTTTTCTTTCTTTCTTTTTTTTTTTTTTTTTTTTTGGCACATTCCTAACTCAGAACTCATTGCTTAAATCCCCAAATAGCTTCGACATATACAAATAAACTGAATGTCCCCTGCATCTCTCTTTATCCAGTTTTTTGATGAGGACAGACTACAAACCTCAGCATAAGATCAATGAAAGAAAGAAATGAAGAGAAAGCACAAAGTTCCACGACTTCGTGACGCCAAGGTGTTCCTGTTGAGCGGCTCTTCTGGGACAGAGCAACTGATGGAGCTTCCTCAGAGCTGCGTCTCAGATTTAAGAAGATGGAAGCACATGAAAACAATTACATAGAAAAAAAAAATCAAGAAAAGTTAAAAGAATTTTTAGGATAACAAAATGTAACAAAAACACAAGTTTAGAAACATCTTTGAAATTCAAACTAGATTTCTTGTTATTTTGGAGTGGTTGAAGGCAGATGGGAAGAACTATCCATGTCAGACACCAACAAATCACAACCCCCCCAATTCTGTCGCTGTTTTGTAAGGGATAGTGTGTGTGTGTGTGTGTGTGTGTGTGTGTGTGTGTGTTTAAGAATACGGTGTTCAAGGGGCACCGGGGTGACTCAGTGGGTTAAAGCCTCTGCCTTTGGCTCAGGTCATGATCCCAGGGTCCTGGGATCCAGCCCTGCATCAGGTTCTCTGCTCAGCGGGGAGCCTGCTTCCCTTCCTCTCCCTGTCTGCCTCTCTGCCTACTTGTGATCTCTGTCTGTCAAATAAATAAATAAAATCTTAAAAAGAAAAAAAAGAATACAGTGTTCAAAAAGAAAAAAAACAGATTAACCATTTATAAACAGATCTTCCCAAGTTTTAAGAATTTTCTGACAAATACCTGATGGCATCTCAGAATCTCAAAGTCCCCAAGAACACACTGATTAGCTGAAGGCTGACCTCAGAGGCGACTCATTCATTAGGCCCAGTGTTTCCGATGCTTTTGGCAAATGGATGAAAATGAACGTTGGAACTCTCGTTCAGCCCTCCTCTGGGAATTCGCCCCTCCGTGGACTTACCCCTCAGAAGACTGAGGTCTACAAGGTCTTCAGTAGGAAAACCCAGGACCGTCAGAAAGGCAAATCTCATAGGCAAGATGTGGCCCGGCAGGCAACTCATGATCATGAGAAAGAAACAGAGGTAAAGGAACGGTCTGTTTTTGACATTCCTATATTTACAGAGGAATTCCTGAGCCACAGCAAAGCTCCGGAGGCAGAGCTCCACCAGCTCCGAAAATCCAACGTGGAGTTCCAGGAGAGGAATGCAGCCCTGCAGAAGCACGTGGAGAGCATGTGCACCGCGGTGGAGAAGCCGGAGGTGGATTTGATCCAGGAGCGGAGCTGCCACACCGTCCTACAGCAGCACCTGGAGACCCTGTGGCAGGTTGACCAGCAGCTTTGCCAGCATGCCCTTGCCTGGTAATGTCACCCTTACCTGGGCACTTCTGGGATGGGGGAGGGAGCAGGTGCTGTCTTGTGTTGGTATCAGTGGAGTGAGGTCTCCCCACCTGGAAGAAAATCAATAGAATAAGGGTTTTTTTTTCTGCTCAGAGGTTGCTGTGGGTCTTGTAACAGTATCTCAGTATTGGCTACAGTCATCCAAAATCTCAGGCTCTCCGGCCATTTACATTTTTCTCCAATTATATTTTCATGTAACTTACTTTCCTTTCTATTAGGCTTAATTTGATATTCAGAATAATGGAAGCTGAGTAATAAATCCCGAGTAGAGCATTTTTCTTAAAAACAAACAAACAAACTCACCGAGGAAGACTCACCTTCGGGGATCACTCACTGATTTTTCTCTAGTTTCCGACGATGCCAAGTAAAGGGGTCAGGTGGACTGCTGGGTTTCACCTGGAAGAAAAATTTCTCCCTGAAGCATCACCTTCCCCTCCCCGCCCCGCCCCCCCCCTCACCCTCTTCAGATGCACAAACATAGTCTAATGGGCTTATTCTACTCTACTTAACCTAACTCTTCATCATGAGCCATGGTGACATCAAGAAAGCCGCTACACTCCTTTATGGGCAAGGCACCCCAAAGCCCAGAGGTCCTCAGCTGGAGGCGTGGCTGGGAGCCTGTTTGCACGTGAGGACACGTCACTTGGGCTCATCCATGGGTGCTCCTGGACTGGGCCCCTTTCCCTGGGAAGATGCAGAATAGATTCCTGCCTTCTTCCTGCTTCTTTTATCATTTCTCTCGCACCCTCATTTTGTCTTTTGGTGACCTCTGACTCCAGCCTCTCCAGTCTGACACACTGGACCAAATATTCGCTTGGCAGTCAAACAGATTAAGAATTAATCTGGCTCTGCACTGAGATGGTATGTGATCCTGGACACATAATTACATTGCCTAGGAGAGTTCCTTCCTATTTCTTCTTGTCCTACCTGAAACCCAAAGAAGCCCCCGCAAAAAACAAAACAAAACAAAACAAAACCAAAAAACCCCTAAAGCTTGCATATTCATAAGGATAGTCCAAATGCTATATAAGACACTCATACAGAGACTACCTGCCAGGCAATGCAGGAACAAAAATAGGAAGGATATTTTTGTTGCATATATTTTTAAGCTTCTAGTGTTTGAACCATATAAATATATTACCCATTCAACAAAGGTGTAATAAAAAATAAATAAGAAATACATCTCCAGGAAAAAATTACCTCGTGTAAATCAGATCTTTCCCATAGATAAACACTCATAGGTTTATTTTGTTTCATGTTGACTGGTCTTGACAAATGAGTTTTTTTCTTAAAATGGCCATAAATATTAAATATGATCAATTATACCTGCATTATAGTATAAGGCAATACATACAAACTGTATTACTTCTGTTCTCCTTTCTTATTCCATCCACTGAGTCACAAAAATCTCCTGAGTGAAACGTTAACATTTGTAAAGCACTTTGAAGTTTGGAAAGGCCTTCATATGCCCGGTCTGATTAAGATCTTTCAGCCACAGAAGCAGCCAGAGCAGGCCCAATTCTTCGCATCCCAGCCGAGGAAATGAGTTCTGATTTATTCAAGGCCACAGAACAAACAAGCGGTGGAAGTGGGATTTGAATCCAGTTCTCCTGGCTCGGCATGGATGCCATGATGTTTCCTCCAATTTCGGGGCAGAATTCATACGTGAAATGCTTAAATTTAGCTTGAGAGACTGGAAAGAGAAAAGTAAGACTTAAATGACTATTCTGTTGACGACACCATCGTAATTTAAACATGCTGCATTTTACACTTCGCAGCTTCCATGTCTCTATTCTTAGACGTCCAGGAGGTTGCCCAAGAGTGCTGGACACCGTCTCCGACTCCAAAATGTGTAGTAGCATGTCCCTCCTTTGGAAAGGAGTTCAGAGCAGAGAGCTGGAATTAGTTGGTCGGGATGCAAAAAGAAAAGCCAACTTTCTCTTACTCTGCAGAGCGTGATGAGCTAGGATTAATACCCTAAGACAGGAAGACATGCAGCGTAGCACCCTCAGAAAGACTATGCCTACATGTTTGGTTTCATTTAAGGGAAAATGGTAAATTGGACTTCTATGTGTGTAACAGATTATGAAAAAATGTACAGAAAAGGAAAATTTCACCGAGTTTTTTTTTTTTCCACTCCCACAAGCAATTCTCTTTTTAGCAGCCACTAGAGAAAGCTAAACCCTTATTTTTATCTTTTCACTGTTCACTGTTCCATTTTGTCTTGTCATCATCTTTTGGTTGAATACAATGGAGTTTTCCAGTGAGGGAGTCTTTTGTTATGTATAAATCTAATTGCAGAGATTAAACACACGTACGCACACCTACACACACGTACACACGAGCTATTTATTATGCCACGTGGCAGTTATTAAAGGATTTTGAAATCAGAAAGCCTGGCTCAAGCCCTATGTGGTACTCCCTACCTGTGAAACTTTGGGCAACTAACTCAAACTTTCTTTTTTTTTTTTTTTTTTTTAAAGATTTTATTTATTTATTTGACAGACAGAGGTCACAAGTAAGCAGAGAGGCAGGCGGAGAGAGAGGAGGAAGCAGGCTCTTTGCTGAGCAGAGAGCCCGATGTGGGGCTTGATCCCAGGACCCCGGGACCATGACCCGAGCCGAAGGCAGAGGCTTTAACCCACTGAGCCACCCAGGCACCCCTAACTCAAACTTTCTGAAGACTCACTTCCTATCTTAGAATCATGGGGACAATCAAGAAAGATAATGAGTTTAAAGTAAAAGCATACTTCTTTTTTTATTTTTTAAGATTTTATTTATTCATTTGACAGAAAGAGAGATCACAAGTAGGCAGAGAGAGAGAGGAAGGAAGAGAGCTCTCCACTAAGCAGAGAGCCCGATGTGGGGCTCGATCCCAGGTTCCCGAGACCATGACCTGAGCCAAAGGCAGAGTCTTTAACCCACTGAGCCACCCAGGTGCCCCAGCAAAAGCATACTTTTTGAAATAAAGCATTCCTTGGTTCCTAATCCATTCAAGGGATACTTAGCTCCTCTGCTGGGCCAGCTCTGAAGCCAGCCCTGAAGCCAGCCCTGGAGATGTAGCAGGAACCAGTCAGCAACCCCAGCCCTAGGAAGCTTACGTTCTCTGAGGGGAGACAGACGATAACAAATAAGATAAAATTTTGGAGTAGCCATAAAAATATTGGGGTGAGAGGAGAGAATGTTAGGTGCAATTTTAAGCAGATTGTTTAGGGAAGGCTATGGTAAGAAAGAATAAGTTTAATAAATATTAGTTAAAATTATTATATTTATATTATATATAATATAATTGTATATTCATATATTTTTAACATAAATATGTATTCATGAATATATTTATATAAATTTACATATTTATATAGTTATATATTTTAATATAATTGTATAATAATATAATTATTATATTATATATCATATAACATATCATATTTGTAATTGTCTGTGAGTAGACCAACTAATCTCACACCACGATGGCCAACGTAGAAGGTAATCATACACACATGTTCAGGGAGGTCACACTCACCCTGCTTCTCTGAAAATAGTATAATATCCTAGAACTTTTCTATGGCCCCCTGTTATTAAACTCTTGGTTTATATATACTTTTATAATATATCTGGTATAGAGGTTATGGTCATGTTAGGATCAAAACCAGTCTGAAGCTATCAAAATAAATATAAGGTAGATCTACTCCTTTTTTACAAAAAATGCTTTCTGTAGGGGGTGAAGTTCCCTTCGAAGCATTTGTCACACCCAGAGAAAACAGGCCTCTGTGCCCTTGGTGACTTTCAGAAAATAGAGTGTTTCTCCAGATCCCTTCTGTGATGATGACCCCACTTAGCTCTTCCCTTTATTTCGTACCTTCTGGTGTTTCTCTTTCTCCTTTTCCCCTTCTCCTTTGCCTTCTCTCAGAGTCCTCCTGCGGGCTCTCTCCTTCTTTTTTCAGCCCTCCTCTCCCTGCAAGTTCCTTGGAGAAGAGAAGGCATTGTATCACCAAGAGAGAACATCTCAGACTAGGGAGAATAGGAATCCCTCTTATTCAAGCTGCCCTGGGCAAAGCTTGGCTCAAATCTCCAATGGCAAAGAAGGAAAAATGGCGCCGTGCGACCACCGTGTGGCCCCAGGTACCCTGACCTCTCTGAATCTGTTTCCTCAGTGGAACACAGCTAGATCTTGTGCTTAAGGCCTGTTTTATGGCATTGCAAGGCCGCAGCTGCTGAGTGGTGTAAATTAATGAAGTCTTGAAGGATTATACGGTCATCTCATTCCATGTTCCAAAAATACATTAGTAACTTTCTTTTTAAAGTGTGTGGTGTACCACAGGCCCTAAAATTGAGTTGTTATTACCTCTCTTGGCCCTGTTCTCAGCAGTTTTCTCTTTGGGCCGGATCCTTCCCTTTTGTCCTCCCCAGTGTCTCAGTCTAAAATGAGCTCTACTGGGGCACCTGGGGGGCTCAGTCCATGAAGCTTCTGCCTTCAGCTCGGGTCATGATCCCAGGGTCCTGGGATCCAGCCCCATGTCTGGCTCCCTGTTCAGTGGGCAGCCTGCCTCTCCCACTTCCTCTGCCTGCCACGGCCCCTGCTGGTACTTGCTTTCTCTCTCAAATATAAAAAAATACAATAAAATCTAAAAAAAAAAAAAGTTAAAAAAATTTAAAAATGAACTTTACCTTTTCTGGTGTCTTTGGGTCCTTTCTTCCTGCTCTAAACACCTGTGCCTGGGTCTGGGCTTGTGTCCACTGAGCGTTGTCTTTCATGGCCAGGTGTTGAGAGAGTCAGGGGAGGAACGTAGGCTGGACCTGGGCCGGGGGGGGGGGGGGGGCTCCTTTACCACACCATATGGCCTCCAAGGACTGGCATTTGATTTTCTCTTAATTGAAATTCTTGTAGAAGATCATTGACAATAGCATTAGCAGTCACTAGCTCTTTTCATTGTCTGAATAATCCTGGTCTGTTTTTTGTGCAGATGTTGTCTTGCTCCCGGGGCAGCTGTGAGTTGTGAACTCCTCATCAGTGACGTGGACATTACCCAAGTAGTAATCAACACAGAAACTTTAGAAAATTACCAACAGATTACAGCTTCTGTCTGCCAGCACTTTCAATGCCAGCTAGCTGGGGGCTTTTTTTGTTTGGGTTTGTTTTGTGTGTGTGTGCTTCTGTGGGGTTTTTTGGTACTGGAGCAGGTTGTGATTTATAGGAAGCCTTTGTGGAGGCGAATGAACATACGGGGCTCGCACCCAATTAACAAGCTTGGACAAACGAGGGTACGTACCCGATGTATTTGCAAGGATCAACAACAACCGAGAAAACTAGGGATCCTTTTCTTCCTTTCTCTTACCTTAATAATCTGGGACAAATTTAGTACAACCCCATCGTAGTGCTCTGTGTTGTGAGGATTGCCAAAGAAGTAGGGGACACATCCTAGCGATCAAGGGCCGATGTAAGGAGGTTGGATCACAATATGACCATAGAATGAGTCATTTACCAGGATAGAAAATAATAATAATAGAACTGCAAGTTTCTATTCACATAAGCTTCTACCTACTTTGAAATCCAAAGGATAGGAGTGACAGACCATCTCACATGCAAAAGGAAATATCTTCCTTTTACCCCGGTTTCTGCTACGCACGCTCTGTTACCCACCCAAGAGCCCCTTCAGCTGGCTCTCAATGACTGCTATCACCTATATTTTATAGGTTCCCCAAAGAATTTCTCCTTCTGTGAGGCCACGTCACTCAACCATGATCCTACACAATTAAAATAATGATATGGAAAACCAGGAAGAGCGTTGCAGGGTAAAACAGCTCCTGGCAAATCCCTAGAGCTTTCTGCTGTCCAAGGGCTCCAGACCTGGGCTTTTCCCCTGCGGTCTCTGCCCACCTTCTCCCTCAGGCCGACTGCTACTTTTTTTTTTTTTTTTCCTTTTTTTAAAGAAGTAACACTATTGCTACTTAAACAGCTGTACGATATCTTCTCTAGTCTGACCTATGTCCTTCCTTTGGGATGCGTGTTTCAGCTGTTTCCAAAAAACTCAGTCTCCTGTGAAGCATGAATTTTTAATAATTGAGATGATTTTAATGATTTAATTATTTAGATCCGTTTTAGCTGATTTTAGCTGAATGATGTGTCCTGGTAATAATGTGAATTTAGATTTAACAGGTCAACTTTTATTTCAACCCTATGGAGTTTGGAAAGAGCCCTAGAACCCAACAAGGAACCAAATGTCTCAAGAAGTCTGGCAAGTTCTTCCATTTCCATTTTCCCTTCTGTCAGCAGGATGCCATTTAGGGCCACCATAGCTTCCCTATCGCACAAGTTTCAGAAACATGGTTCATCTCATGGTTCGGCAAAGGCAGCCTGTCTATAATCAGACGAGGGGTGGGAAAATTAAATGATCTTTAAAATCCCTTTGAGCGAAAATTTAATTATGATGTCAGTGTGGTACTCCAATTTTTCTCTAAAATTTCCTCACATTTGCTTTTAAAATATCATTTTACCAATTTTTTTTTAACATATGTTCTGGACTAAATTTGGTTTAAAAATATTTTGAATTTACGTTCATGTGCTACTTTTAAGAAAATGAAATAGTAAATATTAAAAAAAATTGAGTTTTAAAACTTCATGAACCACTCAAAAATCAAAATCCTGTAACTCATAATAGTATGTCATAGAGAGGATCTACCCAGTGATTTTTTTCCTTTTTTAATTTTATATTTTTATTTAAATTCGAATGATTAACATGCAACGTATTATTGGTTTCAGAGGTAGAGGTCAGTGCTTCACCCAGTGTTCATTACATCAGTGCCCTCTTTAATGTCCGTCACCCAGTTACCCCATCCCCCACCTCCTCTCCAATGACCCTCAGTTTGTTTCCCATGATTAAGAGTCTCTTATGGTTTGTCTCCCTCTCTGATTTTGTCTTGTTTTATTTTTACCTCCCTTCCATTATGATCCTCTTGTTTCTTAAATTCCACATAACAGCAAGATCATAGGATAATTTTCTTTCTCTGATTGGCTGATTTTACTTAGCATAATGCCCTGGTTCTAAATACGTCATTGCAAAAGGCAAGATTTCATTTTTTGACTGCTGAGTAGTATTCTATTGGATATAGATATCCTACCTTTTTGATCCGTTCATCTGTCCATGGACATCTGGGCTCTTTCCGTAGTTTGGCTGTTGTGGACATTGTCACTATAAACATTGGGATGCCTGTGCCCCTTTGGATCACTACATCTGTATCTTTGGGGTAAATATCCTGTAGTGCAATTGCTGGGTCATAAGGTAGCTCTATTTTCAACTTTTTGAGGAACCTCCATACTGTTTTCCAGAGTGGCTGCACCAGCTTGCATTCCCACCAGCAGTGTAAGAAGGTATCTCTGTATCCTCGCCAACATCTTTCATTTTCTGACTTGTTAATTTTAGCCATTCTGACCAGTGTGAAGTGGTATCTCATTGTGGTTTTGATTCGTATCTCCCTGATGCCAAATGATCCGGAGCATTTTTTATTGTGTGTATTGGCCATTTCTATGTCTTCTTTGGAGAAATGTCTGTTTCACCTTCTGCCTGTCTCTTTTTTGGATTATTTATTCTTTGAGTGTTGAGTTTGATAAGTCCTTTATAGATTTTGGATACTAATCCTTTATCTGATAAAGCAGCTGAGGAATGAGTAGACAAAACCAAAGGACAACCCACAGAATGGGGGAAGATATCTATACAGTGATTTTAAATTGAGATTGCTAACAAAGTTAAATAGCTTACTGGAGGTCAAATACTGTTGCTTTCCATTGTAATTCATATGGAATATTCTCAGGGCATAAACATCACCATAAATACCATGTACTCTGGAGTGGCTTTCCCTAGGAGGATCATTGGTCTTGGAACCCAAATAAGGGAGTTTAATGACTAAATCATTAACAAGAAACCCTTGATGAAATGATTCTCCCTGTTAGGTGGTCCTAATAGTGTTAGAATCCAGTTCTTTTCCTTTAGTTAGTAGCATATTTATGTCAAATCAATATACCTCATATCAAACCAAAAGGACACAGAGACGCTTCAAAGTTTATTAAAACCATGTTGACTGAAATCAAGTAGCTTTTCTTTACTTTGCAATTCCCAGATCAATATTATCTTACTGTGCCATGTACCAGGAAATCTACAAACTGAAAGTGTAGCTTTTCCTGCTATAAATTAAGCCCATTTCCTTATTGTTCCCAACCAATGCTTAATTATCACTCCCCTATTTCACAATCCATCCATAGAATTCAAGACTCTTTGGTCTGCCTCTACTTTTCCATTTCTAGAAAAGGACATTGTTTTAAAACATCCACCATTTTAATGACTCATCTGAAATCTACATCTAATTTGAGAAAGCTAGGTAGAACACTCTCTGTCATGCCTGACTGCTCACAATGTACCAGGCACTGTTCATGATACTGTGTGTAATTACCTCATTTAATCCTCACACCAACTCTAAGAGGTAGTTCTGTTATTCTCATTCTACAGGTGAGGAACCGGAGGCACAGAGAGGTTAAGTAGATGACCCAAGGTCACAATATTGGAAGTAAGCAGAGAAGAATGTGGGCTCTTAACCACTGTTTTACCCGACTCATCCTTACATTGAGCCTACTTGTTTGGTAGCCAACTTTCTAAACGCTGATGATCCCATATACCTAATTACCTTCAGAACATTCTTCTGGTAAGTAGAATTTTTGCAAGACTAAAAACTTGCTTGCTTATGGAACTCATTCAAGTCATCAGGGAAAGAAATTATGCTCTAAACATGTCTAGTCCAGTGCCCCCCAAACCCAGACTACTCCCACTCTACTTCTTCATTTGTTTGTTTTGCAATGGTACCTTTGATATTCAACTCCTCCTTCATAGTGAATACATTGAATTTCACTTTAATGACCAAATACTGTCTGTGCAGCATTTAAAAGTGAACTAAAAATGTAGAGATTACTATATAGAGAACTAGGGAAAATTTTAGACTGTACTGGTAGTTAAAAGTAAGGAAGAAAAAAGATAAAATGAAAAATATTGAAATGATATTTTGTTCTGAATTTTGTAGAAGACAGGTTAAAAATCTTCCTTAGGTACATTTTTTATAGGCCGTATTCGTGTCAACCATTACATGGTGTAAATAAATGTGTATTTTCAGATGACTGGGGCAAAGCTAATAACTTCAAAGCAACAGAAATAAAAACAAAGTGAAGCCACAGAACACTAAAACCCCAATTTCCAATAAGTCTAAATTTCAGTCCTTGATCTACCAAGGAGTGCCATTGGCCTTGCTACTGAGATTCAGTACATACAGATGACCTCTCCGTGTCACTGGTGTGCTTTCCATGGCTCCCTTCTACCCTATCACTTGACCGGGTTTCCACTCATCGAGCCATAGATGTTCTTGCAAAGGCCACTAAAGATAAAGGCTTTTATCACAGCTAATCTTTTCCCAAGGCAAATAGTATTCAGGGTGAAAAGAAAGTTCCTGGCTAATTTATGTTGCTTAGAAAACCAAAACAGATAAAGGAATCGCCTTTAAAAATCACCACCACACTGTAATATAATCAGGAACTGGGTAAATTCAACAATAGCAGGAAGTCAAATAGGCTGACCTTTCCCAAGTTGTTTTAAAACTGACATGTGAGTGGAAGTTACTGGTGTGGTTTTGTTGCAGCGTCTGTTTTCCTAAGGAATTTGGAATCTAAGCAGGGAAGCAGCCTGTTCTTCAGGAGTAGAATAAGAAAGAACACACCCATCCTTGGGGGGATGGGGGGCGATTATTCTAGCTGGAATCCAACTGCCCCAAAGATACAAATAAAATCACCAACCAGCAACTTAAACAAGAAGTATTATTTATCTCTTACTATGATCTGCACTGTTCCAAAGATGACAGAGCTCAAGTAGAGCCAGGATGCAAAGGGAATATTGGAATGCCCAGAGTGAAAAAAATGGTCTCTTCTCTCAAGAAGTTTACAGCCTAATTCAGGATTGTTGTATTTTAAATATGTTTGAAAGTATTTAATTTTCTTCATCATCATTTGTCATTTTTTAAATTATTTCTATAGTGTCAACATAAATTGTGATTCCTGAATTTTCTAACACGCTACCAAAATACTACAAAACTACAAACTACAAAATATGTTTTACATTGTGTTGTCTTTTCATATAAATACTTAACAAGTCACCAAGAAGTAGGGGCCATCGGCAAGCCACGTTTCTAGCTGGGTTTATAAAATATGGTTACTAGAATCCTGTCCCAGTGTGGTAAGTGTACTTAACCAATTTATACTTACATGTCAAAAAGTAATGCCCCCAAGTGAAACATGGCCAATACATTTCTAGCAACCAGTACTAGAAGCGGAACCCCATGGTCATTTATTTCTTGGATTGTATCTTCCCAGAATTGTGCTGTGTTTGAAATTTTCAACTTTAAACCCGCCATCGAAATATCTTCTATTGGTCTAGCTTTACTGCCCTTACTACCCCCGGAGTCCTCAGGGGTCTTGCTGATTTCCCATCATTTCTCATTTCTTCTGGATTCCTGTCCACGATTGCATGGTCCATAACCTTAAATCTCTCACACCACATTCCACATTCTTTTGTCCTTCTCACACACCTGTCCTCTCCAGCCTTGATCTTAGATCACTTCGTTATCTGTTTTATCTGTATCTGAGTTGGCAGAGAAAAATCTCATCACTGTGTTGAGGGCAGGGTTGCAAACTCGTATTTTTTAACCTAAGCTGTTCTACTCGTTCTTAGTTCTCTTACTCATTTCTGACAAAAATGCTGCCACACTTAGGATTCTCTTCAAGCCTTCCTTCTTTTCCCCAAAACTCACATCAGCGTATGACCTTGCCTCATTTTTCACATAAAAAATTGAAGCCATCAGGTTGACCCTTCTCAATTTCTCCTTACTGCAGCTCACCAATATTTGCAGGCTATCCTTTTTTTTTTTTTTCTAAGCTTTATTTATTTATTTGAGAGAGAGCGAGCAGGAGTGGGGTGAGAGGCAGAGAGAAAGAGAGGGAGAGAGAGATTCCCAAGGAGACTTCTTACTGAACATGGAATCCAATGTGGGCCTTGATCATGGGACCCCAAGCTGAAACCAAAAGTCAGAAGTTCAACTGACTGAGCCACCCAGGCGCCCGATGCAGGATGTGTTTCACTTTTCCAGCCCAGTATAAAAGCGACTTCTTTGCCTGGCCATCCTGGGTCATTCTCTCACAAGACACGTAGTCAGTCCTCTGTTTCCTGCTCTCTGGTCACATGATGAATATAATCACTATCAAAATTGATACTTTTTAGGGATAGATTTCAAATCTCCTGCTGTCTACTGAATAAGCATATTTTATTACTAAATTACTAAATAAATATACTAAAATAAATATATTTTAACTTCTAGCTCAGAAAATGTAGCCTGTAATACTTATAATACTTATGGGTTAACTTTTTAAAACAGGTAACACATTCACACTGTACAAAATTTGAAAGGTACAATGAGAAACCCAGCGGACATTTTTCCACTCCTGGAACTAGATATCCAGTTTCTTGTGTATTTCTCTAAAGATAATCTCTGGCACATGTAAGCAATTAAGTATGTTCTCCCCACCCACATTTTTTTATACATAGATACTATCATATTATACACACTGTTATACACCCATCACTTAACAATGAATACCAGAAATTATTCCGAGTCAGTATATAACGTATTACCTCTTTCTATTTTATAGATACATGGTTTGGTAGACTATAGATGGTCACAAATTCTTTGCCCCTCTTCTACTTAAAGAGATGGAATCTATTTCCCTCCCCTTGTATCTGGCCTGCCCTTGTAACTTATTTTGTCAATAGAATGAGGTAGAAGTGTATGACTTCTGAGGCTGGGCCTTACGCAATCTTCAGCTTTACGCCCTGGGAATACTCCCTTCTGGAAGCTATCCATCACCCTGGAAGAACACCAAGCTGTGAGAAGAGGCCACATAGATGAGAGTTTATGCCAACGCACTATGGTCCACAATCCCCGCTGATTTTCTGCCCAATGCTGTACCAACTGCCAGCCCTGTGACTGAGCCATCTTGGACACTCCAAGGTAACTGAATCTTCAGATAACTGCAACTCCAAATGACATCACCTAGAACCTTCTTAGCTAAGTCCAGTTTCCCACAGAATTTTGAGAAAAAGTTAATAATTGATATTGTTTTAAGCCCCTATGTTTAGGGTGGTTTGTGAATAGCAAAAAATAGGGAAAGTACATAGTAGTCCCTCATATGGATGTACTCGAATTTATATAATCCAACCTCTATTGATGGACATTCAGGTTGTTTTTCTTTTGTTCCTTTTTTGTTATTACAGATAATGCTGCAGTTAATCATAAGGTATGCATGTCATTTTGCTTGTGTGCGTGTATCTGTGGGATGAGTCCCTAAAGGTAGAACTGCTGGATATAAGAGAACATGCATTTATAGCATTGATAGATATTTCAAAATTGTTATCCGCGGAGATTTTACTAATTTGAACGTCTAGCAATAATATATGAAAGTCACTGTTCTCCCACATCCTTACTAACACTGTGTTATCAGACTTTTTAATTTTTGTTAAATCTAATAAGCAAGAAATGATCTCATTTCAATCTGTAGTTCCATTTTTATAAATGGAGTTGAACATGTTGTAGTATATTTTAGAGTCATTTATATTTTCTCTTATTTGACCAGTCCCTGTCCCTTGCTCAGATTCATTGGGATGTTGTTTTCTCAATAAACTTTTAAAAATTCTTCCAGGAATTTAACCGTTTATTTATAATAGAAGCATTAAAGGGGCACCCAGCTGGCTCAATTGGTAGAGCATGTGACTTTTGACCTTAGAATCATGAGTTCACATCCCATGTTGGGTGTAAGGCTAACTTTAAAAAAGTAAGTAAGGGGTGCCTGGGTGGCTCAGGTCATGGTCCCAGGCTCCTGGGATCAAGCCTGGCTCCCCGATCAGTGGGAACCTGCTTCTCCCCCACCCCCCTCCCCGCTGCTTATGTTCCCTCTCTTGCTGTGTCTCTCTCTATCAAATAAATAAATCTTAAATCTTAGATAAATAAATAAATACATTAAACATAAACAGTAAATAAGTCTTAAATAAATAAATACATTAAATATAAACAGTAAATATTTTTTTCCCAGTTTGTCATTTATCTTTGATTTAGGTTAGAATTTTGTGGTTGAATTTGTTACAGAGGAGTAGGGTCTTCCCCAATCTGAGAGAAATGCTACCTTAGACTCTTCCAGTACTTCTTTTTCACATTTTAATTTAAATTGTTTTTAGCATTGAAATCTTCTCTAAGATATGTATCTACTACTATTTTTTTTTCTTTCCAGGTGGCTTTCTGTTGTATTTCACAATCTATTTACAAGACTTGCTTAAAGCCCTTGTATTCCTGAGGGACAGGAAATTTGGTCTCTTAATGATTGTAATCCTGAAAACCTAGCGTCATAGCTCCTACATAGGAGACTCAAATTGATAACAATTTGAGAGAAACTGGTTCTGCATGGAATTCCACAGATAAAACCACTCTTTTCTCTTTTCTGACATCATCTGGGAGGATTTTGTTGAGAAAGAACAAACAAGCTTTATTTTGAACACCCACCCATGCTGGAAACACGAGGACGTAAGTCTGGGTGACATGGGATACTTCTGAGTCTCTCTCTTCTCTAGCGTCATTTACTCATTCACCAGGAGTGACTGCTATTTCTTCTAATACTAATCAATTAATATTACAAATACCAAACACTTATTTATCATCCTGCACACACACACATCTACCAGAGGTCTGGAATGTTGGTGGATGGGTAGATACTTTAACCTTATCTAACCTCTACACAATAATTAATTTTAATAGCTTTTCTCACTGGTTACATGATCTCCTAACTTCTCGGTAGTGGTATAGTGGTATAACTCTGTAAAGAAACTGATTAAGAAAAGAAAAGAAAAAAAAAAAAACAACTCTGCTAGGAAACTCTTAAAAAAAACAGATGTGAGATATGTTTTAAACATTCTGTAAACAAATGTAAAAAAAATACTTAAACCAAAGGAAACATGTTGCTTTCATTGCTTCGCTTTGGGTGCAGCCTCTATTCTCCCAAGGAATGTCACTGCCTTAAACTCGACTCCTCGACAGACACTACCTGCTTCTGTAAATCACCTTCAGATTTATCTAATGATCAAACCTCTTCACCACCTGGTCACCGCTCTAACTCTGGCATTCCAAATGACTAACATGTTTAATGGTTCTTTGTCATCTCTCTGATCGGAGAAGACACGGAGGCGAGCACGTGTGCCCGCAAACAGATTCTATCTTGCTTCTTCTTCTGCCTGTGTGCTTCAGGCAAAAGAGGAAATGTCTTAGCAATAAAGATATGGTGAGAAACTTAAAAAACCACTGAACAATTATTACTTGAGATGAGCTGTGGTTGAGAGGAACCAAAAAGGATGACACGAGAACGTTCTCTCTTCCCAAGTGTGGCCACTTCCCTGTTCACAGAAATATTACAAATAATGATTAAAACATTTGTTTAATCCCTCTTAAATGAATCAGGTACCCCTTTTTCCATGGGCAAACTGTATTTACTCACTAGCTCACTTGTGTTTTGCAAAAGACTGCGGTAAAAACGTTCTCCTGCGGCAGTTAAGTTTAGCTAGTGCACTTCTCTAACTAAAATTTTGGCTGCTAGTTTTTATGCTAAATGTACACATTTCACAAGTGGCTGAACATATAAGAAACATATATATCTTTACATTTCAATATATATGGCTTACTGACACTTTTTCAACATGCTATCCTCATAGCAGATTATTATATTTATTCAGAATATATGAAGCCACCTATTTGAAATTATCTCTAGTAAAACTGGTTAAAATACAGCTCATCCATTTGTAGAGCTGTAATCCTCTCCACCCCTGCCACTGCCCCTTTAAAAAGAAAGAATGGAATTCTTACAAAGGGAAATAAAGTACAGTAGATCCCCAATAGCATAACGCCCTAAGAAGATAACATAAACTGAATCTGATGAGTCCATCTCAAATGATTTTGCTGAATTGATTATGTCTCAATGATTTTGGAATATTGATAATAATTTATATAGTAAAAATATACTGACTACAAATGATACATGGGCACCTGGGTGGCTCAGTGGGTTAAGCCTCTGCCTTCAGCTCAGGTCATGATCTCAGGGTCCTGGGATTGAGCCCTGCATCGGACTCTCTGCTCAGCGGGGAGCCTGCTCCCCCCTCTCTTTCTGCCTGCCTCTCTGCCTACTTGTGATTTCTCTCTCTCTCTGTGTCAAAATAAATAAATAAAATCGTAAAAAAAAAAAATACTCTTTAAATATTAAATGATACAATATTCTACAATAAAAACAGTATTTACCATCCTACTTGATCATCTGATTACTTGATCATATGATCATATGGGTGCATATATAAATGCACCCATTTATAACATGTCAGGGCATAACAGCTCCAGGTTCTTTGAAGAACATTGCTTGATAAAGAGCATTGAAGACAGAGATGCAATTTCTTCCACCTCCTTCCCCTATCACTGCCTTTGTAATCCCCACAAGCTAGTTTATTCTTGTTTTCAATTTGAAGTCTTCTTTTAATCAGGAATATAGCATATTCAACATATGTTGTAGTGATTTAGAGATGGTCAGATTTGACACTTCTCCCAGAGGTGGTGTCCACGTCCTTCATTCCCAGAGTCCGAATGGGCTCCGTGACTATTTTGACCAATAAAAGTGCAGCGGAAGTGAGCTGTGCCAGTTTCTGAGACTAGACTATAAGAGACTGGCAGCTTCTACTTCCTGTCCCTTGGAACACTCTCTTGAAATTCCACCTCTGGGAGAAGTAGGCAGCCATGCAGTAAGTCTGACTATGCCGAGACAGCCATGAGTACAGAGAGTACCTGCTAGGTATCCGTTGGTGCAGACATCCGAGCCAGGCACCAAGACCAGTGTCAAGGAACCATTTTAGGCCTTTTAATCCTAGTAAACACCTCATGAAGAAGAATGAAGATCCCAGACATATGGCGCCAATCTAGGTATCCCAACAGTCTCCAACTATTCAAGCAACCCCAGCTGGTGGCCCCAAACATGTATCGGAGACAAGCTGTCCCTGCTGTGTCTGCTCTAATCCCTGATCCACAGAATCATCACGGATACGATCGTTCTCTTGATTATGGTGATGGCTTCACAGGTGTGTACATATGTGTGCATATCAAATTGTGTCCTTTAACTATATGCAGTGTACTGTGTATCAATTATACATCAATAAAGCTTTAAAAATAAGTTGTTGTTGTTTTATACCACTGAGTTTCAGGTGGCTTATAATATGACATTAGATAACCTAAACATGCATCTTCTGTATTTTATTTTTTCCTGCTATTTATTAAAATGCTATTAAAATATAAAATTGACATACAAATTTAAAAGATATACCAAGCATTGTTTTTATAATATTTGATTTGTTTTCATCTAATGTCTGTAATCTAGGCTATATGATAATTAAATTTGTCCGGCATTAAAAAAAAATCACATTGTAGATTAGTAGTAGTAGTATTGGTATTATTTCTGACTTGTGATTTTCCCACCAGAACAGATTCTAGGCATGCTGTATATCCACATATGAAATGTTTCTAGACTCTGCAGTCCTTCCCCTAAAACATATTTATTCAACAAATGTTTGCTAAAATAAAAAATGAAGTATGGCAGATTCTTAAGTAGAAATCTGTCCTTTAAAAAGAAATCTTTATCTAAAGCACCTTAATTAAAACATATTGCAAATGATTTCAGGGGACCAGCAGAGTATCTAAAGTAGATTATTCAATATTGAACCAAAAAGTGCAGATACTAGGAAATAAACAACAGCAAACATACCTAGTAATTGGAACTCTTTCTACTCTCAGCTTTACACATGAGAACACTGAGGCCAGACAGATAAAGGAGTGCATCTAACAACATTAAAAAACTATAATAGTTGTTTGCACGAGGCAGAGCCAGATTGTGACTCCCAACACCTAAGTGCCTAATCCTTACTTCCTTCTTGTACTTTCCTTAGGAAATAACAATAGAATCACAAATCTCATCAATAAGATCTGTAAAAGAACAAAAAAGAAAGAAATGTCAGTAATCTTTATTCTGCTTCTTTCTTCTTTATCAGATCAGATATACCTGATGATTATTGCTATAACTACATGTTATGAAAAATTAATGAGTGGTAAAATAAATTAAAGATTTTCACACAAAGAATCTTTAGAAAAGTCAACTTTTGGTCAGACTACCCTCATTTAACCAAATCTAAAACCTCATTCAACCATTGTTCTTTATAATCTTAGGTAGCATTTAGAAGATACTATATTTTCCAAAGACTTCAAGGAGAAATAAAGGAGGTGACAAAATTGAAAATAGAGAACTTTTGTTTGAAAGCTTTAATATTAAAAATATCACATGTTCATATTTAAACCTGATTTTAAATATATATTATATATTTATAATAAATACATATCACTATGTAATATTTGTGTATTTATAAAAACATATCAAAACATGCATAAATATGAACTTTTGCTCTATTAATAATTTTATATATAAATTTTTATGTATGAAGTATGTATTTATTGCTTGCAAATATACTTTTGATAACAAAATTGAAATTCAGAATAGAAACATGCTTTACAAACAACTATTTTAAACAAAACTTTTTCTTTAATATATGTTTTTTAAGATTTTATTTATTTATTTGTCAGAGAGCACAAGCAGGGGCAGGGCAGTGGGGTGGGAGTCCAGTGGCAGGCTTCTCGCTAAGTAGGGAGCCCAGTGCGGGGCCCAATGCCAGGACCCTGGGATCATGACCTGAGCCGAAGGGAGATGCTTAGCCCACTGAGCCACCCAGGCATTCCTTAACAGGTCTTCTTGATCTAAACAAACAAAAAAAATCCTGCATTTTCTCAATATAAATGCTTATTTTGTGTTCTAAGTCTCAAGAAATTATGGCAGAAATGCTTCAGAAGAAATAGTCTTCATTTGATATTACCATGACTATATTTTTTCCGGATTGTATATTAAGTTTATCTTTGTTCACTAAGCGTTAAGCATGAAAAGATCTTTGTGTTCTGTGTAAGAATGCTAAAATAATGTAGATTTTCTCAAGAGACTTGAATAATAACTTTCTTGTTGATAATAACATTATTGTTCAGAAGAAACTCTGGTATTTGCATATTTTTGGTTTGTTTTAAATAAATTCATCTTTGAAACTCTGATGTTTCACTTCTAGATTGCATAGAATTTTAAGTTTAGAAGCTATATACCAATAAAGTAAAAAAAAAAAAGTTAAAATTCTCATTTAAAATTTTTCAAAACTCTTAGCAATAATTTATGCTTTTTAAAGATTTTATTTTTAAAAATTTATTTATTTGTCAGAGAGAGAGCACAACCAGGGAGAGCAGCGGGCAGAGAGAGAAGCAGGCTCCCTCCTGAGCAAGGAGCCCAACTTGGGACTGGATCCCAGGATCCTGGGATCAAGACCTGAGTCCAAGGCAGACACTTAATGGACTGAGCCATCCAGGTATCCCAATAATTTATGCTTTTTAAAATATCAGGAAGCATATGAGAAAAGGAAAATAAGACATTCTTTGTACTATTGTAATCCAATTCATGAACTAGTTAGCACACTAAAGACAGAAGAAAATGACCCTTGTGAGATAATGCATTTTTCTAGTTAATAATTAATATTTTGTAATATGAACTGACCAAGTCTACAGGCTCCTTTTTCTTTACCATTTCAGTAAGTGTCTTCAAATCTATTAAAATATTATCTATCCTGGATGATCTATTGCCTCATCCAATGCTTGCCAATTTTTCAAAAACATTAAAATAAGTAGCTCTAGTTGGTAGTTTGCTTAGAAAAGCGTTAATTCCTTATGTTCACTTAAATTCAATGTCTTCAAACTTCTTCACAAAAGCTGTTAATTAATGCTGCCATGGGAGCCTCTGTGCTATACAATGAGTATAATTTTTCTTTAAAAATTACCAATTTCACTGACACATACCCCAGGATAGAAGTTTTAGTATTTCGCTGGTGAAATTAGTAATGCCTGTTCACCAATATGTTCTCTTTAGTGCACGGCTTGATTGAGTGCCAGCATGGAAGTCTGCATGACTGGTAATTTCTGAGTCTTCTCAAACTCATACATTTCTAGACATTTTTTCTTACTACATGGGTAAGGTGCTGTGTTGAGATTTTGATGACATTTAAATATGATTATACAGCAGTAATTAGAGGGTAAGAAAAAAATTGCAATGCCTCCCATTTCTTTGAAATTGTATAAACAGACGGCTTCTCGGCATGAAACCCCAACTAAAATTCGGGTTGTGCCAACACTTAAATGCATAAGCCCATTTCATTTGAGTAAACTAAATATTAAGTTTCATCCATCTTTTAGCACATTCTCAAGTAGCATCTTAATAAAATTAAACTTAATTCATTTATTGAATTCTAGAACTTTAAAGCATAATCTACCACAAGCCAATCTGAGCCTCATTTATATTACTTACGTTAAATAAGTTTAAATCTATGAACATATTACGCTACTAGTCAAATACCATCATTGGTCACCTCTAATCAACTCATTATTCTGAAAATTAATAAATAAAGGGAAAGAATTAAACCAATTTTCTGCCTTTCTATTAAGAAAGGACAACCAAATGGTTGATGAAGGAAACTTTCTCTTTATAGAAATAACTGAACAAATAAATAAAAAGGATTGACAATTAGAAAAACACCATTTGGCAATTCTATATTAGTTAATGGATTTAAGAAAAATCGATGGCTTTAAACTTTACAAAAAAGAGAAATGACTGAACATTGTGTGCCTCCTGATAGAAATACAACATCACCTGTGATATAGTCCTTTGAATCTGAATCAACTTCTAGATCTATTATTCAATTTACAGAAAATACTAGAAATATAGGACAGACAAAGTAATGTGTTACATGACACATGAGGTGCAATTAGCAAAATCCATACTCTGGACACTTAAAAAACAAATAACTCAGTTTCTTGTACAAATAAATTGCAAGGGAAAACAGAGATGGATAAATTCAGACATAACATCATACAGTGTTTTTAGACTTTTTTTTTTTAACTATTTGTGTCCCGGAATCGTTCCTATCAACTCACTAATAATTAAGATAGCAATATAATCTACCTTTCTAATTTTTCAGCTATAATTTCTAAGGTAACAATAATAACAATAATACAATTCTCAAGCTAGAAAGCAGTTTTTTTTTCCATTGAGAGAAGAGCAAAAGCAAGCCTGTAAAATCCTTTACATCCTCAGGTAAAGACAATCTTCCCATTCTTACCAAGGGTCCTCTATTAGTTTCCTGCAGCTGCCATCACAAAGTACCACAAACGGGGTGGTTAAAACAACAGATATTTCTTTTCTCTGAATTCTGGAGGCTGAAAATCCAAAATCAAGGTGGTGATAGGTTTGGGGTCTTCTGAGGCCTCTCTCTTTGGCTTGCAGATAGCTACTTTCTCATCACGGCTTCACATGATCTCTTCTTTCCCTGCGTGTGAACCCCTGGTATCTCTCAGTGTGGACAATCGAAGGACACTAGTCATGTTGGATTACCCTAACCCTTTATTTGAATTTAATTTGAATTTAATACAGTCACATTCTAAAGTCCTGGGAGTTCATGCTTCAACATGAATGGGGGAGGGAGAGGACACACAGTTCAATCTGTAACAAGGCCATTCAGAATCTCACCATATTTACTGATAACTCCAATGCCATTATTAACTGTTTGAAATGGCTTGAAATTTAGAAAAACACTTTAATGTGGGCTCAAAAGCTGAAGCTCATGAAATTAATCACATAAGCTACACTTTGCAAAGTCTGTACCCAACATTCCTCTTCGCTCCTTGACTCTCAGATTTTGTTTTTTCAGACCTGTGCACTCCAGTGCGGTAGCCCCCTGTGACCAGAGAGCACTTGAAATGCTCCAAACTGAGGTTATGTTCTCAGTATAAAATACAGACTTGTTAAGAAAAAAAATAAAATATCTCAGTAAGTTTCATGATGAATGCATATTGAAGATTTTGGATAATTAATTTCATGTTTGTTCTTACTTTTCAAAATGATTACTAAAAAAGTTTAAAATTACCTGTGTCTTTCATTATATTTCTATTGGATGGTGATTTCCAAAACATGGGTTTATGATTTGACCTAAGCCTTGCTTTGAGAGCTTTCTTACATTTCGAATTTAGAACTCTCCCCAACAATCCCTTTCCTTTTCTCACCCCTCAAAGGTATAGAATTGTAGCATGATATCTAGTCCTTAACTTAATTTCAAACCTAAGGAACAGTGTTCCACTTGTTAGGAAGACAACCGGTAAGGCTAAATTAATGAATTCAGTCAAAATGTGTTGTGTTGAAAGCCTACGGGACAAGTAGTCCTGTTGTCTTTCAGCTTTCTCAGAAATTAGAGAAGTTGTAATTAACAGCAATTGACAAAGGTATTTATTTTTCACTTACTAGTAGTATTTAAAGTCTTATGTTCTAATTTTATCAAAAAACTAGAAGGATTATTAGGATTCCTAGAAATTTTGCAGTAATTACTTTATGTATTTACAACTGTTAGATCTTATGATGGAGTAGTTTGTTTTGCTTTAAAGTTGCTGTTGAAGGGCACTTGGCTGGGTTAGTCCATAAAGCTTGTGACTCTTGATCTTGGGGTTGTAAGTTCCAGCCCCGATTGGCTAAAGATTACTTAAAAACAAATGAAGTTGCTGTTAAGCAGTGGAGAGGAAATGTAGATAGAAGTATTGCAGGGATCAGTAATTTATCACTCTTTTCAGGTACATAAAATCTAGTTAACATTCACATCTTTTTAAGGTATTTATTTCCCATTTTAAAAATAGCACTGTTGGATGTAATTTAAAGGAGTGCTGGAACTTGACTCCCCAGCAAGGACTGGAATCTTTACAGATTGAAAGCATGTTAAAATTCATGTTTGCTACACCCTATTCTAAGCACTTTCATGACTGGGAAGTGGAAAGAGAAAAAAAATGCTCAATATAGCAGTGAATGATTGAAAGAAAAATAAAAGCAAACAGCCTTGATACTAAACCATTTTTAAAATTTTCAAAGCAAACTTAGTTATGTTAAATAAACTACATCCCCTTTCCAAAGTATATGAATGCAAAAAGGACCCTTTCCCCAAATGTTTAATTGCAAAATTTTATTGTTTATATACATGAGGGAAATGTAGATACACTGCATTGTTTCTTAAACATATTATCAAGCCCTAACATTAAAATGTTTAGCTGACTTGTTAACATAGAACTCACCTTCAATGGATATATTTATATATCCTAAGTATAATGTCAAGTATACCTTCCAAATCCCTTAAGCTGAGTAATAGTTATACTTACCATCAACACTTAAGATTTTAAGTTTTTCCTCTAAAATTTGCATTTTAAAATTAAATTTGTAAAAAATCCTGTTTTAGCAAGCTTGATTATATCAATTGGAAAAACTTTATTTTACAAGCAATAGTAATTGAATCAAATGATAATTATAATCCAGAGGAAGTATTTTATAACCATAGCAAATGCCATTATACATACTGCCAATACAGATTTAATAAGACAATACTGAACTGTACAAGAGTTATTTATTTTTCCTTAATCTCAAAGCTATTGTTAGTAATACAAAAAGCCATATTAACATTTTTCCATTAGAAAACAATGTGATGTACAAAACTTTGGATGAAAAGATATATGTCAAATTTCATTTAAGCACTTGGTGGAAAATCCACCACTCCATCAATACCACCCAAAGTGTTTTAGGCAATTAAAATCAAAATAATGCATCTTAATTCCAGCTGTTAAAAAAACAAGCCTAGCAATATAGTTGGCTACACAGTATTTTTGACTACTCACGAGTTAATTTTTAAAATCCATTTTTTTTGGGAGTCCTCCCACACAGTAGGCCCTATACTCCGCCAAGCAGGTATTTGAGCAAAAAGTTGGTGAGGTTGGAAAGACCCCATAAAGCAGTCCTTTGGTTACCAGATCTTACTCTTAATTTTCAAACATCCTTCAAGATCAATACTCCCTAACTAAAAGTACATTCTTTTCCAAATGCTATTTTTATTAGTGGAGAGGGTATTTGGTAAGGAGAGGACATGAACTATTATTTATGATCCATTATTCCAATTAATAGCACATGTCAAAAGCTAATTTCTTTTTCTAAGGAGTTTTAAGATTTGGTGCTTGTTACAAATGTGGTTCACTGACTCACCGTGAACCCTACAAGGCATACCGCTTAAAAACAGCAAACAGGTGTGTGTATTTACCTTTGCATTTAAGGAAGTAATGGTATTTGATACACACCTTTATCTTCAAATTCATTTCAGGATCCAGTGAAGAAAAAAAATAAATCCAGTTAGGGGTGGTAAGAGCAAAGGTGAAAACTAGTAAGGATTATTACTATATAAGAAAGGATTATTCTCTATCTTTTCCTTTGAGTAACAAGATACTAACACACTACTTTCATTTAAAAAAAACTGCAACTACTGAATTGAGGCAAGTACTGGAGGCCCATAAACTGACAGTGTTGCCCATTCGTCACCATTACTTCTTTACATAAACCTGTTTCCTAAGGTATAACACATAATCTAAGCAATATTTGGAAATTAGCCAAGCACTAAGCAATTACAACGGCAGGTAATACACCATCAGTTTTTGAAACACATTTGTCCAGTTTTGTGGCCCATCTGCAGTTTGGATTAAATAGACTCTCACTCAAGTTTCTGGACTTGCATGACAAAAAAATGTATTTTATGAAATTTTCACAGGACATTTAAAAAGTCGTCGGGTCATACCACTTTTGTATTAAATGATTCATTCTGACATGCTACATAATTATGATAAAAATAATTGTTGACTTTTTAAATGAGAACTCAAGGTCAATGCAAGTAAATGGTACCAGACATGGAATGTCTCAAGATCTTCCTGTATGTAATCTGACACTGCTGATTATGAATTTTCAGTTTGGAAACTTCAGATTAAAAACCACAAGAAAATTTACTCTTGATGGCATGCAAGATGTTCCTCAAAATTACCCTCACGACCTAGAAGTCTCAGTATTTTATCAGAACATAAATAAACACAACAGATTTGTACATTTTATTCACATTTATTTTTCGCTTTTAGTGTGCTCACAGAAAATTAGAACACCTTAAGCAGGAGTTTAATAGCAATTTTTGTAAGCAAAGTTACATTCCATCTCTAAGTCAAATTGGTCAAAGCTTCTCCAGTATTTACAAAACATGATAGACAAGATGCTACACAAAACCATTGCATCTGAAGATTTTTTCCTTTATTCTCAAAGACGACTGGAAAAGAAAGCATTGTCTGCTGTAATCAAAAACATACCACAGTATAAACAGTAACCATTCCACTTATCACAGCTTGGTTGAGTTTAAAATTTGTGTTTAAAAGGTCCAAGATGACTGCAGTTTTACAAAAATGGGCAGGGTGGAAAGTTGCGAACTTCATGTGCTTCTGGATATCAAGATTTGTTTTTATACAATAGTCACAGTTAAAAACACCCTGCTGGTAATACATAATTACACTTTATTAAGGTCATAAACCAGCAATAAACAATAAAGCCTATACAACTTGTAGTTCTACTTAATCACTGACTGGTACAGCTAACATGAGATAAGTGAAAAGTTCCTATGGTTTAAATGAACTCCTAAGACTATGATCTTTTTTAAAATCTGGGTATTGGTGTTTTTTTTTTTTTTTCTCTCTTTCCTTCTTAATCAAGACTTGTAGTGTTGTAAACCTGCCTCACAAAATACATCGTAATAACTTTTCTTTAAAAACAAAAACAAAAACAAAAACTAAGCCTTTACACCATCGTTTCTAGTGGTACATTCTTGGCAATGTTACGCACCACTTCGATTTCCCCATCGTGGCCCCTATCACTTCATTTGATATCCCTTTTGACCCACCCATCTCCTTCATATATGGGCATGTCCATAGATTGACAAAGAAAAGTTTACATTTTCGAGTAAAGATGCAAAGTATGCAAAAAACATTAATACTGATGCAAAAAATAAAAACAAAAGAGAAACAAGGCAGAGGAAGGTGTTTAAGCTCTCCTCGACCTGTTGGAATGGTGGTAACAGAATGATTTGAGATGGGATCTGTGGGGAAGGAGGGGGAACAAAATTTGCTGCTTTAAAAAAAAAAGGAAAATAAAAAAAGACATCTTTAAAATCAATCCCTGGTTGTAGACAAGTTCTCCAAAACCAGTACCTGGCACCACTCCAACAAACAAACGGGGGGAGAAAAGTTCTTCGATTATCTCAAAAATCGGGCCCTTTTACTCTGCCGCCTCCGCCGGGGGGGCTTCCGGACTGCACTCGGGCTGGGCCTCCTGTGAGGGGGCTGCGCAGGCTGACGAGGCTGACGCGGGCGCCGCCTCTTCCGCGGGCGCCGCCTCCTGCTCGGGGGGCGCACCGGGCCCGGCGGCTGAGGGCGCCTCGCAGGCGGCGGCGCTGGCCCCGGCCTCCTCCACCTTCTCCTCGGCCTTGCTGGGCTCCTCGGGGGCCTTGGCCTCCTCGCTGGCGGGCGGCTTCTCGGGCGCGACGGCGGCCTCCTCGGGCTTGGCCTCCTGCGGGTCGCCTCCCGCCGCCACCTCCTCACCCGCCGCGGCTTCCTCGCCCGGCGCCGCCGCCTGCTCCCCGGACGCCGCGCCTGCCTCTGCGGCGGCTGCAGCGGCGCCCCCGGCGGCCTCGTCCTTGCCGCCTTCGGCCGAGGCGCCGGCTGCGCCCTCGGCCTCCCCGCCCTCTCCCGCTTCCTTCTTGTTCTTCTTGAAGGAGAAGCCGCTCAGCTTGAAAGACTTCTTGAAGGAAAAGCGCTTCTTTTTTTTTTTCGGGGTCTCGTTGCTGGGCGAGGGCGTGGCCCCGTCCTCGGCCTTGGGCGAAGACGTCGAGGAGGCGGCCGACGCGGCCTCCCCCTCCGCGGCCGAGGGCGAGCCGGGCTCGGCGGCCTCGCCTTCCGCGGGCGCCTCCTTCTCCGCGGGGCTGGCCCCGGCCTCGGGGGCGGCGGCGGCCGGCTCCTCCTTCTCGGCCGCGGCGGGCGACGCCGCCCCGCTCCCGGCGGCCGCGGGCTCCTCCTTGTCAGCGGCCGGGGCGCTGCCGTTGGCCTGCAGCTCCTCCTTGGCGCCCGGCTCGGCGGCCGCGGGAGAGGCGTCGCCGTTTACCTTCACGTGGCCATTTTCCTGCGGGGCAGAGAAGGCGGGAGTATCACTGAAGCGGCCCGGGCGCCGCCATTGCCGCCCCCACCCCCGGGCCGGGAGGGACCAGTTACCCCCCTGAGCCCCCGTGGCTTTGGGAGTCCCTCCATCCCCTGACGGGGGCGGGGGGGACCGGGGCTGCCTGCCTAGACAGGAGCTCTCCGAAGAAACGGAGCAGTGCAGTTGGGGCCGCCCCAAAGAACCAGCAATAGCGTCGACCACTCAACAAATGCCCTTCGGATTTAGAAGTGCCGAGGCCCGGACTGGAAAGCAAGGGATAACCCATTCGTGCCTCCACCTCCCGGGTCTGCAAAAAGAGAGCCACGTAACACACGATACACACCAAGACGGCCTTTGGGAGAAGGCACAGAGCCAGCGCCCTACACAGCCCTCTTTTCCCTAAACCGTGAGAGGCTCTGCAAGACACCGAGAACTCCCAGGGGCATCCCAGCGCTCCAGCCACAAGCGCCACGGCTGCGCGCGCCAAGACCCTGCGCCCCCCCACCCCCGCCAAGGGCTTGAGGTCGCCAGGGGGCGCTGCGCCTCCACCGCGCGGAGCCGGGCGCGGGCGGGCCGGCGGAGGGGCGGGGCCGCGGGGCCACCCCGCCCTGCCCAGCCCGGCCCTGCCCGCGGGCCGAGGCGCCCCCGAGCCCGGAGCGCTCAGCCCCGAGTCCACAAACAAAGCTCAGGTGGCTTCCAGGCGTTCTGGTCCGAGCAAAACCAACAAGGCTGGGGGAAACCCTTTAATTCCTAGGTCTTGCCTCGGCTTCCACGCCCACCTTCGCCAGCGATTCTGTGAAGCCAGGGCGCGCCACGGCGGCTCATTTTGCATTTTTAACGGGTTCAGAGTCTCTTGGCAGAGCTCGCCTTCCCCATTAGGTTAGAGTAGGCGAAGCTACACGGCCTCTACTCTAGGAAAAGAGGCGTGGTGGGTACCCAGTGTTTGCGAAGCAGCCACCCACGGCCGACCTCTCGCGCCCACCCAACCGTGGCCATCTGCCTGGGTCCGGGCAGCTCTGGGGCGGCCCCCCGCAGTGGTCCAGGCGCCGCCACGCACACGAACAATCCCGACCGAAATACACGAATTGCCTCTTACTGACCATCTGGACAGGTTCTCTCCAAGGACCCACCGAGTCTTCCCACCCCAGGGATACCATGTAAAAGTCGGATGGGTGTGTAATGGCACAGACAGCGGACGAATAGAGATTTACAACAGTGGGAAAGCCCCACGGAAAGATACCGAAACCTTTCAGCCCAGCTCCAGCCGGCCAGCTACCTTTCCAAGAACCCGGGGCACGCCGCCTCAGCATACAATAAGACAGCCTTTCTTCCCCTCCTTGCCTTTCTCCACCACCATTCCCGTCCTCCCCCATCCTGGCCCCCCCATCCCACCAGCTCAGAAATGTTGAAAGCGACCCAGTCTCGACAACAAACACGAGAGCCACCCAAACACCTTTGTGCCCACCAAACACAAATGCAACCTGACTGGGGGGGGGGGGGGTTAGCACCTAGCTAGTCACGTTCTGCCAAGCTCCAAACACGCCATTTTAGACAATTTATCACTTCTTGCCTCTTGTCTACACAAGAATTTGCCAGGATTCTCCGAGAACCACTCCTCTGGGGTGGAGGAGAAGACCCCCCGGCCACCTCCTATGAGAAATTGACAATTTAGGCTATCGCCTTCCATTCAACTTTCAGACTGGAATCTGGCCACGCTCCTCTCTCCGCCGAACGCGCCTAGGGCGCGACCGGGAGGGGAGGAGAAGCGTCGGGACTGGAGAAAGACACCAACGAGATGACCACAAACACAGGTAGAATTTACCTGCCCATTCGCTTTGGAAGGCGACGAGGCCACGGCCGCCTCCCCGGGCCTCTCCGCGGTGGCTTCTCCCTTCGCAGCGGTCTTGGAGAACTGGGCACCCATGCTGGCTTCTTCAACAAAGAAACTCAACAGATCCAAGGGGGGAACAAAGAGCCTCCGGTTGGTGTAACGACGGGGCGAGCGGCAGCAGCAGCGGCGGCGGCAGCAGCGGCGGCGGCGGCAGCAGCACACACACACCGGAGGGAGGGGGGAGTGGGGGTGGTGAAGAGGACAGAACAGAACCGATTAAATACACTCCGGATAAAAAAATTTAAGTCGAAGAGATAAAAAAGCAGCAGCGCAGGAGGGAGGGAAAAAAGGAGGAAAAGTCGAGCACAAAAAAAGGAGCCCAAGTGTAGTTTAAAAAAAAAAAGAAGTAATAAAAAAATCCCAGATTTGTAGCCGCACTGTAGACAAGAGGAAAATGGAGAAATCTCCCTGGTTGCTAATAAGATGCGGGGTCCAACGCCCAAGTGCACAGATGAATGGGCTCGCGGGCGCTGACGCGGCCCCCGCGCGCGCCGGCCAATCCGCGCACCGCACACAAAGCAGGGGGCGGAGCCTGCGCGCCCGGCGAACAATGGAGCCGCGCTTTGCAAATGGTTTGAAAATCAGCCTCAGACCGAGAATTAATGTCCTCCAAATAAATAAATCAATTAAAAAATACATGCCTCTCGCCTTCCTCTGCTGGAAAATAATAATGCATCACTTGATTGGCTTGCTTTGTTTGGAATTAATTAACGCGGGAGGGGGGTACTTGTGGATGGGGGCGGAGAAAGCGTTAACTTGACTCGCTTTGACTCTTGTCGGTCTATATCCGTGTCTGTCTCTCTCCACTCGCTCCCCTCCCCCATCTTCCCTGTGTGTTTATGTGTATGTGTGTGTATGCGAGTGTTAAAGACAATGGTTGGGATTTGTATGCAGCATGTTTTCTTTCTCCGTGTTCCATACTGGTTTCACAGACACTCCACAGGGTTTGTTTTTTTAACGGTTGCAAATGTTAAATCGCTCCAAATTGAAAGGTATTTAAACCACGAAGATCGAATTTCATCAAACCACATCTCGAGTTAGAATTAGGTCTGTAGGCCAGATGTGGAAAATGCAAAAGCGGCAAGGAGCCTAAGCCACAGTCCCTACCCTATCCCACACTGGCATGAAATAAAATATTTCGATACTGGCCTGCGACGTTCATCGAATTCCTCCCACCGCCGACTATTCCCAATGAGTGATTCCCCCCACCCCACAATATAAAGTGAGGGCCACGTACAAAAAAAATCACAACAGTTTGCATTTTATCACTATAAGAAATGACAGTGTTCCTCTATGGTGAAACGAGACACAGCCTCTGAGTATACGAATCCATATGTACGGTTAGGATGCAATTCGCGTAGATATGAATCGTTTTTCAGCCTATTGCCAGGATCGGATGGACTCTTTCCGAACATGTGTAAGTATGCATGCAACCGAGTGTGCTCCTGGAAGGGAGGGAGGCAGCGGCGATGAAATTTTAAACAACCGGATTGACGACCACAGTTCTAAGGAGAAATTGCATGTTGAGAAACAGCAAGAAGATCCTCTGAACGCTCCAAGTCTAGCTGGGATTGGAGAAAAAGCTTCCATAGGGGGACACAGAGTACCTCCATCGCACCCCTTGCCAGGAAGTACCAGACGTTATTTGTGTGTGAAAGGCAAGGCACTGATTTAAAGAAGGGGAGGAGGCGGTAAAAAAAAAAAAAAAAAAAAAAAAAACCAAGGATACAGCCTAATAAACATTCTCCTACCGCCTACATTTTTACTCCCAAAGTTTTCTCTCGTTCCACATTAGACCCTTTTCTCGTTTACATTTAGTAATCTTGAAATGAATAATCTTTTCGCTTATGGACGTGAGAAGCAGTCGAGAGAACAGTTCATTTCTCCTGGTGTTGGCTCTGAATTCTCAAGCAGTTTTATTTTCTGCTTATTGCAGGGAAATGGGTCACACTTTGAGTGAAAAAGATGGTTGGTTCAAGCCAGTAACTCTTTGTTCAAGTATTGCTTTGCAAATCACCAAGCCGTACATCGTTACACGAAGCTTCGTCTCCTCACTGTCCACTGCCTTCAGATGCATCATTCGATCTCGAAGTCATAGTCCCCAGAGCTGATGGAGAGACGTTTCCGTAGAAGTGTATCCTGCCAAACATATTATCACCCTTAAGGGAGCCCGCGGGCCTGGCCCAAGACCCCAGCCGCGGAGGTGGACGCGAATCCCTTATACGAGCGGAGTTCCAACTTGAAAAGCCAGCTGGGCTGATCCAAAACCACCATCCCGGCGATTCTCAAAAGCTCATTTAAGGCTGTTGATTTCCCCCACCCCCAACGTGAATCCTGCCCCTTCCTCTGCATCCCCCTCCTGGGTTTAACTTGGGGTGATTGCTAGCTCGCTTTCGGATTTTCTCGCGGACGCGTCCCCAGCCCTCCATTTGGGGGCTGCTTTTATTGCTCCTTTGTTACCAGACTGCCGTGTAGCTCCCCCCCCCCCCACACCCCTTGCTTTCTCGAATGCCTATTTGCCTGGTATCGGCCGGTCTCCCTGGCAACGGCCACGAAAGATTCGGAGCCCTGGACTGGAGGGGGGCCGGGGGGAGGGGAAAGGGGCGGAGCCGGCGGGGGGAGCAGGGAGAGGTGGAGGGGAAAGATGCTGCGGAGCGAGAGGCAGCGAGACAGCGAAGCAGCGAAGCAGATGGCTGCGCGAGGGGGCGGGGTCCAGGCGGAGCGCGGGGGGACCCCAAGCGTCGGGGGCACGAGGGAACCAATCAATTCCCGCAGCAGCTGCGGGGCTAGAAAACAAGTGTAGATGCAAAGATTCGCTCCCCACGAGCTGTCCCTAGTTGGCCGTAGAAAACGTGATTCCCTTTCGATAACGAAAGCTCATTTATAGAGTAGGTTGGAAAGCCCGCGGTCCCCAGGAACTGATGGGGAAAGAGGTCTGCGGCTGCCGGGGGCGCTGAGCGCTGGGGCAGTTTCTCCCAACCTCTCCCAGCGTGGGACCAACCGGGGGAAAGACGCGAGTCGGGGAGATGGGTGAAGGCCGAGCCTGGGGTGAGGAAGGAAGGGGCTGAGATACGGGAAGAGGCCGTTCGGCCCCGGCAACTACTTAATGGCAGGGAAGGACCGCCAAGACTGGAACCAGTACAAGTTGTGCAGCGTGAGTATCTAGTTCCTCAGGAGTTTGGTGCTCTCGCACCCAGGGCTAAAGGTTTTGAATAAAAGACTAAACGTATAAATATGATTATTTATGCAAATGTTGTTTCAGGACTCAAGAATTCACAGGGAAGAAGTAAAACAGGCAATGCCTGTGCCCAACTCACCAAGAGGAAACGCATCTATTTTTTATTTGTATTTTCACCATGCACTGAGGTTTCTAAGATGATGGTAATCTGCATATGATTCTCTCTAGGAAAAGAACTATTTATGTAGAATACCTCAAAGTCATTTTTTCCTTAAAATCTTAGCCCCGGAAGGAATTTTTAGATTTACACAAATTCCTGAGGGCCTAGTGTGTGCCACACAAGCTGATCTAAGTAAGCCTTGTTTTCACACCAGTGAACCAGACAGATGCAGTTTCTAGCCTCAGGGAACTTACATTTTAGGAGTCATCTGGTTTCATCCTCTCACCAGATGAAAAACCAGGCCCAGGAAAGTCGTCAGACTTTGTCAGATGGTAGAGATTTGAAGGGAGCTCACCGGCTTGATGATTCCAAGGTCCTAGCTTCTTCCATTACCGCCCGGTGCTGTCTAACCCTTACCTGATGGCACATACCACCGGGTAGGTCCCCCTTCATCTGTTCTTGATTTTATTTATGTATTTTTCCTGTTAAGTACCAGAAGAGGGCTAGACATCAGCTGATACCAAAAGTACATGGGCACAGTCTTTCCTCTCCTGTAGCTTCCACTTCATATTCTCTCTTAAAACTTCTTAGAATGTGGAAAAAAGAACAAAACGCAAGATGCACTGTGTGCTAAAACAAACAAAAATCCAGAAAAAAGATGAGGGCCACTGTTCTAGATTCCTAAATAAATATGCCTTTATCATCTGAAAGCATTCAATTTAGCATTCATTCATCATTCACAGAATATGAGATCCTACCATGTTTATGGCACTGTGTTCCATCTTTCATCCTAGATTTTATATTACCGGAACTTTAATTCCACAGAAATTGATTAGTTTGGGATATAGGGTATAATAAAACAGACATAGGTCCTCATACATTCAAACAGATATTTATTGAGTTCCTATCATGTGCTGGGCATTCGGAACATATCAGCGAACAAAAGAGACAAGAAATCTTTATGGAATTTACATTCTAGAGTGGAGAGAAAAACAAAAAATTAGTAAGTATAAATAAGCAAATTGCATGGAATGTTAGAAGCATGTAAGTGTGAGGAGGAGGGAACTGGAGCAAAGTAAGGGAGATGGCAGAATTGAACACAAAGCACAAATGGATCTGTAATTAGAAGTGGTCACGTGTGCTTTGAAGGAAATTGCCGGGTGCTAGAAGATAGTCTAATTAAGTTAGGAGGGTTAAAGAAGCCCCCCCCCCTTTTTAAAAATTTTTATTTATTTATTTGAGAGAGAGAGTGTGAGAGTGGAGAGGTCAGAGGAAGAGCAGACTCCCTGCTGAGCAGGGAGCACGATGTGGGACTCGATCCCAGGACTCCAGGATCATGACCTGAGCCAAAGGCAGTTACTCAACCAACTGAGCCACCCAGGCACCCCGAAAAAGGCCATTTTAAGCAGTGACATTTAAGTAGAAACCTAAGAGAAAATAGGCATTAGTCAAGTACAGAGGGTGAGGGTTATGTTCAGGTGGAGGAAATAGCAATGTGCCTGAGGAGGGAAGGGAGGAAGCTGGAGAGATTAGTTGGGACGCGTTTTGACGAGCCTATAAAACATCCTAGTGGAAAAGTTAAATGTGCTGTTATAAGAGTCTGGAGCTCAAAGACTGGTTTGAAAAATAAATATATATAGATTTGTGACCATTCCATATATACATATTTTCTGAAGCCAAGAACATGCAAAAGACAAAAGAATGCAGAGTCATACCCTCCATGTCTTCTGCTTTGCAAGGCTAGGTAGAGATTTGTCAATTCCACCTCAAAAGAGCTGAAGAAATAGAATAAAATAACATAAAATAATACAAATTTTAAAATGAATAAAAAAAGGAGATTGGGTAGAAAAGCAGTCTGGGTGGCAAAGAAGACTGAGAAGGAACCCCCAAGGAGTAGCCAGAAAGCTAGGAAAATGTGGTGTTAAGAAAATCAGTGGAGATCTGTTTCAAAGAGAAGTGGTTAGTTTTGTAAAATGCTGTTGAGAGGTCAAATAAAAGGAAGACTGAAAAGTTGCTGTTGTATTTCGCTGGTTTTAGAACAGCATTCTGTATACAGAATATGAAAATGACTAGTTACAGACTCGAGAGCCATTTTTACAGTATGTTGACAGTGGAATCCAGAGTTAGTATTGAGGAGTAAAGAAGAAGATGGCAGCATAAATGGCCCTTTCTCTATGAAGCTTGACTGGGTAAAAGTGTGTGAAAACATAGGTTGTAACTAGAAAAGGATGAAATAATACTTTTTTGTTTTGGGTTGTGTTGTCTTGAATGAAAGATATTAGAGCAGAGTTGCTCTGCTCTGGAAATTTATCCAGTAGAAAGGAAATACCATAGATATAAACAAGAAAAGGAGTAATGAACAGGATGAGGTCCCTAAGACTCTAGGAGGGGATGAACATAGAGGGCTCATGCTGAGAAATTGGCTTTGGAGAGACCCTGTTGCTTTCCTACAAAGCAGGGCTACAGATCCACTAGAGAAAGAATGAGAGCATTCCCTTCTGATGGTTTCTGTTTGTTCTTTTTTTTTTTTTTTTTAAGATTTTATTTATTTATTTGACAGAGAGAGATAGGCAAGTAGGCAGAGAGGCAGGCAGAGAGAGAGGGGGAAGCAGGCTTCCCGCTGAACAGAGAGCCTGATGTGGGGCTCGATCCCAGGACCCTGAGATCATGACCCAATCTGAAGGCCGAGGCTTAACCCACTGAGCCACCCGGGACCCCAGGTTTCTGTTTGTTCTTGAAATCATAGACTAAGAGCCAGGGAGCGTGGAAGTTTCATTGCATAACAGAAGTTATGGAATGAGGATTGGGAAACATAGGATTGAGATTTGGGGGTAGAGTAAGACTTCAGAACAATCTTGAGCACCCATCTGAGGTTAATAAATCCCACGGATATTTAATCAGCATACCAATGCTAATCTCTCATATGAAATTTTAACTGAATAGTAGTATCCATTACAATTCTTAAAATTAAGAGCCATTCACTTTCTCAACCTTTATCTAAGTTGTGTTGCACCTATGCAGTCAATATCTGCACAAAAAGTATAGGTTGAAATTGCTCTGCTCTCATAACGCTCCCTTTTAGTTAGCCTGTATGCTTTCATTACAGATATGTATAAGCATAATGAGAAAGGCAAGAGAACTTACCACGTGCCTGGCACTGCACTGCGTGAGCCTGTGCTAGGCCTGTGTTTCACTCTTATTACAAACCCCATGGACTCATGCCATTATCCCCATTTTAAACTGGATACTTGGAAATTGGTACTCAGCAAAGTTTGAAGAGTGAAATACAACTGGTGTGTTAGCTTGTCCGTTGAGGGCTGTCTGATTTTAGGAATCTAATAAGGTCTCCAGTGATTGTGACAAAGCAATGGGATCTCATATTTTGTATATAGGAGGAGCTTTATTAATTTTTTAATTAGTACCATATACTGAAATTTTCTTTAACTTTAGACTTCACTTTAGTATTCCTTATTAACTATGCAATGGCATTCAAATGGAAAGATTCTTTCACAGTTAGGAAACATCAGAGTCACTGTTTATCTGTTTGGGAATCTCAAGGACTAACACCTGTACAATAGGAAAGAAGTTTCTGGAATTTTGGATGCCCTCCAGATGTATAGGTGATTGCTACAAAACTACTATAAGCATGAGTCGATTTTTAGTCACTGCTCTTCAGGTATATCAATTGAATTAGCAAAAGTTTTTATATTTGAAAGGGTTATCAAGGGGTGGTATACATTTTAGATTAAGAAGGGTAAACAAAAAGCGGGAAAAAAAATAAATTGTAAAGAAAAAGTTTTCTCCAGGAATTCTTTTTTTTCTTTTTTAAGATTTTATTTATTTGACTGACAGAGATCACAAGTAGACAGAGAAGCAGGCAGAGAGAGAGAGGGAAGCAGGCTCCCCGCTGAGCAGATGCGGGACTCGATCCCAGGACCCTGAGTTCACGACCTGAGCCGAAGGCAGTGGCTTAACCCACTGAGCCACCCAGACGCCCCTCTTCAGGAATTCTTAATCTAAGCTTTTCTACAGTAGCATTTCCTAGGCTTTGTACTATTTTCCCTCCAGGGACAGGCTGAAAACTTTCCATATCAGCTCTTAAAAGAACTGAGCTGGGGAAGGGAGATAATTCTCCCTCCATCTTTTTTCCCAGAGGTAACACGCGAGTAAATAAACTTGAGCAATTCCAGTTTACATTAAAAGGACCAGGTTCCTAGTATTACAGAATTACCTAATTCACTGGCTGAGCATAAGTGAGAATACAAAATTTATACAGAAAAAAGTTGACACTTGGGGGTGATAACATAGGAACCATACAAAGGATAATTTTCATTATTATTTGGAAGTCATACATACTTTCTGATATAAATACTAGATTAAATTCCTGGCTAGAATGAGATACTTGAACTGTGTTTCTTGAAATTAAAGTTAAAGTTATATCAAACATGTATTTTTATTCCAAAGGATCACGTAGTTTAAAAAAAAAAAAAAAGAATATGTTAACCTTTAGAAATCACTTGTTGTTGTCGATAAATTGACACATTTTTATGAAGTTACTGCTAGACCAGACCTCAGTTAGGCCTGCCCCGGTTTGAGGGATCTTCTAGTGCATTCAGTGCTGTTGGGCTGACTTTCTAATGGGCTGAGAAGGACACTGATATTCCTTTGCTCAACAGATAGTTATTAAGTGTCTTTTATACCAGGCACTTTATGCCTTTATACCAGGCACTAGGTGATAGTGCTTTGCCTTTTATGCCCCACAGGTAGAAACCATTGCTTCCCTTGTATTCCCAAACCAAGCCCTCCAGGCATTGTGTAACAGGCTTAAGTTCTGCTGCTCAGTAGTGGTCTGGGCTGGGTTCTGGATCTCACTGATGGTAGTTCCAAAGCCTGTGGCCCTGTTTCCCTAGCTACCATGCTGCCCTAGAGAGAAGAAGAATTTTATGGGACGTTTCCAGTTCTCTTGGAGGCTATGAAAATGCCCAAGAGACACTAAAAATTAACCGAAGGATATGAAAGTGTGTTTATGTATTGTAAGAGAAGTATCTAAGGCCACATCTATAAAATGACAAGTAAACATTTAAAGACACATACACACACACACACACACAAGCTTGTGCATAGAATCTGACCAGCCAGATTCTTGAGTCTGGATACATGTTCAGTAACTTTATCCAGAATAGTCACTGCAAATTAGATTTTGTGTAATTGAATAAAAAAGTGGTTAGGGGGCACCTGGGTGGCTCAGTGGGTTAAAGCCTCTGCCTTCAGCTCAGGTCATGATCCCAGGGTCGTGGGCTCTCTGCTCAGCGGGGAGCCTGCTTCGTCCTCTCTCTGCCTACTTGTGATCTCTGTCTGTTAAATAAATAAATAAAAATCTTAAAAAAAAAAAAAAGAAAAGAAAAGATAAAAAGGTGGTTAGGTTGCACCCAGAACTTAACCTCTACCTTCCCTGGGGACAAAAGTGTGAGCGCTGTCTCGGGTGAAGTGAAGTCACTTGGAATGTAGGTCAAAGAGTGTGGAACTATAGGGAGGAAGTTACACTTGGGAAGAAAGTCCAGATGTGAGACGTGGCCAGGCGGTGCAGTTAGGGATGGGGAGGTGCAGACCTTCGCAGTGCCACTGTGAGACGGTAAGGATGCCTGGGAAGGAAGAGGATCTCAGCTGTACCTGTAGGAGTGATGACAAGGGGCATTCTTCCACTAAGGCTACAGTTGGAATTGGGTTTACATTTTGGTGGTAGGTATAAACACTTGTTGGTTTTTAAATTTAAAGCAGTATCGCATGTATTTTTTTCATTTAATAGCTACAGTAAATTCAAATATCAATTAAATTAATCTCTAATTATAAGAGAGTTAAGTAATTTGCTTGAAGTTCCAAATGTAGCTGCCCAGAGCAGTCGGTATCTTGCAGTTGGCAGGTCCAGGCAGACATTCTCACTGCCCTGTCCTGTCTCGGCCCTGGTGTAGCCTGTCCTCCACTTTTATGCCATTCTGATACTCAATAAGAAGATAGTCACGGCACGTTTCTAATCGATTTTGAGTTTCATTCTCATTACTTCGAATACTGCTTCTATGCCAACGACACTACGATCAGCATTTCTTGTCCTGACTGCCAGCCCAAAGCCCAGATCTGTATCTTCTGCTGCTCACGGATCGGGGCATTGCTGTGTATATATTTCTAAGCACTGCCTTAAACTGAGGTTATCATTTTCCCATCCAAGTTAGCATCACCTTCTGAAAGAATTTTAGTAGGTTTCCCGGAAATGTTTTGGACTTTCCTCTCCTTCTTTTTCCAGACGAAGAACAGAACCAAATAAATAGAAGGCCTTGTTAGAGTTCGGTATGGCTAACCACTCTACAATCAATTAGAAATAAAAACTAAAACAAAAAAACTCCCCGGACAAACCAAAAGCTTTGAGCTTTTGCATGTCTGGTCTGCCTACAAACCTCTTTGACCTTCACCATCTCTCTTTCTTGGACGCGTGATCCCTTATGTTGCCTTTTCTCCCTCTCAAATTCCCATTGATTTGACTTTGCAAAATACAAAAATAATCCAGTAGCAAGGAGAGGACTGGAGTTCTCACTGCATGATTTACTGCCGCCCTGAACACCCCATGGATCATCCTTGTCAAATCATGCTGATTTTTTTTTTCTTTCAAACATCTCTGGTATTTTCCCCCTTCTCAGTGCCAAACTGAAATCAAGGTTCTTGATGTTTTCTGTCTGAATCACCTCCGAGGTAATCTGTCCCTGCTCCAGAGCATTCTCTGCCATAGACATCTCCCCTGGAACTCCCCTGATCAAAGACCGACTTTCAGTTGCCTGGGATCTAATCCCCCCATGCCCGACTTCCAAGATTCTTTATAATCTGTCTCTGTAATCTCTAAGCAGAAGGTTAGTTTGGGTTACTGAGTGGCAATATATTAAACGCCTCCTTAAAATTGTGTTATCTGCCTCCTGGTAAAGAACCAGTAATTACAAGTTTTGAGCATAGCCCCATTAAGTATAGTTTATAGAGAGAAGAGTGAAGAACTTCGAGATTTTTCATAATTTAAGACAATTGAGGAAGCCAGTTTTCCACCAGCTTCTTTTCTTAGGGGCTGAAAAGGAGAAGGTTTCAAGGAAGATGTTGGCTGATTTCCCTTTCTGCTGAGTAGAGAGCACTGACTTTGAACTTTTTATGTCCTTTTCCAGTCTTATGTGTTTGACTCAACCACAGCAATAATTGCACCAGTAGGGGCAAAATGTTCCCATAAGAGGCAGAGAAGAAAAAATAGCATTTAGTAAGTAATAGACACTTCCTCCCGATTGTAGATAAGACAAGTTTTTCCTTCTTTTTTTTTTTTTTTAAGATTTTATTTATTTATTTGACAAACAGAGATCACAAGTAGGCAGAGAGAGAGGAGGAAGCAGGCTCCATGCTGAGCAGAGAGCCTGATGCGGGGCTCAATCCCAACACCCTGGGATCATGATCCGAGCTAAAGACAGAGGCCTTAACCCACTGAGCCACCCAGGCGCCCCAAGTTTTTCCTTCTTGATCAAAATACTTTCTTAACGTTTCATTTTCTCACACTAACACTTTTCCTGGCTGGGTCATTTTTTTTTTTTCCCCACTGTACTGTCCTAAGTATTTCGAATGAGTTTAAACTATATAGTGCCTGTTAATTGACTAAAACAGGTAGTGATTTTCCCTACATTTGTTTTGTATTCTTTTCATCAGAAGCAAAAAGATCTGCAACTTTGAATTTACAAGATCTGTATTATTATAATTGTGATATTTTGAGAGTATCCCATATGGATACTCCCATAAGCAAATAATTGTTATATTTTAGACATTATCAGTACTTTTTGAAAAGAATTTGATTTTCACTTTATCTTCTTTTTACCAATATGATCAAAAGATTCATTCAGTTTTGTGGGGGAAAACAGTAAAAAATTGACACGATATAGGCAAACATCTACTTATATTGTTTTTTCCGTATTTTTTTTTTACTTAATTCCTATTTAAGAACTTAGTATTAAGCCCTTAATGAATCTCAGAACTATTTCATGAAGCGTATTAAAAGATAGTTTTTGTCATTGTATGGTCATTAATATATGTGTGTGTGTGTGTATAATATATAATATAAATATATATAACATTGAATAGTATATCTACTATATCTCTCTATATACTATAAATTATTCATTTATTATGTATATTATATATTCCAATATAATTATTAGAGTGTGTGGCTATGCATAAACAATACAATATGAAGTGGAGAATATTGGTTTCCGTTGTCATCGTATCAGCCCTCAGGAACAAGCAATTATCCTTTGAAATGATTACTTAATCAGAATAGCCAGCAGACCAATACCAATCTTCAAATCAGTTAGGGAAACATTTCTCTTTGGGATGGACTTCACTAGTCACATGAGAAACTCTGTCTCCATACTTTATAATTGGACTTTATGATGATGATTTTTATTACTATAAACTGTATCACCCACTTTGATCACTCACTTTAATAATACTAATGTCGGGCTCCTGGGTGGCTCAGTGGGTTAAGCCGATGCCTTCGGCTCAGGTCATGATCTCAGGGTCCTGGGATCTAGTCCCGCATCGGGCTCTCTGCTCAGCAGGGAGCTTGCTTCCTCCTCTCTGCCTGCCTCTCTGCCTACTTGTGTTCTCTCTCTGTCAAATAAATAAATAAAATCTTTAAAAAAAAATACTAATGCCTTCTAGGTACATTAAGCATTTCAGTATTCAATTAACTTTCAAAATACAGGTTTATTTACAGTGCTTTTGGGTGTTTCTAAAATTAATACTTGTCTTCAGAGAATTTACCACTCCCAGGGGGAGACAGCTGTGGGTGGTGGGACTGCGGTATTTCAGGACAGGAGTTCAATTTCAGGTTCAGACAGGTGGCAGCTATGTTGTGATCTTACACGCTGATTTAGGTTTCCTAAGCCTGAGTTTTCTCCTTTGTGAGATGTGGATAAAAATTCATTTCTAAAGAGTTGTTAAGATAATGTATTATTGGGGGGCCTGGGTGGCTCTGTTGGTTAAGCTTCTGACTTTGGCCCAGGTCTGATCTCAGGGTCCTGGGATGGAGCCCCTCATGGGGCTCTGCATTTAGTGGGTAGTTTGCTTAACTCCCTGCGCGCCCACCCCTGGCTTGTTCTCTTTCTCTCTTTATCAAATAAATATATAAATCTTGTTTTTTAAAAAAAGGGAACGTATTATTGTTGCTTAAGGTGTGTTGTGTAAGATGTTTTCTGTTGGGATTTGAATGAAAATAGGCAGGAGATAAGTTGAGTGTTCTGATTTAACTCATGGGAATAGCCTGGGGCGGCACTTAGTAAACTCTCAATAAATGTGGGGCTTTTCCTTTTCATCTTGGAATAAGAGAGATTTGGTGAAAACCTCTGAATAGATTTGGAAGTCAAAGAAACAAACAAAACATCTATCAGCAGAACTGGTTCTTAAATACTTATTTGTAAAGTAAGGATTTTCAGTGAATCCATTCCTTGGGCAGAATTCCTGAAGCAATTCTGAGAGAAGCTGACCAGAGACTTCTAGAAGGCCTGTAACAGAATGGGTGATTACATGTGAGGAGTTGTGTTTTTCTTCCAGCAAGCCAAGGGCTCTCATGAAGCAAATGGGATTATATTTCTTAATTAATGTCAATTTTAATTAAAGTTTAGACTTCTACATGATTAAGCAAATGCTATATCCCCACATTTTGCTTTTCTTCAATCTTTTCTTAATCTACGCTTTTCCTTAAATATCTTACAAACCAGAGTTGTTTAATATAAGTATGTGTTTGTCTTGCCTCCATCGACATTTCCGCTGGGTCTTAGCTGGGAAAGCCAGCAAAGAGAGTCAGGATAAAGACAATTAGAAAAATTTGGACTTTTAAAAAATCCCACCTTTTTCATAGAGAGTCCAGAAAGAGTAATGAGTTTTCTTCAGATTCTCTCTCTCTTTTTTTCCTGGGTGCTAATTAAAAACTTTGTTAATAGCAGTCTGTTAATTTATTTGTACCCTGGGTTTCTTTGGGCAACATTTTGTTATCTGTGTGCAAATTTTATTTTTACAGGTTTTGCTTTCTTCTTTAATTTTGAAAAAATATTAAAAAGATAATTTATACCAGTTGTAATCCTCATAGTTATTATTATTGTCATCATTATAAAACATGATAAATGCGATTACCTCAGGAGGCAGGACTGTGTCTAGTGTAGCAATGAGGAATTCTGGAATCAAATACACTAATTTGGGGTCCAAGCTCTGTGAGGTTTACATGGGTATCATTTCATTTTTTTGTTTGTTTTAAAGATTTTATTTATTTGTCAGAGAGAGTGCACATAAGCAGGGAGAGTGGCAGGCTTGCTGAGCAAGGAGCCAAGGAGCCTGAAGCCAGATTCAATCCCAAGACCTTGGGATCAAGACCTGAGCCAAAGGCAAATGCTGAACCAACAGAGCCACCCAGGCATCCCGGCAGTATTATCATTCCAGTGATGGGACAGATTGCAAGGCCTGGAAAAGTGAAGCAGTTTTTCCCTAGATCACGCTGCAAAAAGTAGCAAAAAGTGGTCTCAAAGGCTTGGTAACTGTGTTTAAATATGCCCGTTCCCTTAGAGAGCAAGAACCTTGGAATGTCATAGAAGGGAAGACATCACTTTCAAATCACATTCTCACTATTGCAGAGGTATCATTATCACGTGATTCGAGCTTGGTGTCCAGCCCAGGGCACAGCTACTCGGACAGTGTCATTTGGCAATGGCAGCTGGGAGTGCTTGTTTCCTCTAGGAAGAAATAGGGACTTTTAGACTTTATCAAAAGACAGTTTTGTGTGTATTTAGTGTGGCTTTGTGTGTATTTAGAATGGATCCAGAAAGATTCTCTTGTACCACTTTTCAGTGCTTCTGCATTAGCTTAAACCTATAAAATCTAAAGGTATCAGGGTTCCTGGGTGGCTCAGTGGGTTAATCCTCTGCCTTCGGCTCAGGTCATGATCCCAGGATCCCTGGATCGAGCCCCGCATTGGGCTCGGGCTCTCTGCTCAGCAGGGAGCCGGCTTCCTCCTCTCTCTCTGCCTGCCTTTCTGCCTACTTGTGATCTCTCTGTCAAATAAATAAATGAAATCTTAAAAAAAAAAACAACCCAAAAAACTAAAGGTATCTACATAAAAGTGAAAAATAAGGAAAAGCAATGAACATGTAACAAAAGAAAACACTAGACTAGAGGCGTTGTAACTGCTGGTTTGTTATATGACCAAGGAGTTCTGGGTAAGGTGGGAGCTATGTTAGTAAAAATACTACATAGTGGTAATGCCTATTTTATCCATTAAAGTTTTTAATGAGAGGGAAGCCATGGTGGCTCAGTCGATTAAAGGGCTGTCTTTGGCTCAGGTCGTGATCCCAGGGTTCTGGGATGGAGTCTCACCGTGAACTCCTGGCTCAGGGGGAAGCCCGCTTCTCCCTCTGCTTGCTGCTTGTCCTTGCTTGCTCTTTCTCCCTCTCTGAGAAACAAATAAATTAAAAAAAAATTTTTTTTTTAAAGATTTTATTTATTTATTTGACAGAGAGAAATCACAAGTAGTCGGAGAGGCAGGCAGAGAGAGAGAGAGGGAAGCAGGCTCCCTGCTTCTCCCAGGATCCTGAGATCATGACCTGAGCCGAAGGCAGCGGCTTAACCCACTGAGCCACCCAGGTGCCCAAATTTTAAAAATCTTAAAAAAAAAAGTTTTTTAATGAGAAACAAGATACATGCTTGTTACAATTTTTTTTAAAAAAAATGACACAAAAGAATATAGTAAAACTGAAAAATATTCCCTTTCATTATTCCTCTACCCTCTATTAACAGGTCACGATATATCTTTCTGGACGTTTTTTTCTGTTTGTTTTCATGCTCACACACAGATATGTACATGGGTTTTACAAATGCAGTGAATGAAATTATTCAGTAAGGTCCACGTATTCTATTTTGTAGCTTCTTTTTAAAGCTTCGTTTCTTGAAGATTCCCCCTAGAGTACATAACAGAAAAACCTCGTTCTTGTTAACCGCCACGTCGTGTTTCAGAGTTCATATAGAACTGCTAAAATTTATTTACTCATTCCCCCATGGATGACTATTTAGGTTGTTTTAAAATTGTTTTGCTCCTACATCATTAATATTCATATCATTTATCCAGATGTGTAGAGATTTTTGCCAGATTGTCAGAGTAATATTGCTTGATCAAAGATTATGATTACTCATCAGAAGCTGTAACATATTGATGGGTGTTGCTGAACTGATCTACAAAATGTGGTTGTTTATAGTCCAATGAACAGCGATGAAATGCCTGTTTTGCCATTTCCTTGTCAAAACTGCATAATATCAGTTGTTCAGTTTCCTGTAATCTGATGAAAAATCGCCAAGAGGGTCAGTATTTTTTTACATTTTGATCACTTTTTTCTTTTGCTCATTTTTACTCATTTACCGCATTTACCTACTTATATTGCACTGTTTGTCCTTCTATTGTTGATTTGAAGGAGATTTTTAGTCTTTAATGTTAAAGTAATTCCCCCTTTCTTCTTTCAAGATTGATTGATTGATTGATTGATTGATTTGACAGAGAGAGAGAGAGAGAGGGAGGGACAGGGAAAGAGGGACCATAAACAAGGGCAGTGGGAGAGGGAGGTTTCCCACTGAGCAGGGAGCCTGATGGGGAACTCAGTGCTGGGCTCTAGCTCTGGACCCTGGGATCATGACCTGAGCTGAAGGCAGACGCCTAACACCTGAGCCACCCAGGTGCCCCAATTCCCCCTTTCTGTTCCATGTTGCAAAGACTTTCTTCCAGTCTGTCACTTCCTTTAACTTTGTTTATGTGCTCTTTTGCTGAGCAGAAAAGTTTAGTTTCTGTCAGTTGTTTCCCTATGGCTTCGGGGTTTTCTGTCTTATTTAAGAATGACTTTGCTGCCTTAAAAGTTCATTATATTTTCCTCATTTTTATTATAATTTTTTAAATGTTATGATGATTCATTCAATTGGAACTTATTTTGAAATGTAATGTGAGGTAGGGCTCCCACTTGATTTTTTTCTCCTCTTCTACCACAATTAATTTGGAATGCTCTCTTTGGTGTATACTAATGTTCTCCTAAAACCATGGGTCTGTCACTGGATTGGTTCTTCTGTTCGACTAAACTATCTTCCTATTTATACACCGATAGATCTTTGTTTACTTGGGGTAACTTTGTAATATATTTTGATTATCTGGTAGGGAAAGTTATCCTTTCTTATTCTTTGTTTTAAAAAGGAAATTTTCTTAGTTATTTATTCTTCCATTTAGGGTCAAACTTTTTAATTTATATTTTTAAAAATTTTATTTTGACAGAGAGAGCAAGAACACAAGTATGCAGAGCAGCAGGCAGAGGAAGAGGGAGAGGCACGTTCCCTGCTAAGCAGGGAGTCCGAGGTGGGGCTCAATCCCAGCACCCTGGGATCAAGACCTGAGCCACCCAGGCACCCCAGGGTCAACCTTTTAATTCCAGAAACATTTTCTCTCTGAGTATTTGATGGGATCATGCTGAATTAAAAATCAATTTGTATAAAATTAACATCTTCATAGTGTTGAGTTTACTCTTTAGGAACATCAGATGTCTCTGTTTTCAGGTCTCTTATATTCTGAGGTATAGATATAAAGCCATGTTCATTATATGTTGTGTAAGTTATTCCTTGATAATCTATTGTTTCATCTCTCTCCTATTGTCTTATTTATTTATTTTTTACTGAGTTACCATTGACATATAAACATGATGATTCAATATTTGTATACACTACAAAATGATCACCATAATAAGTCTAGTATACACTATGAAATGATCACCAGCATAAATCCTGTTCCCATCTATCACCATACATAGTTAATGACATTTTTTGTATGTGATGAAGTCATTTAAGATTTAGTCTCTTAATGTATTATTAACTATAGCCAGCATGCTATACATTATATCCTCTGTTGTTTTTAAATGGGTTACTACATATGTGCTGCAAGTAAGAGCAGGTCCCAAAAATAGTGGGTGATATGCCTACATTTAACTGGTTAATATCAGAATGAACATTAGAAACCACATCTTCTTCTGACTCTCTACTTCCGCAACAAATCAGCTTTTTCCTGCAGTCCGATTCTTGCCGCTGTCTCCCTTTCTGAGGTTAGCTTCATGTTGAATAATGAATCTGAGTGAAAGAAGTATCACATAATAATTCCACAAATCCCTGAATCACAGGCCATTGGAAGAATAGACTCTTCTATGGTTAAAATTTCTCACATTTGATTCATGTTCAAAATGAGTGATATGTATGCTGATAGAGTGTTTGGAGACTTATTTTTAACCTGCTATTTCTTTAAAGGATTCGCGTAAGTGAAATCTCAGAAAAACTTAAATATTAATTTGAAACTTTATCTACAAAATAAAGTTATAAAATGTCATTCCATCCACAAAATTGAAAGCCATTATAATTACAATTAAGCTTAGCCTTTGTCTTTTACTTACTGTGGTTGCAAAGCAGAGTTGTTAGATCGCTGTCCACACGCAACAAAGTGAGGGGAGTTCTAGCAGTTCTCAGGACACTGACTCATCAAGTTCTTTGATGTTAGGACAAATTGCAAATTTCAATACATAAATACAATATCAGCATTATTTACCAAAACCTAAAGTAAGGGCAAGTAATGGATTGACCCTGGCTTAGCGATGTATCCTAACAATTTCTACAGGTGGGTAGTCAGGAGGAATGCCTGATACATTGTGCCCCTTGATTATGCAAATGTCTCTAGACATTTTTTTTTTAAAGTAAGTAGGTATGTATGCTAATTCCACATTGCAGAAAAATTCTGAAAGATTTAGCTACCTCTGTCATTTTTCTCACTTAAACACAGTGCCTCAGGTACGATGTTCGTGATGCCAGTTAGATCAGAGCAAATGTAAAAATTAAAAAAAAATGAGATACATGGTGTAGTCAGCTCATTTAAATGTTAATCCAAAAAATGCTAATGCAGTCAAAAAAAGATTTAGTAGATGATAAAAACACATGCTTGCTCTAAACCCAAATAAGGTAGGAAAGGCACTGACTGAATGGATCAAAGGTGAGGGGAGGCGGGTTGCGCGGAACAGAGGCCAGCTGAAGAGGTAAAGATCACAGAATCAAGTAAAGAAGATATGGTTTGTCTTGACTCAGGAGGCATCTGCATTTCTAGTACTTGTGGAGATCGTCATCAAACGCTTGAGAAAGTCCACCTGTCTTGTTGAAGCAGGACGTGAGGATGAGGATTTTGACATCCTTATTTTCAGGGCTGCTTCCTACCTCAGGTGTGAGTCAGGTGTGAACCCCTCCGTGACACCTGTTGGTGTTCAGAAGCCAGGTGGAGTCTCCCATGAGTAAATGATGGGACTTGGCAAAGTCTAGTGTTTTAATGAAAGCTCCTCGTCACCATTTGCAGGAGTCTCACAGAGTATTTTTTGGCTCCTACTGTTGGTGTCTGCGGCTCTTCTCTGCTGAAATGGGAAGACGTGGTGCCGAAGGTGATCCGGGACATGAACTATGACTCCTGTTCTTTCTTCTGCTGTCCTCCGTCCAGTTCCTCTTGACAGAAAATGTATTATTTAAAAAAGTGGAATGTTTTCATTTTAAAAGTGAAAATGTCTACAAGCATTATATGTAGGCTTCCATATCTCTACTCTCAATATCTCTCCTTCGGTATCTCTTCTCTTTGTCCCTTGTTCCCAGGGCTGCGCACACAGAGCCCTTAAGCTCAGTCAGGTAAGCCTCCGCTCTCGCACGCGGCAGCTACCCCCAGAATGAGAGTAGTTGGGATCTGCTGCCCAGACAGGAGCTGGAAGTAGTCATCCCAGGTTCTCAGGGTACCAGCTTTTCACTAGCTTTTCACTGGGGAATTGGTGCTTCTTTAGCTGACTCGTATCTTCTCTCCTGAAGAACATTTGAAAGGGAGCTTTGCGTCATGTAACTTGCCTGGTTGGCAATTTTGTTTTTTTCTTAGCCAAGAAGCAAGGGGCTCATCAAACCAAATTTGAACCTTCAGCTCCACTTGGAAAATCATGGTGGTTGGGGTAAGAATCAGCAAAGTCTTTGAAGTTCTTTGTCATGCCAGGCAAATTACACTTTGGTTTGTAACTGCAATGTGAGTTTCTTTTTGAATTGCTTGGTATCCTGGGCACAGAGTTCCCAATGCTCCCTTAGCCAGCATCATGGGTATTTTTGTGTTATAATTACATGTGAAGTTTCATCTTCCTCTCACTAGGTATATTTCATCTTTCATCTGAATAATTAAGCCAAGAGAGCACCAATCAAGTCTTGAGCAAGATAAGAATTAAATGATTATTGAGAAAGAAGCATTTTGTTCCCCTCATACTGTGTTTTTATACCCAGTAAAACAGCAGCAGTGGAGATTCTTATAATCAAATATGATAGAAGTTACTAAAAACTTGAGTCTTTTTAAAATAGTACTGATAAATAGAAATGGATATTCATTAATCAATCAACATAGACTTCTTGAGTGCCTCTGAGTTTAAGGATTTTAAAGTACTGCTTTTAGACTCTGTAGTGATGGCAACAATACTTCCTAGAAACTGGAATGGGGTAGCATTCTTACTGAGCCAGATTCAGATATAGTTAGTTTTGGAGATCACTCTTTAGACAGAGTCAGCTAACCTCTCCCACCCCTGCTCTTGATCACTGGCCTCACATACTAAAACACTGAATTCCTGTTACATGCACGGAAAATAGAGTGGTGAGGTACTCACGGACTTTAAAGTGGAAGTGCTATTATTGAAGCTCATGCAGTGTGCCCTGACAGTGTCTGATCATCAACTAAAATAAATAAATAGAATTCTTCTGTGAAATTAAGAAAAACTGTAAGTTAAGAATGGGTATATGTGGTAAGAACTGCCCTGTCCTTTAACTGTGATGTGATTTTTTTTTTTAATCCATTCATTTGACAGAGAGAGAGAGAGAGAGATCACAAGTAGGCAGAGAGGCAGGCAGAGAGAGAGGGGGAAGCAGGTTTCCCGCTGAGCAGAGAGCCTGACACGGGGCCAGATCCCAGGACCCTGAGACCATGACCTGAGCTGAAGGCAGAGGCTTAACCCACTGAGCCACCTACGCACCCCAATTTTTTTAAAAAAAATGCTTTTATTCCCTTTCTAGACCCACTATAGCCCTGGTTAAGTTAGCCTGGGGTAACTTCATCCTGTGCTGAGGTTTTTTTTTTTTTTTTTTTTTTTTTTTTTCCAGATTCTCCACAATTCTGGCACAATTCTCCATATCAAGAGTCAGCAACATTTTTATGAAAAGGATCAGATATTTTAGATTTGGCAGATATATTAGTTTCCTAAGCTGCCTTAATAAAATACCACAAAACAACTAAAATTTATTTCTTTTGCTGGTTCAAAACAATAGATATTTACTCTCTTACAGAGTAAGGAGGCTCCGACAGGGAAACCATTCCGTGCCTTTTTCAAGCTTCTGGTGGTTGCTGGGAATCCTTGGTATTCCTGGGCTAGGAGATGCCTCATTCCAATCTCAGCCTCTGTCTCCACATGAATTCTTCCCTTCTTCTGTCCTCTCCTCTTTTTATAAGGACACCAGCCATTGGATTTAGGGCCTGCCCTATCTCAGTATGACCTCATCCTAACTTAATTTCATCTACAAAGACCCTGATTCCAAATAAGGTCATATTCTGAGGTTCTAGGTGGACATGGATTTTTGGGAGATATTGTTCCACCACTACAGAGGGCCATGCGGTGGTCCCTGTTGGAATTCCTCAACCCCACTGTAGCACCAAAGCAGCCATAGACAATATATAGATGAATGAGTGGACTGTGTTCCAATAAAATTTTATTTATGGACTCCAAAATTTGAATTATATGTGACTTTCACATGTTATGAAATGTTGTTCTTTTAAAATTTTTATCCAATAATTTAAAAGACCATTCTTAGTTTGTGGGTCCTACAAAAACAGTGAAGGGATGGGGTGGGGAACAGCTAGGTTTCACCCACCGGTCATAGTTTGCGAATGTCTGATGTAGAGTGTCGGTGGGCAGACAGAGGTAACTCTAGGGTAATTTTTCCTCCTTCTACTCATAAACTAAAGAGCCAAATATCAGAAAACCTGTTTGTGCTTTGCATCCAGCAATCTTTGTTAGGTAGCTTTATGTTTCAGCAGAGAGGAAACCAGACTGATCAGTAATGATGCCTGTTTGGCAGCATCATTCCTGCAGTGCCTGCCAAAATTTTGGTGAGGATTTTGTTGTCAAGATTAAGAGGTGATGCAGGCTTAAATGACGAATATGACCTGGAGTCCTTATGTTGAAGGATTAGAACATTTCCCTCGTGGACTCACAGTATTCCCTGTGCCAAATATCTGAGTATACTTTTGAGGTGATTTTAAATTAAAGGCATTTGTGACTCAATACTACATGGCATTCTGATGAGATGTTGTCAATCCCTAGATACCCATTCAAGGCCAGATATTAGATAATACTCCGCACATCTGCATTATCTTCTAATGCTAAGAGTTACTAAGTTATCCAGGAGCAAAATAAATCTAAACTTTCTGATTTATCACGCATATTGTTTTTGACCAGGTTTTTATGCTACACTTTTTTGAAATTGTGGAAGATTGTGATTGTATATACGCTCTTTCTGATTATAAAGCCATGCATAATCTTTATGGAAAATTTAAATGGTGCCAAAATGAGTAATATAAAGAGTAAAAGTTTCCTATAATCCCAATTCCCAGAGATAATTTCTGAGATATTGGTATTTATTTTTCCAAAAATTTCCACCCCATGTTATTGTGAAAGCAAGTCAAAAAGTACACTGAACAGATATTTTTCATGTTTTAAAGAGATTTAGGGACAAAACACGTGAACATAAAGAACAAAATATGATTAGGTATATAGAGTCCCCAACGAACAACGGTTTGATTTCCGATGTTTTGACTTTGTGATGGTGCAAAAGGAGTATGCATTTGGTAGAAGCCGTACTTTGAATTTTGAATGTTGATCTTTTCCCAGGCTAACGAGAAGCAGTACAATACTTTTTCATTCTACTGGGCAGTGGCAACAAGCTACCGCTCCCAGTCAGCTCTGTGATCGTGAGGGCAAACAACTGATCCTTGCTCTGTACCAATACAGGCTTCCTGTTTTTTCACTTTCAGTATGGTATTCAATCGATTGCATGAGATATTCAACAGTTATTATAAAACAGGCTTTGTGTTGATTCTGCCCGACCGTAGGCTGATAGAAATGTGCTGAGCATGCTTAAGATAAGCTAGACTAAACTGTGATGTTCGGTAGGTTAGGTGTGTTAAATGCAGTTTTAACTTAGGATATTGTCTTAATATGGATTAATCAGGAGGTAACCCCTGGGGAATAGAGAGAGACGTAAATACCTATTATACATTGAACTCATTGTATGCTGATAACAGGATATAAAAAAGTCACATTTCCTGATCTTTAGGACTATATCTTTTGTTTTGTTTCCAATAGGCAGAGAATGACCCAATATAAATAATAACTTACATATGTATATAGTTAAGTCATGCTATTCAGAAACTTACTATGCCTTGGGTTTGGCAATGAGTCTTTACTCTGTTACAGAGACTCTAAACAGATATCAACTTTCTTCAATAGCATTAACATTTTAATGAGTTTTTACCATCAATAACACAAAACTAGTAGAGGTTTTATCCAACTGGGAATTGAGAAAATCCTGTGACCTTCAGTTTGATTTAGGGAGAAGTTGATTGCCAGGATCGCAAGTGGATTTCAATTATAACTGTGTGGTATATGCGCTTAGTGGCCCAGAACAGAATGGCTGAATTATCACCATTTTTTAATGACATAAAAATCTTGTATACAGAAGTGGATAGATAATCCTCCACTTGTACACTAAAGTGGATAATCTTAACACTTACAATATGTCTACAAGTTGCCAACATACTCTATTACTAGTGTCTTAGGGAACAATATGGGCTTCGGAATCAGGCAGAGCTGGGTATGAATCCTGACTTTATTCTCATTATCTGTGGGGCCATAATTACTTAAGCTAAATTTGAATTTCCTTATCTGCAAAATGGGAATAAGCAGGACCCACTTTGTAGGATTGTCGCAAAGATTAGTGTTAATGGGAGTGTGAAACACCCAGCCGGTGTCTCACACTTAGAAGGAGCTCAAAAAATGTCATTTCTTTTTTATTGCTACTATGGGAGAGGTTTTTAGTTGAGCCAATCCAGCTTTCTTACTTAATAGGAAGAAATTGGATTCAGAAGACTTATTGCTCTTAGGTTCCTCAGGTGGTTGGTGGCAGGCCCGGAAGGGTAATTTTGACACTTAGATCCTTATCCCAGTCTTCAACATTCATTCACTCACTCATTCATTTATTCATACTTGATTCATCATTTATTATGCAGCCGTTAACTTCTAGGTCTTGTGCTGAAACTTGAGAATATAAAGGAGAATAAAATACAGACTGTCTTGAGAAGCTTACAATCTAATGGAAAACAAATGCATAAACAGATAAATTATTGTCCAGTTTGTTAGATGCTGTAATGGAATTATTTTATATGTATTTATTAAAAATGGATGAAATAGTGGTCTGATTTAGCTTTGGGGAAACATGAAGGCTTCATAAAGGTGGTGTGATATTTGAATCTAGCCTGGAAGCATGTACTGAAGATTTGAAAAGCAGGGCGCCTGGGTGGCTCAGTGGGTTAAGCCACTGCCTTCGGCTCAGGTCATGATCTCAGGGTCCTGGGATCGAGTCCCGCATCGGGCTCTCTGCTCAGCGGAGAGCCTGCTTCCTCCTCTCTCTCTCTGCCTGCCTCTCTGCCTACTTGTGATCTCCCTCTGTCAAATAAATAAATAAAATCTTTAAAGAAAAAAAAAAGATTTGAAAAGCAGTTCAATGTGTATGTGTGTGTGTGTGTGTATGTGTGAGAGAGAGAATGTGTTTGGGAGGGTGATGATAGTTGGAGGTGGTGGAAAAAACAGCCAATGCAGAAGTTACAATGGTGTTAAAAGAGTGTGGCATATTCGTGGTAGCTTGGATAGTTTAATGTGGTTGAGGTAGCCGGAAGAAGTGAGACCAGAGGATGCCACAGGAAAGTTCCTGTACTGTCGCACCTCTTTTTTTTACTGAAATGCAGCCGTGCATTTTGTGGTAGCTGGAGTACTAATAAAAGTCAAATGTACGTAAGGGGATAAATGAATTTTTGTGATAAATCCCATTGGGATGTTTGGGATAAAACACGGTCCAACTTCAAATTAACAAGACTAAAATAAACATTTGGAACCCAAACTGAACAAAGAAATTCTGTGTAATGGTTGACTTACAGATAGTAGGCATTGAGTAAATTCTGGTTAAATATTTTTATATAGTGGTCCAGTTACTCTAGAGTTACTTTTGATATGAAACTTCAGGACAATATAATAATTACCCAATTCTGTAAAGTACAATAAAACTTCATTGGCTTGTATGATAGTTAGTATCGTTATTTATTGTATGTATTGTATTATGGTTATTAATTGATCATTACAGTTTGAATAATGTAATTTGGCTCTTTTTTTGGTGGGACTTAATCCAGATATGTTTGCTTTTGATGGTTACTAATTGCGCAAGGGTCATAACTATGTGTTCTTATTTAATTACATCATATTTCCATGTTTAGTTGAAGTTATGTGTCTCTTGTGCTCAGCATTTTACTACATTTATGCATACCTTATGTGAATAAATAGTCCCTGTTTTTTATTTTGTTGAGATGATTTACAGATTTCTTTTGTATGTGTGTGATTAAAAAATTCTACCATGTGTCTCTTTTCAATGCAATTTAAATTAGATCATCTTTGGAAGAATGCTGTTTCCAGTATGTTATTCTAGGCCTGATACCCCAACATATTCCCACATTTTTCCACATTTCTTCATATTTTGTTGATTCAGTGATTTGTTACTTTTCTTCTCAGTTTCTCATGGAGTTATCGCTGTGGCATATTTATAGTACTGAATTTACTCAACAAATTTTATAACTCTGTTGATATAATTCCGAATATGATCTGATTATAGAAACTTCAGGCTTTGTTTTGTTGGAAAGATTTCTTATTTACATTCTCTAGAGTGTAACAGTCAGGATCATCCACAATTCAGAAACAAGAAAATCTTGGTAGGCTTGATAGGGAGCTGTTCAGAATTTGGCTAAGTAAGGGGCAGAGGTAGGTGAGGAGTGAATGAGGAGGGTGCAGTGAAAAGTGAATTTGAGGGTTTAGTTGAAGAGAAATGGTAGCTAAGGGGGCCTCTGCTAAATTTCTGCAATTGTTTTTTTTTGTTGTTGTTGTTTGTTTTTTTAGAAATTTAACCAAACTACTGTTTACTTCTTGGGTCATCTTTTTTTTTTTTTTAAAGATTTTATTTATTTATTTGACAGACAGAGATCACAAGTAGGCAGAGAGGCAGGCAGAGAGAGAGGAAGGGAAGCAGACTCCCTGCTGAGCAGAGAGCCCGATGTGGGGCTCAATCTCAGGACCCTGGGATCATGACCTGAGCTGAAGGCAGAGGCTTTAACCCACTGAGCCACCCAGGCGCCATCTCGGGTCATCTTTAATAACTCTACGTCTTATAGGATTTGCTTGGTCCCTTGACTTATTAGTCAAGTAACTTTTTCAGATAAAATGATACCTGCATACAAATATAACATTTTAAAGTCTTAGAGGTCTTTTGAAAATAGGAGTAGTTATTTCTTAAACAAGTCACTGAAGAGATGTTTCTAGAAATTTCTGTAGCTATGGTAACCACTTTAGGGCAAAGTATCCATTAGCTTTAACGGCATTAAAAAAAATTCCAAAATTTAGTGGCTTAAGAAAATAACATTGATTATTTTTCATGTTTGAGGTGGGATGATCAAGGATGGCCTTGCGCACTCCCATGGCTGGGGTGCCATCTGGGTGGGTTGGATGATTGAAGTGGCTGGGGCCTTTCTCCATGTGGCATCACGCAGGAGGCTGGTGTGGACTTGTTCGTAAGGTCCCAGCAGCAAAAGAGGGCAAGTCCCAATGTGCCTTTTTCCTATCTGCTTGAGTCACATCTTCTAATATCTTTTTGGTCAAAGCAGATCATACAGCAAAGCCCAGAATCAAAGGTTGAAAACGTAGACTCCACCTCTTGGTGGGAAAAACAACAAAAGGGCTCACATGCAGTGCTTAGAGAAATTGTAGTCATTTTGAAATTGCTCCCAACCGGTCACTGTAGAAATTAGTCTAGATGTTCAATAAGAGATTATAGCAGTGAGCACAATGTGTATGACTTCAAAAATTATCGTACTTGTGTGCAATGTTTGTTACAAGCTAAGTCTATAAAACTTAGGGAAAAAAAGCTATCTACTTAGAAGGCTGAATTTAAGAAGGAAAATGAGAAAATCCACTAACATTTCTATGTTATTTCACAGTTTACAAAGCATGTTCACATATATTGCTTTTTAAAAGATCTTTCAAGCTTTTTTAGAGGTAGGTATTAGGTCATTAACCTCATTTAATAGATGTGTAAACTCATGCACATATACATGTTAGGAAACTCACCCACAATCACCTACCTAGTCAGAGAAGTGGGTTTTGAACTTAGCTTTTTGGGTGTTAAAGGTGGTATCCATGTTTCCACATTGTACCCAGGAGTCCGGGGTGCCCCATTGGTCAGGTAATGCAACGAGGGACAATTAAAGGTAATTATTAAAGATCTCTAC